>NC_090929.1:633085768-634367911 GCF_040938575.1 Ambystoma mexicanum
GCAACAGCTTCCAGAACTTGCTGGAAGCCATCTTGGAAATTCTGTTCAGCTTCTATTTGATCAAGTTACTGCATCATGACAGGAATTGGAAATTCAACTTTTGTAAAGAATCATGAGCAAGACGTGTGAGATTTGCTGCAAAGCTAAAGCTTGTCTCTCCCTGCAAAACCAAGGGGCCTGCAACAGCCTCCAGAACCTGCTGGAAGCCATCTTGGAAATTCTGTTCGGCTTCCATAAGTTGCTGCATCATGACGGGAAGTGGAAAGGCAACTTTTGTAACAATTGTTCGTCAAATCCTGACATGCCAAAGGATCATGAGCAAGACATGCAAGATTTGCAGCAAAACTAAGGTGTGTCTCTCCCTGCAAAACCAAGGGGTCTGCAACAGCTGCCTGGGCAGGCTGGAAGTCATAGAGGGCATCCTGATTGTTTCCCCAGGGGTGATATGCTGCCTTCCTCCTTATTCATTTTATGATGGAAATCCAGCTGGGTATCTGCAAGCACAGACCGAAAGCAGCAAAGGGTGACTCCAGTGGGTGGCTTTCTATTCTGACCTAGACGGATGTAGGACCATACACTCTGCACCCTTCTGCTCCACTGCTTCTCACCACAGTTAGGCAGTACTCGGTGCACTGGCATATTTAGGCTTTCCGTTGCCCCAGACCCAACAAAGTGTATTCACTCCCTCTCCTCAACTTTACTCCACCTCTGCTAGATTCTGCACTTTCACCAGATGCCACCCCTTCAACTGTCGCTGTGCACCTTGGCCAAACTACAACCCTTCACCACCATCTTGCCATATTTTGGCTCCATAACAAAATAAGGGCGTTTTTGAAGCTGAAGAGATTAGAAAGTTACTGCTTGCACTCTTATTTAAGCATGTTATCTTCTATGTTATGTTAGTTGAATGATTGTTTTCAGGTTTGTTCTGCCCAGTATTTGTAGAAGGCAGTGTGTTGTAAAGTTCAGTGCGCTAGAGGTACCTGCTGAGGCCAAATCCCTACTTTCAATTAGGTCACAGAACATTCTTTTAGAGGACACAATCAAACATAGGGTGTCTGCCAACAAGACACTAGTGAGGGAAGGTTGGAACGAGGAATTCTGGTTTCCACGCTAATATCTGGTTTTGCACAAGTTGCCTGCTGTCACTCCATGAGAAAAACACTCAGACTGGTCTGTAATATAAATGTTTCAGGCAACATAACTACCTTTCTACATGCAGTCTTGTGAAATGGTATATTTTGCATATAAAATATATGCTGGTGGTTCATGTGCATCTTAAAATGTTGATTTCAAATGACTATTGTGTTAACAGGGGACATAAGGGTGACAAGGCAAGTTACCACCTGCAGCAGTCTATGTATTCCAGTCGCATGGACTAAATGAAACACCATTAAAAGGTATCAAATTCACAAGTGAAATTTGTAAACTCTGCTTGGACATAAACACCTCAGTGGAGTAGACAGTTGCAGAAGGTTCTTGGTATCTTTGAGCCTTCTCACAGTGGGGTAATGGATAAGGGCAACCCTGAACATTTAAGGTTGGGAAGCTACATCATTCCCCGTAGTTGTGCAGTCATCTTTTATAACAACTTAAGTGGTTGATAGTGTTAATTTCAATGTTGTGCCATTGTACATCACACCAAACACCCCAAGAGTGAAACTGGGTAATGGTTTGGTCTTTCCAGCAAAACGTTACATTTGTGGATGTGGCTTAGGCTATGTGACTTGTCAGCTTGTTTTTGTAACAATTTAAAATGTTTGTTAACTCCTTAGAGTTGGTTAGACTGTTTATTTTGAGATTTTTGGTTTTTATATATATATTTCCTGATGTCGTTTGAGGTACTGTTTTACAGGAAAAGTCATACCTTGCATTTAAAATGGAATTCATGTAAAGGTTACTTATAAACGTAACTGTTATGCATTGTGTGGCATACTTTGCAGTTGTCCTCCTGGCAGTACTGAGCATGCAGCTGAATGCCATTAAAGACACATGATAAAACCAGCAGAGATGCCATTTGCCTGCTCGGCATTGGGCAGCTTCTGTCAAGATGGCCGAATGGATATCTTCATGTGACACCTTCTTTACAGCTGTGAAACAGTGTATACCTTTGACAGGCGTTTTTTTTTCTCTCTCATGCTTCTGTGGCTTTGAGAATCATTTCATAGGCTTCTTGCTGCACTTGTGCATTTAGATTTTCACTCTTTTCCATTTTAACTTCTGTACATTGTTTTCACCTTTTGGGTGACCAAAGACCTCCAAAATCTGGGGATGTGGAGAAACAATAGTGCTTGCTTTTGAATATCATTTTAGTGCACACCTCTGGGATCAGTGTGCTTCACTTAAGCATAGATGTGCGTTTAATCTTGTAAAATGATACAACATTTTAAAATTTTACTTTTCTGTAAGGAAACCCCTCATTTTTGCAATGGTTTTAAAAATGCATGTTATGTGTATTTGTACATGAAAGTGATTGCTCAAGAAAGTGTATGTGTGTGTTGATGAACATGAACTCCAGTGATAATGAAGAGTGGCAATAATAAAACCAATGAGGTCCTGGCTGGCATATAAAGGAGCATTCTGGGAATATAAGAATGACTAAAGAGGTTTGTATCTGTCATATATGTCCGTGAGAGTTGTATGACTGACTCACTAAATACCTAATGCACGCTGGGTTTGGTACACATGTCCTTATTGTTAATTAACAAAAGTCACCCTATCAATAAAGCTTTTGTAAATATCAAGCATATATAAAAGTTTGTCCAGCAAAGATTTTATTTGTCAGAGTATAATGACCGTGCTCCAATTCACTCGCTTTGTTGTGGATCAGCCAGACTCTGAGGAAAAACAAATCAGTTTAATTTAAAAAAAATGACAAGCAAATTAAAAAATAAACTGCTATAAAAAAATTTCCCCATGGTAATCTTCCGTTATGGGGGTGTAGTTGACTTTATTGTAAATATGTGCCTACCTACCAAGATATATGTATTTTCCCCTCTTATTATAGTCAAGGGGCTCGTTAAGGTTTGCCATTCTCTCGATATCCTAGTGATGGCCATTCCCTCCCTAAGCTATGTGTCCTTCAACCACAGGCTTGTCACTAGTGATAGGTAACCCTGGCTATCTACGTTTTATCTGTCTGGATGTGATGGCCCAAAGGCAAATGCCTTGTCTACCTAACACCCCCTTTGAGAAAAATAGAGGTGGACCCTGCTCTAAGATACCCAATGCTCGGTAAGTAATGGTTTGTGTGTCAGTCTCTCTGTCACTCTTCCTTGCCTCATTCTACTCTCTGCCCTCCTACGCCACACACTATCTCACCACACACCCCCTGACACTTCCTCTTCTATCCCTCTGCTGCTCCTCTCTCCACTACCAAACTCCACCGTCTAATCTTACACCCTGAGGCTTTCTCCCACTTCAAGGCTACTAATACTCTCTCCTATCCACACTGTTACTACTCTCCCCTTTCCACACTACTACTCTCCCTTCTCCACATTACTACTCCTCTCACGTTAACCACACCTTCTCACACAGTCACTGTCCTTTGACTTCTCCAGTCACCTACTCATGAATTCCCTATTCTCTCTCCATTGATCTCACTCCCCTTACACATACACTCAAACCAAAGTACCGCTTTCTTCCAACAACCAACACCTCACCTTGCACATTCCTTCAGCAATTATCCTCAATGCTGCCTTACTCTATCCTTCCTTCTCCTGGCCTCCTCCTTCTCCTTCCTTGACCTCACCTGATTAACCCACACCTTCCTTCTTCCTTTCTGCCCTACCATTCTTCTACTCCCCTCTACATTGGCACCCCCATTCAGCTCGCGCCCTGTGCCAACTGCTGACTGTTCTTTTTGCCAAGAAGGTGTTACAAGTGATGAAACAAGCAAAAGGTTTCTTAAGCCCCACCCCTTTTTGCATATGTGGGTCATCTGGTCCCAGGCAATGGAGGCCCGCAATATTCAATGTCCCTGTTTGTGTGAGGGCTTTACGGCCAGTTATAGATGTTGCCTTGGTGAGGATACCGCTCTGCAGTGCCCTTGCAGGTTATTAGAATGTCTCTGAGCATGGGAGCAATGTTGGAACGCGCTGCACACTGGCTATCACTGGAGCTGTGCGGGTGGTGTAGCGGCTTGGTTTGCTTAGGCTGCCATGCGGGCTGCTCTGTGTCTTGTCTGCTCAGCTCAATCTCTCTTTGGGTGGGGTTGCTCACCAGCTGTTCCACTAATGGGTCTGCTGGTATTTGCAGTCCTATGGTACAAACATTAAGGAACTTGCTAGAATTGGGTAGTGCAGTTGTAGTATGATCGACAGTGGTGCTTACTTCATTTATGCAGGCGCATGAGGAAGCGACAGTGACTGAGGCCCTCCCAGCTCCCACACCCTGCCTGCGGAGCAGGACTGGCTCTGGGAATCCCTGTGGTAGGCTTCCCGCCTCAGGCTGAGAGGGCTCCCCATCCCCTGTTGACAGTGTCAGATCTCTGGCCATGTCACATTACCCCGCCCCATTAATCCTCCCCACACCAGGTTAACATGCTGTTTGCTCAATCTAAAACCATGTTAACCCCATTCACCTTTGTTTCTGTCAAGGAACACCCCCTCTTCCCTTCACCTCCCCGTCAGCCCCTGCGTGACTGCTCCTCTGCTGAATTCACTGTTGGACTCTGAGGTGCACGTTTTCACTGCAGCCAATCACCCTTTCTTATTGACCACTTTGACTCCCACTGCGCGGTTACTGAAAAATTAAAATAGCTTCTCCCTCCACAACACTTCCACTCTTTCAGTCTTGCACACTGCCTCTGCTACTTTTTCTCACTTCCCTAACCTATCTAAGAAAAACACTGGTAGAGGCCTCGTGACCACAAATGCAGCACCTCTGTTCCCTAACACTCTAGCTTTCTAGCACTTCTATAAAGATGATTTAAAAGCTCAGACACCATATGTAATGTACACATTAGCAAACCTTTTTGTGAATTTTAAAAAACAAATTGAGCCTAAGGCTCTGTTATTGAAAACATTTAGTAAAGGATGCATTCTGAGTATCTGAACAGAGTATAGTGAGGTTTGTTTTGTGGTACGTGCACCACAGTTGTGGAACAGTCTCCCACATGCACTAAGACTTGAAGAAAGCCATTTAACCTTCAGGAAGAGATTGAAAACCCTCCTATTTAAGTGAACCTGCCCATTAAAACGTACCTTTGATAGCGTCTTCCGATAGGGAGACACCTAGCAGCGGAGGGCCTTATATATCTGTTCGTTGGTTTTTGTTTCCGTGTAAAGCGCCCTGATACCCACGGGCTGCCGGCGCTATAGAAGCAAATACATTATATTACATTACATTACATGCATATTGTTCTACCTCCCTTCCCACATCATTGGGCTACCATCCTGAGCAACTTGCCCTCCTCCATCCATTCCTCATCCCATATTTGCTTTCACAAAACTTTTATGAGGATGATTTATTAAGCACACATCATAAGTACTCTTTCTCATATGCAAGTCTATTTAGTATTATATGTATGTAAAGAGTACAATTTCAGTGTTATTTCCTCCCCCCACCTTGTAGGTGTGATGACAGATACCAGGATGATCACGGTTGATATTAATAGTTTCATACAGGAAGTGAGAAAAACGAGAAAAAAATGGGCATACAGCATACCGATCCCTACTCGCCAAGAGAGAATTATCACTAGCCAATGAGTGAGGCAACTTCACATTATGCCCCCGACAGTGCATTAGAGGCAGGGAATGCAAGGTGAGCTTGAGGGCCAGCAGCGTAGCTCTAATGTTGCATGGCTTGCAGCTGTGCTGGGTGTAGGCTTGGTCTAGAGTTCTTATCAATCCTTGGAGGCCATCAAGCACATACACAACTACTAGCACGGAGGGGAGTACCAGTAGATCTCAGCAGGACACTGCCCTCGGATAGAGGGCTGAAGGGGGTTGTAGGTACACACCGTGCCAAGGTAACTGCTACGATGGGAGGAGGCATACATTGCATCTGTTTGCCGGTCATGCGGTCAAATACAATTTGTTGCATCAGGCCGATTCTAAGTGGATGAATGCGGGCAAAGTCGCTCAATAGGTTTTTATGGGGTGGGTAAGTATAGGTATAAGATGAATAGCAAAATAATGTCTTCTCAGGGCAGCAAGTTGTGTAAGGTTTGTATTTCAGGATACGTGGGTATGATATGTAGAGGGCATTAGGATCAGGGCAGCAGCACATCAGAGGTGAGTTTGGGTACTTCCTGGTGGGTAGAATATGAAGAAATAAGGGGAGGAGAGGGAGGAAAAAGTTATGTGCTCCTGAAATGATTAGTGAAGTGTGTATGGATATATAATATGCATCGGTGAATATGTGCGTGTGTGCACCATAAAATGATCAGATTAATGTGTATTGACTGGGACTTAGTCGCGCGAGTTAAGGGTTTTGCTCTTGAGTGTGTTGCGGTGGCTGGAATCCCGTTCTCCCAAATGTGTGTATACACAGGGGAGGGAGGGGCTCCACATTGGGAATGCCTCGCACCTTGAAACACTTGTGTATAGGTGCGTTATAAATGCCATATCATATCACCAGCGAAGCGGATACTTCCAATAAAGAAGGCAAGAAGCTCCATACACAGGATGGCAACCGAATCATATGCATAAATATTGCACCATGTTTCGAGGCAAGGGTCGTTCACTTTTGCCTCTTAGTGCCCGGTGTCTAGCAGGCAAGGTAGCTTAAGAGGCCGCAGCTGAGGGTGGGGAACTCTCTGGTGCCGTTAGCCACCAGAGTGTCTTGGTGGAGTTATAGGGCACAGCCAATAAGAAAGTGCTCGCGAGAACCACAAGGGTGAAGCAGAGCCGCTATCTTAGTCAACAGCGCGGAGAGATACAAGACCCAAAGAGACCACTGAATGTTCAGGGTCGGGGTAGGGTGGTCAGGAGCTCCTACCAGCACCGGTTGTGTGCGTGGGAAAGACTTGACAAGTCGAAGTGAAAGTTAAAAAAGTTGAAATGGGAAAGTGATGTCAAGATTTTGATGGCTAAGGAGTCTTAGATCGGACAGACCCGTTATGAGGAGAACCTGAAGCTGGGATCCTATTGTTTATGGATCTCCTGTGAGATAGCCCCTGCTTAATAAATCACTGCGGCCTACTTTTGTCCACTAAGATACATTGGGCCTCATTACACGGATGGCGGTAACCATGGCGCTAGTAGCGCCATGGTTGCCGCCGGTAATTTACCGATCCCGCCATGGTGAATGGCGGAATTACCGCCCCATTCCAAGGTTGGCGGGGCCGTAATTCCCCATTCACAATTGGCCCTTCCCCATTCCCATTTGAGCCCCCATAGGGCTCAATGGGAATTGGGAAGGCAGCAATTACGGTACCGTAAATTGCGGTACCGTAATTGCCTCCAAGGTCCCTTTGCGGATCCCGTCCTAAGGTAGGGACCAGCAAAGGGACCTCATAGTAAGGCGGTAAGGGATTACCGGTACCGGTACCCTTACCGGTGTAATGGTAATGGGTGTAATGAGGCCCATTGTGTGCCTTTTATTTCACTGGATCAGAGGGGGGTGGAGGGGACTGGTGAATCAACAAGGGCTGCCAGGGTTCGAAATTGCCAGGAGCTGGGAGCTATTTAGTTATTTGTTACAGACAAGGGGAACCTGGTTAGCTTGAAACCAACAGCTACCAGGAGGTAGTTGTGCTATGCAAGCATTGCTACTTGAAATTAACTGTGAGGGTTTGGGAATGTGTATAAAAAGGGTAAAGGACCAACCTAAGGGACATTTAAAGCATATTCCATAATATATAATGGAAAAATTGTAGTTTGCATCTTGCACACAAGTTAGATTTGCTGAGCCCTATATACGAGCTCCTTGTTCCCCAGTGGTACCTCCTGCCTAACGGGTGATGACCGATACCCAGGAGCTGCTTTTCGCTACTGGTTAACAAATACCAATTTCAATTCCCGGGGTGGATGTATTCTTGTTGTTTAGTGCTGGTGCTGCCGAAGGTGCAAGTGAGGGCTATCGCTACTATCAGCATTGTCCTTTTTCTATATCTCACAATTTAGCCTATCAGATTGAAATTGAAAGTAGATTTGTATCCTCTGTTTCTTCCCCACAGTAGTCTTTTGTTTTAGGTGCTGGGCGCTCTCGGTTGACGGTTATACACAGTAACTGCCCCTCTCCAATGACTGACCTGCTGCTTGAACATGCCAGTCGTGAGTGACCAGAGTGCAGGTAGTTGAACAGATTTACCTGCTCTATATTGAGTATGGTTTGCAGGCGGCGGTGGCCAAGCTTCTGAAACCCTTCAAGCTGGAATCGGGACCCGCAATCGGCCTTTAGGCATGCTAAATGCAGCAGGGTTCTATGGATGTAATACAATGCTATGTTTCTCCAAGGGAGTTCAATGTGCTGCAAGTATTATCTTGCATTGTTACTTCTAAATGTAAAATACAATGAACACATTAAAACACCAAAACTATTGGCTCCGCCAATGCTTGTTTTGGCTATTGTGGCCCACGTGGAAATAGAGTCAGACTGGTTTCTCTAAATGGCCAGCAGAGCTGAGACAAACCTTGTTGTCAGTCCTATCGCCTTTCATCCACTGGCCAGTTGTTAGATCTCCTGATTAGCGTATAGGACGGTCGTGCTTTGCATGCAACTTGTCGAGATGAGCACAGACTTTTTTTTTAATGGGTCATGTTCCATATAATGCAATCAGGGCTTTCTCCATCTGTTTTTCCATATTGTGCTGATTGCTGATTGCATCTTCTGTATCTGCATTATTCACTGGCGATTAATGTGTGGGCGGACCAATCACTGAGGAAATAATACTTTGCTTTCGAATGAAAGCCTTGTTCTTTTTCTCACCTCTTCCAAAAAGTGACCTTTTGCTCTGAGAATTTCCACTGGGAGTATATTTTCATGGTACGTCGCCGATGAAACTGCATGCTTCAAGTAAAATACTGCCCTCTATTGGCTAACTTATGTTCTTTCTTCAGTATTTTCACCTTGAATGACGATATGGAGGTCCAAACATATGATATTGGATTGCATGTATTTCAAAGTCAATTCAATACTAAAGTTATTATTCTTTAACTTTGTGCGGTCAGTTTTCAGACTCTTTTTTTTCTGTCCGAAGTATGAAATAGTTTATGTAACCAGATCATTTGACTAGATTTTGTATTTCGTATGTGAAATTATTTAGAGAACAGGGATGTCAATTTTAATCGGAAGTAACTTACAATAACATATTTATAGATGTACAACAGCACAAAGATGAGAACAAGTGTCAGTTAAAAAGGTTGTAGAATATGTCAGGGACAAAACTGAACAAACAAATAAATATATCCACCTTTGCCAAGACACTGGGATCCTCTTCATTAGGGACATGTAGTGTTATAGGAAACGTGAAAGGTCGCCCAGAAAAAGGGCGTGCACAATTGCCCTACAATCCTGAGGTTCTAGTGGTGTTCTTTCTAAATCAAAACGAGGATGGGAAACCAGTATGACTAACCATTTGGTTGAGCAAGCCTGTGTCATAACTTTAACTTGCGCAACCACTGGGTACAGAAGGCACGCATTTATTACGATTATTATTATTATTATTATTATTATTATTATTATTATTATTATTATTATTATTATTATTAATAATAATAATAATATTATTATGGTATTTGTTTAGTGTGGACCTAGCTTTGATAAGCAATGGAGCACTTTACAGAGCTACACAACAGTACAGATGCATAATGGAATGCTTTTCACAGGTATATAACAGTACAGATGAATAACAGAGCGCTTTTCAGAGGTATATAACAGTACAGATGAATAACAGAGCGCTTTTCAGAGGTATATAACAGTACAGATGCATAATGGAGCGCTTTTCAGAGGTAACAACAGAACAGATATACAGCAGGGGTTAGGATACAGAGAGGCACAGAGGAGGGGTAGAGCTGTACCGGTTGGCGGGGAGGAGAAAGGTGGACTGCGTCTAGCAAGTCAGGTGGCACAGGGGCGACGCGATGGCCTAGGTGTTGAGGATGAGAGACTCCTTGGATAGGTGGGTCTTGAGTTCTTTTCTGAATTGTAGGAGCATGGGGGCGAATCGGGTGCTGACGGGGAGGAGGTTCTATCGTCTTGGGGAATAGGCAGAGAAGGCTTGTTTTCTGGTCCCTTGCTTTTTGCAGCCACAGATTTCAAGTCTGCACGTGTCCTGGCTTCTGGTGGTGCGCTGTCCACTGGAGATGCTGAGCCATCACCCCCTTACCAAAGGAGAGTCTCTTGAGGGAACACAATATCACAAGGACTATCTGTAATGAATGCAAAGACCCTACACCTCTTCACATTTCAGCACAGTATATTAATTTCATTCATTAGTGCTCAGTTTCTGGAGCCACACCACAGTGAAGGACATGATTAGGGGAGTTCTAAAAGTGCTGCACATACACTTGGCATTTCTATTGAAATCCCATAAATCAGCCACTCCCCTATTGCTCAGCCCTCCACTGCCGCCTGTTTGGGATCTCCATCGAAGGTATCATGAAGCCTGCGATGGGGAAGGTTTCTTTGTTGATATCCTCCATCCGCATGCATCCTCTACATGCCTGACCAATCCTTTATTCCAAAACAGAAGAACCCAAGGGCAGATGCATGCAGAATATGGCTGAACAACATGCCTGTACATAATGAACAATGGCCAAGTACTAAAACAAGATAGCAAGATATCTCTCCAATTCTAAAGCACTACCCCTTTCTTGACACAGGCCCTATAACTATAAGGTGTATAAGAGCACAGCTTCAAAGGGTATTTAAAAAGTTACAACGTCTTCTTAGTAATTACTTTGTGCCTAGCACAAATCCGATGACTGCGGATTGAGGAATAAAAGAATCAACGTAGAAACACCCCTCAACAGAATATTATTGCACCTATAATTTCACAAAGTTCGCCTTCAGAAGAATACATGCATACTTTCAAAGTACAAAGAATAAGTAATGGAAGTGTAAACATGCAGCTATGTGCTTACATAGAAAGGCTACCTCAAGAAAAAGTACAACCTGTGCACTCATTTGTAGAAAACTATTTGAAGCATGAATGCTTCCATTTCTGCTTTAGGAAAAAGTGAGCATTGCTTTTTTCAACTAACCGTGAGTCAGTGAGATACTTGCTGATAGTTATTGCATCCTTTCTTCTTTAGCACATTCATCACACCCTTCAAATGCCAACGCCTTTTATTAGAACCTGTCCACGGACAATGAGCTTGTAACAAGCAAGTTCATTGTCCCTCGCCGAGCCGTTACCAGCCCGACAAAGCTTTTCCCCAAGGCACATTCAATGTTCGAATGGCTGCGCGAAGAGACTATGGGCCTCATTACGACCCAGGCGGTAAGTTGCCGCCTGGGCCGTGACTTTACCACCATGGCGTAAACTACGTTTACGCCATGGTGGTTGGCGGACTTACCGCCCCATTCCGACCTTGGCGGGGCGGTAAGTCCCCAATCCCCATTTACCCTTCCCCATTCCCATTTTTGCCCCATAGGGCATAATGGGAGTGGGGAAGGCGTTAATTACGCCACCGTAAATTACGGTGGCGTAATTAACTCCATGGTCCCTTAGCGCCATGGATTTTAACACCTGCTAAAAGCAGGTGTTAAAAGCACCATGGCGCTAGGGGACCTCGTAATTGGCGGTAAGGGGTCGGCGCAGCTAACGCTGGCGTAAACCCCTTACCGCCAGGGTCGTAATGAGGCCCTATATGTAGTCCTTCTCCCTTTCTATGGCGGCCATCTTCTTTGTTTACTTTTTTTTACTTTTATGAGTGACCGCCAAGAAAGGGAGAGCGGATTATGTATCCCCTTCCATGTCAGTCACATTTTTTCTTTTCTTTTTTCAATTGCTAAACACTGGAGCGTCTAACAAATGAAAAACAAAACTATTAGTACCCCGGTATAATGGGCCGGAGTATTAATAGCAATAAGCTCCTCTCTGGGGGGCTATTGCTGCTTCTGGTAATGCCCTGGGGCCTGCGTTAAGGCTCTTGCTTCATTCAGTTTTATTTATTTATTTATTTTAATTTTTGCAACGCACCACATGCACATGGGCCTCAGGGTGCACACAGAGAACAAAAAACAAGAACAAACGGACAAGGCAGAAGAAAATGAGGAACTATGAGCAAGTTATTCCAGGTTAAAGAAGTGAGTTTTTATGGCCGTTTAAACACAGTGCAGCTTTGGATCTGCCATATCCGAGCTGGTAGTGCATTCCAAAGAAGGGGACCCTGTACATCAAGGGTGGTACCCCCAAATCTAGCTGTCCTAAGTCTGGGGTGTTTGAGGACGACCGCTGTAGATGAACGAAGGTTCCTCTCATTAGACTTAACACAGGTGTGTGGGATTGCTAAGGCTGAGGCATTTATGCATCGTAGTTAACACCTTGTGTGTAATACGATGTTTTACTGGGAGCCAGTGAAGTTTCTTCCTAAAGGTGGTGATATAGGTGCAACGAGATTGGTTGAAAATAGTGCGCACAGCATTATTCTGGGCCACCTGCAAAGATTGAACGTTAGTAGCTGTGGGACTACATAGAAAACTATTACAATAGTCTAATCTAGAATTTATCAGTGCTGAAGACAGGAGAGCACAGTTTTTTTCTGTGATAAATGGGCGAATATATCCTATTCGCTTGTTAATCAGTCCGAAGCTAGACCTAATGCTAGAGACATGGCACTTCATGGATAGCTCTTCATTAAGGACAACTCCTAGTGTCTTAACTTTCTTTTGGACAGTGATGATGTTATCTGCGATAGGGATGCTGGCATAGTTAGGACCAAGTTTAGACCGGGTGCTTTTGCAGGACACTATTAAGAGCTCAGTCTTTTTATCATTCAAAGCCAATGAATTACAAGCCATCCAGTCCTGTATGGCTTTGTATATGTTATTAATAGTTCCAACATCATTACTATATGAGCCACTCAGTTGTATCACTACCTGCGTGTCGTCTGTGTAATTTGTATATTGAACGGCAAGTTTACTCAAGAGGTCAAGAAGGGGGCGAATATACATATTAAAAAGCAGAGGCGACAGACAGGAGCCCTGTGGAACTCCACAAGTCTGAGAGATGGGGAGGATTGATTACCTACACATTCCCTTACCATTCTAAGGCCTAAAAAGGAGGTTATATGTCTGGATGCTGTCATAGAACAATTGGCGACCTCTCCGAGCCTAGACACAAGTAAGCTTTGATCAACCAGGTCAAAGGCTGCGGAGAGGTCCAGTAGCATAAGCAGAGCAGCTTGGTTTTTGTCCGCTATGCCAGCCAAGGTGGATTTAAGATCGAGCATGGCCGTCTCGATCCCATGACAAGCTCTATAACCCGACTGTCGGGTGCCAAGGATTTTATATTCCTCGACATGAGCCTGTAATTGCAGGTATGCAAGTTTGCCCCAGTCCTCAAACTATGGGCCTGGGGCATTACCAGAAGTGGTAATGGCCCCCCAAGCTCAGGGCTTATTGCTTAGATAGTGCCAGAGCTCTCATCCGATAGAATGCTGCATTAATATGCTTTTACAGTGTGACAAATCAACATCGGAATAGTTTCAGAGGACCTAGGCACGTCGGCGGAGTGGGATACTGTTGTTCTGCCACATGTATCCAGACCTTGCTCTGCTGCAATAAAGAAAAGGAGCAAGGGAACGACAAGAAGATAAGAAAGAGGGACATAGGTGTAATGAGCAAAGGGAAGGTAGTATGCAACAGGGAAAGACTGTTGTATAATAACATGCATACACACCAGTCCTGTTAGGAGAACCATAGTTCTTCCAAAGAGAGGAGGCGATTATGACCTTAAGTGTTGTGTTACTTGGGTTGTGTTTCCAATGCAGATTTGGGGAAATTTTAAATTAGGATGCAAGGTACTGTTGGATGTATGAGGGACTCGAGAGTGTGCTCGGGTAATCCTGGTGTTTTGGGGGATTCTTTGCTCAGGCACCTCTATACGTTGCACCCCAGTTCAAACTCCAGAATGTTCCTTCTGTGACTGCCAAGCTTGAGCAACGAGTGGCATAGTTGAGAATTGATAGGCCATTTTACTAATAGCACAGAGATGGAAGGGGAAAGGGGGACTAACGGGTCAGGACATGCTTTGGAAGATTTGGGACTTTTTGGCCCTAGATTGGGCCTCGTGGGTTATCAATAATGAGGTGGATAAGTGAGCTAGAGAATGGAGTGAGTTATTAGTCATTTTCAAAGGAGACAACAGAGTCCAGTGGTGCCCCCAGTGATTAAGACTGCTGGACTTAAATTGATTCACTTGTATGGATTTATTTTTGATCAAGAATGTGTAATGTGCCCTACACCCCGCCAAGGGTTGGGAGGGATTGAGGCGGGGTGAGGCAAGGGGGGAGGGAGTTATATTTGGAGCTGATTGCTTGTATTTCTCTTTTGGAAAGATGTATGTTGTATAAGCTCTTCAAAACTGAAAAAACAAAAAAGAGAATAGACAGTGTATAAAGGTGAACGTTGTTGGGAATAGAAGATGATGGTATGGAGAAGTCAAATGAGTATGGTTAAATTGAGGAAGTGTGGCACCTTTATGTCAAAAAGGGTATTAGTAAGAGTTTGCTAGACTTTACATTAGTTCATGGTGTGACAGGGTGGTGCCTTACTTGGAAATAGCCTATCATAGTATTGTAATACATTGCCACCTGTAGTGAGAAAGTATAACCTGAGCCCCCCTTGCAGTCTGCATGCATTAGGCTGTGTGAAAGGTGGAGGTGGAAATATGACAAACTTGGTTGGTAGGGTGAGTGGTGTCAGACGGCTGTCCTTCTGGATGCAGTGACAGTCTCACCCCTTTATGCTATGTTCTGTGTCTATGCTTTCATTGTTACCAGAAGGCCATGATATACTTTTCTGCTTGTACAGCAGTTCGTGCCACTGTAAGGCCACCTCCTAAGACTATTTGGGGTCAGGGAGGGAATCTTTCAGATTGCACACGAACTATGTTAACACAATTGTGCCCAACGATCAGCAGTGATCAGCCAGCTGGAATTTGCTCAGTGTACGCAGAGGCAACAAAAACAGTGATCTGGCCTTTTTATACATTTGGAAACCCTATAAGAACAACATTTGGGATGGGCTGTAGGTCAGAAATGTGAATTTGCCATATTCTGCATTCCCTGAAAAAATTAGCAAAGTGTTTACCCTTAATGTTATGTTACCAAGTTTTGATACTGTATCAAATCACCCTGGCAGTAGTCTTAGAGGACCCAGGCTTGTCCTTTCATGAAATATGTTTAAGGACATGGTTATTGTCTTTGGCTCAGCAGTGGTCAGGCTTTTAAGCCTTCCCTTGCACCAGGGTGTCATTGTAAACCAAGGTATCTTTTCCCAAGAAAGGTTATTTAGGCCTGCTAGGAACTTATGGGGATGGGATAGTGCTGTGTGAGAGGGTGTACTCCTCTTGGACCGCAGCTGAGCTCTTCTGGGAGTTCATCTGCATAATCTAGCTTTGTATATCTGTCTCAACATGAGCTGCAGTTACCTTGATCTGCTAATATAGGACAGCATGAGAATCCTAGGTCAAAACAGGCGTGTGGAGTGTGCGTACTAGAATACATTTGCCGGCCTATTTCAGGCATTTAGGTCCTGAGTACCGCTATTGTGCTTTATTTATTTAGTTGGGCGTTATGGGTAATGCTACCTGCCACCTTATGGCAGCTTCAAAGTGAACATTAGACCTTAGTGTGAAATGACATAATGAAACATTGCATAATATAACCTGAACTAACATGACTTAACCATAAAGTATAACATAAAATGCATAATCTCCCAAAAAATAAAAAGAGGTGTGCAAATACATAAACAATCAAAATGAAAACATTTGTAAAACTCCCTTGGGAAAAAAAAAAACATTTCTAATTCGATTACAAGATTGCAATTGGGAAGGGAATATCAAAAATAATTGAAAAGGAAAATCAGAAGGGTGGGGCAGGTGTGTGTGTGTGTGGCAGGGGTTAGGGGCATCCACCTAAAAGCAGAAGGGAAGTGTATATAAAAAGCAGAGATTCGAGTTAAACATGTATTTGGATTTGTGAACATATAGATCCTTTCAAACATTGCACAACGTATTCCTGCAGCTTAAAAGGTTCCATGATGTTTTACTCGAGAATATTGGGCACATTTTTTTTCCACATTTTTACCTCAAACAAAACTGGGGTGAGACTCCTCGCAACTCCACATTCTCCCACATTAATATATACCTAAACGTGACCCCCTGTCTATTATTGTGGTGAAATGGGTAAAAAAAAGACAAGAGCAAATGGGCCTCGGAAAAATGGGGCTGTGAGCAAATAGGCCAGTACCGCTTAAAACATGACATGGCAAAGCATAACATTTCACAGTGTAGCATACAAAACCAAAAAAAAAAAAATCTACCGTCACTCTCCCACCCCACACCCTCTTCCTGCTTTCCCTTCCCTCCCGCATCCCGACCCACCCCCCCTGCTCTGATTGGGCCTTTGGCCTGTGTTGCCTGGGTTTAGCGCCCCCAGTATGCACCTCCTCCTCTGTTACCAGCGAGGAAGCGCAGTGAGTGTACCTTTTCTATATGTCTTCAATGTGCCCTTTTTTAAGTAAAGCACCCCCTTAGGCCCCCATAGCTCCCCTCGTCATCCCTCTCCCACCCCACAACCTCTTCCTGCTTTCCCTTCCCTCCCGCCTCCAGACCCGCCCCGCTGCTCTGATTGGGCCTTTGGCCCGTGTTGCCAGGGTCTAGCGACCCCAGTGTGCACCGGCTCCTCTGTTACCAGCGAGGAAGCGCGGTGAGTACATTTTCTGTGTGTCTTCAGTGCGCCCCTTTTTAAGATGAGAAGCCTTCTAGGCCCCCGTAGCTCCCCTCGCTGTCCCTCTCTCATCCCACACCCTCTTCCTGATTTCCCTTCCCTCCCGCCTCCAGACCCACCCCCCCTGCTCTGATTGGGCCTTTGGCTGTGTTGCCAAGGTCTAGTGACCCAGTGTGCACCGGCTCCTCTGTTACCAGCGAGGAAGCACAGTGAGTGTACCTTTTCTGTGTGCCTTCAGTGTGCCCTTTTTTAAGTAAAGAAGCCCCCTAAGCCCCCATAGCTCTCCTCGCCATCCCTCTCCCACCCCACACCCTCTTCCTGCTTTCCCTTTCCTCCCGCCTCCTGACCTGCCCCCCGTGCTGTGATTGGGTCTTTGGCCTGTGTTGCCAGGGTCTAGCGACCACAGTGTGCTAGGCTCCTCTGTTACCAGCGATGAAGCACGGTGAGTGTACCTTTTCTGTGTGCATTCAGTGTGCCCTTTTTGTTAAGTAAAGAAGCCCCCTAAGAAGGTCCTTTTGAACTGTGTGGCCACCATTGATGGCCCTTTAGTGACCGAAACATATATAGTTGAGAAAAGTCTATATGAATTATACGTGGACTTGTGTATGAACTGAGAATTTATTTGGGTTATACCACTAACTGTGTAAATTTCGTGGACGATGAGGCGGTCTCTATGAGGTTTGACCATCCTTCTCGCCACCTTGTGTGAGTGTGCAAGTGAACATTTTTTGGTGTGACTGTGAATGATTGATGGAAGAGTGATTCTTGTTTCTTTTGGCTTCTTTGGTAATGAGTTCAAATTGCCTATATGATATGGTGTATTTTATGTGATTTCAAATAACCATTGCATTGAATAAATATATTTTTGATAACAACCATATGAGTTAAGTGGTAATCCAGCCTCACCATCACGGTTCAATTGTTTTGATTTATATACCATAGAAACGTCCTCAACCTTTCAATCTCAACAGGTAAAGTACCACAGGCTTTTTTTAAATCAGTGTACATCAGGCCGCTACTAAAAGACACAACAGGAAACATAGAGGACTTCTCCAACTACAGACCCATCTCCAATATCCCATACATAGCCAAACTGCTAGAAACCTACATTTACAAAACAACCCAAGAATTCAAAGAAGAGCACTGCCTACTAGACCAGGCACAAGTTGGATCCAGAACAATAAGAGGAACAAAATCAGCTCTCCTCTTAATGTGGGATGACCGTAAAACAAACGCAGACTCGGACTACAGCACTGCCCTGATACTTCTGGACCTAATCCGCAGCATTCGAGACTGTCAACCATGACATCTTCATAACGAGATTAGAAGGATTGGGAATAACAGAGACCGCCCTACTATGGATCAAATCCTTCCTAACAAACAGAACAGAAAACTTTTGGATGAAACTTTTTAAATCCAACCCAAGAGACTCCACATGCAGAGTACCACAAGGCTCATCCTTCTCCCTACTCTTATTCAACATCTAACTATATCTATTAATCAAAATCACCAAAGGACATGGCCTCACCTGCTACAACTATGCAGATGACACACAAATAATCTTCAAAATACAAGACACCCGAGAAGGAAACACAACACTAGGGAATTGCGTTCGGGATATCTTCAATTGGATGAACTTGAACCACCTCAAAATCAACCCAGGTAAAACTGAGATAATGATTGTCACAAAAAAATGAGGCGACATTAACTACATCCCCTGGCCAAAAGAACGTGGCACGACCCCAACGCCATTGTTGATTGTAAAAAACCTAGGGGTACTGATGGACAACAACCTCACCCTAGAGCCACAAGTAAACGCTCTAATCAAGAAATGCTTCTTTCTCCTACGAGCGGCAAAAAGGATCCTGGCGTTCCTGTCATTCGCCAACAAAACTCTTACCATCATCGCTCTGGTCATGTCCAGAATAGATTATGCCAACAGCCTACACCTGGGCATGCCTGAAAGACTTCTAAAAAAACTAGAACGTATACAAAATGCAGTGGCCAGACTCCTTCTCAAACTTCCCTGGTGAGAACACATCACACCTGCGCTAAAAATACTGCACTGGCTACCAATAAAACAGCAAATAAAATTCAAATCCATGTGCATCATGCACAGAGCTATACACAACCAAGGCACAGAATTCCTGAGAGACAAACTATGCCTACACCAGCCGACAAGAACACTCAGATCAAGCAACGACATATGCTTAGAACCGAAACCCTATAACAAAAGAAAACTTGGAGGATCATCGTTTTCTCACCAGGCACCAAAAACATGGCATGAACTACCAAAGAATATACGCAACATAAGAAACCACCTAGCATTTAGGAAACTGCTCAAATCCTGACTCTTCACTGTGTAACTAGAAGACCACCCACAAGAACACCCACACCGCTTATCAGCGATGAATAAAGGGACCAACCTCGGCCCCCACTAAACAACCAAACTCGATCAGAATGCATGCCGCGACAGTCTATAAAACATCTCGAGAGATAGTCACAAGAGGAGGACACTACAGACCGAACACATAGTCAGATCAAGACGAAACCACTTAGTCAACTCAACCACAGTATCACGGCACGTCCCACACCGAACATTCAAGCAGACATATGCACTTAGATGGTAGGGTAAGAGGAGACCCCTACTCCTGCTCCAACACCCAAGGAGAGAATAGACACTCCAACCTCACTATACATAGTTCACTAGAATACAACAGTAGACATAGCTCATTAGAAAACAACAGGGAATGCGTTGCACCAAAACCGAATCTCTGTCAGGTGTGGGCCTCTCCCTCCCCTTGCAGGACTCTCGATTCTAACTGTGTTTTAGGACTGCACTGAATTATCCAATTGTCTCTCAAATTCAGCGAAGTAAGTTATTATACTCAGTTGCTCAGTTGGGCGGAGGCCTCTCCCCCACTATGCGGGTCTCTCTAGTCTAGCCGTTTTCACACCAGGCAGGATTCCGGAAACCCAGGCATTCAGCCATACTGTGAATAGCTGCAAAACATGTAACCCACTGACCAAAAAAAATAAAAAAAATACAAATAAACTCTAAACTTTCCACATACTTATCTCACTCAAACTAACACAACCACCTCTCGCACCGCAATCCACATGCACTTCACCACACCGCTATAACAGATAAACCGCACCAACAGCACACGAGGACTGACATCACCCCGACACTCGCACCAAAAGCTCAGCACCCGGTGTATACCGAGTTGAAGCTGCCAACAGAACACCACTCCTCTCACTATCCTTCACCCTCTACACCCTACTAACGCATCCCACATTCTCGTTTGCAGATCCGCCAGAGCCCCTGGGGACCAAAGCCGTTGGTGACGGTGCGCGGTACACATATCTTTAACATTTAACATTTCAAAGCAGGGCAAAGCATAATGAAGATAGCTTCAGTTCAGTTTCAGTTTAGTTTATAAAGCTGTACTTCAGTACTAAAACCATAAAAGCAATTCAAAACAATGTGGCAATAAGCCCCAAGCCGGCGTGCCATTACTGCCTAAGGTAATAACCCTGGGGCCCATAGCTATAGGCCCCGGGGCATTAGTATTAGGCGGTAATGGCCTGCCGGTGAGGGGCTTATTGCCATTAGTATTTCAGGGTTTTTAGCCCCCGGGATACTAATGGCGTTGTTATATTTTTCAATCAGCATTTGTTTTGCCGTTTAAAAAGGTGGCCGCTGCAGTACGCGTTAGTTCTAGAAAGACTAGAATGAGCATACTGCTCTTTTTACTACAGATCAACAGGGACGCCATAGTAATGAATGGGGAGGTGAGCGAGGAGGCTTTGAGACCCGGTGTGAGATGAACGCTGATGCGTAAACGGGATTACACTGTGGTAAGGCTCGCAATTTGAGCCAATCCATGTTCAGTGTTTCCCATAGCATCGGCGCACCGGGTACTAATTTACAATAATACATGGTATTTTAAACAATATTAACAAACACTATTGATAAAAGATATAATAAAAGCTTCGGAATGTTATGAAAATATATCATAAGGAGAGCACAGATCGCAACCTGAATTAAAAAAGGAAACCACATCAATTACGCCTAGCTGGGAGAGCGGAAAAATATAAAGCTATTTTCACCCCATGCAAGTATTGATTGCTCTTACCCTCAATAACCATACTCTGTGTATGTAACAGGATACCATAGCACAGACATAGAGAGCACAAACATACCATAGCTTAGCACGACAAAAAATAATGTAACTAAACAAAACAAAAGTGTGACCTGGGATGTAGGTCCCATGTGTTTCTCAGTTTTGGACTTTTTTTCCTCATAGTTCGCTTTCTGGGAGCCCTGTCTGCTTGCAGTCTTTACAATTAGCACCAACAAAGTCCTATTCTGATTTGATCTCTTTGAGTTACTTTGAGACAAAGGAAAATAGATTGGCCTGTATTGGAGTTGCAATTGATTTTGACTTCCACTACTCCCATTTTACAATGACGGTGGTTATTGAAAAATAGATCTCCCCACAACACTTCCTCTTTTCCAGTCTTGTACCCTCCTGCTGCTACTTTTTCTCACTCCCCTCACCTACCAAAAAAAGGCACAAGTATAGGATCAAAAGCCAGCCCATCTGCCTCCCCAACACTCTTTCTCCCCTTTTCTTTTGAATGTGTTGCTGTTCAACTTTTCACACCAAGCCCTCTTGATATTGTCCCATCTGCTGTCCCCCTTCAGCCATCAATGACACATTGAGGACATTTCTTTACTAAAATCCTCTGAGTTGGTCTTCACCATATAGAACCTCTCTTAATGTGAGGTGATTGTTGCCTGCAAAGCCCGGATTGTTCCTTCAGTCAAAGTTGATGCGTTTTGCAGATGGATGAGGCAACATTCATTGGCTTAGTGATATATTTCCATAGGGGCTTGTAGATTTGTGAGGGTGTCCAGAATCATAATATCCTTTTCACCAGCAGTTTCGTACTTGCCCTTCGCAGGCCTTCAGGCCACCATCTCTACCAGTGGCAGTTGCTTATTGATCTTAAAGTTGACACTTATTTTCCTCACCCTCAAGATCGGGTGCGGTGGTGCTTCTTTCTACTGACCACGATAAGGGAGAAAACCTGCTAGACAAGGTGAGCAGACAGTGGCTATCTGAAAAGTATCTGGAATGAGTGGATTGCTTAAGGGGCATGTCTTTGCCCAAGTAACTGCATCATTATGGTCACCTTGTTCCGGTAAATGTCTCTACCACATCATAGCATGTTCGGTGGTCAAGGGCGCTTGCACTTGTACTGGTGTTAGCAGAACCAATCTGGGGTTTTCGATATGGGAGGAAGCTTCTGCATATTTGGCAGAATCCTGACATTTAATACTTGGAATGACTTCCTGTGCCAGTTGTTGCCACATTTGTGATCTATTTGGCCCGATTGTATGCACTTGGTTCATCTTGCCCCGGCTTTATATGCGGCATGTGTGACTATGACGCTTTATCCACCTTTCCAGACAGCTGTGTGGGACATGGGAGGGACCCCCTTACCGTTGCACTTTCTGCGTAGTTAGCGACCATTGTATTATCACCCAGAAAACACCTTATGATATGATATGATATGGCATTTGTAACGCGCCTATACACAAGTGTTTCAAGGCGCGACGAGGTGGGGGCGTGGGGGAAACAAGGGGAGACAGACAACGATCCTACTAGGCCAGGTGTCATTCAGATCGCGCAAGTGCAAGGGTAGAGGGGAAGGGAAAAGTGCAGGGGGGGAAAGCTAGAGGGAAAAGTGCAGTACAGGGTTATAGCATACAGGATAAATTACAAGGGCCAGCTGGTGGCAAGTGCGAGGTAAGTGCAGACAAGTGCTGGGAAGGGGGGCTGTAGGGATCCGGACACAGTTCCGCAGTGCAGGGGCTGCCAGGGGTTGCCAGGGAGGCAGTGCAGTGTGGCTAGGCCAAGGACCGAGAACGATGAGTGGCCCAGTTGCAGATTCAGTGCAGTTTCACTAATTTTAGCAGGAGAGAGGGGGAGAGAAGGCGGAGGCAAAGAGGAAGGTTTTGAGGTGCTTCCGGAACTGGAGATGGTTCTCCTCAAGTTTCAGGGAGGCAGGAAGGCTGTTCCAGAGGGAGGCCCCTGCAGCGGAGAGAGATCTGCCCCCAACTCGTTGTTTGGAGAAGTGGCTGACCCTGAGGGAGTTGGAGGCAGATGAGCGAAGAGCACGAGAATGAAGATATTTAGGAAGAGAGAGTTGAAGGTATTTTGGCCCAAGGCCCCAGACGGCCTTGTGGACAATGCAAAGGGTTTTGAACCTGATCCTCGCAGTCACTGGGAGCCAGTGTAGTGATTTCAGTCCTGGAGAGATACGGTCCCTGGGCTTCAGGCCAAGGACAAGTCTCGCAGTCCTGTTCTGGATGAGTTGCAAAGGGCAGAGAGTAGAGGCGGGCAGATTTAGGTAAAGGCTGTTACAGTAGTCCATCCAGCTTTGAGAGAACCAGGGCTCTAGAGACAGTGAGCTTCTCGGGGAAGGAGAGGAAAGGAAGGATACCTCTGAGGAGGTGTAGTTGGTAGTGTGACTTCTTAGGGATGTCGGATATGTGAGGAGAGAAGGAGAGTGTGGAGTCGAAGATGAACCCGAGATTTTTTGCCTTGCCGGTAGGAGCAGGAAGAGGGCCAAGAGAGGCCGGCCAGCGAGCTGCAGGGAAGGAGGGAGTGGGTGTGCCGATGAGTAGAATCTCAGTCTTACTGGCATTAAGGCAGAGGTCGTTGGCGGCACACCATTTCTGTATAGCAGAAAGACAGTCAGAGATGAGGGAAGGAGAAGAGGAGGCCGAGGGTAGCCTGAAAATGAGCTGGGTATCATCCGCATACCACTGAAAGTTGGGGCAGAGAGCAGCGATGCGGTGGGCGAGAAGTGCCAGATACTGGTTGAACAGCCAGGGAGAGAGGTTAGAATCCTGGGGGACCTCTTCCAATATGGTGCCTGTCTTGATGGATGAACTTTGATTGGGTTTGGCAGCCAGGTACTTCCCTGGATACCAGGCCTCTGCTTTTATGAGTCTTTTCCTCATGAACTTTCTGACACGTGCAACCCTCATGCTGATTTTTGTGCCACAAAACCCCCTTTCTGGATCATTAGCCGAATCTAAGTCCTTCAATAGGCTCACAACTCTACTGCTGGAGAAGGCATGCATGACTCTACATCTGACCTCCTGTTGTCTCTGTTTTCTTGTCTCTAGTGGCACCAGCTCCAGTGGCTCCAGAGTCTGTGGGCTTTGACGAAGTGGAGGAGTTGGGCTAAGACTGTGCACCTTCCTCGTCCCAGCAGTCCAGTAAAGCTGTCACCATGGTGCCTTTTGGAACAGCTTGCCTCATGATCGTTACCATTTCCAAAGCTTCCCCTAAATACGCAAGCACTGCTACCCCCATGAGCCCTTCAGATGATCCATAATACTCACAAATCTCCCAAAACGTGTCTTATTCACGACCTGACCAAGGACTAATTGCAATGTATACACATACAGATGCACAGACCTGAAATCACAGTACTGTGCAGGTGTTAAAAGATGCCAGCCCAAAAGCTGGCTACCCACACTCTCTACAGCACTCAGCTGCTCTCAAAACAGGTCCATGCTTCAGGCAATATAAAATAAAAGAGGATGTACCCGACAGGCAACTCTGTAGAGATTGATTTGAGTAGCTTCCAAGGAAGAGAAGAGACAGTACTTGTCTATCTCGCTGCCTTTACTTCCCTGCTGCACAAACTGCACAGGTCTATTTGATGCGTAGAGTCAGAATCTGCCCAGTTGTAGTAAAACGAGAAGACAATCACGAACACAGTGTCCACTGACCCTGGCTACTGTATACCTGGGAGGATAGCTCAGGGGCAACTTGATCGCCTTGGAAGCAAGATGACTCAGAACAACAGAGGTTCGTAAATAACCAATCATATCATATACACAGAGCTGAACTAGGGCAGAGGGTTGCTGACTGCCAGTCACTCCCACCTTCTGTGCTGCAAAGGTGTACCCAATGGCACATATTCACAGAGACCTATGGCTCTTTCCTAATAACTTTCCTGTTGTGAAGGCTGCAACCTGCATTGTATTTGGGCATTGCTATTCCAGGAATTGCAAGCAGGGATCTGATTGATGGTGTCGACGTCAGTCATATTTTTCCAATTTTGAAGCTGTTCCGCATAAAACATGTTTCAGATCATATGTTTGTTGTTGCCTGATACTGCTATTGCAACCACTAACATCCTTGGTGCATCGCGACAAGTGTCTATATGTTTCTTTTCTACAATGATTCATGAATTTCTTCAGCAGGAGAGACATTGGGCCTCATTACACGGTAGGCGGTGAGCCATGGCGCTATTAGCGCCATGGCTCATGCCGGTAAAATACCGGCACCGCCTTGGCGGAAAGGGGATTTACCGCCCCATTCCAAGGTTGGAGGGACGGTAAATCCCCCTTCCGCCATTGCCCTTCCCCATTCCCATTTCTGCCCCATAGGGCTCTATGGGAATGGGGAAGGCGCTAATTACGGCACCGCAATTTTGCGGTGCCGTAATTAGCTCCGAGGTCCCAAAGCGGGTTGGATTTTAACGCCTGCAAGAAGCAGGCGTTAAATCCTCCAACCCGCAAAGGGACCTCGTAGTACGGCGGTAAGGGTTAACGGTCACCGTTGCCATTAACGGTGACCGTTAACCCTTACCGCCGTCCGTGTAATGAGGCCCATTGTCTAACTTAGATTCAAGACTAATCAGTGGATGATGTGTGTACCGTGCAATAAATATTAATTTTAAAACTCTACTGTCAAACTTTGAAACGGGAGGAGAACAGTCAAGCAATCAATGGAGTGCAGATGACAAAGAGAGCAAAAGTACATACACTGTTGCGTGCTACATCTCAACTTTGTTGGTGTTCGGGTTGCCAAAAGTGCAGATCAGACATTCCAAAGCCGTATGTCAGTGTGGCATATGAAAAATTCAACTAAGGGTACATGTGTCTTCTATGTGTGCTGAAATGACCGATGCAATGCATTGCAAACTAACAAACCACTGCACAAACATTCAGGTTCCGTCTTAGTTTTGGGAATACATTTGGGGAGGGATGGGTGGCGGGATGCATCTCTTAGCAACCACAGATCAGCGCCGCCACTCAAAGGCACCCGCCAGGTGTGCAGAATTCCAGCTATCTTCCCCACTGCAACAGCAAATTCTAGCCTCGGGCACCTCCTCACTGCCTCTACACAACACACCACAAACAGGGTGATATGTTATCAAATAAATGCTGTCGGCCAATGTTCCCTCTGCTGCTATGCTGCAGGTTCAATTTCATCTCATCGATCGTATCTAATCTATTTGGTCTTTAATTGTCGTAGGGATGCATTTGGCCAGTGCTCAATATGTTGTTTGTCAGCTCAATACCTTTTTGAAGCCGCAGTTCACCAGTTACCAGTACATACAGTACACTCCTTCATTTCATACATATGAAGTGGAAGATAGGGAACCCTTCTACATGTTTCTTAGAGTCTCAGCCTTCCAATCATGCTGCTAACAAATTCCCAATTAAACACTAATTAAGGAACAGCTGTCTCTAAAATGCCATTCCTTTTTCATTGCTTAGAGACCATCCAGAGGGAGCTCCAGTAAATCTGCTATAACTGCTAGTAAGCTTGAACAGGCTGCTGGGAACACGGCAGGAATCCCACGGTAGGCGTTTGCGTTCCCAGCAAGCTCTCGGCTGCTCTGGCTGACTCCGTCTGCTCCCTGCCTGTGCTCTGTACATTTTCAAAAAGTCCAAAATTGCCTTTTACCCACCAACTCTCTCCTCTGTGCTGCCACACTGGCTACTTTGAATGCCTGTGCTATGTTCTAGCCTTTCAACTTTGCTACCGACACTGCCACCCGGTACAGCTATCTCTTCCTGTCATAGTGGCAGCATTTTTCTGAAGCTCTGAAATGCCACTTCAATCAGGATAGTAATTCACCTTTCATTGATCATTGGCCACAGCGTCAGCAGATCTTCCGCAGTCTGCGAGACCTCTGCGAGACCCGCAACGCAGTGATCAATTCATCTGTTGAACCATGTGCAATACTTACAGAGGCCCCAAGATAGACACTTACGAGGGTCTGTTCCAGACCCACGTGCCAGGGTCATCACTTTCATATCTTTTTGGGGATCATCTTTGTTCTTATGATAGATGATATAATGCAAAAAGAAAATAACCTTCAGAAGGCGATAGAAATACACAGATTCATGGATATGTTCAAGCCGGATCCTCCAGAAAATGAAGATCTTCCATTGTGTTTCTCACTTCATCAGGAGCCTTCAACAGCGAATGTCATCTGACTCCTTACAACTCCTACTTCTAATATTGTACACCATAGATGTGATATATTCAATCTTCGAAAGTAAGCCTCGATTCATAAAGAATTCTTCACGTTGATTGAAAATTGACCACATCATTATATCCTATTTTAGCTCAAGAATCACCTTAGCAGTCATCACCATGGGAACGTCCATCCACTTCTCGTGTGGCTACTTAATATGAAGTAGGTGCTCTGTGTGCTGGTATTTTATATTTTGCTGCTACCCAGTGCAGTGTATATGTTTTCCATGTCCAATTGCACCCCACCTGCTTGCCACTGCTCAAAGGTGCCTTTGTACTTTGAACATGCAGACTGGCTTGTTGCTGAACATGGGAAACTTTTTCAGATGAGCCTACTCAACACCGTTTTCATACATCCAACGTCAATGGATGTGTTTGGTAATCTTCAATTTGATGCTTTCCTCGACTACTAAATGACACCAGACCATTGCAAGGCTCGAGACTAACCTGGCACGCAAAGAGAAAACCAGGAGGCCAGCCTACTCTAAGCCCCAGCTCACTGGAACTCTGTCCTGGTCTCAGTCAGGACCGCTTAAATACTCCTGCAGTTCAGGAAGGAACTCAAGTCACTGCTCTTCATAAAAATGCCTGGGGCCCCCTTAGGACCTGCCACTGCTAGGAACATTCCACCCCTTTCCAACAACCTCTGTTAACCCCAAATTACTTGCACAGTTAACCAGTGATTTTTATCTATGTTCATGCTTTATACACTTGCCCACACACCCAAGCACAAACACAAATACATTAATTTTGTTATACAGCAAGTAGCCAGTCACATGACCTTATACGTAAGTTGCCATATCTATGCCTGATGCAAAATTACTTATGGTTGTTAAATGATCTTTACTCAGCGAGTGTTAACATTAGAGCAATTAAACTGTTGCCCTCAAGATTATGATGTCAGATGTGAATCTAAAGAGGCACACTCATCTGCGTAACTATGAAGAAAGGCATACGTGACACACATTCAAAAACATATTGGAAAACATGTGAACATATTTCTATTAGAGTAATTTGGAAATATCTCATTGAGGGACTTTTTCCAAAATTGCTAATTGCACGCATGCTGATTTCCTGCATGCAATTTTCAACACTCACAAAGCTGCGTGTAATCAGGAAGAGTACACAAACGCAAAGTCGCCTTTACTCTTCACTTTCACCCCCCCTGCTTTGTGAGAAATTAAAGGCTGCCTGCAAATCACACTTTGCAGGAGGTGTTTTGTAATGGACTCCTATGGAAACTGCCTGATCTTTAGCCGGTACTAAACTGAGGGGTCGTCCAATTGGAAACCGTTGGTTTTACGCCTGCATGAACATTTTGTGCAGGTGTGAAATGGAGTGCTTTTCCGAGATGGAGGAGGAAAGCAAAGCAGAGATGCAAACTCATCGTTGCTGTCCTCTTACGTCTTGGAAAGGCACACAAATGAGACAAAGCACAAAATGAAAGCGTAAAGACACGTTTACACATCCATTTTGCACGTCTTTCACTACAAAATGACCCCCATTGGTTCTGAGTTTGGTCCATTTCGTAAATTTGCAGTGTGGAACCGCGATGTGTAGACATACACATAGGTGACTCCCCGTCGGAAAATGTTGGTCATTTGCACAGTAAGTGCAAATGTGCAGGGCAAAGGCAGCATAAACGTGTACACGCCGTGCAAATTAGTAAACGTCATTGTAAACGGTGCCTACCATGCAAATAGCTTAGTCAGCGTTTACGATGCCAATTAAATGCTGCCTGTCATGCCTGAGCAAGGCAGGCAGCGCTCAAAATTAATCGCCATGGAGTCAGCCTGTTACATACATTCGCAAAAAGCCAGTGGGCTCATAGGGAACCCCAGCATTTGCACCGCCATGACAATGCATGCCGGCACAAATGCTGGGGCATTTGTATGGTGGAGAGGAAGGGAGGTGACGGGAACTCAAGTTGCGTTCCGCTCCTCCATTCTACCATACACATGGTTAAAAATGAGCCACTAAGGAAACCACACACGTAAAAGTCTTACGCAAAACTTTTACAAGTGCAATTGACTTTACGGAAAATGAGCTCCATTGTGTTTCTGCCCTTTGGTAACAAGGTTTACAAAGTAATTTGAGGCGATATGATGTAGTGGTTCTGCTTCTGACCTTCTGACGTGACACCTGATTCCAGTGCATGATCGAATAAAGCGTGATTCCGGGGAAATCACTTTGCTTCAATGTGCCTCACATTACATACTCATGTAAAAGCAACTGTCCCAATCAAGAAATAGAGGGTAACTTTGCACATTTAAATGGAAATTGCATGCAGCCAATGTTAGCTCTTATATTCTTTTGGGTCGCCTGCATGCAGTTATCCACATTTGCAAAAAGGGAAGGGACAATGGATGAGTACAAACAGACACAACTACCCTTACTCTTCCATTTTACTCTCCGTTCTTTAAAAAAGTAACAAAGTAACTGTCATCTGCAAATTATGCTTTGAGGATGACAAGTGAATTTCTATGGAATCCGCCTGATTTTAGCAGGTGCTAATTGCAGGCGGATTTCATAGCAATCCTCTAGTTCTAGACCACCATTAAAATATCCTGCTGGTGTAAAACAGAGTTTTTAAGTTTGGGTCAAAAGTACGGAACAAAGACGTAATTTCTCTTCTGGCTCCCACTCCACCTGCAAAATCTAACTGAGCGCTATAGCAAGGAAGAAAAAACTTGACACGTAATTACGCCTTGCTGCACCGTGCTGTCAGATGTGATGTAATATAAAGTGGTCTCATATAGCGCCCTTCTGCCATTAATGTTGGCCTCACTGCACATGGCTATGTAAGAAAGGAGGTCAGTGTATGTTAGTTGGACAGCAGAAAGGCAGATGAAGAAACCTTTAGTGTTGCTGGATGCAGGTCATAAGTACCCGTTACCTATGTGTCGATATGAAAAGGTCTATGTTGCTTGTGATTGGTACCAACTGGGAAGTTGGGCAGCCCCCGGATTGTGGAGTGCAACAATTAACAGCAAGGTTGTTGATAGAAGATGGCTAGGGTCTGAATCTTTTAAGAACACCATGGGAGGTGCAAGAATGCAAGATTTTAGTAGTGCAGAGTTAGCTGAGGGATGAGATTGGTGGAGAGTGATGTGGAGGGTGTTGTCACTGCCTGGCTCTTGGTGGTAGATTTCACTGTGATTAAAGGTGCAGACCAGTGGCTCTCAGTAGCGGTTTCATGGGTCTAATTGGTTTCCCACAGATAGTAATACCAAATCAAAAATTGATTGGCGTAAATTAGCCCAAGTTTCTGGTGCACAGTTTTTAGTTGGTTGCTACCATTTTTCTTTTGTTTCAAAGTGCTGGTTCTCCTCAAGGTGGAGAGGTATGGGTAAGGTGTTCCACAGAGTGAAAATGACCCCCATACAAATAACATTTGAGTTTCTATTGTAGGGTCTCAACGGGTTCCACATATAATAGAGTTCTACGTAGCTGCACAGGCAACTCAGTGAGCTACGTACTTGCTGCTGGGATCTGTATGAAGCATTCAGTTACATGTTTGGATATGGGGAAGCCCAACTCAGCCCACGTCATTCTAATCTTGAATCATGAGATATTTTAAAGGTCAATACTAACACACATTGTTTAATGCGCTGGAGTATGACAAGCTATGATTATGGCGGCCATGTTCTTGTTTCACTATAGGTTCTCTGTAAAACGTTCTGTAGCTCCTGGGAACTTGGTCTGTGTTCTATCAAATGCAGGAAATAAAAGAGGTTCCAAACTTGACACCTAGATTTTGTTTCGCTTGTTTGCACCTTACAAATTTGCAAGCTAAATACAATAAATAAATAAATGAGCCTGAAGCTGACATGCTTTCATATTAAAGACTTCTACATTCTAAGTGTGTTGGGATCAGGGTTACAATTCATACCTTGGAGGTCCAGATGCTGTGTTGCCGGGACTGTAGGAAGACAGTAAGTACAGACACCTTGTGGAGTAGGTTGAGCTGATGTGCACTATTCTACACTGATACAACAATGTCCATTCAGTACAGAGTGCGACTAATTTATAGCATGAAGGGGTACATGCATCACGTGAGGCAGACATCCAGTGAGGTCACGTCTTCTCTGACAGGAAACGTCTCGCTCGTATAAACAAATGAAATTTGACTTGTGGCCTCACTGGAGCCTCATAACAAAGGAGCGCCTTCAACGATGTTATATTTTCTCATCCGCAGCTGGTGGAATTTCCATCTAACAAGTTCCCAACAGAGGCGTTGCTAGGGGCGCGGGTTATGGGGCTATAGCCCTGGGTCTTTTGGCTGTAGCCCGGGATAGAAGTTCAGGGGATATAACCAAATACTAGCTAGCCCCAGGTCCTGACAGTCCCAACATTAGCTTAGCCCGGAACTTTTTCAAACCTAGAAACACTCCTGCTTAACAATATAGGGGTCTCTGTCACGTGACATATGAAGGTTTTACCTGGGAATGTGAAAAATACAGTTCAATCATTCATCAAAAGGGGGGCATTCCCAAGATTTTCAAAGCAATGGAAAAAAGAAGCCAAACCAAGTGATGGAGTGAGACTTTCTAACATGAAGCCATGACAGTCAAACGCTGTAACCCTATTTCTTCATAACACTACATTAAAAGTCATATGTCCATTTAAGAATCGCCACCACCAGCTGGTTTACAGGCATCCTAGACCCCCTAAAGTCCAGAATATGTTGGTGGCCGAAAAACGGTGTGAGAGAGCTCTGAATGTCCCAAACACATTTGCAGCCTGAAAGGGGCATTAATCCGCATCCTAAACCACTGAAATCCCCAAAAATATTTCTGGCATGAAAATGCATCCTACACCCCTGAAAGTTCAGAATAGGTTAGCAGCCCAAAAAAAGGCCTTTAATGCATCTTAGGCCTGCAAACATGTTGAAAACTTTGGAGGTCCAAAAAAGGGGTTTACAGCCATCCTAGACCCCGTAAAGTCCAGAAAATGTTGGTTGCCCAAATACGGTGTCAGAGAGCGCTGAATGTCCCAAACACATTTGCAGCCTGAAAGGGGCATTAACCCACATCCTAGACCACTGAAATTCCCAAAAATATTTCTGGCATGAAAATGCATCCTACACCCCTGAAAGTTCAGAAAATGATGGCAGCCCAAAAAAGACATTAAAATGCATATTAGGCCTGCAAAAATGTAGAAAACTTTGGAGGCCCAAAAAAGTGGTTCACAGGCATCGTAGACCACTTAAAGTCCAGAAAATTTTGGTGGACCAAAAACTGTGCGAGAGAGCTCTGAATGTCCCAAAAACATTTGCAGCCTGAAAGGGGAATTAACCCGCATCCTAGACCACTGAAATTCCCAAACATAATTTTGGCATGAAAAATGCATCCTTCACACCTGAAAGTTCTGAATATTTTAGCAGCGCAAAAGAGGCCTTAAAATGCACCTTAGGACTGTAAAAATGTTGTAAACTGTGGAGGCCCAAAAAAGGGGTTTACTGGCGTCCTAGACCCCCTAAAGTCAAGACCAGTAAGCCATCGTGAACAAGGGTGGAAGGCCTGCTAACTAGGAGTTTACAGAACTCTTGGGTGGCCTTGTGTGAGTGTCTGGGTTTCAATGCTTTGAGAGATCCGAGTGCTTCGATTTGGCTGAATTCATGTATTACGCTTGAAGGGAAAACTTTGTTCTGGCCGGATTGGTATCTAGCCGGGGTGCATTGGATTAGTGATTTGTACAATGGTTTGCGTTGGATGACGGATAGGGAATTTCGGTTAAAGTTTGAAATTCCTACTATTTGTTTGACGGACTATCAGAAGATCAGGATGGCGGTGGGGGAGGTGGACTTGGAAAAGAGAATCAACATAGACATGCTTGGATGGATACCTGGAGTGAGTGGATGTGGCCTGGTTAGTTATGTCTATAGACTGGTTGTGTCGAACTATCGGGCTAATGATGCTTTGAGATTGGATTGGAATCGGAGAATTGGTGAGAATATTACTGACGAGGATTGGACAAGTATTTGTGAGAATGTGAAATTGTGTTCTTTGAATCTTGCTGATAGGTCGCGCCAAATACAGATTTTGAATAGAACATACTGGACACCTGAGAGAATGATGAAAAGAGGGATGAGTGACAGCTCGGAATGTTGGGCGTGTTCACATGAGGAGGGCACCTTGGAGCATATGTTGTGGGGATGTTCGAGAGTGAGAGGTTTGTGGTTCGAGTTTGATCAGATCTGTGAAAAGATTTTGGAGGAGACGGTTCATATGGATTTTAAGACAATTGTACTAGGCTGTGAGGATTTATTGGACGACCTGACTACTTCCCAGAAGAAATGTATCTTTCGTCGGGCAATGGTGGGGAAGAAACTAATTTTGAGACATTGGAAAACGTCTAACCCTATTACTATTGAGGAATGGATTTCAGAGATGCATTCTCTAGCGGATATGGAGAGAGTGTTATATCAGAGAGAGAAGAAAACTGCAATATTTAACAAGATTTGGGGCAAATTCCTGCTATTATATTAGACCAGTTCATTGATTGTTTTGTGACTCCTGGAGGGAGGGGGGTTTTTCGGGCTGTATATAGTTTTGTTGGCTTTGTTGTCATTACTTTATGATGTAATTTTGTGGACATATTTCTATGTTGTGTTCTTCTTGAAAATAAATAATAAAAAAAAAAGAAAAAGAATATGTTGGTGGCCCAAAAATGGTGTGAGAGAGCTCTGAATTTCCCAAACACATTTGCAACCTGAAAGGGGCATTAACCCACATCCTAGACCACTGAAATTCCCAAAAATATTCCTGGCACGAAAAATGCATCCTACACCCCTGAAAGTACAGAATATGTTAGCAGCCCAAAAAAGGCCTTAAATGCATTTTAGGCATGCAAAAATGTTGAAAATGTTGGAGGCCTAAAAAAGGGGTTTACAGACATCCCTGACCCCCTGAAGTCCAGAATTTGTTGGTGGCCAAAAAACAGTGTGAGAGAGCTCTGAATGTCCCAAAAACATTTGCAGCATGAAAGGGGCATTAACCTGATTCCTAGACCCCTGAAATTCCCAAAAATATTTTTGGCATGAAAAATGCATCCTACACCCCTGAAAGTTCAGAATATGTTAGCAGCCCAAAAACGGCCTTAAAATTCATTTTAGGCCTGCACAAATGTTGAAAACTTTGGAGGCCTAAAAAAGGGGTTTACAGGCATCCCAGACCCCCTAAAGTCCACAATATTTTGGTGGCCGAAAAACGGTGTGAGAGAGGTCTGAATGTCCCAAAAACATGTGCAGCATGAAAGGGGCAATAACCCGCATCCTAGATCACTGAAATTCGCAAAAATATTTTTGGCACGAAAAATGCATCCTACACCCCTGAAAGTACAGAATATGTTAGCAGCCCAAAAAGGCCTTGAAATGCATTTTTGGCCTGTAAAAATGTAGAAAATTTTGGAGGCCTAAAAAAGGGGTTTACAGGCATCCTAGACCCCCTGAAGTCCAGAATTTGTTGGTGGCCGAAAAACAGTGTGAGAGAGCTCTGAATGTCCCAAAAACATTTCCAGCCCGAAAGGGGCATTAACCTAATTCTTAGACCCCTGAAATTCCCAAAAATATTTTTGGCATGAAAAATGCATCCTACACCCCTGAAAGTTCTGAATATGTTAGCAGCCCAAAATAGGCCTTAAAAGCATCCTAGGCCTGGAAAAATGTTGAAAACTTTATAGGCCCAAAAAAGGGGTTTACAGGCATCATAGACCCCGTACAATCCAGAAGCTTTTGGTGGCACAAAAACTGTGATAGAGAGCTCTGAATATCCCAAAAACATTTGGAGCCTGAACGGGGCATTAACCCGCATCCTAGACCACTGAAATTCCTCAAAATATTTTTGGCCCGTAAAATGCATCCTACACCCCTGAAAGTACAGAATATGTTAGCAGCCCCAAAAAGGACATAAATGCATTTTAGGCCTGCAAAAATGTTGAAAACTTTATAGGCCCAAAAAAGGGGTTTACAGGCATCCTAGACCCCCTAAAGTCCAGAAAATGTTGGTTGCCCAAAAACAGTGTCAGAGAGCTCTGAATGTCCCAAAAAAAATTTGCAGCCTGAAAGTGGCATTAACCCACATCCTAGACCACTGAAATTCCGAAAAATATTTTTGGCACGAAAAATGCATCCTACACCCCTGAAAGTATAAAATATGTTAGCAGCTCAAAAAAGGCCTTAAGTACATCTTAGCCTGCAAAAATGTTGACATTTTTGGAGCACCAAAAAAGGGGTTACAGGCATCCTAGACCCCCTAAAGTCCAGAAAATATTGGTGGCCGAAAAACGGTGTGAGAGAGCTCTGAATGTCCCAAAAACATTTGCAGCCTGAAAGGGGAATTAACCCGCATCCCAGACCACTGAAATTCCCAAACATATTTTTGGCACGAAAAATGCATCCTTCAAACCTGAAAGTTCTGAATATTTTAGCAGCCAAAGATGTCTTAAAATACACCTTAGGAATGAAAAAATGTTGAAAACTTTGGAGGCCCAAAAAAAGGGGTTTACAGGCATTCTAGACCCCCTAAAGTCCAGAAAATGTTGGTTGCCCAAAAACGGTGTCAGAGAGCTCTGAATGTCCCAACCACATTTGCAGTCCTGAAAGCGGCATTAACCCACATTCTAGACCACTGAAATTCTGAAAAGTATTTCTGGCACGAAAAATGCATCCTACCCCCCTCAAAGTTCAGCAAATGCTAGCAGCCCAAAAAAGGCCTTAAAATGATTGTTAGGCCTGCAGAAATGTAGAAAACATTGGAGCCCCAGAAAAGGCACTTACAGGCATCCTAGACCCCCTAAAGTCCAGAAAATGTTGGTGGCCAAAAAACGGTGTGAGAGAGCTCTGAATGTCCCAAAAACATTTGCAGTCTGAAAGGGCCATTAACCCACATCCTAAACCCCTGAAATTCCCAAACATATTTTTGGCACAAAAAATGCATCGTACACCCCTGAATGTTCCGAATATGTTAGCAGCCCAAAAAAGGTCTTAAAATGCACCTTAGGCCTGCAGAAATGTTGAAAACTTCAGAGGCCTAAAAAAGGGGTTTACAGGCATCCTAGACCCCCTAAAGTCCAGAATATGTTGGTGGCTGAAAAACAGTGTGAGAGATCTCTGAATGTCCCAAAAACATTTGCAGCCTGGAAGGGGAATTAACCCGCATCCTAGACCACTAAAATTCCCAAAAATATTTCTGGCACGAAAAATGCATCCTACACCCCTGAAAGTACAGAATATATAAGCAGCACAAAAAAGGCCTTAAAAGCATCTTAGGCCTGGAAAAATGTTGAAAACTTTATAGGCTCAAAAAAGGGGTTTACAGGCATCCTAGACCCCCTAAAGTCCAGAAAATGTTGGTGGCCAAAAAACAGTGTGAGAGATCTCTGAATGTCCCCAAAACATTTGCAGCCTGGAAGGAGCATTAACCCGCATCCTAGGCCACTGAAATTCCCAAAAATATTTTTGGCACGAAAAATGCATCCTACACCCCTGAATGTTCCGAAAACGTTGGCAGCCCAAAAAAGGCCTTAAAATGTATCTTAGGCCTGCAAAAATGTATAAACTTTGGAGGGCCAAAAAAGGGGTTTGTAAGCATCGCAGGCTTACTACAATCCAGAAATTTGGTGGCACAAAAACTGTGCCAGAGAGCTCTAAATGTCCCAAAACATTTGCAGCCTGAACGGGGCATTAACCCGCATCCTGGACCACTGAAATTCCCAAAAATATGTTTGGCCCGAAAAATGCATCCTGCACCCCTGAAAGTACAGAATATGTTAGCAGCCCAAAAAAGGCCTTAAAATGCATCTTAGGCCTGCAAAAATGTTAAATGTTTGGAGGCCCAAAAAAGGGGTTTACAGGCATCTTAGACCCCCTAAAGTCCAGAAAATATTGGTGGCCGAAAAACGGTGTGAGAGCTCTGAATGTACCAAAAACATTTGCAGCCTGAAAGGGGCATTAACCCACATCCTAGACCACTGAAATTCCGAAAAGTATTTCTGGCACGAAAAATACATCCTACCCCCCTCAAAGTTCAGCAAATGTTAGCAGCCCAAAAATCGCCTTAAACTGCATCTTAGCCCTGCAAAAATGTTAAATGTTTGGAGGCCCCAAAAAAGGGGTTTACCGGCATCGTAGACCCCCTAAAGTCCAGAAAATGTTGGTGGCCCAAAAACAGTGTGAGAGAGCTCTAAATGTCCCAAAAACATTTGCAACCTGAAAGGGCCATTAACCCACATCCTAAACCCCTGAAATTCCCAAACATATTTTTGGCACAAAAAATGCATCCTACACCCCTGAATGTTCCGAATATGTTAGCAGCCCAAAAAAGGTCTTAAAATGCACCTTAGGCCCTCAGAAATGTTGAAAATTTCAGAGGCCTAAAAAAGGGGTTTACAGGCATCCTAGACCCCCCTAAAGTCCAGAATATGTTGGTGGCACAAAAACTGTGACAGAGAGCACTGAATGTCCCAAAAACATTTGCAGTCTGAAAGGGGCATTAACCCACATCCTAGACCCCTGAAATTCCCAAGAATATTTCTGACATGAAAAATGCATCCTACACCCCTGAAAGTACAGAATATGTTAGCAGCCCAAAAAAGGCCTTAAATGCATTTTAGGCCTGCAAAAATGTTGAAAAATGTGGAGGTCCAAATTTAGTCATCCTAGACCACCCGAAGTCCAGAATATGTCGGTGGCCAAAAAACGGTGTGAGAGAGCTCTGCATGTCCCAAAAACTTTTGCAGTCTGAAAGGGGCATTAACCTGATTCCTAGACCCCTGAAATTCCCAAAAATATTTCTGGCAAGAAAAATGCATCCTACACCCCTGAAAGTACAGAATATGTTAGCAGCCCAAAAAAGGCCTTAAATGCATCTTAGGCCTGCAAAAATGTGGAAATTTTTGGAGGCCCAAAAAAGGGGTTTACAGGCATCCTAGACCCTCTAAAGTCGAGAATATGTTGGTGGACGAAAAACGGTGTGAGAGAGCTCTGAATGTCCCAAACACATTTGCAGCCTGAAAGGGGCATTAACCCACATCCTAGACCACTGAAATTCCGAAAAGTATTTCTGGCACGAAAAATACATCCTACCCCGCCTCAAAGTTCAGCAAATGTTAGCAGCCCAAAAAACGCCTTAAAATGCATCTTAGCCCTGCAAAAATGTTAAATGTTTGGAGGCCCCAAAAAAGGGGTTTACAGGCATCGTAGACCCCCTAAAGTCCAGAAAATGTTGGTGGCCCAAAAACAGTGTGAGAGAGCTCTGAATGTCCCAAAAACATTTGCACTCTGAAAGGGCCATTAACCCACATCCTAAACCCCTGAAATTCCCAAACATATTTTTGGCACGAAAAATGCATCCTACACCGCTGAATGTTCCGAATATGTTAGCAGCCCAAAAAAGGTCTTAAAATGCACCTTAGGCCTGCAGAAATGTTGAAAACTTCAGAGGCCTAAAAAAGGGGTTTACAGGCATCCTAGACCCCCTAAAGTCCAGAATATGTTGGTGTCCGAAAAACAGTGTGAGAGATCTCTGAATGTCCCAAAAACATTTGCAGCCTGGAAGGGGAATTAACCCGCATCCTAGACCACTAAAATTCCCAAAAATATTTCTGGCACGAAAAATGCATCCTACACCCCTGAAAGTTCTGAAAATGTTGGCAGCCCAAAAAAGGCTTTAAAATGTATCTTAGGCCTGCAAAAATGTATAAAACTGTGGAGGCCCATAAAAGGGGTTTATAGGCATCGTAGACCCACTATAATCCAGAAAGTTTTGGTGGCACAAAAACTGTGCCAGAGAGCTCTGAATGTCCCAAAAACATTTGCAGCCTGAACGGGGCATTAACCCGCATCCTAGACCACTGAAATTCCCAAAAATATTTTTGGCCCGAAAAAGGCATCCAACACCACTGAAAGTACAGAATATGTTAGCAGCCCAAAAAAGGCCTTAAAAGCATCTTAGACCTGCAAAAATGTATAAAACTTTGGAGGTCCAAAAAAGGGGTTTACAGGCATCCTAGACCACCTAAAGTCCAGAAAATGTTAGTTGCCCAAAAACGGTGTCAGAGAGCTCTGAATGTCCCAAAAACATGTGCAGCCTGAAAGGGGCATTAAGCCACATCCTAGGCCACTGAAATTCCCAAAAATAATTTTGCCACAAAAAATGCATCCAACAACCCTGAAAGTACAGAATATGTTAGCAGCCCAAAAAAGGACTTAAAAGCATCTTAAGCCTGCAAAAATGTTGAAATCTTTATAGGCTCAAAAAGGGGTTTGCAGGCATCCTAGACCCCCTAAAGTCCAGAAAAAGTTGGTGGCCCAAAAATGGTGTGAGAGAGCTCTGAATGTCCCAAAAACATTTGCAGTCTGAAAGGGGCATTAACCCGCATCATAGACCCCTGAAATTCCCAAAAATATTTCTGACACTAAAAATGCATCCTACACCCCTGAAAGTACAGAATATGTTAGAAGCCCAACAAAGGCCTTAAATGCATTTTAGGCCTGCCAAAATGATGAAAACTTTGGAGGCCTAAAAACGGGGTTTACAGGCATCCTAGACCCCCTAAAGTCTAGAATATGTCGGTGGCCGAAAAACGGTGTCAGAGAGCTCTGAATGTCCAAAAACATTTGCAGCCTAAAAGGGGCATTACCCCGCATCCTAGACCCCTGAAATTCCCAAAAATATTTTTGGCATGAAAAATGCATCCTACACCCCTGAAAGTTCAGAATATGTTAGCAGCCCAAAAACGGCCTTAAAATTCATTTTAGGCCTGCACAAATGTTGAAAACTTTGGAGGCCTAAAAAAGGGGTTTACAGGCATCCTAGACCCCCTAAAGTCCACAATATTTTGGTGGCCGAAAAACGGTGTGAGAGAGCTCTGAATGTCCCAAAAACATTTCCAGCCCGAAAGGGGCATTAACCTAATTCTTAGACCCCTGAAATTCCCAAAAATATTTTTGGCATGAAAAATGCATCCTACACCCCTGAAAGTTCAGAATATGTTAGCAGCCCAAAAAAGGCCTTAAAATGCATCTTAGGCCTGCAAAAATTTTAAATGTTTGGAGGCCCAAAAAAGAGGTTTACAGGCATCGTAGACCCCCTAAAGTCCAGAAAATGTTGGTGGCCCAAAAACAGTGTGAGAGAGCTCTGAATGTCCCAAAAACATTTGCAACCTGAAAGGGCCATTAACCCACATCCTAAACCCCTGAAATTCCCAAACATATTTTTGGCACGAAGAATGCATCCTTCAAACCTGAAAGTTCTGAATATGTTAGCAGCCCAAAATAGGCCTTAAAAGCATCTTAGGCCTGGAAAAATGATCAAAACTTTATAGGCTCAAAAAAGGGGTTTACAGGCATCATAGACCCCGTACAATCCAGAAGCTTTTGGTGGCACATAAACTGTGATAGAGAGCTCTGAATATCCCAAAAACATTTGCAGCCTGAACGGGGCATTAACCCGCATCCTAGACCACTGAAATTCCCCAAAATATTTTTGGCCCGTAAAATGCATCCTACACCCCTGAAAGTACAGAATATGTTAGCAGCCCCAAAAAGGACATAAATGCATCTTAGGCCTGCAAAAATGTTGAAAACTTTATAGGCCCAAAAAAGGGGTTTACAGGCATCCTAGACCCCCTAAAGTCCAGAAAATGTTGGTTGCCCAAAAACAGTGTCAGAGAGCTCTGAATGTCCCAAAAAAAAATTGCAGCCTGAAAGTGGCATTAACCCACATCCTAGACCACTGAAATTCCGAAAAATATTTTTGGCACGAAAAATGCATCCTACACCCCTGAAAGTACAAAATATGTTAGCAGCTCAAAAAAGGCCTTAAATACATCTTAGCCTGCAAAAATGTTGACATTTTTGGAGCACCAAAAAAGGGGTTTACAGGCATCCTAGACCCCCTAAAGTCCAGAAAATATTGGTGGCCGAAAAACGGTGTGAGAGAGCTCTGAATGTCCCAAAAACATTTGCAGCCTGAAAGGGGAATTAACCCGCATCCCAGACCACTGAAATTCCCAAACATATTTTTGGCACGAAAAATGCATCCTACACCCCTGAAAGTACAGAATATGTTAGCAGCCCAAAAAAGGCCTTAAAATGCATTTTAGGCCTGCCAAAATAATGAAAACTTTGGAGGCCTAAAAACGGGGTTTACAGGCATCCTAGACCCCCTAAAGTCTAGAAAATGTTGGTTGCCCAAAAACGTTGTCAGAGAGCTCTGAATGTCCAAAAACATTGCAGCCTAAAAGGGGCATTACCCCGCATCCTAGGCCACTGATATTCCCAAAAATATTTTTGGCACGAAAAATGCATCCAACACCCCTGAAAGTACAGAATATGTTAGCAGCACAAAAAAGGCCTTAAAAGCATCTTAGGCCTGCAAAAATGTTGAAAACTTTATAGGCTCTAAAAAGGGTTTTAGAGGCATCCTAGACCCCCTAAAGTCCAGAAAATGTTGGTTGCCCAAAAACGTTGTCAGAGAGCTCTGAATGTCCCAAAAACATTTGCAGCCTAAAAGGGGCATTAAACCGCATCCTAGGCGACTGATATTCCCAAAAATGTTTTTGGCACGAAAAATGCATCCAACACCCCTTAAAGTACAGAATATGTTAACAGCCCAAAAAAGGCCTTAAAAGCATCTCAGGCCTGGGAAAATGTTGAAAACTTTATAGGCTCAAAAAACGGGTTTACAGGCATCCTAGACCACCTGAAGTCCAGAATATGTCTGTGGCCGAAAAACGATGTCAGAGAGCTCTGGATGTCCCAAAATTATTTGCAGCCTGAACGGGACATGAACCTGCATCCTAGGCCACTGAAATTCCCAAAAATATTTTTGGCCCAAAAAATGCATCCTACACCCCTGAAAGTACAGAATATGTTAGCAGACCAAAAAAGGCCTTAAAATGTATCGTAGGCCTGCACAAATGTTGTAATGTTTGGAGGCCCAAAAAAGGGGTTTACAGGCATCCTAGACCCCCTAAAGTCCAGAAAATTTTGGTGGGCCAAAAACGGTGTGAGTGAGCTCTGAATGTCCCAAAACATTTGGAGTCTGAAAGGGGCTTTAAGCCGCATCATAGACCCCTGAAATTCCCAAAAATATTTTTGGCCCAAAAAATGCATCCTACCCCCTGAAAGTTCAGAATATGTTAGCAGCCCAAAAAAGGCCTTAAAATGCATCTTAGGCCTCCAAAAATTTTGAAAACTTTGGAGGCCTAAAAAAGGGGTTCACAGGCATCCTAGACCCCCTAAAGTCCAGAAAATGTTGGTTGCCCAAAAACGGTGTCAGAGAGCTCTGAATGTCGCAAAAACATTTGCAGCCGAAAAGGGGCATTAAGCCGCACCCTAGGCCACTGATATTCCCAAAAATATTTTTTGCACGAAAAATGCATCCAACACCTCTGAAAGTACAGAATATGTTAGCAGCCCCAAAAAGGCCTTAAAAGCATCTTAGGCCTGGACAAATGTTGAAAACTTTGTAGGCTCCAGAAAGGGGTTAACTGGCATCCTCGACCCCCTAAAGTCCAGAAAATGTTGGTGGCCGAAAAACAGTGTGAGAGATCTCTGAATGTCCCAAAAACATTTGCAGCCTGGAAGGGGAATTAACCCGCATTCTAGACCACTAAAATTCCCAAAAATATTTCTAGCACGAAAAATGCATCCTACACCCCTGAAAGTTCCGAAAATGTTGGCAGCCCAAAGGCCTTAAAATGTATCTTAAGCCTGCAAAAATGTATAAAACTTTGGAGGCCAAAAAAAGGGGTTTATAGTCATCGTAGACCCTCTACAATCCAGAAAATGTTGGTGGCACAAAAGCTGTGCCAGACAGCTCTGAATGTCCCAAAAACATTTGCAGCCTAAAAGGGGCATTAACCCGCATCCTAGAAAACTGAAATTCCCAAAAATATTTTTGGCACGAAAAATGCATCCAACACCCCTTAAAGTACAGAATATGTTAGCAGCCCAAAAAAGGCCTTAAAAGCATCTTAGGCCTGGGAAAATGTTGAAAACTTTATAGGCTCAAAAAAGGGTTTACAGGCATCCTAGACCCCCTAAAGTCCAGAAAATGTTGGTGGCCCAAAAACGGTGTCAGAGAGCTCTGAATGCCCCAATAATATCTGCAGCCTGAACGGGGCATTAACCCGCATCCTAGACCACTGAAACTCCCAAAAATATTTTTGGCCCGAAAAATGCATCCTACACCCTTGAAAGTACAGAATATGTTAGCAGCCCAAAAAAAGGCCTTAAAATGCATCTTAGGCCTGCACAAATGTTGAAATGTTTGGATGCCCAAAAAAGGGGTTTACAGGCATCCTAGACCCCCTAAAGTCCAGAAAATGTTCGTGGCCCAAAAACCGTGTCAGAGAGCTCCGAATGTCCCAAAAATATTTGCAGCCTGAAAGGGGCATTAACCCACATCCTAGACCACTGAAATTCCCAAAAATATTTTTGGCCGAAAAATGCATCCTACACCCCTGTAAATACAGAATATGTTAGCAGCCCAAAAAGGCCTCAAAAGGATCTTAGGCCTGGAAAAATGTTCAAAACTTTATATGCTCAAAAAGGGGTTTACAGGCATCCTAGACCCCCTAAAGTCAGAAAATGATGGTTGCCCAAAAACGGTGCCAGAGAGCTCTGAATGTCCCAAAACATGTGCAGCCTGAAAGGGGCATTATCCCACATCCTAGACCCCTGAAATTCCCAAAAATATTTTTGGCACGAAAAATGCATCCAACACCCCTGAAAGTACAGAATATGTTATCAGCCCAAAAAAGGCCTTAAAAGCATCTAGGCCTGGAAAAATGTTGAAAACTTCATAGGCTCAAAAAAGGGGTTTACAGGCATCCTAGACCCCCTAAAGTCCAGAAAATGTTGGTGGCTGAAAAACAGTGTGAGAGATATCTCTGAATGTCCCAAAAACATTTGCAGCCTGGAAGGGGAATTAACCCGCATCCTAGACCACTAAAATTCCCAAAAATATTTCTGGCACGAAAAAAGCATCCTACACCCCTGAAAGTTCCGAAAATGTTGGCAGCCCAAAAAAGGCCTTAAAATGTATTTTAGGCCTGCAAAAATGTATACAACTTTGGAGGCCCAAAAAAGGGGTTTATAGGCATCCTAGACCCCCTAAAGTCCAGAAAATGTTGGTGGCCCAAAAACGGTGTCAGAGAGCTCTGAATGTCCCAAAAACATTTGCAGCCTAAAAGGGGCATTAACCCGCATCCTAGATCACTGAAATTTCCAAAAATATTTTTGGCCCGAAAAATGCATCCTACACCCCTGAAAGTACAGAATATGTTAGCAGCCCAAAAAAGGACATAAATGCATCTTAGGCCTGTAAAAATGTTGAAAACTTTGGAGGTCCAAAAACGGGGTTTACAGGCATCCTAGACCCCCTAAAGTCCAGAAAATGTTGGTTGCCCAAAAACGGTGTCAGAGAGCTCTGAATGTCCCAAAAACATTTGCAGCCTAAAAGGGGCATTAACCCGCATCCTAGGCCACTGATATTCCCAACAATATTTTTGGCACGAAAAATGCATCCAACACCCCTGAAAGTACAGAATATGTTAGCAGCAGAAAAAAGGCCTTAAAAGCATCTTAGGCCTGGAAAAATGTTGAAAACTTTATAGGCTCAAAAAAGGGGTTTACAGGCATCCTAGACCCCCTAAAGTCCAGAAATTGTTGGTGGCCGAAAAACAGTGTGAGAGATCTCTGAATGTCCCAAAAACATTTGCAGCCTGGAAGGGGAATTAACCTGCATCCTAGACCACAAAAATTCCCAAAAATATTTCTTGCACGAAAAATGCATCCTACACCCCTAAAAGTTCCGAAAAGGTTGGCAGCTGTCACGCCCCCGCTCATGCCCCCACTCCGACACCCTTCCCTTCCCTGCACTCCCCTTACCTGCCTGACACCGCCCGCTACCATGCCCGCTACCCACCTCAGCGGGGGAGACACAGCAGGCGAGATGCCACGAGAGGCAGGATTGCCTTTTTCCGCCCCTTTCCGCGGTGGCGGTTACCCTGGCGCCTCCTCCATGCCCGGCAGCACCAGCACTCACGCACCAGTCACTGGCCGCATCGCGCTCCACGTGACGCGCGTGAACAGTCAAGTGACTTGTCACGTGATTCCGCTCGCCGGCAGCATCATCACCCACGCACCAGGAAGCACCAATCACTGGCCGCGTCACGCTCCAAAAGAAGCCGGCAAAGAACACACGGCGCTTCACAGCTGCTTCTATTGGAGATCTGCTAGGCTTTGCTTACTACCTCTTGTTACCTACCTCCTCTTGACCACGGAACATTATCTTGGACCTGCTTTGGATTTTCCTTTTGGACTTGGCAAACTTTCTGATACCCTGGAACTTTTGACCTCCTGTTTGGCCTTTGGACTGCTCAAAGAATCACCACGAATCACGTTCTTGCTACAGGTGTTGTCCGGAGTGCCGAGCCTTCATCTCAGCCTGCTGTTGGTTCCCCTGCTGTTGGTATAGGTTCCCTACCTGTTCTACCATCCTCTGGGTAAGCTGGTGTCATCATACCTTGTTTGCTTTCTCTGCCAATTTCTTGTGGTTGTTTACTTGACCATAACCATTTGCCTTACAGCACTCAGGGGTCCTTCCGGCGTTCCCGGTATCATGCTGACGACGACACTCTACACCTGTGGCCTCAAAGATTGCTAGGGCAGTTATTTATTCCTGCTCGAGCGGTACTTGGGGACGGAGGTATTTCATAACTGCACGACCATCAAGTCTGACCTCCGAGTTATAACAGACTGTGAAGCCTTATGGTCGTCCAGCTATGGATGCCTCCGCTGGGGACCCTGTGACAGCTTTAATGCAGGCAGTGACAGCACTCAGGGCCGACATGGCAACCGCTACCGCAGCCCTATGCACTGACATGGCCGCTGCCACTACTGCATTGCACCACTGCCTCGATGCCCTACAAAGCACACGCCACACTTTACTTGTAGATGCCGAACTAGATGATATCACACCCCCTCAAAACCCGCCCCCGTTCATACCCCCCACCATCCCGGCCGCCCCTGTGGTAATCCAGAACCCTTTCCCTCTGGCAGCCCCCGAAAGATACCAAGGCGACCCAAAGAAATACTGCACCTTCATTAATCACTGTAAACTACACTTCTTGTGCCGTCCTCAGGCCTTCCCTGATTCAGTATCAAAGGCAGCCTTTTTGCTCTCCCATTTATCGGTGTGGCCGCCACCTGAGCTAATCCGTTGTTGGAAGGCGACCATCCTGCATTGTACGATTTTGAACTGTTGACCCAAGAAATGGCCAAGGTATTTGACACCAGATACAAAGCACAATCCAGGGATATGGAACTCCTGGATCTCACTCAGGGTCGCTCTACTCTCATTGAATACATCACCAAGTTTAACCAGCTCTCTGCTGAGACCTCCTGGCCGGAAAACAAAAAGGCAGTGGTATACTATCGGGGCTTGTCTGGGGTCATGAAAGACGCTTTATCTGTGGTGCCTTCGCTTCCCACAGTCTATGCTGACTTGGTTGACCTAACGTTACAAGTGGATGCTAGACGAACGGAACAGCGGGTGGAATCAGGTTTGTCTCCATTCCCTTCTACATCCACGGCCGACATCACACCTGAGCCCATGCAGATTGGCGGGATACGCAGCCCCATTAGTCATGTCGAACGAGAGCGCAGAAGAACAGACAATGCCTGCTTCTACTGTGGTCTCAATGGTCATTTCGTAAAAGAGTGTCCCCGCCGCCCAAAAACCAGAAACCCGGGTTTTCCGAAGACTCGCCCTTGAGATCAGGGGCAGGGGCGAGTCCTGGACGCAATCCCTCTGATCCTGCTTTCGGTCCCGTTTGACCTGTGGTGGTACAGGCATCCCTGACCCACGTTGCTGGCTTCCACGCAGTGAAAATCGTAATCGGCTCCAGAGCTACAGGCTGCTTCATCGACATAGCCCTAGCCAGTTCATTGAACTTGCCTTTGGTCACGAAGAAACACCCTGAACCAGTCCAGGCAGTGGACGGGACCTCTCTTGCTTCTGGTCCAATCATGCAACAGACAGCCCCACTGGAAATGGTTATACAGGAAGTCCACAAGGAGATGATCTCCTTTGATCTCATAGCCACTCCTCAGTTCGGGGTGATCCTGGGCATCCCTTGGCTATGGAGGCACAATCCCCTGATTAACTGGGGGAAAGGTCAGGTCTCCTTCGAATCCGAAACATGTCAGTACTACTGTCTACTCGCGACACCTCAGGTTTCCAGTCCCGCAGACATCCTGGGTATTGTCGCCTCCTTGGCCATAGACAACAACTCTGATGTCCAGTATACACACATGGTAGGGGCGGTCACGGGTAGAATCCCTCCTGAATATCTCGAATTCCAAGCAGTATTCGACAAAGACTCTGCGGAGGGTCTACCTCCGCACCGACCCTACGATTGCCCCATCGATCTAGTCCCTGACGCCTCTATCCCAAAGGGCCGGATCTACTCCCTGACCCAGACGGAAGAACAAGCCCTGCAAGAATACATCCAGCGGGACTTACGTTTGGGTCACATACGCCCATCGACCTCTCCAGCTGCTCCCCTATATTCTTCGTTCCGAAGAAGGAAGGGGATCTTCGCCCCTGCATCGATTACAGGCACTTGAACGCTGTCACTGTAAAAAACCGCTACCCCATACCTCTCATCACCCCGTTGATAGACAGGCTTGCTCATGCTACAATCTATACCAAACTAGACCTCCGCGGGGCATACAATCTCATACACATGCGTGACGGTGATGAGTGGAAGACGGCCTTCTGTTCACGACAAGGTCTATTCGAGTACACCGTCATGCCCTTCGGCTTCTGCAACGCCCCAGCTACTTTTCAGCACTTCATGGATGACATATTCAGCGACATTCTGAACACCTACGTTGTAGTGTATTTGGATGACCTACTGGTTTTCTCTTCCTGCCTTGATGAACACGTCTCGCATGTCAGAGAAGTGCTGTCAAGGCTCCAAAACAACACTCTATACGCCAAACCCGAGAAATGTTTATTCCATACCACCCGGGTCGAATTCCTGGGGTTTCATATCTCTCCCGGGGGTCTTTCTATGAATCAGACCAAGGTTCGGGCGATCAATGAATGGCCAATCCCGATCAACCTCAAACAGTTGCAATCGTTCCTGGGGTTTGCGAACTTTTACCGGAGGTTAATTGCTGGGTTTTCCTCTGTGGTGGCCCCGCTCACTACCCTCACCAGTCCTCTCGTCCCCTATGTCTGGTCCACGGCACAACAAGCCGCTTTTGACTCCCTGAAAACCTTGTTCACCACTGCCCCGGTGTTGCAACACCCCGACCCTGAGCTTCCTTTCGTCCTTGAAGCAGACACCTCTTCTTATGCATTGGGCGCTGTACTGTCCCAGCCTTGTCCTACCACCAATCGTTTGCATCCAGTAGCATTCCATTCACGCAAATTCACGGCAACTGAACTGCATTACACAGTTACGGAAAAATAACTACTGGCCATTAAAGATGCACTACAAGTCTGGAGACACCACCTCCTAGGAGCCAAACACCAGACCGTGGTGTTCTCGACCACAAAAATCTCCAGGACCTTGCCTCCTTAAAATGTACAAACAGTTGGCAGGTCTGTTGGCACCTCTTCTTTGCTGCGTTTGATTTTGTGGTCAAACACAGGCCTGGTGTTGGGCACGGCAAAGCAGATGCCCTATCTCGTTCTCCCGGGGGTGAGATCCTTCCGTCATACCCTGACACCCTGTTAGGCAAAACCCATGTCGCCTGTGTTTGTACACCGACTCCTTCTCTCCTGTCCACTATTCGACAATGGGTTTCCCAGTATCCACAATCCATAAGGGAATGGGACCCGGTTATGCAAGATGGGCTGCCTTTCGTTCATGGGAAGTTCTTCCTACCCACGAGTGAAACCAGGAATCAAGCATTATACTGGTCCCACGATGCTGCCATCAACGGCCATCCCGGGCAATATCGCACTCTAGACCTCCTTAAACGATGGTGCTGGTGGCCAACTATGAAGCGCGACGTACAAAACTACGTCAATACCTGTTCGATTTGTGCCCAGGGCAAGTCACGTAGGGGCCGACCCTTGGGTCGTCTTCTCCCTCTCCCCGTTCCCCCACACCTTGGCATACGGTCTCCATAGACCTGATCACTGATCTACCACGTACGCAGGGTCTCGACACCATTTGGGTCATCTTTGACTCTTATACCAAACTGGCACGTTTCATACCATGCAAAAGGATACCTTCGGCCCTAGTCTTGGCCAGGCACTTCTTAAAGTCAGTGTTCTTTCTTTTTGGCTTACCCCATGTGTTGGTTTCCGATCGTGGTGCACAGTTCACCTCCCGTTTCTGGCTGGCCCTTACCGCTCTGTTGGGCATCAACGCACATTTTTCCTCTGCATATCATCCGGAAAGCGATGGACAGACGGAAAGTGTCAACCAAACGTTGGAACAGTACCTGCGCTGTCTAACATTGCAGTATCAAGACACATGGCTCAACCTCTTACACCTCGCTGAGTTCGCCTATAACAATACACTGCACTCTGCTACTGGTTTCTCACCTTTCTTTGCCCTCTACGGTCAGCATCCCCGTGCCCTCCCCATTCCGGACTTCTCCTCTTCTGATACCCCCGCCACCTCGGCCTGTGCACGGGATCTCGTGGCGGTCCATGCCCAAACTTCTACATGAAGCGCAGGCTTCCATGAAGGCGGCTGCTGACAGAAGGAGGGCGGTTGCGCCTGTTTATAGGGATGGGATCGGGTTTGGGTTTCTACCCGCCATTTACACATTCCCGGCTGTCGCAAGCTCCTTCCCCGTTTTGTGGGCCCTTACAGGGTGGTCAAGGTTCTGAACCCAGTGGCGTTGCGCCTGGCTGTGCCCTCCTCTTGGCGGATCCACCCGGTATTCCACGTCTCCCTGATTAAGTCCTGTCTTGGCCCTACCCGGTTGGTGTCCCCTCCTGCCCCTGTCTCTGTCTCGTCTCCTGACGTTTTAGAGGTTCGGGCCGTTCTGGGTTCCCGTGTTCGTAGGGGTGTTCTGCAGTACCTGGTGGACTGGCTGGGTTACGGCCCTGAAGATCGTTCTTGGGTTGCTTCCCGGGATGTCCATGCTCCCCGTTTGGTTGCCCGCTTTCACCGCGACAATCCCTCCTGCCCACGTGGTTGTGGGCCTTTAAGGGGGGGCTCTGTCACGCCCCAGCTCATGCCCTCACTCCGACACCCTTCCCTGCACTCCCCTTACCTGCCTGACACCGCCCGCTACCATGCCCGCCACCCACCTCAGCAGGGGAGACACAGCAGGCGAGATGCCACAGGAGGCAGGATTGCCTTTTTCTGCCCCTTTCCATGGTGGCGGTTACCCTGGTGCCTCCTCCATGCCCGGCAGCTCCAGCACTCACGCACCAGTCACTGGCCGCATCACACTCCACATGACGCGCGTGAACAGTCGCGTGACTTGTCACGTGATTCCGCTCGCCGGCAGCATCATCACCCACGCACCAGGAAGCACCAATCACTGGCCGCGTAACGCTCCACGTGACGCGCGCGAGCGGTCACGTGACTTGTCACGTGACTCCGCTCGCGACTTCAAAAGAAGCCGGCAAAGAACACACGGCGCTTCACAGCTGCTTCTATTGGAGATCTGCTAGGCTTTGCTTAATACCTCTTGTTACCTACCTCCTCTTGACCACGGAACGTTATCTTGGACCTGCTTTGGATTTACCTTTTGGACTTGGCAAACTTTTTGATACCCTGGAACTTTTGACCTCCTGTTCGGCCTTTGGACTGCTCAAAGAATCACCACGAATCACGTTCTTGCTACAGGTGTTGTCCGGAGTGCCGATCCTTCATCTCAGTCTGCTGTTGGTTCCCCTGCTGTTGGTATAGGTTCCCTACCTGTTCTACCATCCTCTGGGTAAGCCGGTGTCATCATACCTTGTTTGCTTTCTCTGACAATTTCTTGTGGTTGTTTACTTGACCATAACCATTTGCCTTATAGCACTAAGGGGTCCTTCCGGCGTTCCCGGTATCAGGCTGACGATGACACTCTACACCTGTGGCCTCAAAGATTGCTAGGGCAGTTATTTATTCCTGCTCGAGCGGTACTTGGGGACGGAGGTATTTCATAACTGCACAACCATCAAGTCTGACCTCCGAGTTATAACAGCAGCCCAAAAAAGGCCTTAAAATGTATCTTAGGCCTGCAAAAATGTATAAAACTTTGGAGGCCCAAAAAAGGGGTTTATAGGCATCGTAGACCCCCTACAATCCAGAGAATGTTGGTTGCCCAAAAACGGTGTGAGAGAGCTCTGAATGTCCTAAAAACATTTGCAGTCTGAAAGTGGCATTAACCCGCATCCTAGACCCCTGAAATGCCCAAATATATTTTTGGCCCAAAAAATGCATCCTACACCCCTGAAAGTACAGAATATGTTAGCTGCCCAAAAAAGGCCTTAAAATGCATTTTAGGCCTGCAAAAATTTTGAAAACTTTGGAGGCCTAAAAAAAGGGTTTACAGGCATCCTAGACCCCTCTAAAGTCCAGAAAATGCTCGTGGCCCAAAAACGGTGTGAGAGAGCTCTGCATGTCCCAAAAACATTTGCAGTCTGAAAGGGGCATTAACCCGCATCCTAGACCCCTGAAATTCCCAAAAATATTTTTGGCACAAAAAATGCATCCTACCCCCTGAAAGTTCAGAATATGTTAGCTGCCCAAAAAAGGCCTTAAAATGCATCTTAGGCCTGCAAAAATTTTGAAAACTTTGGAGGCCTAAAAAAGGGGTTTACAGGCAATCTATGACCCTCTAAAGTCCAGAAAATGTTGGTGGCCGAGAAACAGTGTGAGAGATCTCTGAATGTCCCAAAAACATTTGCAGCCTGGAAGGGGAACTAACCCGCATCCTAGACCACTAAAATTCCCAAAAATATTTCTTGCACGAAAAATGCATCCTACACCCCTGAAAGTTCTGAAAATGTTGGCAGCCCAAAAAAGGCCTTAAATGCATCTTAGGCCTGCAAAAATGTTTAAAACTTTTGAGGCCCAAAAAAAAGGTTTATAGGCATTGTAGACCCTACAATCCAGAAAATATTGGTGGCATAAAAACTGTGCCAGAGAGCTCTGAATGTCCCAAAAACATTTTGCAGCCTGAACGGGGCATTAACCTGCATCATAGACCACTGAAATTCCCCAAAATATTTTGGCCCAAAAAATGCATCCTACAGCCCTAAAAGTACAGAATATGTTAGCAGCCCAAAAAAGGCCTTAAATGCATCTTAGGCCTGCAAAAATGTTTAAAACTTTATAGGCTCTAAAAAGGGGTTTAGAGGCATCTTAGACCCCCTAAAGTCCAGAAAATGTTGGTCGCCCAAAAACGGTGTCAGAGAGCTCTGCATGTCCCAAAAACATTTGCAGTCGGAAAGGGGCATTAACCCGCATCCTAGACCACTGAAATTCCCCAAAATATTTCTGACACGAAAAAATGCATCCTACACCCCTGAAAGTTCAGAATATGTTAGCAGCCCAAAAATGGCCTTAAAATGCATCTTAGGCCTGCAAAAATTTTGAAAACTTTGGAGGCCCAAAAAAGGGGTTTACAGGCATCCTAGACCACCTGAAGTCCAGAATATGTCGGTGGGCGAAAAACGGTGTCAGAGAGCTCTGAATGTCCCAAAAATATTTGCAGCCTGAACGGGGCATTAATGCGCATCCTAGACCACTGAAATTCCCAAAAATATTTTTGACCCGAAAAATGCATCCTACACCCCTGAAAGTACAGAATATGTTAGCAGCCCCAAAAAAGGCCTTAAATGCATCTTAGGCCTGCAAAAATTTTGAAAACTTTGGAGGCCCAAAAAAGGGGTTTACAGGCATCCTAGACCCCCTAAAGTCCAGAAAATGTTGGTGGCCCAAAAACGGTGTGAGAGATCTTTGAATGTCTCAAAAACATTTGCAGCCTGAAAGGGGAATTAACCCGCATCCTAGTCCACTAAAATTCCCAAAAATATTTCTGGCACGAAAAATACATCCTACACCCCTGAAAGTTCCGAAAATGTTGGCAGCCCAAAAAAGGCCTTAAACTGTATCTTAGGCCTGCAAAAATGTATAATACTTTGGAGGCCCAAAAAAAAGGTTTATAGTCATGGTAGACCCCCTACAATCCAGAACATTTTGGTGGCACAAAAACTGTGCCAGAGAGCTCTGAATGTCCCAAAAACATTTGCGGCCTGGAAAGGGAATTAACCCGCATACTAGACCACTAAAATTCCCAAAAATATTTCTGGCATGAAAAATGCATCCTACACCCCTGAAAGTTCCCAAAATGTTAGCAGCCCAAAAAAGGCCTTAAAAGCATCTTAGGCCTGGACAAATGTTGAAAACTTTATAGGCTCCAGAAAGGGGTTTACTGGCATCCTCGACCCCCTAAAGTCCAGAAAATGTTGGTGGCCGAAAAACAGTGTGATTGATCATGGAATGTCCCAAAAACATTTGCAGCCTGGAAGGGGAATTAACCCGCATCCTAGACCACTAAAATTCCCAAAAATATTTCTAGCACGAAAAATGCATCCTACAACCCTGAAAGTTCCGAAAATGTTGGCAGCCCAAAAAAGGCCTTAAAATGTATCTTAGGCCTGCAAAAATTTTGAAAACTTTGGAGGCCTAAAAAAGGGGTTTACAGGCATCCTAGACCCCCTAAAGTACAGAAAATGTTGGTGGCCGAAAAACAGTGTGAGAGATCTCTGAATGTCCCAAAAACATTTGCAGCCTGAACGGGGAATTAACCCGCATCCTAGTCCACTGAAATTCCCAAAAATATTTTTGGCCCGAAAAATGCATCCTACACCTCTGAAAGTACAGAATATGTTAGCAGCCCCAAAAAAGGCCTTAAATGCATTTTAGGCCTGGAAAAATGTTCAAAACTTTATAGGCTCAAAAAAGGGGTTTACAGGCATCCTAGACCCCCTAAAGTCCAGAAAATGTTGGTGGCCCAAAAACGGTGTGAGAGATCTCTGAATGTCTCAAAAACATTTGCAGCCTGAAAGGGGAATTAACCCGCATCCTAGTCCACTAAAATTCCCAAAAATATTTCTGGCACGAAAAATACATTCTGCATCCCTGAAAGTTCCGAAAATGTTGGCAGCCCAAAAAAGGCCTTAAAATGTATCTTAGGCCTGCAAAAATGTATAAAACTTTGGAGGCCCAAAAAAAGGTTTATAGGCATCGTAGACCCCCTACAATCCAGAAAATTTTGGTGGTACAAAAACTGTGCCAGAGAGCTCTGAATGTCCCAAAAATATTTGCAGCCTGAACGGGGCATTAACCGGTCATCCTAGACCACTGAAATTCCCCAAAAAATATTTTGGCCCGAAAAATGCATCCTACACCCCAGAAAGTACAGAATATGCTAGCAGCCCAAAAAAGGCCTTAAAAGCATCTTAGGCCTGGAAAAATGTTGAAAACTTTATAGGCTCAAAAAAGGGGGTTTACAGGCATCCTAGACCCCCTAAAGTTCAGAAAATGTTGGTTCCCCAAAAATGGTGTGAGAAAGCTCTGTATGTCCCAAAAACATTTGCAGTCTGAAAGGGGCATTAACCCGCATCCTAGACCCCTGAAATTCCTAAAAATATTTCTGACACGAAAAATGCATCCTACACCCCTGAAAGTACAGAATATGTTAGCAGCCCAAAAAAGGCCTTAAATGCATCTTAGCCTGCAAAAATGTTGAAACCTTTGGAGGCCTAAAAAAGGGGTTTACAGGCATCCTACACCACCAGAAGTCCAGAAAACGTTGGTTGCCCAAAAACGGTGTCAGAGAGCTCTGAATGGCCCAAAAACATTTGCAGCCTGTAAGGGGAATTAACCCGCATCCTAGACAACTAAAATTCCCAAAAATATTTCTGGAACGAAAAATGCATCCTACACCCCTGAAAGTTCCGAAAATGTTGGCAGCCAAAAAAGGCCTTAAAATGCATCTTAGGCCTGCATAAATTTTGAAAACTTTGGAGGCCTAAAAAAGGGGTTTACAGGCATCCTAGACCCCCCTAAAGTACAGAAAATGTTGGTGGCTGAAAAACAGTGTGAGAGATCTCTGAATGTCCCAAAAACATTTGCAGCCTGGAAGGGGAATTAACCCGCATCCTAGACCACTAAAATTCCCAAAAATATTTCTGGCACGAAAAATGCATCCTACACCCCTGAAAGTTCTGAAAATGTTGGCAGCCCAAAAAAGGCTTTAAATGCATTTTAGGCCAGCAAAAATGTTGAAAACTTTGGAGGACCAAAAAAAAGGTTTATAGGCATCGTAGACCCCCTACAATCCATAACATTTTGGTGGCCCAACAATGGTGTGCGAGAGCTCTGCATGTCCCAAAAACATTTGCAGTCTGAAAGGGACATTAACCCGCATCCTAGACCCCTGGAATTCCCAAAAATATTTCTGACACGAAAAATGCATCCTACACCCCTGAAAGTACAGAATATGTTAGCAGCCCAAAAAAGGCCTTAAATGCATTTTAGGCCAGCAAAAATGTTGAAAACTTTGGAGGCCTAAAAAAGGGGTTTACAGGCATCCTAGACCACCTGAAGTCCAGAATATGTTGGTGGACAAAAAACTGTCAGAGAGCTCTGAATGTTCCAAAAACATTTGCAGCCTGAACAGGGCATTAACACGCATCCTACACCCCTGAAATTCCCAAATAATTTTTCGCCCGAAAAATGCATCCTACACCCCTGAAAGTACAGAATATGTTAGCAGCCCAAAAAAGGCCTTAAAAGCATCTTAGGCCTTGGAAAATGTTGAAAACTTTATAGGCTCAAAAAAGGGGTTTACAGGCATCCTATACCACCTGAAGTCCAGAATATATCGGTGGCCGAAAAACGGTCTCAGAGAGCTCTGAATGTCCCAAAAATATTTGCAGCCTGAACGGGGCATTAATCCGCATCCTAGGCGACTGATATTCCCAAAAATATTTTTGGCACGAAAAATGCATCCAACACCCCTTAAAGTACAGAATATGTTAGCAGCCCAAAAAGGCCTTAAAAGCCTCTTAGGCCTGGGAAAATGTTGAAAACTTTATAGGCTCAAAAAAGAGGTTTACAGGCATCCTAGACCCCTAAAGTCCATAAAATGTTGGTGGCCCAAAAATGGTGTGAGAGAGCTCTGCATGTCCCAAAAACATTTGCAGTCTGAAAGGGGCATTAACCCGCATCCTAGACCCCTGAAATTCCCAAAAATATTTCTGACACGAAAAATGCATCCTACACCCCTGAAAGTACAGAATATGTTAGCAGCCCAAAAAAGGCCTTAAATGCATTTTAGGCCTGCAAAAATGTTGAAAACTTTATAGGCTCAAAAAAGGGGTTTACAGGCATCCTAGACCCCCTAAAGTCCAGAAAATGTTGGTGGCCCAAAAATGGTGTGAGAGAGCTCTGCATGTCCCAAAAACATTTGCAGTCTGAACGGGGCATTAACCCGCATCCTAGACCACTGAAATTCTCAAAAATATTTTTGGCCCGAAAAATGCATCCTACACCCCTGAAAGTACAGAATATGTTAGCAGCCCAAAAAAGGCCTTAAAATGCATATTAGGCCTGCACAAATGTTGAAATGTTTGGAGGCCCAAAAAAGGGGTTTACAGGCATCCTAGACCCCCTAAAGTCCAGAAAATGTTGGTTGCCCAAAAACAGTGTCAGAGAGCTCTAAATGTCCCAAAAATATTTGCAGCCTGAATGGGGCATTAACCGGTCATCCTAGACCACTGAAATTCCCCAAAATATTTTTGGGCCCGAAAAATGCATCCTACACCCCTGAAAGTACAGAATATGCTAGCAGCCCAAAAAAGGCCTTAAAAGCATCTTAGGCCTGGAAAAATGTTCAAAACTTTATACGCTCAAAAAAGGGGTTTACAGGCATCCTAGACCCCCTAAAGTCCAGAAAATGTTGGTTCCCCAAAAATGGTGCGAGAAAGCTCTGAATGTCCTAAAACATTTGCAGCCTGAAAGGGGCATTAACCCGCATCCTAGACCACTGAATATCCCAAAAATATTTCTGGCACGAAAAATGCATCTGACAACCCTGAAAGTTCAGAATATGTTAGCGCCCCAAAAAAGGCCTTAAATGCATTTTAGGCCTGCAAAAATGTTGAAAACTTTGGAGTCCTAAAAAAGGGGTTTATAGGCATCCTAGACCCCCTAAAGTCCAGAAAATGTTGGTTGCCCAAAAACGGTGTCAGAGAGCTCTGAAAGTCCCAAAAACATGTGCAGCCTGAAAGGGGCATTAACCTGCATCCTAGGCCACTGAAATTCCCAAAAATATTTTTGGCACGAAAAATGCATCCAAAAACCTTGAAAGTACAGAATATGTTAGCGGCCCAAAAAAGGCCTTAAAATGCATCTTAGGCCTGCAAAAATTTTGAAAACTTTGGAGGCCTAAAAAAGGGGTTTACAGGCATCCTAGACCCCCCTAAAGTCCAGAAAATGTTGGTGGCCGAAAAAAACAGTGTGAGAGATCTCTGAATGTCCCAAAAACATTTGTAGCCTGGAAGGGGAATTAACCCGCATCCTAGACCATTTGTCACGTCCTCAATCTTGCCCTCCTTCCGACACTTACCCGACACCATCCGTTCCCATACCCACCACCCACACCAATGGGGAAGACACTGCAGGCGGGATGTCAGAGGGGGCAGGACCACCTCCTTCCACCCATTTCCGTGTTGGCGCTTGCCCTGGCGTCTCATCCATGCCCGACGGCTCCGGGGCCGTCGGCTCCAGCTCCCGCGCACTGGAGAACCCGATCGCGTCTCGCTCAGGCGATCACGTGATTAATCACGGGTTCTTCGTCTGCCGCCGACGCCGGCGTCCACACACTGGGCAACACCAATCACTGCTGGCGTCCGGCCTCACGTGACGCTCCTGTGCGGTCACGTGCCTTGTCACGTGACCTCAATTTCCATCACAAAAGGAGCCGAGAGGAAACGCTCAGCGCTTCACAGCTGTTTCTACCAGAGACCTGTTCGGCGTTACTCATTTCTTCTTGCTACAGTTTGGAACTCGACCACGGAACGTTGCTTTGGACTTGTATTGGATTTTCCTCTGGACTCGATGTATCTTCTGGACCCTTGGAACTCTTGACCTCCGTTTCTGGCCCAGGTACTGCTCTGGATTACCCTTTTGTCTTGGCGAACTACGAACCACACGATTCCTGTTTATCACACTTTGCCTCCCGAACCACTTGGGGTTCACTAACTATTGTGCTCACTACTTGCACCTTGGATTGGCTCGCTAACTGGTCACGTTCTTGCTGCAGGAGTGGGTTGGAGGAACTGCAGTACATCACAGCCTGCTGTTTGTCTTCCCTTGCTGCCCATTCAGGTTTCCCACCAGTTCTACCATCCACGGGGTAAGCTTTGTCATTTTACCTTGTTTGCTTGCACTGCCATTCCTTTCAAAGTATACCTGATCCTAACCTTTGCTTTACAGCACTCAGGGGTCCTTCCGGTGTTCCCGGTATCAGACTGACGGCGCCACTCCACACCTGTGGCCTCAAAGATTGCTAGGGCAGTATTCCATACCTGCTCGAGCGGTACTTGGGGACGGAGGTATTTTATAGCTGCACGACCATCAAGGCCGACCACCAAGATCAGAACAGACTGAAGCCTCGTGGTCATCCAGCTATGGACACCTCAGACTGGGACCCTGTGACGGCTTTAATGCAGGCAGTGACAGCACTCAGGGCCGACATGGCAACCGCTACTGCAACCCTACGCGCTGATATGACCACTGCCACTACTGCATTACACCACCGCCTCGACACGGTGCTAAGTGCACGCCACCCCTTACCCGCAGATGCTGAGTTTGATGAAACCACTCCTCCCCAAAACCCACTTCCTTCATACCCCCTTCCTTCCCGGCCGCCCCTGTGGTGATCCAAAACCCTTTTCCCTTGGCAGCTCCCGAAAGATACCAGGGCAACCCAAAGAAATACTGCACCTTCATCAATCACTGTAAGCTGCATTTCCTGTGTCGTCCTCAGGCTTTCCCCGATTCCGTATCAAAAGCAGCCTTTCTTCTCTCCCATCTATCTGGGGTAGCCGCCACATGGGCCAATCCGTTGCTGGAAAGCAACCACCCTGATTTGTACGACTTTGAGATATTGACCCAAGAGATGTCAAAAGTATTCGACACCAAGTACAAAGCACAGTCTAGGGACATGGAACTCCTGGATCTCACGCAGGGTCGTTCAACCCTCATAGAGTACATCACCAGGTTCAATCAGTTGTCTGCTGAGACCTCCTGGCCAGAAAATAAAAAGGCTGTGGTGTATTACCGGGGTTTATCTGGGGTCATGAAAGATGCTTTATCTGTAGTGCCTACGCTTCCCACAGTATATGCTGATTTGGTGGACTTAACGTTACAAGTCGATGCCAGACGATCGGAGCGATGGGGGGAAGGATCATCCTCGTTCCCATCCCCATCCACGGTCAATGCTACTCCTGAACCCATGCAGATAGGCGCGATCCGCAGCCCCATCTCACATGTCGAACGAGAGCGCAGGAGAACGGACAATGCCTGTTTCTACTGCGGTCTCAACGGGCATTTCGTAAAAGAGTGTCCTTGCCGCCCAAAAACCAGAAACCCGGGTTTTCCGAAGGCTCGCCCCTAAGATCAGAGGTGGGAGCGAGTCCTATACGGAATACCTCTGAACCTACTTTCGGTCCTGTGCGATCCGTGATAGTTCAGGCCTTTTTGAACCACGCTACGGGTTCCCACGCAGTGTCAATAGTGATAGATTCAGGTGCTACAGGTTGCTTCATCGACATAGCCTTGGCCAGTTCACTGAACCTGCCTTTGGTCATGAAGAAATGTCCCGAAGCGGTCCAGGCGGTGGATGGTACGTCTCTTGCTTCTGGTCCGATCCTGCAACAGACAGCTCCGTTGGAGCTCATCATTCAGGAAAACCACAAGGAGACAATCTCTTTTGATCTCATTGCCACCCCTCAGTTTGGGGTGATTCTAGGAATTCCTTGGCTAAGGTTGCACAATCCCCTCATCAACTGGGGGACGGGTCACGTCTCATTTGAATCCGAAACATGTCAACACTACTGCCTACTGGCAACGCCTCAGGTTTCCAGTCCCGCGGGAATCCTGGGAAGCGTCATATCCTTGGCTATAGAGGACAGTACTGACCACCACGATACACACACGGTAGGGGCTGTCACGGGTGGGATACCCTCGGTTTACCACGATTTCCAGGCGGTATTCGACAAGAGGTCTGCAGAGGGCCTACCCCTGCACCGATCTTACGACTGTCCCATCGACCTGATTCCTGGCACATCTGTCCAGAAGGGTCGTATCTACTCTCTGACTCAAATGGAAGAAGGGACCTTGCAGGAGTATATCCAACAGGCTTTACGGCTAGGTCATATTTGCCCATCGACCTCTCCGGCTGCAAGTCCTATATTCTTCGTTCCAAAGAAGGAAGGGGACCTCCGCCCCTGCGTCGATTATAGGCGCTTGAATGCCGTCACAGTGAAGAACCGCTACCCCATACCTCTGATCACTCCGTTGCTGGACAAACTCACCCATGCTACGATATACACCAAACTAGACCTCCGTGGGGCATACAATCTTATACGCATGCGTGACGGTGATGAATGGAAAACGGCCTTTTGCTCACGACAAGGCCTATTCGAGTACACCGTCATGCCTTTTGGTCTATGCAATGCCCCGGCTACCTTTCAGCACTTCATGGACGACATATTCAACGATATTCTGAACACTTATGTAGTAGTTTACTTAGACGACATACTGGTTTTCTCTGCCTCCCTTGATGAACACATCACACATGTCAGGGAAGTGTTGTCGCGACTACAAAACAACGCTCTTTACGCCAAGCCCGAGAAATGTAGGGTTCCATACCGATCAAGTTGAATTCCTGGGGTTCCATATCACGCCCAAGGGGCTATCTATGAACCAAACCAAGGTTCGGGCGATCGACGAATGGCCGATTCCGACCAACCTCAAGCTGCTGCAATCATTCCTGGGGTTTGCGAACTTTTATCGGAGATTCATATCAGGGTTTTCTTCTGTTGCGGCTCCACTCACTGCACTCACTAGCCCTTCTGTCCCCTATGTCTGGTCCATGGCTCAGCAATCCGCTTTCGATACACTGAAAACCCTGTTCACCACCGCTCCGGTATTACAGCACCCTGACCCCGACCTTCCGTATATTCTCGAAGCAGATGCCTCTTCCTATGCATTAGGTGCAGTGTTGTCCCAGTCCTGTCCTACCACCAACCGTTTGCATCCAGTAGCGTTCCACTCCCGTAAGTTCACGACTACCGAACTGCACTACACGGTTACAGAAAAGGAACTGCTGGCTATTAATGATGCGCTACAGGTCTGGAGACACCACCTCCTAGGTGCCAAATACCAGACCGTAGTGTTCTCTGATCACAAAAATCTCCAGGACCTTGCTTCCTTGAAATGCACAAACAGTTGCCAGGTTCGGTGGCATCTCTTCTTTGCCGCGTATGATTTCGTGGTCAAACACAGGCCCGGTGTTGGACACGGCAAAGCTGATCCCCTGTCCCGTTCACCTGGGGGTGAGACCCTTCCCTCTTTTCCGGACACCTTGTTGGGAAAAAATCACGTATAAGCACACCGACTCCCTCTTTGTTATCCACTATCCGACAATGGGCTTCCCAGTACCCGCAGTCACTGGCGGAATGGGACCCGGTCATGCAAGACGGGCTGCCTTTCATACACGGGGGAAAACTCCTTCTACCCACAAGTGAAACCCGGAATCAAGCGCTGACCTGGTCCCACGACGCCGCCATCAATGGTCACCCTGGACAACTTCGCACCTTAGACCTCCTTAAGCGTTGGTGCTGGTGGCCTACGATGAAACGTGACGTACGAGACTATGTTAATACCTGTGCGGTGTGTGCCCAGGGCAAATCGCGCAGGGGTCGGCCTTTGGGTCTTCTCCTTCCTCTCCCGATACCTCCTCGACCTTGGCAGACGATCTCCATGGACCTGGTCACTGATCTCCCTCGCACTCATGGGTTTGACACTATTTGGGTCATAGTTGACCCATACACCAAGTTAGCACGTTTCATACCGTGCAAGGGAATACCTTCAGCCCCTGCTTTGGCCAAGCATTTCTTCAAGCATGTATTCTGTCTCTTTGGATTGCCCCATGTGTTGGTATCTGATCATGGTTCCCAATTCACCTCCCGCTTTTGGCGGGCCCTAACCGCTCTGTTGGGCATTGATGCTCGATTTTCCTCTTCGTATCACCCGGAGAGTGACGGACAGACCGAAAGGGTCAACCAAACGTTGGAACAGTATCTGCGCTGCCTGACGCTGCAATACCAGGACGCATGGCTCAATCTGCTATAACTCGCGGAGTTTGCCTACAACAATGCACTGCACTCGGCTACCAGGTACTCACCTTTCTTTGCACTCTACGGTCAGCATCCTCGTACCCTCCCCATTCCAGACTTTTCCTCTTCCAACACCCCCGCCGCCTCGGCTTGTGCCCGAGACATCATATCGGTCCATGCCCATACCTTGGTCCACTTACGTGAAGCACAGGCTTCCATGAAAGCAGCTGCTGACAAAAAAAGGGCTGCTCCGCCCATTTACGGGGTGGGGGATCGGGTTTGGTTGTCCACTCGTCACCTACATATCTCTGGCTGCCGCAAGCTGTTGCCTCGTTTTGTGGGTCCTTACAGAGTAGTCAAGGTTCTGAACCCAGTGGCGTTGCGTCTGGCGGCGCCCTCCGCTTGGCGGATCCACCCGGTTTTCCACGTTTCTCTCCTTAAGCCTTGCTTTGGCCCTACCCGCTCGGTGTCTCCTCCTGCCCCTGTCTCTGTCTCTTCACCCGATGTGTTTGAGGTCCGGGCTGTTTTGGGTTCTCGTGTCCACAGGGGTGTCCTGCAGTATTCGGTGGACTGGTTGGGTTATGGCCCTGAAGACCGGTCATGGGTTGCTTCCCGTGATGTGCATGCCCCCCGTTTGTTGGCCCGTTTTCACCGTGACAACCCTTTGAGCCCACGCGGTCGTGGGCCTTTTGGGGGGGGGGCTCTGTCACGTCCTCAATCTTGCCCTCCTTCCGACACTTACCCAACACCATCCGTTCCCATACCCACCACCCACACCAACGGGGAAGACACTGAAGGCGGGATGTCAGAGGGGGCAGGACCACCTCCTTCCGCCCATTTCCGTGTTGGCGCTTGCCCTGGCGTCTCATCCATGCCCGACGGCTCCGGGGCCGTCGGCTCCAGCTCCCGCGCACTGGAGAACCTGATCGCGTCTCGCTCAGGCGATCACATGAATAGTCACGGGTTCTTTGTCTGCCGCTGACGCCGGCGTCCACACACTGGGCAACACCAATCACTGCTGGCGTCCGGCCTCACGTGACGCTCCTGTGCGGTCACGTGCCTTGTCACGTGACCTCAATTTCCATCACAAAAGGAGGCGAGAGGAAACGCTCAGCGCTTCACAGCTGTTTCTACCAGAGACCTGTTCGGCATTACTCATTTCTTCTTGCTACAGTTTGGAACTAGACCACGGAACGTTGCTTTGGACTTGTATTGGATTTTCCTCTGGACTCGACGTATCTTCTGGACCCTTGGAACTCTTGACCTCCCTTTCTGGCCCTGGTACTGCTCTGGATTACCCTTTTGTCTTGGCGAACTACGAACCACACGATTTCTGTTTATCACGCTTTGCCTCCTGAACCACTTGGGGTTCACTAACTATTGTGCTCACTACCTGGACCTTGGATTGGCTCGCTAACTGGTCACGTTCTTGCTGCAGGTGTGGGTTGGAGGAACTGCAGTACATCCCAGCCTGCTGTTTGTCTTCACTTGCTGCCCATTCAGGTTTCCCACCAGTTCTACCATCCACGGGGTAAGCTTTGTCATTTTACCTTGTTTGCTTGCACTGCCATTCCTTTCAAAGTATACCTGATCCTAACCTTTGCTTTACAGCACTCAGGGGTCCTTCCGGTGGTCCCGGTATCAGACTGACGGCGCCACTCCACACCTGTGGCCTCAAAGATTGCTAGGGCAGTATTCTATACCTGCTCGAGCGGTACTTGGGGACAGAGGTAGTTTATAGCTGCACGACCATCAAGGCTGACCACCAAGATCAGAACACCATTAAAATTCCCAAAAATATTTCTGGCACGAAAAATGCATCCTACACCCCTGAAAGTTCCGAAAATGTTGGCAGCCCAAAAAAGGCCTTAAAATGTATCTTAGGCCTGCAAAAATGTATAAAACTTTGGAGGCCCAAAAAAAAGGTGTATAGTCATTGTAGACCCCCTACAATCCAGAAAATGTTGGTGGCACAAAAACTGTGCCAGAGAGCTCTGAATGTCCCAAAAACATTTGCAGCCTGAACGGGGCATTAACCCGCATCCTAGACCACCGAAATTCCCAAAAATATTTTTGGCCCGAAAAATGCATCCAACACCCCTGAAAGTTCAGAATATGTTAGCAGCCCAAAAAAGGCCTTAAAATGCATCTTAGGCCTGCAAAAATTTTGAAAACTTTGGAGGCTCAAAAAAAGGGGTTTACAGGCATCCTAGACCCCCCTAAAGTCCATAAAATGTTGGTGGCCGAAAAACAGTGTGAGAGATCTCTGAATGTGCCAAAAACATTTGCAGTCTGAAAGGGGCATTAACCCGCATCCTAGACCCCTGAAATTCCCAAAAATATTTTTGGCACGAAAAATGCATCCTACACCCCTGAAAGTGCACAATATGTTAGCAGCCCAAAAAAGGCCTTAAAATGCATCTTAGGCCTGCAAAAATGTTGAAAACTTTGGAGGCCTAAAAAAGGGGTTTACAGGCATCCTAGACCACCTGAATTCCAGAATATGTCAGTGGCCGAAAAAACGGTGTCAGAGAGCTCTGAATGTCCCAAAAATATTTGCAGTCTGAAAGGGGCATTAACCCGCATGCTAGACCCCTGAAATTCCCAAAAATATTTTTGGCACGAAAAATGCATCCTACACCCCTGAAAGTACAGAATATGTTAGCTACCCAAAAAAGGCCTTAAAATGCATTTTAGGCCTGCAAAAATGTTGAAAACTTTGGAGGCCTAAAAAAGGGGTTGACAGGCATCCTAGACCCCCTAAAGTCCAGAATATGTTGGTGGCTGAAAAACGGTGTATGATAGCTCTGAATGTCCCAAAACATTTGCAGCCTAAAAGGGGCATTAACCCGCATCCTAGACCACTGAAATTCCCAAAAATATTATTGGCACGAAAAATGCATCCTACACCCCTGAAAGTTCAGAAACTGATGGCAGCCCAAAAAAGCCCTTAAAATGCATTTTAGGCCTGCAAAAATGTAGAAAACTTTGGAGGCCCAAATAAGTGGTTTACAGGCATCGTAGACCCCCTAAAGTCCAGAAACCTTTGGTGGACCAAAAACTGTGCGCGAGAGCTGTGAATGTCCCAAAAACATTTGCAGCCTGAAAGGGGAATTAACCCACATCCTAGACCACTGAAATTCCCAAACATAGTGTTGGCATGAAAAATGCATCCTTCACACCTGAAAGTTCTGAATATGTTAGCAGCCCAAAAAAGGCCTTAAAATGCATTTTAGGCCTGCAAAAATGTTGAAAACTTTGGAGGCCTAAAAAAGGGGTTTACAGGCATCCGAGACCCCCTAAAATCCAGAATATGTTGGTAGCCGAAAAAGAGTGTCAGAGAGCTCTGAATGTCCCAAAAACATTTGCAGCCTGAAAGGGGCATTAACCCGCATCCTAGACCACTGAATATTCCAAAAATATTTCTGGCACGAAAAATGCATCTGACAACCCTGAAAGTACAGAATATGTTAGCTGCCCAAAAAAGGCCTTAAATGCATTTTAGGCCTGCAAAAATGTTGAAAACTTTGGAGTCCTAAAAAGGGGTTTATAGGCATCATAGACCCCCTAAAGTCCAGAAAATGTTGGTTGCCCAAAAACGGTGTCAGAGAGCTCTGAATGTCCCAAAAACATGTGCAGCCTGAAAGGGGCATTAACCCGCATCCTAGACCACTGAAATTCCCAAACATAGTGTTGGCATGAAAAATGCATCCTTCACACCTGAAAGTTCTGAATATTTTAGCAGCGCAAAAGAGGCCTTAATATGCATTTTAGGCCTGCAAAAATGTTGAAAATTTTGGAGGCCGAAAAAAGGGGTTTACAGGCATCCTAGACCCCCTAAAGTCCAGAATATGTTGGTGGCCAAAAAAAGGTGTGAGAGAGCTCTGAATGTCAAAAAAAACATTTGCAGCCTGAAAGGGGCATTAACCCGCATTCTAGACCACTGAAATTCCCAAAAATATTTCTGGCACAAAAAATGCATCCTACACCCCTAAAAGTTCAGAATATGTTAGCGGCCCAAAAAAGGCCTTAAATGCATTTTAGGCCTGCAAAAATGTTGAAAACTTTGGAGTCCTAAAAAAGGGGTTTACATGCATCCTAGACCCCCTAAAGTCCAGAAAATGTTGGTTGCCCAAAAACGGTGTCAGAGAGCTCTGAATGTCCCAAAAACATATGCAGCCTGAAAGTGGCATTAACCCGCATCCTAGGCCACTGAAATTCCCAAAAATATTTTTGGCACGAAAAATGCATCCAACACCCTTGAAAGTACAGAATATGTTAGCAGCCCAAAAAAGGCCTTAAAAGCATCTTAGGCCTGGAAAATATTTCAAAACTTTATAGGCTCAAAAAAGAGGTTTACAGGCATCCTAGACCCCCTAAAGTCCAGAAAATGATGGTGGCCCAAAAACGGTGTGAGAGAGCTCTGAATGTCCCAAAACATTTGCAGCCTGAAGGGTATTAACCCGCATCCTAGACCACTGAAATTCCCAAAAATATTTCTGGCACGAAAAATGCATCCTACACCCCTGAAAGTTCAGAAAATGATGGCAGCCCAAAAAACCCCGTAAAATGCATTTTAGGCCTGCAAAAATGTAGAAAACTTTGGAGACCCAAAAAAGTGGTTTACAGGCATCATAGACCGCCTAAAGTCCAGAAAATTTTGGTGGACCAAAAACTGTGCGAGAAAGCTCTGAATGTCCCAAAAACATTTGCAGCCTGAAAGGGGAATTAACCCTCATCCTAGACCACTGAAATTCCCAAACATAGTGTTGGCATGAAAAATGCATCCTTCACACCTGAAAGTTCTGAATATTTAGCAGCGCAAAAGAGGCCTTAATATGCATTTTAGGCCTGCAAAAATGTTGAAAACTTTGGAGGCCGAAAAAAAGGGGTTTACAGGCATCCTAGACCCCCTAAAGTCCAGAATATGTTGGTGGCCAAAAAAAGGTGAGAGAGAGCTGTGAATGTCAAAAAAAACATTTGCAGCCTGAAAGGGGCATTAACCCGCATTCTAGACCACTGAAATTCCCAAAAATATTTCTGGCACGAAAAATGCATCCTACACCCCTAAAAGTTCAGAATATGTTAGCAGCAAAAAAGGGCCTTAAAATGCATCTTAGGCCTGGAAAAATGTTAAAAACTTTATATGCTCAAAAAAGAGGTTTACAGGCATCCTAGACCCCCTAAAGTCCAGAAAATGTTGGTGGCCCAAAAACAGTGTGAGAGAGCTCTGAATGTCCCAAAAACATTTGCTGTCTGAAAGGGGCATTAACCCGCATCCTAGACCCCTGAAATTCCCAAAGATATTTTTGGCCCAAAAAATGCATCCTACACCCCTAAAAGTTCAGAATATGTTAACCCAAAAAAGGCCTTAAAATGCATCTTAGGCCTGAAAAAATTTTGAAAACTTTGGAGGCCTAAAAAAGGGGTTTACAGGCATCCTAGACCCCCCTAAAGTCCAGAAAATGTTGGTGGCCGAAAAACAGTGTGAGACATCTCTGAATGTCCCAAAAATATTTGTAGCCTGGAAGGGGAATTAACCTGCATCCTAGGCCACTGAAATTCCCAAAAATATTTTTGGCACGAAAAATGTATCCAACACCCTTGAAAGTACAGAATATGTTAGCAGCCTAAAAAAGGCCTTAAAAGCATCGTAGTCCTGGAAAAATGTTCAAAACTTTATAGGCTCAAAAAAGGGGTTTACAGGCATCCTAGACCCCCTAAAGTCCAGAAAATGTTGGTTGCCCAAAAACGGTGTCAGAGAGCTCTGAATGTCCCAAAAATATTTGCAGCCTAAAAGGGGCATTAACCCGCATCCTAGGCGACTGATATTCCCAAAAATATTTTTGGCACGAAAAATGCATCCTACACCCCTGAAAGTACAGAATATGTTAGCAGCCCAAAAAAGGCCTTAAAAGCATCTTAGACCTGGGAAAATGTTGAAAACTTTGGAGGCCTAAAAAAGGGGTTTACAGGAATCCTAGCCCCCTAAAGTCCAGAAAAGTTTAGTGGGCTTAAAAAGGTGTGAGTGAGCTCTGAATGTCCCAAAAACATTTGCAGTCTGAAAGGGGCATTAACCCGCATCCTAGACCCCTGAAATTTCCAAAAATATTTCTGACACAAAAAAAATGCATCCTACACCCCTGAAAGTACAGAATATGTTAGCAGCCCAATAAAAGGCCTTAAAATGCATCTAAGGCCTGGAAAAATGTTCAAAACTTTATAGGCTCAAAAAAGGGGTTTACAGGCATCCTAGACCCCCTAAAGTCCTGAAAATGTTGGTGGCCGAAAAACAGTGAGAGATCTCTGAATGTCCCAAAAACATTTGCAGCCTGGAAGGGGAATTAACCCGCATCCTAGACCCCTAAAATTCCCAAAAATATTTTTGGCACGAAAAATGCATCCTACACCCCTGAAAGTTCCGAAAATGTTGGCAGCCCAAAAAAGGCCTTAAAATGTATCTTAGGCCTGCAAAAATGTATAAAACTTTTGAGGCCCAAAAAAAAAGATTTATAGGCATTGTAGACACCCTACAATCCAGAAAATATTGGTGGCACAAAAACTGTGCCAGAGAGCTCTGAATGTCCCAAAAACATTTGCAGTCTGAAAGGGGCATTAACCCGCATCCTACACCCATGAAATTCCCAAAAATATTTTTGGCCCAAATAATGCATCCTACCCCCTCAAAGTTCAGAATATGTTAGCAGCCCAAAAAAGGCCTTAAAATGCATCTTCGGCCTGCAAAAATATATAAAACTTTTGAGGCCCAAAAAAAAGGTTTATAGGCATTGTAGACCCTACAATCCAGAAAATATTGGTGGCACAAAAACTGTGCCAGAGAGCTCTAAATGTCCCAAAAACATTTTGCAGCCTGAACGGGGCATTAACCTGCATCATAGATCACTGAAATTCCCCAAAATATTTTGGCCCAAAAAATGCATCCTACAGCCCTGAAAGTACAGAATATGTTAGCAGCCCAAAAAAGGCCTTAAATGCATCTTAGGCCTGCAAAAATGTTTAAAACTTTATAGGCTCTAAAAAGGGGTTTAGAGGCATCTTAGACCCCCTAAAGTCCAGAAAATGTTGGTTGCCCAAAAACGGTGTCAGAGAGCTCTGCATGTCCCAAAAACATTTGCAGTCGGAAAGGGGCATTAACCCGCATCCTAGACCACTGAAATTCCCCAAAATATTTCTGACACAAAAAAATGCATCCTACACCCCTGAAAGTTCCGAATATGTTAGCAGCCCAAAAAAGGCCTTAAAAGCATCTTAGGCCTGGAAAAATGGTCAAAACTTTATAGGCTCAAAAAAGGGGTTTACAGGCATCCTAGACCCCCTAAAGTCCAGAAAAGTTTAGTGGGCTTAAAACGGTGTGAGTGAGCTCTGAATGTCCCAAAAACATTTGCAGCCTAAAAGGGGCATTAACCCGCATCCTAGACCACTGAAATTCCCCAAAATATTTTGGGCCCGAAAAATACATCCTACACCCCTGAAAGTACAGAATATGTTAGCAGCCCCAATAAAAGGCCTTAAATGCATCTTAGGCCTGGAAAAATGTTCAAAACTTTATAGGCTCAAAAAGGGGTTTACAGGCATCCTAGACCCCCTAAAGTCCAGAAAATGTTGTTGGCCCAAAAACGGTGTGAGAGAGCTTTGAATGTCCCAAAAACATTTGCAGTCTGAAAGGGGAATTAACCCGCTTCCTACACCCATGAAATTCCCCAAAATATTTTTGGCCCAAATAATCCATCCTACCCCCTGAAAGTTATATGTTAGCAGCCCAAAAATGGCCTTAAAATGCATCTTAGGCCTGCAAAAATTTTTAAAACTTTGGAGGCCCAAAAAAGGGGTTTACAGGCATCCTAGACCACTGAAATTCCCAAAAATGTTTTTGGCCCAAATAATCCATCCTACACCCCTGAAAGTACAGAATATGTTAGCAGCCCAAAAAAGGCCTTAAAATGCATCTTAGGCCTGCAAAAATTTTGAAAACTTTGGAGGCCTAAAAAAGGGGTTTACAGGAATCCTAGACCCCCTTAAAGTACAGAAAATGTTGGTGGCCGAAAAACAGTGTGAGAGATCTCTGAATGTCCCAAAAACATTTGCAGCCTGAAGGGGGAATTAACCCGCATCCTAGACCACTGAAATTCCCAAAAATATTTTTGGCCCGAAAAATGCATCCTACACCCCTGAAAGTACAGAATATGTTAGCAGCCCAAAAAAGGCCTTAAAATGCATCTTAGACCTGCACAAATGTTGAAATATTTGGAGGCCCAAAAAAGGGCTTTACAGGCATCCTAGACCCCCTAAAGTCCAGAAAATGTTGGTGGCCGAAAAACGGTGTCAGAGAGCTCTGAATGTCCCAAAAATATTTTCAGCCTGAACGGGGCATTAACCCGCATCCTAGACCACTAAAATTCCCAAAAATATTTCTGGCACGAAAAATGCATCCTACACCCCTGAAAGTTCTGAAAATGTTGGCAGCCCAAAAAAGGCCTTAAAATGTATCTTAGGCCTGCAAAAATGTATAAAACTTTGGAGGCCCAAAAAAAGGTTTATAGGCATCGTAGACCCCCTACAATCCAGAAAATTTTGGGGGTACAAAAACTGTGCCAGAGAGCTCTGAATGTCCCAAAAATATTTTCAGCCTGAACGGGGAATTAACCCGCATCCTAGACCACTGAAATTCCCCAAAAAATATTTTGGCCCGAAAAATGCATCCTACACCCCTGAAAGTACAGAATATGCTAGCAGCCTAAAAAAGGCCTTAAAAGCATCTTAGGCCTGGAAAAATGTTGAAAACTTTATAGGCTCAAAAAAGGGGGTTTACAGGCATCCTAGACCCCCTAAAGTCCAGAAAATGTTGGTTCCCCAAAAATGGTGTGGGAAAGCTCTGTATGTCCCAAAAACATTTGCAGTCTGAAAGGGGCATTAACCCGCATCCTAGACCCCTGAAATTCCTAAAAATATTTCTGACACGAAAAATGCATCCTACACCCCTGAAAGTACAGAATATGTTAGCAGCCCAAAAAAGGACATAAATGCATCTTAGGCCTGCACAAATGTTGAAACCTTTGGAGGCCTAAAAAAGGGGTTTACAGGCATCCTACACCACCAGAAGTCCAGAATATGTCGGTGGCCGAAAAACGGTGTCAGAGAGCTCTGAATGTCCCAAAAACATTTGCAGCCTGAACGGGGCATTAACCCGCATCCTAGACCACTGAAATTCCCAAAAATATTATTGGCACGAAAAATGCATCCTACACCCCTGAAAGTACAGAATATGTTAGCAGCCCAAAAAAGGCCTTAAATGCATTTTAGGCCTGCAAAAATGTTGAAAACTTTGGAGGCCTAAAAAAGGGTTTTACAGGCATCCTAGACCCCCCTAAAGTACAGAAAATGTTGGTGGCTGAAAAACAGTGTGAGAGATCTCTGAATGTCCCAAAAACATTTGCAGCCTGGAAGGGGAATTAACCCGCATCCTAGACCACTAAAATTCCCAAAAATATTTCTGGCACGAAAAATGCATCCTACACCCCTGAAAGTTCTGAAAATGTTGGCAGCCCAAAAATGGCCTTAAAATTTATTTTAGGCCTGCAAAAATGTATAAAACTTTGGAGGCCCAAAAAAAAGGTTTATAGGCATCGTAGACCCCCTACAATCCAGAACATTTTGGTGGCCCAACAATGGTGTGCGAGAGCTCTGCATGTCCAAAAAACATTTGCAGTCTGAAAGGGACATTAACCCGCATCCTAGACCCCTGAAATTCCCAAAAACATTTCTGACACAAAAAAATGCATCCTACACCCCTGAAAGTACAGAATATGTTAGCAGCCCAAAAAAGGCCTTAAATGCATTTTAGGCCTGCAAAAATGTTGAAAACTTTGGAGGCCTAAAAAAGGGGTTTACAGGCATCCTAGACCACCTGAAGTCCAGAATATGTTGGTGGACAAAAAACTGTGCGAGAGCTCTGAATGTCCCAAAAATATTTGCAGCCTGAACGGGGCATTAACCCGCATCCTAGACCACTGAAATTCCCAAAAATATTTTTGGCCCGAAAAATGCATCCTACACCCCTGAAAGTACAGAATATGTTACAGCCCAAAAAAGGCCTTAAAATGCATCTTAGGCCTGCACAAATGTTGAAATGTTTGGAGGCCCAAAAAAGGGGTTTACAGGCATCCTAGACCCCCTAAAGTCCAGAAAATGTTGGTTGCCCAAAAACCGTGTCAGAGAGCTCTGAATGTCCCAAAAACATTTGCAGCCTGAACAGGGCATTAACACGCATACTAGACCACTGAAATTCCCAAAAATATTTTTCGCCCGAAAAATGCATCCTACACCCCTGAAAGTAAAGAATATGTTAGCAGCCCAAAAAAGGCCTTAAATGCATTTTAGGTCTGGAAAAATGTTCAAAACTTTATAGGCTCAAAAAAGGGGTTTACAGGTATCCTAGACCCCCTAAAGTCCAGAAAATGTTTGTGGGCCAAAACGAGTGTGAGAGAGCTCTGAATGTCCCAAAAACATTTGCAGTCTGAAAGAGGCATTAACCCACATCCTAGACCGCTGAAATTCCCAAAAATATTTCTGACACGAAAAAATGCATCCTACACCCCTGAAAGTAAAGAATATGTTAGCAGCCCAAAAAAGGCATCAAAAGGATCTTAGGCCTGGAAAAATGTTCAAAACTTTATAGGATCAAAAAAGGGGTTTACAGGCATGCTCGACCCCCTAAAGTCCAGAAAATGTTGGTGGCCGTAAAACAGTGTGAGAGATCTCTGAATGTCCCAAAAACATTTGCAGCCTGTAAGGGGAATTAACCCGCATCCTAGACCACTAAAATTCCCAAAAATATTTCTGGAACGAAAAATGCATCCTACACCCTTGAAAGCTCCGAAAATGTTTGCAGCCAAAAAAAGGCCTTAAAATGTATCTTAGGCCTGCAAAAATGTATAATACTTGGGAGGCACAAAAAAAAGGTTTATAGGCATCGTAGACCCCCTACAATCCAGAAAATGTTGGTGGCACAAAAACTGTGCCAGAGAGCTCTGAATGTCCCAAAAATATTTGCAGCCTGAACGGGGCATTAATCCGCATCCTAGGCGACTGATATTCCCAAAAATATTTTTGGCACGAAAAATGCATCCAACACCCCTTAAAGTACAGAATATGTTAGCAGCCCAAAAAGGCCTTAAAAGCATCTTAGGCCTGGGAAAATGTTGAAAACTTTATAGGCTCAAAAAAGGGGTTTACAGGCATCCTAGACCACCTGAAGTCCAGAATATGTCGGTGGCCGAAAAACGGTGTCAGAGAGCTCTGAATGTCCCATAAATATTTGTAGCCTGAACGGGGCATTAACCCGCATCTTAGACCACTGAAATTCCACAAAATATTTTTGGCCCAAAAAATGTATCCTAAACCCCTGAAAGTTCCGAATATGTTAGAGGCCCAAAAAAGGCCTTAAAATGCATCTTAGGCCTGCAAAAATCTTGAAAACTTTGGAGCCCTAAAAAAGGGGTTTACAGGCATCCTAGACCCCCTAAAGTCCAGAAAATGTTGGTGGTACAAAAACTGTGCCAGTGAGCTCTGAATGTCCCAAAAATATTTGTAGCCTGAACGGGGCATTAACCCACATCCTAGACTACTGAAATTCCCAAAAATATTTTTGGCCCGAAAAATGCATCCTACACCCCTGAAAGTACAGAATAGGTTAGCAGCCCAAAAAAGGCCTTAAAATGCATGTTAGGCCTGCACAAATGTTGAAATGTTTGGAGGCCCAAAAAAGGGGTTTACAGGCATCCTAGACCCCATAAAGTCCAGAAAATGTTGGTTGCCCAAAAACCGTGTAAGAGAGCTCCGAATGTCCCAAAAACATTTGCAGCCTGAAAGAGGCATTAACCCACATCCTAGGCCACTGATATTCCCAAAAATATTTTTGGCCCGAAAAATGCATCCTACACCCCTGAAAGTACAGAATATGTTAGCAGCCCAAAAAAGGCCTTAAAAGCATCTTAGGCCTGAAAAAATGCTGAAATCTTTATAGGCTCAAAAAAGGGATTTACAGGCATCCTAGACCCCTAAAAGTCTAGAAAATGTTGGTTCCACAAAAATGGTGTGAGAAAGCTCTGCATGTCCCAAAAACATTTGCAGTCTGAAAGGGGCATTAACCCGCATCCTAGACCCCTGAAATTCCCAAAAATATTTCTAGCACGAAAAATGCATCCTACAACCCTGAAAGTTCCGAAAATGTTGGCAGCCCAAAAAAGACCTTAAAATGTATCTTAGGCCTGCAAAAATGTATAAAACTTTGCAGGCCCAAAAAAAGGGTTTATAGGCATCGTAGACCCTCTACAATCCAGATAATTTTGGTGGCACAAAAACTGTGACAGAGAGCTCTGAATGTCCCAAAAACATTTGCATCCTGAACGGGGCATTAACCCGCATCCTAGGCCACTGAAATTCCCAAAAATATTTTTGGCACGAAAAATGCATCCAACATCCCTGAAAGTACAGAATATGTTAGCAGCCCAAAAAAGGCCTTAAAAGCATCTTAGGCCTGGAAAAATGTTCAAAACTTTATAGGCTCAAAAAAGGGGTTTACAGGCATCCTAGACCCCCTAAAGTCCAGAAAATGTTGGTGGCCCAAAAATGGTGTGAGAGAGCTCTGCATGTCCCAAAAACATTTGCAGTCTGAAAGGGGCATTAACCCGCATCCTAGACCCCTGAAATTCCCAAAAATATTTCTGACATGAAAAAATTCATCCTACAACCCTGAAAGTACAGAATATGTTAGCAGCCCAAAAAAGGCCTAAAATGCATTTTAGGCCTGCAAAAACATTGAAAACTTTGGAGGCCTAAAAAAGGGGTTTACAGGCATCCTAGACCCCCCTAAAGTCCAGAAAATGTTGGTGGCCGAAAAACAGTGTGAGAGATCTCTGAATGTCCCAAAAACATTTGCAGCCTGTAAGGGGAATTAACCCGCATCCTAGATCACTAAAATTCCCAAAAATATTTCTAGCACGAAAAATTCATCCTACACCCCTGAAAGTTCCGAAAATGTTGGCAGCCCAAAAAAGGCCTTAAAATGTATCCTAGGCCTGCAAAAATGTATACAACTTTGGAGGCCCAAAAAAGGGGTTTACAGGCATCCTAGACCCCCTAAAGTCCAGAAAATGTTGGTTGCCCAAAAACCGTGTCAGAGAGCTCCAAATGTCCCAAAAACATTTGCAGCCTGAAAGGGGCATTAACCCACATCCTAGACCACTGAAATTCCCCAAAATATTTGTGGCCCAAAAAATGCATCCTACACCCCTGAAAGTACAGAATATGTTAGCAGCCCAAAAAAGGCCTTAAAGCATCTTAGGCCTGGAAAAATGTTCAAAACTTTATAGGCTCAAAAAAGTGGTTTACCGGCATACTAGACCCCCTAAAGTCCAGAAAATGTTGATGGCCCAAAAACGGTGTGAGAGAGCTCTGAATGTCCCAAAAACATTTGCAGTCTGAAAGGGGCATTAACCCGCATCCTAGACCACTAAAATTCCCAAAAATATTTTTGGCCCGAAAAATGCTTCCTACACCCCTGAAAGTACAGAATATGTTAGCAGCCCAAAAAAGGCCTTGAAATGCATCTTAGGCCTGAACAAATGTTGAAATGTTTGGAGGCCCAAAGAAGGGGTTTACAGGCATCCTAGAACCCCTAAAGTCCAGAAAATGTTGGTTGCCCAAAAACCGTGTCCGAGAGCTCCGAATGTCCCAAAAACATTTGCAGCCTGAAAGGGGCATTAACCCACATCCTAGACCACTGAAATTCCCAAAAATATTTGTGGCCCAAAAAATGCATCCTACACCCCTGAAAGTACAGAATTTGTTAGCAGCCCAAAAAAGGCCTTAAAGCATCTTAGGCCTGAAAAAATGTTCAAAACTTTATAGGCTCAAAAAAGGGGTTTACAGGCATCCTAGACCCCCTAAAGTCCAGAAAATGTTGGTGGCCGAAAAACAGTGTGAGAGATCTCTGAATGTCCCAAAAACATTTGCAGCCTGGAAGGGGAATTAACCCGCATCCTAGACCACTAAAATTCCCAAAAATATTTCTGGCACGAAAAATGCATCCTACACCCCTGAAAGTTCCAAAAATGTTGGCAGCCCAAAAAAGGCCTTAAAATGTATCTTAGGCCTGCAAAAATGTATAATACTTTGGAGGTCCAAAAAAAAGGTTTATAGGCATCGTAGACCCTCTACAATCCAAAACATTTTGGTGGCACAAAAACTGTGACAGAGAGCTCTGAATGTCCCAAAAACATTTGCAGCCTGAATGGGGCATTAACCCGCATCCTAGACCACTGAAATTCCCAAAAATATTTTTGGCCCGAAAAATGCATCCTACACCCCTGAAAGTACAGAATATGTTAGCAGCCCAAAAAAGGACATAAATGCATCTGCAAAAATGTTGAAAACTTTGGAGGTCCAAAAAAGGGGTTTACAGGCATCCTAGACCCCCTAAATTCCAGAAAATGTTGGTTGCCCAAAAATTGTGTCAGAGAGCTCTGAATGTCCCAAAAACACGTGCAGCCTGAAAGGGGCATTAACCCGCATCCTAGACCACTGAAATTCCCAAAAATATTTTTGGCACGAAAAATGCATCCTACACCCCTGAAAGTACAGAATATGTTAGCAGCCCAAAAAAGGCCTTAAATGCATTTTAGGCCTGCAAAAATGTTGAAAACTTTGGAGGCCTAAAAAAGGGGTTTACAGGCATCCTAGACCACCTGAAGTCCAGAATATGTCGGTGGCCGAAAAACGGTGTGAGAGATCTCTGAATGTCCCAAAAACATTTGCAGCCTGGAAGGGGAATTAACACGTATCCTAGACCACTAAAATTCCCAAAAATATTTCTAGCACGAAAAATGCATCCTACACCCCTGAAAGTTCCAAAAATGTTGGAAGCCCAAAAAAGGCCTTTAAATGTATTTTAGGCCTGCAAAAATGTATAATACTTTGGAGGCCCAAAAAAAAGGTTTATAGGCATCGTAGACCCCCTACAATCCAGAAAATTTTGATGCCACAGAAACTATGCCAGAGAGCTCTGAATGTCCCAAAAACATTTGCAGTCTAAAAGGGGCATTAACCTGCATCCTAGACCCCTGAAATTCCCCAAAATATTTTTGGCCCGAAAAATGCATCCAGCACCCCTGAAAGTACAGAATATGTTAGCATCCCAAAAAAGGCATTAAATGCATTTTAGGCCTGCAAAAATGTTGAAAACTTTGGAGTCCTAAAAAAGGGGTTTACAGGCATCCTAGACCCCCGAAAGTCCAGAAAATGTTGGTTGCCCAAAAATGGTGCCAGAGAGCTCTGAATGTCCCAAAAACATGTGCATCCTGAAAGGGGCATTAACCCGCATCCTAGGCCACTGAAATTCCCAAAAATATTTTTGGCACGAAAAATGCATCCAACACCCTTGAAAGTACAGAATATATTAGCAGCCCAAAAAAGGCCTCAAAAACATCTTAGGCCTGGAAAAATGTTCAAAACTTTATAGGCTCAAAAAAGGGGTCTACAGGCATCCTAGTACCCCTAAAGTCCAGAAAATGATGGTGGCCTAAAAAAGGTGCGAGAGAGCTCTGAATGTCCCAAAAACATTTTCAGCCTGAAAGGGGAATTAACCCACATCCTAGACCACTAAAATCCCAAACATAGTGTTGGCATGAAAAATGCATCCTTCACACCTGAAAGTTCTGAATATTTTAGCAGCGCAAAAGAGGCCTTGATATGCATCTTAGGCCTGCAAAAATGTTGAAAACTTTGGAGGCCTAAAAAAGGGGTTTACAGGCATCCGAGACCCCCTAAAATCCAGAATATGTTGGTGGCCGAAAAACGGTGTGAGAGAGCTCTGAATGTCCCAAAAACATTTGCAGTCTGAAAGGGGCATTAACCCGCATCCTAGACCCCTGAAATTCCCAAAAATATTTTTCGCACGAAAAATGCATCCAACACCCCTGAAAGTACAGAATATATCAGCAGCCCAAAAAAGGACATAAATGCATCTTAGGCCTGCAAAAATGTTGAAAACTTTGGAGGTCCAAAAAAGGGGCTTACAGGCATCCTAGACCACCTAAAGTCCAGAAAATGTTGGTTGCCCAAAAACGGTGTCAGAGAGCTCTGAATGTCCCAAAAACATTTGCAGCCTAAAAGGGGCATTAACCCGCATCCTAGGCCACTGATATTCCCAAAAGTATTTTTAGCACGAAAAATGCATCCAACACCCCTGAAAGTACAGAATATGTTAGCAGCCCAAAAAAGGCCTTAAAAGCATCTTAGGCCTGGACAAATGTTGAAAACTTTATAGGCTCCTGAAAGGGGTTTACTGGAATCCTCGACCCCCGAAAGTCCAGAAAATGTTGGTGGCCGAAAAACAGTGGGAGAGATCTCTGAATGTCCCAAAAACATTTGCAGCCTGGAAGGGGAATTAACACGTATCCTAGACCACTAAAATTCCCAAAAATATTTCTAGCACGAAAAATGCATCCTACACCCCTGAAAGTTCCGAAAATGTTGGAAGCCCAAAAAAGGCCTTTAAATGTATTTTAGGCCTGCAAAAATGTATAATACTTTGGAGGCCCAAAAAAAAGGTTTATAGGCATCGTAGACCCCCTACAATCCAGAAAATTTTGATGCCACAGAAACTATGCCAGAGAGCTCTGAATGTCCCAAAAACATTTGCAGTCTAAAAGGGGCATTAACCCGCATCCTAGACCCCTGAAATTCCCCAAAATATTTTTGGCCCGAAAAATGCATCCAGCACCCCTGAAAGTACAGAATACGTTAGCATCCCAAAAAAGGCATTAAATGCATTTTAGGCCTGCAAAAATGTTGAAAACTTTGGAGTCCTAAAAAAGGGGTTTACAGGCATCCTAGACCCCCTAAAGTCCAGAAAATGTTGGTTGCCCAAAAATGGTGTCAGAGAGCTCTGAATGTCCCAAAAACATGTGCATCCTGAAAGGGGCATTAACCCGCATCCTAGGCCACTGAAATTCCCAAAAATATTTTTGGCACGAAAAATGCATCCAACACCCTTGAAAGTACAGAATATATTAGCAGCCCAAAAAAGGACATAAATGCATCTGCAAAAATGTTGAAAACTTTGGAGGTCCAAAAAAGGGGTTTACAGGCATCCTAGACCCCCTAAATTCCAGAAAATGTTGGTTGCCCAAAAATTGTGTCAGAGAGCTCTGAATGTCCCAAAAACACGTGCAGCCTGAAAGGGGCATTAACCCGCATCCTAGACCACTGAAATTCCCAAAAATATTTTTGGCACGAAAAATGCATCCTACACCCCTGAAAGTACAGAATATGTTAGCAGCCCAAAAAAGGCCTTAAATGCATTTTAGGCCTGCAAAAATGTTGAAAACTTTGGAGGCCTAAAAAAGGGGTTTACAGGCATCCTAGACCACCTGAAGTCCAGAATATGTCGGTGGCCGAAAAACGGTGTCAGAGAGCTCTGAATGTCCCAAAAACATTTGCAGCCTAAAAGGGGCATTAACCCGCATCCTAGGCCACTGATATTCCCAAAAGTATTTTTAGCACGAAAAATGCATCCAACACCCCTGAAAGTACAGAATATGTTAGCAGCCCAAAAAAGGCCTTAAAAGCATCTTAGGCCTGGACAAATGTTGAAAACTTTATAGGCTCCTGAAAGGGGTTTACTGGAATCCTCGACCCCCTAAAGTCCAGAAAATGTTGGTGGCCGAAAAACAGTGGGAGAGATCTCTGAATGTCCCAAAAACATTTACAGCCTGGAAGGGGAATTAACACGTATCCTAGACCACTAAAATTCCCAAAAATATTTCTAGCACGAAAAATGCATCCTACACCCCTGAAAGTTCCAAAAATGTTGGAAGCCCAAAAAAGGCCTTTAAATGTATTTTAGGCCTGCAAAAATGTATAATACGTTGGAGGCCCAAAAAAAAGGTTTATAGGCATCGTAGACCCCCTACAATCCAGAAAATTTTGATGCCACAGAAACTATGCCAGAGAGCTCTGAATGTCCCAAAAACATTTGCAGTCTAAAAGGGGCATTAACCTGCATCCTAGACCCCTGAAATTCCCCAAAATATTTTTGGCCCGAAAAATGCATCCAGCACCCCTGAAAGTACAGAATATGTTAGCATCCCAAAAAAGGCATTAAATGCATTTTAGGCCTGCAAAAATGTTGAAAACTTTGGAGTCCTAAAAAAGGGGTTTACAGGCATCCTAGACCCCCGAAAGTCCAGAAAATGTTGGTTGCCCAAAAATGGTGCCAGAGAGCTCTGAATGTCCCAAAAACATGTGCATCCTGAAAGGGGCATTAACCCGCATCCTAGGCCACTGAAATTCCCAAAAATATTTTTGGCACGAAAAATGCATCCAACACCCTTGAAAGTACAGAATATATTAGCAGCCCAAAAAAGGCCTCAAAAACATCTTAGGCCTGGAAAAATGTTCAAAACTTTATAGGCTCAAAAAAGGGGCCTACAGGCATCCTAGTACCCCTAAAGTCCAGAAAATGATGGTGGCCTAAAAAAGGTGCGAGAGAGCTCTGAATGTCCCAAAAACATTTTCAGCCTGAAAGGGGAATTAACCCACATCCTAGACCACTAAAATCCCAAACATAGTGTTGGCATGAAAAATGCATCCTTCACACCTGAAAGTTCTGAATATTTTAGCAGCGCAAAAGAGGCCTTGATATGCATCTTAGGCCTGCAAAAATGTTGAAAACTTTGGAGGCCTAAAAAAGGGGTTTACAGGCATCCGAGACCCCCTAAAATCCAGAATATGTTGGTGGCCGAAAAACGGTGTGAGAGAGCTCTGAATGTCCCAAAAACATTTGCAGTCTGAAAGGGGCATTAACCCGCATCCTAGACCCCTGAAATTCCCAAAAATATTTTTCGCACGAAAAATGCATCCAACACCCCTGAAAGTACAGAATATGTTAGCTGCCCAAAAAAGGCCTTAAAATGCATCTTAGGCCTGCAAAAATGTTGAAAACTTTGGAGGCCTAAAAAAGGGGTTTACAGGCATCCGAGACCCCCTAAAATCCAGAATATGTTGGTAGCCGAAAAAGAGTGTCAGAGAGCTCTGAATGTCCCAAAAACATTTGCAGCCTGAAAGGGGCATTAACCTGCATCCTAGACCACTGAATATCCCAAAAATATTTCTGGCACGAAAAATGCATCTGACAACCCTGAAAGTACAGAATATGTTAGCTGCCCAAAAAAGGCCTTAAATGCATTTTAGGCCTGCAAAAATGTTGAAAACTTTGGAGTCCTAAAAAGGGGTTCATAGGCATCATAGACCCCCTAAAGTCCAGAAAATGTTGGTTGCCCAAAAACGGTGTCAGAGAGCTCTGAATGTCCCAGAAACATGTGCAGCCTGAAAGGGGCATTAACCAGCATCCTAGGCCACTGAAATTCTCAAAAATATTTTTGGCCCAAAAAATGCATCCTACACCCCTGGGAGTTCTGAATATGTTAGCAGCCCAAAAAAGGCCTTAAAATGCACCTTAGGCCTGCAAAAATGTATAAAACTTTGGAGGCCCAAAAAAAAGGTTTATAGGCATCGTAGACCCCCTACAATCCAGAAAATTCTGGTGCCACAAAAACTGTGCCAGAGAGCTCTGAATGTCCCAAAAACATTTGCAGCCTGAATAGGGCATTAACCCGCATCCTAGACCACTGAAATTCCCAAAAATATTTTTGGCCCGAAAAATGCATCCAACACCCCTGAAAGTACAGAATATGTTAGCAGCCCAAAAAAGGCCTTAAAAGCATCTTAGGCCTGGAAAAATGTTGAAAACTTTATAGGCTCAAAAAAGGGGTTTACAGGCATCCTAGACCCCCTAATGTCCAGAATATGTTGGTGGCCCAAAAACAGTGTGAGAGAGCTCTGAATGTCCCAAAAACATTTGCTGTCTGAAAGGGGCATTAACCCGCATCCTAGACCCCTGAAATTCCCAAAAATATTTTTGGCCCAAAAAATGCATCCTACCCCCTGAAAGTTCAGAATATGTTAGCAGCCCAAAAAAGGCCTTAAAATGCATCTTAGGCCTGCAAAAATTTTGAAAACTTTGGAGGCCTAAAAAAGGGCTTTACAGGCATCCTAGACCACCTGAATTCCAGAATATGTCGGTGGCCGAAAAAACGGTGTCAGAGAGCTCTGAATGTCCCAAAAATATTTGCAGTCTGAAAGGGGCATTAACCCGCATGCTAGACCCCTGAAATTCCCAAAAATATTTTTGGCACGAAAAATGCATCCTACACCCCTGAAAGTACAGAATATGTTAGCTGCCCAAAAAAGGCTTTAAAATGCATCTTAGGCCTGCAAATATGTTGAAAACTTTGGAGGCCTAAAAAAGGGGTTGACAGGCATCCTAGACCCCCTAAAGTCCAGAATATGTTGGTGGCTGAAAAACAGTGTATGATAGCTCTGAATGTCCCAAAACATTTGCAGCCTGAAAGGGGCATTAACCCGCATCCTAGACCACTGAAATTCCCAAAAATATTATTGGCACGAAAAATGCATCCTACACCCCTGAAAGTTCAGAAACTGATGGCAGCCCAAAAAAGCCCTTAAAATGCATTTTAGGCCTGCAAAAATGTAGAAAACTTTGGAGGCCCAAATAAGTGGTTTACAGGCATCGTAGACCCCCTAAAGTCCAGAAACTTTTGGTGGACCAAAAACTGTGCGCGAGAGCTCTGAATGTCCCAAAAACATTTGCAGACTGAATTGGGAATTAACCCACATCCTAGACCACTGAAATTCCCAAACATAGTGTTGGCATGAAAAATGCATCCTTCACACCTGAAAGTTCTGAATATTTTAGCAGCCCAAAAGAGGCCTTGATATGCATCTTAGGCCTGCAAAAATGTTGAAAACTTTGGAGGCCTAAAAAAGGGGTTTACAGGCATCCGAGACCCCCTAAAATCCAGAATATGTTGGTAGCCGAAAAAGAGTGTCAGAGAGCTCTGAATGTCCCAAAACATTTGCAGCCTGAAAGGGGCATTAACCCGCATCCTAGACCACTGAATATCCCAAAAATATTTCTGGCACGAAAAATGCATCTGACAACCCTGAAAGTACAGAATATGTTAGCTGCCCAAAAAAGGCCTTAAATGCATTTTAGGCCTGCAAAAATGTTGAAAACTTTGGAGTCCTAAAAAGGGGTTTATAGGCATCATAGACCCCCTAAAGTCCAGAAAATGTTGGTTGCCCAAAAACGGTGTCAGAGAGCTCTGAATGTCCCAAAAACATGTGCAGCCTGAAAGGGGCATTAACCCGCATCCTAGGCCACTGAAATTCCCAAAAATATTTTTGGCCCAAAAAATGCATCCTACACCCCTGAGAGTTCTGAATATGTTAGCAGCCCAAAAAAGGCCTTAAAATGCACCTTAGGCCTGCAAAAATGTATAAAACTTTGGAGGCCCAAAAAAAAGGTTTATAGGCATCGTAGACCCCCTACAATCCAGAAAATTCTGGTGCCACAAAAACTGTGCCAGAGAGCTCTGAATGTCCCAAAAACATTTGCTGTCTGAAAGGGGCATTAACCCGCATCCTAGACCCCTGAAATTCCCAAAAATATTTTTGGCCCAAAAAATGCATCCTACCCCCTAAAAGTTCAGAATATGTTAGCAGCAAAAAAGGGCCTTAAAATTCATCTTAGGCCTGGAAAAATGTTCAAAACTTTATATGCTCAAAAAAGGGGTTTACAGGCATCCTAGACCCCCTAAAGTCCAGAAAATGTTGGTGGCCCAAAAACAGTGTGAGAGAGCTCTGAATGTCCCAAAAACATTTGCTGTCTGAAAGGGGCATTAACCCGCATCCTAGACCCCTGAAATTCCCAAAGATATTTTTGGCCCAAAAAATACACTACCCCCTGAAAGTTCAGAATATGTTAACCCAAAAAAGGCCTTAAAATGCATCTTAGGCCTGCAAAAATTTTGAAAACTTTGGAGGCCTAAAAAAGGGGTTTACAGGCATCCTAGACCCCCCAAAAGTCCAGAAAATGTTGGTGGCCGAAAAACAGTGCGAGACATCTCTGAATGTCCCAAAAATATTTGTAGCCTGGAAGGGGAATTAACCTGCATCCTAGGCCACTGAAATTCCCAAAAATATTTTTGGCACGAAAAATGTATCCAACACCCTTGAAAGTACAGAATATGTTAGCAGCCCAAAAAAGGCCTTAAAAGCATCGTAGTCCTGGAAAAATGTTCAAAACTTTATAGGCTCAAAAAAGGGGTTTACAGGCATCCTAGACCCCTTAAAGTCCAGAAAATGATGGTGGGCCAAAAACGGTGTGAGAGAGCTCTGAATGTCCCAAAAACATGTGCAGCCTGAAAGTGGCATTAACCCGCATCCTAGACCCCTGAAATTCCCAAAAATATTTTTGGCACGAAAAATGCATCCAACACCCTTGAAAGTACAGAATATGTTAGCAGCCCAAAAAAGGCCTTAAAAGCATCTTAGGCCTGGAAAAATTTTCAAAACTTTATAGGCTCAAAAAAGGGGTTTACAGGCATCCTAGACCACCTGAATTCCAGAATATGTCGGTGGCCGAAAAACGGTGTGAGAGAGCTCTGAATGTCCCAAAAATATTTGCAGTCTGAAAGGGGCATTAACCCGCATCCTAGACCCCTGAAATTCCCCAAAATATTTTTGGCACGAAAAATGCATCCTACACCCCTGAAAGTACAGAATATGTTAGCAGCCCAAAAAAGGCCTTAAAATGCATCTTAGGCCTGCAAAAAATGTTGAAAACTTTGGAGGCCTAAAAGAGGGGTTTACAGGCATCCTAGACCCCCTAAAGTCCAGAAAATGTTGGTTGCTCAAAAACAGTGTGAGAGAGCTCTGAATGTCCCAAAAACATTTGCAGCCTGAAAGGGGAATTAACCCTCATCCTAGACCACTGAAATTCCCAAACATAGTGTTGGCATGAAAAATGCATCCTTCACACCTGAAAGTTCTGAATATTTTAGCAGCGCAAAAGAGGCCTTAATATGCATTTTAGGCCTGCAAAAATGATGAAAACCTTGGCGGCCTAAAAAAGGGGTTTACAGGCATCCTAGAACCCCTAAAATCCAAAATATGTTGGTGGCCGAAAAGAGTGTCAGAGAGCTCTGAATGTCCCAAAAACATTTGCAGCCTGAAAGGGGCATTAACCCGCATTCTAGACCACTGAAATTCCCAAAAATATTTCTGGCACGAAAAATGCATCCGATAACCCTGAAAGTTCAGAATATGTGCAGCCCAAAAAGGCCTTAAAATGCATTTTAGGCCTGCAAAAATGTTAAAATGGTTGGAGGCCGAAAAAAGGGGTTTACAGGCATCGTAGACCCCCTAAAGTCCAGAATATGTTGGTGGACCAAAAACTGTGCGAGAGAGCTCTGAATGTCCTAAAAATATTTGCAGCCTGAAAGGGGAATTAACCCTCATCCTAGACCACTGAAATTCCCAAACATAGTGTTGGCATGAAAAATGCATCCATCACACCTGAAAGTTCTGAATATTTTAGCAGCGCAAAAGAGGCCTTAATATGCATTTTAGGCCTGCAAAAATGTTGAAAACTTTGGAGGCCGAAAAAAGGGGTTTACAGGCATCCTAGACCCCCTAAAGTCCAGAATATGTTGGTGGCCAAAAAAAGGTGAGAGAGCTCTGAATGTCAAAAAAAACATTTGCAGCCTGAAAGGGGCATTAACCCGCATTCTAGACCACTGAAATTCCCAAAAATATTTCTGGCACGAAAAATGCATCCTTCACCCCTAAAAGTTCAGAATATGTTAGCAGCCCAAAAAAGGCCTTAAAATGCACCTTAGGCCTGGAAAAATGTTCAAAACTTTATAGGCTCAAAAAAGGGGTTTACAGGCATCCTAGACCCCCTAAAGTCCAGAAAATGTTGGTGGCCCAAAAACAGTGTGAGAGAGCTCTGAATGTCCCAAAAACCTTTGCTGTCTGAAAGGGGCATTAACCCGCATGCTAGACCCCTGAAATTCCCAAAAATATTTTTGGCACGAAAAATGCATCCTACACCCCGGAAAGTACAGAATATGTTAGCTGCCCAAAAAAGGCCTTAAAATGCATTTTAGGCCTGCAAAGATGTTGAAAACTTTGGAGGCCTAAAAAAGGGGTTTACAGGCATCCTAGACCTCCTAAAGTCCAGAATATGTTGGTGGCTGAAAAACGGTGTATGATAGCTCTGAATGTCCCGAAACATTTGCAGCCTGAAAGGGGCATTAACCCGCATTCTAGACCACTGAAATTCCCAAAAATATTTCTGGCACGAAAAATGCATCCTTCACCCCTAAAAGTTCAGAATATGTTAGCAGCCCAAAAAAGGCCTTAAAATGCATTTTAGGCCTGCAAAGATGTTGAAAACTTTGGAGGCCTAAAAAAGGGGTTTACAGGCATCGTAGACCCCCTAAAGTCCAGAAAGTTTTGGTGGACCAAAAACTGTGCGAGAAAGCTCTGAATGTCCCAAAAACATTTGCAGCCTGAAAGGGGAATTAACCCGCATCCTAGACCACTGAAATTCCCAAAAATATTTCTGGCACGAAAAATGCATCCGACAACCCTGAAAGTTCAGAAAATGATGGCAGCCCAAAAAAGCCAGTAAAATGCATTTTAGGCCTGCAAAAATGTAGAAAACTTTGGAGACCCAAAAAAGTGGTTTACAGGCATCATAGACCGCCTAAAGTCCAGAAAATTTTGGTGGACCAAAACTGTGCGAGAAAGCTCTGAATGTCCCAAAAACATTTGCAGCCTGAAAGGGGAATTAACCCTCATCCTAGACCACTGAAATTCCCAAACATAGTGTTGGCATGAAAAATGCATCCTTCACACCTGAAAGTTCTGAAAATTTTAGCAGCCCAAAAGAGGCCTTAATATGCATTTTAGGCCTGCAAAAATGTTGAAAACTTTGGAGGCCTAAAAAAGGGGTTTACAGGCATCCGAGACCTCCTAACATCCAGAATATGTTGGTGGCCGAAAAAGAGTGTCAGAGAGCTCTGAATGTCCCAAAAACATTTGCTGTCTGAAACGGGCATTAACCCGCATCCTAGACCCCTGAAATTCCCAAAGATATTTTTGGCCCAAAAAGTGCATCCTACCCCCTGAAAGTTCAGAATATGTTAACCCAAAAAAGGCCTTAAAATGCATCTTAGGCCTGCAAAAATTTTGAAAACTTTGGAGGCCTAAAAAAGGGGTTTACAGGCATCCTAGACCCCCCTAAAGTCCAGAAAATGTTGGTGGCCGAAAAACAGTCTGAGACATCTCTGAATGTCCCAAAAATATTTGTAGCCTGGAAGGGGAATTAACCCGCATCCTAGACCATTAAAATTCCCAAAAATATTTCTGGCACGAAAAATGCATCCAACAACCCTGAAAGTTCAGAAAATGATGGCAGCCCAAAAAAGCCAGTAAAATGCATTTTAGGCCTGCAAAAATGTAGAAAACTTTGGAGACCCAAAAAAGTGGTTTACAGGCATCATAGACCGCCTAAAGTCCAGAAAATTTTGGTGGACCAAAAACTGTGCGAGAAAGTTCTGAATGTCCCAAAAACATTTGCAGCCTGAAAGGGGAATTAACCCTCATCCTAGACCACTGAAATTCCCAAACATAGTGTTGGCATGAAAAATGCATCCTTCACACCTGAAAGTTCTGAAAATTTTAGCAGCCCAAAAGAGGCCTTAATATGCATTTTAGGCCTGCAAAAATGTTGAAAACTTTGGAGGCCTAAAAAAGGGGTTTACAGGCATCCGAGACCTCCTAACATCCAGAATATGTTGGTGGCCGAAAAAGAGTGTCAGAGAGCTCTGAATGTCCCAAAAACATTTGCTGTCTGAAAGGGGCATTAACCCGCATCCTAGACCCCTGAAATTCCCAAAGATATTTTTGGCCCAAAAAATGCATCCTACCCCCTGAAAGTTCAGAATATGTTAACCCAAAAAAGGCCTTAAAAGCATCTTAGGCCTGGAAAAATTTTCAAAACTTTATAGGCTCAAAAAAGGGGTTTACAGGCATCCTAGACCACCTGAATTCCAGAATATGTCGGTGGCCGAAAAACGGTGTGAGAGAGCTCTGAATGTCTCAAAAATATTTGCAGTCTGAAAGGGGCATTAACCCGCATCCTAGACCCCTGAAATTCCCCAAAATATTTTTGGCACGAAAAATGCATCCTACACCCCTGAAAGTACAGAATATGTTAACTGCCCAAAAAAGGCCTTAAAATGCATCTTAGGCCTGCAAAAAATGTTGAAAACTTTGGAGGCCTAAAAAAGGGGTTGACAGGCATCCTAGACCCTCTAAAGTCCAGAATATGTTGGTGGCTGAAAAACAGTGTATGATAGCTCTGAATGTCCCAAAACATTTGCAGCCTGAAAGGGGCATTAACCCGCATCCTAGACCACTGAAATTCCCAAAAATATTATTGGCACGAAAAATGCATCCTACACCCCTGAAAGTTCAGAAACTGATGGCAGCCCAAAAAAGCCCTTAAAATGCATTTTAGGCCTGCAAAAATGTAGAAAACTTTGGAGGCCCAAATAAGTGGTTTACAGGCATCGTAGACCCCCTAAAGTCCAGAAACTTTTGGTGGACCAAAAACTGTGCGCGAGAGCTCTGAATGTCCCAAAAACATTTGCAGACTGAATTGGGAATTAACCCACATCCTAGACCACTGAAATTCCCAAACATAGTGTTGGCATGAAAAATGCATCCTTCACACCTGAAAGTTCTGAATATTTTAGCAGCCCAAAAGAGGCCTTGATATGCATCTTAGGCCTGCAAAAATGTTGAAAACTTTGGAGGCCTAAAAAAGGGGTTTACAGGCATCCGAGACCCCCTAAAATCCAGAATATGTTGGTAGCCGAAAAAGAGTGTCAGAGAGCTCTGAATGTCCCAAAACATTTGCAGCCTGAAAGGGGCATTAACCCGCATCCTAGACCACTGAATATCCCAAAAATATTTCTGGCACGAAAAATGCATCTGACAACCCTGAAAGTACAGAATATGTTAGCTGCCCAAAAAAGGCCTTAAATGCATTTTAGGCCTGCAAAAATGTTGAAAACTTTGGAGTCCTAAAAAGGGGTTTATAGGCATCATAGACCCCCTAAAGTCCAGAAAATGTTGGTTGCCCAAAAACGGTGTCAGAGAGCTCTGAATGTCCCAAAAACATGTGCAGCCTGAAAGGGGCATTAACCCGCATCCTAGGCCACTGAAATTCCCAAAAATATTTTTGGCCCAAAAAATGCATCCTACACCCCTGAGAGTTCTGAATATGTTAGCAGCCCAAAAAAGGCCTTAAAATGCACCTTAGGCCTGCAAAAATGTATAAAACTTTGGAGGCCCAAAAAAAAGGTTTATAGGCATCGTAGACCCCCTACAATCCAGAAAATTCTGGTGCCACAAAAACTGTGCCAGAGAGCTCTGAATGTCCCAAAAACATTTGCTGTCTGAAAGGGGCATTAACCCGCATCCTAGACCCCTGAAATTCCCAAAGATATTTTTGGCCCAAAAAATACACTACCCCCTGAAAGTTCAGAATATGTTAACCCAAAAAAGGCCTTAAAATGCATCTTAGGCCTGCAAAAATTTTGAAAACTTTGGAGGCCTAAAAAAGGGGTTTACAGGCATCCTAGACCCCCCAAAAGTCCAGAAAATGTTGGTGGCCGAAAAACAGTGTGAGACATCTCTGAATGTCCCAAAAATATTTGTAGCCTGGAAGGGGAATTAACCTGCATCCTAGGCCACTGAAATTCCCAAAAATATTTTTGGCACGAAAAATGTATCCAACACCCTTGAAAGTACAGAATATGTTAGCAGCCCAAAAAAGGCCTTAAAAGCATCGTAGTCCTGGAAAAATGTTCAAAACTTTATAGGCTCAAAAAAGGGGTTTACAGGCATCCTAGACCCCTTAAAGTCCAGAAAATGATGGTGGGCCACCACAAAACGGTGTGAGAGAGCTCTGAATGTCCCAAAAACATGTGCAGCCTGAAAGTGGCATTAACCCGCATCCTAGACCCCTGAAATTCCCAAAAATATTTTTGGCACGAAAAATGCATCCAACACCCTTGAAAGTACAGAATATGTTAGCAGCCCAAAAAAGGCCTTAAAAGCATCTTAGGCCTGGAAAAATTTTCAAAACTTTATAGGCTCAAAAAAGGGGTTTACAGGCATCCTAGACCACCTGAATTCCAGAATATGTCGGTGGCCGAAAAACGGTGTGAGAGAGCTCTGAATGTCCCAAAAATATTTGCAGTCTGAAAGGGGCATTAACCCGCATCCTAGACCCCTGAAATTCCCCAAAATATTTTTGGCACGAAAAATGCATCCTACACCCCTGAAAGTACAGAATATGTTAGCAGCCCAAAAAAGGCCTTAAAATGCATCTTAGGCCTGCAAAAAATGTTGAAAACTTTGGAGGCCTAAAAGAGGGGTTTACAGGCATCCTAGACCCCCTAAAGTCCAGAAAATGTTGGTTGCTCAAAAACAGTGTGAGAGAGCTCTGAATGTCCCAAAAACATTTGCAGCCTGAAAGGGGAATTAACCCTCATCCTAGACCACTGAAATTCCCAAACATAGTGTTGGCATGAAAAATGCATCCTTCACACCTGAAAGTTCTGAATATTTTAGCAGCGCAAAAGAGGCCTTAATATGCATTTTAGGCCTGCAAAAATGATGAAAACCTTGGCGGCCTAAAAAAGGGGTTTACAGGCATCCTAGAACCCCTAAAATCCAAAATATGTTGGTGGCCGAAAAGAGTGTCAGAGAGCTCTGAATGTCCCAAAAACATTTGCAGCCTGAAAGGGGCATTAACCCGCATTCTAGTCCACTGAAATTCCCAAAAATATTTCTGGCACGAAAAATGCATCCGATAACCCTGAAAGTTCAGAATATGTGCAGCCCAAAAAGGCCTTAAAATGCATTTTAGGCCTGCAAAAATGTTAAAATGGTTGGAGGCCGAAAAAAGGGGTTTACAGGCATCGTAGACCCCCTAAAGTCCAGAATATGTTGGTGGACCAAAAACTATGCGAGAGAGCTCTGAATGTCCTAAAAATATTTGCAGCCTGAAAGGGGAATTAACCCTCATCCTAGACCACTGAAATTCCCAAACATAGTGTTGGCATGAAAAATGCATCCATCACACCTGAAAGTTCTGAATATTTTAGCAGCGCAAAAGAGGCCTTAATATGCATTTTAGGCCTGCAAAGATGTTGAAAACTTTGGAGGCCTAAAAAAGGGGTTTACAGGCATCCTAGACCTCCTAAAGTCCAGAATATGTTGGTGGCTGAAAAACGGTGTATGATAGCTCTGAATGTCCCGAAACATTTGCAGCCTGAAAGGGGCATTAACCCGCATTCTAGACCACTGAAATTCCCAAAAATATTTCTGGCACGAAAAATGCATCCTTCACCCCTAAAAGTTCAGAATATGTTAGCAGCCCAAAAAAGGCCTTAAAATGCATTTTAGGCCTGCAAAAATGTTAAAATGTTTGGAGGCCGAAAAAAGGGGTTTACAGGCATCGTAGACCCCCTAAAGTCCAGAAAGTTTTGGTGGACCAAAAACTGTGCGAGAAAGCTCTGAATGTCCCAAAAACATTTGCAGCCTGAAAGGGGAATTAACCCGCATCCTAGACCACTGAAATTCCCAAAAATATTTCTGGCACGAAAAATGCATCCGACAACCCTGAAAGTTCAGAAAATGATGGCAGCCCAAAAAAGCCAGTAAAATGCATTTTAGGCCTGCAAAAATGTAGAAAACTTTGGAGACCCAAAAAAGTGGTTTACAGGCATCATAGACCGCCTAAAGTCCAGAAAATTTTGGTGGACCAAAAACTGTGCGAGAAAGCTCTGAATGTCCCAAAAACATTTGCAGCCTGAAAGGGGAATTAACCCTCATCCTAGACCACTGAAATTCCCAAACATAGTGTTGGCATGAAAAATGCATCCTTCACACCTGAAAGTTCTGAAAATTTTAGCAGCCCAAAAGAGGCCTTAATATGCATTTTAGGCCTGCAAAAATGTTGAAAACTTTGGAGGCCTAAAAAAGGGGTTTACAGGCATCCGAGACCTCCTAACATCCAGAATATGTTGGTGGCCGAAAAAGAGTGTCAGAGAGCTCTGAATGTCCCAAAAACATTTGCTGTCTGAAACGGGCATTAACCCGCATCCTAGACCCCTGAAATTCCCAAAGATATTTTTGGCCCAAAAAATGCATCCTACCCCCTGAAAGTTCAGAATATGTTAACCCAAAAAAGGCCTTAAAATGCATCTTAGGCCTGCAAAAATTTTGAAAACTTTGGAGGCCTAAAAAAGGGGTTTACAGGCATCCTAGACCCCCCTAAAGTCCAGAAAATGTTGGTGGCCGAAAAACAGTCTGAGACATCTCTGAATGTCCCAAAAATATTTGTAGCCTGGAAGGGGAATTAACCCGCATCCTAGACCATTAAAATTCCCAAAAATATTTCTGGCACGAAAAATGCATCCGACAACCCTGAAAGTTCAGAAAATGATGGCAGCCCAAAAAAGCCAGTAAAATGCATTTTAGGCCTGCAAAAATGTAGAAAACTTTGGAGACCCAAAAAAGTGGTTTACAGGCATCATAGACCGCCTAAAGTCCAGAAAATTTTGGTGGACCAAAAACTGTGCGAGAAAGTTCTGAATGTCCCAAAAACATTTGCAGCCTGAAAGGGGAATTAACCCTCATCCTAGACCACTGAAATTCCCAAACATAGTGTTGGCATGAAAAATGCATCCTTCACACCTGAAAGTTCTGAAAATTTTAGCAGCCCAAAAGAGGCCTTAATATGCATTTTAGGCCTGCAAAAATGTTGAAAACTTTGGAGGCCTAAAAAAGGGGTTTACAGGCATCCGAGACCTCCTAACATCCAGAATATGTTGGTGGCCGAAAAAGAGTGTCAGAGAGCTCTGAATGTCCCAAAAACATTTGCTGTCTGAAAGGGGCATTAACCCGCATCCTAGACCCCTGAAATTCCCAAAGATATTTTTGGCCCAAAAAATGCATCCTACCCCCTGAAAGTTCAGAATATGTTAACCCAAAAAAGGCCTTAAAAGCATCTTAGGCCTGGAAAAATTTTCAAAACTTTATAGGCTCAAAAAGGGGTTTACAGGCATCCTAGACCACCTGAATTCCAGAATATGTCGGTGGCCGAAAAACGGTGTGAGAGAGCTCTGAATGTCTCAAAAATATTTGCAGTCTGAAAGGGGCATTAACCCGCATCCTAGACCCCTGAAATTCCCCAAAATATTTTTGGCACGAAAAATGCATCCTACACCCCTGAAAGTACAGAATATGTTAACTGCCCAAAAAAGGCCTTAAAATGCATCTTAGGCCTGCAAAAAATGTTGAAAACTTTGGAGGCCTAAAAGAGGGGTTTACAGGCATCCTAGACCCCCTAAAGTCCAGAAAATGTTGGTTGCTCAAAAACAGTGTGAGAGAGCTCTGAATGTCCCAAAAACATTTGCAGCCTGAAAGGGGAATTAACCCTCATCCTAGACCACTGAAATTCCCAAACATAGTGTTGGCATGAAAAATGCATCCTTCACACCTGAAAGTTCTGAATATTTTAGCAGCGCAAAAGAGGCCTTAATATGCATTTTAGGCCTGCAAAAATGATGAAAACCTTGGCGGCCTAAAAAAGGGGTTTACAGGCATCCTAGAACCCCTAAAATCCAAAATATGTTGGTGGCCGAAAAGAGTGTCAGAGAGCTCTGAATGTCCCAAAAACATTTGCAGCCTGAAAGGGGCATTAACCCGCATTCTAGACCACTGAAATTCCCAAAAATATTTCTGGCACGAAAAATGCATCCGATAACCCTGAAAGTTCAGAATATGTGCAGCCCAAAAAGGCCTTAAAATGCATTTTAGGCCTGCAAAAATGTTAAAATGGTTGGAGGCCGAAAAAAGGGGTTTACAGGCATCGTAGACCCCCTAAAGTCCAGAATATGTTGGTGGACCAAAAACTGTGCGAGAGAGCTCTGAATGTCCTAAAAATATTTGCAGCCTGAAAGGGGAATTAACCCTCATCCTAGACCACTGAAATTCCCAAACATAGTGTTGGCATGAAAAATGCATCCATCACACCTGAAAGTTCTGAATATTTTAGCAGCGCAAAAGAGGCCTTAATATGCATTTTAGGCCTGCAAAAATGTTGAAAACTTTGGAGGCCGAAAAAAGGGGTTTACAGGCATCCTAGACCCCCTAAAGTCCAGAATATGTTGGTGGCCAAAAAAAGGTGAGAGAGCTCTGAATGTCAAAAAAAACATTTGCAGCCTGAAAGGGGCATTAACCCGCATTCTAGACCACTGAAATTCCCAAAAATATTTCTGGCACGAAAAATGCATCCTTCACCCCTAAAAGTTCAGAATATGTTAGCTGCCCAAAAAAGGCCTTAAAATGCATTTTAGGCCTGCAAAAATGTTGAAAACTTTGGAGGCCTAAAAAAGGGGTTTACAGGCATCCTAGACCTCCTAAAGTCCAGAATATGTTGGTGGCTGAAAAACGGTGTATGATAGCTCTGAATGTCCCGAAACATTTGCAGCCTGAAAGGGGCATTAACCCGCATTCTAGACCACTGAAATTCCCAAAAATATTTCTGGCACGAAAAATGCATCTTTCACCCCTAAAAGTTCAGAATATGTTAGCAGCCCAAAAAAGGCCTTAAAATGCATTTTAGGCCTGCAAAAATGTAGAAAACTTTGGAGACCCAAAAAAGTGGCTTACAGGCATCATAGACCGCCTAAAGTCCAGAAAATTTTGGTGGACCAAAAACTGTGCGAGAAAGCTCTGAATGTCCCAAAAACATTTGCAGCCTGAAAGGGGAATTAACCCGCATCCTAGACCACTGAAATTCCCAAAAATATTTCTGGCACGAAAAATGCATCCGACAACCCTGAAAGTTCAGAAAATGATGGCAGCCCAAAAAAGCCAGTAAAATGCATTTTAGGCCTGCAAAAATGTAGAAAACTTTGGAGACCCAAAAAAGTGGCTTACAGGCATCATAGACCGCCTAAAGTCCAGAAAATTTTGGTGGACCAAAAACTGTGCGAGAAAGCTCTGAATGTCCCAAAAACATTTGCAGCCTGAAAGGGGAATTAACCCTCATCCTAGACCACTGAAATTCCCAAACATAGTGTTGGCATGAAAAATGCATCCTTCACACCTGAAAGTTCTGAAAATTTTAGCAGCCCAAAAGAGGCCTTAATATGCATTTTAGGCCTGCAAAAATGTTGAAAACTTTGGAGGCCTAAAAAAGGGGTTTACAGGCATCCGAGACCTCCTAACATCCAGAATATGTTGGTGGCCGAAAAAGAGTGTCAGAGAGCTCTGAATGTCCCAAAAACATTTGCTGTCTGAAAGGGGCATTAACCCGCATCCTAGACCCCTGAAATTCCCAAAGATATTTTTGGCCCAAAAAATGCATCCTACCCCCTGAAAGTTCAGAATATGTTAACCCAAAAAAGGCCTTAAAATGCATCTTAGGCCTGCAAAAATTTTGAAAACTTTGGAGGCCTAAAAAAGGGGTTTACAGGCATCCTAGACCCCCCTAAAGTCCAGAAAATGTTGGTGGCCGAAAAACAGTCTGAGACATCTCTGAATGTCCCAAAAATATTTGTAGCCTGGAAGGGGAATTAACCCGCATCCTAGACCATTAAAATTCCCAAAAATATTTCTGGCACGAAAAATGCATCCTACACCCCTGAAAGTTCCGAAAATGTTGGCAGCCCAAAAAAGGCCTTAAAATGTATCTTAGGCCTGCAAAAATGTATACAACTTTGGAGGCCCAAAAAAAGGGGTTTATAGTCATCGTAGACACCCTACAATCCAGAAAAGGATGGTGGCCCAAAAACGGTGTCAGAGAGCTCTGAATGTCCCAAAAACATGTGCAGCCTGAAAGTGGCATTAACCCGCATCCTAGGCCACTGAAATTCCCAAAAATATTTTTGGCACGAAAAATGCATCCAACACCCTTGAAAGTACAGAATATGTTAGCAGCCCAAAAAAGGCCTTAAAAGCATCTCAGGCCTGGAAAAATTTTCAAAACTTTATAGGCTCAAAAAAGGGGTTTACAGGCATCCTAGACCCCCTAAAGTCCAGAAAATGATGGTGGCCCAAAAACGGTGTGAGAGAGCTCTGAATGTCCCAAAACATTTGCAGCCTGAAGGGTATTAACCCGCATCCTAGACCACTGAAATTCCCAAAAATATTTCTGGCACGAAAAATGCATCCCACACCCCTGAAAGTACAGAATATGTTAGCAGCCCAAAAAAGGCCTTAAAATGCATCTTAGGCCTGCAAAAAATGCAGAAAACATTGGAGACCCAAAAAAGTGGTTTACAGGCATCCTAGACCCCCTAAAGTCCAGAAAATTTTGGTGGACCAAAATCTATGCGAGAGAGCTCTGAATGTCCCAAAACCATTTGCAGCCTGAAAGGGGAATTAACCCTCATCCTAGACCACTGAAATTCCCAAACATAATGTTGGCATGAAAAATGCATCCTTCACACCTGAAAGTTCTGAATATTTTAGCAGCGCAAAAGAGGCCTTAATATGCATCTTAGGCCTGCAAAAATGTTGAAAATTTTGGAGGCCGAAAAAAGGGGTTTACAGGCATCCTAGACCCCATAAAGTCCAGAATATGTTGGTGGCCAAAATAAGGTGTGAGAGAGCTCTGAATGTCAAAAAAAACATTTGCAGCCTGAAAGGGGCATTAACCCGCATTCTAGACCACTGAAATTCCCAAAATTATTTCTGGCACAAAAAATGCATCCTACACCCCTAAAAGTTCAGAATATGTTAGCAGCCCAAAAAAGGCCTTAAAAAGCATCTTAGGCCTGGAAAAATGTTCAAAACTTTATAGGCTCAAAAAAGGGGTTTACAGGCATCCTAAACCCCTAAAGTCCAGAAAATGTTGGTGGCCCAAAAACAGTGTGAGAGAGCTCTGAATGTCCCAAAAACATTTGCAACCTGAAAGGGGCATTAACCCGCATCCCAGACCCCTGAAATTCCCAAAAATATTTTTGGCCCAAAAAATGCATCCTACCCCCTGAAAGTTCAGAATATGTTAGCCCAAAAAAGGTGTTAAAATGCATCTTAGGCCTGCAACATTTTTGAAAACTTTGGAGGCCTAAAAAAGGGGTTTACAGGCATCCCAGACCCCCTAAAGTCCAGAAAATGTTGGTGGCCCAAAAATGGTGTGAGAGAGCTCTGAATGTCCCAAAAACATTTGCAGTCTGAAAGGGGCATTAACCCGCATCCTAGACCACTGAAATTCCAAAAAATATTTCTGGCACGAAAAATGCATCCCACACCCCTGAAAGTTCAGAAAATGATGGCAGCCCAAAAAAAGCCCTTAAAATGCATTTTAGGCCTGCAAACATTTTGAAAACTTTGGAGCCCTAAAAAAGGGGTTTACAGGCATCCTAGAACCCCTAAAATCCAAAATATGTTTGTGGCCGAAAAGAGTGTCAGAGAGCTCTGAATGTCCCAAAAACATTTGCAGCCTGAAAGGGGCATTAACCCGCATCCTAGACCACTGAAATTCCCAAAAATATTTCTGGCACGAAAAATGCATCCGACAACCCTGTAAGTTCAGAATATGGGCAGCCCAAAAAGGCCTTAAAATGCATTTTAGGCCTGCAAAAATGTTAAAATGTTTGGAGGACGAAAAAAGGGGTTTACAGGCATCGTAGACCCCCTAAAGTCCAGAAAATTTTGGTGGACCAAAAACTGTGCGAGAGAGCTCTGAATGTCCCAAAAACATTTGCAGCCTGAAAGGGGAATTAACCCTCATCCTAGACCACTGAAATTCCCAAACATAGTGCCGGCATGAAAAATGCATCCTTCACACGTGAAAGTTCTGAATATTTTAGCAGCGCAAAAGAGGCCTTAAAAGCATCTTAGGCCTGGAAAAATGTTCAAAACTTTATAGGCTCAAAAAAGGGGTTTACAGGCATCCTAGACCCCCTAAAGTCCAGAAAATGATGGTGGCCCAAAAACGGTGTGAGAGAGCTCTGAATGTCCCAAAACATTTGCAGCCTGAAGGGTATTAACCCGCATCCTAGACCACTGAAATTCCCAAAAATATTTCTGCCACGAAAAATGCATCCCACACCCCTGAAAGTTCAGAAAATGATGGCAGCCCAAAAAAGCCCGTAAAATGCATTTTAGGCCTGCAAAAATGTAGAAAACTTTGGAGACCCAAAAAAGTGGTTTACAGGCATCATAGACCGCCTAAAGTCCAGAAAACGTTGGTGGATCAAAAACTGTGCGAGGGAGCTCTGAATGTCCCAAAAACATTTGCAGCCTGAAAGGGGAATTAACCCTCATCCTAGACCACTGAAATTCCCAAAAATATTTCTGGCACGAAAAATGCATCCTACACCCCTAAAAGTTCAGAATATGTTAGCAGCCAAAAAGGGCCTTAAAATGCATCTTAGGCCTGGAAAAATGTTCAAAACTTTGGAGGCCTAAAAAAGGGGTTTACAGGCATCCTAGACCCCCCTAAAGTCCAGAAAATGTTGGTGGCAGAAAAACAGTGTGAGACATCTCTGAATGTCCCAAAAACATTTGTAGCCTGGAAGGGGAATTAATCCGCATCCTAGACCATTAAAATTCCCAAAAATATTTCTGGCACGAAAAATGCATCCTACACCCCTGAAAGTTCCGAAAATGTTGGCAGCCCAAAAAAGGCCTTAAAATGTATCTTAGGCCTGCAAAAATGTATAAAACTTTGGAGGCCCAAAAAAGGGGTTTACAGGCATCCTAGACCACCTGAATTCCAGAATATGTCGGTGGCCGAAAAACGGTGTGAGAGAGCTCTGAATGTCCCAAAAACATTTGTAGCCTGGAAGGGGAATTAATCCGCATCCTAGACCATTAAAATTCCCAAAAATATTTCTGGCACGAAAAATGCATCCTACCCCCTGAAAGTTCAGAATATGTTAGCAGCCCAAAAAAGGCCTTAAAATGCATCTTAGGCCTGCAAAAATTCTGAAAACTTTGGAGGCCTAAAAAAGGGGTTTACAGGCATCCTAGACATCCCTACAGTCCAGAAAATGTTGGTGGCACAAAAACTGTGCCAGAGAGCTCTGAATGTCCCAAAAACATTTGCAGCCTGAACGGGGCATTAACCCGCATCCTAGACCACTGAAATTCCCAAAAATATTTTTGGCCCAAAAAATGCATTCACACCCCTGAAAGTACAGAATATGTTAGCAGCCCAAAAAAGGCCTTAAAATGCATCTTAGGCCTGCAAAAAATGTTGAAAACTTTATAGGCTCAATAAAGGGGTTTACAGGCATCCTAGTACCCCTAAAGTCCAGAAAATGATGGTGGCCCAAAAGCGGTGTGAGAGAGCTCTGAATGTCCCAAAAACATTTGCAGTCTGAAAGGGGCATTAACCCGCATCCTAAACCACTGAAATTCCCAAACATAGTGTTGGCATGAAAAATGCATCCTTCACACCTGAAAGTTCTGAATATTTTAGCAGCACAAAAGAGGCCTTAATATGCATTTTAGGCCTGCAAAAATGTTGAAAACTTTGGAGGCCGAAAAAAGGGGTTTACAGGCATCCTAGACCCCCTAAAGTCCAGAATATGATGGTGGCCAAAAAAAGGTGTGAGAGAGCTGTGAATGTCAAAAAAAACATTTGCAGCCTGAAAGGGGCATTAACCCGCATTCTAGACCACTGAAATTCCCAAAAATATTTCTGGCATGAAAAATGCATCCTTCACCCCTAAAAGTTCAGAATATGTTAGCAGCCCAAAAAAGGCCTTAAAATGCATCTTAGGCCTGCAAAAACTTTGAAAACTTTGGAGGCCTAAAAAAGTGGTTTACAGGCATCGTAGATCCCCTAAAGTCCAGAAAATTTTGGTGGACCAAAAACAGTGTGAGAGAGCTCTGAATGTCCCAAAAACATTTGCAGTCTGAAAGGGGCATTAACCCGCATCCTAGACCCCTGAAATTCCCAAAAATATTTTTGTCCCAAAAAATGCATCCTACCCCCTGAAAGTTCAGAATATATTAGCCCAAAAAAGGCCTTAAAATGCATCTTAGGCCTGCAAAAATTTTGTAAACTTTGGAGGCCTAAAAAAGGGGATTACAGGCATCCTAGACCCCCTAAAGTCTCGAAAATGTTGGTGGCCGAAAAACAGTGTGAGATCTCTGAATGTCCCAAAAATATTTGCAGTCTGAAAGGGGCATTAACCCGCATGCTAGACCCCTGAAATTCCCAAAAATATTTTTGGCACGAAAAATGCATCCTACACCCCGGAAAGTACAGAATATGTTAGCTGCCCAAAAAAGGCCTTAAAATGCATCTTAGGCCTGGAAAAATGTTGAAAACTTTATATGCTCAAAAAAGGGGTTTACAGGCATCCTAGACCCCCTAAAGTCCAGAAAATGTTGGTGGCCCAAAAACAGTGTGAGAGAGCTCTGAATGTCCCAAAAACATTTGCTGTCTGAAAGGGGCATTAACCCGCACTCTAGACCACTGAATATCCCAAAAATATTTCTGGCACGAAAAATGCATCCGACAACCCTGAAAGTTCAGAAAATGATGGCAGCCCAAAAAAGCCCTTAAAATGCATGTTAGGCCTGCAAAAATGTTGAAAACTTTGGAGGCCTAAAAAAGGGGTTTACAGGCATCCTAGTACCCCTAAAGTCCAGAAAATGATGGTGGCCCAAAAGCGGTGTGAGAGAGCTCTGAATGTCCCAAAAACATTTGCAGTCTGAAAGGGGCATTAACCCGCATCCTAAACCACTGAAATTCCCAAACATAGTGTTGGCATGAAAAATGCATCCTTCACACCTGAAAGTTCTGAATATTTTAGCAGCACAAAAGAGGCCTTAATATGCATTTTAGGCCTGCAAAATGTTGAAAACTTTGGAGACCGAAAAAAGGGGTTTACAGGCATCCTAGACCCCCTAAAGTCCAGAATATGATGGTGGCCAAAAAAAGGTGTGAGAGAGCTGTGAATGTCAAAAAAAACATCTGCAGCCTGAAAGGGGCATTAACCCGCATTCTAGACCACTGAAATTCCCAAAAATATTTCTGGCATGAAAAATGCATCCTTCACCCCTAAAAGTTCAGAATATGTTAGCAGCCCAAAAAAGGCCTTAAAATGCATCTTAGGCCTGCAAAAACTTTGAAAACTTTGGAGGCCTAAAAAAGTGGTTTACAGGCATCGTAGATCCCCTAAAGTCCAGAAAATTTTGGTGGACCAAAAACTGTGCGAGAGAGCTCTGAATGTGCCAAACATATTTGCAGCCTGAAAGGGGAATTAACCCTCATCCTAGACCACTGAAATTCCCAAACATAGTGTTGGCATGAAAAATGCATCCTTCACACCTGAAAGTTCTGAATATTTTAGCAGCGCAAAAGAGGCCTTAATATGCATTTTAGGCCTGCAAAAATGTTGAAAACTTTGGAGGCCTAAAAAAGGGGTTTACAGGCATCCTAGACCCCCTAAAGTCCAGAAAATCTTGGTGGCTCAAAAACAGTGTGAGAGAGCTCTGAATGTCCCAAAAACATTTGCAGTCTGAAAGGGGCATTAACCCGCATCCTAGACCCCTGAAATTCCCAAAAATATTTTTGTCCCAAAAAATGCATCCTACCCCCTGAAAGTTCCGAATATATTAGCCCAAAAAAGGCCTTAAAATGCATCTTAGGCCTGCAAAAATTTTGTAAACTTTGGAGGCCTAAAAAAGGGGTTTACAGGCATCCTAGACCCCCTAAAGTCTCGAAAATGTTGGTGGCCGAAAAACAGTGTGAGATCTCTGAATGTCCCAAAAATATTTGCAGTCTGAAAGGGGCATTAACCCGCATGCTAGACCCCTGAAATTCCCAAAAATATTTTTGGCACGAAAAATGCATCCTACACCCCGGAAAGTACAGAATATGTTAGCTGCCCAAAAAAGGCCTTAAAATGCATCTTAGGCCTGGAAAAATGTTGAAAACTTTATATGCTCAAAAAAGGGGTTTACAGGCATCCTAGACCCCCTAAAGTCCAGAAAATGTTGGTGGCCCAAAAACAGTGTGAGAGAGCTCTGAATGTCCCAAAAACATTTGCTGTCTGAAAGGGGCATTAACCCGCACTCTAGACCACTGAATATCCCAAAAATATTTCTGGCACGAAAAATGCATCCGACAACCCTGAAAGTTCAGAAAATGATGGCAGCCCAAAAAAGCCCTTAAAATGCATGTTAGGCCTGCAAAAATGTTGAAAACTTTGGAGGCCTAAAAAAGGGGTTTACAGGCATCCTAGTACCCCTAAAGTCCAGAAAATGATGGTGGCCCAAAAACGGTGTGAGAGAGCTCTGAATGTCCCAAAAACATTTGCAGTCTGAAAGGGGCATTAACCTGCATCCCAGACCCCTGAAATTCCCAAAAATATTTTTGGCCCAAAACATGCATCCTACCCCCTGAAAGTTCAGAATATGTTAGCAGCCCAAAAAGGCCTTAAAATGCATCTTAGGCCTGCAAGAATTTTGAAAACTTTGGAGGCCTAAAAAGGGGTTTACAGGCATCCTAGACATACCTAAAGTCCAGAAAATGTTGGTGGTCAAAAAACAGTGTGAGAGATCTCTGAATGTCCCAAAAACATTTGCAGCCTGAATGGGGCATTAACCCGCATCCTAGACCACTGAAATTCCCAAAAATATTTCTGGCATGAAAAATGCATCCTACCCCCTGAAAGTTCAGAATATGTTAGCAGCCCAAAAAAGGCCTTAAAATGCATCTTAGGCCTGCAAAAATGATGAAAACTTTATAGGCTCAAAAAAGGGGTTTACAGGCATCCTAGACCCCCTGCAATCCAGAAAATGTTGGTGGCACAAAAACTGTGCCAGAGAGTTCTGAATGTCCCAAAAACATTTGCAGCCTGAAAGGGGCATTAACCCGCATCCTAGACCACTGAAATTCCCAAAAATATTTTTGGCCCGAAAAATGCATCCAACACCCCTGAAAGTTCAGAATATGTTAGCCCAAAAAAGGCCTTAAAATGCATCTTAGGCCTGCAAAAATTTTGAAAACTTTGGAGGCCTAAAAAAGGGGTTTACAGGCATCGTAGACCCCCTAAATTCTCAAAAATGTTGGTGGCCGAAAAACAGTGTGAGAGATCTCTGAATGTCCCCAAAACATTTGCAGCCTGAAAGGGGCATTAACCCGCATCCTAGACCACTGAATATCCCAAAAATGTTTCTGGCACGAAAAATGCATCCGACAACCCTGAAAGTTCAGAATATGTTAGCAGCACAAAAAAGGACATAAATGCATCTTAGGCCTGCAAAAATATTGAAATGTTTGGAGGCCCAGAAAAGGGGTTTACAGGCATCGTAGACCCCCTAAAGACCAGAAAATGTTGGTGGCCCAAAAATGGTGTGAGAGATCTCTGAATGTCCCAAAAACATTTGCAGCCTGAAAGGGGCATTAACCCGCATCCTAGACCACTGAATATCCCAAAAATGTTTCTGGCACGAAAAATGCATCCGACAACCCTGAAAGTTCAGAATATGTTAGCAGCCCAAAAAAGGACATAAATGCATCTTAGGCCTGCAAAAATATTGAAATGTTTGGAGGCCCAGAAAAGGGGTTTACAGGCCTCGTAGACCCCGTAAAGACCAGAAAATGTTGGTGGCCGAAAAACAGTGTGAGAGAGCTCGGAATGTCCCAAAAACATTTGCAGACTGAAAGGGGCATTAACCCGCATCCTAGACCACTGAAATTCCCAAAAAATATTTTTTGCACCAAAAATGCATCCTACACCCCTGAAAGTACAGAATTTAGCGGCCTTAAATGCATCTTAGGCCGGCAAAAATGTTGAAAACTTTACAGGCTCAAAAAAGGGGTTTACAGGCATCCTAGACCCCCGTAAAGTCCAGAAAATGTTGGTGGCCGCAAAACGGTGTGAGAGAGCTCTGAATTTCCCAAAAACATTTGCAGCCTGAAAGGGGAATCCTAGACCACTGAAATTCCTAAAAATATTTTTGGCATGAAAAATGCATCCAACACCCCTGAAAGTTCAGAATATGTTAGCAGCCCAAAAAAGGCCTTCAAAATGAATCTTAGGCCTGCAAAAATGTTGAAAAGTTTTGAGGCCCAAAAATGGGGTTTACAGGCATCCTAGACCCCCTAAAGTCCATAATATATTGGTGTCCGAAAAACGGTGTGAGAGAGCTCTGAATGTCCCAAACACATTTGCAGCCTGAAAGGGGAATTAACCTGCATCCTAGATCACTGAAATACCCAAAAATAATTTTGGCATGAAAAATGCATCCTACACCCATGAAAGTTCAGAATATGTTAGCAGCCCAAAAAAGGCCTTCAAAATGCATCTTCGGCCTGCAAAAATGTTGAAAAGTTTTGAGGCCCAAAAATCGGGTTTACAGACCTCCTAGACCCCCTAAAGTCCAGAATATGTTGGTGTCCGAAAAACAGTGTGAGAGAGCTCTGAATGTCCCAAACACATTTGCAGCCTGAAAGGGGCATTAACCCACATCCTAAACCCCTGAAATTCCCAAACATATTTTTGGCACGAAAAATGCATCCTACACCCCTGAAAGTACCGAATATGTTAGCAGCCCAAAAAAGGACATAAATGCATCTTAGGCCTGCAAAAATATTGAAATCTTTGGAAGTCCAAAAAAGGGGTTTACAGGCACCCTAGACCTCCTAAAGTCCAGAAAATGTTGGTTGCCCCAAAACAGTGTGAGAGAGCTCTGAATGTCCCAAACACATTTGCAGCCTGAAAGGGGCATTAACCCACATTCTAGACCACTGAAATTCCCAAAAATATTTCTGGCACAAAAAAATGCATCCTACACCCCTGAAGTTCAGAAAATGTTAGCAGCCCAAAAAAGGCCTTAAAATGCATCTTAGGTCTGCAAAAATGTTGAAATATTTGGAGGCTGAAAAAAGGGGTTTTCAGGCATCGTAGACCCCCTAAAGTCCAGAAAATGTTGGTGGCCGAAAAACAGTGTGAGAGAGCTCTGAATGTCCCAAAAAACATTTGCAGCCTGAAAGGGGCATTAACCCGCATCCTAGACCACTGAAATTCCCAAAAATATTTTTTGCACGAAAAATGCATCCCACACCCCTGAAAGTACAGAATTTAGCAGCCCAAAAAAGGCCTTAAATGCATTTTAGGCCGGCAAAAATGTTGAAAATTTTACAGGCTCAAAAAAGGGGTTTACAGGCATCCTAGACCCCCGTAAAGTCCAGAAAATGTTGGTGGCCGCAAAACGGTGTGAGAGAGCTCTGAATTTCCCAAAAACATTTGCAGCCTGAAAGGGGAATCCTAGACCACTGAAATTCGTAAGAATCTTTTTGGCATGAAAAATGCATCCAACACCCCTGAAAGTTCAGAATATGTTAGCAGCCCAAAAAAGGCCTTCAAAATGAATCTTAGGCCTGCAAAAATGTTGAAACGTTTTGAGGCCCAAAAAAGGGGTTCAAAGGCATCCTAGAACCCCTAAATTCCAGAAAATGTTGGTGGCCGAAAAACAGTGTGAGAGAGCTCTGAATGCCCCAAAAACATTTGCAGCCTGAAAGTGGAATTAACCTGCATCCTAGACCACTGAAATTCCCAAAAATATTTTTGGCACGAAAAATGCATCCTACACCCATGAAAGTTCAGAATATGTTAGCAGCCCAAAAAAGGCCTTAAAATTCATTTTAGGCCTGAAAAAAGTTTAAAAATGTTCGGAGGCCCAAAAAGGGGTTTATAGGCATTCTAGACCCCCTAAAGTCCAGAAACCTTTGGTGGACCAAAAACTGTGCGAAAGAGCTCTGAATGTCCCAAAACATTTGCAGCCTGAAAGGGGAATTAACCCACATCCTAGACCACTGAAATTACCAAACATAGCGTTGGCATGAAAAATGCATCCGTCACACCTGAAAGTTCTGAATATTTTAGCAGCGCAAAAGAGGCCTTGATATGCATCTTAGGCCTGCAAAAATGTTGAAAACTTTGGAGGCCTAAAAAAGGGGTTTACAGGCATCCGAGACCCCCTAAAATCCAGACTATGTTGGTGGCCAAAAAAGAGTATCAGAGAGCTCTGAATGTCCCAAAAACATTTGCAGCCTGAAAGGGGCATTAACCCGCATCCTAGACCCCTGAAATGCCCAAAAAATTTATTTTTGGCACGAAAAATGCATCCAACACCCCTGAAAGTACAAAATATGTTAGCAGCCTAAAAAAGACCTTAAAAGCATCTTAGGATTGGAAAAATGTTCAAAACTTTATAGGCTCAAAAAAGGGGTTTACAGGCATCGTAGACCCCCTAAAGTCCAGAAAATGTTGGTTGCCCAAAAACGGTGTCAGAGAGCTCTGAATGTCCCAAAAACATTTGTAGCCTGAAAGGGGCATTAACCCGCATCCTAGACCACTGAAATTTCCAAAAATATTTTTTGCACGAAAAATGCATCCTACACCCCTGAAAGTACAGCATTTAGCAGCCCAAAAAAAGGCCTTAAATGCATCTTAGGCTGGCAAAAATGTTGAAAACTTTACAGGCTCAAAAAAGGGGTTTACAGGCATCCTAGACCCACGTAAAGTCCAGAAAATGTTGGTGGCCGCAAAACGGTGTGAGAGAGCTCTGAATTTCCCAAAAACATTTGCAGCCTGAAAGGGGAATCCTAGACCACTGAAATTCCTAAAAATATTTTTGGCATGAAAAATGCATCCAACACCCCTGAAAGTTCAGAATATGTTAGCAGCCCAAAAAAGGCCTTCAAAAATGTTGAAATGTTTTGAGGCCGAAAAAAGGGTTTACAGACCTCCTACACCACCTAAAGTCCAGAAAATGTTGGTGGCCGAAAAACAGTGTGAGAGAGCTCTGAATGTCCCAAAAACATTTGCAGCCTGAAAGGGGCATTAACCTGCATCCTAGACCCCTGAAATTCCCAAAAATATTTCTGGCTCGAAAAATGTGTCCTACACCCCTGAAAGTACAGAATATGTTAGCAGCCCAAAAAAGGCCTTAAAATGCATCTTAGGCCTGCAAATATTTTGAAAACTTTGGAGGCCTAAAAAAGGGGTTTACAGGCATCCTAGACATCCCTAAAGTCCAGAAAATGTTGGTGGCCGAAAAACAGTGTGAGAGATCTCTGAATGTCCCAAAAACATTTGCAGCCTGGAAGGGGAATTAACCCACATCCTAGACCACTGAAATTCCCAAAAATATTTCTGGCTCAAAAAATGCGTCCTACACCCCTGAAAGTACAGAATATGTTAGCAGCCCAAAAAAGGCCTTAAAATGCATTTTAGGCCTCCAAAAATGTAGAAAACTTTGGAGACCAAAAAAAGTGGTTTACAGGCATCGTAGACCCCCTAAAGTCCAGAAAATGATGGTGGACCAAAAACTGTGCCAGAGAGCTCTGAATGTCCCAAAAACATTTGCAGCCTGAAAGGGGAATTAACCCTCATCCTATATTACTGAAATTCCCAAACGTAGTGTTGGCATTAAAAATGCATCCTTCACACCTGAAAGTTCTGAAAATTTTAGCAGCGCAAAAGAGGCCTTAATATGCATTTTAGGCCTGAAAAAATGTTGAAAACTTTGGAGGCCTAAAAAAGGGGTTTACAGGCATCCTAGAACCCCTAAAATCCAAAGTATGTTGGTGGCCGAAAAGAGTGTCAGAGAGCTCTGAATGTCCCAAAAACATTTGCAGCCTGAAAGGGGCATTAACCCGCATCCTAGACCACTGAATATCCCAAAAACATTTCTGCCACGAAAAATGCATCTGACAACCCTGAAAGTTCAGAATATGTTAGCGGCCCAAAAAAGGCCTTAAAATGCATCTTAGGCCTGCAAAAATATTGAACACTTTGGAGGTCCAAAAAAGGGGGTTTACAGGCATCCTAGACCCCCTAAAGTCCAGAATATGTTGGTGGCCAAAAAAAGGTGTGAAGGAGCTCTGAATGTCAAAAAAAACATTTGCAGCCTGAAAGGGGCATTAACCCGCATTCTAGACCACTGAAATTCCCAAAAATATTTCTGGCACGAAAAATGCATCCTACACCCCTAAAAGTTCAGAATATGTTAGCAGCCCAAAAAAGGCCTTAAAATGCATCTTAGGCCTGGAAAAATGTTCAAAACTTTATAGGCTCAAAAAAGGGGTTTACAGGCATCCTAGACCCCCTAAAGTCCAGAAAATGTTGGTGGCCCAAAAACAGTGTGAGAGAGCTCTGAATGTCCCAAAAACATTTGCTGTCTGAAAGGGGCATTAACCCGCATCCTAGACCCCTGAAATTCCCAAAAATATGTTTGGCCCAAAAAATGCATCCTACCACCTGAAAGTTCAGAATATGTTAGCCCAAAAAAGGCCTTAAAATGCATCTTCGGCCTGCAAAAATTTTGAAAACTTTGGAGGCCTAAAAAAGGGGTTTACAGGCATCCTAGACCCCCTAACGTCCAGAATATGTTGGTGTCCGAAAAACGGTGTGAGAGAGCTCTGAATGTCAAAAAAACATTTGCAGCCTGAAAGGGGCATTAACCCACATTCTAGACCACTGAAATTCCCAAAAATATTTCTGGCACGAAAAATGCATCCTAAACCCCTGAAATTCCCAAACATATTTTTGGCATGAAAAATGCATCCTACACCCCTGAAAGTTCAGAATATGTTAGCAGCCCAAAAAAGGCCTTCAAAATGCATCTTAGGCCTGCAAAAATGTTGAAATGTTTTGAGGCCCAAAAATGGGGTTTACAGACCTCCTAGACCCCCTAAAGTCCAGAATATGTTGGTGTCCGAAAAACGGTGTGAGAGAGCTCTGAATGTCCCAAACACATTTGCAGCCTGAAAGGGGCATTAACCCACATCCTAAACCCCTGAAATTCCCAAACATATTTTTGGCACGAAAAATGCATCCTACACCCCCGAAAGAATATGTTAGCAGCCCAAAAAAGGCCTTCAAAATGCATCTTAGGCTTGCAAAAATGTTGAAAACTTTGGAGGCCTAAAAAAGGTGTTTACAGGCATCCTAGACCCCCTAAAGTCCAGAATATATTGGTGGCTGAAAAACGGTGTATGAGCTCTGAATGTCCCAAAACATTTGCAGCCTGAAAGGGGCATTAACCCGCATCCTAGACCACTGAAATTCCCAAAAATATCATTGGCACGAAAAATGCATCCTACACCCCTGAAAGTTCAGAAAATGATGGCAGCCCAAAAAAGCCCTTAAAATGCATCTTAGGCCTGCAAAAATGTTGAAAACTTTGGAGGCCTAAAAAAAGGGTTTACAGGCATCCGAGACCCCCTAACATCCAGAATATGTTGGTGGCCGAAAAAGAATGTCAGAGAGCTCTGAATGTCCCAAAAACATTTGCCGCCTGAAAGGGACATTAACACGCATCCTAGACCACTGAAATTCCCAAAAATATTTCTAACACGAAAAATGCATCCCACAACCCTGAAAGTTCAGAATATGTTAGCAGCCCAAAAAAGGCCTTAAATGCATTTTAGGCCTGCAAAAATGTTGAAAACTTTGGAGTCCTAAAAAAGGGGTTTACAGACATCCTAGACCCAAAAACGGTGTCAGAGAGCTCTGAATGTCCCAAAACATGTGCAGCCTGAAAGGGGCATTAACCTGCATCCTAGGCCACTGAAATTCCCAAAAATATTTTTGGCACGAAAAATGCATCCAACACCCTTGAAAGTACAGAATATGTTAGCAGCCCAAAAAAGGCCTTAAAAGCATCCTAGGCCTGCAAAAATTTTGTAAACTTTGGAGGCCTAAAAAAGGGGTTTTCAGGCATCCCAGACCCTCTAAAGTCCAGAAAATGTTGGTGGCCCAAAAATGGTGTGAGAGAGCTCTGAATGTCCCAAAAACATTTGCAGTCTGAAAGGGGCATTAACCCGCATCCTAGGTCACTGAAATTCCCCAAAATATTTTTGGCACAAAAAATGCATCCGACAACCCTGAAAGTTCAGAATATGTTAGCAGCCCAAAAAAAGCGTTAAATGCATATTAGGCCTGCAAAAATGTTCAAAACTTTATAGGCTCAAAAAAGGGGTTTACAGGCATCCTAGACCCCCTAAAGTCCAGAAAATGTTGGTGGCCGAAAAAGAGTGTCAGAGAGCTCTGAATGTCCCAAAAACATTTGTTGCCTGAAAGGGGCATTAACCCGCATCCTAGACCACTGAAATTCCCAAAATTATTATTGGCACGAAAAATGCATCTCACACCCCTGAAAGTTCAGAAAATGATGGCAGCCCAAAAAAGCCCTTAAAATGCATCTTAGGCCTGCAAAAATGTTGAAAACTTTGGAGGCCTAAAAAAGGGGTTTACAGGCATCCGAGACCGCCTAACATCCAGAATATGTTGGTGGCCGAAAAAGAGTGTCAGAGAGCTCTGAATGTCCCAAAAACATTTGCTGTCTGAAAGGGGCATTAACCCGCATCCTAGACCCCTGAAATTCCCAAAAATATTTTTGGCCCAAAAAATGCATCCTACCCCCTGAAAGTACAGAATATGTTAGCAGCCCAAAAAAGGCCTTAAAAGCATCTTAGGCCTGGAAAAATGTTCAAAACTTTATAGGCTCAAAAAAGGGTTTACAGGCATCCTAGACCACCTGAATTCCAGAATATGTCGGTGGCCGAAAAACGGTGTGAGAGAGCTCTGAATGTCCCAAAAATATTTGCAGTCTGAAAGGGGCATTAACCCGCATGCTAGACCCCTGAAATTCCCAAAAATATTTTTGGCACGAAAAATGCATCCTACACCCCTGAAAGTACAGAATATGTTAGCTGCCCAAAAAAGTCCTTAAAATGCATCTTAGGCCTGCAAAAATGTTGAAAACTTTGGAGGCCTAAAAAAGGGGTTTACAGGCATCCTAGACCCCCTAAAGTCCAGAATATGTTGGTGGCTGAAAAACGGTGTATGATAGCTCTGAATGTCCCAAAACATTTGTTGCCTGAAAGGGGCTAACCCGCATCCTAGACCACTGAAATTCCCAAAATTATTATTGGCACGAAAAATGCATCTCACACCCCTGAAAGTTCAGAAAATGATGGCAGCCCAAAAAAGCCCTTAAAATGCATCATAGGCCTGCAAAAATGTTGAAAACTTTGGAGGCTTAAAAAAGGGGTTCACAGGCATCCTAGACCCCCTAAAGTCCAGAATATGTTGGTGGCCGAAAAAGAGTGTCAGAGAGCTCTGAATGTCCCAAAAACATTTGCAGCCTGAAAGGGGCATTAACCCACATCCTAGACCACTGAAATTCCCAAAAATATTTCTGCCACGAAAAATGCATCCGACAGCCCTGAAAGTTCAGCATATGTTAGCGGCCCAAAAAAGGCCTTAAATGCATTTTAGGCCTGCAAAAATGTTGAAAACTTTGGAGTCCTAAAAAAGGGGTTTACAGACATCCTAGACCCAAAAACGGTGTCAGAGAGCTCTGAATGTCCCAAACACATGTGCAGCCTGAAAGGGGCATTAACCCGCCTCCTAGGCCACTGAAATTTTCAAACATAGTGTTGGCATGAAAAATGCATCCTTCACACCTGAAAGTTCTGAATATTTTAGCAGCGCAAAAGAGGCCTTAATATGCATCTTAGGCCTGGAAAAATTTTCAAAACTTTATAGGCTCAAAAAAGGGGTTTACAGGGATCCTAGACCCCTGAAATTCCCCAAAATATTTTTGGCCCAAAAAATGCATCCTACCCCCTGAAAGTTCAGAATATGTTAGCCCTAAAAAGGCCTTAAAATGAATCTTAGGCCCGCAAAAATTTTGAAAACTTCGGAGGCCTAAAAAAGGGGTTTACAGGCATCGTAGACCCCCTAAAGTCCAGAAACATTTGGTGGTCTAAAAACTGTGCGAGAGAGCTCTGAATGTCCCTAAAACATTTGCAGCCTGAAAGGGGAATTCACCCACATCCTAGACCACTGAAATTCCCAAACATATTGTTGGCATGATAAATGCATCCTTCACACCTGAAAGTTCTGAATATTTTAGCAGCGCAAAAGAGGCCTTAATATGCATCTTAGGCCTGCAAAAATGTTGAAAACTTTGGAGGCCTAAAAAAGGGGTTTACAGGCATCTGAGACCCCCTAAAATCCAGAATATGTTGGTGGCCGAAAAAGAGTGTCAGAGAGCTCTGAATGTCCCAAAAACATTTGCAGGCTGAAAGGGGCATTAACCGGCATCCTAGACCACTGAATATCCCAAAAATATTTCTGGCACGAAAAATGCATCCGACAGCCCTGAAAGTTCAGAATATGTTAGCGGCCCAAAAAAGGCCTTAAATGCATTTTAGGCCTGCAAAAATGTTGAAAACTTTGGAGTCCTAAAAAAGGGGTTTACAGGCATCCTAGACCCCCTTAATCCAGAAAATGTTGGTTGCCCAAAAACGGTGTCAGAGAGCTCTGAATGTCCCAAAAACATGTGCAACCTGAAAGGGGCATTAACCCGCATCCTAGGCCACTGAAATTCCCAAAAATATTTTTGGCACGAAAAATGCATCCTACACCCCTGAGAGTTCCGAATATGTTAGCAGCCCAAAAAAGGCCTTAAAAGCATCTTAGGCCTGGAAAAATGTTCAAAACTTTATAGGCTCAAAAAAGGGGTTGACGGGCATCCTAGACCCCCTAAAGTCCAGAAAATGTTGGTGGGCAAAAAATGGTGTGAGAGAGCTCTGAATGTCCCAAAAACATTTGCAGTCTGAAAAGGGCATTAACCCGCTGTCAGGAATGGCACTCTATTAAGAGTGGCACAGGACACCCCGAAAGGGTTTGGGTGGTTGTGCCAAATAAAGTGGACAGATAAGAACACACACAGTGGAAAGGAAAGAGAACGAAGAGTAAGCAAGAGTAGCAAGGGAAAAGATACAGAATGAATACCCTCTTGGGGTGTATGCAGATATAGGGAAAGAGTATTCCACAAACCTTGGAAATACTCTAGCCTTCTGCACAGTTTGCTATAACAGAGGCCCGCACTGATTGCTCATGACTTGGAACAGCAGCTCTGGGTGTCTGTAATGTAGAAACAGGACAAGGGAAGGGGCAGAGGTTGACTGATGGGAACCAACAGACAAGCTCTGTACAGAAGGGTCAACAAACAGTACAAGAGAAGATACTACAGACAAATCCAGTAAAGGAGGTGATAGCAAACTAGCAGAAGGAAATGAAAGGAAAGTCGTGTAACAGGATAGGATAGCAGAGGACAGTAAGGAGCAAGGTTGAGAGCTCAGGAGCAGGAAAGCAATGAGTAAGCCCACAGGGGTAGGACTGGAAGGCCCTGAGGACAAGGGCAGTAGGTAGCCAGAGAGAGGTAGGCTGCAAAGCAGGGAGCCCCAGAGGACAAGGGCTAAGGCAGCCGGAGTGAGGCAGGCTGCAGAGCAGGGAGCCCCAGAGGACAAGGGCTAAGGCAGCCGGAGAGAGGCAGGCTGCAGAGCAGGGGAGCCCAGAAGACAAGGGCTGAAGGCAGCTGGAGTGAGACAGGAAGGGCTGAGGTAGGAAAGCAGCAGAGCGTGATCAGCTGCAATGTAGAGGGTACGCAGGGCAAGGGCGGAGGCTGGAAGGCAGCAGAGCGTGATCGGCTGCAATGTGGAGAGCCCGGTAGGACAAGGGCGGAGGCTGGAAGGCAGCAGAGCGTGATCGGCTGCAATGAGGAGAGCCCGGTAGGACAAGGGCGGAGGCTGGAAGGCAGCAGAGCGTGATCGGATGTAATGTGGAGAGCCCGGTAGGACCAGGGCGAAGGCTGGAAGGCAGCAGAGCGTGATCGGCTGCAATGTGGAGAGCCCGGCAGGGCAAGGGCGAAGGCTGGAAGGCAGCAGAGCGTGATCCGCTGCAATGTGGAGAGCCCGGCAGGGCAAGGGCGAAGGCTGGAAGGCAGCAGAGCGTGATCCGCTGCAATGTGGAGAGCCCGGCAGGGCAAGGGTGAAGGCTGGAAGGCAGCAGAGCGTGATCCGCTGCAATGTGGAGAGCCCGGCAGGGCAAGGGCAGAGACTGGAAGGCAGCAGAGCGTGATCCGCTGTAATGTGGAGAGCCTGGCAGGACAAGGGCGGAGACTGGAAGACATCAGAGCGTGATCCGCTGTAATGTGGAGAGCCCGGCAGGGCAAGGGCGGAGACTGGAAGACAGCAGAGTGTGATCCGCTGTAATGTGGAGAGCCCGACAGGGCAAGGGCGAAGGCTGGAAGGCAGCAGAGCGTGATTCGCTGAAATGTGGAGAGCCCGGCAGGGCAAGGGCAGAGACTGGAAAGCAGCAGAGCGTGATCAGCTGCAGTTTGGAAAGCCCAGAGGAGCAGGGCTGTGAGGCAGGGAGCCTGGAAGGCTATGGCTGGTGGCAGCAGGGTGGAGCAAGCAACAAGGCAGGGTCCAGGCAGGAGAGAAGGTAAGCAGCAAACAATATCCGTAGACAGAAGCAAAAGGTGGAGGGAGTACTCTCAGATGCAAGAGGCTGAGCCACTGCAGGCAGCAGCCTTTATACTGCCTAGCCCACTAGAGAGGCAGACTAATTGGTTGCACCTGGCTAAGCACACCTGCAGGCAATCAGCCACCTCCCTTTCTGTTCCTGGGCTGGTGGAAGCAGGGCAAGTCCCTTGGGCTTCTGGGGGGTGTAGTTCCTTTGATAACCCATAGGAACAGCCAGGAATCGATGCTTGTAGCCAGGTGCATTGTGGTATATGTAGTTTGTGGAAAAAATAATACAGTTCCCAAAGTAAATATAGATGGATCCAGGAGTCTGTTGCAAATAAATGATAAACAAATAGTCCATATTGAGCGTAAATGAATGCGCCCATGGCGCAGGCATGACACCCGCATCCTAGACCCCTGAAATTCCCAAAAATATTTTTGGCCCAAAAAATGCATCCAACCCCCTGAAAGTTCAGAATGTGTTAGCAGCCCAAAAATTGCCTTAAAATGCATCTTAGGCCTGCAAAAATTTTGAAAACTTTGGAGGCCAAAAAAGGGCTTTACACGCATCCTAGACCCCCCTAAAGTCCAGAAAATGTTGGTGGCCGAAAAACAGTGTGAGAGATCTCTGAATGTCCCAAAAACATTTGCAGCCTAGAAGGGGAATTAACCTGCATCCTAGACCACTGACATTCCCAAAAATATTTCTGGCACGAAAAATGCAGCCCACACCCCTGAAAGTTCAGAAAATGATGGCAGCCCAAAAAAGCCCTTAAAATGCATTTTAGGCCTGCAAAAATGTAGGAAACTTTGGAGACCCAAAATGTGGGTTTACAGGCATCGTAGACCCCCTAAATTCCAGAATATGTTGGTGGCCAAAAAAGAGTGTCAGAGAGCTCTGAATGTCCCAAAAACATTTGCAGCATGAAAGGGGCATTAACCCGCATCCTAGACCACTGACTATCCCAAAAATATTTCTGGCACGAAAAATGCATCCGACAACCCTGAAAGTTCAGAATATGTTAGCGGCCCAAAAAAGGCCTTAAATGCATTTTAGGCCTGCAAAAATGTTGAAAACTTTGGAGTCCTAAAAAAGGGGTTTACAGGCATCCTAAAGTCCAGAAAATGATGGTGGCCCAAAAACGGTGTGAGAGAGCTCTGAATGTCCCAAAAACATTTGCAGTCTGAAAGGGGCATTAACCCGCATCCTAGACACCTGAAATGCCCAAAAATATTTTTGGCCCAAAAAATGCATCCTACACCCCTGAGAGTTCCAAATATGTTAGCAGCCCAAAAAATGCCTTAGAAGCATCTTAGGCCTGGAAAAATGTTCAAAACTTTATAGGCTCAAAAAAGGGGTTTACAGGCATCCCAGACCCTCTAAAGTCCAGAAAATGTTGGTGGCCCAAAAATGGTGTGAGAGAGCTCTGAATGTCCCAAAAACAGTTGCAGTCTTAAAGGGGCATTAACCCGCATCCTAGGCCACTGAAATTTCCAAAAATATTTTTGGCACGAAAAATGCATCCACACCCCTGAAAGTACAGAATATGTTAGCAGCCCAAAAAAGGCCTTAAAATGCATTTTAGGCCTGCAAAAATGTTGAAAACTTTGGAGGCATAAAAAAGGGGTTTACAGGCATCCTAGACCCCCGAAAGTCCACAATATGTTGGTGGCTGAAAAACGGTGTATGATAGCTCTGAATGTCCCAAAACATTTGCAGCCTGAAAGGGGCATTAACCCGCATCCTAGACCACTGAAATTCCCAAAAATATTATTGGCACGAAAAATGCATCCTACACCCCTGAAAGTTCAGAAAATGATGGCAGCCCAAAAAAGCCCTTAAAATGCATTTTAGGCCTGCAAAAATGTAGAAAACTTTGGAGGCCCAAAAAAAAGGTTTATAGGCATCGTAAACCCCCTACAATCCAGAAAATGTTGGTGGCACAAAAACTGCGCCAGAGAGCTCTGAATGACCCAAAAACATTTGCAGCCTAAAAGGGGCATTATCCCGCATCCTAGGCCACTGATATTCGCCAAAATATTTTTGGCCCGAAAAATGCATCCAACACCCCTGAAAGTACAGAATATGTTAGCAGCCCAAAAAAGGGCTTTAATGCATCTTAGGCCTGCAAAAATGATGAAAACTTTATAGGCTCAAAAAAGGGGTTTACAGGCATCCTAGACCCGCTAAAGTCCAGAAAATGTTGGTTGCGCAAAAACGGTGTCAGAGAGCTCTGAATATCCCAAAAACATTTGCAGCCTAAAAGGGGCATTATCAGGCATCCTAGGCCACTGATATTCGCCAAAATATTTTTGGCATGAAAAATGCATCCAACACCCCTAAAAGTACAGAATATGTTAGCAGCCCGAAAAAGGCCTTAAAAGCATCTTAGGCGTGGAAAAATGTTGAAAACTTTATAGGCTCAAAAAAGGGGTTTACAGGCGTCCTAGACCCCCTAAAGTCCAGAAAATATTGGTGGCCCAAAAATGGTGTGAGAAAGCTCTGCATGTCCCAAAAACGTTTGCAGTCTGAAAGGGGCATTAACCCGCTTCCTAGACCCCTGAATATCCCAAAAATATTTCTGGCACCAAAAATGCATCCGACAAACCTGAAAGTTCAGAATATGTTAGCGGCCCAAAAAAGGCCTTAAATGCATTTTAGGCCTGCAAAAATGTTGAAAACTTTGGAGTCCTAAAAAAGGGGTTTACAGCATCCTAGACCCCCTAAAGTCCAGAAAAAGATGGTGGCCCAAAAACGGTGTGAAAGAACTCTGAATGTCCCAAAAACATTTGCAGTCTGAAAGGGGCATTAACCCGCATCCTAGACCCCTGAAATGCCCAAAAATATTTTTGGCCCAAAAAATGCATCCTACACCCCTGAGAGTTCCAAATATGTTAGCAGCCCAAAAAAGGCCTTAAAAGCATCTTAGGTCTGGAAAAATGTTCAAAACTTTATAGGCTCAAAAAAGGGGTTTACAGGCATCCTAGACCCCCTAAAGTCCAGAATATGTTGGTGGGCCAAAAACGGTGTGAGGGAGCTCTGAATGTCCCAAAAACATTTGCAGTCTGAAAGGGGCATTAACCCGCATCCTAGACCCCTGAAATTCCCAAAAATATTTTTGGTCCAAAAAATGCATCCTACCCCCTGAAAGTTCATAATATGTTAGCAGCCCAAAAAAGGCCGTAAAATGCATCTTAGGCCTGCAAAAATTTTGAAAACTTTGGAGGCCTAAAAAAGGGGTTTACAGGCATCCTAGACCCCCTAAAGTCCAGACAATGTTGGCGGCAGAAAAACTGTGTGAGAGATCTCTGAATGTACCAAAAACATTTGCAGCCTGGAAGGGGAATTAACCCACATCCTAGACCATTAAAATTCCCAAAATTATTTCTGGCACGAAAAATGCATCCTACACCCCTGAAAGTTCCGAAAATGTTGGCAGCCCAAAAAAGGCCTTAAAATGTATCTTAGGCCTGCAAAAATGTATAAAACTTTGGAGGCCCAAAAAAAAGGTTTATAGGCATCCCAGACCCCCTAAAGTCCAGAAAATGTTGGTGGCCCAAAAATGGTGTGAGAGAGCTCTGAATGTCCCAAAAACATTTGCAGTCTGAAAGGGGCGTTAACCCGCATCCTAGGCCACTGAAATTTCCAAAAATATTTTTGGCACGAAAAATGCATCCTACACCCCTGAAAGTACAGAATATGTTAGCAGCCCAAAAAAGGCCTTAAAATGCATTTTAGGCCTGCAAAAATGTTGAAAACTTTGGAGGCATAAAAAAGGGGTTTACAGGCATCCTAGACCCCCGAAAGTCCAGAATATGTTGGTGGCTGAAAAACGGTGTATGATAGCTCTGAATGTCCCAAAACATTTGCAGCCTGAAAGGGGCATTAACCCGCATCCTAGACCACTGAAATTCCCAAAAATATTATTGGCACGAAAAATGCATCCTACACCCCTGAAAGTTCAGAAAATGATGGCAGCCCAAAAAAGCCCTTAAAATGCATTTTAGGCCTGCAAAAATATAGACAACTTTGGAGGCCCAAAAAAGTGGTTTACAGGCATCGTAGACCCCCTTAAGTCCAGAAACGTTTGGTGGACCAAAAACTGTGCGAGAGAGCTCTGAATGTCCCAAAAACATTTGCAGCCTGAAAGGGGAATTAACCCACATCCTAGACCACTGAAATTCACAAACATAGTGTTGGCAAGAAAAATGCATCCTTCACACCTGAAAGTTCTGAATATTTTAGCAGCGCAAAAGAGGCCTTGATATGCATCTTAGGCCTGCAAAAATTTTGAAAACTTTGGAGGCCTAAAAAAGGGGTTTACAGGCATCCTAGACCCCCCTAAAGTCCAGAAAAAGTTGGCGGCAGAAAAACAGTGTGAGAGATCTCTAAATGTCCGAAAAACATTTGCAGCCTGGAAGGGGAATTAACCCGCATCCTAGACCATTAAAATTCCCAAAAATATTTCTGGCACGAAAAATGCATCCTACACCCCTGAAAGTCCCGAAAATGTTGGCAGGCCAAAAAAGGCCTTAAAATGTATCTTAGGCCTGCAAAAATGTATAAAACTTTGGAGGCCCAAAAAAAAGGTTTATAGGCATCGTAGACCCCCTACAATCCAGAAAATGTTGGTGGCACAAAAACTGTACCAGAGAGCTCTGAATGTCCCAAAAACATTTGCAGCCTGAATGGGGCATTAACCTGCATCCTAGTCCACTGAAATTCCCAAAAATATTTTTGGCCCGAAAAATGCATCCAACACCCCTAAAAGTACAGAATATGTTAGCAGCCCAAAAAAGGCCTTAAAAGCATCTTAGGCCTGGAAAAATGTTGAAAACTTTATAGGCTCAAAAAAGGGTTTTACAGGCGTCCTAGACCCCCTAAAGTCCAGAAAATATTGGTGGCCCAAAAATGGTGTGAGAAAGCTCTGCATGTCCCAAAAACATTTGCAGTCTGAAAGGGGCATTAACCCGCTTCCTAGACCCCTGAAATTCCTAAAAATATTTGACACGAAAAATGCATCCTACACCCCTGAAAGTACAGAATATGTTAGCAGCCCAAAAAAGGCCTTAAATGCATTTTAGGCCTGCAAAAATGTTGAAAACTTTGGAGGCCTAAAAAAGGGGTTTACAGGCATCCTAGACCCCCTAAACTCCAGACTATGTTGGTGGCCAAAAAAAGGTGTGAGAGAGCTCTGAATGTCAAAAGAACATTTGCAGCCTGAAAGGGGCCTTAAACCCGCATCCTAGACCCCTGAAATTCCTAAAAATATTTTTGACACGAAAAATGCATCCTACACCCCTGAAAGTACAGAATATGTTAGCAGCCCAAAAAAGGCCTTAAACGCATTTTAGGCCTGGAAAAATGTTGAAAACTTTATAGGCTCAAAAAAGGGGTTTACTGGCATCCCAGGCCCCCGAAAGTCCAGAATATGTTGGTGGCTGAAAAACGTTGTATGATAGCTCTGAATGTCCCAAAACATTTGCAGCCTGAAAGGGGCATTAACCCGCATCCTAGACCACTGAAATTCCCAAAAATATTATTGGCACGAAAATGCATCCTACACCCCTGAAAGTTCAGAAAATGATGGCAGCCCAAAAAAGCCCTTAAAATACATTTTAGGCCTGCAAAAATGTAGAAAACTTTGGAGGCCCAAAAAAAAGGTTTATAGGCATCGTAAACCCCCTACAATCCAGAAAATGTTGGTGGCACATAAACTGTGCCAGAGAGCTCTGAATGTCCCAAAAACATTTGCAGCCTGAATGGGGCATTAACCTGCATCCTAGACCACTGAAATTCCCAAAAATATTTTTGGCCCGAAAAATGCATCCAACACCCCTGAAAGTACAGAATATATTAGCAGCCCAAAAAAGGCCTTTAATGCATCTTAGGCCTGCAAAAATGATGAAAACTTTATAGGCTCAAAAAAGGGGTTTACAGGCATCCTAGACCCGCTAAAGTCCAGAAAATGTTGGTTGCGCAAAAACGGTGTCAGAGAGCTCTGAATGTCCCTAAAACATTTGCAGCCTAAAAGGGGCATTATCCCGCATCCTAGGCCACTGATATTCGCCAAAATATTTTTGGCACGAAAAATGCATCCAACACCCCTAAAAGTACAGAATATGTTAGCAGCCCAAAAAAGGCCTTTAATGCATCTTATGCCTGGAAAAATGTTGAAAACTTTATAGGCTCAAAAAAGGGGTTTACAGGCGTCCTAGACCCCCTAAAGTACAGAAAATATTGGTGGCCCAAAAATGGTGTGAGAAAGCTCTGCATGTCCCAAAAACATTTGCAGTCTGAAAGGGGCATTAACCCGCTTCCTAGACCCCTGAAATTCCTAAAAATATTTTTGACACGAAAAATGCATCCTACACTCCTGAAAGTACAGAATATGTTAGCAGCCCAAAAAAGGCCTTTAATGCATCTTAGGCCTGCAAAAATGATGAAAACTTTATAGGCTCAAAAAAGGGGTTTACAGGCATCCTAGACCCCCTAAAGTCCAGAAAATATTGGTGGCCCTAAAATGGTGTGAGAAAGCTCTGCATGTCCCAAAAACATTTGCAGTCTGAAAGGGGCATTAACCCGCTTCCTAGACCCCTGAAATTCCTAAAAATATTTTTGACACGAAAAATGCATCCTACACTCCTGAAAGTACAGAATATGTTAGCAGCCCAAAAAAGGCCTTAAAAGCATTTTAGGCCTGCAAAAATGTTCAAAATTGTATAGGCTCAAAAAAGGGGTTTACAGGCATCCTAGACCCCCTTAAGTCCAGAAAATGTTGGTGGCCCAAAAACAGTGTGAGAGCTCTGAATGTCCCAAAAACATTTGCAGTCTGAAAGGGGCATTAACCCGCATCCTAGACCCCTGAAATTCCGAAAAATATTTTTGGCCCAAAAAATGCATCCTACCCCCTGAAAGTTCAGAATATATTAGCCCAAAAAAGGCCTTAAAATGCATCTTAGGCCTGCAAAAATGTTGAAAACTTTGGAGTCCTAAAAAAGGGGTTTACTGGCATCCTAAAGTCCAGAAAATGATGGTGGCCCAAAAACGGTGTGATAGAGCTCTGAATGTCGAAAAAACATTTGCAGCCTGAAAGGGGCATTAACCCACATCTTAGACCACTGAAATTCCCAAAAATATTTTTCGTACAAAAAATGCATCCAACACCCCTGAAAGTACAGAATATATTAGCCCAAAAAAGGCCTTAGAATGCATTTTAGGCCTGCAAAAATGTTGAAAACTTTGGAGGCATAAAAAAGTGGTTTACAGGCATCGTAGATCCCCTAAAGTCCAGAAACTTTTGGTGGACCAAAAACTGTGCGAGAGAGCTCTGAATGTCCCAAAAACATTTGCAGCCTGAAAGGGGAATTAACCCACATCCTAGACCACTGAAATTCCCAAACATAGTGTTGGCATGAAAAATGCATCCTTCACACTGAAAGTTCTGAATATTTTAGTAGCGCAAAAGAGGCCTTGATATGCATCTTAGGCCTGAAAAAATGTTGAAAACTTTGGAGGCCTAAAAAAGGGGTTTACAGGCATCCTAGACCCCCTAAAGTCCAGAATATGTTGGTGGCTGAAAAACGGTGTATGATAGCTCTGAATGTCCCAAAACATTTGCAGCCTGAAAGGGGCATTAACCTGCATCCTAGACCACTGAAATTCCCAAAAATATTATTGGCACGAAAAATGCATCCTACACCCCTGAAAGTTCAGAAAATGATGGCAGTCCAAAAAAGCCCTTAAAATGCATTTTAGGCCTGCAAAAATGTAGAAAACTTTGGAGGCCCAAAAAAGTGGTTTACAGGCATCCTAGACCCCCTAAACTCCAGACTATGTTGGTGGACAAAAAAAGGTGTGAGAGAGCTCTGAATGTCAAAAAAACATTTGCAGCCTGAAAGGGGCATTAACCCACATCCTAGACCACTGAAATTCCCAAAAATATTTTTGGGACGAAAAATGCATCCAACACCCATGAAAGTACAGAATATGTTAGCAGCCCAAAAAAGGCCTAAAAGAATCTTAGGCCTGGAAAAATGTTCAAAACTTTATAGGCTCAAAAAAAAGGTTTACAGACATCCTAGACCCCCTAAAGTCCAGAAAATGTTGGTGGCCCAAAAACAGTGTGAGAGAGCTCTGAATGTCCCAAAAACATGTGCAGTCTGAAAGGGGCATTAACCCGCATCCTAGACGATTGAAATGCCCAAAAATATTTTTGGCCCAAAAAATGCATCCTATCCCCTGAAAGTTCAGAATATGTTAGCCCAAAAAAGGCCTTAAAATGCATCTTAGGCCTGCGAAAATTCTGAAAACTTTGGAGGCCTAAAAAAGGGGTTTACAGGCATCCTAGACCCCCCTACAGTCTCGAAAAGGTTGGTGGCCGAAAAACAGTGTGAGAGAGCTCTGAATGTCCCAAAAACATTTTCAGCCTGAAAGGGGAATTAACCAACATCCTAGACCACTGAAATTCCCAAACATAGTGTTGGCATGAAAAATGCATCCTTCACACCTGAAAGTTCTGAATATTTTAGCAGCGCAAAAGAGGCATTAATATGCATTTTAGGCCTGCAAAAATGTTGAAAACTTTGGAGTCCTAAAAAAGGGGTTTGCAGGCATCCCAGACCCCCTAAAGTCCAGAAAATGTTGGTGGCCCAAAAATGGTGTGAGAGAGCTCTGAATGTCCCAAAAACATTTGCAGTCTGAAAGGGGCATTAACCCGCATCCTAGGCCACTGAAATGCCCAAAAATATTTTTGGCACGAAAAATGCATCCGACAACCCTGAAAGTTCTGAATATGTTAGCAGCCTAAAAAAGGCCTTAAAAGCATCTTAGGTCTGGAAAAATGTTCAAAACTTTATAGGCTCAAAAAAGGGGTTTACAGGCATCCTAAAGTCCAGAAAATGATGGTGGCCCAAAAACGGTGTGAGAGAGCTCTGAATGTCCCAAAACATTTGCAGTCTGAAAGGGGCATTAACCCGCATCCTAGACCCCTGAAATTCCCAAACATATTGTTGGCATGAAAAATGCATCCTACACCCCTGAGAGTTCCAAATATGTTAGCAGCCCAAAAAAGGCCTTAAAATGCATTTTAGGCCTGCAAAAATGCTGAAAACTTTGGAGTCCTAAAAAAGTGGTTTACAGGCATCGTAGACCCCCTAAAGTCCAGAGAATTTTGATGGACCAAAAACTGTGCGAGAGAGCTCTGAATGTCCCAAAAACATTTGCAGCCTGAAAGGGGAATTAACCAACATCCTAGACCACTGAAATTCCCAAACATACTGTTGGCATGAAAAATGCATCCTTCACACCTGAAAGTTCTGAATATTTTAGCAGCGCAAAAGAGGCATTAATATGCATTTTATGCCTGCAAAAATGTTGAAAATTTTGGAGGCCTAAAAAAGGGGTTTGCAGGCATCTAGACCCCCTAAAGTCAAGAAAATGTTGGTGGGCCAAAAATGGTGTGAGAGAGCTCTGAATTTCCCAAAAACATTTGCAGCCTGAAAGGGGCATTAACTCGCATACTAGACCACTGAAATTCCCAAAAATATTATTGGCACGAAAAATGCATCCTACACCCCTGAAAGTTCAGAAAATGATGGCAGCCCAAAAAAGCCCTTAAAATGCATTTTAGGCCTGCAAAAATGTAGAAAACTTTGGAGGCCCAAAAAAGTGGTTTACAGGCATCGTAGACCCTCTAAAGTCCAGAAACTTTTGGTGGTCCAAAAACTGTGCGAGAGAGCTCTGAAAGTCCCAAAAACATTTGCAGCCTGAAAGGGGAATTAACCCACATCCTAGACCACTGAAATTCCCAAACATAGTGTTGGCATGAAAAATGCATCCTTCACACCTGAAAGTTCTGAATATTTTAGCAGCGCAAAAGAGGCCTTGATATGCATCTTAGGCCTGCAAAAATGTTGAAAATTTTGGAGGCCTAAAAAAGGGGTTTACAGGCATCCTAGACCCCCTAAAGTCAAGAAAATGATGGTGGACCAAAAACGGTGTGAGAGAGCTCTGAATGTCCCAAAAACATTTGCAGCCTAAAAGGGGCATTATCCCGCATCCTACGTCACTGATATTCGCCAAAATATTTTTGGCATGAAATATGCATCCAACACCCCTAAAAGTACAGAATATGTTATGAGCCCAAAAAAGGCCATTAATGCATCTTAGGCCTGCAAAAATGATGACAACTTTTTAGGCTCAAAAAAGGGGTTTACAGGCATCCTAGACCCGCTAAAGTCCAGAAAATGTTGGTTGCGCAAAAACGGTGTCAGAGAGCTCTGAATGTCCCAAAAACATTTGCAGCCTAAAAGGGGCATTATCCCGCATCCTACGTCACTGATATTCGCCAAAATATTTTTGGCATGAAAAATGCATCCAACACCCCTAAAAGTACAGAATATGTTATCAGCCCAAAAAAGGCCTTTAATGCATCTTAGGCCTGCAAAAATGATGAAAACTTTATAGGCTCAAAAAAGGGGTTTACAGGCATCCTAGACCCCCTAAAGTCCAGAAAATATTGGTGGCCCTAAAATGGTGTGAGAAAGCTCTGCATGTCCCAAAAACATTTGCAGTCTGAAAGGGGCATTAACCCGCTTCCTAGACCCCTGAAATTCCTAAAAATATTTTTGACACGAAAAATGCATCCTACACTCCTGAAAGTACAGAATATGTTAGCAGCCCAAAAAAGGCCTTAAAAGCATCTTAGGCCTGGAAAAATGTTCAAAACTTTATAGGCTCAAAAAAGGGGTTTACAGGCATCCTAGACCCCCTAAAGTCCAGAATATGTTGGTGGGCCAAAAACGGTGTGAGAGAGCTCTGAATGTCCCAAAAACATTTGAAGTCTGAAAGGGGCATTAACCCGCATCCTAGACCCCTGAAATTCCCAAAAATATTTTTGGTCCAAAAAAATGCATCCTACCCCCTGAAAGTTCATAATATGTTAGCAGCCCAAAAAAGGCCTTAAAATGCATCTCAGGCCTGCAAAAATTTTGAAAACTTTGGAGGCCTAAAAAAGGGGTTTTCAGGCATCCCAGACCCCCTTAAGTCCAGAAAATATTGGTGGCCCAAAAATGGTGTGAGAGAGCTCTGAATGTCCCAAAAACATTTGCAGTCTGAAAGCGGCATTAACCCGCATCCTAGACCACTGAAATTCCCAAACATAGTGTTGGCATGAAAAATGCATCCTTCACACCTGAAGTTCGGAATATTTTAGCAGCGCAAAAGAGGCCTTGATATGCATCTTAGGCCTGCAAAAATGTTGAAAACTTTGGAGTGCTAAAAAAGGGGTTTACAGGCATCCTAGACCCCCTAAAGTCCAGAATATGTTGGTGGGCCAAAAACGGTGTGAGAGCTCTGAATGTCCCAAAAACATTTGCAGTCTGAAAGCGGCATTAACCCGCATCCTAGACCCCTGAAATGCCCAAAAATATTTTTGGCCCAAAAAATGCATCCTACACCCCTGAGAGTTCCGAATATGTTAGCAGCCCAAAAAAGGCCTTAAAAGCATCTTAGGCCTGGAAAAATGTTCAAAACTTTATAGGCTCAAAAAAGGGGTTTACAGGCATCCTAGACCCCCTAAAGTCCAGAATATGTTGGTGGGCCAAAAACGGTGTGAGAGAGCTCTGAATGTCCCAAAAACATTTGCAGTCTGAAAGGGGCATTAACCCGCATCCTAGACCCCTGAAATTCCCAAAAATATTTTTGGTCCAAAAAATGCATCCTACCCCCTGAAAGTTCATAATATGTTAGCAGCCCAAAAAAAGGCCTTAAAATGCATCTCAGGCCTGCAAAAATTTTGAAAACTTTGGAGGCCTAAAAAAGGGGTTTACAGGCATCCTAGACCCCCCTAAAGTTCCGAAAATGTTGGCGGCAGAAAAACAGTGTGAGATATCTCTGAAAGTCCCAAAAACATTTGCAGCCTGGAAGGGGAATTAACCCGCATCCTAGACCATTAAAATTCCCAAAAATATTTCTGGCACGAAAAATGCATCCTACACCCCTGAAAGTTCCAAAAATGTTGGCAGCCCAAAAAAGGCCTTAAAATGTATCTTAGGCCTGCAAAAATGAAGAAAACTTTGGAGGCCCAAAAAAGTGGTTTACAGGCATCGTAGACCCCCTAAATTCCTGAAACGTTTGGGGGACCAAAAACTGTGCGAGAGAGCTCTGAATGTCCCGAAAACATTTGCAGCCTGAAAGGGGAATTAACCCACATCCTAGACCACTGAAATTCCCAAACATAGTGTTGGCATGAAAAATGCATCCTTCACACCTGAAAGTTCTGAATATTTTAGCAGCGCAAAAGAGGCCTTGATATGTATCTTAGGCCTGCAAAAATGTTGAAAACTTTGGAGGCCTAAAAAAGGGGTTTACAGGCATCCGAGACCCCCTACAATCCAGAAAATGTTGGTGGCACAAAAACTGTGCCAGAGAGCTCTGAATGTCCCAAAAACATGTGCAGCCTGAATGGGGCATTAACCTGCATCCTAGACCACTGAAATTCCCAAAAATATTTTTGGCCCGAAAAATGCATCCAACACCCCTGAAAGTACAGAATATGTTAGCAGCCCAAAAAAGGCCTTTAATGCATCTAAGGCCTGCAAAAATGATGAAAACTTTATAGGCTCAAAAAAAGGATTTAAAGGCATCCTAGACCCGCTAAAGTCCAGAAAATGTTGGTTGTGCAAAAACGGTGTCAGAGAGCTCTGAATGTCCCAAAAACATTTGCATCCTAAAAGGGGCATTATCCCGCATCCTAGGCCACTGATATTCGCCAAAATATTTTTGGCACGAAAAATGCATCCATCACCCCAAAAAGTACAGAATATGTTATAGCCCAAAACAGGCCTTAAAAGCATCTTAGGCCTGGAAAAATGTTGAAAACTTTATAGGCTCAAAAAAGGGGTTTACAGGCATCCTAGACCCCCTAAAGTCCAGAAAATATTGTTGGCCCAAAAATGGTGTGAGAAAGCTCTGCATGTCCCAAAAACATTTGCAGTCTGAAAGGGCCATTAACCCGCTTCCTAGACCCCTGAAATTCCTAAAAATATTTTTGACACGAAAAATGCATCCTACACCCCTGAAAGTACAGAATATGTTAGCAGCCCAAAAAAGGCCTTTAATGCATCTAAGGCCTGCAAAAATGATGAAAACTTTATAGGCTCAAAAAAGGGGTTTACAGGCATCCTAGACCCCCTAAACTCCAGACTATGTTGGTGGCCAAAAAAAGGTGTGAGAGAGCTCTGAATGTCAAAAAAACATTTGCAGCCTGAAAGGGGCATTAACCCACATCCTAGACCGCTGAAATTCCCAAAAATATTTTTGGGACGAAAAATGCATTCAACACCCATGAAAGTACAGAATATGTTAGCAGCCCAAAAAAGGCCTAAAAGCATCTTAGGCCTGGAAAAATGTTCAAAACTTTATAGGCTCAAAAAAGGGGTTTACAGACATCCTAGACCCCCTAAAGTCCAGAAAAAGTTGGTGGCCCAAAAACAGTGTGAGAGAGCTCTGAATGTCCCAAAAACATGTGCAGTCTTAAAGGGGCATTAACTCGCATCCTAGGCCACTGAAATCCCCAAAAAATTTTCGGCCCAAAAAATGCATCCTACCCCCTGAAAGTTCAGAATATGTTAGCGGCCCAAAAAGGCCTTATATGCATTTTAGGCCTGCAAAAATGTTGAAAACTTTGGAGTCCTAAAAAAGGGGTTTACAGGCATCCTAAAGTCCAGAAAATGATGGTGGCCCAAAAACGGTGTGAGAGAGCTCTGAATGTCCCAAAAACATTTGCAGTCTGAAAGGGGCATTAACCCGCATCCTAGACCCCTGAAATGCCCAAAAATATTGTTGGCCCAAAAAATGCATCCTACACCCCTGAGAGTTCCAAATATGTTAGCAGCCCAAAAAAGGCCTTAAAAGCATCTTAGGCCTGGAAAAATGTTCAAAACTTTATAGGCTCAAAAAAGGGGTTTACAGGCATCCTAGACCCCCGAAAGTCCAGAATATGTTGGTGGCTGAAAAACGGTGTATGATAGCTCTGAATGTCCCAAAACATTTGCAGCCTGAAAGGGGAATTAACCCGCATCCTAGACCCCTGAAATTCCCAAAAATATTTTTGGCCTGAAAAAATCATCCAACACCCCTGAAAGTACAGAATATGTTAGCAGCCCAAAAAAGGCCTTTAATGCATCTTAGGCCTGCAAAAATGATGAAAACTTTATAGGCTCAAAAAAGGGGTTTACAGGATTCCTAGACCCGCTAAAGTCCAGAAAATGTTGGTTGTGCAAAAACGGTGTCAGAGAGCTCTGAATGTCCCAAAAACATTTGCAGCCTAAAAGGGGCATTATCCCGCATCCTAGGCCTCTGATATTCGCCAAAATATTTTTGGCCCGAAAAAATCATCCAACACCCCTGAAAGTACAGAATATGTTAGCAGCCCAAAAAAGGCCTTTAATGCATCTTAGGCCTGGTAAAATGTTGAAAACTTTATAGGCTCAAAAAAGGGGTTTACAGGTGTCCTAGACCCCCTAAACTCCAGACTATGTTGGTGGCCAAAAAAAGGTGTGAGAGAGCTCTGAATGTCAAACATTTGCCGTCTGAAAGGGGCATTAACCGGCATCCTAGACCCCTGAATATCCCAAAAATATTTCTGGCACGAAAAATGCATCCGACAACCCTGAAAGTTCAGAATATGTTAGCGGCCCAAAAAAGGCCTTAAATGCATTTTAGGCCTGCAAAAATGTTGAAAACTTTGGAGTCCTAAAAAAGGGGTTTACAGGCATCCTAGACCCCCTAAAGTCCAGAAAATTATGGTGGCCCAAAAATAGTGTGAGAGAGCTCTTAATGTCCCAAAAACATTTGCAGCCTGAAAGGGGCATTAACCCTCATCCTAGACCACTGAAATTCCCAAACATATTGTTGGCATGAAAAATGCATCCTTCACACCTGAAAGTTCTGAATATTTTAGCAGCCCAAAAAAGGCCTTAAAAGCATCCTAATCCTGGAAAAATGTTCAAAACTTTATAGGCTCAAAAAAGGGGTTTACAGGCATCCGAGACCCCCTAAAATCCAGAATATGTTGGTGGCCGAAAAAGAGTGTCACAGAGCTCTGAATATCCCAAAAACATTTGCAGTCTGGAAGGGGCATTAACCCGCATCTTAGGCCACTGAAATTCCCAAAAATATTTTTGGCAAGAAAAATGCATCCGACAACCCTGAAAGTTCAGAATATGTTAGCGGCCCAAAAAAGGCCTTAAATGCATTTTAGGCCTACAAAAATGTTGAAAACTTTGGAGTCCTAAAAAAGGGGTTTACAGGCATCCTAAAGTCCAGAAAATGATGGTGGCCCAAAAACGGTGTGAGAGAGCTCTCAATGTCCCAAAAACATTTGCAGTCTGAAAGGGGCATTAACCCGCATCCTAGACCCCTGAAATGCAAACAAATATTTTTGGCCCAAAAAATGCATCCTACACCCCTGAGAGTTCCAAATATGTTAGCAGCCCAAAAAAGGCTTTAAAATGCATTTTAGGCCTGCAAAAATGTTGAAAACTTTGGAGGCATACAAAAGGGGTTTACAGGCATCCTAGACCCCCTAAAGTCCAGAATATGTTGGTGGCTGAAAAACGGTGTATGATAGCTCTCAATGTCCCAAAACATTTGCAGCCTGAAACGGGCATTAACCCGCATCCTAGACCACTGAAATTCCCAAAAATATTATTGGCACGAAAAATGCATCCTACACCCCTGAAAGTTCAGAAAATGATGGCAGCCCAAAAAAGCCCTTAAAATGCATTTTAGGCCTGCAAAAATGTAGAAAACTTTGGAGGCCCAAAAAAGTGGTTTACAGGCATCGTAGATCCCCTAAAGTCCAGAAACTTTTGGTGGACCAAAAACTGTGCGAGAGAGCTCTGAATGTCCCAAAAACATTTGCAGCCTGAAAGGGGAATTAACCCACATCCTAGACCACTGAAATTCCCAAACATAGTGTTGGCATGAAAAATGCATCCTTCACACTGAAAGTTCTGAATATTTTAGTAGCGCAAAAGAGGCCTTGATATGCATCTTAGGCCTGCAAAAATGTTCAAAACTTTATAGGATCAAAAAAGAGGGTTACAGACATCCTAGACCCCCTAAAGTCCAGAAAATGTTGGTGGCCCAAAAACAGTGTGAGAGAGCTCTGAATGTCCCAAAAACATGTGCAGTCTGAAAGGGGCATTAACCCGCATCCTAGACGAGTGAAATTCCCAAAAATATTTTTGGCCCAAAAAATGCATCCTATCCCCTGAAAGTTCAGAATATGTTAGCCCAAAAAAGGCCTTAAAATGCATCTTAGGCCTGCAAAAATTATGAAAACTTTGGATGCCTAAAAAAGGGGTTTACAGGCATCCTAGACCCCCCTACAGTCTCGAAAATGCTGGTGGCCGAAAAACAGTGTGAGAGAGCTCTGAATGTCCCAAAAACATTTGCAGCCTGAAAAGGGAATTAACCAACATCCTAGACCACTGAAATTCCCAAACATAGTGTTGGCATGAAAAATGCATCCTTCACACCTGAAAGTTCTGAATATTTTAGCAGCGCATAAGAGGCATTAATGTGCATTTTAGGCCTGCAAAAATGTTGAAAACTTTGGAGGCCTAAAAAAGGGGTTTGCAGGCATCCCAGACCCCCTAAAGTCCAGAAAATGTTGGTGGCCCAAAAATGGTGTGAGAGAGCTCTGAATGTCCCAAAAACATTTGCAGTCTGAAAGGGGCATTAACCCGCATCCTAGGCCACTGAAATTCCCAAAAATATTTTTGGCACGAAAAATGCATCCGACAACCCTGAAAGTTCAGAATATGTTAGCAGCCCAAAAAAGGCCTTAAAAGCATCTTAGGCCTGGAAAAATGTTCAAAACTTTATAGGCTCAAAAAAGGGGTTTACATGCATCCTAAAGTCCAGAAAATGATGGTGGCCCAAAAACGGTGTGAGAGAGCTCTGAATGTCCCAAAAACATTTGCAGTCTGAAAGGGGCATTAACCCGCATCCTAGACCGCTGAAATGCCCAAAAATGTTTTTGGCCCAAAAAATGCATCCTACACCCCTGAGAGTTCCAAATATGTTAGCAGCCCAAAAAAGGCCTTAAAAGCATTTTAGGCCTGGAAAAATGTTCAAAACTTTATAGGCTCAAAAAAGGGGTTTACAGGCATCCCAGACCCCCTAAAGTCCAGAAAATGTTGGTGGCCCAAAAATGGTGTGAGAGACCTCTGAATTTCCCAAAAACATTTGCAGTGTGAAAGGGGCATTAACCCGCATCCTAGGCCACTGAAATTTCCAAAAATATTTTTGGCACGAAAAATGCATCCACACCCCTGAAAGTACAGAATATGTTAGCAGCCCAAAAAAGGCCTTAAAATGCATTTTAGGCCTGCAAAAATGTTGAAAACTTTGGAGTCCTAAAAAAGTGGTTTACAGGCATCGTAGACCCCCTAAAGTCCAGAGAATTTTGGTGGACCAAAAACTGTGCGAGAGAGCTCTGAATGTCCCAAAAACATTTGCAGCCTGAAAGGGGAATTAACCCTCATCCTAGACCACTGAAATTCCCAAACATATTGTTGGCATGAAAAATGCATCCTTCACACCTGAAAGTTCTGAATATTTTAGTAGCGCAAAAGAGGCATTAACATGCATTTTAGGCCTGCAAAAATGTTGAAAACTTTGGAGGCCTAAAAAAGGGGTTTGCAGGCATCCTAGACTCCCTAAAGTCCAGAATATGTTGGTGGCCAAAAAAAGGTGTGAGAGAGGCCTGAATGTCAAAAAGACATTTGCAGCCTGAAAGGGGCATTAACCCACATCCTAGACCACTGAAATTCCCAAAAATATTTTTGGCACGAAAAATGCATCCTAAACCCCTGAGAGTTCCGAATATGTTAGCAGCCCAAAAAAGGCCTTAAAAGCATCTTAGGCCTGGAAAAATGTTCAAAACTTTATAGGCTCAAAAAAGGGGTTTACAGGCATCCTAGACCCCCTAAAGTCAAGAAAATGTTGGTGGGCCAAAAATGGTGTGAGAGAGCTCTGAATGTCCCAAAAACATTTGCAGTCTGAAAGGGGCATTAACCCGCATCCTAGACCCCTGAAATTCCCAAAAATATTTTTGGCCCAAAAAATGCATCCTACCCCGTGAAAGTTCAGAATATGTTAGCAGCCCAAAAATTGCCTTAAAATGCATCTTAGGCCTGCAAAAAATTTTGAAAACTGGAGGCCAAAAAGGGCTTTACACGCCTCCTAGACCCCCCTAAAGTCCAGAAAATGTTGGTGGCCGAAAAACAGTGTGAGAGATCTCTGAATGTCCCAAAAACATTTGCAGCCTGGAAGGGGAATTAACCCGCATCCTAGACCACTGACATTCCCAAAAATATTTCTGGCACGAAAAATGCATCCCACACCCCTGAAAGTTCAGAAAATGATGGCAGCCCAAAAAGCCCTTAAAATGCATTTTAGGCCTGCAAAAATGTAGAAAACTTTGGAGACCCAAAAAAGTGGTTTACAGGCATCGTAGACCCCCTAAAGTCCAGAGAATTGTGGTGGACCAAAAACTGTGCGAGAGAGCTCTGAATGTCCCAAAAACATTTGCAGCCTGAAAGGGGAATTAACCCTCATCCTAGACCACTGAAATTCCCAAACATATTGTTGGCATGAAAAATGCATCCTTCACACCTGAAAGTTCTGAATATTTTAGCAGCGCAAAAGAGGCATTAATATGCATTTTAGGCCTGGAAAAATGTTAAAAACTTTGGAGGCCTAAAAAAGGGGTTTGCAGGCATCCTAGACCCCCTAAAGTCCAGAATATGTTGGTGGCCAAAAAAAGGTGTGAGAGAGCTCTGAATGTCAAAAAAACATTTGCAGCCTGAAAGGGGCATTAACCCACATCCTAGACCACTGAAATTCCCAAAAATATTTTTGGCACGAGAAATGCATCCTACACCCCTGAGAGTTCCAAATAAGGCCTTAAAAGCATCTTAGGCCTGGAAAAATGTTCAAAATTTTATAGGCTCAAAAAAGGGGTTTACAGGCATCCTAGACCCCCTTAAGTCCAGAAAATGTTGGTGGCCCAAAAACAGTGTGAGAGAGCTCTGAATGTCCCAAAAACATTTGCAGTCTGAAAGGGGCATTAACCCGCATCCTAGACCCCTGAAATTCCCAAAAATATTTTTGGCCCAAAAAATGCATCCTACCCCCTGAAAGTTCAGAATATATTAGCCCAAAAAAGGCCTTAAAATGCATCTTAGGACTGCAAAATTTTTGTAAACTTTGGAGGCCTAAAAAAGGGGTTTACAGGCATCCTAGACCCCCTAAAGTCCAGAATATGTTGGTGGCTGAAAAACGATGTATGATAGCTCTGAATGTCCCAAAACATTTGCAGCCTGAAAGGGGCATTAACTCGCATCCTAGACCACTGAAATTCCCAAAAATATTATTGGCACGAAAAATGCATCCTACACCCCTGAAAGTTCAGAAAATGATGGCAGCCCAAAAAAGCCCTTAAAATGCATTTTAGGCCTGCAAAAATGTAGAAAACTTTGGAGGCCCAAAAAAGTGGTTTACAGGCATCGTAGACCCCCTAAAGTCCAGAAACTTTTGGTGGACCAAAAACTGTGCGAGAGAGCTCTGAATGTCCCAAAAACATTTGCAGCCTGAAAGGGGAATTAACCCACATCCTAGACCACTGAAATTCCCAAACATAGTGTTGGCATGAAAAATGCATCCTTCACACCTGAAAGTTTGGAATATTTTAGCAGCCCAAAAAAGGCCTTAAAAGCATCTTAGGCCTGGAAAAATGTTCAAAACTTTATAGGCTCAAAAAAGGGGTTTACAGGCATCCTAGACCCCCTAAAGTCCAGAATATGTTGGTGGGCCAAAAACGGTGTGAGAGAGCTCTGAATGTCCCAAAAACATTTGCAGTCTGAAACAGGCATTAACCCGCAACCTAGACCCCTGAAATTCCCAAAAATATTTTTGGTCCAAAAAATGCATCCTACCCCCTGAAAGTTCATAATATGTTAGCAGCCCAAAAAAGGCCTTAAAATGCATCTCAGGACTGCAAAAATTTTGAAAACTTTGGAGGCCTGAAAAAGGGGTTTACAGGCATCCTAGACCCCCCTAAAGTTCCGAAAATGTTGGCGGCAGAAAAACAGTGTGAGATATCTCTGAATGTCCCAAAAACATTTGCAGTCTGGAAGGGGAATTAACCCGCATCCTAGACCATTAAAATTCCCGAAAATATTTCTGGCACGGAAAATGCATCCTACACCCCTGAAAGTTCCGAAAATGTTGGCAGCCCAAAAAAGGCCTTAAAATGTATCTTAGGCCTGCAAAAATGTATAAAACTTTGGAGGCCCAAAAAAAAGGTTTATAGGCATCGTAGACCCCCTGCAATCCAGAAAATGTTGGTGGCACAAAAACTGTGCCAGAGAGCTCTGAATGTCCCAGAAACATTTGCAGCCTGAATGGGGCATTAACCTGCATCTTAGACCACTGAAATTCCCAAAAATATTTTTGGTCCAAAAAATGCATCCTACCCCCGGAAAGTACAGAATATGTTAGCAGCCCAAAAAAGGGCTTTAATGCATCTTAGGCCTGCAAAAATGATGAAAACTTTATAGGCTCAAAAAAGGGGTTTACAGGCATCCTAGATCCGCTAAAGTCCAGAAAATGTTGGTTGCGCAAAAACGGTGTCAGAGAGCTCTGAATGTCCCAAAAACATTTGCAGCCTAAAAGGGGCATTATCCCACATCCTAGGCCACTGACATTCGCCAAAATATTTTTGGCCCAAAAAATGCATCCAACACCCCTAAAAGTACAGAATATGTTAGCAGCCCAAAAAAGGGCTTTAATGCATCTTAGGCCTGCAAAAATGATGAAAACTTTATAGGCTCAAAAAAGGGGTTTACAGGCATCCTAGACCCGCTAAAGTCCAGAAAATGTTGGTTGCGCAAAAACGGTGTCAGAGAGCTCTGAATGTCCCAAAAACATTTGCAGCCTAAAAGGGGCATTATCCCACATCCTAGGCCACTGATATTCGCCAAAATATTTTTGGCCCAAAAAATGCATCCAACACCCCTAAAAGTACAGAATATGTTAGCAGCCCAAAAAAGGCCTTAAATGCATTTTAGGCCTGCAAAAATGTTGAAAACTTTGGAGTCCTAAAAAAGGGGTTTACAGGCATCCTAAAGTCCAGAAAATGATGGTGGCCCAAAAACGGTGTGAGAGAGCTCTCAATGTCCCAAAAACATTTGCAGTCTGAAAGGGGCATTAACCCGCATCCTAGACCCCTGAAATGCCCACACATTTTTGGCCCAAAAAATGCATCCTACACCCCTGAGAGTTCCAAATATGTTAGCAGCCCAAAAAAGGCCTTAAAATGCATTTTAGGCCTGCAAAAATGTTGAAAACTTTGGAGGCATAAAAAAGGGGTTTACAGGCATCCTAGACCCCCTAAAGTCCAGAATATGTTGGTGGCTGAAAAACGGTGTATGATAGCTCTCAATGTCCCAAAACATTTGCAGCCTGAAACGGGCATTAACCCGCATCCTAGACCACTGAAATTCCCAAAAATATTATTGGCACGAAAAATGCATCCTACACCCCTGAAAGTTCAGAAAATGATGGCAGCCCAAAAAAGCCCTTAAAATGCATTTTAGGCCTGCAAAAATGTAGAAAACTTTGGAGGCCCAAAAAAGTGGTTTACAGGCATCGTAGATCCCCTAAAGTCCAGAAACTTTTGGTGGACCAAAAACTGTGCGAGAGAGCTCTGAATGTCCCAAAAACATTTGCAGCCTGAAAGGGGAATTAACCCACATCCTAGACCACTGAAAATCCCAAACATAGTGTTGGCATGAAAAATGCATCCTTCACACTGAAACTTCTGAATATTTTAGCAGCGCAAAAGAGGCCTTGATATGCATCTTAGGCCTGCAAAAATGTTGAAAACTTTGGAGGCCTAAAAAAGGGGTTTACAGGCATCCTAGACCCCCTAAAGTCAAGAAAATGATGGCGGACCAAAAACGGTGTGAGAGAGCTCTGAATGTCCCAAAAACATTTGCAGTCTGAAAGGGGCATTAACCCGCTTCCTAGACCCCTGAAATTCCTAAAAATATTTTTGACACGAAAAATGCATCCTACACTCCTGAAAGTACAGAATATGTTAGCAGCCCAAAAAAGGCCTTTAATGCATCTTAGGCCTGCAAAAATGATGAAAACTTTATAGGCTCAAAAAAGGGGTTTACAGGCATCCTAGACCCCCTAAAGTCCAGAAAATATTGGTGGCCCTAAAATGGTGTGAGAAAGCTCTGCATGTCCCAAAAACATTTGCAGTCTGAAAGGGGCATTAACCCGCTTCCTAGACCCCTGAAATTCCTAAAAATATTTTTGACACGAAAAATGCATCCTACACTCCTGAAAGTACAGAATATGTTAGCAGCCCAAAAAAGGCCTTAAAAGCATTTTAGGCCTGCAAAAATGTTCAAAATTGTATAGGCTCAAAAAAGGGGTTTACAGGCATCCTAGACCCCCTTAAGTCCAGAAAATGTTGGTGGCCCAAAAACAGTGTGAGAGCTCTGAATGTCCCAAAAACATTTGCAGTCTGAAAGGGGCATTAACCCGCATCCTAGACCCCTGAAATTCCAAAAAATATTTTTGGCCCAAAAAATGCATCCTACCCCCTGAAAGTTCAGAATATATTAGCCCAAAAAAGGCCTTAAAATGCATCTTAGGCCTGCAAAAATGTTGAAAACTTTGGAGTCCTAAAAAAGGGGTTTACAGGCATCCTAAAGTCCAGAAAATGATGGTGGCCCAAAAACGGTGTGAGAGCTCTGAATGTCAAAAAAAACATTTGCAGCCTGAAAGGGGCATTAACCCACATCCTAGACCACTGAAATTCCCAAAAATATTTTTGGTACAAAAAATGCATCCAACACCCCTGAAAGTACAGAATATGTTAGCAGCCCAAAAAAGGTCTTAAAAGCATTTTAGGCCTGCAAAAATGTTCAAAATGTTATAGGCTCAAAAAAGGGGTTTACAGGCATCCTAGACTTCCTTAAGTCCAGAAAATGTTGGTGGCCCAAAAACAGTGTGAGAGCTCTGAATGTCCCAAAAACATTTGCAGTCTGAAAGGGGCATTAACCCGCATCCTAGACCCCTGAAATTCCGAAAAATATTTTTGGCCCAAAAAATGCATCCTACCCCCTGAAAGTTCAGAATATATTAGCCCAAAAAAGGCCTTAAAATGCATCTTAGGCCTGCAAAAATGTTGAAAACTTTGGAGTCCTAAAAAAGGGGTTTACTGGCATCCTAAAGTCCAGAAAATGATGGTGGCCCAAAAACGGTGTGATAGAGCTCTGAATGTCGAAAAAACATTTGCAGCCTGAAAGGGGCATTAACCCACATCTTAGACCACTGAAATTCCCAAAAATATTTTTCGTACAAAAAATGCATCCAACACCCCTGAAAGTACAGAATATGTTAGCAGCCCAAAAAAGGCCTTAAAAGCATTTTAGGCCTGCAAAAATGTTCAAAATTTTATAGGCTCAAAAAAGGGGTTTACAGGCATCCTAGACCCCCTTAAGTCCAGAAAATGTTGGTGGCCCAAAAACAGTGTGAGAGAGCTCTGAATGTCCCAAAAACATTTGCAGTCTGAAAGGGGCATTAACCCGCATCCTAGACCCCTGAAATCCCCAAAAATATTTTTGGCCCAAAAAATGCATCCTACCCCCTGAAAGTTCAGAATATATTAGCCCAAAAAAGGCCTTAAAATGCATCTTAGGCCTGCAAAAATTTTGTAAACTTTGGAGGCCTAAAAAAGGGGTTTTCAGGCATCCCAGACCCCCTAAAGTCCAGAAAATGTTGGTGGCCCAAAAATGGTGTGAGAGAGCTCTGAATGTCCCAAAAACATTTGCAGTCTGGAAGGGGCATTAACCCGCATCTTAGGCCACTGAAATTCCCAAAAATATTTTTGGCATGAAAAATGCATCCTACACCCCTGAGAGTTCCAAATATGTTAGCAGCCCAAAAAAGGCCTTAGAATGCATTTTAGGCCTGCAAAAATGTTGAAAACTTTGGAGGCATAAAAAAGTGGTTTACAGGCATCGTAGATCCCCTAAAGTCCAGAAACTTTTGGTGGACCAAAAACTGTGCGAGAGAGCTCTGAATGTCCCAAAAACATTTGCAGCCTGAAAGGGGAATTAACCCACATCCTAGACCACTGAAATTCCCAAACATAGTGTTGGCATGAAAAATGCATCCTTCACACTGAAAGTTCTGAATATTTTAGTAGCGCAAAAGAGGCCTTGATATGCATCTTAGGCCTGCAAAAATGTTGAAAACTTTGGAGGCCTAAAAAAGGGGTTTACAGGCATCCTAGACCCCCTAAAGTCCAGAATATGTTGGTGGCTGAAAAACGGTGTATGATAGCTCTGAATGTCCCAAAACATTTGCAGCCTGAAAGGGGCATTAACCTGCATCCTAGACCACTGAAATTCCCAAAAATATTATTGGCACGAAAAATGCATCCTACACCCCTGAAAGTTCAGAAAATGATGGCAGTCCAAAAAAGCCCTTAAAATGCATTTTAGGCCTGCAAAAATGTAGAAAACTTTGGAGGCCCAAAAAAGTGGTTTACAGGCATCCTAGACCCCCTAAACTCCAGACTATGTTGGTGGCCAAAAAAAGGTGTGAGAGAGCTCTGAATGTCAAAAAAACATTTGCAGCCTGAAAGGGGCATTAACCTGCATCCTAGACCACTGAAATGCCCAAAAATATTTTTGGCACGAAAAATGCATCCGACAACCCTGAAAGTTCTGAATATGTTAGCAGCCCAAAAAAGGCCTTAAAAGCATCTTAGGCCTGGAAAAATGTTCAAAACTTTATAGGCTCAAAAAAGGGGTTTACAGGCATCCTAAAGTCCAGAAAATGATGGTGGCCCAAAAACGGTGTGAGAGAGCTCTGAATGTCCCAAAAACATTTGCAGTCTGAAAGGGGCATTAACCCGCATCCTAGACCCCTGAAATTCCCAAACATATTGTTGGCATGAAAAATGCATCCTACACCCCTGAGAGTTCCAAATATGTTAGCAGCCCAAAAAAGGCCTTAAAATGCATTTTAGGCCTGCAAAAATGCTGAAAACTTTGGAGTCCTAAAAAAGTGGTTTACAGGCATCGTAGACCCCCTAAAGTCCAGAGAATTTTGATGGACCAAAAACTGTGCGAGAGAGCTCTGAATGTCCCAAAAACATTTGCAGCCTGAAAGGGGAATTAACCAACATCCTAGACCACTGAAATTCCCAAACATACTGTTGGCATGAAAAATGCATCCTTCACACCTGAAAGTTCTGAATATTTTAGCAGCGCAAAAGAGGCATTAATATGCATTTTAGGCCTGCAAAAATGTTGAAAACTTTGGAGGCCTAAAAAAGGGGTTTGCAGGCATCTAGACCCCCTAAAGTCAAGAAAATGTTGGTGGGCCAAAAATGGTGTGAGAGAGCTCTGAATTTCCCAAAAACATTTGCGGTGTGAAAGGGGCATTAACCCGCATCCTAGGCCACTGAAATTTCCAAAAATATTTTTGGCACGAAAAATGCATCCACACCCCTGAAAGTACAGAATATGTTAGCAGCCAAAAGGCCTTAAAATGCATTTTAGGCCTGCAAAAATGTTGAAAACTTTGGAGGCATAAAAAAGGGGTTTACAGGCATCCTAGACCCCCTAAAGTCCAGAATATGTTGGTGGCTGAAAAACGGTGTATGATAGCTCTGAATGTCCCAAAACATTTGCAGCCTGAAAGGGGCATTAACTCGCATACTAGACCACTGAAATTCCCAAAAATATTATTGGCACGAAAAATGCATCCTACACCCCTGAAAGTTCAGAAAATGATGGCAGCCCAAAAAAGCCCTTAAAATGCATTTTAGGCCTGCAAAAATGTAGAAAACTTTGGAGGCCCAAAAAAGTGGTTTACAGGCATCGTAGACCCCCTAAAGTCCAGAAACTTTTGGTGGTCCAAAAACTGTGCGAGAGAGCTCTGAAAGTCCCAAAAACATTTGCAGCCTGAAAGGGGAATTAACCCACATCCTAGACCACTGAAATTCCCAAACATAGTGTTGGCATGAAAAATGCATCCTTCACACCTGAAAGTTCTGAATATTTTAGCAGCGCAAAAGAGGCCTTGATATGCATCTTAGGCCTGCAAAAATGTTGAAAATTTTGGAGGCCTAAAAAAGGGGTTTACAGGCATCCTAGACCCCCTAAAGTCAAGAAAATGATGGTGGACCAAAAACGGTGTGAGAGAGCTCTGAATGTCCCAAAAACATTTGCAGCCTAAAAGGGGCATTATCCCGCATCCTACGTCACTGATATTCGCCAAAACATTTTTGGCATGAAAAATGCATCCAACACCCCTAAAAGTACAGAATATGTTATGAGCCCAAAAAAGGCCTTTAATGCATCTTAGGCCTGCAAAAATGATGAAAACTTTATAGGCTCAAAAAAGGGGTTTACATGCATCCTAGACCCCCTAAAGTCCAGAAAATATTGGTGGCCCTAAAATGGTGTGAGAAAGCTCTGCATGTCCCAAAAACATTTGCAGTCTGAAAGGGGCATTAACCCGCTTCCTAGACCCCTGAAATTCCTAAAAATATTTTTGACACGAAAAATGCATCCTACACTCCTGAAAGTACAGAATATGTTAGCAGCCCAAAAAAGGCCTTAAAAGCATCTTAGGCCTGGAAAAATGTTCAAAACTTTATAGGCTCAAAAAAGGGGTTTACAGGCATCCTAGACCCCCTAAAGTCCAGAATATGTTGGTGGGCCAAAAACGGTGTGAGAGAGCTCTGAATGTCCCAAAAACATTTGAAGTCTGAAAGGGGCATTAACCCGCATCCTAGACCCCTGAAATTCCCAAAAATATTTTTGGTCCAAAAAAATGCATCCTACCCCCTGAAAGTTCATAATATGTTAGCAGCCCAAAAAAGGCCTTAAAATGCATCTCAGGCCTGCAAAAATTTTGAAAACTTTGGAGGCCTAAAAAAGGGGTTTTCAGGCATCCCAGACCCCCTAAAGTCCAGAAAATATTGGTGGCCCAAAAATGGTGTGAGAGAGCTCTGAATGTCCCAAAAACATTTGCAGTCTGAAAGCGGCATTAACCCGCATCCTAGACCACTGAAATTCCCAAACATAGTGTTGGCATGAAAAATGCATCCTTCACACCTGAAGTTCGGAATATTTTAGCAGCGCAAAAGAGGCCTTGATATGCATCTTAGGCCTGCAAAAATGTTGAAAACTTTGGAGTGCTAAAAAAGGGGTTTACAGGCATCCTAGACCCCCTAAAGTCCAGAATATGTTGGTGGGCCAAAAACGGTGTGAGAGCTCTGAATGTCCCAAAAACATTTGCAGTCTGAAAGCGGCATTAACCCGCATCCTAGACCCCTGAAATGCCCAAAAATATTTTTGGCCCAAAAAATGCATCCTACACCCCTGAGAGTTCCGAATATGTTAGCAGCCCAAAAAAGGCCTTAAAAGCATCTTAGGCCTGGAAAAATGTTCAAAACTTTATAGGCTCAAAAAAGGGGTTTACAGGCATCCTAGACCCCCTAAAGTCCAGAATATGTTGGTGGGCCAAAAACGGTGTGAGAGAGCTCTGAATGTCCCAAAAACATTTGCAGTCTGAAAGGGGCATTAACCCGCATCCTAGACCCCTGAAATTCCCAAAAATATTTTTGGTCCAAAAAATGCATCCTACCCCCTGAAAGTTCATAATATGTTAGCAGCCCAAAAAAAGGCCTTAAAATGCATCTCAGGCCTGCAAAAATTTTGAAAACTTTGGAGGCCTAAAAAAGGGGTTTACAGGCATCCTAGACCCCCCTAAAGTTCCGAAAATGTTGGCGGCAGAAAAACAGTGTGAGATATCTCTGAAAGTCCCAAAAACATTTGCAGCCTGGAAGGGGAATTAACCCGCATCCTAGACCATTAAAATTCCCAAAAATATTTTTGGTCCAAAAAATGCATCCTACCCCCTGAAAGTTCAGAATATGTTAGCGGCCCAAAAAAGGCCTTATATGCATTTTAGGCCTGCAAAAATGTTGAAAACTTTGGAGTCCTAAAAAAGGGGTTTACAGGCATCCTAAAGTCCAGAAAATGATGGTGGCCCAAAAACGGTGTGAGAGAGCTCTGAATGTCCCAAAAACATTTGCAGTCTGAAAGGGGCATTAACCCGCATCCTAGACCCCTGAAATGCCCAAAAATATTGTTGGCCCAAAAAATGCATCCTACACCCCTGAGAGTTCCAAATATGTTAGCAGCCCAAAAAAGGCCTTAAAAGCATCTTAGGCCTGGAAAAATGTTCAAAACTTTATAGGCTCAAAAAAGGGGTTTACAGGCATCCTAGACCCCCGAAAGTCCAGAATATGTTGGTGGCTGAAAAACGGTGTATGATAGCTCTGAATGTCCCAAAACATTTGCAGCCTGAAAGGGGAATTAACCCGCATCCTAGACCCCTGAAATTCCCAAAAATATTTTTGGCCTGAAAAAATCATCCAACACCCCTGAAAGTACAGAATATGTTAGCAGCCCAAAAAAGGCCTTTAATGCATCTTAGGCCTGCAAAAATGATGAAAACTTTATAGGCTCAAAAAAGGGGTTTACAGGATTCCTAGACCCGCTAAAGTCCAGAAAATGTTGGTTGTGCAAAAACGGTGTCAGAGAGCTCTGAATGTCCCAAAAACATTTGCAGCCTAAAAGGGGCATTATCCCGCATCCTAGGCCTCTGATATTCGCCAAAATATTTTTGGCCCGAAAAAATCATCCAACACCCCTGAAAGTACAGAATATGTTAGCAGCCCAAAAAAGGCCTTTAATGCATCTTAGGCCTGGTAAAATGTTGAAAACTTTATAGGCTCAAAAAAGGGGTTTACAGGTGTCCTAGACCCCCTAAACTCCAGACTATGTTGGTGGCCAAAAAAAGGTGTGAGAGAGCTCTGAATGTCAAACATTTGCCGTCTGAAAGGGGCATTAACCGGCATCCTAGACCCCTGAATATCCCAAAAATATTTCTGGCACGAAAAATGCATCCGACAACCCTGAAAGTTCAGAATATGTTAGCAGCCCAAAAAAGGCCTTAAAATGCATTTTAGGCCTGCAAAAATGTTGAAAACTTTGGAGGCCTAAAAAAGGAGTTTACAGGCATCCTAGACCCCCTAAAGTCCAGAATATGTTGGTGGCTGAAAAACGGTGTATGATAGCTCTGAATGTCCCAAAACATTTGCAGCCTGAAAGGGGCATTAACCCGCATCCTAGACCACTGAAATTCCCAAACATAGTGTTGGCATGAAAAATGCATCCTTCACACCTGAAAGTTCTGAATATTTTAGCAGTGCAAAAGAGGCCTTGATATGCATCTTAGGCCTGCAAAAATGTTGAAAACTTTGGAGGCCTAAAAAAGGGGTTTACAGGCATCTGAGACCCCCTAAAATCCAGAATATGTTGGTGGCCGAAAAAGAGTGTCAGAGAGCTCTGAATGTCCCAAAAACATTTGCAGGCTGAAAGGGGCATTAACCCGCATCCTAGACCACTGAATATCCCAAAAATATTTCTGGCACGAAAAATGCATCCGACAACCCTGAAAGTTCAGAATATGTTAGCGGCCCAAAAAAGGCCTTAAATGCATTTTAGGCCTGCAAAAATGTTGAAAAATTTTGGAGTCCTATAAACAGGGTTTACAGGCATCCTAGACCCCCTAAAGTCCAGAAAATGTTGGTGGGCCAAAAATGGTGTGAGAGAGCTCTGAATGTCCCAAAAACATTTGCAGTCTGAAAGGGGCATTAACCCGCTTCCTAGACCCCTGAAATTCCCAAAAATATTTTTGGTCCAAAAAATGCATCCTACCCCCTGAAAGTTCAGAATATGTTAGCAGCCCAAAAATTGCCTTAAAATGCATCTTAGGCCTGCAAAAATTTTGAAAACTTTGGAGGCCAAAAAAGGGCTTTACACGCAACCTAGAACCCCCTAAAGTCCAGAAAATGTTGGTGGGCCAAAAATGGTGTGAGAGAGCTCTGAATGTCCCAAAAACATTCGCAGCCTGGAAGGGGAATTAACCCGCATCCTAGACCACTGACATTCCCAAAAATATTTCTGGTACGAAAAATGCATCCCACACCCCTGAAAGATCAGAAAATGATGGCAGCCCAAAAAAGCCCTTAAAATGCATTTTAAGCCTGCAAAAATGTAGAAAACTTTGGAGACCCAAAAAAGTGGTTTACAGGCATCGTAGACACCCTAAAGTCCAGAGAATTTTGGTGGACCAAAAACTGTGCGAGAGAGCTCTGAATGTCCCAAAAACATTTGCAGCCTGAAAGGGGAATTAACCCTCATCCTAGACCACTGAAATTCCCAAACATATTGTTGGCATGAAAAATGCATCCTTCACACCTGAAAGTTCTGAATATTTTAGCAGCCCAAAAAAGGCCTTAAAAGCATTTTAGGCCTGCAAAAATGTTGAAAACTTTGGAGTCCTAAAAAAGGGGCTTACAGGCATCCTAAAGTCCAGAAAATGATGGTGGCCCAAAAACGGTGTGAGAGAGCTCTGAATGTCCCAAAAACATTTGCAGTCCGAAAGGGGCATTAACCCGCATCCTAGACCCCTGAAATGCCCAAAAATATTTTTGGCCCAAAAAATGCATCCTACACCCCTGAGAGTTCCAAATATGTTAGCAGCCCAAAAAAGGCCTTAAAACCATCCTAATCCTGGAAAAATGTTCAAAACTTTATAGGCTCAAAAAAGGGGTTTACAGGCATCCGAGACCCCCTAAAATCCAGAATATGTTGGTGGCCGAAAAAGAGTGTCACAGAGCTCTGAATATCCCAAAAACATTTGCAGTCTGGAAGGGGCATTAACCCGCATCTTAGGCCACTGAAATTCCCAAAAATATTTTTGGCAAGAAAAATGCATCCGACAACCCTGAAAGTTCAGAATATGTTAGCGGCCCAAAAAAGGCCTTAAATGCATTTTAGGCCTACAAAAATGTTGAAAACTTTGGAGTCCTAAAAAAGGGGTTTACAGGCATCCTAAAGTCCAGAAAATGATGGTGGCCCAAAAACGGTGTGAGAGAGCTCTCAATGTCCCAAAAACATTTGCAGTCTGAAAGGGGCATTAACCCGCATCCTAGACCCCTGAAATGCAAACAAATATTTTTGGCCCAAAAATGCATCCTACACCCCTGAGAGTTCCAAATATGTTAGCAGCCCAAAAAAGGCTTTAAAATGCATTTTAGGCCTGCAAAAATGTTGAAAACTTTGGAGGCATACAAAAGGGGTTTACAGGCATCCTAGACCCCCTAAAGTCCAGAATATGTTGGTGGCTGAAAAACGGTGTATGATAGCTCTCAATGTCCCAAAACATTTGCAGCCTGAAACGGGCATTAACCCGCATCCTAGACCACTGAAATTCCCAAAAATATTATTGGCACGAAAAATGCATCCTACACCCCTGAAAGTTCAGAAAATGATGGCAGCCCAAAAAAGCCCTTAAAATGCATTTTAGGCCTGCAAAAATGTAGAAAACTTTGGAGGCCCAAAAAAGTGGTTTACAGGCATCGTAGATCCCCTAAAGTCCAGAAACTTTTGGTGGACCAAAAACTGTGCGAGAGAGCTCTGAATGTCCCAAAAACATTTGCAGCCTGAAAGGGGAATTAACCCACATCCTAGACCACTGAAATTCCCAAACATAGTGTTGGCATGAAAAATGCATCCTTCACACTGAAAGTTCTGAATATTTTAGTAGCGCAAAAGAGGCCTTGATATGCATCTTAGGCCTGCAAAAATGTTCAAAACTTTATAGGATCAAAAAAGAGGGTTACAGACATCCTAGACCCCCTAAAGTCCAGAAAATGTTGGTGGCCCAAAAACAGTGTGAGAGAGCTCTGAATGTCCCAAAAACATGTGCAGTCTGAAAGGGGCATTAACCCGCATCCTAGACGAGTGAAATTCCCAAAAATATTTTTGGCCCAAAAAATGCATCCGACAACCCTGAAAGTTCAGAATATGTTAGCAGCCCAAAAAAGGCCTTAAAAGCATTTTAGGCCTGGAAAAATGTTCAAAACTTTATAGGCTCAAAAAAGGGGTTTACATGCATCCTAAAGTCCAGAAAATGATGGTGGCCCAAAAACGGTGTGAGAGAGCTCTGAATGTCCCAAAAACATTTGCAGTCTGAAAGGGGCATTAACCCGCATCCTAGACCCCTGAAATGCCCAAAAATGTTTTTGGCCCAAAAAATGCATCCTACACCCCTGAGAGTTCCAAATATGTTAGCAGCCCAAAAAAGGCCTTAAAAGCATTTTAGGCCTGGAAAAATGTTCAAAACTTTATAGGCTCAAAAAAGGGGTTTACAGGCATCCCAGACCCCCTAAAGTCCAGAAAATGTTGGTGGCCCAAAAACAGTGTGAGAGAGCTCTGAATGTCCCAAAAACATGTGCAGTCTGAAAGGGGCATTAACCCGCATCCTAGACGAGTGAAATTCCCAAAAATATTTTTGGCCCAAAAAATGCATCCTATCCCCTGAAAGTTCAGAATATGTTAGCCCAAAAAAGGCCTTAAAATGCATTTTAGGCCTGCAAAAATTCTGAAAACTTTGGATGCCTAAAAAAGGGGTTTACAGGCATCCTAGACCCCCCTACAGTCTCGAAAATGCTGGTGGCCGAAAAACAGTGTGAGAGAGCTCTGAATGTCCCAAAAACATTTGCAGCCTGAAAAGGGAATTAACCAACATCCTAGACCACTGAAATTCCCAAACATAGTGTTGGCATGAAAAATGCATCCTTCACACCTGAAAGTTCTGAATATTTTAGCAGCGCAAAAGAGGCATTAATATGCATTTTAGGCCTGCAAAAATGTTGAAAACTTTGGAGGCCTAAAAAAGGGGTTTGCAGGCATCCCAGACCCCCTAAAGTCCAGAAAATGTTGGTGGCCCAAAAATGGTGTGAGAGAGCTCTGAATGTCCCAAAAACATTTGCAGTCTGAAAGGGGCATTAACCCGCATCCTAGGCCATTGAAATTCCCAAAAATATTTTTGGCACGAAAAATGCATCCGACAACCCTGAAAGTTCAGAATATGTTAGCAGCCCAAAAAAGGCCTTAAAAGCATCTTAGGCCTGGAAAAATGTTCAAAACTTTATAGGCTCAAAAAAGGGGTTTACATGCATCCTAAAGTCCAGAAAATGATGGTGGCCCAAAAACGGTGTGAGAGAGCTCTGAATGTCCCAAAAACATTTGCAGTCTGAAAGGGGCATTAACCCGCATCCTAGGCCACTGAAATTCCCAAAAATATTTTTGGCACGAAAAATGCATCCTACACCCCTGAGAGTTCCAAATATGTTAGCAGCCCAAAAAAGGCCTTAAAAGCATTTTAGGCCTGGAAAAATGTTCAAAACTTTATAGGCTCAAAAAAGGGGTTCACAGGCATCCCAGACCCCCTAAAGTCCAGAAAATGTTGGTGGCCCAAAAACGGTGTGAGAGAGCTCTGAATGTCCCAAAAACATTTGCAGTCTGAAAGGGGCATTAACCCGCATCCTAGACCCCTGAAATTCCCAAAAATATTTTTGGCCCAAAAAATGCATCCTACCCCGTGAAAGTTCAGAATATGTTAGCAGCCCAAAAAGCCCTTAAAATGCATTTTAGGCCTGCAAAAATGTAGAAAACTTTGGAGACCCAAAAAAGTGGTTTACAGGCATCGTAGACCCCCTAAAGTCCAGAGAATTGTGGTGGACCAAAAACTGTGCGAGAGAGCTCTGAATGTCCCAAAAACATTTGCAGCCTGAAAGGGGAATTAACCCTCATCCTAGACCACTGAAATTCCCAAACATATTGTTGGCATGAAAAATGCATCCTTCACACCTGAAAGTTCTGAATATTTTAGCAGCGCAAAAGAGGCATTAATATGCATTTTAGGCCTGGAAAAATGTTAAAAACTTTGTAGGCCTAAAAAAGGGGTTTGCAGGCATCCTAGACCCCCTAAAGTCCAGAATATGTTGGTGGCCAAAAAAAGGTGTGAGAGAGCTCTGAATGTCAAAAAAACATTTGCAGCCTGAAAGGGGCATTAACCCACATCCTAGACCACTGAAATTCCCAAAAATATTTTTGGCACGAGAAATGCATCCTACACCCCTGAGAGTTCCAAATAAGGCCTTAAAAGCATCTTAGGCCTGGAAAAATGTTCAAAATTTTATAGGCTCAAAAAGGGGTTTACAGGCATCCTAGACCCCCTTAAGTCCAGAAAATGTTGGTAGCCCAAAAACAGTGTGAGAGAGCTCTGAATGTCCCAAAAACATTTGCAGTCTGAAAGGGGCATTAACCCGCATCCTAGACCCCTGAAATTCCCAAAAATATTTTTGGCCCAAAAAATGCATCCTACCCCTTGAAAGTTCAGAATATATTAGCCCAAAAAAGGCCTTAAAATGCATCTTAGGACTGCAAAAATTTTGTAAACTTTGGAGGCCTAAAAAAGGGGTTTACAGGCATCCTAGACCCCCTAAAGTCCAGAATATGTTGGTGGCTGAAAAACGATGTATGATAGCTCTGAATGTCCCAAAACATTTGCAGCCTGAAAGGGGCATTAACTCGCATCCTAGACCACTGAAATTCCCAAAAATATTATTGGCACGAAAAATGCATCCTACACCCCTGAAAGTTCAGAAAATGATGGCAGCCCAAAAAAGCCCTTAAAATGCATTTTAGGCCTGCAAAAATGTAGAAAACTTTGGAGGCCCAAAAAAGTGGTTTACAGGCATCGTAGACCCCCTAAAGTCCAGAAACTTTTGGTGGACCAAAAACTGTGCGAGAGAGCTCTGAATGTCCCAAAAACATTTGCAGCCTGAAAGGGGAATTAACCCACATCCTAGACCACTGAAATTCCCAAACATAGTGTTGGCATGAAAAATGCATCCTTCACACCTGAAAGTTTGGAATATTTTAGCAGCCCAAAAAAGGCCTTAAAAGCATCTTAGGCCTGGAAAAATGTTCAAAACTTTATAGGCTCAAAAAAGGGGTTTACAGGCATCCTAGACCCCCTAAAGTCCAGAATATGTTGGTGGGCCAAAAACGGTGTGAGAGAGCTCTGAATGTCCCAAAAACATTTGCAGTCTGAAAGGGGCATTAACCCGCATCCTAGACCATTAAAATTCCCAAAAATATTTCTGGCACGAAAAATGCATCCTACCCCCTGAAAGTTCCGAAAATGTTGGCAGCCCAAAAAAGGCCTTAAAATGTATCTTAGGCCTGCAAAAATGTATAAAACTTTGGAGGCCCAAAAAAAAGGTTTATAGGCATCGTAGACCCCCTGCAATCCAGAAAATGTTGGTGGCACAAAAACTGTGCCAGAGAGCTCTGAATGTCAAAAAAAAATTTGCAGTCTGAAAGCGGCATTAACCCGCATCCTAGACCCCTGAATATCCCAACAATATTTCTGGCACGAAAAATGCATCCGACAACCCTGAAAGTTCAGAATATGTTAGCGGCCCAAAAAAGGCCTTAAATGCATTTTAGGCCTGCAAAAATGTTGAAAACTTTGGAGGCCTAAAAAAGGGGTTTACAGGCATCCTAGACCCCCTAAAGTCCAGAATATGTTGGTGGCCCAAAAATGGTGTGAGAGAGCTCTGAATGTCCCAAAAACATTTGCAGTCTGAAAGGGGCATTAACCCGCTTCCTAGACCCCTGAAATTACTAAAAATATTTTTGACACGAAAAATGCATCCTACACCGCCGAAAGTAAAGAATATGTTAGCCGCCCAAAAAAGGCCTTAAATGCATTTTAGGCCTGCAAAAATGTTGAAAACTTTGGAGGCCTAAAAAAGGGGTTTACAGGCATCCTAGACCCCCTAAAGTCCAGAATATGTTGGTGGCTGAAAAACAGTGTATGATAGCTCTGAATGTCCCAAAACATTTGCAGCCTGAAAGGGGCATTAACCCGCATCCTAGACCACTGAAATTCCCAAAAATATTATTGGCACGAAAAATGCATCCTACACCCCTGAAAGTTCCGAAAATGTTGGCAGCCCAAAAAGCCTTTAAAATGCATTTTAGGCCTGCAAAAATGTAGAAAACTTTGGAGGCCCAAAAAAGTGGTTTACAGGCATCGTAGACCCCCTAAAGTCCAGAAACTTTTGGTGGTCCAAAAACACTGCGAGAGAGCTCTGAATGTCCCAAAAACATTTGCAGCCTTAAAGGGGAATTAACTCACATCCTAGACCACTGAAATTCCCAAACATAGTGTTGGCATGAAAAATGCATCCTTCACACCTGAAAGTTGTGAATATTTTAGCAGCGCAAAAGAGGCCTTGATATGCATCTTAGGCCTGCAAAAATGTTGAAAACTTTGGAGGCCTAAAAAGGGGTTTACAGGCATCCTAGACCCCCTAAACTCCAGAATATGTTGGTGGCCAAAAAAAGGTGTGAGAGAGCTCTGAATGTCAAAAAAACATTTGCAGCCTGAAAGGGGCATTAACCCACATCCTAGACCACTGAAATTCCCAAAAATATTTTTGGGACGAAAAATGCATCCAACACCCATGAAAGTACAGAATATGTTAGCAGCCCAAAAAAGGCCTTAAAATGCATCTTAGGCCTGCAAAAATTCTGAAAACTTTGGAGGCCTAAAAAAGGGGTTTACAGGCATCCTAGACCCCTCTAAAGTCTCAAAAACGTTGGTGGCCGAAAAACAGTGTGAGAGATCTCTGAATGTCCCCAAAACATTTGCAGCCTTAAAGGGGAATTAACCCACATCCTAGACCACTGAAATTCCCAAACATAGTGTTGGCATGAAAAATGCATCCTTCACACCTGAAAGTTGTGAATATTTTAGCAGCGCAAAAGAGGCCTTGATATGCATCTTAGGCCTGCAAAAATGTTGAAAACTTTGGAGGCCTAAAAAGGGGTTTACAGGCATCCTAGACCCCCTAAACTCCAGAATATGTTGGTGGCCAAAAAAAGGTGTGAGAGAGCTCTGAATGTCAAAAAAACAAAAAATAATTTGCAGTCTGAAAGCGGCATTAACCCGCATCCTAGACCCCTGAATATCCCAAAAATATTTCTGGCACGAAAAATGCATCCGACAACCCTGAAAGTTCAGAATATGTTAGCGGCCCAAAAAAGGCCTTAAATGCATTTTAGGCCTGCAAAAATGTTGAAAACTTTGGAGTCCTAAAAAAGGGGTTTACAGGCATCCTAGACCCCCTAAAGTCCAGAATATGTTGGTGGCTGAAAAACGGTGTATGATAGCTCTGAATGTCCCAAAACATTTGCAGCCTGAAAGGGGCATTAACCCGCATCCTAGACCACTGAAATTCCCAAAAATATTATTGGCACGAAAAATGCATCCTACACCCCTGAAAGTTCAGAAAATGATGGCAGCCCAAAAAAGCCATTAAAATGCATTTTAGGCCTGCAAAAATGTAGAAAACTTTGGAGGCCCAAAAAAGTGGTTTACAGGCATCGTAGACCCCCTAAAGTCCAGAAACTTTTGGTGGTCCAAAAACTGTGCGAGAGAGCTCTGAATGTCCCAAAAACATTTGCAGCCTGAAAGGGGAATTAACCCACATCCTAGACCACTGAAATTCCCAAACATAGTGTTGGCATGAAAAATGCATCCTTCACACCTGAAAGTTCTGAATATTTTAGCAGCGCAAAAGAGGCCTTGATATGCATCTTAGGCCTGCAAAAATGTTGAAAATTTTGGAGGCCTAAAAAAGGGGTTTACAGGCATCCTAGACCCCCTAAAGTCAAGAAAATGATGGTGGACCAAAAACGATGTGAGAGAGCTCTGAATGTCCCAAAAACATTTGCAGCCTAAAACGGGCATTATCCCGCATCCTACGTCACTGATATTCGCCAAAATATTTTTGGCATGAAAAATGCATCCAACACCCCTAAAAGTACAGAATATGTTATGAGCCCAAAAAAGGCCTTTAATGCATCTTAGGCCTGCAAAAATTATGAAAACTTTATAGGCTCAAAAAAGGGGTTTACAGGCATCCTAGACCCCCTAAAGTCCAGAAAATATTGGTGGCCCTAAAATGGTGTGAGAAAGCTCTGCATGTCCCAAAAACATTTGCAGTCTGAAAGGGGCATTAACCCGCTTCCTAGACCCCTGAAATTCCTAAAAATATTTTTGACACGAAAAATGCATCCTACACTCCTGAAAGTACAGAATATGTTAGCAGCCCAAAAAAGGCCATAAAAGCATTTTAGGCCTGCAAAAATGTTCAAAATTTTATAGGCTCAAAAACGGGGTTTACAGGCATCCTAGACCCCCTTAAGTCCAGAAAATGTTGGTGGCCCAAAAACAGTGTGAGAGAGCTCTGAATGTCCCAAAAACATTTGCAGTCTGAAAGGGGCATTAACCCGCATCCTAGGCCACTGAAATTCCCAAAAATATTTTTGGCACGAAAAATGCATCCGACAACCATGAAAGTTCGTAATATGTTAGCGGCCCAAAAAAGGCCTTAAATGCATTTTAGGCCTGCAAAAACGTTGAAAACTTTGGAGTCCTAAAAAAGGGGTTTACAGGCATCCTAAAGTCCAGAAAATGATGGTGGCCCAAAAACGGTGTGAGAGAGCTCTGAATGTCCCAAAAACATTGGCAGTCTGAAAGGGGCATTAACCCGCATCCTAGACCCCTGAAATGCCCAAAAATATTTTTGGCCCAAAAAATGCATCCTACACCCCTGAGAGTTCCAAATATGTTAGCAGCCCAAAAAAGGCCTTAAAAGCATCTTAGGCCTGCAAAAATTTTGAAATCTTTGGAGGCCTAAAAAAGGGCTTTACACGCATCCTAGACCCCCCTAAAGTCCAGAAAATGTTGGCGGCAGAAAAACAGTGTGAGAGAGCTCTGAATGTCCCAAAAACATTTGCAACCTGGAAGGGGAATTATCCCGCATCCTAGACCATTAAAATTCCCAAAAATATTTCTGGCACGAAAAATGCATCCTAAACCCCTGAAAGTTCCGAAAATGTTGGCAGCCCAAAAAAGGCCTTAAAATATATCTTAGGCCTGCAAAAATGTATAAAACTTTGGAGGCCCAAAAAAAAGGTTTATAGGCATCGTAGACCCCCTACAATCCAGAAAATGTTGGTGGCACAAAAACTGTGCCAGAGAGCTCTGAATGTCCCAAAAACGTTTGCAGCCTGAATGGGGCATTAACCTGCATCCTAGACCACTGAAATTCCCCAAAAAATATTTTTGGCCCGAAAAATGCATCCAACACCCCTGAAAGTACAGAATATGTTAGCAGCCCAAAAAAGGCCTTAAATGCATTTTAGGCCTGCAAAAATGTTGAAAACTTTGGAGGCCTAAAAAAGGGGTTTACAGGCATCCTAGACCCCCTAAAGACCAGAATATGTTGGTGGCCCAAAAATGGTGTGAGAAAGCTCTGCATGTCCCAAAAACATTTGCAGTCTGAAAGGGGCATTAACCCGCTTCCTAGACCCCTGAAATTACTAAAAATATTTTTGACACGAAAAATGCATCCTACACCGCTGAAAGTACAGAATATGTTAGCCGCCCAAAAAAGGCCTTAAATGCATTTTAGGCCTGCAAAAATGTTGAAAACTTTGGAGGCCTAAAAAAGGGGTTTACAGGCATCCTAGACCCCCTAAAGTCCAGAATATGTTGGTGGCTGAAAAACGGTGTATGATAGCTCTGAATGTCCCAAAACATTTGCAGCCTGAAAGGGGCATTAACCCGCATCCTAGACCACTGAAATTCCCAAAAATATTATTGGCACGAAAAATGCATCATACACCCCTGAAAGTTCAGAAAATGATGGCAGCCCAAAAAGCCTTTAAAATGCATTTTAGGCCTGCAAAAATGTAGAAAACTTTGGAGGCCCAAAAAAGTGGTTTACAGGCATCGTAGACCCCCTAAAGTCCAGAAACATTTGGTGGTCCAAAAACACTGCGAGAGAGCTCTGAATGTCCCAAAAACATTTGCAGCCTTAAAGGGGAATTAACCCACATCCTAGACCACTGAAATTCCCAAACATAGTGTTGGCATGAAAAATGCATCCTTCACACCTGAAAGTTGTGAATATTTTAGCAGCGCAAAAGAGGCCTTGATATGCATCTTAGGCCTGCAAAAATGTTGAAAACTTTGGAGGCCTAAAAAGGGGTTTACAGGCATCCTAGACCCCCTAAACTCCAGAATATGTTGGTGGCCAAAAAAAGGTGTGAGAGAGCTCTGAATGTCAAAAAAACATTTGCAGCCTGAAAGGGGCATTAACCCACATCCTAGACCACTGAAATTCCCAAAAATATTTTTGGGACGAAAAATGCATCCAACACCCATGAAAGTACAGAATATGTTAGCAGCCCAAAAAAGGCCTTAAAATGCATCTTAGGCCTGCAAAAATTCTGAAAACTTTGGAGGCCTAAAAAAGGGGTTTACAGGCATCCTAGACCCCTCTAAAGTCTCAAAAACGTTGGTGGCCGAAAAACAGTGTGAGAGATCTCTGAATGTCCCCAAAACATTTGCAGCCTGAAAGGGGCATTAACCCGCATCCTAGGCCACTGAAATTCCCAAAAATATTTTTGGCACGAAAAATGCATCCGACAACCCTGAAAGTTCAGAATATGTTAGCGGCCCAAAAAAGGCCTTAAATGCATTTTAGGCCTGCAAAAACGTTGAAAACTTTGGAGGCCTAAAAAAGGCGTTTACAGGCATCCTAAAGTCCAGAAAATGATGGTGGCCCAAAAACGGTGTGAGAGAGCTCTGAATGTCCCCAAAACATTTGCAGCCTGAAAGGGGCATTAACCTGCATCCTAGGCCACTGAAATCCCAAAAATATTTTTGGCACGAAAAATGCATCCAACACCCCTGAAAGTACAGAATATGTTAGCAGCCCAAAAAAGGCCTTAAACGCATTTTAGGCCTGGAAAAATGTTGAAAACTTTATAGGCTCAAAAAAGGGGTTTACAGGCATCCCAGACCCCCTAAAGTCCAGAAAATGTTGGTGGCCCAAAAATGGTGTGAGAGAGCTCTGAATGTCCCAAAAACATTTGCAGTCTGAAAGGGGCATTAACCCGCATCCTAGGCCACTGAAATTCCCAAAAATATTTTTGGCACGAAAAATGCATCCGACAACCCTGAAAGTTCAGAATATGTTAGCGGCCCAAAAAAGGCCTTAAATGCATTTTAGGCCTGCAAAAACGTTGAAAACTTTGGAGTCCTAAAAAAGGGGTTTACAGGCATCCTAAAGTCCAGAAAATGATGGTGGCCCAAAAACGGTGTGAGAGAGCTCTGAATGTCCCAAAAACATTTGCAGTCTGAAAAGGGCATTAACCCGCATCCTAGACCCCTGAAATGCTCAAAAATATTTTTGGCCCAAAAAATGCATCCTACTGAAGTGGGAGAATGGAAGACCAGGCTCCCGTCCTTCACCTCTCGCGCTTGGCCTAGAGGGTCACGACCCAGACACCCGCCACGAGAAGAGTTTGTCCATTTACCAGACGACCAAATACCCTGGTACAGGAACATACGGATGTGTCCATCTGCCTGCCCAACAGCCCGCACTGGCCATGCCGACACCTGCGGCACGGACCAACTAAACTAAAATCTACACGTCGTTAGAGATGCCATGACGACCTAGACAACGGGAAGCACATCTGTACAAATATACACACTGGACATTCCCACACCGATCTACACGAAGAATATACTCAGTGCTATGACGTAGGCGACAGGCATATTCACGGACGTGCATCTTTATTATTTTTACATAGGCTTTCAGAATGCAGAAACGCAAGACGCGTCATGAACTCATCTACAAAGCTTGCTCACGCTTCTCTTGAAACCAGTTACCACCATAAGAAATATAATGAAGACACGATACTGGTCATGGAACTATATGTTACTATAACCTAAAGCACCTATGCACCAAACGGACCACTTATGCACCAGGCCCAAGTAGGCCTCAAACAAGAGCTCCCGTGGACATTAACAAAGCAAGAGTCTGGTTGCTGATCCTGCAGAATGGGCCCGGTGAAACAACCAGCCAAGGTCGCAATGTTGCAAACCCACATTCCAAGAACAAAGCATCAAAGGCACGATGTTACAACCTCGCACTCCGCGCACCAACGTTAAGGTCACACCTGCAAATTAAATCAGACACACAGTGGAAAAGCAATATTAATTGTGCAGAATTCTGCCTCAAACACGGTCCCTCCCCACGTGACCAAGCCGAACCTGACGAGATGCCAAACCCAGGAGAGAAAAGGTGTCTGGATCCCTCGCTACGAGACACAGGCAGATACACTTGAAAGGCTCAATGGACATCTGCGACAGTGGGAGCGGTCAGCCTTCCAACTATGAATAAATCCTCACATTGTCTGCACGTACCCATAGTGAAACATTGTTGCAATTGCAGGTACACCGAGAGCTGGGAACAGCGGTGGTCCCAGGCTGGGAAGCTCACGGGCGCACCAATCAGAACATGGGGCTCTTATCACTGACGCCAGTAATATTAACCAATCCTCAGGAGTCTTCATGTAACAATTTTCATGTATCTAATTGATAGATATATCACCTGACTACCCTTTGTCCACTAACATTGTCCTCCATATGTGTGCTATACTAACCCTACCACTCGAGCAACCAATTAAGAGTGGCGATAGGTTTTTTGTTAACTTTCTGAAGTGACGCAAATAGCGCGTCATAATACAGTAAAAAGGGCCTGCGAGCCCCACGATTGTGTGTGTGTCAGGACGGACGCGTACGCTCCTTGACCCATCCCTGCCGTTTTGTCTAATAAACAGCAGAGTCACCTTGCTCCTTGTGTGTGTCTCATACTCTATCTCATCTGGGATACACAGGAGGAGTTGGGGCCTCCCTGCCTGGAGGTCTGCGGACGGCCCGGCCGACCCCGGCAGAATTTCCCCCCGACAAGTTGGAGGCACTGCTGAGATCTGTTTAAGATCGACTTTTTATTTTTTTACTTTTTCCAAGCACTCCCGTTGCGAGGAGGCCCGGCGGCGCGGCCCCCTCTGCCGTTGCCCCCTTCTGAGGACTACAGGACCATCGCGGAGCTGCGAGAAGACCGGACAGCGCAATCCGGATATTGGCCCTCGGGAGCCGGTTGAGAAGTATCCCGCCCGCGGTTGGCGAGTGTCCAGACGTGGTCCAGACGAGGGGAGGTGGCGAGCCGCTTGGAGGGGTGCACGCAGTCGATCGGCCCTGCATCAAGAGAACTTGGTGAGCATGACACGCACAACAAGCAATGCGAAATTGTGAGGGAGGGGGGAGGAAGTAAATAAGGGAGGTGTTGTACAGATGCACGGCGAAGGTCTAACAACTTAGTGTTGCCAATGGAATGAATGGTAGCGAAACGAGTGCGAGAGCAGTCGGCTACGTTACGCGAAAGAGGGAGGGCGGAGCACGAAAACATCACGTGCGGCCGCTCGTAAGGCACTGATTGGCCTAAGTCGCGACTACGTGTGAGGGTGGGGGTGTGTGTGTGGTTTCCTACGATTTGGCATTTATTGATCAATGAGTAGACGAGGATCCCTATTGTTCGAGCAAGAAACTCGATAGGTAGATGACGATTCCCTGTAGGCGGTGGCTAGTTGCCTAGTTGCCCAATACGGAAGATAATTGGCTGGTTAAGCCCTCCTGTTGAGGGGCGTATCACACGCGAGGCGACGCAGCGTGCGCAGTCCGATTATATTATTGATTTGATTACCTTGTTCCAGGAGTGACAGGAAGACAGCTGTAGGGTTAGTGGGGGTAGATTGCAAGTGTATTTTGAACTTAAAGAACATAATAAGAATGTACCAGTAGCTCGAAGAGATCGGTGACGTCACCAGTAGGGATTTAATAGGATATCGCGAACACAAGGAACTTTGGTTTTGGGAGTGGTGGGGAAGAGAAATATGATAAGGGAGCGGACGCGGAGATAAACGATAAACGAGTGGATCGGGAAAAGGAGAAGGGGAGAGGGGCGTGGCTGCGCACGGAGAACGCCGGCCACGGCAAGTGTAAAAGGGGGAGGAGAACGGGGAAACAGGACGACTGTATAAGAGCGTCGTAAAGGGTACGCAGCCGCAGGGGGCTGCATGCGCTTCAGCCGCAGGGGGCCGTAAGGGTGTAGTAACAGAAGGGAATAGACAAATGTAAAACCATACATAAAGGATTGTCGTAAGTCCCCAAACTTACGGGGCCAGGTAAACAATATAAGGTTGTATATTGTAAACTACTAGTGAAGGGAAGGATAACAAGTGGAGCGCCACTATGTCATACGGGACAGGGTCGGGATGGTGGGGGAACACCCTCACTACACCACTACAACACATATGCACCACACTGCCACCCCATAGGGAGAAATTAATTAAGTACAGCATAGAGTGGACCCAGGGGACGGATAACAAAATGTTAACACCATGGCCGCCTAATGGGAGTTTCGATCCATATGCCCAACATTCACTGCTAAACCATCTGCACAATACATACAAGGGGAAGAAGTTGGCAAACCATGTGGAGGTGTTTAACTTATGGAGGATGTTCCAGGGGTCCCGACCAGGACCAAATGGAATATTCACTATGGGGGAAACACCGGAAGAAAAGGAGATTAAGAAAGAAGGAGAGGATGGGAAAAAGGGGCGTGAAAGCACAAAGAATACGGGGAACGGAGGAGAGGGAGGAGAAAAGATTGTTAAATCAGACGACATAAAAAAGGAACCGAACAACGAGATACCCATAACACCGGGAGTGAAAACGGAGGGAGGAGGGTTGTACCCTTTAAGAGAATTAGGAGAAATAGAAGGACAGTTAAGGGCGGCTGAAGGATACTCGAACCCAGCATACAGCCCTCCACCATATGTGGCTCATAAGAAGATGCCAGTGGGGGAGGGGAGGACTGGAGAAGAGCAGACTATAGAGATAGGAAATGATGAGTGGGTAGCTGCACAGATATTATTAAAATTACGAGGTTCACTAACTGGAGAAGAGAGGGAGGTAGTAAAGAGAACAGACGAGGATAGTGCAAGAGAGAGTGAAATGAGGGGGGAGGAGCTATTACGGCAAAAGGAAGAGATTTTAGAGGAAAGATTAGCAAAGCTAAGGGATGAGCAGAATGAATTGATCAAACAGCTTGAGAGGGAGGAAAGAGAGAGAGTGAGGAAAAGGAAAGAAGGTAAGAACGAATTGGAAAAATTAAGGGAACAAAATGAGGAGCAAAGGAGAGAAGCTGAAAGGGTAAAAGCAGCAGCAGACAGGGTATCAAGAGTAGTGTTGAGAGAGAAGAAGAAGGAAGAAGAAGAAAGAGAAAAGGAAATGGCAATATGGAAGAGGAGGGTACTATCAGAGACAGCTAAGAAATATGAAGAGGGGAAAGTAATAGAAAGTATAGTAGAGAGAGAAATAGTGAAATGGGAAAGGAAGAAAGAGAATGAAAGAATATTGGAACAGATGAGCAATGAAGTGATGGAGGAATTGAAAAGGAAAAGGGAGGAAAATAGTAGGGAGATGGAGGAGAGAAGTGAAGGGGAAAGAGAAGGGAGGAGTGGGGAGAGTGAAAGATGGGGGATGTATATAGAAGTAGAGAAGTAGCAACAACATCAGCACTAGGGGGAGCAGTTGGTAACAAAGGAAAAGGAGAAATAGACCTAATAGACTTAGAGACAGTAACAATAAAAGGGGAAAAGGCAGAGTGGGGGTGCCATTTATGAATGATTTTTGGAGTGAGGAGGAAGAAGGAGTGGAGAGAGAAGGAAGGAAGAGTGAAAGGGAAAGCTTAGATAAGCTATACCTCACTCGAACAAACGTAGACTCGCCATGGATCAGTAGGAGAAGGGAGGACCTGGAGAGAAGTGAGGAGGGAGTGCAAGGACTAGTGGAAAGACAAACCCATGAAACCACACCATCCCCATCTCCATCACGCCCTCCCCCATCGCACCCTACATGCTCAACCACTGCACGGTCGCTGCGCAGAATACAGCTCGCGCCCTTCATGGACGAACTGACACCCTATGCATGTCGGCTTAGAGACCTCCCTAGTCGCAGGCAAGACAGACAAATAAACACGCCCACATTAAATACAGGAAATGACGAAAGGGGAAAGGATGGAGAAGGAGTTAGGAGCAGGGGTAATAAGGACGGAATTGAAGAGGTAAAGGAACCGGAAGAAGAGGAGGGGTGTGAGGACTCGATATTATGGAACGTAAAGAGTGACACAAGACACAACTTAATGCCACTGTTGGAGAGAGGAGGGGTTAGACCACAGTACGTCCCTTGGAAGCATACGGATAAAGAAAATATAAAATGTAGGCTCCCATCACTAAGTGGAGGTGCGGGTAAGTGGATATATGAAATGGAAAAACACACCGCAGGACAGAAACTAGCAGTAGGAGATGTAAAGGGCCTGTTAATATCAATATTAGGGGATAGAGCGGATGACATTTGGAAGAGAGCGGGATTCCATGGGGTAACAATAACAAACACATCGCATGATGGGGCACCATTTGCAAACTGCAGACATGCGCTATGGCAGGCACTGAGAGTACAGTACCCAGACACATCAGACATAGGAGCAATTACTTCCCGTAAGATGCGTGAGAATGAGGATCCTGTTGATTATATCCAGGATATCCAAGAGAAGTGGCGCATGGAAACTAGAGAACAATGGGACAAAACACCAGCCATATTTTATCATATACTAGTACAAGGGCTCCCAGAAAGAGTTCAGAAACAACTAAAGAAAGTAGTGGGAATGGAAGCAAAACCATGGCCAGAAATACAACTGACTATAGTACATCACTGCAGGACATGGCAAGGAAAAATGAAACAAAAGGAAGAGGACAGGAAAACAGAAGAGGCTAAACTAGTACAGAAAAAACCTACTAAATACACAATGGAAGGGGCACTAATAACTACGCCCACACCAATGGCCCAAAGCCCCACACAAGTAGTGGCTGCACAAGATCCTGCTCAAATAGTACCTCCACAGACTATAACACAACAAGTCCCGCCACTGCAATTACACGCACCAAACATGGGAGGAGGGTACCCAATGCATGGAGCTGGGTATTATAGTTATAATAGGGGGAGAGGAGGATTTATGAGAGGGAGAGGATACGGATATAATGCCCAACAGCAGGTGGGAGGACTTAGAAATTCCTACCCCACAGGGCAACCAGTATACCAGGACAACACAGGGAGCTTCCCATGGCAAAGCAGGGAACCACCCGTGTGTTGGAGTTGTGGATTATTAGGACACATGTCAAGTACGTGTAGGGTCAGGCCAGGAACACCAGCATGGAATGAACAGGCACAACCTAGGACCTCACAAGAACAGCAGGGCGTACAACAACAGCAGACGTTACAACAAGGAAGTGACCCACAACAACAACAAATAACACAACAACAGCCACTGCCACAACAACAAGTAGCGCTAACACAGCAACCCCAAACTCAACAAACGCAATTGGGTAGGGTGACGGTCTTGGGACACAACCCTTACACAGGGAATGGCCAATCATTGTACCCACAATAGGACAGCCCACAGACGGCCTTGGTGTGTCCCATCCTGTCAGTAACACCTAATAGTGCGGAGGAGCCACGCATAGAGGTAACGATAGGTGACAAAAAATTATCACTCCTTGTTGACACCGGGGCAACCCGGTCTTGCATAAGGGAAGGTAAATTTAAGATGTCAGGCGAAGCCATGAACACCCAAGGATTTTCTGGGGCTAAAGGGTTGGTTCCCTTTACTGATAATGTTCCCTTATCTATTGGAGATTATGATCTGTCAGTTCCACTTTTATATTATAGTGCCTCACCAGTGAATATACTGGGGAGGGACATAATGAACAGGTTGAATATGACGATCTCCTTTACAGAGGATGGCATAATTTGCTCTACTCCAGGGATTAACATGCTCGCAGCACGACAGATTATGCAAGCATACTGTGGACAGACAGCGATTAGGGCGGAGCCAGTAGATGGCGAGCTATTCCAGTATGGAACAGACATGGCGTTTGCATGGATGCCAGGGATAGAAGGGAAGATATGGAGGAGGCCAGCAGCCTATCTGTTCCGACCAGAAACACCTGTTAATGAACCAGAAGGAAAGGTGTTTGTAATGGACATTGAGAGCATTATTGCAACAGCTGATTATATTGCTGTACATGCCCAAGATAAAGAAGGGAGAGCATGGAGGGCAGTGATAGCACTAGCAGAAGGATGTAGGCTGACCCAGGTGTCAGATGAGGAGCTGTTCTCAGAAGAAAAGGAGGAAGGTGAAATGGTGTTCATGATGAGTGTAGAAATATGGCTAAGAGTGGCTCACAAACAAGTAGCACAGAAAATTGCAATGGCACTTGAGGCACCCGCATGCACCCCAGTCCCCTTCTTTAAGGAGGATATGTCAAGGGTGCCCAAATCATAATGGACTATTAGCCCTTATGACGTGGGATGCATAAAAAGCATAGGGGGTGTAAGGATAAAATTGAAAAAAGGTGCCATACTACCAAGAGTGAAACAGTACCCACTGTCAAAAGAGGCAGATGAGGGCATATATGAAACCATAACGGCCCTTATAAACAATGGCATATTGGTCCCCTCAGAGTCACCATGTAACACGGCTGTGTACCCAGTGCGCAAGGCTAAAGGGGGGTCTTGGCGCTTCATACAGGACCTCAGGCCCTTGAATAACATAGTAGAAGCAGAGTATCCAGTAACAGCAAACCCGGCCACAATATTGTGTGGCATTCCAGCAGAAGCATCACGGTTTACAGTGATTGACCTTAAAAATGCTTTTTTCTCAATACCATTACACCCAGACTCACAAGATTTGACAAGCTTCACTTACCGAAATACAAAGTGGAAACATACCAGATTGCCACAGGGGTATTGTGAATCACCCTCAATTTTCAATAGAGTAATACAGATGGATTTGGGTAACGTTGAAGTGGAAAGCACAGTGTTACAGTATGTGGATGACATAATAATTTGCAGTACAAACGAAAGTAAATGCAGAGAGGACTCCTTAAAAATGTTGACGATATTGGCTGAAAAAGGGTACAAGGTAGACATGGATAAGATACAATACTGTCAGGAACAGGTACTTTACATTGGCCAACTGATATCCCAACATGGAAGAAAGATTGCACCACAAAGAGCACAGGCCATTTCAAGCACTCCAATGCCACAGACTGAGAGAACTGCAGCAATTTCTGGGGCTGTGCAACTACTGTAGAGCATGGGTATTTGATTACAGTTCATACATAGGACCCCTGCTTGAGGGTTTGAGAGAAGCCAATAAAGGGGAGAAAAAGTTGAGGTGGACTATGGAAATGAGGGAGGCCTTTGATGAATTGAAAGACGCGATATCAACTGCTCCGGTACTGGCATCCCCAGACTATGAGCGACGATTTTTTATATTTTCACATTGCGACTCAGCAGTGATGAAAGCAGTATTGGCCCAAAAAACGAGCATGGGCTATAAACCAGTAGCATTTTACAGCGGTCACTTAGACCCTGTGATGTTAGGTCACTTCCCTTGTGAACAAGGTCTCGCTGCAGCTGCTTTTGCAGTGGAAAAAGCATCAGCAATAACCATGGGGTGTCCAACTACACTGTTTGTGGAACATGCACTATTTGCAATATTGAATAAACCTAAGTCCACACTAACAACGCAGAGGGCATCAGGTTATGAGATCATTTTGTCTAGAGCTGAACTAGCAATTGTTAGATGTAGCACGGTTAACCCTGCAAGGTTCCTAGCAGAAGTAATTGAGGAGGGAGATTACGCCCATGACTGCACCCAAATAACTGAAATGTACTCGTGTACTAGAAAAGTTGAAGAAAACGCACTAGAGGGAGGTGAGCTTTTGTTTATTGATGGGTCATCAACTATTGATCAAGGAGATGGGATACGGAGGACTGGGGAGCAGTGGTAAAAATGATGGAGGCGCCGGTGTGTGTGGCTATGAAATGTGTACAATTACCACAGCATTATTCTGCTCAAGCCGCGGAACTGGTTGCACTAATATTGGCATTGAAGGAAAGTTTTGACAAGCGAGTAACCATATATTCCGACAGTGCATATGTTACATCCACTGTCCACTCAGGGCTATCAAAATGGAGAAGAAGAGGGTTTAGGAGAGCTGATGGCACTCCAGTGCAACATGCCCTCTTATTGGCTGAACTAATTGAAGTAATAAACGACCCCCAAGAACTAGCCCTAGTAAAATGCGCCGCACACACCAATGGTGAAGATCACGTCTCAAAAGGGAATGCAGCAGCAGACGCACATGCGAAATATGCTGCATACTTTGGTGAGATATGGAACCCCACAGACTCACAGAGAGGGAGAGGGAGGGGAATGGCTAGGGAGATGTTGATAAGAGAAGGGTACACCCATCTTCCAGCCACACAGATTATGGAGCTACAAGCGGCTGCACCAATGGCCGAAAAAGAAATATGGGTAAAAAGAGGATGTACAATGTCACCAACCGACGCACTATGGCGCCAGGGTGGCACTGGGAAAGTTGTAATACCGTTGGCACTTTTAAACACCGCCCTGAGCCAATTACATCACCCAGCCCATACAGGCAAGGAAATAATTGCAGCACGAATTAGAGAAGATTGGTTCTGTCCCGAGTTAAATTCTCATGTGTCGAATTTTATCAGCAATTGTCTCACATGTCAGCAGTTTACGGCCGGTCATACCCTAAAGGTGATAAGAGGTACCATACCCCGGCCAGAGGGACCTTTTCGGCACCTTCACATTGACTATGTTGATATGATCAACATATGTCAAGGTAATAGGTATATGATTGTAGTAGTATGTCCATTTTCTAGGTGGATTGAAGCAGGGCCCTGTTCACACCCAGATGCATTTAGAGCAGCCAAATTCCTAGTAAGGGAGGTCTTCCCCAGGTGGGGAGTGTGCGAGGTGTTAAGGTCAGACAATGGCCCACATTTCTCAAACGAAATGTTCCAGCATATCACATCCTTGCTGAGCATAAAACATAAATTTGCATGTGCATACCACCCACAGGCTAACGGTGTATGTGAACGCCTGAATGGCCTATTGAAGGAGGCAATTGCAAAAATACAACAAACAACAAAGAAAAGCTGGTTGTATTGCCTTCCATTAGCCCTATTTGAATTGAGGAATAGGCCAGGGTCCGACCACCACCTCACCCCTCACGAGGTGGTTACTGGACGTCAAATGCGCCTTCCCCTAACGCCAACGTCAAGGGCATTCACTGACCACGAAAGTTCAGCAAGTGTGTTAGGTGATGAAATGTATCAATATGTGTCTTCCTTTATTACTAGTGTTGTGTTTGTGTCTCAACAGCTCGAGCGCACACGGGGCGGGTCTACCAGCAATCAAGAAGAAGGCGCCAGTACAGAATTGGAAAAGGAGAACTTGTGCAAACTTGCCAAAGGTGACCACGTGCTACTTCGCAATTTCAATAGGAAGTGGAATGATAAGCGGTTCACTGGCCCCCATCTGGTAGAGGAGGTATCAACAAGAGCAGTAAAACTAAAAGACAAGCGTGCCTGGAACCACCTACATGATGTAAAGATCTACAAACTGCAGACCTGCCCCAGCGCCAACGACAGGTCCAGTGGAAGAACAGCAACAACATCCCCGACAGAGGAAGGAAGTTCTACCACAGACAACGACCCAATTGTTCCCTTACCGTGTCACTACCCAGCTTCCCCGGAGACAATAACTGACGAAGAAAGGGGTGATCCCCATACTGCCCACCCCATGGTCACACGCTCAAAGAGTAAAAATACTTCCGCCATCTGAGCCCAAACCCCCCGCCCATTGACCCCCAAGTATAGTTATAACTGAACTGAAAGACATTGCCTCACAAATACACATGTAAACACGTGAATGTTCTCTTTTTCTCTCGCACATACAGGAACTGCGTATTATTGTATTGTTAAGAAAATAGCTTACTAACAAGTTCACTGCCCAGGTGTAGATGGTACTCCCAGACGATAACTACCCAGAAGAATTGTCACACCAATTTGTATACGAAATAAAAAGGCCAACTTACCTAAAAAGGAGAAGGGTGCGTGTCTACTACACAGCATTCCTCTTGGCCATAGAATATTCCATGCCCCACCTCCGCCCATACTTGCCGATCCTAAGAGACAGATCACTTAGAGTAGCGTGGGAACAGCTCTTCGCCTGGGCACTGAATGACTATTTGATAGGGAGAGCTTAAAGGAAACAAACAACTAACATTTAATAACAAGCATTTTGAGAATTTTCAGGCGGGCAACTTTAACGTCGCAAGAATACGCTGCCAGGACTGCAGCAAGGTAAGAGCAAAATGCCGGTGAGATTAGCATATGTAATAAAAGTAATAGGGATTTTGATGATCACCGGGTTCTTGGCTGCCTCTGTATGGCAGTACAGCTATGCTATTAATTTTATTGCTGCACCTAAACCTAATATACCCCCGTCCCCTGCTGCAACAGGTGTTACGTCAGGTGATAATAGTAACCTTGCACCCAAGCAAAATAGAGTTAAACGCAGCACATACTCAGACAATAAAGGTATTGATAATTATATACAAGATTCAGCACACGTCACAAACATCATATGGTACCAACACATGACCCGCATTGGTAAGCAGACAACTGAGGACAGCTGCTACGTTTGCTCATTAATACCATACGCCATGAGTGCTTCACGAACATTTGTTGCCACAGAAATAGATGAAAAGACAGCACAGTGCATAATATACTTGGCACTGTTCCAAACGAAAGGAAGATTTCAAGGGACGGTAGTGCACATGACATGGAAAACACGAGACTCATATCCATATGAAAACAACTTCCTCAAGACCTATTTGAGTTACCACAAGAGCAGTTTACATGCTGAAGCATTCAGATACATAACAAGTGGCCCTGCAAAAGGAGAAACAAAGAAAGTAACACTGCAGTATCTACCATGCGATTGGTACGCCACTGAAGTTCCGGGTAAACAAGGATGTTGGGAGAGGCCGCTGGTGACGATAACAGGAAAGGTGCATCTGGACAACAGCTGGGAGATAGGAGTGATTGGCAGCAACATGATAACAAAAGAAACTATCTCAACTATCGAGGCACACAATCACCGATGTTGGACGACGTGGATCAAGTATGTACCAATGCTCACGTGGGTAGAAACAGATGAAGACCCAATAACAATACTACCGCTGACTGCGCCCAAGGTATGCTACCAGCATAAAGGAGAGGTGGACGTAGGATATAACACCAATTGTGCAAGTGTGACGGAGTTACCTGAGGGGGGAGCAGGAACAGCAGTAATAATGGACCATTATTGGGCCTGTGGAGAAAAGGCATACCATACACTGCCCCCCCTGTGGAATGGTGTGTGCACAATGGTGCACTTCAATGTACCATCACTAGTGGTACCTAAGAAGCATGTCAATGTGGCGAACTTTCCCAAAATGGATGAAGGGGACAAGAGAAAAAAGAGATCTGCACCACTTCAGGAGGAGCAAGGGAACAGGACCAACAGCAATGATACTGTCCTAAATAGAAGAAAAAGACAAGGAGAGCCACTGACAGGAAATTACCTGTGGGGAAGGTCGGAAACGGCACTAACCTCCATACCGCCAGAACACAGACTATTCAGCAGAGCAGCAATGTTCTTCTCCTCAATAATACACCCGGGACTGCAGGCTTACGCAAACGCGAAATGGCTCCAAATAACTAGATGGGAACTAATGATGACCATCAATTCTACAGTAAATGGGTTTAACGCAATAAAAGAGGAGCTGCGAGCTATAAGGATGGTAGCACTCCAGAACAGATATGTATTGGACCTTCTCACAGCAATGGAAGGAGGAGTTTGTGCAAAGATAGGACAATCATGCTGCACGTTCATACCTGCCAACGATGCTGATAATGGTACACTGACGGAAGCAGTTTCACAATTGGCCCAGATGCACTCCAAAATGATGGATGAAAGTAACGGTGTAAACAAGGATAAGAGCTGGTTTTCACTATTATGGTCATGGATGCCATCCTGGCTGTCAGATGGACTGAAAATAATAGTGGGTTGTACTATTTTGGCTGGAGCTACGCTGATCATAATTAGATTTTGGAAGGCCCGGAAGGCACATACCACTGACGAGTTGCTCGAAATGGTGGGAATGCACCCCTTGATGCCAGCAGATGACGGCCAACATACAGGTGTGATAATACAGGAGAGGGAGAAGTTGCGCACCCAAATCATCACCAACCATCTAGACCCACCGTCAGTGAAGATCGAGAACCCAAGAAACCCCAGGAGTTACATAGGGAAATGGGTATACTGTACTCCTGGAGGAACCTGTGAATATATGTATTGGTCATTTGAAGATCATGTAAACCATTATGGACATCTAGGAGGAATAACTAAGATATGGCGAGTAAGAGGAGATAACGAAAAGGATATGTTTGTGGTCGACAAGTCGACCAGAGGGGGGACTGAAGTGGGAGAATGGAAGACCAGGCTCCCGTCCTTCACCTCTCGCGCTTGGCCTAGAGGGTCACGACCCAGACACCTGCCACGAGAAGAGTTTGTCCATTTACCAGACGACCAAATACCCTGGTACAGGAACATACGGATGTGTCCATCTGCCTGCCCAACAGCCCGCACTGGCCATGCCGACACCTGCGGCACGGACCAACTAGACTAAAATCTACACGTCGTTAGAGATGCCATGACGACCTAGACAACGGGAAGCACATCTGTACAAATATACACACTGGACATTCCCACACCGATCTACACGAAGAATATACTCAGTGCTATGACGTAGGCGACAGGCATATTCACGGACGTGCATCTTTATTATTTTTACATAGGCTTTCAGAATGCAGAAACGCAAGACGCGTCATGAACTCATCTACAAAGCTTGCTCACGCTTCTCTTGAAACCAGTTACCACCATAAGAAATATAATGAAGACACAATACTGGTCATGGAACTATATGTTACTATAACCTAAAGCACCTATGCACCAAACGGACCACTTATGCACCAGGCCCAAGTAGGCCTCAAACAAGAGCTCCCGTGGACATTAACAAAGCAAGAGTCTGGTTGCTGATCCTGCAGAATGGGCCCGGTGAAACAACCAGCCAAGGTCGCAATGTTGCAAACCCACATTCCAAGAACAAAGCATCAAAGGCACGATGTTACAACCTCGCACTCCGCGCACCAACGTTAAGGTCACACCTGCAAATTAAATCAGACACACAGTGGAAAAGCAATATTAATTGTGCAGAATTCTGCCTCAAACACGGTCCCTCCCCACGTGACCAAGCCGAACCTGACGAGATGCCAAACCCAGGAGAGAAAAGGCGTCTGGATCCCTCGCTACGAGACACAGGCAGATACACTTGAAAGGCTCAATGGACATCTGCGACAGTGGGAGCGGTCAACCTTCCAACTATGAATAAATCCTCACATTGTCTGCACGTACCCATAGTGAAACATTGTTGCAATTGCAGGTACACCGAGAGCTGGGAACAGCGGTGGTCCCAGGCTGGGAAGCTCACGGGCGCACCAATCAGAACATGGGGCTCTTATCACTGACGCCAGTAATATTAACCAATCCTCAGGAGTCTTCATGTAACAATTTTCATGTATCTAATTGATAGATATATCACCTGACTACCCTTTGTCCACTAACATTGTCCTCCATATGTGTGCTATACTAACCCTACCACTCGAGCAACCAATTAAGAGTGGCGATAGGTTTTTTGTTAACTTTCTGAAGTGACGCAAATAGCGCGTAATAATACAGTAAAAAGGGCCTGCGAGCCCTACGATTGTGTGTGTGTCAGGACGGACGCGTACGCTCCTTGACCCATCCCTGCCATTTTGTCTAATAAACAGCAGAGTCACCTTGCTCCTTGTGTGTGTCTCATACTCTATCTCATCTGGGATACACGGGAGGAGTTGGGGCCTCCCTGCCTGGAGGTCTGCGGACGGCCCGGCCGACCCCGGCAGAATTTCCCCCCGACACTACACCCCTGAGAGTTCCAAATATGTTAGCAGCCCAAAAAAGGCCTTAAAAGCATTTTAGGCCAGGAAAAATGTTCAAAACTTTATAGGCTCAAAAAAGGGGTTTACAGGGATCCCAGACCCCCTAAAGTCCAGAAACGTTTGGTGGACCAAAAACTGTGCGAGAGAGCTCTGAATGTCCCAGAAACATTTGCAGCCTGAAAGGGGAATTAACCCACATCCTAGACCACTGAAATTCCCAAACACAGTGTTGGCATGAAAAATGCATCCTTCACACCTGAAAGTTCTGAATATTTTAGCAGCGCAAAAGAGGCCTTGATATGCATCTTAGGCCTGCAAAAATGTTGAAAACTTTGGAGGCCTAAAAAAGGGGTTTACAGGCATCGGAGACCCCCTAAAATCCAGAAAATGTTGGCGGCCGAAAAAGGGTGTCGGAGAGCTCTGAATGTCCCAAAAACATTTGCAGCCTGAAAGGGGCATTAACCCGCATCCTAGACCACTGACTATCCCAAAAATATTTCTGGCACGAAAAATGCATCCGACAACCCTGAAAGTTCAGAATATGTTAGCGGCCCAAAAAAGGCCTTAAAAGCATCTTAGGCCTGGAAAAATGTTCAAAACTTTATAGGCTCAAAAAAGGGGTTTACAGGCATCCTAGACCCCCTAAAGTCCAGAATATGTTGGTCGGCCAAAAACGGTGTGAGCGAGCTCTGAATGTCCCAAAAACATTTGCAGTCTGAAAGGGGCATTAACCCGCATCCTAGACCCCTGAAATTCCCAAAAATATTTTTGGTCCAAAAAATGCATCCTACAGCCCTGAGAGTTCTGAATATGTTAGCAGCCCAAAAAAGGCCTTAAAAGCATCTTAGGCCTGGAAAAATGTTCAAAACTTTATAGGCTCAGAAAAGGGGTTTACAGGCATCCTAGACCCCCTAAAGTCCAGAATATGTTGGTGGGCCAAAAACGGTGTGAGAGAGCTCTGAATGTCCCAAAAACATTTGCAGTCTGAAAGGGGCATTAACCCGCATCCTAGACCCCTGAAATGCCCAAAAATATTTTTGGCCCAAAAAATGCATCCTACAGCCTTGAGAGTGCCGAATATGTTAGCAGCCCAAAAAAGGCCTTAAAAGTTTCCTAGGCCTGGAAAAATGTTCAAAACTTTATAGGCTCAGAAAAGGGGTTTACAGGCATCCTAGACCCCCTAAAGTCCAGAATATGTTGGTGGGCCAAAAACGGTGTGAGCGAGCTCTGAATGTCCCAAAAACATTTGCAGTCTGAAAGGGGCATTAACCCGCATCCTAGACCCCTGAAATTCCCAAAAATATTTTTGGCCCAAAAATGCATCCTACCCCCTGAAAGTTCTGAATATATTAGCCCAAAAAAGGCCTTAAAATGCATCTTAGGCCTGCAAAAATTTTGTAAACTTTGGAGGCCTAAAAAAGGGGTTTTCAGGCATCCCAGACCCCCTAAAGTCCAGAAAATGTTGGTGGCCCAAAAATGGTGTGAGAGAGCTCTGAATGTCCCAAAAACATTTGCAGTCTGAAAGGGCCATTAACCCGCATCCTAGACCCCTGAAATTCCCAAAAATATTTTTGGCCCAAAAATGCATCCTACCCCCTGAAAGTTCTGAATATATTAGCCCAAAAAAGGCCTTAAAATGCATCTTAGGCCTGCAAAAATTTTGTAAACTTTGGAGGCCTAAAAAAGGGGTTTTCAGGCATCCCAGACCCCCTAAAGTCCAGAAAATGTTGGTGGCCCAAAAATGGTGTGAGAGAGCTCTGAATGTCCCAAAAACATTTGCAGTCTGAAAAGGCCATTAACCCGCTTCCTAGACCCCTGAAATTCCTAAAAATATTTTTGACACGAAAAATGCATCCTACATCCCTGAAAGTACAGAATATGTTAGCAGCCCAAAAAAGGCCTTAAATGCATTTTAGGCCTGCAAAAATGTTGAAAACTTTGGAGGCCTAAAAAAGGGGTTTACAGGCATCCTAGACCCCCTAAACTCCAGACTATGTTGGTGGCCAAAAAAAGGTGTGAGAGAGCTCTGAATGTCAAAAAAACTTTTGCAGCCTGAAAGGGGCATTAACCCACATCCTAGACCACTGAAATTCCCAAAAATATTTTTGGCCCGAAAAATGCATCCTACCCCCTGAAAGTTCAGAATATGTTAGCCCAAAAAAGCTCTTAAAATGCATATTAGGCCTGCAAAGATTCTGAAAACTTTGGAGGCCTAAAAAAGGGGTTTACAGGCATCCTAGACCCCCCTAAAGTCTCGAAAACGTTGGTGGCCGAAAAACAGTGTGAGAGATCTCTGAATGTCCCCAAAACATTTGCAGCCTGAAAGGGGCATTAACCTGCATCCCAGGCCACTGAAATCCCAAAAATATTTTTGGCACGAAAAATGCATCCAACACCCCTGAAAGTACAGAATATGTTAGCAGCCCAAAAAAGGCCTTAAACGCATTTTAGGCCTGGAAAAATGTTGAAAACTTTATAGGCTCAAAAAAGGGGTTTACAGGCATCCCAGACCCCCTAAAGTCCAGAAAATGTTGGTGGCCGAAAAACAGTGTGAGAGATCTCTGAATGTCCCCAAAACATTTGCAGTCTGAAAGGGGCATTAACCCGCATCCTAGGCCACTGAAATTCCCAAAAATATTTTTGGCACGAAAAATGCATCCGACAACCCTGAAAGTTCGGAATATGTTAGCGGCCCAAAAAAGGCCTTAAATGCATTTTAGGCCTGCAAAAACGTTGAAAACTTTGGAGTCCTAAAAAAGGGGTTTACAGGCATCCCAGACCCCCTAAAGTCCAGAAAATGTTGGTGGCCGAAAAACAGTGTGAGAGATCTCTGAATGTCCCAAAAACATGTGCAGCCTGAAAGGGGCATTAACCTGCATCCTAGGCCCCTGAAATGCTCAAAAATATTTTTGGCCCAAAAAATGCATCCAACACCCCTGAGAGTTCCGAATATGTTAGCAGCCCAAAAAAGACCTTAAAAGCATTTTAGGCCTGGAAAAATGTTCAAAACTTTATAGGCTCAAAAAAGGGGTTTACAGGGATCCCAGACCCCCTAAAGTCCAGAAAATGTTGGTGGCCCAAAAATGGTGTGAGAGAGCTCTGAATGTCCCAAAAACATTTGCAGTCTTTAAGGGGCATTAACCCGCATCCTAGGCCACTGAAATTTCCAAAAATATTTTTGGCACGAAAAATGCATCCACACCCCTGAAAGTACAGAATATGTTAGCAGCCCAAAAAAGCCCTTAAAATGCATTTTAGGCTTGAAAAAATGTAGAAAACTTTGGAGGCCCAATAAAGGGGTTTACAGGCATCCCAGACCCCCTAAAGTCCAGAAAATGTTGGTGGACCAAAAACTGTGCGAGAGGGCTCTGAATGTCCCAAAAACATTTGCAGCCTGAAAGGGGAATTAACCCAAATCCTAGACCACTGAAATTCCCAAACACAGTGTTGGCATGAAAAATGCATCCTTCACACCTGAAAGTTCTGAATATTTTAGCAGCGCAAAAGAGGCCTTGATATGCATCTTAGGCCTGCAAAAATGTTGAAAACTTTGGAGGCCTAAAAAAGGGGTTTACAGGCATCGGAGACCCCCTAAAATCCAGAAAATGTTGGCGGCCGAAAAAGGGTGTCGGAGAGCTCTGAATGTCCCAAAAACATTTGCAGCCTGAAAGGGGCATTAACCCGCATCCTAGACCACTGACTATCCCAAAAATATTTCTGGCACGAAAAATGCATCCGACAACCCTGAAAGTTCAGAATATGTTAGCGGCCCAAAAAAGGCCTTAAAAGCATCTTAGGCCTGGAAAAATGTTCAAAACTTTATAGGCTCAAAAAAGGGGTTTACAGGCATCCTAGACCCCCTAAAGTCCAGAATATGTTGGTCGGCCAAAAACGGTGTGAGCGAGCTCTGAATGTCCCAAAAACATTTGCAGTCTGAAAGGGGCATTAACCCGCATCCTAGACCCCTGAAATTCCCAAAAATATTTTTGGTCCAAAAAATGCATCCTACAGCCCTGAGAGTTCTGAATATGTTAGCAGCCCAAAAAAGGCCTTAAAAGCATCTTAGGCCTGGAAAAATGTTCAAAACTTTATAGGCTCAAAAAAGGGGTTTACAGGCATCCTAGACCCCCTAAAGTCCAGAATATGTTGGTGGGCCAAAAACGGTGTGAGAGAGCTCTGAATGTCCCAAAAACATTTGCAGTCTGAAAGGGGCATTAACCCGCATCCTAGACCCCTGAAATGCCCAAAAATATTTTTGGCCCAAAAAATGCATCCTACAGCCTTGAGAGTGCCGAATATGTTAGCAGCCCAAAAAAGGCCTTAAAAGTTTCCTAGGCCTGGAAAAATGTTCAAAACTTTATAGGCTCAGAAAAGGGGTTTACAGGCATCCTAGACCCCCTAAAGTCCAGAATATGTTGGTGGGCCAAAAACGGTGTGAGCGAGCTCTGAATGTCCCAAAAACATTTGCAGTCTGAAAGGGGCATTAACCCGCATCCTAGACCCCTGAAATTCCCAAAAATATTTTTGGCCCAAAAATGCATCCTACCCCCTGAAAGTTCTGAATATATTAGCCCAAAAAAGGCCTTAAAATGCATCTTAGGCCTGCAAAAATTTTGTAAACTTTGGAGGCCTAAAAAAGGGGTTTTCAGGCATCCCAGACCCCCTAAAGTCCAGAAAATGTTGGTGGCCCAAAAATGGTGTGAGAGAGCTCTGAATGTCCCAAAAACATTTGCAGTCTGAAAGGGCCATTAACCCGCTTCCTAGACCCCTGAAATTCCTAAAAATATTTTTGACACGAAAAATGCATCCTACACCCCTGAAAGTACAGAATATGTTAGCAGCCCAAAAAAGGCCTTAAATGCATTTTAGGCCTGCAAAAATGTTGAAAACTTTGGAGGCCTAAAAAAGGGGTTTACAGGCAGCCTAGACCCCCTAAACTCCAGACCATGTTGGTGGCCCAAAAATGGTGTGAGCGAGCTCTGAATGTCAAAAAAACTTTTGCAGCCTGAAAGGGGCATTAACCCACATCCTAGACCACTGAAATTCCCAAAAATATTTTTGGCCCGAAAAATGCATCCTACCCCCTGAAAGTTCAGAATATGTTAGCCCAAAAAAGGCCTTAAAATGCATATTAGGCCTGCAAAGATTCTGAAAACTTTGGAGGCCTAAAAAAAGGGTTTACAGGCATCCTAGACCCCCGAAAGTCCAGAATATGTTGGTGGCTGAAAAACGGTGTATGATAGCTCTGAATGTCCCAAAACATTTGCAGCCTGAAAGGGGCATTAACCCGCATCCTAGACCCCTGAAATTCCCAAAAATATATTTGGCCCGAAAAAATCATCCAACACCCCTGAAAGTACAGAATATGTTAGCAGCCCAAAAAAGGCCTTTAATGCATCTTAGGCCTGCAAAAATGATGAAAACTTTGGAGACCCAAAAAAGTGGTTTACAGGCATCGTAGACACCCTAAAGTCCAGAGAATTTTGGTGGACCAAAAACTGTGCGAGAGAGCTCTGAATGTCCCAAAAACATTTGCAGCCTGAAAGGGGAATTAACCCTCATCCTAGACCACTGAAATTCCCAAACATATTGTTGGCATGAAAAATGCATCCTTCACACCTGAAAGTTCTGAATATTTTAGCAGCCCAAAAAAGGCCTTAAAAGCATCTTAGGCCTGCAAAAATGTTGAAAACTTTGGAGTCCTAAAAAAGGGGCTTACAGGCATCCTAAAGTCCAGAAAATGATGGTGGCCCAAAAACGGTGTGAGAGAGCTCTGAATGTCCCAAAAACATTTGCAGTCTGAAAGGGGCATTAACCCGCATCCTAGACCCCTGAAATGCCCAAAAATATTTTTGGCCCAAAAAATGCATCCTACACCCCTGAGAGTTCCAAATATGTTAGCAGCCCAAAAAAGGCCTTAAAAGCATTTTAGGCCTGGAAAAAATGTTCAAAACTATATAGGCTCAAAAAAGGGGTTTACAGGCATCCCAGAAACCCCTAAAGTCCAGAAAATGTCGGTGGCCCAAAAATGGTGTGAGAGAGCTCTGAATGTCCCAAAAACATTTGCAGTCTGAAAGGGGCATTAACCCGCATCCTAGGCCACTGAAATTTCCAAAAATATTTTTGGCACGAAAAATGCATCCACACCCCTGAAAGTACAGAATATGTTAGCAGCCCAAAAAAGGCCTTAAAATGCATTTTAGGCCTGCAAAAATGTTGAAAACTTTGGAGGCATAAAAAAGGGGTTTACAGGCATCCTAGACCCCCGAAAGCCCAGAATATGTTGGTGGCTGAAAAACGGTGTATGATAGCTCTGAATGTCCCAAAAACATTTGCAGCCTGAAAGGGGCATTAACCCGCATCCTAGACCACTGAAATTCCCAAAAATATTTCTGGCACGAAAAATGCATCCTACCCCCTGAAAGTTCATAATATGTTAGCAGCCCAAAAAAGGCCTTAAAATGCATCTTAGGCCTGCAAACATTTTGGAATCTTTGGAGGCCTAAAAAAGGGCTTTACACGCATCCTAGACCCCCCTAAAGTCCAAAAAATGTTGGCGGCAGAAAAACAGTGTGAGAGATCTCTGAATGTCCCAAAAAACATTTGCAACCTGGAAGGGGAATTATCCCGCATCCTAGACCATTAAAATTCCCAAAAATATTTCTGGCACGAAAAATGCATCCTACACCCCTGAAAGTTCCGAAAATGTTGGCAGCCCAAAAAAGGCCTTAAAATATATCTTAGGCCTGCAAAAATGTATAAAACTTTGGAGGCCCAAAAAAAAGGTTTATAGGCATCGTAGACCCCCCACAATCCAGAAAATGTTGGTGGCACAAAAACTGTGCCAAAGAGCTCTGAATGTCCCAAAAACATTTGCAGCCTGAATGGGGCATTAACCTGCATCCTAGACCACTGAAATTCCCCAAAAAATATTTTTGGCCCGAAAAATGCATCCAACACCCCTGAAAGTACAGAATATGTTAGCAGCCCAAAAAAGTCCTTTAATGCATCTTAGGCCTGCAAAAATGATGAAAACTTTATAGGCTCAAAAAAGGGGTTTACAGGCATCCTAGACCCGCTAAAGTCCAGAAAATGTTGGTTGCGCAAAAACGGTGTCAGAGAGCTCTGAATGTCCCAAAAACATTTGCAGCCTAAAAGGGGCATTATCCCGCATCCTAGGCCACTGATATTCGGCAAAATATTTTTGGAACGAAAAATGCATCCAACACCCCTAAAAGTACAGAATATGTTAGCAGCCCAAAAAAGGCCTTAAAAGCATCTTAGGCCTGGTAAAATGTTGAAAACTTTATAGGCTCAAAAAAGGGGTTTACAGGCGTCCTAGACCCCCTAAAGTCCAGAAAATATTGGTGGCCCAAAAATGGTGTGAGAAAGCTCTGCATGTCCCAAAAACATTTGCAGTCTGAAAGGGGCATTAACCCGCTTCCTAGACCCCTGAAATTACTAAAAATATTTTTGACACGAAAAATGCATCCTACACCCCTGAAAGTACAGAATATTTTAGCCGCCCAAAAAAGGCCTTAAATGCATTTTAGGCCTGCAAAAATGTTGAAAACTTTGGAGGCCTAAAAAAGGGGTTTACAGGCATCCTAGACCCCCTATAGTCCAGAATATGTTGGTGGCTGAAAATTGGTGTATGATAGCTCTGAATGTCCCAAAACATTTGCAGCCTGAAAGGGGCATTAACCCGCATCCTAGACCACTGAAATTCCCAAAAATATTATTGGCACGAAAAATGCATCCTACACCCCTGAAAGTTCAGAAAATGATGGCAGCCCAAAAAAGCCCTTAAAATGCATTTTAGGCCTGCAAAAATGTAGAAAACTTTGGAGGCCCAAAAAAGTGCTTTACAGGCATCGTAGACCCCCTAAAGTCCAGAAACTTTTGGTGGTCCAAAAACTGTGCGAGAGAACTCTGAATGTCCCAAAAACATTTGCAGCCTTAAAGGGGAATTAACCCACATCCTAGACCACTGAAATTCCCAAACATAGTGTTGGCATGAAAAATGCATCCTTCACACCTGAAAGTTCTGAATATTTTAGCAGCGCAAAAGAGGCCTTGATATGCATCTTAGGCCTGCAAAAATGTTCAAAACTTTATAGGCTCAAAAAAGGGGTTTACAGGCATCCAGACCCCCTTAAGTCCAGAAAATGTTGGTGGCCCAAAAATGGTGTGAGAGCTCTGAATGTCCCAAAAACATTTGCAGTCTGAAAGGGGCATTAACCCGCATCCTAGGCCACTGAAATGTCCAAAAATATTTTTGGCACGAAAAATGCATCCACACCCCTGAAAGTACAGAATATGTTAGCAGCCCAAAAAAGCCCTTAAAATGCATTTTAGGCTTGAAAAAATGTAGAAAACTTTGGAGGCCCAAAAAAGGGGTTTACAGGCATCCCAGACCCCCTAAAGTCCAGAAAATGTTGGTGGACCAAAAACTGTGCGAGAGAGCTCTGAATGTCCCAAAAACATTTGCAGCCTGAAAGGGGAATTAACCCAAATCCTAGACCACTGAAATTCCCAAACACAGTGTTGGCATGAAAAATGCATCCTTCACACCTGAAAGTTCTGAATATTTTAGCAGCGCAAAAGAGGCCTTGATATGCATCTTAGGCCTGCAAAAATGTTGAAAACTTTGGAGGCCTAAAAAGGGGTTTACAGGCATCCGAGACCCTCTAAAATCCAGAATATGTTGGTGGCCGAAAAAGGGTGTCGGAGAGCTCTGAATGTCCCAAAAACATTTGCAGCCTGAAAGGGGCATTAACCCGCATCCTAGACCACTGACTATCCCAAAAATATTTCTGGCACGAAAAATGCATCCTACAGCCCTGAGAGTTCCGAATATGTTAGCAGCCCAAAAAAGGCCTTAAAAGCATCTTAGGCCTGGAAAAATGTTCAAAACTTTATAGGCTCAAAAAAGGGGTTTACAGGCATCCTAGACCCCCTAAAGTCCAGAATATGTTGGTGGGCCAAAAACGGTGTGAGAGAGCTCTGAACGTCCCAAAAACATTTGCAGTCTAAAAGGGGCATTAACCCGCATCCTAGACCCCTGAAATGCCCAAAAATATTTTTGGCCCAAAAAATGCATCCTACACCCCTGAGAGTTCCAAATATGTTAGCAGCCCAAAAAAGGCCTTAAAAGCATCTTAGGTCTGGAAAAATGTTCAAAACTTTATAGGCTCAAAAAAGGGGTTTACAGACATCCTAGACCCCCTAAAGTCCAGAATATGTTGGTGGCTGAAAAACGGTGTATGATAGCTCTGAATGTCCCAAAACATTTGCAGCCTGAAAGGGGCATTAACCCGCATCCTAGACCACTGAAATTTCCAAAAATATTATTGGCACGAAAAATGCATCCACACCCCTGAAAGTACAGAATATGTTAGCAGCCCAAAAAAGGCCTTAAAATGCATTTTAGGCCTGCAAAAATGTTGAAAACTTTGGAGGCCTAAAAAAGGGGTTTACAGGCATCCTAGACCCCCTAAAGTCCAGAATATGTTGGTGGCTGAAAAACGGTGTATGATAGCTCTGAATGTCCCAAAACATTTGCAGCCTGAAAGGGGCATTAACCCGCATCCTAGACCACTGAAATTCCCAAAAATATTATTGGCACGAAAAATGCATCCTACACCCCTGAAAGTTCAGAAAATGATGGCAGCCCAAAAAGCCTTTAAAATGCATTATAGGCCTGCAAAAATGTAGAAAACTTTGGAGGCCTAAAAAAGGGGTTTACAGGCATCCTAGACCCCCTAAACTCCAGACTATGTTGGTGGCCAAAAAAAGGTGTGAGAGAGCTCTGAATGTCAAAAAAACTTTTGCAGCCTGAAAGGAGCATTAACCCACATCCTAGACCACTGAAATTCCCAAAAAAATTCCCAAAATTGGCCCCCTGAAAGTTCAGAATATGTTAGCCCAAAAAAGGCCTTAAAATGCATATTAGGCCTGCAAAGATTCTGAAAACTTTGGAGGCCTAAAAAAGGGGTTTACAGGCATCCTAGACCCCCCTAAAGTCTCGAAAACGTTGGTGGCCGAAAAACAGTGTGAGAGATCTCTGAATGTCCCCAAAACATTTGCAGCCTGAAAGGGGCATTAACCTGCATCCCAGGCCACTGAAATCCCAAAAATATTTTTGGCACGAAAAATGCATCTAACACCCCTGAAAGTACAGAATATGTTAGCAGCCCAAAAAAGGCCTTAAACGCATTTTAGGCCTGGAAAAATGTTGAAAACTTTATAGGCTCAAAAAAGGGGTTTACAGGCATCCCAGACCCCCTAAAGTCCAGAAAATGTTGGTGGCCCAAAAATGGTGTGAGAGAGCTCTGAATGTCCCAAAAATATTTGCAGTCTGAAAGGGGCATTAACCCGCATCCTAGACCCCTGAAATGCCCAAAAATATTGTTGGCCCAAAAAATGCATCCTACACCCCTGAGAGTTCCAAATATGTTAGCAGCCCAAAAAAGGCTTTAAAAGCATCTTAGGCCTGGAAAAATGTTCAAAACTTTATAGGCTCAAAAAAGGGGTTTACAGGCATCGTAGACCCCCGAAAGTCCAGAATATGTTGGTGGCTGAAAAACTGTGCGAGAGAGCTCTGAATGTCCCAAAAACATTTGCAGTCTGAAAGGGGCATTAACCCGCATCCTAGACCACTGAAATTCCCAAAAATATTTCTGGCACGAAAAATGCATCCACACCCCTGAAAGTACAGAATATGTTAGCAGCCCAAAAAAGGCCTTAAAATGCATCTTAGGCCTGCAAACATTTTGAAATCTTTGGAGGCCTAAAAAAGGGCTTTACACGCATCCTAGACCCCCCTAAAGTCCAGAAAATGTTGGCGGCAGAAAAACAGTGTGAGAGATCTCTGAATGTCCCAAAAAACATTTGCAACCTGGAAGGGGAATTATCCCGCATCCTCGACCATTAAAATTCCCAAAAATATTTCTGGCACGAAAAATGCATCCTACACCCCTGAAAGTTCCGAAAATGTTGGCAGCCCAAAAAGGGCCTTAAAATATATCGTAGGCCTGCAAAAATGTATAAAACTTTGGAGGCCCAAAAAAAAGGTTTATAGGCATCGTAGACCCCCTACAATCCAGAAAATGTTGGTGGCACAAAAACTGTGCCAGAGAGCTCTGAATGTCCCAAAAACATTTGCAGCCTGAATGGGGCATTAACCTGCATCCTAGACCACTGAAATTCCCCAAAAAATATTTTTGGCCCGAAAAATGCATCCAACACCCCTGAAAGTACAGAATATGTTAGCACCCAAAAAGGGCCTTTAATGCATCTTAGGCCTGCAAAAATGATGAAAACTTTATAGGCTCAAAAAAGGGGTTTACAGGCATCCTAGACGCGCTAAAGTCCAGAAAATGTTGGTTGCGCAAAAACGGTGTCAGAAAGCTCTGAATGTCCCAAAAACATTTGCAGTCTGAAAGGGGCATTAACCCGCTTCCTAGACCCCTGAAATTACTAAAAATATTTTTGACACGAAAAATGCATCCTACACCCCTGAAAGTACAGAATATTTTAGCCGCCGAAAAAAGGCCTTAAATGCATTTTAGGCCTGCAAAAATGTAGAAAACTTTGGAGGCCCAAAAAAGTGGTTTACAGGCATCGTAGACCCCCTAAAGTCCAGAATATGTTGGTGGCTGAAAATCGGTGTATGATAGCTCTGAATGTCCCAAAGCATTTGCAGCCTGAAAGGGGCATTAACCCGCATCCTAGACCACTGAAATTCCCAAAAATATTATTGGCACGAAAAATGCATCCTACACCCCTGAAAGTTCAGAAAATGACGGCAGCCCCAAAAAGCCCTTAAAATGCATTTTAGGCCTGCAAAAATGTAGAAAACTTTGGAGGCCCAAAAAAGGGGTTTACAGGCATCGTAGACCCCCGAAAGTCCAGAATATGTTGGTGGCTGAAAAACTGTGCGAGAGACCCCCTAAAGTCCAGAAACTTTTGGTGGTCCAAAAACTGTGCGAGAGAGCTCTGAATGTCCCAAAAACATTTGCAGCCTTAAAGGGGAATTAACCCACATCCTAGACCACTGAAATTCCCAAACATAGTGTTGGCATGAAAAATGCATCCTTCACACCTGAAAGTTCTGAATATTTTAGCAGCGCAAAAGAGGCCTTGATATGCATCTTAGGCCTGCAAAAATGTTGAAAACTTTGGAGGCCTAAAAAGGGGTTTACAGGCATCCTAGACCCCCTAAACTCCAGAATATGTTGGTGGCCAAAAAAAGGTGTGAGAGAGCTCTGAATGTCAAAAAAACATTTGCAGCCTGAAAGGGGCATTAACCCACATCCTAGACCACTGAAATTCCCAAAAATATTTTTGGCATGAAAAATGCATCCACACCCCTGAAAGTACAGAATATGTTAGCAGCCCAAAAAAGGCCTTAAAATGCATTTTAGGCCTGCAAAAATGTTGAAAACTTTGGAGGCATAAAAAAGGGGTTTACAGGCATCCTAGACCCCCGAAAGTCCAGAATATGTTGGTGGCTGAAAAACGGTGTATGATAGCTCTGAATGTCCCAAAACATTTGCAACCTGAAAGGGGCATTAACCCGCATCCTAGACCACTGAAATTCCCAAAAATATTATTGGCACGAAAAATGCATCCTACACCCCTGAAAGTTCAGAAAATGATGGCAGCCCAAAAAAGCCCTTAAAATGCATTTTAGGCCTGCAAAAATGTAGAAAACTTTGGAGGCCCAAAAAAGGGGTTTACAGGCATCGTAGACCCCCTAAATTCCAGAAACGTTTGGGGGACCAAAAACGGTGCGAGAGAGCTCTGAATGTCCCGAAAACATTTGCAGCCTGAAAGGGGAATTAACCCACATCCTAGACCACTGAAATTCCCAAACATAGTGTTGGCATGAAAAATGCATCCTTCACACCTGAAAGTTCTGAATATTTTAGCAGCGCAAAAGAGGCCTTGATATGCATCTTAGGCCTGCAAAAATGTTGAAAACTTTGGAGGCCTAAAAAAGGGGTTTACAGGCATCCGAGACCCCCTAAAATCCAGAATATGTTGGTGGCCGAAAAATAGTGTCAGAGAGCTCTGAATGTCCCAAAAACATTTGCAGCCTGAAAGGGGCATTAACCCGCATCCTAGACCACTGACTATCCCAAAAATATTTCTGGCACGAAAAATGCATCCAACACCCCTGAAAGTACAGAATATGTTAGCAGCCCAAAAAAGGCCTTTAATGCATCTAAGGCCTGGAAAAATGTTGAAAACTTTGGAGGCCTAAAAAAGGGGTTTACAGGCATCCTAGACCCCCTAAACTCCAGACTATGTTGGTGGCCAAAAAAAGGTGTGAGAAAGCTCTGCATGTCCCAAAAACATTTGCAGTCTGAAAGGGCCATTAACCCGCTTCCTAGACCCCTGAAATTCCTAAAAATATTTTTGACACGAAAAATGCATCCTACACCCCTGAAAGTACAGAATATGTTAGCAGCCCAAAAAAGGCCTTAAATGCATTTTAGGTCTGCAAAAATGTTGAAAACTTTGGAGGCCTAAAAAAGGGGTTTACAGGCATCCTAGACCCCCTAAACTCCAGACTATGTTGGTGGCCAAAAAAAGGTGTGAGAGAGCTCTGAATGTCAAAAAAACATTTGCAGCCTGAAAGGGGCATTAACCCACATCCTAGACCACTGAAATTCCCAAAAATATTTTTGGGACGAAAAATGCATTCAACACCCATGAAAGTACAGAATATGTTAGCAGCCCAAAAAAGGCCTAAAAGCATCTTAGACCTGGAAAAATGTTCAAAACTTTATAGGCTCAAAAAAGGGGTTTACAGACATCCTAGACCCCCTAAAGTCCAGAAAATATTGGTGGCCCAAAAACAGTGTGAGAGAGCTCTGAATGTCCCAAAAACATGTGCAGTCTGAAAGGGGCATTAACTCGCATCCTAGGCCACTGAAATCCCAAAAATATTTTTGGCCCAAAAAATGCATCCTACCCCCTGAAAGTTCAGAATATGTTAGCGGCCCAAAAAAGGCCTTAAATGCATTTTATGCCTGCAAAAATGTTGAAAACTTTGGAGTCCTAAAAAAGGGGTTTACAGGCATCCTAAAGTCCAGAAAATGATGGTGGCCCAAAAACGGTGTGAGAGAGCTCTGAATGTCCCAAAAACATTTGCAGTCTGAAAGGGGCATTAACCCGCATCCTAGACCCCTGAAATGCCCAAAAATATTGTTGGCCCAAAAAATGCATCCTACACCCCTGAAAGTTCCAAATATGTTAGCAGCCCAAAAAAGGCCTTAAAAGCATTTTAGGCCTGGAAAAATGTTCAAAACTTTATAGGCTCAAAAAAGGGGTTTACAGGCATCCTAGACCCCCGAAAGTCAAGAATATGTTGGTGGCCAAAAAAAGGTGTGAGAGAGCTCTGAATGTCAAAAAAACATTTGCAGCCTGAAAGGGGCATTAACCCACATCCTAGACCCCTGAAATTCCCAAAAATATTTTTGGCCCGAAAAAATCATCCAACACCCCTGAAAGTACAGAATATGTTAGCAGCCCAAAAAAGGCCTTAAATGCATCTTAGGCCTGCAAAAATGATGAAAACTTTATAGGCTCAAAAAAGGGGTTTACAGGCATCCTAGACCCGCTAAAGTCCAGAAAATGTTGGTTGCGCAAAAACGGTGTCAGAGAGCTCTGAATGTCCCAAAAACATTTGCAGCCTAAAAGGGGCATTATCCCGCATCCTAGGCCTCTGATATTCGCCAAAATATTTTTGGCCCGAAAAAATCATCCAACACCCCTGAAAGTACAGAATATGTTAGCAGCCCAAAAAAGGCCTTTAATGCATCTTAGGCCTGGTAAAATGTTGAAAACTTTATAGGCTCAAAAAAGGGGTTTACAGGTGTCCTAGACCCCCTAAAGTCCAGAAAATATTGGTGGCCCAAAAATGGTGCGAGAAAGCTCTGAATGTCCCAAAAACATTTGCAGTCTGAAAGGGGCATTAACCCGCTTCCTAGACCCCTGAAATTCCTAAAGATATTTTGACACAAAAATGCATCCTACACCCCTGAAAGTACAGAATATGTTAGCAGCCCAAAAAAGGCCTTAAATGCATTTTAGGCCTGCAAACATGTTGAAAACTTTGGAGGCCTAAAAAAGGGGTTTACAGGCATCCTAGACCCCCTAAAGTCCAGAAAATTATGGTGGCCCAAAAATGGTGTGAGAGCTCTGAATGTCCCAAAAACATTTGCAGTCTGAAAGGGGCATTAACCCACATCCTAGGCCACTGAAATTCCCAAAAATATTTTTGGCACGAAAAATGCATCCACACCCCTGAAAGTACAGAATATGTTAGCAGCCCAAAAAAGGCCTTAAAATGCATTTTAGGCCTGCAAAAATGTTGAAAACTTTGGAGGCCCAAAAAAGTGGTTAACAGGCATCGTAGACCCCCTAAAGTCCAGAAACATTTGGTGGTCCAAAAACTGTGCGAGAGAGCTCTGAATGTCCCAAAAACATTTGCAGCCTGAAAGGGGAATTAACCCACATCCAAAAATATTTTTGGCACGAAAAATGCATCCGACAACCCTGAAAGTTCAGAATATGTTAGCGGCCCAAAAAAGGCCTTAAATGCATTTTAGGCCTGCAAAAATGTTGAAAACTTTGGAGGCATGAAAAAGGGGTTTACAGGCATCCTAGACCCCCGAAAGTCCAGAATATGTTGGTGGCTGAAAAACGGTGTATGATAGCTCTGAATGTCCCAAAACATTTGCAGCCTGAAAGGGGCATTAACCCGCATCCTAGACCACTGAAATTCCCAAAAATATTATTGGCACGAAAAATGCATCCTACACCCCTGAAAGTTCAGAAAATGATGGCAGCCCAAAAAAGCCCTTAAAATGCATTTTAGGCCTGCAAAAATGTAGAAAACCTTGGAGGCCCAAAAAAGTGGTTTACAGGCATCGTAGACCCCCTAAAGTCCAGAAACGTTTGGTGGACCAAAAACTGTGCGAGAGAGCTCTGAATGTCCCAGAAACATTTGCAGCCTGAAAGGGGAATTAACCCACATCCTAGACCACTGAAATTCCCAAACATAGTGTTGGCAAGAAAAATGCATCCTTCACACCTGAAAGTTCTGAATATTTTAGCAGCGCAAAAGAGGACTTGATATGCATCTTAGGCCTGCAAAAATGTTGAAAACTTTGGAGGCCTAAAAAAGGGATTTACAGGCATCCGAGACCCCCTAAAATTCAGAATATGTTGGTGGCCGAAAAAGAGTGTCAGAGAGCTCTGAATGTCCCAAAAACATTTGCAGCCTGAAAGGGGCATTAACCCGCATCCTAGACCACTGACTATCCCAAAAATATTTCTGGCCCAAAAAATGCATCCGACAACCCCTGAGCGTTCCGAATATGTTAGCAGCCCAAAAAAGGCCTTAAAAGCATCTTAGGCCTGGAAAAATGTTCAAAACTTTATAGGCTCAAAAAAGGGGTTTACAGGCATCCTAGACCCCCTAAAGTCCAGAATATGTTGGCGGCAGAAAAACAGTGTGAGAGATCTCTAAATGTCCCAAAAACATTTGCAGCCTGGAAGGGGAATTAACCCGCATCCTAGACCATTAAAATTCCCAAAAATATTTCTGACACGAAAAATGCATCCTACACCCCTGAAAGTTCCGAAAATGTTGTCAGCCCAAAAAAGGCCTTAAAATGTATCTTAGGCCTGCAAAAATGTATAAAACTTTGGAGGCCCAAAAAAAAGGTTTATAGGCATCGTAGACCCCCTACAATCCAGAAAATGTTGGTGGCACAAAAACTGTGCCAGAGAGCTCTGAATGTCCCAATAACATTTGCAGCCTGAATGGGGCATTAACCTGCATCCTAGACCACTGAAATTCCCAAAAATATTTTTGGCCCGAAAAATGCATCCAACACCCCTGAAAGTACAGAATATGTTAGCAGCCCAAAAAAGGCCTTTAATGCATCTTAGTCCTGCAAAAATGATGAAAACTTTATAGGCTCAAAAAAGGGGTTTACAGGCATCCTAGACCCGCTAAGGTCCAGAAAATGTTGGTTGCGCAAAAACGGTGTCAGAGAGCTCTGAATGTCCCAAAAACATTTGCAGCCTAAAAGGGGCATTATCCCGCATCCTAGGCCACTGATATTCGCCAAAATATTTTTGGCACGAAAAATGCATCCAACACCCCTAAAAGTACAGAATATGTTAGCAGCCCAAAAAAGGCCTTAAAAGCATCTTAGGCCTGGAAAAATGTTGAAAACTTTATAGGCTCAAAAAAGGGTTTTACAGGCGTCCTAGACCCCCTAAAGTCCAGAAATTATTGGTGGCCCAAAAATGGTGTGAGAAAGCTCTGCATGTCCCAAAAACATTTGCAGTCTGAAAGGGGCATTAACCCGCTTCCTAGACCCCTGAAATTCCTAAAAATATTTTTGACACGAAAAATGCATCCTACACCCCTGAAAGTACAGAATATGTTAGCAGCCCAAAAAAGGCCTTAAATGCATTTTAGGCCTGCAAAAATGTTGAAAACTTTGGAGGCCTAAAAAAGAGGTTTACAGGCATCCTAGACCCCCTAAACTCCAGACTATGTTGGTGGCCAGAAAAAGGTGTGAGAGAGCTCTGAATGTCAAAAAATAATTTGCAGCCTGAAAGGGGCTATAATCCACATCCTAGACGACTGAATATCCCAAAAATATTTTTGGCCCAAAAAATGCATCCTACACCCTTGAGAGTTCAGAATATGTTAGCAGCCCAAAAAAGGCCTTAAAAGCATCTTAGACCTGGAAAAATGTTCAAAACTTTATAGGCTCAAAAAAGGGGTTTACAGGCATCCTAGACCCCCTAAAGTCCAGAATATGTTGGTGGGCCAAAAACGGTGTGAGAGAGCTCTGAATGTCCCAAAAACATTTGCAGTCTGAAAGGGGCATTAACCCGCATCCTATACCCCTGAAATTCCCAAAAATATTTTTGGTCCAAAAAATGCATACTACCCCCTGAAAGTTCAAAATATGTTAGCAGCCCAAAAAAGGCCTTAAAATGCATCTTAGGCCTGCAAAAATTTTGAAAACTTTGGAGGCCTAAAAAGGGGTTTACAGGCATCCTAGACCCCCCTAAAGTCCAGAAAATGTTGGTGGCAGAAAAACAGTGTGAGAGATCTCTGAATGTCCCAAAAACATTTGCAGTCTGAAAGGGGCATTAACCCGCACCCTAGACCCCTGAAATGCCCAAAAATATTTTTGGCCCAAAATATGCATCCTACACCCCTGAGAGTTCCGAATATGTTAGCAGCCCAAAAAAGGCCTTAAACGCATCTTAGGCCTGGAAAAATGTTGAAAACTTTATAGGCTCAAAAAAGGGGTTTACAGGCATCCTAGACCCGCTAAAGTCCAGAAAATGTTGGTTGCGCAAAAACGGTGTCAGAGAGCTCTGAATGTCCCAAAAACATTTGCAGGCTAAAAGGGGCATTATCCCGCATCCTAGGCCACTGATATTCGCCAAAATATTTTTGGCACGAAAAATGCATCCAACATCCCTAAAAGTACAGAATATGTTAGCAGCCCAAAAAAGGCCTTAAAAGCATCTTAGGCCTGGAAAAATGTTGAAAACTTTATAGGCTCAAAAAAGGGGTTTACAGGCATCCTAGACCCCCTAAAGTCCAGAAAATGTTGGTTGCCCAAAAACCGTGTGAGAAAGCTCTGCATGTCCCAAAAACATTTGCAGTCTGAAAGGGGCATTAACCCGCATCCTAGACCCCTGAAATTCCCAAAAATATTTTTGGCCCAAAAAATGCATCCTACCCCCTGAAAGTTCAGAATATATTAGCCCAAAAAAGGCCTTAAAATGCATCTTAGGCCTGCAAATTTTTTTTAAACTTTGGAGGCCTAAAAAAGGGGTTTTCAGGCATCCCAGACCCCTAAAGTCCAGAAAATGTTGGTGGCCCAAAAATGGTGTGAGAGAGCTCTGAATGTCCCAAAAACATTTGCAGTCTGAAAGGGGCATTAACCCACATCCTAGGCCACTGAAATTTCCAAAAATATTTTTGGCACGAAAAATGCATCCGACAACCCTGAAAGTTCAGAATATGTTAGCGGCCCAAAAAAGGCCTTAAAATGCATTTTAGGCCTGCAAAAATGTTGAAAACTTTGGAGGCATAAAAAAGGGGTTTACAGGCATCCTAGACCCCATAAAGTCCAGAATATGTTGGTGGCTGAAAAACGGTGTATGATAGCTCTGAATGTCCCAAAACATTTGCAGTCTGAAAGGGGCATTAACCCGCATCCTAGGCCACTGAAATTTCCAAAAATATTTTTGGCACGAAAAATGCATCCGACAACCCTGAAAGTTCAGAATATGTTAGCGGACCAAAAAAGGCCTTAAAATGCATTTTAGGCCTGCAAAAATGTAGAAAACTTTGGAGGCCCAAAAAAGTGGTTTACAGGCATCGTAGACCCCTAAAGTCCAGAAACTTTTGGTGGACCAAAAACTGTGCGAGAGAGCTCTGAATGCCCCAAAAACATGTGCAGCCTGAAAGGGGCATTAACCCACATCCTAGACCACTGAAATTCCCAAAAATATTTTTGGGCACGAAAAATGCATCCTACACCCCTGAGAGTTCCGAATATGTTAGCAGCCCAAAAAAGGCCTTAAAAGCATCTTAGGCCTGGAAAAATGTTCAAAACTTTATAGGCTCAAAAAAGGGGTTTACAGGCATCCCAGACCCCCTAAAGTCCAGAAAATGTTGGTGGCCCAAAAATGGTGTGAGAGAGCTCTGAATGTCCCAAAAACATTTGCAGCCTGAAAGGGGCATTAACCCGCATCCTAGACCACTGAAATTCCCAAAAATATTATTGGCCCAAAAAATGCATCCTACACCCCTGAGAGTTCCGAATATGTTAGCAGCCCAAAAAAGGCCTTAAAAGCATCTTAGGCCTGGAAAAATGTTCAAAACTTTATAGACTCAAAAAAGGGGTTTACAGGCATCCTAGACCCCCTAAAGTCCAGAATATGTTGGTGGGCCAAAAACGATGTGAGAGCTCTGAATGTCCCAAAAACATTTGCAGTCTGAAAGGGGCATTAACCCGCATCCTATACCCCTGAAATTCCCAAAAATATTTTTGGTCCAAAAAATGCATCCTACCCCCTGAAAGTTCATAATATGTTAGCAGCCCAAAAATGGCCTTAAAATGCATTTTAGGCCTGCAAAAATGTTGAAAACTTTGGAGGCCTAAAAAAGGGGTTTACAGGCATCCTAGACCCCCCTAAAGTCCAGAAAATGTTGGTGGCAGAAAAACAGTGTGAGAGATCTCTGAATGTCCCAAAAACATTTGCAGCCTGGAAGGGGAATTAACCCGCATCCTAGACCATAAAATTCCCAAAAATATTTCTGGCACGAAAAATGCATCCTACACCCCTGAAAGTTCAGAAAATGATGGCAGCCCAAAAAGCCTTTAAAATGCATTTTAGGCCTGCAAAAATGTAGAAAACTTTGGAAGCCCAAAAAAGTGGTTTACAGGCATCGTAGAGTCCAGAAACTTTTGGTGGTCCAAAAACTGTGCGAGAGAGCTCTGAATGTCCCAAAAACATTTTCAGCCTGAAAGGGGAATTAACCCACATCCTAGACCACTGAAATCCCAAACATAGTGTTGGCATGAAAAATGCATCCTTCACACCTGAAAGTTCTGAATATTTTAGCAGAGCAAAAGAGGCCTTGATATGCATCTTAGGCCTGCAAAAATGTTGAAAACTTTGGAGGCCTAAAAAAGGGGTTTACAGGAATCCGAGACCCCCTAAAATCCAGAATATGTTGGTGACCGAAAAAGAGTGTCAGAGAGCTCTGAATGTCCCAAAAACATTTGCAGCCTGAAAGGGGCATTATCCCGCATCCTAGACCACTGAATATCCCAAAAATATTTCTGGCACGAAAAATGCATCCGACAACCCTGAAAGTTCAGAATATGTTAGCGGCCCAAAAAAGGCCTTAAATGCATTTTAGATCAGCAAAAATGTTGAAAACTTTGGAGTCCTAAAAAAGGGGTTTACAGGCATCCTAGACCCCCTAAAGTCCAGAAAATGTTGGTTGCCCAAAAACGGTGTCAGAGAGCTCTGAATGTCCCAAAAACATGTGCAGCCTGAAAGGGGCATTAACCCGCATCCTAGGCCACTGAAATTCCCAAAAATATTTTTGGCACGAAAAATGCATCCTACACGCCTGAGAGTTCCGAATATGTTAGCAGCCCAAAAAAGGCCTTAAAAGCATCTTAGGCCTGAAAAAATGTTCAAAACTTTATAGGCTCAAAAAAGGGGTTTACAGGCCTCCTAGACCTCCTAAAGTCCAGAAAATGTTGGTGGGCCAAAAATGGTGCGAGAGAGCTCTGAATGTCCCAAAAACATGTGCAGCCTGAAAGGGGCATTAACCCACATCCTAGACCACTGAAATGCCCAAAAATATTTTTGGCACGAAAAATGCATCCTACACCCCTGAGAGTTCCGAATATGTTAGCAGCCCAAAAAAGGCCTTAAAAGCATCTTAGGCCTGGAAAAATGTTCAAAACTTTATAGGCTCAAAAAAGGGGTTTACAGGCATCCCAGACCCCCTAAAGTCCAGAAAATGTTGGTGGCCCAAAAATGGTGTGAGAGAGCTCTGAATGTCCCAAAAACATTTGCAGCCTGAAAGGGGCATTAACCCGCATCCTAGGCCACTGAAATTTCCCAAAATATTTTTGGCACGAAAAATGCATCCACACCCCTGAAAGTACAGAATATGTTAGCAGCCCAAAAAAGGCCTTAAAAAGCATTTTAGGCCTGCAAAAATGTTGAAAGCTTTGGAGGCATAAAAAAGGGGTTTACAGGCATCCTAGACCCCCGAAAGTCCAGAATATGTTGGTGGCTGAAAAATGGTGTATGATAGCTCTGAATGTCCCAAAACATTTGCAGCCTGAAAGGGGCATTAACCCGCATCCTAGACCACTGAAATTCCCAAAAATATTATTGGCACGAAAAATCATCCTACACCCCTGAAAGTTCATAATATGTTAGCAGCCCAAAAAAGCCCTTAAAATGCATTTTAGGCCTGCAAAAATTTTGAAAGCTTTGGAGGCCTAAAAAAGGGGTTTACAGGCATCCTAGACCCCCCTAAAGTCCAGAAAATGTTGGCGGCAGAAAAACAGTGTGAGAGATCTCTAAATGTCCCAAAAACATTTGCAGCCTGGAAGGGGAATTAACCTGCATCCTAGACCATTAAAATTCCCAAAAATATTTCTGGCACGAAAAATGCATCCTACACCCCTGAAAGTTCCGAAAATGTTGGCAGCCCAAAAAAGGCCTTTAATGCATCTTAGGCCTGGAAAAATGTTGAAAACTTTATAGGCTCAAAAAAGGGGTTTACAGGCATCCTAGACCCCCTAAAGTCCAGAAAATATTGGTGGCTGAAAAAAGATGAGAGAGCTCTGAATGTCAAAAAAACATTTGCAGTCTGAAAGGGGTATTAACCCGCATCCTAGGCCACTGAAATTCCCAAAAATATTTTTGGCACGAAAAATGCATCCACACCCCTGAAAGTTCAGAATATGTTAGCAGCCCAAAAAAGGCCTTAAAATGCATTTTAGGCCTGCAAAAATGTTGAAAACTGTGGAGGCCTAAAAAAGGGGTTTACAGGCATCGTAGACCCCCTAAAGTCCAGAAACTTTTGGTGATCCAAAAACTGTGCGAGAGAGCTCTGAATGTCCCAAAAACATTTGCAGCCTGAAAGGGGAATTAACCCACATCCTAGACCACTGAAATTCCCAAACAGTGTTGGCATGAAAAATGCATCCTTCACACCTGAAAGTTCTGAATATTTTAGCAGCGCAAAAGAGGCCTTGATATGCATCTTAGGCCTGCAAAAATGTTGAAAACTTTGGAGGCCTAAAAAAGGGGTTTACAGGCATCCTAGACCCCCTAAAGTCCAGAAAATGATGGTGGCCCAAAAACGGTGTGAAAGAGCTCTGAATGTCCCAAAAACATTTGCAGTCTGAAAGGGGCATTAACCCGCATCCTAGGCCACTGAAATTTCCCAAAATATTTTTGGCACGAAAAATGCATCCACACCCCTGAAAGTACAGAATATGTTAGCAGCCCAAAAAAGGCCTTAAAATGCATTTTAGGCCTGCAAAAATGTTGAAAGCTTTGGAGGCATAAAAAAGGGGTTTACAGGCATCCTAGACCCCCGAAAGTCCAGAATATGTTGGTGGCTGAAAAATGGTGTATGATAGCTCTGAATGTCCCAAAACATTTGCAGCCTGAAAGGGGCATTAACCCGCATCCTAGACCACTGAAATTCCCAAAAATATTATTGGCACGAAAAATCATCCTACACCCCTGAAAGTTCATAATATGTTAGCAGCCCAAAAAAGTCCTTAAAATGCATTTTAGGCCTGCAAAAATTTTGAAAGCTTTGGAGGCCTAAAAAAGGGGTTTACAGGCATCCTAGACCCCCCTAAAGTCCAGAAAATGTTGGCGGCAGAAAAACAGTGTGAGAGATCTCTAAATGTCCCAAAAACATTTGCAGCCTGGAAGGGGAATTAACCCGCATCCTAGACCATTAAAATTCCCAAAAATATTTCTGGCACGAAAAATGCATCCTACACCCCTGAAAGTTCCGAAAATGTTGGCAGCTCAAGGGGTTTACAGGCATCCTAGACCCCCTAAAGTCCAGAAAATATTGGTGGCTGAAAAAAGATGAGAGAGCTCTGAATGTCAAAAAAACATTTGCAGTCTGAAAGGGGTATTAACCCGCATCCTAGGCCACTGAAATTCCCAAAAATATTTTTGGCACGAAAAATGCATCCACACCCCTGAAAGTTCAGAATATGTTAGCAGCCCAAAAAAGGCCTTAAAATGCATTTTAGGCCTGCAAAAATGTTGAAAACTGTGGAGGCCTAAAAAAGGGGTTTACAGGCATCGTAGACCCCCTAAAGTCCAGAAACTTTTGGTGATCCAAAAACTGTGCGAGAGAGCTCTGAATGTCCCAAAAACATTTGCAGCCTGAAAGGGGAATTAACCCACATCCTAGACCACTGAAATTCCCAAACAGTGTTGGCATGAAAAATGCATCCTTCACACCTGAAAGTTCTGAATATTTTAGCAGTGCAAAAGAGGCCTTGATATGCATCTTAGGCCTGCAAAAATGTTGAAAACTTTGGAGGCCTAAAAAAGGGTTTACAGGCATCCTAGACCCCCTAAAGTCCAGAAAATGATGGTGGCCCAAAAACGGTGTGAAAGAGCTCTGAATGTCCCAAAAACATTTGCAGTCTGAAAGGGGCATTAACCCGCATCCTAGGCCACTGAAATTCCCAAAAATATTTTTGGCACGAAAAATGCATCCACACCCCTGAAAGTACAGAATATGTTAGCAGCCCAAAAAAGGCCTTAAAATGCATTTTAGGCCTGCAAAAATGTTGGAAACTTTGGAGGCCTAAAAAAGGGGTTTACAGGCATCCTAGACCCCCTAAAGTCCAGAATATGTTGGTGGCTGAAAAACGGTGTATGATAGCTCTGAATGTCCCAAAACATTTGCAGCCTGAAAGGGGCATTAACCCGCATCCTAGACCACTGAAATTCCCAAAAATATTATTGGCATGAAAAATGCATCCTACACCCCTGAAAGTTCAGAAAATGATGGCAGCCCAAAAAAGCCCTTAAAATGCATTTTAGGCCTGCAAAAATGTAGAAAACTTTGGAGGCCTAAAAAGGGGTTTACAGGCATCCTAGACCCCACTAAAGTCCAGAAAATGTTGGTGGCAGAAAAACAGTGTGAGAGATCTCTGAATGTCCCAAAAACATTTGCAGCCTGGAAGGGGAATTAACTTGCATCCTAGACCATAAAATTCCCAAAAATATTTCTGGCACGAAAAATGCTACACCCCTGAAAGTTCAGAAAATGATGGCAGCCCAAAAAGCCTTTAAAATGCATTTTAGGCCTGCAAAAATGTAGAAAACTTTGGAAGCCCAAAAAAGTGGTTTACAGGCATCGTAGACCCCCTAAAGTCCAGAAACTTTTGGTGGACCAAAAACTGTGCGAGAGAGCTCTGAATGTCCCAAAAACATTTGCAGCCTGAAAGGGGAATTAACCCACATCCTAGACCACTGAAATCCCAAACATATTTCTGGCACGAAAAATGCATCCGACAACCCTGAAAGTTCAGAATATGTTAGCGCCCCAAAAAAGGCCTTAAATGCATTTTAGATCAGCAAAAATGTTGAAAAGTTTGGAGTCCTAAAAAAGGGGTTTACAGGCATCCTAGACCCCCTAAAGTCCAGAAAATGTTGGTTGCCCAAAAACGGTGTCAGAGAGCTCTGAATGTCCCAAAAACATGTGCAGCCTGAAAGGGGCATTAACCCGCATCCTAGGCCACTGAAATTCCCAAAAATATTTTTGGCACGAAAAATGCATCCTACCCTCCTGAGAGTTCGGAATATGTTAGCAGCCCAAAAAAGGCCTTAAAAGCATCTTAGGCCTGGAAAAATGTTCAAAACTTTATAGGCTCAAAAAAGGGGTTTACAGGCATCCTAGACCCCCTAAAGTCCAGAAAATGTTGGTGGCCGAAAAACAGTGTGAGAGATCTCTGAATGTCCCAAAAACATTTGCAGCCTGGAAGGGGAATTAACCCGCACCCTAGACCACTGACATTCCCAAAAATATTTCTGGCACGAAAAATGCATCCCACACCCCTGAAAGTTCAGAAAATGATGGCAGCCCAAAAAAGCCCTTAAAATGCATTTTAGGCCTGCAAAAATGTAGAAAACTTTGGAGACCCAAAAAAGTGGTTTACAGGCATCGTAGACCCCCTAAAGTCCAGAGAATTTTGGTGGACCAAAAACTGTGCGAGAGAGCTCTGAATGTCCCAAAAACATTTGCAGCCTGAAAGGGGAATTAACCCGCATCCTAGACCCCTGAAATTCCCAAAAATATTTTTGGCACGAAAAATGCATCCTACCCCCTGAAAGTTCAGAATATATTAGCCCAAAAAAGGCCTTAAAATGCATTTTAGGACTGCAAACATTTTGTAAACTTTGGAGGCCTAAAAAAGGGGTTTTCAGGCATCCCAGACCCCCTAAAGTCCAGAAAATGTTGGTGGCCCAAAAATGGTGTGAGAGAGCTCTGAATGTCCCAAAAACATTTGCAGTCTGAAAGGGGAATTAACCCTCATCCTAGACCACTGAAATTCCCAAACATATTGTTGGCATGAAAAATGCATCCTTCACACCTGAAAGTTCTGAATATTTTAGCAGCGCAAAAGAGGCCTTAATATGCATTTTAGGCCTGCAAAAATGTTGAAAACTTTGGAGGCCTAAAAAAGGGGTTTACAGGCATCCTAGACCCCCTAAAGTCCAGAATATGTTGGTGGCCAAAAAAAGGTGAGAGAGCTCTGAATGTCAAAAAAACATTTGCAGTCTGAAAGGGGCATTAACCCGCATCCTAGGCCACTGAAATTTCCAAAAATATTTTTGGCACGAAAAATGCATCCAACACCCCTGAAAGTTCAGAATATGTTAGCGGCCCAAAAAAGGCCTTAAAATGCATTTTAGGCCTGCAAAAATGTTGAAAACTTTGGAGGCATAAAAAAGGGGTTTACAGGCATCCTAGACCCCCTAAAGTCCAGAATATGTTGGTGGCTGAAAAACAGTGTATGATAGCTCTGAATGTCCCAAAACATTTGCAGCCTGAAAGGGGCATTAACCCGCATCCTAGACCACTGAAATTCCCAAAAATATTATTGGCATGAAAAATGCATCCTACACCCCTGAAAGTTCAGAAAATGATGGCAGCCCAAAAAAGCCCTTAAAAGGCATTTTAGGCCTGCAATGATGTAGAAAACTTTGGAGGCCCAAAAAAGTGGTTTACAGGCATCGTAGACCCCCTAAAGTCCAGAAACCTTTGGTGGTCCAAAAACTGTGCGAGAGAGCTCTGAATGTCCTGAAAACATTTGCAGCCTGAAAGGGGAATTAACCCACATCCTAGACCACTGAAATTCCCAAACATAGTGTTGACATGAAAAATGCATCCTTCACACCTGAAAGTTCTGAATATTTTAGCAGCGCAAAAGAGGCCTTGATATGCATCTTAGGCCTGCAAAAATGTTGAAAACTTTGGAGGCCTAAAAAGGGGTTTACAGGCATCCTAGACCCCCCTAAAGTCCAGAAAATGTTGGTGGCAGAAAAACAGTGTGAGAGATCTCTGAATGTCCCAAAAACATTTGCAGCCTGGAAGGGGAATTAACCCGCATCCTAGACCATAAAATTCCCAAAAATATTTCTGGCACGAAAAATGCTACACCCCTGAAAGTTCAGAAAATGATGGCAGCCCAAAAAGCCTTTAAAATGCATTTTAGGCCTGCAAAAATGTAGAAAACTTTGGAAGCCCAAAAAAGTGGTTTACAGGCATCGTAGACCCCCTAAAGTCCAGAAACTTTTGGTGGACCAAAAACTGTGCGAGAGAGCTCTGAATGTCCCAAAAACATTTGCAGCCTGAAAGGGGAATTAACCCACATCCTAGACCACTGAAATCCCAAACATATTTCTGGCACGAAAAATGCATCCGACAACCCTGAAAGTTCAGAATATGTTAGCGCCCCAAAAAAGGCCTTAAATGCATTTTAGATCAGCAAAAATGTTGAAAAGTTTGGAGTCCTAAAAAAGGGGTTTACAGGCATCCTAGACCCCCTAAAGTCCAGAAAATGTTGGTTGCCCAAAAACGGTGTCAGAGAGCTCTGAATGTCCCAAAAACATGTGCAGCCTGAAAGGGGCATTAACCCGCATCCTAGGCCACTGAAATTCCCAAAAATATTTTTGGCACGAAAAATGCATCCTACCCTCCTGAGAGTTCGGAATATGTTAGCAGCCCAAAAAAGGCCTTAAAAGCATCTTAGGCCTGGAAAAATGTTCAAAACTTTATAGGCTCAAAAAAGGGGTTTACAGGCATCCTAGACCCCCTAAAGTCCAGAAAATGTTGGTGTGCCAAAAATGGTGTGAGAGAGCGCGGAATGTCCCAAAAACATTTGCAGTCTGAAAGGGGCATTAACCCGCATCCTAGACCCCTGAAATTCCCAAAAATATTTTTGGCCCAAAAAATACATCCTACCCCCTGAAAGTTCATAATATGTTAGCAGCCCAAAAATTGCCTTAAAATGCATCTTAGGCCTGCAAAAATTTTGAAAACTTTGGAGGCCAAAAAAGGGCTTTACACGCATCCTAGACCCCCCTAAAGTCCAGAAAATGTTGGTGGCCGAAAAACAGTGTGAGAGATCTCTGAATGTCCCAAAAACATTTGCAGCCTGGAAGGGGAATTAACCCGCACCCTAGACCACTGACATTCCCAAAAATATTTCTGGCACGAAAAATGCATCCCACACCCCTGAAAGTTCAGAAAATGATGGCAGCCCAAAAAAGCCCTTAAAATGCATTTTAGGCCTGCAAAAATGTAGAAAACTTTGGAGACCCAAAAAAGTGGTTTACAGGCATCGTAGACCCCCTAAAGTCCAGAGAATTTTGGTGGACCAAAAACTGTGCGAGAGAGCTCTGAATGTCCCAAAAACATTTGCAGCCTGAAAGGGGAATTAACCCTCATCCTACACCACTGAAATTCCCAAACATATTGTTGGCATGAAAAATGCATCCTTCACACCTGAAAGTTCTGAATATTTTAGCAGCGCAAAAGAGGCATTAATATGCATTTTAGGCCTGCAAAAATGTTGAAAACTTTGGAGGCCTAAAAAAGGGGTTTGCAGGCATCCTAGACCCCCTAAAGTCCAGAATATGTTGGTGGCCAAAAAAAGGTGTGAGAGAGCTCTGAATGTCCCAAAAGCATTTGCAGTCTGAAAGGGGCATTAACCCGCATCCTAGACCCCTGAAATTCCCAAAAATATTTTTGGCCCAAAAAATGCATCCTACCCCCTGAAAGTTCAGAATATATTAGCCCAAAAAAGGCCTTAAAATGCATCTTAGGACTGCAAAAATTTTGTAAACTTTGGAGGCCTAAAAAAGGGGTTTTCAGGCATCCCAGACCCCCTAAAGTCCAGAAAATGTTGGTGGCCCAAAAATGGTGTGAGAGAGCTCTGAATGTCCCAAAAACATTTGCAGTCTGAAAGGGGCATTAACCCGCATCCTAGGCCACTGAAATTCCCAAAAATATTTTTGGCACGGAAAATGCATCCGACAACCCTGAAAGTTCAGAATATGTTAGCAGCCCAAAAAAGGCCTTAAAAGCATCTTAGGCCTGGAAAAATGTTCAAAACTTTATAGGCTCAAAAAAGGGGTTTACAGGCATCCCAGACCCCCTAAAGTCCAGAAAATGTTGGTGGCCCAAAAATGGTGTGAGAGAGCTCTGAATGTCCCAAAAACATTTGCAGTCTGAAAGGGGCATTAACCCGCATCCTAGGCCACTGAAATTTCCAAAAATATTTTTGCCACGAAAAATGCATCCACACCCCTGAAAGTACAGAATATGTTAGCAGCCAAAAGGCCTTAAAATGCATTTTAGGCCTGCAAAAATGTTGAAAACTTTGGAGGCATAAAAAAGGGGTTTACAGGCATCCTAGACCCCCTAAAGTCCAAAATATGTTGGTGGCTGAAAAACGGTGTATGATAGCTCTGAATGTCCCAAAACATTTGCAGCCTGAAAGGGGCATTAACTCGCATCCTAGACCACTGAAATTCCCAAAAATATTATTGGCACGAAAAATGCATCCTACACCCCTGAAAGTTGAGAAAATGATGGCAGCCCAAAAAAGCCCTTAAAATGCATTTTAGGCCTGCAAAAATGTAGAAAACTTTGGAGGCTCAAAAAAGTGGTTTACAGGCATCGTAGACCCCCTAAAGTCCAGAAACTTTTGGTGGTCCAAAAAGTGTGCGAGAGAGCTCTGAATGTCCCAAAAACATTTGCAGCCTGAAAAGGGAATTAACCCACATCCTAGACCACTGAAATTCCAAACATAGTGTTGGCATGAAAAATGCATTCTTCACACCTGAAAGTTCTGAATATTTTAGCAGCGCAAACGAGGCCTTGATATGCATCTTAGGCCTGCAAAAATGTTGAAAATTTTGGAGGCCTAAAAAAGGGGTTTACAGGCATCCTAGACCCCCTAAAGTCAAGAAAATGATGGTGGACCAAAAACGGTGTGAGAGAGCTCTGAATGTCCCAAAAACATTTGCAGTCTGAAAGGGGCATTAACCCGCATCCTAGACCCCTGAAATTCCCAAAAATATTTTTGGCCCGAAAATTGCATCCAACACCCCTGAAAGTACAGAATATGTTAGCAGCCCAAAAAAGGCCTTTAATGCATCTTAGGCCTGCAAAAATGTATAAAACTTTGGAGGCCCAAAAAAAAGGTTTATAGGCATCGTAGACCCCCTACAATCCAGAAAATGTTGGTGGCACAAAAACTGTGCCAGAGAGCTCTGAATGTCCCAAAAACATTTCCAGCCTGAATGGGGCATTAACCTGCATCCTAGACCACTGAAATTCCCCCAAAAATATTTTTGGCCCGAAAAATGCATCCACACCCCTGAAAGTACAGAATATGTTAGCAGCGCAAAAGAGGCCTTGATATGCATCTTAGGCCTGCAAAAATGTTGAAAACTTTGGAGGCCTAAAAAAGGGGTTTACAGGCATCCTAGACCCCCCTAAAGTCCAGAAAATGTTGGTGGCCGAAAAACAGTGTGAGAGATCTCTGAATGTCCCAAAAACATTCGCAGCCTGGAAGGGGAATTAACCCGCATCCTAGACCACTGACATTCCCAAAAATATTTCTGGCACGAAAAATGCATCCCACACCCCTGAAAGTTCAGAAAATGATGGCAGCCCAAAAAAGCCCTTAAAATGCATTTTAGGCCTGCAAAAATGTAGAAAACTTTGGAGACCCAAAAAGGTGGTTTACAGGCATCGTAGACCCCCTAAAGTCCAGAGAATTTTGGTGGACCAAAAACTGTGCGAGAGAGCTCTGAATGTCCCAAAAACATTTGCAGCCTGAAAGGGGAATTAACCCTCATCCTACACCACTGAAATTCCCAAACATATTGTTGGCATGAAAAATGCATCCTTCACACCTGAAAGTTCTGAATATTTTAGCAGCGCAAAAGAGGCATTAATATGCATTTTAGGCCTGCAAAAATGTTGAAAACTTTGGAGGCCTAAAAAAGTGGTTTACAGGCATCCTAGACCCCCTAAAGTCCAGAATATTTTGGTGGCCAAAAAAAGGTGTGAGAGAGCTCTGAATGTCAAAAAAACATTTGCAGCCTGAAAGGGGCATTAACCCTCATGCTAGACCACTAAAATTCCCAAAAATATTTTTGACACGAAAAATGCATCCGACAACCCTGAAAGTTCATTATATGTTAGCAGCCCAAAAAAGGCCTTAAAAGCATCTTAGGCCTGGAAAAATGTTCAAAACTTTATAGGCTCAAAAAAGGGGTTTACAGGCGTCCTAGACCCCCTAAAGTCCAGAATATGTTGGTGGCTGAAAAACGGTGTATGATAGCTCTGAATGTCCCAAAACATTTGCAGCCTGAAAGGGGCATTAACCCGCATCCTAGACCACTGAAATTCCCAAAAATATTATTGGCACGAAAAATGCATCCTACACCCCTGAAAGTTCAGAAAATGATGACAGCCCAAAAAAGCCCTTAAAATGCATTTTAGGCCTGCAAAAATGTAGAAAACTTTGGAGGCCTAAAAAATGGGTTTGCAGGCATCCTAGACCCCCTAAAGTCCAGAATATGTTGGTGGCCAAAAACTGTGCGAGAGAGCTCTGAATGTCCCAAAAACATTTGCAGCCTGAAAGGGGAATTAACCCGCATCCTAGACCCCTGAAATTCCCAAAAATATTTTTGGCACGAAAAATGCATCCTACCCCCTGAAAGTTCAGAATATATTAGCCCAAAAAAGGCCTTAAAATGCATTTTAGGACTGCAAACATTTTGTAAACTTTGGAGGCCTAAAAAAGGGGTTTTCAGGCATCCCAGACCCCCTAAAGTCCAGAAAATGTTGGTGGCCCAAAAATGGTGTGAGAGAGCTCTGAATGTCCCAAAAACATTTGCAGTCTGAAAGGGGAATTAACCCTCATCCTAGACCACTGAAATTCCCAAACATATTGTTGGCATGAAAAATGCATCCTTCACACCTGAAAGTTCTGAATATTTTAGCAGCGCAAAAGAGGCCTTAATATGCATTTTAGGCCTGCAAAAATGTTGAAAACTTTGGAGGCCTAAAAAAGGGGTTTACAGGCATCCTAGACCCCCTAAAGTCCAGAATATGTTGGTGGCCAAAAAAAGGTGAGAGAGCTCTGAATGTCAAAAAAACATTTGCAGTCTGAAAGGGGCATTAACCCGCATCCTAGGCCACTGAAATTTCCAAAAATATTTTTGGCACGAAAAATGCATCCAACACCCCTGAAAGTTCAGAATATGTTAGCGGCCCAAAAAAGGCCTTAAAATGCATTTTAGGCCTGCAAAAATGTTGAAAACTTTGGAGGCATAAAAAAGGGGTTTACAGGCATCCTAGACCCCCTAAAGTCCAGAATATGTTGGTGGCTGAAAAACAGTGTATGATAGCTCTGAATGTCCCAAAACATTTGCAGCCTGAAAGGGGCATTAACCCGCATCCTAGACCACTGAAATTCCCAAAAATATTATTGGCATGAAAAATGCATCCTACACCCCTGAAAGTTCAGAAAATGATGGCAGCCCAAAAAAGCCCTTAAAAGGCATTTTAGGCCTGCAATGATGTAGAAAACTTTGGAGGCCCAAAAAAGTGGTTTACAGGCATCGTAGACCCCCTAAAGTCCAGAAACCTTTGGTGGTCCAAAAACTGTGCGAGAGAGCTCTGAATGTCCTAAAAACATTTGCAGCCTGAAAGGGGAATTAACCCACATCCTAGACCACTGAAATTCCCAAACATAGTGTTGACATGAAAAATGCATCCTTCACACCTGAAAGTTCTGAATATTTTAGCAGCGCAAAAGAGGCCTTGATATGCATCTTAGGCCTGCAAAAATGTTGAAAACTTTGGAGGCCTAAAAAGGGGTTTACAGGCATCCTAGACCCCCCTAAAGTCCAGAAAATGTTGGTGGCAGAAAAACAGTGTGAGAGATCTCTGAATGTCCCAAAAACATTTGCAGCCTGGAAGGGGAATTAACCCGCATCCTAGACCATAAAATTCCCAAAAATATTTCTGGCACGAAAAATGCTACACCCCTGAAAGTTCAGAAAATGATGGCAGCCCAAAAAGCCTTTAAAATGCATTTTAGGCCTGCAAAAATGTAGAAAACTTTGGAAGCCCAAAAAAGTGGTTTACAGGCATCGTAGACCCCCTAAAGTCCAGAAACTTTTGGTGGACCAAAAACTGTGCGAGAGAGCTCTGAATGTCCCAAAAACATTTGCAGCCTGAAAGGGGAATTAACCCACATCCTAGACCACTGAAATCCCAAACATATTTCTGGCACGAAAAATGCATCCGACAACCCTGAAAGTTCAGAATATGTTAGCGCCCCAAAAAAGGCCTTAAATGCATTTTAGATCAGCAAAAATGTTGAAAAGTTTGGAGTCCTAAAAAAGGGGTTTACAGGCATCCTAGACCCCCTAAAGTCCAGAAAATGTTGGTTGCCCAAAAACGGTGTCAGAGAGCTCTGAATGTCCCAAAAACATGTGCAGCCTGAAAGGGGCATTAACCCGCATCCTAGGCCACTGAAATTCCCAAAAATATTTTTGGCACGAAAAATGCATCCTACCCTCCTGAGAGTTCGGAATATGTTAGCAGCCCAAAAAAGGCCTTAAAAGCATCTTAGGCCTGGAAAAATGTTCAAAACTTTATAGGCTCAAAAAAGGGGTTTACAGGCATCCTAGACCCCCTAAAGTCCAGAAAATGTTGGTGTGCCAAAAATGGTGTGAGAGAGCGCGGAATGTCCCAAAAACATTTGCAGTCTGAAAGGGGCATTAACCCGCATCCTAGACCCCTGAAATTCCCAAAAATATTTTTGGCCCAAAAAATACATCCTACCCCCTGAAAGTTCATAATATGTTAGCAGCCCAAAAATTGCCTTAAAATGCATCTTAGGCCTGCAAAAATTTTGAAAACTTTGGAGGCCAAAAAAGGGCTTTACACGCATCCTAGACCCCCCTAAAGTCCAGAAAATGTTGGTGGCCGAAAAACAGTGTGAGAGATCTCTGAATGTCCCAAAAACATTTGCAGCCTGGAAGGGGAATTAACCCGCACCCTAGACCACTGACATTCCCAAAAATATTTCTGGCACGAAAAATGCATCCCACACCCCTGAAAGTTCAGAAAATGATGGCAGCCCAAAAAAGCCCTTAAAATGCATTTTAGGCCTGCAAAAATGTAGAAAACTTTGGAGACCCAAAAAAGTGGTTTACAGGCATCGTAGACCCCCTAAAGTCCAGAGAATTTTGGTGGACCAAAAACTGTGCGAGAGAGCTCTGAATGTCCCAAAAACATTTGCAGCCTGAAAGGGGAATTAACCCTCATCCTACACCACTGAAATTCCCAAACATATTGTTGGCATGAAAAATGCATCCTTCACACCTGAAAGTTCTGAATATTTTAGCAGCGCAAAAGAGGCATTAATATGCATTTTAGGCCTGCAAAAATGTTGAAAACTTTGGAGGCCTAAAAAAGGGGTTTGCAGGCATCCTAGACCCCCTAAAGTCCAGAATATGTTGGTGGCCAAAAAAAGGTGTGAGAGAGCTCTGAATGTCCCAAAAGCATTTGCAGTCTGAAAGGGGCATTAACCCGCATCCTAGACCCCTGAAATTCCCAAAAATATTTTTGGCCCAAAAAATGCATCCTACCCCCTGAAAGTTCAGAATATATTAGCCCAAAAAAGGCCTTAAAATGCATCTTAGGACTGCAAAAATTTTGTAAACTTTGGAGGCCTAAAAAAGGGGTTTTCAGGCATCCCAGACCCCCTAAAGTCCAGAAAATGTTGGTGGCCCAAAAATGGTGTGAGAGAGCTCTGAATGTCCCAAAAACATTTGCAGTCTGAAAGGGGCATTAACCCGCATCCTAGGCCACTGAAATTCCCAAAAATATTTTTGGCACGGAAAATGCATCCGACAACCCTGAAAGTTCAGAATATGTTAGCAGCCCAAAAAAGGCATTAAAAGCATGTTAGGCCTGGAAAAATGTGCAAAACTTTATAGGCTCAAAAAAGGGGTTTACAGGCATCCTAATTTTGAAAACTTTGGAGGCCTAAAAAAGGGCTTTACAGGCATCCTAGACGCCCCTAAAGTCCAGAAAATGTTGGCGGCAGAAAAACAGTGCGAGAGATCTCTGAATGTCCCAAAAACATTTGCAGCCTGGAAGGGGAATTAACCCGCATCCTAGACCATTAAAATTCCCAAAAATATTTCTGGCACGAAAAATGCATCCTACACCCCTGAGAGTTCCAAATATGTTAGCAGCCCAAAAAAGGCCTTAAAAGCATCTTAGGCCTGGAAAAATGTTCAAAACTTTATAGGCTCAAAAAAGGGGTTTACAGGCATCCCAGACCCCCTAAAGTCCAGAAAATGTTGGTGGCCCAAAAATGGTGTGAGAGAGCTCTGAATGTCCCAAAAACATTTGCAGTCTGAAAGGGGCATTAACCCGCATCCTAGGCCACTGAAATTTCCAAAAATATTTTTGCCACGAAAAATGCATCCACACCCCTGAAAGTACAGAATATGTTAGCAGCCAAAAGGCCTTAAAATGCATTTTAGGCCTGCAAAAATGTTGAAAACTTTGGAGGCATAAAAAAGGGGTTTACAGGCATCCTAGACCCCCTAAAGTCCAAAATATGTTGGTGGCTGAAAAACGGTGTATGATAGCTCTGAATGTCCCAAAACATTTGCAGCCTGAAAGGGGCATTAACTCGCATCCTAGACCACTGAAATTCCCAAAAATATTTTTGGAACGAAAAATGCATCCTACCCCCCTGAAAGTACAGAATATGTTAGCAGACCAAAAAAGGCCTTAAAAGCATTTTAGGCCTGGAAAAATGTAGAAAACTTTATAGGCTCAAAAAAGGGGTTTACAGGCGTCCTAGACCCCCTAAAGTCCAGAAAATATTGGTGGCCCAAAAATGGTGTGAGAAAGCTCTGCATGTCCCAAAAACATTTGCAGTCTGAAAGGGGCATTAACCCGCTTCCTAGACCCCAGAAATTCCTAAAAATATTTTTGACACGAAAAATGCATCCTACCCCCCTGAAAGTACAGAATATGTTAGCAGCCCAAAAAAGGCCTTAAAAGCATTTTAGGCCTGCAAAAATGTTCAAAATTTTATAGGCTAAAAAAAGGGGTTTTCAGGCATCCCAGACCCCCTAAAGTCCAGAAAATGTTGGTGGCCCAAAAATGGTATGAGAGAGCTCTGAATGTCCCAAAAACATGTGCAGTCTGAAAGGGGCATTAACCCGCATCCTAGGCCACTGAAATTCCCAAAAATATTTTTGGCACGAAAAATGCATCCGACAACCCTGAAAGTTCAGAATATGTTAGCGGCCCAAAAAAGGCCTTAAATGCATTTTAGGCCTGCAAAAATGTAGAAAACTTTGAAGACCCAAAAAAGTGGTTTACAGGCATCGTAGACCCCCTAAAGTCCAGAGAATTTTGGTGGACCAAAAACTGTGCGAGAGAGCTCTGAATGTCCCAAAAACATTTGCAGCCTGAAAGGGGAATTAACCCTCATCCTACACCACTGAAATTCCCAAACATATTGTTGGCATGAAAAATGCATTCTTCACACCTGAAAGTTCTGAATAATTTAGCAGCGCAAAAGAGGCATTAATATGCATTTTAGGCCTGCAAAAATGTTGAAAACTTTGGAGGCCTAAAAAAGGGGTTTACAGGCATCCTAAAGTCCAGAAAATGATGGTGGCCCAAAAACGGTGTGAGAGAGCTCTGAATGTCCCAAAAACATTTGCAGTCTGAAAGGGGCATTAACCCGCATCCTAGACCCCTGAAATGCCCAAAAATATTTTTGGCCCAAAAAATGCATCCTACACCCCTGAGAGTTCCAAATATGTTAGCAGCCCAAAAAAGGCCTTAAAAGCATCTTAGGCCTGGAAAAATGTTCAAAACTTTATAGGCTCAAAAAAGGGGTTTACAGGCATCCCAGACACCCTAAAGTCCAGAAAATGTTGGTGGCCCAAAAATGGTGTGAGAGCTCTGAATGTCCCAAAAACATTTGCAGTCTGAAAGGGGCATTAACCCGCATCCTAGGCCACTGAAATTTCCAAAAATATTTTTGGCACGAAAAATGCATCCACACCCCTGAAAGTACAGAATATGTTAGCAGCCAAAAGGCCTTAAAATGCATTTTAGGCCTGCAAAAATGTTGAAAACTTTGCAGGCATAAAAAAGGGTTTACAGGCATCCTAGACCCCCTAAAGTCCAGAGTATGTTGGTGGCTGAAAAACGGTGTATGAAAGCTCTGAATGTCCCAAAACATTTGCAGCCTGAAAGGGGCATTAACTCGCATCCTAGACCACTGAAATTCCCAAAAATATTATTGGCACGAAAAATGCATCCTACACCCCTGAAAGTTCAGAAAATGATGGCAGCCCAAAAAAGCCCTTAAAATGCATTTTAGGCCTGCAAAAATGTAGAAAACTTTGGAGGCCCAAAAAAATGGTTTACAGGCATCGTAGACCCCCTAAAGTCCAGAAACCCTTGGTGGACCAAAAACTGTGCGAGAGAGCTCTGAATGTCCCAAAAACATTTGCAGCCTGAAAGGGGAATTAACCCACATCCTAGACCACTGAAATTCCCAAACATAGTGTTGGCATGAAAAATGCATCCTTCACACCTGAAAGTTCGGAATATTTTAGCAGCGCAAAAGAGGCCTTGATATGCATCTTAGGCCTGCAAAAATGTTGAAAACTTTGGAGGCCTAAAAAAGGGGTTTACAGGCATCCTAGACCCCCTAAACTCCAGACTATGTTGGTGGCCAAAAAAAGGTGTGAGAGCTCTGAATGTCCCAAAAACATTTGCAGTCTGAAAGGGGCATTAACCCGCATCCTAGGCCACTGAAATTTCCAAAAATATTTTTGGCACAAAAAATGCATCCACACCCCTGAAAGTACAGAATATGTTAGCAGCCCAAAAAAGGACTTAAAATGCATTTTAGGCCTGCAGAAATGTTGAAAACTTTGGAGGCCTAAAAAAGGGGTTTACAGGCATCCTAGACCCCCTAAAGTCCAGAATATGTTGGTGGCTGAAAAACGGTGTATGATAGCTCTGAATGTCCCAAAACATTTGCAGCCTGAAAGGGGCATTAACCCGCATCCTAGACCACTGAAATTCCCAAAATTATTATTGGCACGAAAAATGCATCCTACACCCCTGAAAGTTCAGAAAATGATGGCAGCCCAAAAAAGCCCTTAAAATGCATTTTAGGCCTGCAAAAATGTAGAAAACTTTGGAGGCCCAAAAAAGTGGTTTACAGGCATCGTAGACCCCCTAAAGTCCAGAAACTCTTGGTGGACCAAAAACTGTGCGAGAGAGCTCTGAATGTCCCAAAAACATTTGCAGCCTGAAAGGGGAATTAACCCACATCATAGACCACTGAAATTCCCAAACATAGTGTTGGCATGAAAAATGCATCCTTCACACCTGAAAGTTTGGAATATTTTAGCAGCGCAAAAGAGGCCTTGATATGCATCTTAGGCCTGCAAAAATGTTGAAATCTTTGGAGGCCTAAAAAAGGGGTTTACAGGCATCCGAGACCCCCTAAAATCCAGAATATGTTGGTGGCCAAAAAAGAGTGTCAGAGAGCTCTGAATGTCCCAAAAACATTTGCAACCTGAAAGGGGCATTAACCCGCATCCTAGACCCCTGAAATGCCCAAAAATATTTTTGGCCCAAAAAATGCATCCTACACCCCTGAGAGTTCCGAATATGTTAGCAGCCCAAAAAAGGCCTTAAATGCGTTTTAGGCCTGCAAAAATGTTGAAAACTTTGGAGTCCTAAAAAAGGGGTTTACAGGCATCCTAGACCCCCTAAAGTCCAGAATATGTTGGTGGGCCAAAAACGGTGTGAGAGAGCTCTGAATGTCCCAAAAACATTTGCAGTCTGAAAGGGGCATTAACCCGCATCCTAGACCCCTGAAATTCCCAAAAATATTTTTGGTCCAAAAAATGCATCCTACCGCCTGAAAGTTCATAATATGTTAGCAGCCCAAAAAAGGCCTTAAAATGCATCTCAGGCCTGCAAAAATTTTGAAAACTTTGGAGGCCTAAAAAAGGGGTTTACAGGCATCCTAGACCCCCCTAAAGTTCAGAAAATGTTGGCGGCAGAAAAACAGTGTGAGATATCTCTGAATGTCCCAAAAACATTTGCAGCCTGGAAGGGGAATTAACCCGCACCCTAGACCATTAAAGTTCCCAAAAATATTTCTGGCACGAAAAATGCATCCTACACCCCTGAAGGTTCCGAAAATGTTGGCAGCCCAAAAAATGCCTTAAAATGTACCTTAGGCCTGCAAAAACGTTGAAAACTTTGGAGTCCTAAAAAAGGGGTTTACAGGCATCCTAAAGTCCAGAAAATGATGGTGGCCCAAAAACGGTGTGAGAGAGCTCTGAATGTCCCAAAAACATTTGCAGTCTGAAAAGGGCAATAACCCGCATCCTAGACCCCTGAAATGCTCAAAAATATTTTTGGCCCAAAAAAAAGCATCCTACACCCCTGAGAGTTCCAAATATGTTAGCCGCCCAAAAAAGGCCTTAAAATGTATCTTAGGCCTGGAAAAATGTTCAAAACTTTATAGGCTCAAAAAAGGGGTTTACAGGCATCCTAGACCCCCTAAAGTCCAGAATATGTTGGTGGCCCAAAAATGGTGTGAGAGCTCTGAATGTCCCAAAAACATTTCAATCTGAAAGGGGCATTAACCCGCATCCTAGGCCACTGAAATTTCCAAAAATATTTTTGGCACGAAAAATGCATCCACACCCCTGAAAGTACAGAATATGTTAGCAGCCCAAAAAAGCCCTTAAAAGCATCTTAGGCCTGGAAAAATGTTCAAAACTTTATAGGCTCAAAAAAGGGGTTTACAGGCATCCTAGACCCCCTAAAGTCCAGAATATGTTGGTGGGCCAAAAACGGTGTGAGAGAGCTCTGAATGTCCCAAAAACATTTGCAGTCTGAAAGGGGCATTAACCCGCATCCTAGACCCCTGAAATTCCCAAAAATATTTTTAATCCAAAAATTGCATCCTACCCCCTGAAAGTTCATAATATGTTAGCAGCCCAAAAAAGGCCTTAAAATGCATCTTAGGCCTGCAAACATTTTGAAAACTTTGGAGGCCTAAAAAAGGGGTTTACAGGCATCCTAGACCCCCCTAAAGTCCATAAAATGTTGGAGGCAGAAAAACAGTGTGAGAGATCTCTGAATGTCCCAAAAACATTTGCAGCCTGGAAGGGGAATTATCCCACATCCTAGACCATTAAAATTCCCAAAAATATTTCTGGCACGAAAAATGCATCCTACACCCCTGAAAGTTCCGAAAATGTTGGCAGCCCAAAAAAGGCCTTAAAATGTATCTTAGGCCTGCAAAAATGTATAAAACTTTGGAGGCCCAAAAAAAAGGTTTATAGGCATCGTCGACCCCTACAATCCAGAAAATGTTGGTGGCACAAAAACTGTGCCAGAGAGCTCTGAATGTCCCAAAAACATTTGCAGCCTGAATGAGGCATTAACCTGCATCCTAGACCACTGAAATTCCCAAAAATATTTTTGGGACGAAAAATGCATTCAACACCCATGAAAGTACAGAATATGTTAGCAGCTCAAAAAAGGCCTAAAAGCATCTTAGGCCTGGAAAAATGTTCAAAACCTTATAGGCTCAAAAAAGGGGTTTACAGACATCCTAGACCCCCTAAAGTCCAGAAAATGTTGGTGGCCCAAAAACAGTGTGAGAGAGCTCTGAATGTCCCAAAAACATGTGCAGTCTGAAAGGGGCATTAACTCGCATCCTAGGCCACTGAAATCCCAAAAATATTTTTGGCCCAAAAAATGCATCCTACCCCCTGAAAGTTCAGAATATGTTAGCCCAAAAAAGGCCTTAAAATGCATCTTAGGCCTGCAAAAATTCTGAAAACTTTGGAGGCCTAAAAAAGGGGTTTACAGGCATCCTAGACTCCCCTAAAGTCTCGAAAATGTTGGTGGCCGATAAACAGTGTGAGAGATCTCTGAATGTCCCCAAAACATTTGCAGCCTGAAAGGGGCATTAACCTGCATCCCAGGCCACTGAAATCCCAAAAATATTTTTGCCACGAAAAATGCATCCAACACCCCTGAAAGTTCAGAATATGTTAGCGGCCCAAAAAAGGCCTTAAATGCATTTTAGGCCTGCTAAAATGTTGAAAACTTTGGAGTCCTAAAAAAGGGGTTTACAGGCATCCTAGACCCCCTAAAGTCCAGAAAATGATGGTGGCCCAAAAACGGTGTGAGAGAGCTCTGAATGTCCCAAAAACATTTGCAGTCTGAAAGGGGCATTAACCCGCATCCTAGACCCCTGAAATTCCCAAAAATATTTTTGGTCCAAAAAATGCATCCTACCCCCTGAAAGTTCATAATATGTTAGCAGCCCAAAAAGGCCTTAAAATGATCTTAGGCCTGCAAAAATTTTGAAAACTTTGGAGGCCTAAAAAAGGGGTTTACAGGCATCCTAGACCCCCCTAAAGTCCAGAAAATGTTGGCGGCAGAAAAACAGTGTGAGAGATCTCTGAATGTCCCAAAAACATTTGCAGCCTGGAAGGGGAATTAACCCGCATCCTAGACCATTAAAATTCCCAAAAATATTTCTGGCACGAAAAATGCATCCTACACCCCTGAAAGTTCCGAAAATGTTGGCAGCCCAAAAAAGACCTTAAAATGTATCTTAGGCCTGCAAAAATGTATAAAAGTTTGGAGGCCCAAAAAAAAGGTTTATAGGCATCGTAGACCCCCTACAATCGAGAAAATGTTGGTGGCACAAAAACTGTGCCAGAGAGCTCTGAATGTCCCAAAAACATTTACAGTCTGAAAGGGGAATTAACCCGCATCCTAGGCCACTGAAATTCCCAAAAATATTTTTGCCACGAAAAATGCATCCGACAACCCTGAAAGTTCAGAATATGTTAGCCGTCCAAAAAAGGCCTTAAATGCATTTTAGGCCTGCAAAAAATGTTGAAAACTTTGGAGTCCTAAAAAAGGGGTTTACAGGCATCCTAAAGTCCAGAAAATGATGGTGGCCCAAAAACGGTGTGAGAGAACTCTGAATGTCCCAAAAACATTTACAGTCTGAAAGGGGAATTAACCCGCATCCTAGACCATTAAAATTCCCAAAAATATTTCTGGCACGAAAAATGCATCCTAAACCCCTGAAAGTTCAGAAAATGATGGCAGCCCAGAAAGCCTTTAAAATGCCTTTTAGGCATGCAAAAATGTAGAAAAGGCCCAAAAAAGTGGTTTACAGGCATCGTAGACCCCCTAAAGTCCAGAAACTTTTGGTGGACCAAAAACTGTGCGAGAGAGCTCTGAATGTCCCAAAAACATTTTCAGCCTGAAAGGGGAATTAATCCACATCCTAGATCACTGCAATCCCAAACATAGTGTTGGCATGAAAAATGCATCCTTCACACCTGAAAGTTCTGAATATTTTAGCAGCGCAAAAGAGGCCTTGATATGCATCTTAGGCCTGCAAAAATGTTGAAAACTTTGGAGGCCTAAAAAAGGGTTTTACAGCCATCCGAGACCCCCTAAAATCCAGAATATGTTGGTGGCCGAAAAAGAGTGTCAGAGAGCTCTGAATGTCCCAAAAACATTTGCAGCCTGGAAGGGGCATTATCCTGCATCCTAGACCACTGAATATCCCAAAAATATTTCTGGCACGAAAAATGCATCCTAAACCCCTGAAAGTTCAGAATATGTTAGCAGCCCAAAAAAGGCCTTAAAATGCATTTTAGGCATGCAAAAATGTAGAAAAGGCCCAAAAAAGTGGTTTACAGGCATCGTAGACCCCCTAAAGTCCAGAAACTTTTGGTGGACCAAAAACTGTGCGAGAGAGCTCTGAATGTCCCAAAAACATTTGCAGCCTGAAAGGGGAATTAACCCTCATCCTAGACCACTGAAATCCCAAAAATATTTTTGGCACGAAAAATGCATCCAACACTCCTGAAAGTACAGAATATGTTAGCAGCCCAAAAAAGGCCTTAAATGCATTGTAGGCCTGCAAAAATGTTGAAAACTTTGGAGGCCTAAAAAAGGGGTTTACAGGCATCCTAAAGTCCAGAAAATGATGGTGGCCCAAAAACGGTCTGAGAGAGCTCTGAATGTCCCCAAAACATTTGCAGCCTGAAAAGGGCATTAACCTGCATCCTAGGCCACTGAAATCCCAAAAATATTTTTGGCACGAAAAATGCATCCAACACCCCTGAAAGTACAGAATATGTTAGCAGCCCAAAAAAGGCCTTAAATGCATTTTAGGCCTGCAAAAATGTTGAAAACTTTGGAGTCCTAAAAAAGGGGTTTACAGGCATCCTAAAGTCCAGAAAATGATGGTGGCCCAAAAACGGTGTGAGAGAGCTCTGAATGTCCCAAAAACATTTGCAGTCTGAAAAGGGCATTAACCCGCATCCTAGACCACTGAAATTCCCAAAAATATTATTGGCACGAAAAATGCATCCTACACCCCTGAAAGTTCAGAAAATGATGGCAGCCCAAAAAAGCCCTTAAAATGCATTTTAGGCCTGCAAAAATGTAGAAAACTTTGGAGGCCCAAAAAAGTGGTTTACAGGCATCGTAGACCCCCTAAAGTCCAGAAAATGTTGGTGGCAGAAAAACAGTGTGAGAGATCTCTGAATGTCCCAAAAACATTTGCAGCTTGGAAGGGGAATTAACCCGCATCCTAGACCATTAAAATTCCCAAAAATATTTCTGGCACGAAAAATGCATCCTAAACCCCTGAAAGTTCAGAAAATGATGGCAGCCCAAAAAGCCTTTAAAATGCATTTTAGGCATGCAAAAATGTAAAAAAGGCCCAATAAAGTGGTTTACAGGCATCGTAGACCCCCTAAAGTCCAGAAACTTTTGGTGGACCAAAAACTGTGCGAGAGAGCTCGGAATGTCCCAAAAACATTTGCAGCCTGAAAGGGGAATTAACCCTCATCCTAGACCACTGAAATTCCCAAACATATTGTTGGCATGAAAAATGCATCCTTCACACCTGAAAGTTCTGAATATTTTAGCAGCGCAAAAGAGGCCTTAATATGCATTGTAGGCCTGCAAAAATATTGAAAACTTTGGAGGCCTAAAAAAGGGGTTTACAGGCATCCTAGACCCCCTAAAGTCCAGAAAATGATGGTGGCCCAAAAACGGTGTGAAAGAGCTCTGAATGTCCCAAAAACATTTGCAGTCTGAAAGGGGCATTAACCAGCATCCTAGACCCCTGAAATGCCCAAAAATATTTTTGGCCCAAAAAATGCATCCTACACCCCTGAGAGTTCCGAATATGTTAGCAGCCCAAAAAAGGCCTTAAAAGCATCTTAGGCCTGGAAAAATGTTCAAAACTTTATAGGCTCAAAAAAGGGGTTTAAAGGCATCCTAGATCCCCCTAAAGTCCAGAAAATGTTGGTGGCCGAAAAACAGTGTGAGAGATCTCTGAATGTCCCAAAAACATTTGCAGCCTGGAAGGGGAATTAACCCGCATCCTAGACCACTGACATTCCCAAAATTATTTCTGGCACCAAAAATGCATCCCACACCCCTGAAAGTTCAGAAAATGATGGCAGCCCAAAAAAGCCCTTAAAATGCATTTTAGGCCTGCAAAAATGTAGAAAACTTTGGAGACCCAAAAAAGTGGTTTACAGGCAGCGTAGACCCCCGAAAGTCCAGAATATGTTGGTGGCTGAAAAACGGTGTATGATAGCTCTGAATGTCCCAAAACATTTGCAGCCTGAAAGGGGCATTAACCTGCATCCTAGACCACTGAAATTCCCACAATTATTGGCACGAAAAATGCATCCTACACCCCTGAAAGTTCAGAAAATGATGGCAGCCCAAAAAAGCCCTTAAAATGCATTTTAGGCCTGCAAAAATGTAGAAAACTTTGGAGGCCCAAAAAAGTGGTTTACAGGCATCGTAGACCCCCTAAAGTCCAGAAACCTTTGGTGGACCAAAAACTGTGCGAGAGAGCTCTGAATGTCCCAAAAACATTTGCAGCCTGAAAGGGGAATTAACCCACATCCTAGACCACTGAAATTCCCAAACATAGTGTTGGCATGAAAAATGCATCCTTCACACCTGAAAGTTTGGAATATTTCAGCAGCGCAAAAGAGGCCTTGATATGCATCTTAGGCCTGCAAAAATGTTGAAAACTTTGGAGTCCTAAAAAAGGGGTTTACAGGCATCCTAGACCCCCTAAAGTCCAGAATATGTTGGTGGGCCAAAAACGGTGTGAGAGAGCTCTGAATGTCCCAAAAACATTTGCAGTCTGAAAGCGGCATTAACCCGCATCCTAGACCCCTGAAATGCTCAAAAATATTTTTGGCCCAAAAAATGCATCCTACACCCCTGAGAGTTCCGAATATGTTAGCAGCCCAAAAAAGGCCTTAAAAGCATCTTAGGCCTGGAAAAATTTTGAAAACTTTGGAGGCCTAAAAAAGGGGTTTACAGGCATCCTAGACCCCCCTAAAGTCCAGAAATATTTGGTGGTCCAAAAACTGTGCGAGAGAGCTCTGAATGTCCCAAAAACATTTGCAGTCTGAAAGCGGCATTAACCCACATCCTAGACCATTAAAATTCCCAAAAATATTTCTGGCACGAAAAATGCATCCTAAACCCCTGAAAGTTCAGAAAATGATGGCAGCCCAAAAAGCCTTTAAAATGCATTTTAGGCATGCAAAAATGTAGAAAAGGCCCAAAAAAGTGGTTTACAGGCATCGTAGACCCCCTAAAGTCCAGAAACTTTTGGTGGACCAAAAACTGTGCGAGAGAGCTCTGAATGTCCCAAAAACATTTTCAGCCTGAAAGGGGAATTAACCCACATCCTAGACCACTATAATCCCAAACATAGTGTTGGCATGAAAAATGCATCCTTCACACCTGAAAGTTCTGAATATTTTAGCAGTGCAAAAGAGGCCTTGATATGCATCTTAGGCCTGCAAAAATGTTGAAAACTTTGGAGGCCTAAAAAAGGGGTTTACAGGCATCCGAGACCCCCTAAAATCCAGAATATGTTGGTGGCCGAAAAAGAGTGAGAGATCTCTGAATGTCCCAAAAATATTTGCAGCCTGGAAGGGGAATTAACCCGCATCCTAGACCATTAAAATTCCAAAAAAATATTTCTGGCACGAAAAATGCATCCTACACCCCTGAAAGTTCAGAAAATGATGGCAGCCCAAAAATCCTTTAAAATGCATTTTAGGCATGCAAAAATTTTGAAAACTTTGGAGGCCTAAAAAGGGGTTTACAGGCATCCTAGACCCCCCTAAAGTCCAGAATATGTTGGTGGCTGAAAAACGGTGTATGATAGCTCTGAATGTCCCAAAACATTTGCAGCCTGAAAGGGGCATTAACCCGCATCCTAGACCCCTGAAATTCCCAAAAATATTTTTTGCACGAAAAATGCATCCTACACCCCTGAAAGTACAGAATTTAGCAGCCCAAAAAAGGCCTTAAATGCATCTTAGGCCTGCGAAAATGTTGAAAACTTTACAGGCTCAAAAAATGGGTTTACAGGCATCCTAGACCCCCGTAAAGTCCAGAATATGTTGGTGTCCGAAAAACGGTGTGAGAGAGCTCTGAATGCCCCAAAAACATTTGCAGCCTGAAAGGGGAATTAACCCGCATCCTAGACCACTGAAATTCCCAAAAATATTTTTGGCACGAAAAATGCATCCGACAACCCTGAAAGTTCAGAATATTTTAGCGGCCCAAAAAAGGCCTTAAATGCATTTTAGGCCTGCAAAAATGTTGAAAACTTTGGAGGCATAAAAAAAGGGGTTTACAGGCATCCCAGACCCCCTAAAGTCCAGAAACCTTTGGTGGACCAAAAACTGTGCGAGAGAGCTCTGAATGTCCCAAAAACATTTGCAGCCTGAAAGGGGCATTAACCCGCATCCTAGACCACTGAAATTCCTAAACATAGTGTTGGCATGAAAAATGCATCCTTCACACCTGAAAGTTCTGAATATTTTAGCAGCGCAAAAGAGGCCTTGATATGCATTGTAGGCCTGCAAAAATGTTGAAAACTTTGGAGGCCTAAAAAAGGGGTTTACAGGCATCCGAGACCCCCTAAAATCCAGAATATGTTGGTGGCCGAAAAAGAGTGTCAGAGAGCTCTGAATGTCCCAAAAACATTTGCAGCCAGAAAGGGGCATTAACCCGCATCCTAGACCACTGAATATCCCAAAAATATTCCTGGCACGAAAAATGCATCCGACAACCCTGAAAGTTCAGAATATGTTAGCGGCCCAAAAAAGCCCTTACATGCATTTTAGGCCTGCAAAAAAGTTGAAAACTTTGGAGTCCTAAAAAAAGGGGTTTACAGGCATCCTAGACCCCCTAAAGTCCAGAAAATGTTGGTTGCCCAAAAACGGTGTCAGAGAGCTCTGAATGTCCCAAAAACATGTGCAGCCTGAAAGGGCATTAACCCGCATCCCAGGCCACTGAAATTCCCAAAAATATTTTTGGCACGAAAAATGTATCCAACACCCTTCAAAGTACAGAATATGTTAGCAGCCCAAAAAAGGCCTTAAAAGCATCTTAGGCCTAGAAAAATGTTTAAAACTTTGGAGTCCTAAAAAAGGGGTTTACAGGCATCCTAGACCCCCTAAAGTCCAGAAAATGTTGGTTGCCCAAAAACGGTGTCAGAGAGCTCTGAATGTCCCAAAAACATGTGCAGCCTGAAAGGGGCATTAACCCGCATCCCAGGCCACTGAAATTCCCAAAAATATTTTTGGCACGAAAAATGTATCCAACACCCTTCAAAGTACAGAATATGTTAGCAGCCCAAAAAAGGCCTTAAAAGCATCTTAGGCCTAGAAAAATGTTCAAAACTTTGGAGGTCCAAAAAAGGGGTTTACAGGCATCCTAGACCTCCTAAAGTCCAGAAAATGTTGGTTGCCCCAAAACAGTGTGAGAGAGCTCTGAATGTCCCAAACACATTTGCACCCTGAAAGGGGCATTAACCCACATCCTAGACCACTGAAATTCCCAAAAATATTTCTGGCACGAAAAATGCAATCTACACCCCTGAAAGTACAGAATATGTTAGCAGCCCAAAAAAGGCCTTAAATGCATTTTAGGCCTGCAAAAATGATGAAAACTTTGGAGGTCCAGAAAAGGGGTTTACAGGCATCCTAGACCCCCTAAAGTCCAGAAAATGTTGGTTGCTCAAAATCGGTGTCAGATAGCTCTGAATGTCCCAAAAAACATTTGCAGCCTATAAGGGGCATTAACCCCCATCCTAGGCCACTGATTTTCCCAAAAATATTTTTAGCACGAAAAATGCATCCTACACCCCTGAAAGTTCAGAATATGTTAGCAGCCCAAAAAAGGCCTTAAATGCATTTTAGGCCTGCAAAAATGTTGAAAACTTTATAGGCTCAAAAAAGGGTTTACAGGCATCGTAGACCCCCTAAAGTCCAGAAAATGTTGGTTTCCCAAAAACGGTGTCAGAGAGCTCTGAATGTCCCAAAAACATTTGCAGCCTGAAAGGGGAATCCTAGACCACTGAAATTCCTAAAAATATTTTTGGCATGGAAAATGCATCCAACACCCCTGAAGGTTCAGAAAATGTTAGCAGCCCAAAAATGGCCTTCAAAATGCATCTTAGGCCTGCAAAAATGTTGAAATGTTTTGAGGCCCAAAATGGGGTTCACAGACCTCCTAAGACATCTTAGGCCTCCTTTGCAGGCCTAAGATGCATTTTGAAGACCCCCTAAAGTTCAGAATATGTTGGTGTCCGAAAAACGGTGTGAGAGAGCTCTGAATGTCCCAAACACATTTGCAGCCTGAACGGGGAATTAACCTGCAACCTAGACCACTGAAATACCCAAAAATATTTTTGGCATGAAAAATGCATCCTACACCCCTGAAAGTTCAGAATATGTTAGCAGCCCAAAAAAGGCCTTCAAAATGCATCTTAGGCCTGCAAAAATGTTGAAATGTTTTGAGGCCCAAAATGGGGTTCACAGACCTCCTAAGACATCTTAGGCCTCCTTTGCAGGCCTAAGATGCATTTTGAAGACCCCCTAAAGTTCAGAATATGTTGGTGTCAGAAAAACGGTGTGAGAGAGCTCTGAATGTCCCAAACACATTTGCAGCCTGAAAGGGGAATTAACCCGCATCCTAGACCACTGAAATTCCCAATAATATTTTTGGCACGAAAAATGCATCCTACACCCATGAAAGTTCAGAATATGTAAGCAGCCCAAAAAAGGCCTTAAATGCATATTAGGCCTGCAAAAAGTCTGAAATGTTTGGAGTCCCAAAAAAGGGGTTTATAGGCATTCTAGGCCCCCTAAAGTCAAGAAAACGTTGGTTGCCCCAAAAACCGTGTCAGAGAGCTCCGAATGTCCCAAAAACATTTGCAGCCTGAAAGGGGCATTAACTGCATCCTAGGCCATTGAAATTCCCAAAAATATTTCTGACACGAAAAATGCATCCTACACCCCTGAACGTACAGAATATGTTAGCAGCCCAAAAAAGGCCTTAAAATGCATCTTAGGCCTGCTAAAATGTTCAAAACTTTATAGGCTCAAAAAAGGGGTTTACAGGCATCCTAGACCCCCTAAAGTCCATAAAATGTTGGTGGCCCAAAAACAGTGTGAGAGCTCTGAATGTCCCAAAAACATTTGCTGTCTGAAAGGGGCATTAACCTGCATCCTAGACCCCTGAAATTCCCAAAAATATTTTTGGCCCAAAAAATGCATCCTACCCCCTGAAAGTTCAGAATATGTTAGCCCAAAAAAGGCCTTAAAATGCATCTTCGGCCTGCAAAAATTTTGAAAACTTTGGAGGCCTAAAAAAGGGGTTTACAGGCATCCCAGACCCCTAAAGTCCAGAAAATGTTGGTGGCCCAAAAATGGTGTGAGAGATCTCTGAATGTCCCAAAAACATTTGCAGTCTGAAAGGGGCAATAACCCGCATCCTAGGACACTGAAATTCCCAAAAATATTTTTGGCACGAAAAATGCATCCAACACCCTTGAAAGTACAGAATATGTTAGCAGCCCAAAAAAAGGCCTTTAAAAGCATATTAGGCCTGGAAAAATTTTCAAAACTTTATAGGCTCAAAAAAGGGGTTTACAGTCATCCTAGTACCCCTAAAGTCCAGAAAATGATGGTGGCCCAAAAACTGTGTGAGAGAGCTCTGAATGTCCCAAAAACATTTGCAGTCTGAAAGGGGCATTAACCCGCATCCTAGACCACTGAAATTCCCAAAAATATTTCTGGCCCGAAAAATGCATCCCACACCCCTGAAAGTTCATAAAATGATGGCAGCCCAAAAAAGCCCATAAAATGCATTTTAGGCCTGCAAACATTTTAAAAACTTTGGAGGCCTAAAAAAGGGGTTTACAGGCATCCTAGACATCCCTTAACTTCAGAAAATGTTGGTGGCCGAAAAACAGTGTGAGAGATCTCTGAATGTCCCAAAAACATTTGCAGCCTGGAAGGGGAATTAACCCACATCCTAGACCACTGAAATTCCCAAAAATATTTCTGGCACGAAAAATGCATCCCACATCCCTGAAAGTTCAGAAAATGATGGCAGCCCAAAAAAGCCCTTAAAATGCATCTTAGGCCTGCAAAAATGTTGAAAACTTTGGAGGCCTAAAAAAGGGGTTCACAGGCATCCTAGACCCCCTAAAGTCCAGAATATGTTGGTGGCTGAAAAACGGTGTATGAGCTCTGAATGTCCCAAAACATTTGCAGCCTGAAAGGGGCATTAACCCGCATCCTAGACCACTGAAATTCCCAAAAATATTTCTGGCACAAAAAATGCATCCGACAACCCTGAAAGTTCAGAATATGTTAGCGGCCCAAAAAAGGCCTTAAATGCATTTTAGGCCTGCAAAAATGTTGAAAACTTTGGAGGCATAAAAAAGGGGTTTACAGGCATCCTAGACCACCGGATGTCCAGAATATGTCGGTGGCCAAAAAACGGTGTGAGAGAGCTCTGAATGTCCCAAAAAATTTGCAGCCTGAAGGGCATTAACCCGCATCCTAGACCACTGAAATTCCCAAAAATATTTCTGACACGAAAAATGCATCCTACACCCCTGAAAGTTCAGAATATGTTATCAGCCCAAAAAAGGCCTTAAAAGCATCTTAGGCCTGCAAAAATGTATAAAAGTTTGGAGACCCAAAAAAAAGGTTTATAGTCATCGTAGACCCCCTAACAATCCAGAAAATGTTGGTGGCACAAAAACTGTGCCAGAGAGCTCTGAATGGCCCAAAAACATTTGCAGCCTGAACGGGGCATTAACCCGCATCCTAGACCACTGAAATTCCCAAAAATATTTTTGGCCCGAAAAATGCATCCAACACCCCTGAAAGTTCAGAATATGTTATCAGCCCAAAAAAGGCCTTAAAAGCATCTTAGGCCTGGAAAAATGTTCAAAACTTTATAGGCTCAAAAAAGGGGTTTACAGGCATCCTAGACCTCCTAAAGTCCAGAAAATGTTGGTGGGCCAAAAAACGGTGTGAGAGAGCTCTGAATGTCCCAAAAACATTTGCAGTCTGAAAGGGGCATTAACCCACATCCTAGACCCCTGAAATTCCCAAAAATATTTCTGACACGAAAAATGCATCCTACACCCCTGAACGTACAGAATATGTCAGCAGCCCATAAAAGGCCTTAAATGCATTTTAGGCCTTCAAAAATGATTAAAACTTTGGAGGCCTAAAAAAGGGGTTTACAGACATCCTAGACCACCGGATGTCCAGAATATGTCGGTGGCCAAAAAACGGTGTGAGAGAGCTCTGAATGTCCCAAAACATTTGCAGCCTGAAGGGCATTAACCCGCATCCTAGACCACTGAAATTCCCAAAAATATTTCTGGCACGAAAAAGGCATCCCACACCCCTGAAAGTTCAGAAAATGATGGCAGCCCAAAAAATCCCTTAAAATGCATTTTAGGCCTGCAAAAATGTAGAAAACTTTGGAGACCCAAAAAAGTGGTTTACAGGCATCCTAGTACCCCTAAAGTCCAGAATATGTTGGTGACCAAAAACTGTGCGAGAGAGCTCTGAATGTCCCAAAAATATTTGCAGCCTGAAAGGGGAATTAACCCTCATCCTAGACCACTGAAATTCCCAAAAATATTTCTGGCACGAAAAATGCATCCTACACCCCTAAAAGTTCAGAATATGTTAGCAGCCCAAAAAAAGGCCTTAAAATGCATATTAGGCTTGCAAAAAATGTGAAAAATTTGGAGGCTCAAAAAAGAGGTTTACAGGCATCCTAGACCCCCTAAAGTCCAGAAAATGTTGGTGGCTGAAAAACGGTGTATGAGCTCTGAATGTCCCAAAACATTTGCAGCCTGAAAGGGGCATTAACCCGCATCCTAGACCACTGAAATTCCCAAAAATATTATTGGCACGAAAAATGTATCCAACACCCCTGAAAGTACAGAATATGTTAGCAGCCCAAAAAAGGCCTTAAAATGCATCTTAGGCCTGGAAAAATGTTCAAAACTTTATAGGCCGAAAAAAGGGGTTTAAAGGCATCCTAGACCCCCTAAAGTCCAGAATATGTTGGTGGCCAAAAAAAGGTGTGAGAGAGCTCTGAATGTCAAAAAACATTTGCAGCCTGAAAGGGGCATTAACCCTCATTCTAGACCACTGAAATTCCCAAAAATATTTCTGGCACGAAAAATGCATCCTACCCCCTGAAAGTTCAGAATATGTGCAGCCCAAAAAGGCCTTAAAATGCATTTTAGGCCTGCAAAAATGTTAAAATGTTTGGAGGCCGAAAAAAGGGGTTTACAGGCATCCCAGACCCCCTAAAGTCCAGAAAATGTTGGTGGCCCAAAAATGGTGAGAGAGCTCTGAATGTCCCAAAAACATTTGCAGCCTGAAAGGGGCATTAACCCGCATCCTAGACCACTGAAATTCCCAAAAATATTTCTGGCACGAAAAATGCATCCGACAACCCTGAAAGTTCAGAATATGTGCAGCCCAAAAAGGCCTTAAAATGCATTTTAGGCCTGCAAAAATGTTAAAATGTTTGGAGGCCGAAAAAAGGGGTTTACAGGCATCCTAGACCCCCTAAAGTCCAGAATATGTTGGTGGCCAAAAAAAAGGTGTGAGAGATCTCTGAATGTCCCAGAAACATTTGCAGCCTGGAAGGGGAATTAACCCGCATCCTAGACCACTGAAATTCCCAAAAATATTTCTGGCACAAAAAATGCATCCCACACCCCTGAAAGTTCAGAAAAAGATGGAAGCCCAAAAGAGCCCTTAAAATGCATTTTAGGCCTGCAAAAATGTAGAAACCTTTGGAGACCCAAAAAAGTGGTTTACAGGCATCGTAGACCCCCTAAAGTCCATAAAATAATGGTGGACCAAAAACTGTGCGAGAGAGCTCTGAATGTCCCAAAAACATTTGCAGCCTGAAAGGGGAATTAACCCTCATCCTAGACCACTGAAATTCCCAAACATAGTGTTGGCATGAAAAATGCATCCTTCACACCTGAAAGTTCTGAATATTTTAGCAGCGCAAAAGAGGCCTTAATATGCATTTAGGCCTGCAAAAATGTTCAAAATTTTATAGCCTCAAAAAAGGGGTTTACAGGCATTCTAGACCCCCTAAAGTCTCTAAAATGTTGGTGGCCGAAAAACAGTGTGAGAGATCTCTGAATGTCCCAAAAACATTTGCAGCCTGAAAGGGGCATTAACCTGCATCCTAGGCCACTGAAATGCCCAAAAATATTTTTGGCACGAAAAATGCATGCAACACCCCTGAAAGTACAGAATATGTTAGCAGCCCAAAATAGGCCTTAAAAGCATCTTAGGCCTGGAAAAATGTTGAAAACTTTATAGGCTCAAAAAAGGGGTTTACAGGCATCGTAGACCCCCTAAAGTCCAGAAACTTTTGGTGGACCAAAAACTGTGCGAGAGAGCTCTGAATGTCCCAAAAACATTTGCAGCCTGAAAGGGGAATTAACCCACATCCTAGACCACTGAAATCCCAAACATAGTGTTGGCATGAAAAATGCATCCTTCATACGTGAAAGTTCTGAATATTTTAGCAGCGCAAAAGAGGCCTTGATATGCATCTTAGGCCTGCAAAAATGTTGAAAACTTTGGAGGCCTAAAAAAGGGGTTTACAGGCATCCGAGACCCCCTAAAATCCAGAATATGTTGGTGGCCGAAAAAGAGTGTCTGAGAGCTCTGAATGTCCCAAAAACATTTGCAGCCTGAAAGGGGCATTAACCCGCATCCTAGACCCCTGAATAGCCCAAAAATATTTCTGGCCCAAAAAATGCATCCTACCCCATGAAAGTTCAGAATATGTTAGCAGCCCAAAAAAGGCCTTCAAATGCATTTTAGGCCTGCAAAAATGTTGAAAACTTTGGAGGCCTAAAAAAGGGGTTTACAGGCATCCTAGACCCCCTAAAGTCCAGAATATTTTGGTGGCTGAAAAACGGTGTATGAGCTCTGAATGTCCCAAAATATTTGCAGCCTGAAAGGGGCATTAACCCGCATCCTAGACCACTGAAATTCCCAAAAATATTTCTGGCACGAAAAATGCATCCTACCCCCTGAAAGCTCATAATATGTTAGCAGCCCAAAAAAGGCCTTAAAATGCATCTTAGGCCTGCAAAAATTTTGAAAACTTTGGAGGCCTAAAAAAGGGGTTTACAGGCATCCGAGACCGCCTAACATCCAGAATATGTTGGTGGCCGAAAAAGAGTGTCAGAGAGCTCTGAATGTCCCAAAAACATTTGCAGCCTGAAAGGGGCATTAACCCACATCCTAGACCACTGAAATTCCCAAAAATATTTCTGGCACGAAAAATGCATCCCACACCCCTGAAAGTTCAGAAAATGATGATGGCAGCCCAAAAAAGCCCTTAAATTCATTTTAGGCCTGCAAAAATGTAGAAAACTTTGGAGACCCATAAAAGTGGTTTACAGGCATCGTAGACCCCCTAAAGTCCAGAATATGTTGGTGGCCAAAAAAACCGACAACCCTGAAAGTTCAGAATATGTGCAGCCCAAAAAAGGCCTTAAATGCATTTTAGGCCTGCAAAAATGTTGAAAACTTTGGAGTCCTAAAAAAGGGGTTTACAGGCATCCGAGACCGCCTAACATCCAGAATATGTTGGTGGCCGAAAAAGAGTGTCAGAGAGCTCTGAATGTCCCAAAAACATTTGCAGCCTGAAAGGGGCATTAACCTGCATTCTAGACCACTGAAATTCCCAAAAATATTTCTGGCACGAAAAATGCATCCTACACCCCTAAAAGTTCAGAATATGTTAGCAGCCCAAAAAAGGCCTTAAAATGCATATTAGGCCTGGAAAAATGTTCAAAACTTTATAGGCTCAAAAAAGGGGTTTACAGGCATCTTAGACCCCCTAAAGTCCAGAAAATGTTGGTGGCCCAAAAACAGTGTGAGAGAGCTCTGAATGTCCCAAAAACATTTGCAGTCTGAAAGGGGCATTAACCCGCATCCTAGACCCCTGAAATTCCCCAAAACATTTTTGGCACGAAAAATGCATCCTACACCCCTGAAAGTACAGAATATGTTAGCTGCCCAAAAAAAGGCCTTAAAATGCATCTTAGACCTGCAAAAATGTTGAAAACTTTGGAGGCCTAAAAAAGGGGTTTACAGGCATCCTAGACCCCCTAAAGTCCAGAATATGTTGGTGGCTGAAAAACGGTGTATGATAGCTCTGAATGTCCCAAAACATTTGCTGCCTGAAAGGGGAATTAACCCACATCCTAGACCACTGAAATCCCAAACATAGTGTTGGCATGAAAAATGCATCCTTCACACGTGAAAGTTCTGAATATTTTAGCAGCGCAAAAGAGGCCTTGATATGCATCTTAGGCCTGCAAAAATGTTGAAAACTTTGGAGGCCTAAAAAAGGGGTTTACAGGCATCCGAGACCCCCTAAAATCCAGAATATGTTGGTGGCCGAAAAAGAGTGTCTGAGAGCTCTGAATGTCCCAAAAACATTTGCAGCCTGAAAGGGGCATTATCCCGCATCCTAGACCCCTGAATAGCCCAAAAATATTTCTGGCCCAAAAAATGCATCCTACCCCCTGAAAGTTCAGAATATGTTAGCAGCCCAAAAAAGGCCTTCAAATGCATTTTAGGCCTGCAAAAATGTTGAAAACTTTGGAGGCCTAAAAAAGGGGTTTACAGGCATCCTAGACCCCCTAAAGTCCAGAATATTTTGGTGGCTGAAAAACGTTGTCTGAGCTCTGAATGTCCCAAAACATTTGCAGCCTGAAAGGGGCATTAACCCGCATCCTAGACCACTGAAATTCCCAAAAATATTATTGGCACGAAAAATGCATCCTACACCCCTGAAAGTTCAGAAAATGATGGCAGCCCAAAAAAGCCCTTGAAATGCATCTTAGGCCTGCAAAAATGTTGAAAACTTTGGAGGCCTAAAAAAGGGGTTTACAGGCATCCGAGACCCCCTAACATCCAGAATATGTTGGTGGCCGAAAAAGAATGTCAGAGAGCTCTGAATGTCCCCAAAACATTTGCAGCCTGAAGGGCATTAACCCGCATCCTAGACCACTGAAATTCCCAAAAATATTTTTGGCCCGAAAAATGCATCCAACACCCCTGAAAGTACAGAATATGTTAGCAGCCCATAAAAGGCCTTAAATGCATTTTAGGCCTGCAAAAATGTAGAAAACTTTGGAGACCCAAAAAAGTGGTTTACAGGCATCGTAGACCGCCTAAAGTCCAGAAAATTTTGGTGGACCAAAAACTGTGCGAGAGAGCTCTGAATGTCCCAAAAACATTTGCAGCCTGAAAGGGGAATTAACCCTCATCCTAGACCACTGAAATTCCCAAAAATATTTCTTTCACGAAAAATGCATCCTACACCCCTAAAAGTTCAGAACATGTTAGCAGCCCAAAAAAGGCCTTAAAATGCATATTAGGCCTGGAAATTTTTTTAAAACTTTATAGGCTCAAAAAAGGGGTTTACAGGCATCTTAGACCCCCTAAAGTCCAGAAAATGTTGGTGGCCCAAAAACGGTGTCAGAGAGCTCTGAATGTCCCAAAAACATTTGCAGCCTAAAAGGGGCATTATCCCGCATCCTAGGCCACTGAAATTCCCAAAAAATATTTTTGGCACGAAAAATGTATCCAACACCCGTGAAAGTACAGAATATGTTAGCAGCCCAAAAAAGGCCTTAAAATGCATCTTAGGCCTGGAAACATTTTTAAAACTTTATAGGCTCAAAAAAGGGGTTTACAGGCATCCTAGTACCCCTAAAGTCCAGAAAATGATGGTGGCCCAAAAAAGGTGTGAGAGAGCTCTGAATGTCCCAAAAACATTTGCAGTCTGAAAGGGGCATTAACCCGCATCCTAGACCACTGAAATTCCCAAAAATATTATTGGCACGAAAAATGCATCTTACACCCCTGAAAGTTAAGAAAATGATCGCAGCCCAAAAAAGCCCTTAAAATGCATCTTAGGCCTGCAAAAATGTTGAAAACTTGGAGGCCTAAAAAAGGGGTTTACAGGCATCCGAGACCGCCTAACATCCAGAATATGTTGGTGGCCGAAAAAGAGTGTCAGAGAGCGCTGAATGTCCCAAAAACATTTGCAGCCTGAAAGGGGAATTAACCCTCATCCTAGACCACTGAAATTCCCAAACATAGTGTTGGCATGAAAAATGCATCCTTCACACCTGAAAGTTCTGAATATTTTAGCAGCGCAAAAGAGGCCTTAATATGCATTTTAGGCCTGCAAAAATGTTGAAAACTTTGGAGGCCTAAAAAAGGGGTTTACAGGCATCCTAGTACCCCTAAAATCCAAAATATGTTGGTGGCCGAAAAGAGTGTCAGAGAGCTCTGAATGCCCCAAAAACATGTGCAGCCTGAAAGGGGCATTAACCCGCATCCTAGACCACTGAAATTCCCAAAAATATTTCTGGCACGAAAAATGCATCCGACAACCCTGAAAGTTCAGAATATGTGCAGCCCAAAAAGGCCTTAAAATGCATTTAGGCCTGCAAAAATGTTGAAAACTTTGGAGGCCGAAAAAAGGGGTTTACAGGCATCCTAGACCCCCTAAAGTCCAGAATATGTTGGTGGCCAAAAAAAGGTGTGAGAGAGCTCTGAATGTCAAAAAAAACATGTGCAGCCTGAAAGGGGCATTAACCCGCATCCTAGACCACAGAAATTCCCAAAAATATTTCTGGCACGAAAAATGCATCCTACACCCCTAAAGGTTCAGAATATGTTAGCAGCCCAAAAAAGGCCTTAAAATGCATCTTAGGCCTGGAAAAATGTTCAAAACTTTATAGGCTCAAAAAAGGGGTTTACAGGCATCCTAGACCCCCTAAAGTCCAGAAAATGTTGGTGTCCCAAAAACAGTGTGAGAGAGCTCTGAATGTCCAAAAAACATTTGCTGTCTGAAAGGGGCATTAACCCGCATCCTAGACCCCTGAAATTCCCAAAAATATTTTTGGCCCAAAAAATGCATCCTACCCCCTGAAAGTTCAGAATATGTTAGCAGCCCAAAAAAGGCCTTAAAATGAATCGTAGGCCTGCAAAAATTGTGAAAAATTTGGAGGCTCAAAAAAGAGGTTTACAGGCATCCTAGACCCCCTAAAGTCCAGAAAATGTTGGTGGCTGAAAAACGGTGTATGAGCTCTGAATGTCCCAAAACATTTGCAGCCTGAAAGGGGCATTAACCCGCATCCTAGACCACTGAAATTCCCAAAAATATTATTGGCACGAAAAATGTATCCAACACCCCTGAAAGTACAGAATATGTTAGCAGCCCAAAAAAGGCCTTAAAAGGCATCTTAGGCCTGCAAAAATGTTGAAAACTTTGGAGGCCTAAAAAAGGGGTTTACAGGCATCCTAGACCCCCTAAAGTCCAGAATATGTTGGTGGCCAAAAAAATGTGTGAGAGAGCTCTGAATGTCAAAAAACATTTGCAGCCTGAAAGGGGCATTAACCCTCATTCTAGACCACTGAAATTCCCAAAAATATTTCTGGCACGAAAAATGCATCCTACACCCCTAAATGTTCAGAATATGTTAGCAGCCCAAAAAAGGCCTTAAAATGCATCTTAGGCCTGGAAAAATGTTCAAAACTTTATAGGCTCAAAAAATGGGTTTACAGGCATCCTAGACCCCCTAAAGTCCAGAAAATGTTGGTGGCCCAAAAACAGTGTGAGAGAGCTCTAAATGTCCCCAAAACATTTGCTGTCTGAAAGGGGCATTAACCCACATCCTAGACCCCTGAAATTCCCAAAAATATTTTGGCCCAAAAAATGCATCCTACCCCCTGAAAGTTCAGAATATGTGCAGCCCAAAAAGGCCTTAAAATGCATTTTAGGCCTGCAAAAATGTTAAAATATTTGGAGGCCGAAAAAAGGGGTTTACAGGCATCCTAGACCCCCTAAAGTCCAGAATATGTTGGTGGCCAAAAAAAGGTGTGAGAGATCTCTGAATGTCCCAGAAACATTTGCAGCCTGGAAGGGGAATTAACCCGCATCCTAGACGACTGAAATTCCCAAAAATATTTCTGGCACAAAAAATGCATCCCACACCCCTGAAAGTTCAGAAAATGATGGCAGCCCAAAAGAGCCCTTAAAATGCATTTTAGGCCTGCAAAAATGTAGAAACCTTTGGAGACCCAAAAAAGTGGTTTACAGGCATCGTAGACCCCCTAAAGTCCAGAAACTTTTGGTGGACCAAAAACTGTGCGAGAGAGCTCTGAATGTCCCAAAAACATTTGCAGCCTGAAAGGGGAATTAACCCACATCCTAGACCACTGAAATCCCAAACATAGTGTTGGCATGAAAAATGCATCCTTCACACGTGAAAGTTCTGAATATTTTAGCAGCGCAAAAGAGGCCTTGATATGCATCTTAGGCCTGCAAAAATGTTGAAAACTTTGGAGGCCTAAAAAAGGGGTTTACAGGCATCCGAGACCCCCTAAAATCCAGAATATGTTGGTGGCCGAAAAAGAGTGTCTGAGAGCTCTGAATGTCCCAAAAACATTTGCAGCCTGAAAGGGGCATTAACCCGCATCCTAGACCCCTGAATAGCCCAAAAATATTTCTGGCCCAAAAAATGCATCCTACCCCCTGAAAGTTCAGAATATGTTAGCAGCCCAAAAAAGGCCTTCAAATGCATTTTAGGCCTGCAAAAATGTTGAAAACTTTGGAGGCCTAAAAAAGGGGTTTACAGGCATCCTAGACCCCCTAAAGTCCAGAATATTTTGGTGGCTGAAAAACGGTGTATGAGCTCTGAATGTCCCAAAATATTTGCAGCCTGAAAGGGGCATTAACCCGCATCCTAGACCACTGAAATTCCCAAAAATATTTCTGGCACGAAAAATGCATCCTACCCCCTGAAAGTTCATAATATGTTAGCAGCCCAAAAAAGGCCTTAAAATGCATCTTAGGCCTGCAAAAATTTTGAAAACTTTGGAGGCCTAAAAAAGGGGTTTACAGGCATCCGAGACCGCCTAACATCCAGAATATGTTGGTGGCCGAAAAAGAGTGTCAGAGAGCTCTGAATGTCCCAAAAACATTTGCAGCCTGAAAGGGGCATTAACCCACATCCTAGACCACTGAAATTCCCAAAAATATTTCTGGCACGAAAAATGCATCCCACACCCCTGAAAGTTCAGAAAATGATGATGGCAGCCCAAAAAAGCCCTTAAATTCATTTTAGGCCTGCAAAAATGTAGAAAACTTTGGAGACCCATAAAAGTGGTTTACAGGCATCGTAGACCCCCTAAAGTCCAGAATATGTTGGTGGCCAAAAAAACCGACAACCCTGAAAGTTCAGAATATGTGCAGCCCAAAAAAGGCCTTAAATGCATTTTAGGCCTGCAAAAATGTTGAAAACTTTGGAGTCCTAAAAAAGGGGTTTACAGGCATCCGAGACCGCCTAACATCCAGAATATGTTGGTGGCCGAAAAAGAGTGTCAGAGAGCTCTGAATGTCCCAAAAACATTTGCAGCCTGAAAGGGGCATTAACCTGCATTCTAGACCACTGAAATTCCCAAAAATATTTCTGGCACGAAAAATGCATCCTACACCCCTAAAAGTTCAGAATATGTTAGCAGCCCAAAAAAGGCCTTAAAATGCATATTAGGCCTGGAAAAATGTTCAAAACTTTATAGGCTCAAAAAAGGGGTTTACAGGCATCTTAGACCCCCTAAAGTCCAGAAAATGTTGGTGGCCCAAAAACAGTGTGAGAGAGCTCTGAATGTCCCAAAAAAAATTTGCTGTCTGAAAGGGGCATTAACCCGCATCCTAGACCCCCGAAATTCCCAAAAATATTTTTTGCCCAAAAAATGCATCCTAACTCCTGAAAGTTCAGAATATGTTAGCCCAAAAAAGGCCTTAAATTGCATTTTAGGCCTGCAAAAATTGTGAAAACTTTGGAGGCTCAAAAAAGGGGTTTACAGGCATCCTAGTACCCCTAAAGTCCAGAAAATGTTGGTGGCCGAAAAACAGTGTGAGAGATCTCTGAATGTCCCAGAAACATTTGCAGCCTGGAAGGGGAATTAACCCGCATCCTAGACCACTGAAATTCCCAAACATATTGTTGGCATGAAAAATGCATCCTTCACACCTGAAAGTTCTGAATATTTAAGCAGCGCAAAAGAGGCCTTAATATGCATTTTAGGCCTGCAAAAATGTTGAAAACTTTGGAGGCCTAAAAAAGGGGTTTACAGGCATCCTAGACCCCCTAAAGTCCAGAAAATGTTGGTGGCCCAAAAATGGTGAGAGAGCTCTGAATGTCCCAAAAACATTTGCAGCCCGAAAGGGGCATTAACCCGCGTCCTAGACCACTGAAATTCCCAAAAATATTTCTGGCACGAAAAATGCATCCGACAACCCTGAAAGTTCAGAATATGTGCAGCCCAAAAAGGCCTTAAAGTGCATTTTAGGCCTGCAAAAATGTTAAAATGTTTGGAGGCCGAAAAAAGGGGTTTACAGGCATCCCAGACCCCTGAAATTCCCAAAAATATTTTTGGCGCAAAAATGCATCCTACCCCCTGAAAGTTCAGAATATATTAGCCCAAAAAAGGCCTTAAAATGCATCTTAGGCCTGCAAAAATTTTGTAAACTTTGGAGGCCTAAAAAAGGGGTTTACAGGCATCCTAGACCCCCTAAAGTCCAGAATATGTTGGTGGCTGAAAAACGGTGTATGATAGCTCTGAATGTCCCAAAACATTTGCAGCCTGAAAGGTGCATTAACTACATACTAGACCACTGAAATTGCCAAAAATATTATTGGCACGAAAAATGCATCCTACACCCCTGAAAGCTCAGAATATTTTAGCAGCGCAAAAGACGCCTTGATATGCATCTTAGGCCTGGAAAAATGTTCAAAACTTTATAGGCTCAAAAAAAGGGGTTTACAGGCATCCTAGACCCCCTAAAGTCCAGAAAATGTTGGTGGGCCAAAAATGATGTGAGAGATCTCTGAATGTCCCAAAAACATTTGCAGCCTGAAAGGGGAATTAACCCGCATCCTAGACCACTGACATTCCCAAAAATATTTCTGGCACGAAAAATGCATCCCACACCCCTGAAAGTTCAGAAAATGGCAGCCCAAAAAAGCCCTTAAAATGCATTTAGGCCTGCAAAAATGTAGAAAACTTTGGAGACCCAAAAAAGTGGTTTACAGGCATCGTAGACACCCTAAAGTCCAGAGAATTTTGGTGGACCAAAAACTGTGCGAGAGAGCTCTGAATGTCCCAAAAACATTTGCAGCCTGAAAGGGGAATTAACCCTCATCCTAGACCACTGAAATTCCCAAACATATTGTTGGCATGAAAAATGCATCCTTCACACCTGAAAGTTCTGAATATTTTAGCAGCACAAAAGAGGCCTTAATATGCATTTTTGGCCTGCAAAAATGTTGAAAACTTTGGAGGCCTAAAAAAGGGGTTTACAAGCATCCTAGACCCCCTAAAGTCCAGAATATGTTGGTGGCCAAAAACGGTGTGAGAGAGCTCTGAATGTCCCAAAAACATTTGCAGTCTGAAAGGGGCATTAACCTGCATCCTAGACCCCTGAAATTCCCAAAAATATTTTTGGCCCAAAAAATGCATCCACACCCCTGAAAGTACAGAATATGTTAGCAGCCCAAAAAAGGCCTTAAAATGCATCTTAGGCCTGCAAAAATGTTGAAACCTTTGGAGGCCTAAAAAAGGGGTTTACAGGCATCCTAGACCCCCTAAAGTCCAGAATATGTTGGTTGCTGAAAAACGGTGTATGATAGCTCTGAATGTCCCAAAACATTTGTTGCCTGAAAGGGGCATTAACCCACATCCTAGACCACTGAAATTCCCAAAATTATTTTGGCCCAAAAAATGCATCCTACCCCCTGAAAGTTCAGAATATGTGCAGCCCAAAAAGGCCTTAAAATGCATTTTAGGCCTGCAAAAATGTTAAAATATTTGGAGGCCGAAAAAAGGGGTTTACAGGCATCCTAGACCCCCTAAAGTCCAGAATATGTTGGTGGCCAAAAAAAGGTGTGAGAGATCTCTGAATGTCCCAGAAACATTTGCAGCCTGGAAGGGGAATTAACCCGCATCCTAGACGACTGAAATTCCCAAAAATATTTCTGGCACAAAAAATGCATCCCACACCCCTGAAAGTTCAGAAAATGATGGCAGCCCAAAAGAGCCCTTAAAATGCATTTTAGGCCTGCAAAAATGTAGAAACCTTTGGAGACCCAAAAAAGTGGTTTACAGGCATCGTAGACCCCCTAAAGTCCAGAAACTTTTGGTGGACCAAAAACTGTGCGAGAGAGCTCTGAATGTCCCAAAAACATTTGCAGCCTGAAAGGGGAATTAACCCACATCCTAGACCACTGAAATCCCAAACATAGTGTTGGCATGAAAAATGCATCCTTCACACGTGAAAGTTCTGAATATTTTAGCAGCGCAAAAGAGGCCTTGATATGCATCTTAGGCCTGCAAAAATGTTGAAAACTTTGGAGGCCTAAAAAAGGGGTTTACAGGCATCCGAGACCCCCTAAAATCCAGAATATGTTGGTGGCCGAAAAAGAGTGTCTGAGAGCTCTGAATGTCCCAAAAACATTTGCAGCCTGAAAGGGGCATTAACCCGCATCCTAGACCCCTGAATAGCCCAAAAATATTTCTGGCCCAAAAAATGCATCCTACCCCCTGAAAGTTCAGAATATGTTAGCAGCCCAAAAAAGGCCTTCAAATGCATTTTAGGCCTGCAAAAATGTTGAAAACTTTGGAGGCCTAAAAAAGGGGTTTACAGGCATCCTAGACCCCCTAAAGTCCAGAATATTTTGGTGGCTGAAAAACGGTGTATGAGCTCTGAATGTCCCAAAATATTTGCAGCCTGAAAGGGGCATTAACCCGCATCCTAGACCACTGAAATTCCCAAAAATATTTCTGGCACGAAAAATGCATCCTACCCCCTGAAAGTTCATAATATGTTAGCAGCCCAAAAAAGGCCTTAAAATGCATCTTAGGCCTGCAAAAATTTTGAAAACTTTGGAGGCCTAAAAAAGGGGTTTACAGGCATCCGAGACCGCCTAACATCCAGAATATGTTGGTGGCCGAAAAAGAGTGTCAGAGAGCTCTGAATGTCCCAAAAACATTTGCAGCCTGAAAGGGGCATTAACCCACATCCTAGACCACTGAAATTCCCAAAAATATTTCTGGCACGAAAAATGCATCCCACACCCCTGAAAGTTCAGAAAATGATGATGGCAGCCCAAAAAAGCCCTTAAATTCATTTTAGGCCTGCAAAAATGTAGAAAACTTTGGAGACCCATAAAAGTGGTTTACAGGCATCGTAGACCCCCTAAAGTCCAGAATATGTTGGTGGCCAAAAAAACCGACAACCCTGAAAGTTCAGAATATGTGCAGCCCAAAAAAGGCCTTAAATGCATTTTAGGCCTGCAAAAATGTTGAAAACTTTGGAGTCCTAAAAAAGGGGTTTACAGGCATCCGAGACCGCCTAACATCCAGAATATGTTGGTGGCCGAAAAAGAGTGTCAGAGAGCTCTGAATGTCCCAAAAACATTTGCAGCCTGAAAGGGGCATTAACCTGCATTCTAGACCACTGAAATTCCCAAAAATATTTCTGGCACGAAAAATGCATCCTACACCCCTAAAAGTTCAGAATATGTTAGCAGCCCAAAAAAGGCCTTAAAATGCATATTAGGCCTGGAAAAATGTTCAAAACTTTATAGGCTCAAAAAAGGGGTTTACAGGCATCTTAGACCCCCTAAAGTCCAGAAAATGTTGGTGGCCCAAAAACAGTGTGAGAGAGCTCTGAATGTCCCAAAAAAAATTTGCTGTCTGAAAGGGGCATTAACCCGCATCCTAGACCCCCGAAATTCCCAAAAATATTTTTTGCCCAAAAAATGCATCCTAACTCCTGAAAGTTCAGAATATGTTAGCCCAAAAAAGGCCTTAAATTGCATTTTAGGCCTGCAAAAATTGTGAAAACTTTGGAGGCTCAAAAAAGGGGTTTACAGGCATCCTAGTACCCCTAAAGTCCAGAAAATGTTGGTGGCCGAAAAACAGTGTGAGAGATCTCTGAATGTCCCAGAAACATTTGCAGCCTGGAAGGGGAATTAACCCGCATCCTAGACCACTGAAATTCCCAAACATATTGTTGGCATGAAAAATGCATCCTTCACACCTGAAAGTTCTGAATATTTAAGCAGCGCAAAAGAGGCCTTAATATGCATTTTAGGCCTGCAAAAATGTTGAAAACTTTGGAGGCCTAAAAAAGGGGTTTACAGGCATCCTAGACCCCCTAAAGTCCAGAAAATGTTGGTGGCCCAAAAATGGTGAGAGAGCTCTGAATGTCCCAAAAACATTTGCAGCCCGAAAGGGGCATTAACCCGCGTCCTAGACCACTGAAATTCCCAAAAATATTTCTGGCACGAAAAATGCATCCGACAACCCTGAAAGTTCAGAATATGTGCAGCCCAAAAAGGCCTTAAAGTGCATTTTAGGCCTGCAAAAATGTTAAAATGTTTGGAGGCCGAAAAAAGGGGTTTACAGGCATCCCAGACCCCTGAAATTCCCAAAAATATTTTTGGCGCAAAAATGCATCCTACCCCCTGAAAGTTCAGAATATATTAGCCCAAAAAAGGCCTTAAAATGCATCTTAGGCCTGCAAAAATTTTGTAAACTTTGGAGGCCTAAAAAAGGGGTTTACAGGCATCCTAGACCCCCTAAAGTCCAGAATATGTTGGTGGCTGAAAAACGGTGTATGATAGCTCTGAATGTCCCAAAACATTTGCAGCCTGAAAGGTGCATTAACTACATACTAGACCACTGAAATTGCCAAAAATATTATTGGCACGAAAAATGCATCCTACACCCCTGAAAGCTCAGAATATTTTAGCAGCGCAAAAGACGCCTTGATATGCATCTTAGGCCTGGAAAAATGTTCAAAACTTTATAGGCTCAAAAAAAGGGGTTTACAGGCATCCTAGACCCCCTAAAGTCCAGAAAATGTTGGTGGGCCAAAAATGATGTGAGAGATCTCTGAATGTCCCAAAAACATTTGCAGCCTGAAAGGGGAATTAACCCGCATCCTAGACCACTGACATTCCCAAAAATATTTCTGGCACGAAAAATGCATCCCACACCCCTGAAAGTTCAGAAAATGGCAGCCCAAAAAAGCCCTTAAAATGCATTTAGGCCTGCAAAAATGTAGAAAACTTTGGAGACCCAAAAAAGTGGTTTACAGGCATCGTAGACACCCTAAAGTCCAGAGAATTTTGGTGGACCAAAAACTGTGCGAGAGAGCTCTGAATGTCCCAAAAACATTTGCAGCCTGAAAGGGGAATTAACCCTCATCCTAGACCACTGAAATTCCCAAACATATTGTTGGCATGAAAAATGCATCCTTCACACCTGAAAGTTCTGAATATTTTAGCAGCGCAAAAGAGGCCTTAATATGCATTTTTGGCCTGCAAAAATGTTGAAAACTTTGGAGGCCTAAAAAAGGGGTTTACAAGCATCCTAGACCCCCTAAAGTCCAGAATATGTTGGTGGCCAAAAACGGTGTGAGAGAGCTCTGAATGTCCCAAAAACATTTGCAGTCTGAAAGGGGCATTAACCTGCATCCTAGACCCCTGAAATTCCCAAAAATATTTTTGGCCCAAAAAATGCATCCACACCCCTGAAAGTACAGAATATGTTAGCAGCCCAAAAAAGGCCTTAAAATGCATCTTAGGCCTGCAAAAATGTTGAAACCTTTGGAGGCCTAAAAAAGGGGTTTACAGGCATCCTAGACCCCCTAAAGTCCAGAATATGTTGGTTGCTGAAAAACGGTGTATGATAGCTCTGAATGTCCCAAAACATTTGTTGCCTGAAAGGGGCATTAACCCACATCCTAGACCACTGAAATTCCCAAAATTATTTTGGCCCAAAAAATGCATCCTACCCCCTGAAAGTTCAGAATATGTGCAGCCCAAAAAGGCCTTAAAATGCATTTTAGGCCTGCAAAAATGTTAAAATATTTGGAGGCCGAAAAAAGGGGTTTACAGGCATCCTAGACCCCCTAAAGTCCAGAATATGTTGGTGGCCAAAAAAAGGTGTGAGAGATCTCTGAATGTCCCAGAAACATTTGCAGCCTGGAAGGGGAATTAACCCGCATCCTAGACGACTGAAATTCCCAAAAATATTTCTGGCACAAAAAATGCATCCCACACCCCTGAAAGTTCAGAAAATGATGGCAGCCCAAAAGAGCCCTTAAAATGCATTTTAGGCCTGCAAAAATGTAGAAACCTTTGGAGACCCAAAAAAGTGGTTTACAGGCATCGTAGACCCCCTAAAGTCCAGAAACTTTTGGTGGACCAAAAACTGTGCGAGAGAGCTCTGAATGTCCCAAAAACATTTGCAGCCTGAAAGGGGAATTAACCCACATCCTAGACCACTGAAATCCCAAACATAGTGTTGGCATGAAAAATGCATCCTTCACACGTGAAAGTTCTGAATATTTTAGCAGCGCAAAAGAGGCCTTGATATGCATCTTAGGCCTGCAAAAATGTTGAAAACTTTGGAGGCCTAAAAAAGGGGTTTACAGGCATCCGAGACCCCCTAAAATCCAGAATATGTTGGTGGCCGAAAAAGAGTGTCTGAGAGCTCTGAATGTCCCAAAAACATTTGCAGCCTGAAAGGGGCATTAACCCGCATCCTAGACCCCTGAATAGCCCAAAAATATTTCTGGCCCAAAAAATGCATCCTACCCCCTGAAAGTTCAGAATATGTTAGCAGCCCAAAAAAGGCCTTCAAATGCATTTTAGGCCTGCAAAAATGTTGAAAACTTTGGAGGCCTAAAAAAGGGGTTTACAGGCATCCTAGACCCCCTAAAGTCCAGAATATTTTGGTGGCTGAAAAACGGTGTATGAGCTCTGAATGTCCCAAAATATTTGCAGCCTGAAAGGGGCATTAACCCGCATCCTAGACCACTGAAATTCCCAAAAATATTTCTGGCACGAAAAATGCATCCTACCCCCTGAAAGTTCATAATATGTTAGCAGCCCAAAAAAGGCCTTAAAATGCATCTTAGGCCTGCAAAAATTTTGAAAACTTTGGAGGCCTAAAAAAGGGGTTTACAGGCATCCGAGACCGCCTAACATCCAGAATATGTTGGTGGCCGAAAAAGAGTGTCAGAGAGCTCTGAATGTCCCAAAAACATTTGCAGCCTGAAAGGGGCATTAACCCACATCCTAGACCACTGAAATTCCCAAAAATATTTCTGGCACGAAAAATGCATCCCACACCCCTGAAAGTTCAGAAAATGATGATGGCAGCCCAAAAAAGCCCTTAAATTCATTTTAGGCCTGCAAAAATGTAGAAAACTTTGGAGACCCATAAAAGTGGTTTACAGGCATCGTAGACCCCCTAAAGTCCAGAATATGTTGGTGGCCAAAAAAACCGACAACCCTGAAAGTTCAGAATATGTGCAGCCCAAAAAAGGCCTTAAATGCATTTTAGGCCTGCAAAAATGTTGAAAACTTTGGAGTCCTAAAAAAGGGGTTTACAGGCATCCGAGACCGCCTAACATCCAGAATATGTTGGTGGCCGAAAAAGAGTGTCAGAGAGCTCTGAATGTCCCAAAAACATTTGCAGCCTGAAAGGGGCATTAACCTGCATTCTAGACCACTGAAATTCCCAAAAATATTTCTGGCACGAAAAATGCATCCTACACCCCTAAAAGTTCAGAATATGTTAGCAGCCCAAAAAAGGCCTTAAAATGCATATTAGGCCTGGAAAAATGTTCAAAACTTTATAGGCTCAAAAAAGGGGTTTACAGGCATCTTAGACCCCCTAAAGTCCAGAAAATGTTGGTGGCCCAAAAACAGTGTGAGAGAGCTCTGAATGTCCCAAAAAAAATTTGCTGTCTGAAAGGGGCATTAACCCGCATCCTAGACCCCCGAAATTCCCAAAAATATTTTTTGCCCAAAAAATGCATCCTAACTCCTGAAAGTTCAGAATATGTTAGCCCAAAAAAGGCCTTAAATTGCATTTTAGGCCTGCAAAAATTGTGAAAACTTTGGAGGCTCAAAAAAGGGGTTTACAGGCATCCTAGTACCCCTAAAGTCCAGAAAATGTTGGTGGCCGAAAAACAGTGTGAGAGATCTCTGAATGTCCCAGAAACATTTGCAGCCTGGAAGGGGAATTAACCCGCATCCTAGACCACTGAAATTCCCAAACATATTGTTGGCATGAAAAATGCATCCTTCACACCTGAAAGTTCTGAATATTTAAGCAGCGCAAAAGAGGCCTTAATATGCATTTTAGGCCTGCAAAAATGTTGAAAACTTTGGAGGCCTAAAAAAGGGGTTTACAGGCATCCTAGACCCCCTAAAGTCCAGAAAATGTTGGTGGCCCAAAAATGGTGTGAGAGAGCTCTGAATGTCCCAAAAACATTTGCAGCCCGAAAGGGGCATTAACCCGCATCCTAGACCACTGAAATTCCCAAAAATATTTCTGGCACGAAAAATGCATCCGACAACCCTGAAAGTTCAGAATATGTGCAGCCCAAAAAGGCCTTAAAGTGCATTTTAGGCCTGCAAAAATGTTAAAATGTTTGGAGGCCGAAAAAAGGGGTTTACAGGCATCCCAGACCCCTGAAATTCCCAAAAATATTTTTGGCGCAAAAATGCATCCTACCCCCTGAAAGTTCAGAATATATTAGCCCAAAAAAGGCCTTAAAATGCATCTTAGGCCTGCAAAAATTTTGTAAACTTTGGAGGCCTAAAAAAGGGGTTTACAGGCATCCTAGACCCCCTAAAGTCCAGAATATGTTGGTGGCTGAAAAACGGTGTATGATAGCTCTGAATGTCCCAAAACATTTGCAGCCTGAAAGGTGCATTAACTACATACTAGACCACTGAAATTGCCAAAAATATTATTGGCACGAAAAATGCATCCTACACCCCTGAAAGCTCAGAATATTTTAGCAGCGCAAAAGACGCCTTGATATGCATCTTAGGCCTGGAAAAATGTTCAAGACTTTATAGGCTCAAAAAAAGGGGTTTACAGGCATCCTAGACCCCCTAAAGTCCAGAAAATGTTGGTGGGCCAAAAATGATGTGAGAGATCTCTGAATGTCCCAAAAACATTTGCAGCCTGAAAGGGGAATTAACCCGCATCCTAGACCACTGACATTCCCAAAAATATTTCTGGCACGAAAAATGCATCCCACACCCCTGAAAGTTCAGAAAATGGCAGCCCAAAAAAGCCCTTAAAATGCATTTAGGCCTGCAAAAATGTAGAAAACTTTGGAGACCCAAAAAAGTGGTTTACAGGCATCGTAGACACCCTAAAGTCCAGAGAATTTTGGTGGACCAAAAACTGTGCGAGAGAGCTCTGAATGTCCCAAAAACATTTGCAGCCTGAAAGGGGAATTAACCCTCATCCTAGACCACTGAAATTCCCAAACATATTGTTGGCATGAAAAATGCATCCTTCACACCTGAAAGTTCTGAATATTTTAGCAGCGCAAAAGAGGCCTTAATATGCATTTTTGGCCTGCAAAAATGTTGAAAACTTTGGAGGCCTAAAAAAGGGGTTTACAAGCATCCTAGACCCCCTAAAGTCCAGAATATGTTGGTGGCCAAAAACGGTGTGAGAGAGCTCTGAATGTCCCAAAAACATTTGCAGTCTGAAAGGGGCATTAACCTGCATCCTAGACCCCTGAAATTCCCAAAAATATTTTTGGCCCAAAAAATGCATCCACACCCCTGAAAGTACAGAATATGTTAGCAGCCCAAAAAAGGCCTTAAAATGCATCTTAGGCCTGCAAAAATGTTGAAACCTTTGGAGGCCTAAAAAAGGGGTTTACAGGCATCCTAGACCCCCTAAAGTCCAGAATATGTTGGTTGCTGAAAAACGGTGTATGATAGCTCTGAATGTCCCAAAACATTTGTTGCCTGAAAGGGGCATTAACCCACATCCTAGACCACTGAAATTCCCAAAATTATTATTGGCACGAAAAATGCATCTTACACCCCTGAAAGTTCAGAAAATGATGGCAGCCCAAAAAAGCATCTTAGGCCTGCAAAAATGTTGAAAACTTTGGAGGCCTAAAAAAGGGGTTTACAGGCATCCGAGACCGCCTAACATCCAGAATATGTCGGTGGCCAAAAAAAGAGTGTCAGAGAGCTCTGAATGTCCCAAAAACATTTGCAGCCTGAAAGTGGAATTAACTCTCATCCTAGACCACTGAAATTCCCAAACATATTGTTGGCATGAAAAATGCATCCTTCACACCTGAAAGTTCTGAATATTTTAGCAGCGCAAAAGAGGCCTTAATATGCATTTTAGGCCTGCAAAAATGTTGAAAACTTTGGAGGCCTAAAAAAGGGGTTTACAGGCATCCTAGACCCCCTAAAGTCCAGAATATGTTGGTGGCCAAAAAAAGGTGCGACAGAGCTCTGAATGTCAAAAAAAACATTTGCAGCCTGAAAGGGGCATTAACCCTCATTCTAGACCACTGAAATTCCCAAAAATATTTCTGGCACGAAAAAAGCATCCTACACCCCTAAAGGTTCAGAATATGTTAAAAGCCCAAAAAAAGGCCTTAAAATGCATTTTAGGCCTGCAAAAATGTTAAAATGTTTGGAGGCCTAAAAAAGACGTTTACAGGCATCCTAGACCCCCTAAAGTCTCGAAAATGTTGGTGGCCGAGAAACAGTGTGAGAGATCTCTGAATGTCCCAAAAACTTTTGCAGCCTGAAAGGGGCATTAACCCGCATCCTAGACCACTGAAATTCCCAAAAATATTTTTGGCACGAAAAATGCATCCAACACCCCTGAAAGTACAGAATATGTTAAAAGCCCAAAAAAGGCCTTAAAAGCATCTTAGGCCTGAAAGAATGTTGAAAACTTTATAGGCTCAAAAAAGGGGTTTACAGGCATCCCAGACCCCCTAAAGTCCAGAAAATGTTGGTGGCCCAAAAATGGTGTGAGAGAGCTCTGAATGTCCCAAAAACATTTGCAGTCTGAAAGGGGCATTAACCCGCATCCTAGGCCACTGAAATTCCCAAAAATATTTTTGGCACGAAAAATGCATCCACACCCCTGAAAGTACAGAATATGTTAGCAGCCCAAAAAAGGCCTTAAAATGCATCTTAGGCCTGCAAAAATTTTGAAAACTTTGGAGGCCTAAAAAAGGGGTTTACAGGCATCCTAGACCCCCTAAAGTCCAGAATATGTTGGTGGCTGAAAAACGGTGTATGATAGCTCTGAATGTCCCAAAACATTTGCAGCCTGAAAGGTGCATTAACTACATACTAGACCACTGAAATTGCCAAAAATATTATTGGCACGAAAAATGCATCCTACACCCCTGAAAGCTCAGAATATTTTAGCAGCGCAAAAGAGGCCTTGATATGCCTGCAAAAATGTTGAAAACTTTGAGGCCTAAAAAAGTGGTTTACAGGCATCGTAGACTCCCTAAAGTCCAGAAACTTTTGGTGGACCAAAAACTGTGCGAGAGAGCTCTGAATGTCCCAAAAACATTTGCAGCCTGAAAGGGGAATTAACCCACATCCTAGACCACTGAAATCCCAAACATAGTGTTGGCATGAAAAATGCATCCTTCACACCTGAAAGTTGTGAATATTTTAGCAGCGCAAAAGAGGCCTTGATATGCATCTTAGGCCTGCAAAAATGTTGAAAACTTTGGAGGCCTAAAAAAGGGGTTTACAGGCATCCTAGACCTCCTAAAGTCCAGAATATGTTGGTGGCCAAAAAAAGGTGTGAGAGAGCTCTGAATGTCAAAAAACATTTGCAGCCTGAAAGGGGCATTAACCCACATCCTAGACCACTGAAATTCCCAAAAATATTTTTGGCACGAAAAATGCATCCGACAACCCTGAAAGTTCAGAATATGCTAGCGGCCCAAAAAAGGCCTTAAATGCATTTTAGGCCTGCAAAAATGTTCAAAACTTTATAGGCTCAAAAAAGGGGTTTACAGGCATCCTAGACCCCATAAAGTCCAGAATATGTTGGTGGGCCAAAAACGGTGTGAGAGAGCTCTGAATGTCCCAAAAACATTTGCAGTCTGAAAGGGGCATTAACCTGCATCCTAGACCCCTGAAGTTCCCAAAAATATTTTAGCTCCAAAAAATGCATCCTACCCCCTGAAAGTTCATAATATGTTAGCAGCCCAAAAAAGGCCTTAAAATGCATCTTAGGCCTGCAAAAATTTTGAAAACTTTGGAGGCCTAAAAAAGGGGTTTACAGGCATCCTAGACCCCCCTAAAGTCCAGAAAATGTTGGCGGCAGAAAAACAGTGTGAGAGATCTCTGAATGTCCCAAAAACATTTGCAGCCTGGAAGGGGAATTAACCCGCATCCTAGACCATTAAAATTCCCAAAAATATTTCTGGCATGAAAAAATGCATCCTACACCCCTGAAAGTTCCGAAAATGTTGGCAGCCCAAAAAAGGCCTTAAAATGTATCTTAGGCCTGCAAAAATGTATAAAACTTTGGAGGCCCAAAAAAAAGGTTTATAGGCATCGTAGACCCCCTACAATCCAGAAAATGTTGGTGGCACAAAATCTGTGCCAGAGAGCTCTGAATGTCCCAAAAACATTTGCAGCCCGAATGGGGCATTAACCTGCATCCTAGACCACTGAAATTCCCAAAAATATTTTTGGCCCGAAAAATGCATCCAACACCCCTGAAAGTACAGAATATGTTAGCAGCCCAAAAAAGGCCTTTAATGCATCTTAGGCCTGCAAAAATGATGAAAACTTTATAGGCTCAAAAAAGTGGTTTACAGGCATCGTAGACCCCCTAAAGTCCAGAATATGTTGGTGGCCAAAAAAACCGACAACCCTGAAAGTTCAGAATATGTGCAGCCCAAAAAAGGCCTTAAATGCATTTTAGGCCTGCAAAAATGTTGAAAACTTTGGAGTCCTAAAAAAGGGGTTTACAGGCATCCGAGACCGCCTAACATCCAGAATATGTTGGTGGCCGAAAAAGAGTGTCAGAGAGCTCTGAATGTCCCAAAAACATTTGCAGCCTGAAAGGGGCATTAACCTGCATTCTAGACCACTGAAATTCCCAAAAATATTTCTGGCACGAAAAATGCATCCTACACCCCTAAAAGTTCAGAATATGTTAGCAGCCCAAAAAAGGCCTTAAAATGCATATTAGGCCTGGAAAAATGTTCAAAACTTTATAGGCTCAAAAAAGGGGTTTACAGGCATCTTAGACCCCCTAAAGTCCAGAAAATGTTGGTGGCCCAAAAACAGTGTGAGAGAGCTCTGAATGTCCCAAAAAAAATTTGCTGTCTGAAAGGGGCATTAACCCGCATCCTAGACCCCCGAAATTCCCAAAAATATTTTTTGCCCAAAAAATGCATCCTAACTCCTGAAAGTTCAGAATATGTTAGCCCAAAAAAGGCCTTAAATTGCATTTTAGGCCTGCAAAAATTGTGAAAACTTTGGAGGCTCAAAAAAGGGGTTTACAGGCATCCTAGTACCCCTAAAGTCCAGAAAATGTTGGTGGCCGAAAAACAGTGTGAGAGATCTCTGAATGTCCCAGAAACATTTGCAGCCTGGAAGGGGAATTAACCCGCATCCTAGACCACTGAAATTCCCAAACATATTGTTGGCATGAAAAATGCATCCTTCACACCTGAAAGTTCTGAATATTTAAGCAGCGCAAAAGAGGCCTTAATATGCATTTTAGGCCTGCAAAAATGTTGAAAACTTTGGAGGCCTAAAAAAGGGGTTTACAGGCATCCTAGACCCCCTAAAGTCCAGAAAATGTTGGTGGCCCAAAAATGGTGTGAGAGAGCTCTGAATGTCCCAAAAACATTTGCAGCCCGAAAGGGGCATTAACCCGCATCCTAGACCACTGAAATTCCCAAAAATATTTCTGGCACGAAAAATGCATCCGACAACCCTGAAAGTTCAGAATATGTGCAGCCCAAAAAGGCCTTAAAGTGCATTTTAGGCCTGCAAAAATGTTAAAATGTTTGGAGGCCGAAAAAAGGGGTTTACAGGCATCCCAGACCCCTGAAATTCCCAAAAATATTTTTGGCGCAAAAATGCATCCTACCCCCTGAAAGTTCAGAATATATTAGCCCAAAAAAGGCCTTAAAATGCATCTTAGGCCTGCAAAAATTTTGTAAACTTTGGAGGCCTAAAAAAGGGGTTTACAGGCATCCTAGACCCCCTAAAGTCCAGAATATGTTGGTGGCTGAAAAACGGTGTATGATAGCTCTGAATGTCCCAAAACATTTGCAGCCTGAAAGGTGCATTAACTACATACTAGACCACTGAAATTGCCAAAAATATTATTGGCACGAAAAATGCATCCTACACCCCTGAAAGCTCAGAATATTTTAGCAGCGCAAAAGACGCCTTGATATGCATCTTAGGCCTGGAAAAATGTTCAAAACTTTATAGGCTCAAAAAAAGGGGTTTACAGGCATCCTAGACCCCCTAAAGTCCAGAAAATGTTGGTGGGCCAAAAATGATGTGAGAGATCTCTGAATGTCCCAAAAACATTTGCAGCCTGAAAGGGGAATTAACCCGCATCCTAGACCACTGACATTCCCAAAAATATTTCTGGCACGAAAAATGCATCCCACACCCCTGAAAGTTCAGAAAATGGCAGCCCAAAAAAGCCCTTAAAATGCATTTAGGCCTGCAAAAATGTAGAAAACTTTGGAGACCCAAAAAAGTGGTTTACAGGCATCGTAGACACCCTAATGTCCAGAGAATTTTGGTGGACCAAAAACTGTGCGAGAGAGCTCTGAATGTCCCAAAAACATTTGCAGCCTGAAAGGGGAATTAACCCTCATCCTAGACCACTGAAATTCCCAAACATATTGTTGGCATGAAAAATGCATCCTTCACACCTGAAAGTTCTGAATATTTTAGCAGCGCAAAAGAGGCCTTAATATGCATTTTTGGCCTGCAAAAATGTTGAAAACTTTGGAGGCCTAAAAAAGGGGTTTACAAGCATCCTAGACCCCCTAAAGTCCAGAATATGTTGGTGGCCAAAAACGGTGTGAGAGAGCTCTGAATGTCCCAAAAACATTTGCAGTCTGAAAGGGGCATTAACCTGCATCCTAGACCCCTGAAATTCCCAAAAATATTTTTGGCCCAAAAAATGCATCCACACCCCTGAAAGTACAGAATATGTTAGCAGCCCAAAAAAGGCCTTAAAATGCATCTTAGGCCTGCAAAAATGTTGAAACCTTTGGAGGCCTAAAAAAGGGGTTTACAGGCATCCTAGACCCCCTAAAGTCCAGAATATGTTGGTTGCTGAAAAACGGTGTATGATAGCTCTGAATGTCCCAAAACATTTGTTGCCTGAAAGGGGCATTAACCCACATCCTAGACCACTGAAATTCCCAAAATTATTATTGGCACGAAAAATGCATCTTACACCCCTGAAAGTTCAGAAAATGATGGCAGCCCAAAAAAGCATCTTAGGCCTGCAAAAATGTTGAAAACTTTGGAGGCCTAAAAAAGGGGTTTACAGGCATCCGAGACCGCCTAACATCCAGAATATGTCGGTGGCCAAAAAAGAGTGTCAGAGAGCTCTGAATGTCCCAAAAACATTTGCAGCCTGAAAGTGGAATTAACTCTCATCCTAGACCACTGAAATTCCCAAACATATTGTTGGCATGAAAAATGCATCCTTCACACCTGAAAGTTCTGAATATTTTAGCAGCGCAAAAGAGGCCTTAATATGCATTTTAGGCCTGCAAAAATGTTGAAAACTTTGGAGGCCTAAAAAAGGGGTTTACAGGCATCCTAGACCCCCTAAAGTCCAGAATATATTGGTGGCCAAAAAAAGGTGCGACAGAGCTCTGAATGTCAAAAAAAACATTTGCAGCCTGAAAGGGGCATTAACCCTCATTCTAGACCACTGAAATTCCCAAAAATATTTCTGGCACGAAAAAAGCATCCTACACCCCTAAAGGTTCAGAATATGTTAAAAGCCCAAAAAAAGGCCTTAAAATGCATTTTAGGCCTGCAAAAATGTTAAAATGTTTGGAGGCCTAAAAAAGACGTTTACAGGCATCCTAGACCCCCTAAAGTCTCGAAAATGTTGGTGGCCGAGAAACAGTGTGAGAGATCTCTGAATGTCCCAAAAACTTTTGCAGCCTGAAAGGGGCATTAACCCGCATCCTAGACCACTGAAATTCCCAAAAATATTTTTGGCACGAAAAATGCATCCAACACCCCTGAAAGTACAGAATATGTTAAAAGCCCAAAAAAGGCCTTAAAAGCATCTTAGGCCTGAAAGAATGTTGAAAACTTTATAGGCTCAAAAAAGGGGTTTACAGGCATCCCAGACCCCCTAAAGTCCAGAAAATGTTGGTGGCCTAAAAATGGTGTGAGAGAGCTCTGAATGTCCCAAAAACATTTGCAGTCTGAAAGGGGCATTAACCCGCATCCTAGGCCACTGAAATTCCCAAAAATATTTTTGGCACGAAAAATGCATCCACACCCCTGAAAGTACAGAATATGTTAGCAGCCCAAAAAAGGCCTTAAAATGCATCTTAGGCCTGCAAAAATTTTGAAAACTTTGGAGGCCTAAAAAAGGGGTTTACAGGCATCCTAGACCCCCTAAAGTCCAGAATATGTTGGTGGCTGAAAAACGGTGTATGATAGCTCTGAATGTCCCAAAACATTTGCAGCCTGAAAGGTGCATTAACCCACATACTAGACCACTGAAATTGCCAAAAATATTATTGGCACGAAAAATGCATCCTACACCCCTGAAAGTTCTGAATATTTTAGCAGCGCAAAAGAGGCCTTGATATGCCTGCAAAAATGTTGAAAACTTTGAGGCCTAAAAAAGTGGTTTACAGGCATCGTAGACTCCCTAAAGTCCAGAAACTTTTGGTGGACCAAAAACTGTGCGAGAGAGCTCTGAATGTCCCAAAAACATTTGCAGCCTGAAAGGGGAATTAACCCACATCCTAGACCACTGAAATCCCAAACATAGTGTTGGCATGAAAAATGCATCCTTCACACCTGAAAGTTGTGAATATTTTAGCAGCGCAAAAGAGGCCTTGATATGCATCTTAGGCCTGCAAAAATGTTGAAAACTTTGGAGGCCTAAAAAAGGGGTTTACAGGCATCCTAGACCTCCTAAAGTCCAGAATATGTTGGTGGCCAAAAAAAGGTGTGAGAGAGCTCTGAATGTCAAAAAACATTTGCAGCCTGAAAGGGGCATTAACCCACATCCTAGACCACTGAAATTCCCAAAAATATTTTTGGCACGAAAAATGCATCCGACAACCCTGAAAGTTCAGAATATGCTAGCGGCCCAAAAAAGGCCTTAAATGCATTTTAGGCCTGCAAAAATGTTCAAAACTTTATAGGCTCAAAAAAGGGGTTTAAAGGCATCCTAGACCCCATAAAGTCCAGAATATGTTGGTGGGCCAAAAACGGTGTGAGAGAGCTCTGAATGTCCCAAAAACATTTGCAGTCTGAAAGGGGCATTAACCTGCATCCTAGACCCCTGAAGTTCCCAAAAATATTTTAGCTCCAAAAAATGCATCCTACCCCCTGAAAGTTCATAATATGTTAGCAGCCCAAAAAAGGCCTTAAAATGCATCTTAGGCCTGCAAAAATTTTGAAAACTTTGGAGGCCTAAAAAAGGGGTTTACAGGCATCCTAGACCCCCCTAAAGTCCAGAAAATGTTGGCGGCAGAAAAACAGTGTGAGAGATCTCTGAATGTCCCAAAAACATTTGCAGCCTGGAAGGGGAATTAACCCGCATCCTAGACCATTAAAATTCCCAAAAATATTTCTGGCATGAAAAAATGCATCCTACACCCCTGAAAGTTCCGAAAATGTTGGCAGCCCAAAAAAGGCCTTAAAATGTATCTTAGGCCTGCAAAAATGTATAAAACTTTGGAGGCCCAAAAAAAAGGTTTACAGGCATCGTAGACCCCCTACAATCCAGAAAATGTTGGTGGCACAAAATCTGTGCCAGAGAGCTCTGAATGTCCCAAAAACATTTGCAGCCCGAATGGGGCATTAACCTGCATCCTAGACCACTGAAATTCCCAAAAATATTTTTGGCCCGAAAAATGCATCCAACACCCCTGAAAGTACAGAATATGTTAGCAGCCCAAAAAAGGCCTTTAATGCATCTTAGGCCTGCAAAAATGATGAAAACTTTATAGGCTCAAAAAAGGGGTTTACAGGCATCCTAGACCCGCTAAAGTCCAGAAAATGTTGGTTGCGCAAAAACGGTGTCAGAGAGCTCTGAATGTCCCAAAAACATTTGCAGCCTAAAAGGGGCATTATCCCGCATCCTAGGCCACTGATATTCGCCAAAATATTTTTGGCACGAAAAATGCATCCAACACCCCTAAAAGTACAGATTATGTTAGCAGCCCAAAAATAGCCTTAAAAGCATCTTAGGCCTGGAAAAATGTTGAAAACTTTATAGGCTCAAAAAAGGGGTTTACAGGCGTCCTAGACCCCCTAAAGTCCAAAAAATATTGGTGGCCCAAAAATGGTGTGAGAAAGCTCTGCATGTCCCAAAAACATTTGCAGTCTGAAACGGGCATTAACCCGCTTCCTAGACCCCTGAAATTCCTAAAAATATTTTTGACACGAAAAATGCATCCTACACCCCTGAAAGTACAGAATATGTTAGCAGCCCAAAAAAAGCCTTAAATGCATTTTAGGCCTGGAAAAATGTTCAAAACTTTGGAGTCCTAAAAAGGGGGTTTACAGGCATCCTAGACCCCTAAAGTCCAGAAAATGTTGGTTGCCCAAAAACGGTGTCAGAGAGCTCTGAATGTCCCAAAAACATGTGCAGCCTGAAAGGGGCATTTACCCGCACCCTAGGCCACTGAAATTCCCAAAAATATTTTTGGCACGAAAAATGCATCCTACACCCCTGAGAGTTCCGAATATGTTAGCAGCCCAAAAAAGGCCTTAAAAGCATCTTAGGCCTGGAAAAATGTTCAAAACTTTATAGGCTCAAAAAAGGGGTTTACAGGCATCCTAGAACCCCTAAAGTCCAGAAAATGTTGGTGGGCCAAAAATGGTGTGAGAGAGCTCTGAATGTCCCAAAAACATTTGCAGTCTGAAAAGGGGATTAACCCGCTGTCAGGAATGGCACTCTATTAAGAGTGGCACAGGACACCCCGAAAGGGTTTGGGTGGTTGTGCCAAATAAAGTGGACAGATAAGAACACACACAGTGGAAAGGAAAGAGAACGAAGAGTAAGCAAGAGTAGCAAGGGAAAAGAAACAGAATGAATACCCTCTTGGGGTGTATGCAGATATAGGGAAAGAGTATTCCACGAACCTTGGAAATACTCTAGCCTTCTGCACAGTTTGCTATAACAGAGGCCCGCACTGATTGCTCATGACTTGGAACAGCAGCTCTGGGTGTCTGTAATGTAGAAACAGGACAAGGGAAGGGGCAGAGGTTGATTGATGGGAACCAACAGACAAGCTCTGTACAGAAGGGTCAACAAACAGTACAAGAGAAGATACTTACAGACAAATCCAGTAAAGGAGGTGATAGCAAACTAGCAGAAGGAAATGAAAGGAAAGTCGTGTAACAGGATAGGATAGCAGAGGACAGTAAGGAGCAAAGTTGAGAGCTCAGAGGAGCAGGAAAGCAATGAGTAAGCCCACAGGGGTAGGACTGGAAGGCCCTGAGGACAAGGGCAGTAGGTAGCCAGAGAGAGGTAGGCTGCAGAGCAGGGAGCCCCAGAGGACAAGGGCTAAGGCAGCCGGAGTGAGGCAGGCTGCAGAGCAGGGAGCCCCAGAGGACAAGGGCTAAGGCAGCCGGAGAGAGGCAGGCTGCAGAGCAGGGGAGCCCAGAAGACAAGGGCTGAAGGCAGCTGGAGTGAGACAGGAAGGGCTTAGGTAGGAAAGCAGCAGAGCGTGATCAGCTGCAATGTAGAGGGTACGCAGGGCAAGGGCGGAGGCTGGAAGGCAGCAGAGCGTGATCGGCTGCAATGTGGAGAGCCCGGTAGGACAAGGGCGGAGGCTGGAAGGCAGCAGAGCGTGATCGGCTGCAATGAGGAGAGCCCGGTAGGACAAGGGCGGAGGCTGGAAGGCAGCAGAGCGTGATCGGCTGCAATGTGGAGAGCCCGGTAGGACCAGGGCGAAGGCTGGAAGGCAGCAGAGCGTGATCGGCTGCAATGTGGAGAGCCCGGCAGGGCAAGGGCGAAGGCTGGAAGGCAGCAGAGCGTGATCCGCTGCAATGTGGAGAGCCCGGCAGGGCAAGGGCGAAGGCTGGAAGGCAGCAGAGCGTGATCCGCTGCAATGTGGAGAGCCCGGCAGGGCAAGGGCGGAGACTGGAAGGCAGCAGAGCGTGATCCGCTGTAATGTGGAGAGCCCGGCAGGACAAGGGCGGAGACTGGAAGACAGCAGAGCGTGATCCGCTGTAATGTGGAGAGCCCGGCAGGGCAAGGGCGGAGACTGGAAGACAGCAGAGCGTGATCCGCTGTAATGTGGAGAGCCCGACAGGGCAAGGGCGAAGGCTGGAAGGCAGCAGAGCGTGATCCGCTGCAATGTGGAGAGCCCGGCAAGGCAAGGGCAGAGACTGGAAAGCAGCAGAGCGTGATCAGCTGCAGTGTGGAAAGCCCAGAGGAGCAGGGCTGTGAGGCAGGGAGCCTGGAAGGCTATGGCTGGAGGCAGCAGGGTGGAGCAAGCAACAAGGCAGGGTCCAGGCAGGAGAGAAGGTAAGCAGCAAACAATATCCGTAGACAGAAGCAAAAGGTGGAGGGAGTACTCTCAGATGCAAGAGGCTGAGCCACTGCAGGCAGCAGCCTTTATACTGCCTAGCCCAGCACAGAGGCAGGCTAATTGGTTGCACCTGGCTAAGCACACCTGCAGGCAATCGGCCACCTCCCTTTCTGTTCCTGGGCTGGTGGAAGCAGGGCAAGTCCCTTGGGCTTCTGGGGGGTGTAGTTCCTTTGATAACCCATAGGAACAGCCAGGAATCGATGCTTGTAGCCAGGTGCATTGTGGTATACGTAGTTTGTGGAAAAAATAATACAGTTCCCAAAGTAAATATAGATGGATCCAGGAGTCTGTTGCAAATAAATGATAAACAAATAGTCCATATTGAGCTTAAATGAATGCGCCCATGGCGCAGGCATGACAGTATGCCCCTCTCCAGGCCCTTCTCCAGGCCCCTCTCCGGGCTCCCTGAAGACCGACCTATAGGAAGAATGTCTGTCACACCGTACAAGAGTCTTAATCCAAAAAGACACATCATGAAGCACCAGAAACGGGTTGCAAGGTGAGTCTTGAACGACGGAGATAGTACCAATGTTCTGAGCTTTTAATGTAGAAATCAGAATGGACGAAGTCTTTGGAACACAGACCCCAACTGTGTGTGCATGAAGAGAGGAACTGCGAAAAACTGCTGCAGGCTCCCTGATAGATTTTGCTTTGACGGGCAACCGTATGGTGCTGGAAAGTGGAGCCATAGGTACAGCAGAGTTGGTAGCTTTAGGAATCACAGTAGCCATAGCAACTTCAAGATTTGCAGCAGGGACTTGAGTAGTCTCAAATGTGGCAGGGAGTTTAGAAACCACAGCAGCAGGAAGATCATGAATTGCAGTTGGGAATTAGGGTGCTGTAGCAGCTACAGACAGTTCAGGGGTTGCAACTACTGGTAGATCAGGTACCACAACCACTGGCGATTCAGGGGGTATCGAATAAACTGAAGATGTTGATTGCTCAAGAGTCTTATCTGATAGCACAGCCACACTTTGGCAAGTCCCGCTTGCCAACTCAGCATGTTCGGTGTGAATTGCGCCAGTCTCTTCAGCTGCCGTTGTCAATTCAGAAGAGGTTGTAAGTGTGAGTACTGGACAATAGACAAGGGTGAGGGCGGAACCATCCTTTGACTCAGAGGGATTTCCAATCAGAAGACCATCCTTGTTTTGTGGTGTAATGGCTGTGTGAGTGATTTGACCCACCAGAGGAGTTAATTCTTTTCTGTCAGTACAACCTGAGTTTCTGTGGCTGGGAGGTGAAAGAGCTGTGTCAGTCTTTAGAAGGGATACATACGCTATATTTAGGTCTTCCATCTGCTTGGTATAAGTCTGTATACTTTTCTGCGTGGCAATTCCAGGCCTTATCATGTTGATCTCTAAAGATAAGATGTCAGGTGTTGGACATAGTGTCAGATGGTCTGGTGACTTGTGTCCCTTCATGAGATTCTTATAATGAAAATAAACAAAGTCATCATAGAGGTCTTCGGTCTTTCTTTTAAGGCGCAGGAGTTGTTCGTGTAGCAGGTAAGTATTATTAGCTTGATCTAAAGCTTCAGAAGCTGGTGTGGCAGAATATTCGGTATTAGCAATGGGAAGACTGACCTTAGGGTTTTTGTGGTTAGTAGATACTGTAGAAGCATTAAGATAACCGATGGTTAGTATAGGTCTTTTGTACCCAGGACCAGATGCACAAACCTCAGGATAATGACTGCCTTGTCCTGTCAAATAAAGGTTTCCAGCATTCTGGGGAGCTTGCCAACCTGATCTTGCGCATATCACTCTGGCAACAGCGTATTCTGGGTTAGAGTCTCCCACAATGAGTGCTATATCCTTGTCTGTTGCGGTGTAAGAAGGCTTGTCAGAAGAGGCAGGAGTGTTTTTCACTGCTTGGTTTGACAAGATCTGTAAGAATTCATTATCCTGCTGTAGCTCTGCAACAGATAAGGACTGCGGTTCATAGTCGCAAATGTCATAATAATTGTACATGGAAGAAGGGTGAGCTAGCCAGTGAGTATAGTACCGTGCTTGTAAATCTTTGTTTACTAAGGCGAGACTGTCCTTTAGACTAAGGTTCTTGTTTGCTGTCTTTAGGGAAACCTTAGGTTTATGCAAAGGTTTCTTAACCCGAAAGGAAAGTATCTTTGTTCTGTGTGTGCCTTTCCGGCCTATGGAACAAGAAACTTTTGGCTCTTGCATTCTGTCAGGAATGGCACTCTATTAAGAGTGGCACAGGACACCCCGAAAGGGTTTGGGTGGTTGTGCCAAATAAAGTGGACAGATAAGAACACACACAGTGGAAAGGAAAGAGAACGAAGAGTAAGCAAGAGTAGCAAGGGAAAAGATACAGAATGAATACCCTCTTGGGGTGTATGCAGATATAGGGAAAGAGTATTCCACGAACCTTGGAAATACTCTAGCCTTCTGCACAGTTTGCTATAACAGAGGCCCGCACTGATTGCTCATGACTTGGAACAGCAGCTCTGGGTGTCTGTAATGTAGAAACAGGACAAGGGAAGGGGCAGAGGTTGATTGATGGGAACCAACAGACAAGCTCTGTACAGAAGGGTCAACAAACAGTACAAGAGAAGATACTACAGACAAATCCAGTAAAGGAGGTGATAGCAAACTAGCAGAAGGAAATGAAAGGAAAGTCGTGTAACAGGATAGGATAGCAGAGGACAGTAAGGAGCAAGGTTGAGAGCTCAGAGGAGAAGGAAAGCAATGAGTAAGCCCACAGGGGTAGGACTGGAAGGCCCTGAGGACAAGGGCAGTAGGTAGCCAGAGAGAGGTAGGCTGCAAAGCAGGGAGCCCCAGAGGACAAGGGCTAAGGCAGCCGGAGTGAGGCAGGCTACAGAGCAGGGAGCCCCAGAGGACAAGGGCTAAGGCAGCCGGAGAGAGGCAGGCTGCAGAGCAGGGGAGCCCAGAAGACAAGGGCTGAAGGCAGCTGGAGTGAGACAGGAAGGGCTGAGGTAGGAAAGCAGCAGAGCGTGATCAGCTGCAATGTAGAGGGTACGCAGGGCAAGGGCGGAGGCTGGAAGGCAGCAGAGCGTGATCGGCTGCAATGTGGAGAGCCCGGTAGGACAAGGGCGGAGGCTGGAAGGCAGCAGAGCGTGATCGGCTGCAATGAGGAGAGCCCGGTAGGACAAGGGCGGAGGCTGGAAGGCAGCAGAGCGTGATCGGCTGCAATGTGGAGAGCCCGGTAGGACCAGGGCGAAGGCTGGAAGGCAGCAGAGCGTGATCGGCTGCAATGTGGAGAGCCCGGCAGGGCAAGGGCGAAGGCTGGAAGGCAGCAGAGCGTGATCCGCTGCAATGTGGAGAGCCCGGCAGGGCAAGGGCGAAGGCTGGAAGGCAGCAGAGCGTGATCCGCTGCAATGTGGAGAGCCCGGCAGGGCAAGGGCGGAGACTGGAAGGCAGCAGAGCGTGATCCGCTGTAATGTGGAGAGCCCGGTAGGACAAGGGCGGAGACTGGAAGACAGCAGAGCGTGATCCGCTGTAATGTGGAGAGCCCGACAGGGCAAGGGCGAAGGCTGGAAGGCAGCAGAGCGTGATCCGCTGCAATGTGGAGAGCCCGGCAGGGCAAGGGCAGAGACTGGAAAGCAGCAGAGCGTGATCAGCTGCAGTGTGGAGAGCCCGACAGGGCAAGGGCGAAGGCTGGAAGGCAGCAGAGCGTGATCCGCTGCAATGTGGAGAGCCCGGCAGGGCAAGGGCGGAGACTGGAAGGCAGCAGAGCGTGATCCGCTGTAATGTGGAGAGCCCGGTAGGACAAGGGCGGAGACTGGAAGACAGCAGAGCGTGATCCGCTGTAATGTGGAGAGCCCGACAGGGCAAGGGCGAAGGCTGGAAGGCAGCAGAGCGTGATCCACTGCAATGTGGAGAGCCCGGCAGGGCAAGGGCAGAGACTGGAAAGCAGCAGAGCGTGATCAGCTGCAGTGTGGAAAGCCCAGAGGAGCAGGGCTGTGAGGCAGGGAGCCTGGAAGGCTATGGCTGGAGGCAGCAGGGTGGAGCAAGCAACAAGGCAGGGTCCAGGCAGGAGAGAAGGTAAGCAGCAAACAATATCCGTAGACAGAAGCAAAAGGTGGAGGGAGTACTCTCAGATGCAAGAGGCTGAGCCACTGCAGGCAGCAGCCTTTATACTGCCTAGCCCAGCACAGAGGCAGGCTAATTGGTTGCACCTGGCTAAGCACACCTGCAGGCAATCGGCCACCTCCCTTTCTGTTCCTGGGCTGGTGGAAGCAGGGCAAGTCCCTTGGGCTTCTGGGGGGTGTAGTTCCTTTGATAACCCATAGGAACAGCCAGGAATCGATGCTTGTAGCCAGGTGCATTGTGGTATACGTAGTTTGTGGAAAAAATAATACAGTTCCCAAAGTAAATATAGATGGATCCAGGAGTCTGTTGCAAATAAATGATAAACAAATAGTCCATATTGAGCGTAAATGAATGCGCCCATGGCGCAGGCATGACACCCGCATCCTAGACCCCTGCAATTCCCAAAAATATTTTTGGCCCAAAAAATGCATCCTACCCCTGAAAGTTCAGAATGTGTTAGCAGCCCAAAAATTGCCTTAAAATGCATCTTAGGCCTGCAAAAATTTTGAAAACTTTGGAGGCCAAAAAAGGGCTTTACACGCATCCTAGACCCCCCTAAAGTCCAGAAAATGTTGGTGGCCGAAAAACAGTGTGAGAGATCTCTGAATGTCCCAAAAACATTTGCAGCCTGGAAGGGGAATTAACCCGCATCCTAGACCACTGACATTCCCAAAAATATTTCTGGCACGAAAAATGCATCCCACACCCCTGAAAGTTCAGAAAATGATGGCAGCCCAAAAAAGCCCTTAAAATGCATTTTAGGCCTGCAAAAATGTAGGAAACTTTGGAGACCCAAAATGTGGGTTTACAGGCATCGTAGACCCCCTAAAGTCCAGAGAATTTTGGTGGACCAAAAACTGTGGAGAGAGATCTGAATGTCCCAAAAACATTTGCAGCCTGAAAGGGGAATTAACCCTCATCCTAGACCACTGAAATTACCAAACATATTGTTGGCATGAAAAATGCATCCTTCACACCTGAAAGTTCTGAATATTTTAGCAGCGCAAAAGAGGCCCTAATATGCATTTTAGGCCTGCAAAAATGTTGAAAACTTTGGAGGCCTAAAAAAGGGGTTTACAGGCATCCTAGACCCCCTAAATTCCAGAATATGTTGGTGGCCAAAAAAAGGTGTGAGAGAGCTCTGAATGTCAAAAAAACATTTGCAGCCTGAAAGGGGCATTAACCCACATCCGAGACCACTGAAATTCCCCAAAATATTTTTGGCACGGAAAATGCATCCAAAACCCCTGAAAGTACAGAATATGTTAGCAGCCCAAAAAAGGCCTTAAAAGCATTTTAGGCCTGCAAAAATGTTCAAAATTTTATAGGCTCAAAAAAGGGGTTTACAGGCATCCTAGACCCCCTTAAGTCCAGAAAATGATGGTGGCCCAAAAAACGGTGTGAGAGAGCCCTGAATGTCCCAAAAACATTTGCAGCCTGAAAGGGGCATTAACCCGCATCCTAGAACCCTGAAATGCCCAAAAATATTTTTGGCCCAAAAAATGCATCCTACACCCTGAGAGTTCCAAATATATTAGCAGCCCAAAAAAGGCCTTAAAAGCATCTTAGGCCTGCAAAAATGTTGAAAACTTTGGAGGCATAAAAAAGGGGTTTACAGGCATCCTAGACCCCTGAAAGTCCAGTATATGTTGGTGGCTGAAAAACGGTGTATGATAGCTCTGAATGTCCCAAAACATTTGCAGCCTGAAAGGGGCATTAACCCACATCCTAGACCACTGAAATTCCCAAAAATATTATTGGCACGAAAAATGCATCCTACACCCCTGAAAGTTCAGAAAATGATGGCAGCCCAAAAAAGCCCTTAAAATGCATTTTAGGCCTGCAAAAATGTAGAAAACTTTGGAGGCCCAAAAAAGTGGTTTACAGGCATCGTAGACCCCCTAAAGTCCAGAAACTTTTGGTGAAACAAAAACTGTGCGAGAGATCTCTGAATGTCCCAAAAACATTTGCAGCCTGAAAGGGGAATTAACCCACATCCTAGACCACTGAAATTCCCAAACATATTGTTGGCATGAAAAATGCATCCTTCACACCTGAAAGTTCTGAATATTTTAGCAGCGCAAAAGAGGCCTTGATATGCATCTTAGGCCTGCAAAAATGTTGAAAACTTTGGAGGCCTAAAAAAGGGGTTTACAGGCATCCGAGACCCCCTAAAATCCAGAATATGTTGGTGGCCGAAAAAGAGTGTCAGAGAGCTCTGAATGTCCCAAAAACATTTGCAGCCTGAAAGGGGCATTAACCCGCATCCTAGACCACTGACTATCCCAAAAATATTATTGGCACGAAAAATGCATCCTACTCCCCTGAAAGTTCAGAAAATGATGGCAGCCCAAAAAAGCCCTTAAAATGCATTTTAGGCCTGCAAAAATGTAGAAAACTTTGGAGGCCCAAAAAAAAGGTTTATAGGCATCGTAAACCCCCTACAATCCAGAAAATGTTGGTGGCACAAAAACTGCGCCAGAGAGCTCTGAATGTCCCAATAACATTTGCAGCCTGAATGGGGCATTAACCTGCATCCTAGACCACTGAAATTCCCAAAAATATTTTTGGCCCGAAAAATGCATCCAACACCCCTGAAAGTACAGAATATGTTAGCAGCCCAAAAAAGGCCTTTAATGCATCTTAGGCCTGCAAAAATGATGAAAACTTAATAGGCTCAAAAAAGGGGTTTACAGGCATCCTAGACCCGCTAAAGTCCAGAAAATGTTGGTTGCGCAAAAACGGTGTCAGAGAGCTCTGGATGTCCCAAAAACATTTGCAGCCTAAAAGGGGCATTATCCCACATCCTAGGCCACTGATATTCGCCAAAATATTTTTGGCACGAAAAATGCATCCAACACCCCTAAAAGTACAGAATATGTTAGCAGCCCGAAAAAGGCCTTAAAAGCATCTTAGGCATGGAAAAATGTTGAAAACTTTATAGGCTCAAAAAAGGGGTTTACAGGCGTCCTAGACCCCCTAAAGTCCAGAAAATATTGGTGGCCCAAAAATGGTGTGAGAAAGCTTTGCATGTCCCAAAAACGTTTGCAGTCTGAAAGGGGCATTAACCCGCTTCCTAGACCCCTGAAATTCCTAAAAATATTTTTGACACGAAAAATGCATCCTACACCCCTGAAAGTACAGAATATGTTAGCAGCCCAAAAAAGGCCTTAAATGCATTTTAGGCAGGCAAAAATGTTGAAAACTTTGGCGGCCTAAAAAAGGGGTTTACAGGCATCCTAGACCCCCTAAACTCCAGACTATGTTGGTAACCAAAAAAGGTGTGAGAGAGCTCTGAATGTCAAAAAAACATTTGCAGTCTGAAAGGGGCATTAACCCGCATCCTAGACCCCTGAATATCCCAAAAATATTTCTGGCACGAAAAATGCATCCGACAACCCTGAAAGTTCAGAATATGTTAGCGGCCCAAAAAAGGCCTTAAATGCATTTTAGGCCTGCAAAAATGTTGAAAACTTTGGAGGCCTAAAAAAGGGGTTCACAGGCATCCTAGACCCCCTAAACTCCAGACTGTGTTGGTGGCCAAAAACTGTGCGAGAGAGCTCTGAATGTCCCAAAAACATTTGCAGCCTGAAAGGGGAATTAACCCACATCCTAGACCACTGAAATTCCCAAACATAGTGTTGGCATGAAAAATGCATCCTTCACACCTGAAAGTTCTGAATATTTTAGCAGCGCAAAAGAGGCCTTGATATGCATCTTAGGCCTGCAAAAATGTTGAAAACTTTGGAGGCCTAAAAAAGGGGTTTACAGGCATTAGAGACCCCCTAAAATCCAGAATATGTTGGTGGCCGAAAAAGAGTGTCAGAGAGCTCTGAATGTCCCAAAAACATTTGCAGCCTGAAAGGGGCATTAACCCGCATCCTAGACCACTGACTATCCCAAAAATATTTCTGGCACGGAAAATGCATCCGACAACCCTGAAAGTTCAGAATATGTTAGCGGCCCAAAAAAGGCCTTAAATGCATTTTAGGCCTGCAAAAATGTTGAAAACTTTGGAGTCCTAAAAAAGGGGTTTACAGGCATCCTAGACCCCCTAAAGTCCAGAAAATTATGGTGGCCCAAAAACGGTGTGAAAGAGCTCTGAATGTCCCAAAAACATTTGCAGTCTGAAAGGGGCACTAACCCGCATCCTAGACCCCTGAAATTCCCAAAAATATTTTTGGTCCAAAAAATGCATCCTACCCCCTGAAAGTTCATAATATGTTAGCAGCCCAAAAAAGGCCGTAAAATGCATCTTAGGCCTGCAAAAATTTTGAAAATTTTGGAGGCCTAAAAGAGGGGTTTACAGGCATCCTAGACCCCCTAAAGTCCAGAAAATGTTGGCGGCAGAAAAACTGTGTGAGAGATCTCTGAATGTCCCAAAAACATTTGCAGCCTGGAAGGGGAATTAACCCACATCCTAGACCATTAAAATTCCCAAAAATATTTCTGGCACGAAAAATGCATCCTACACCCCTGAAAGTTCCGAAAATGTTGGCAGCCCAAAAAAGGACTTAAAATGTATCTTAGGCCTGCAAAAATGTATAAAACTTTGGAGGCCCAAAAAAAAGGTTTATAGGCATCGTAGACCCCCTACAATCCAGAAAATGTTGGTGGCACAAAAACTGTGCCAGAGAGCTCTGAATGTCCCAAAAACATTTGCAGCCTGAATGGGGCATTAACCTGCATCCTAGACCACTGAAATTCCCAAAAATATTTTTGGCCCGAAAAATGCATCCAACACCCCGGAAAGTTCAGAATATGTTAGCAGCCCAAAAAAGGCCTTTAATGCATCTTAGGCCTGCAAAAATGATGAAAACTTTATAGGCTCAAAAAAGGGGGTTACAGGCATCCTAGACCCGCTAAAGTCCAGAAAATGTTGGTTGCGCAAAAACGGTGTCAGAGAGCTCTGAATGTCCCAAAAACATTTGCAGCCTAAAAGGGGCATTATCCCACATCCTAGGCCACTGATATTCGCCAAAATATTTTTGGCACGAAAAATGCATCCAACACCCCTAAAAGTACAGAATATGTTAGCAGCCCAAAAAAGGCCTTAAAAGCATCTTAGTCCTGGAAAAATGTTGAAAACTTTATAGGCTCAAAAAAGGGGTTTACAGGCGTCCTAGACCCCAAAGTCCAGAAAATATTGGTGGCCCAAAAATGGTGTGAGAAAGCTCTGCATGTCCCAAAAACATTTGCAGTCTGAAAGGGGCATTAACCCGCTTCCTAGACCCCTGAAATTCCTAAAAATATTTTTGACACGAAAAATGCATCCTACACCCCTGAAAGTACAGAATATGTTAGCAGCCCAAAAAAGGCCTTAAAAGCATTTTAGGCCTGCAAAAATGTTCAAAATTTTATAGGCTCAAAAAAGGGGTTTACAGGCATCCTAGACCCCCTTAAGTCCAGAAACTGTTGGTGGCCCAAAAACAGTGTGAGAGAGCTCTGAATGTCCCAAAAACATTTGCAGTCTGAAAGGGGCATTACCCGCATCCTAGACCCCTGAAATTCCCAAAAATATTTTTGGCCCAAAAAATGCATCCTAACCCCTGAAAGTTCAGAATATATTAGCCCAAAAAAGGCCTTAAAAGGCATCTTAGGCCTGCGAAAAGTTTGTAAACTTTGGAGGCGTAAAAAAGGGGTTTTCAGGCATCCCAGACCCCTAAAGTCCAGAAAATGTTGGTGGCCCAAAAATGGTGTGAGAGAGCTCTGAATGTCCCAAAAACATTTGCAGTCTGAAAGGGGCATTAACACGCATCCTAGGCCACTGAAATTCCCAAAAATATTTTTGGCACGGAAAATGCATCTGACAACCCTGAAAGTTCAGAATATGTTAGCGGCCCAAAAAAGGCCTTAAATGCATTTTAGGCCTGCAAAAATGTTGAAAACTTTGGAGTCCTAAAAAAGGGGTTTACAGGCATCCTAAAGTCCAGAAAATGATGGTGGCCCAAAAACGGTGTGCGAGAACTCTCAATGTCCCAAAAACATTTGCAGTCTGAAAGGGGCATTAACCCGCATCCTAGACCCCTGAAATGCCCACAAATATTTTTGGCCCAAAAAATGCATCCTACACCCCTGAGAGTTCCAAATATGTTAGCAGCCCAAAAAAGGCCTTAAAATGCATTGTAGGCCTGCAAAAATGTTGAAAACTTTGGAGGCATAAAAAAGGGGTTTACAGATATCCTAGACCCCCTAAAGTCCAGAATATGTTGGTGGCTGAAAAACGGTGTATGATAGCTCTCAATGTCCCAAAACATTTGCAGCCTGAAACGGGCATTAACCCGCATCCTAGACCACTGAAATTCCCAAAAATATTATTGGCACGAAAAATGCATCCTACACCCCTGAAAGTTCAGAAAATGATGGCAGCCCAAAAAAGCCCTTAAAATGCATTTTAGGCCTGCAAAAATTTAGAAAACTTTGGAGGCCCAAAAAAGTGGTTTACAGGCATCGTAGACACCCTAAAGTCCAGAAACTTTTGGTGGACCAAAAACTGTGCGAGAGAGCTCTGAATGTCCCAAAAACATTTGCAGCCTGAAAGGGGAATTAACCCACATCCTAGACCACTGAAATTCCCAAACATAGTGTTGGCATGAAAAATGCATCCTTCACACTGAAGGTTCTGAATATTTTAGCAGCGCAAAAGAGGCCTTGATATGCATCTTAGGCCTGCAAAAATGTTGAAAACTTTGGAGGCCTAAAAAAGGGGTTTACAGGCATCCGAGACCCCCTAAAATCCAGAATATGTTGGTGGCCGAAAAAGAGTGTCAGAGAGCTCTGAATGTCCCAAAAACATTTGCAGCCTGAAAGGGGCATTAACCCACATCCTAGACCACTGACTATCCTAAAAATATTTTTGGCACGAAAAATGCATCCTACACCCCTGAAAGTTCAGAATATGTTAGCGGCCCAAAAAAGGCCTTAAATGCATTTTAGGCCTGCACAAATGTTGAAAACTTTGGAGGCCTAAAAAAGGGGTTTACAGGCATCCTAGACCCCCTAAACTCCAGACTATGTTGGTGGCCAAAAAAAGGCGTGAGAGAACTCTGAATGTCAAAAAAACATTTGCAGCCTGAAAGGGGGCATTAACCCACATCCTAGACCACTGAAATTCCCAAAAATATTTTTGGGACGAAAAATGCATCCAACACCCATGAAAGTACAGAATATGTTAGCAGCCCAAAAAAGGCCTAAAAGCATCTTAGGCCTGGAAAAATGTTCAAAACTTTATAGGCTCAAAAAAGGGGTTTACAGACATCCTAGACCCCCTAAAGTCCAGAAAATGTTGGTGGCCCAAAAACAGTGTGAGAGAGCTCTGAATGTCCCAAAAACATGTGCAGTCTGAAAGGGGCATTAACCCGCATCCTAGAACACTGAAATTCCCAAAAATATTTTTGGCCCAAAAAATGCATCCTACCCCCTGAAAGTTCAGAATATGTTAGCCCAAAAAAGGCCTTAAAATGCATCTTAGGCCTGCAAACATTTTGAAAACTTTGGAGGCCTAAAAAAGGGGTTTACAGGCATCCTAGACCCCCCTACAGTCTCGAAAATGTTGGTGGCCGAAAAACAGTGTGAGAGATCTCTGAATGTCTCCAAAACATTTGTAGTCTGAAAGGGGCATTAACCCGCATCCTAGGCCACTGACGTTTCCAAAAATATTTTTGGCCCGAAAAATGCATCCTACACCCTTGAGAGTTCCAAATATGTTAGCAGCCCAAAAAAGGCCTTAAAAGCATCTTAGGCCAGGAAAAATGTTCAAAACTTTATAGGCTCAAAAAAGGGGTTTACAGGCATCCCAGACCCCCTAAAGTCCAGAAAATGTTGGTGGCCCAAAAATGGTGTGAGAGAGCTCTGAATGTCCCAAAAACATTTGCAGTCTGAAAGGGGCATTAACCCGCATCCTAGGCCACTGACGTTTCCAAAAATATTTTTGGCACGAAAAATGCATCCACACCCCTGAAAGTACAGAATATGTTAGCTGCCCAAAAAAGGCCTTAAAATGCATCTTAGGCCTGCAAAAATGTTGAAAACTTTGGAGGCATAAAAAAGGGGTTTACAGGCATCCTAGACCCCCTAAAGTCCAGAATATGTTGGTGGCTGAAAAACGGTGTATGATAGCTCTGAATGTCCCAAAACATTTGCAGCCTGAAAGGGGCATTAACCCGCATCCTAGACCACTGAAATTCCCAAAAATATTATTGGCACGAAAAATGCATCCTACACCCCTGAAAGTTCAGAAAATGATGGCAGCCCAAAAAAGCCCTTAAAATGCATTTTAGGCCTGCAAAAATGTAGAAAACTTTGGAGGCCCAAAAAAGTGGTTTACAGGCATCGTAGACCCCCTAAAGTCCAGAAAAGTTTGGTGGACCACAAACTGTGCGAGAGAGCTCTGAATGTCCCAAAAACATTTGCAGCCTGAAAGGGGAATTAACCCACATCCTAGACCACTGAAATTCCCAAACATAGTGTTGGCATGAAAAATGCATCCTTCACACCTGAAAGTTCTGAATATTTTAGCAGCGCAAAAGAGGCCTTGATATGCATCTTAGGCCTGCAAAAATGTTGAAAACTTTGGAGGCCTAAAAAAGGGGTTTACAGGCATCGTAGACCCCCTAAAGTCCAGAGAATTTTGGTGGACCAAAAACTGTGCGAGAGAGCTCTGAATGTCCCAAAAACATTTGCAGCCTGAAAGGGGAATTAACCCTCATCCTAGACCACTGAAAGTCCCAAACATATTGTTGGCATGAAAAATGCATCCTTCACACCTGAAAGTTGTGAATATTTTAGCAGCGCAAAAGAGGCCTTAATATGCATTTTAGGCCTGCAAAAATGTTGAAAACTTTGGAGGCCTAAAAAAGGGGTTTACTGGCATCCTAGACCCCCTAAAGTCCAGAAAATGATGGTGGCCCAAAAATGGTGTGAGAGAGCTCTGAATGTCCCAAAAACATTTGCAGTCTGAAAGGGGCATTAACCCGCATCCTAGGCCACTGAAATTCCCAAAAATATTTTTGGCACGAAAAATGCATCCACACCCCTGAAAGTACAGAAAATGATGGCAGCCCAAAAAAGCCCTTAAAATGCATTTTAGGCCTGCAAAAATGTAGAAAACTTTGGAGGCCCAAAAAAGTGGTTTACAGGCATCGTAGACCCCCTAAAGTCCAGAAACCTTTGGTGGTCCAAAAACTGTGCGCGAGAGCTCTGAATGTCCCAAAAACATTTGCAGCCTGAAAGGGGAATTAACCCACATCCTAGACCACTAAAATTCCCAAACATAGTGTTGGCATGAAAAATGCATCCTTCACACCTGAAAGTTCTGAATATTTTAGCAGCGCAAAAGAGGCCTTGATATGCATCTTAGGCCTGCAAACATGTTGAAAACTTTGGAGGCGTAAAAAAGGGGTTTACAGGCATCCGAGACCCCCTAAAATCCAGAATATGTTGGTGGCCGAAAAAGAGTGTCAGAGAGCTCTGAATGTCCCAAAAACATTTGCAGCCTGAAAGGGGCATTATCTCGCATCCTAGACCACTGAATATCCCAAAAATATTTCTGGCACGAAAAATGCATCCGACAACCCTGAAAGTTCAGAATATGTTAGCGGCCCAAAAAAGGCCTTAAATGCATTTTAGGCCAGCAAAAATGTTGAAAACTTTGGAGTCCTAAAAAAGGGGTTTACAGGCATCATAGACCCCCCTAAAGTCCAGAAAATGTTGGTTGCCCAAAAACGGTGTCAGAGAGCTCTGAATGTCCCAAAAACATGTGCAGCCTGAAAGGGGCATTAACCCGCATCCTAGGCCACTGATATTCGCCAAAATATTTTTGGCACGAAAAACGCATCCAACACCCCTAAAAGTACAGAATATGTTAGCAGCCCAAAAAGGCCTTAAACGCATTTTAGGCCTGGAAAAATGTTGAAAACTTTAAAGGCTCAAAAAAGGGGTTTACAGGCGTCCTAGACCCCCTAAAGTCCAGAAAATATTGGTGGCCCAAAAATGGTGTGAGAAAGCTCTGCATGTCCCAAAAACATTTGCAGTCTGAAAGGGGCATTAACCCGCTTCCTAGACCCCTGAAATTCCTAAAAATATTTTTGACACAAAAAATGCATCCTACACCCCTTAAAGTACAGAATATGTTAGCAGCCCAAAAAAGGCCTTAAATGCATTTTAGGCCTGCAAAAATGTTGAAAACTTTGGAGGCCTAAAAAAGGGGTTCACAGGCATCCTAGACCCCCTAAACTCCAGACTGTGTTGGTGGCCAAAAACTGTGCGAGAGAGCTCTGAATGTCCCAAAAACATTTGCAGCCTGAAAGGGGAATTAACCCACATCCTAGACCACTGAAATTCCCAAACATAGTGTTGGCATGAAAAATGCATCCTTCACACCTGAAATTCTGAATATTTTAGCAGCGCAAAAGAGGCCTTGATATGCATCTTAGGCCTGCAAAAATGTTGAAAACTTTGGAGTCCTAAAAAAGGGGTTTACAGGCATCCTAGACCCCCTAAAGTCCAGAAAATTATGGTGGCCCAAAAACGGTGTGAAAGAGTTCTGAATGTCCCAAAAACATTTGCAGTCTGAAAGGGGCATTAACCCGCATCCTAGACCCCTGAAATTCCCAAAAATATTTTTGGTCCAAAAAATGCATCCTACCCCCTGAAAGTTCATAATATGTTAGCAGCCCAAAAAAGGCCGTAAAATGCATCTTAGGCCTGCAAAAATTTTGAAAATTTTGGAGGCCTAAAAGAGGGGTTTACAGGCATCCTAGACCCCCTAAAGTCCAGAAAATGTTGGCGGCAGAAAAACTGTGTGAGAGATCTCTGAATGTCCCAAAAACATTTGCAGCCTGGAAGGGGAATTAACCCACATCCTAGACCATTAAAATTCCCAAAAATATTTCTGGCACGAAAAATGCATCCTACACCCCTGAAAGTTCCGAAAATGTTGGCAGCCCAAAAAAGGACTTAAAATGTATCTTAGGCCTGCAAAAATGTATAAAACTTTGGAGGCCCAAAAAAAAGGTTTATAGGCATCGTAGACCCCCTACAATCCAGAAAATGTTGGTGGCACAAAAACTGTGCCAGAGAGCTCTGAATGTCCCAAAAACATTTGCAGCCTGAATGGGGCATTAACCTGCATCCTAGACCACTGAAATTCCCAAAAATATTTTTGGCCCGAAAAATGCATCCAACACCCCGGAAAGTTCAGAATATGTTAGCAGCCCAAAAAAGGCCTTTAATGCATCTTAGGCCTGCAAAAATGATGAAAACTTTATAGGCTCAAAAAAGGGGGTTACAGGCATCCTAGACCCGCTAAAGTCCAGAAAATGTTGGTTGCGCAAAAACGGTGTCAGAGAGCTCTGAATGTCCCAAAAACATTTGCAGCCTAAAAGGGGCATTATCCCACATCCTAGGCCACTGATATTCGCCAAAATATTTTTGGCACGAAAAATGCATCCAACACCCCTAAAAGTACAGAATATGTTAGCAGCCCAAAAAAGGCCTTAAAAGCATCTTAGTCCTGGAAAAATGTTGAAAACTTTATAGGCTCAAAAAAGGGGTTTACAGGCGTCCTAGACCCCAAAGTCCAGAAAATATTGGTGGCCCAAAAATGGTGTGAGAAAGCTCTGCATGTCCCAAAAACATTTGCAGTCTGAAAGGGGCATTAACCCGCTTCCTAGACCCCTGAAATTCCTAAAAATATTTTTGACACGAAAAATGCATCCTACACCCCTGAAAGTACAGAATATGTTAGCAGCCCAAAAAAGGCCTTAAAAGCATTTTAGGCCTGCAAAAATGTTCAAAATTTTATAGGCTCAAAAAAGGGGTTTACAGGCATCCTAGACCCCCTTAAGTCCAGAAACTGTTGGTGGCCCAAAAACAGTGTGAGAGAGCTCTGAATGTCCCAAAAACATTTGCAGTCTGAAAGGGGCATTACCCGCATCCTAGACCCCTGAAATTCCCAAAAATATTTTTGGCCCAAAAAATGCATCCTAACCCCTGAAAGTTCAGAATATATTAGCCCAAAAAAGGCCTTAAAAGGCATCTTAGGCCTGCGAAAAGTTTGTAAACTTTGGAGGCGTAAAAAAGGGGTTTTCAGGCATCCCAGACCCCTAAAGTCCAGAAAATGTTGGTGGCCCAAAAATGGTGTGAGAGAGCTCTGAATGTCCCAAAAACATTTGCAGTCTGAAAGGGGCATTAACACGCATCCTAGGCCACTGAAATTCCCAAAAATATTTTTGGCACGGAAAATGCATCTGACAACCCTGAAAGTTCAGAATATGTTAGCGGCCCAAAAAAGGCCTTAAATGCATTTTAGGCCTGCAAAAATGTTGAAAACTTTGGAGTCCTAAAAAAGGGGTTTACAGACATCCTAGACCCCCTAAAGTCCAGAATATGTTGGTGGCTGAAAAACGGTGTATGATAGCTCTCAATGTCCCAAAACATTTGCAGCCGGAAACGGGCATTAACCCGCATCCTAGACCACTGAAATTCCCAAAAATATTATTGGCACGAAAAATGCATCCTACACCCCTGAAAGTTCAGAAAATGATGGCAGCCCAAAAAAGCCCTTAAAATGCATTTTAGGCCTGCAAAAATTTAGAAAACTTTGGAGGCCCAAAAAAGTGGTTTACAGGCATCGTAGACACCCTAAAGTCCAGAAACTTTTGGTGGACCAAAAACTGTGCGAGAGAGCTCTGAATGTCCCAAAAACATTTGCAGCCTGAAAGGGGAATTAACCCACATCCTAGACCACTGAAATTCCCAAACATAGTGTTGGCATGAAAAATGCATCCTTCACACTGAAGGTTCTGAATATTTTAGCAGCGCAAAAGATGCCTTGATATGCATCTTAGGCCTGCAAAAATGTTGAAAACTTTGGAGGCCTAAAAAAGGGGTTTACAGGCATCCGAGACCCCCTAAAATCCAGAATATGTTGGTGGCCGAAAAAGAGTGTCAGAGAGCTCTGAATGTCCCAAAAACATTTGCAGCCTGAAAGGGGCATTAACCCGCATCCTAGACCACTGACTATCCTAAAAATATTTTTGGCACGAAAAATGCATCCTACACCCCTGAAAGTTCAGAATATGTTAGCGGCCCAAAAAAGGCCTTAAATGCATTTTAGGCCTGCACAAATGTTGAAAACTTTGGAGGCCTAAAAAAGGGGTTTACAGGCATCCTAGACCCCCTAAACTCCAGACTATGTTGGTGGCCAAAAAAAGGCGTGAGAGAGCTCTGAATGTCAAAAAAACATTTGCAGCCTGAAAGGGGCATTAACCCACATCCTAGACCACTGAAATTCCCAAAAATATTTTTGGGACGAAAAATGCATCCAACACCCATGAAAGTACAGAATATGTTAGCAGCCCAAAAAAGGCCTAAAAGCATCTTAGGCCTGGAAAAATGTTCAAAACTTTATAGGCTCAAAAAAGGGGTTTACAGACATCCTAGACCCCCTAAAGTCCAGAAAATGTTGGTGGCCCAAAAACAGTGTGAGAGAGCTCTGAATGTCCCAAAAACATGTGCAGTCTGAAAGGGGCATTAACCCGCATCCTAGACCACTGAAATTCCCAAAAATATTTTTGGCCCAAAAAATGCATCCTACCCCCTGAAAGTTCAGAATATGTTAGCCCAAAAAAGGCCTTAAAATGCATCTTAGGCCTGCAAACATTCTGAAAACTTTGGAGGCCTAAAAAAGGGGTTTACAGGCATCCTAGACCCCCCTACAGTCTCGAAAATGTTGGTGGCCGAAAAACAGTGTGAGAGATCTCTGAATGTCTCCAAAACATGTGTAGTCTGAAAGGGGCATTAACCTGCATCCTAGACCCCTGAAATGCCCAAAAATATTTTTGGCCCGAAAAATGCATCCTACACCCTTGAGAGTTCCAAATATGTTAGCAGCCCAAAAAAGGCCTTAAAAGCATTTTAGGCCAGGAAAAATGTTCAAAACTTTATAGGCTCAAAAAAGGGGTTTACAGGCATCCCAGACCCCCTAAAGTCCAGAAAATGTTGGTGGCCCAAAAATGGTGTGAGAGAGCTCTGAATGTCCCAAAAACATTTGCAGTCTGAAAGGGGCATTAACCCGCATCCTAGGCCACTGACGTTTCCAAAAATATTTTTGGCACGAAAAATGCATCCACACCCCTGAAAGTACAGAATATGTTAGCTGCCCAAAAAAGGCCTTAAAATGCATCTTAGGCCTGCAAAAATGTTGAAAACTTTGGAGGCATAAAAAAGGGGTTTACAGGCATCCTAGACCCCCTAAAGTCCAGAATATGTTGGTGGCTGAAAAACGGTGTATGATAGCTCTGAATGTCCCAAAACATTTGCAGCCTGAAAGGGGCATTAACCCGCATCCTAGACCACTGAAATTCCCAAAAATATTATTGGCACGAAAAATGCATCCTACACCCCTGAAAGTTCAGAAAATGATGGCAGCCCAAAAAAGCCCTTAAAATGCATTTTAGGCCTGCAAAAATGTAGAAAACTTTGGAGGCCCAAAAAAGTGGTTTACAGGCATCGTAGACCCCCTAAAGTCCAGAAAAGTTTGGTGGACCACAAACTGTGCGAGAGAGCTCTGAATGTCCCAAAAACATTTGCAGCCTGAAAGGGGAATTAACCCACATCCTAGACCACTGAAATTCCCAAACATAGTGTTGGCATGAAAAATGCATCCTTCACACCTGAAAGTTCTGAATATTTTAGCAGCGCAAAAGAGGCCTTGATATGCATCTTAGGCCTGCAAAAATGTTGAAAACTTTGGAGGCCTAAAAAAGGGGTTTACAGGCATCGTAGACCCCCTAAAGTCCAGAGAATTTTGGTGGACCAAAAACTGTGCGAGAGAGCTCTGAATGTCCCAAAAACATTTGCAGCCTGAAAGGGGAATTAACCCTCATCCTAGACCACTGAAAGTCCCAAACATATTGTTGGCATGAAAAATGCATCCTTCACACCTGAAAGTTCTGAATATTTTAGCAGCGCAAAAGAGGCCTTAATATGCATTTTAGGCCTGCAAAAATGTTGAAAACTTTGGAGGCCTAAAAAAGGGGTTTACAGGCATCCTAGACCCCCTTAAGTCCAGAATATGTTGGTGGCCAAAAAAAGGTGTGAGAGAGCTCTGAATGTCAAAAAAACATTTGCAGCCTGAAAGGGGCATTAACCCACATCCTAGACCACTGAAATTCCCAAAAATATTTTTGGCACAAAAAATGCATCCAACACCCCTGAAAGTACAGAATATGTTAGCAGCCCAAAAAAGGCCTTAAAAGCATTTTAGGCCTGCAAAAATGTTCAAAATTTTATAGGCTCAAAAAGGGGTTTACAGGCATCCTAGACCCCCTAAAGTCCAGAATATGTTGGTGGCCAAAAAAAGGTGTGAGAGAGCTCTGAATGTCAAAAAAACATTTGCAGCCTGAAAGGGGCATTAACCCACATCCTAGACCACTAAAATTCCCAAAAATATTTTTGGCACAAAAAATGCATCCAACACCCCTGAAAGTACAGAATATGTTAGCAGCCCAAAAAAGGCCTTAAATGCATTTTAGGCCTGCAAAAATGTTGAAAACTTTGGAGGCCTAAAAAAGGGGTTTACAGGCATCCTAAAGTCCAGAAAATGATGGTGGCCCAAAAACGGTGTGAGAGAGCTCTGAATGGCCCAAAAACATTTGCAGTCTGAAAGGGGCATTAACCCGCATCCTAGACCCCTGAAATGCCCAAAAATATTTTTGGCCCAAGAAATGCATCCTACACCCCTGAGAGTTCCAAATATGTTAGCAGCCCAAAAAAGGCCTTAAAAGCATCTTAGGCCTGGAAAAATGTTCAAAACTTTATAGGCTCAAAAAAGGGGTTTACATGCATCCCAGACCCCCTAAAGTCCAGAAAATGTTGGTGGCCCAAAAATGGTGTGAGAGAGCTCTGAATGTCCCAAAAACATTTGCAGTCTGAAAGGGGCATTAACCCGCATCCTAGGCCACTGAAATTTCCAAAAATATTTTTGGCACGAAAAATGCATCCTACACCCCTGAAAGTACAGAATATGTTAGCAGCCCAAAAAAGGCCTTAAAATGCATTTTAGGCCTGCAAAAATGTTGAAAACTTTGGAGGCGTAAAAAAGGGGTTTTCAGGCATCCCAGACCCCTAAAGTCCAGAAAATGTTGGTGGCCCAAAAATGGTGTGAGAGAGCTCTGAATGTCCCAAAAACATTTGCAGTCTGAAAGGGGCATTAACACGCATCCTAGGCCACTGAAATTCCCAAAAATATTTTTGGCACGGAAAATGCATCTGACAACCCTGAAAGTTCAGAATATGTTAGCGGCCCAAAAAAGGCCTTAAATGCATTTTAGGCCTGCAAAAATGTTGAAAACTTTGGAGTCCTAAAAAAGGGGTTTACAGACATCCTAGACCCCCTAAAGTCCAGAATATGTTGGTGGCTGAAAAACGGTGTATGATAGCTCTCAATGTCCCAAAACATTTGCAGCCTGAAACGGGCATTAACCCGCATCCTAGACCACTGAAATTCCCAAAAATATTATTGGCACGAAAAATGCATCCTACACCCCTGAAAGTTCAGAAAATGATGGCAGCCCAAAAAAGCCCTTAAAATGCATTTTAGGCCTGCAAAAATTTAGAAAACTTTGGAGGCCCAAAAAAGTGGTTTACAGGCATCGTAGACACCCTAAAGTCCAGAAACTTTTGGTGGACCAAAAACTGTGCGAGAGAGCTCTGAATGTCCCAAAAACATTTGCAGCCTGAAAGGGGAATTAACCCACATCCTAGACCACTGAAATTCCCAAACATAGTGTTGGCATGAAAAATGCATCCTTCACACTGAAGGTTCTGAATATTTTAGCAGCGCAAAAGATGCCTTGATATGCATCTTAGGCCTGCAAAAATGTTGAAAACTTTGGAGGCCTAAAAAAGGGGTTTACAGGCATCCGAGACCCCCTAAAATCCAGAATATGTTGGTGGCCGAAAAAGAGTGTCAGAGAGCTCTGAATGTCCCAAAAACATTTGCAGCCTGAAAGGGGCATTAACCCGCATCCTAGACCACTGACTATCCTAAAAATATTTTTGGCACGAAAAATGCATCCTACACCCCTGAAAGTTCAGAATATGTTAGCGGCCCAAAAAAGGCCTTAAATGCATTTTAGGCCTGCACAAATGTTGAAAACTTTGGAGGCCTAAAAAAGGGGTTTACAGGCATCCTAGACCCCCTAAACTCCAGACTATGTTGGTGGCCAAAAAAAGGCGTGAGAGAGCTCTGAATGTCAAAAAAACATTTGCAGCCTGAAAGGGGCATTAACCCACATCCTAGACCACTGAAATTCCCAAAAATATTTTTGGGACGAAAAATGCATCCAACACCCATGAAAGTACAGAATATGTTAGCAGCCCAAAAAAGGCCTAAAAGCATTTTAGGCCTGGAAAAATGTTCAAAACTTTATAGGCTCAAAAAAGGGGTTTACAGACATCCTAGACCCCCTAAAGTCCAGAAAATGTTGGTGGCCCAAAAACAGTGTGAGAGAGCTCTGAATGTCCCAAAAACATGTGCAGTCTGAAAGGGGCATTAACCCGCATCCTAGACCACTGAAATTCCCAAAAATATTTTTGGCCCAAAAAATGCATCCTACCCCCTGAAAGTTCAGAATATGTTAGCCCAAAAAAGGCCTTAAAATGCATCTTAGGCCTGCAAACATTCTGAAAACTTTGGAGGCCTAAAAAAGGGGTTTACAGGCATCCTAGACCCCCCTACAGTCTCGAAAATGTTGGTGGCCAAAAAACAGTGTGAGAGATCTCTGAATGTCTCCAAAACATGTGTAGTCTGAAAGGGGCATTAACCTGCATCCTAGACCCCTGAAATGCCCAAAAATATTTTTGGCCCGAAAAATGCATCCTACACCCTTGAGAGTTCCAAATATGTTAGCAGCCCAAAAAAGGCCTTAAAAGCATCTTAGGCCAGGAAAAATGTTCAAAACTTTATAGGCTCAAAAAAGGGGTTTACAGGCATCCCAGACCCCCTAAAGTCCAGAAAATGTTGGTGGCCCAAAAATGGTGTGAGAGAGCTCTGAATGTCCCAAAAACATTTGCAGTCTGAAAGGGGCATTAACCCGCATCCTAGGCCACTGACGTTTCCAAAAATATTTTTGGCACGAAAAATGCATCCACACCCCTGAAAGTACAGAATATGTTAGCTGCCCAAAAAAGGCCTTAAAATGCATCTTAGGCCTGCAAAAATGTTGAAAACTTTGGAGGCATAAAAAAGGGGTTTACAGGCATCCTAGACCCCCTAAAGTCCAGAATATGTTGGTGGCTGAAAAACGGTGTATGATAGCTCTGAATGTCCCAAAACATTTGCAGCCTGAAAGGGGCATTAACCCGCATCCTAGACCACTGAAATTCCCAAAAATATTATTGGCACGAAAAATGCATCCTACACCCCTGAAAGTTCAGAAAATGATGGCAGCCCAAAAAAGCCCTTAAAATGCATTTTAGGCCTGCAAAAATGTAGAAAACTTTGGAGGCCCAAAAAAGTGGTTTACAGGCATCGTAGACCCCCTAAAGTCCAGAAAAGTTTGGTGGACCACAAACTGTGCGAGAGAGCTCTGAATGTCCCAAAAACATTTGCAGCCTGAAAGGGGAATTAACCCACATCCTAGACCACTGAAATTCCCAAACATAGTGTTGGCATGAAAAATGCATCCTTCACACCTGAAAGTTCTGAATATTTTAGCAGCGCAAAAGAGGCCTTGATATGCATCTTAGGCCTGCAAAAATGTTGAAAACTTTGGAGGCCTAAAAAAGGGGTTTACAGGCATCGTAGACCCCCTAAAGTCCAGAGAATTTTGGTGGACCAAAAACTGTGCGAGAGAGCTCTGAATGTCCCAAAAACATTTGCAGCCTGAAAGGGGAATTAACCCTCATCCTAGACCACTGAAAGTCCCAAACATATTGTTGGCATGAAAAATGCATCCTTCACACCTGAATGTTCTGAATATTTTAGCAGCGCAAAAGAGGCCTTAATATGCATTTTAGGCCTGCAAAAATGTTGAAAACTTTGGAGGCCTAAAAAAGGGGTTTACAGGCATCCTAGACCCCCTAAAGTCCAGAATATGTTGGTGGCCAAAAAAAGGTGTGAGAGAGCTCTGAATGTCAAAAAACAATTTGCAGCCTGAAAGGGGCATTAACCCACATCCTAGACCACTGAAATTCCCAAAAATATTTTTGGCACAAAAAATGCATCCAACACCCCTGAAAGTACAGAATATGTTAGCAGCCCAAAAAAGGCCTTAAAAGCATTTTAGGCCTGCAAAAATGTTCAAAATTTTATAGGCTCAAAAAAGGGGTTTACAGGCATCCTAGACTCCTTAAGTCCAGAATATGTTGGTGGCCAAAAAAAGGTGTGAGAGAGCTCTGAATGTCAAAAAAACATTTGCAGCCTGAAAGGGGCATTAACCCACATCCTAGACCACTGAAATTCCCAAAAATATTTTTGGCACAAAAAATGCATCCAACACCCCTGAAAGTACAGAATATGTTAGCAGCCCAAAAAAGGCCTTAAAAGCATTTTAGGCCTGCAAAAATGTTCAAAATTTTATAGGCTCAAAAAGGGGTTTACAGGCATCCTAGACCCCCTAAAGTCCAGAATATGTTGGTGGCCAAAAAAAGGTGTGAGAGAGCTCTGAATGTCAAAAAAACATTTGCAGCCTGAAAGGGGCATTAACCCACATCCTAGACCACTGAAATTCCCAAAAATATTTTTGGCACAAAAAATGCATCCAACACCCCTGAAAGTACAGAATATGTTAGCAGCCCAAAAAAGGCCTTAAATGCATTTTAGGCCTGCACAAATGTTGAAAACTTTGGAGGCCTAAAAAAGGGGTTTACAGGCATCCTAAAGTCCAGAAAATGATGGTGGCCCAAAAACGGTGTGAGAGAGCTCTGAATGGCCCAAAAACATTTGCAGTCTGAAAGGGGCATTAACCCGCATCCTAGACCCCTGAAATGCCCAAAAATATTTTTGGCCCAAGAAATGCATCCTACACCCCTGAGAGTTCCAAATATGTTAGCAGCCCAAAAAAGGCCTTAAAAGCATCTTAGGCCTGGAAAAATGTTCAAAACTTTATAGGCTCAAAAAAGGGGTTTACATGCATCCCAGACCCCCTAAAGTCCAGAAAATGTTGGTGGCCCAAAAATGGTGTGAGAGAGCTCTGAATGTCCCAAAAACATTTGCAGTCTGAAAGGGGCATTAACCCGCATCCTAGGCCACTGAAATTTCCAAAAATATTTTTGGCACGAAAAATGCATCCTACACCCCTGAAAGTACAGAATATGTTAGCAGCCCAAAAAAGGCCTTAAAATGCATTTTAGGCCTGCAAAAATGTTGAAAACTTTGGAGGCATAAAAAAGGGGTTTACAGGCATCCTAGACCCCCGAAAGTCCAGAATATGTTGGTGGCTGAAAAACGGTGTATGATAGCTCTGAATGTCCCAAAACATTTGCAGCCTGAAAGGGGCATTAACCCGCATCCTAGACCACTGAAATTCCCAAAAATATTATTGGCACGAAAAATGCATCCTACACCCCTGAAAGTTCAGAAAATGATGTTAGCCCAAAAAAGCCCTTAAAATGCATTTTAGGCCTGCAAAAATGTAGAAAACTTTGGAGGCCCAAAAAAGTGGTTTACAGGCATCGTAGACCCCCTAAAGTCCAGAAACGTTTGGTGGACCAAAAACTGTGCGAGAGAGCTCTGAATGTCCCAAAAACATTTGCAACCTGAAAGGGGAATTAACCCACATCCTAGACCACTGAAATTCCAAAACATAGTGTTGGCAAGAAAAAGGCATCCCTCACACCTGAAAGTTCTGAATATTTTAGCAGCGCAAAAGAGGCCTTGATATGCATCTTAGGCCTGCAAAAATGTTGAAAACTTTGGAGGCCTAAAAAAGGGGTTTACAGGCATCTGAGACCCCCTAAAATCCAGAATATGTTGGTGGCCAAAAAAGAGTGTCAGAGAGCTCTGAATGTCCCAAAAACATCTGCAGGCTGAAAGGGGCATTAACCCGCATCCTAGACCACTGAATATCCCAAAAATATTTCTGGCACGAAAAATGCACCGACAACCCTGAAAGCTCAGAATATGTTAGCGGCCCAAAAAAGGCCTTAAATGCATTTTAGGCCTGCAAAAATGTTGAAAACTCTGGAGTCCTAAAAAAGGGGTTTACAGGCATCCTAGACCCCCTAAAGTCCAGAAAATGATGGTGGCCCAAAAACGGTTTGAAAGAGCTCTGAATGTCCCAAAAACATTTGCAGTCTGAAAGGGGCATTAACCAGCATCCTAGACCCCTGAAATGCCCAAAAATATTTTTGGCCCAAAAAATGCATCCTACACCCCTGAGAGTTCCGAATATGTTAGCAGCCCAAAAAAGGCCTTAAAAGCATCTTAGGCCTGGAAAAATGTTCAAAACTTTATAGGCTCAAAAAAGGGGTTTACAGGCACCCTAGACCCCCTAAAGTCCAGAATATTTTGGTGGGCCAAAAACGGTGTGAGAGAGATCTGAATGTCCCAAAAACATTTGCAGTCTGGAAGGGGAATTAACCCGCATCCTAGACCATTAAAATTCCCAAAAATATTTCTGGCACAAAAAATGCATCCTACACCCCTGAAAGTTCAGAAAATGATGGCAGCCCAAAAAGCCTTTAAAATGCATTTTAGGCCTGCAAAAATGTAGAAAACCTTGGAGGCCCAAAAAGTGGTTTACAGTCATCGTAGACCCCCTAAAGTCCAGAAACATTTGGTGGACCAAAAACTGTGCGAGAGAGCTCTGAATGTCCCAAAAACATTTGCAGCCTGAAAGGGGAATTAACCCACATCCTAGACCACAGAAATCCCAAACATAGTGTTGGCATTAAAAATGCATCCTTCACACCTGAAAGTTCTGAATATTTTAGCAGCGCAAAAGAGGCCTTGATATGCATCTTAGGCCTGCAAAAATGTTGAAAACTTTGGAGGCCTAAAAAAGGGGTTTACAGGCATCCGAGACCCCCTAAAATCCAGAATATGTTGGTGGCCGAAAAAGAGTGTCAGAGAGCTCTGAATGTGCCAAAAACATTTGCAGCCTGAAAGGGGCATTATCTCGCATCCTAGACCACTGAATATCCCAAAAATATTTCTGGCACGAAAAATGCATCCGACAACCCTGAAAGTTCAGAATATGTTAGCGGCCCAAAAAAGGCCTTAAATGCATTTTAGGCCAGCAAAAATGTTGAAAACTTTGGAGTCCTAAAAAAGGGGTTTACAGGCATCCTAGACCCCCTAAAGTCCAGAAAATGTTGGTTGCCCAAAAACGGTGTCAGAGACCTCTGAATGTCCCAAAAACATGTGCAGCCTGAAAGGGGCATTAACCAGCATCCTAGGCCACTGATATTCGCCAAAATATTTTTGGCACGAAAAATGCATCCAACACCCCTAAAAGTACAGAATATGTTAGCAGCCCAAAAAGGCCTTAAAAGCATCTTAGGCCTGGAAAAATGTTGAAAACTTTAAAGGCTCAAAAAAGGTGTTTACAGGCGTCCTAGACCCCCTAAAGTCCAGAACATATTGGTGGCCCAAAAATGGTGTGAGAAAGCTCTGCATGTCCCAAAAACATTTGCAGTCTGAAAGGGGCATTAACCCGCTTCCTAGACCCCTGAAATTCCTAAAAATATTTTTGACACAAAAAATGCATCCTACACCCCTGAAAGTACAGAATATGTTAGCAGCCCAAAAAAGGCCTTAAATGCATTTTAGGCCTGCAAAAATGTTGAAAACTTTGGAGGCCTAAAAAAGGGGTTTACAGGCATCCTAGACCCCCCTAAAGTCCAGAAAATGTTGGCGGCAGAAAAACAGTGTGAGAGATCTCTAAATGTCCCAAAAACGTTTGCAGCCTGGAAGGGGAATTAACCCGCATCCTAGACCATTAAAATTCCCAAAAATATTTCTGGCACGAAAAATGCATCCTACACCCCTGAAAGTTCTGAAAATGTTGGCAGCCCAAAAAAGGCCTTAAAATGTATCTTAGGCCTGCAAAAATGTATAAAACTTTGGAGGCCCAAAAAAAAAGGTTTATAGGCATCGTAGACCCCCTAAACTCCAGACTATGTTGGTGGCCAAAAACTGTGCGAGAGAGCTCTGAATGTCCCAAAAACATTTGCAGCCTGAAAGGGGAATTAACCCACATCCTAGACCACTGAAATTCCCAAACATAGTGTTGGCATGAAAAATGCATCCTTCACACCTGAAAGTTCTGAATATTTTAGCAGCGCAAAAGAGGCCTTGATATGCATCTTAGGCCTGCAAAAATGTTGAAAAATTTAGAGGCCTAAAAAAGGGGTTTACAGGCATCCTAGACCCCCTAAAGTACAGAATATGTTGGTGGGCCAAAAACGGTGTGAGAGAGCTCTGAATGTCCCAAAAACATTTGCAGTCTGAAAGGGGCATTAACCCGCATCCTAGACCCCTGAAATTCCCAAAAATATTTTTGGTCCAAAAATGCATACTACCCCCTGAAAGTTCAGAATATGTTAGCAGCCCAAAAAAGGCCTTAAAATGCATCTTAGGCCTGCAAAAAATGTGAAAACTTTGGAGGCCTAAAAAGGGGTTTACAGGCATCCTAGACCCCCCTAAAGTCCAGAAAATGTTGGTGGCAGAAAAACAGTGTGAGAGATCTCTGAATGTCCCAAACACATTTGCAGTCTGAAAGGGGCATTAACCCGCACCCTAGACCCCTGAAATGCCCAAAAATATTTTTGGCCCAAAAAATGCATCCTACACCCCTGAGAGTTCCGAATATGTTAGCAGCCCAAAAAAGGCCTTAAACGCATTTTAGGCCTGGAAAAATGTTCAAAACTTTATGGGCTCAAAAAAGGGGTTTACAGGCATCCTAGACCCCCTAAAGTCCAGAATATGTTGTTGGGCCAAAAACGGTGTGAGAGTGCTCTGAATGTCCCAAAAACATTTGCAGTCTGAAAGGGTCATTAACCCGCATCCTAGACCATTAAAATTCCCAAAAATATTTCTGGCACGAAAAATGCATCCTACACCCCTGAAAGTTCTGAAAATGTTGGCAGCCCAAAAAAGGCCTTAAAATGTATCTTAGGCCTGCAAAAATGAAGAAAACTTTATAGGCTCAAAAAAGGGGTTTACAGGCATCCTAGACCCGCTAAAGTCCAGAAAATGTTGGTTGCGCAAAAACGGTGTCAGAGAGCTCTGAATGTCCCAAAAACATTTGCAGCCTAAAAGGGGCATTATCCCGCATCCTAGGCCACTGATATTCGCCAAAATATTTTTGGCACGAAAAATGCATCCAACATCCCTAAAAGTACAGAATATGTTAGCAGCCCAAAAAAGGCCTTAAAAGCATCTTAGGCCTGGAAAAATGTTGAAAACTTTATAGGCTCAAAAAAGGGGTTTACAGGCGTCCTAGACCCCCTAAAGTCCAGAAAATATTGGTGGCCCAAAAATGGTGTGAGAAAGCTCTGCATGTCCCAAAAACATTTGCAGTCTGAAAGGGGCATTAACCCGCATCCTAGGCCACTGAAATTTCCAAAAATATTTTTGCCACGAAAAATGCATCCTACACCCATGAAAGTATAGAATATGTTAGCAGCCCAAAAAAGGCCTTAAAATGCATTTTAGGCCTGCAAAAATGTTGAAAACTTTGGAGGCATAAAAAAGGGGTTTACAGGCATCCTAGACCCCCGAAAGTCCAGAATATGTTGGTGGCTGAAAAACGGTGTATGATAGCTCTGAATGTCCCAAAACATTTGCAGCCTGAAAGGGGCATTAACCCGCATCCTAGACCACTGAAATTCCCAAAAATATTATTGGCACGAAAAATGCATCCTACACCCCTGAAAGTTCAGAAAATGATGGCAGCCCAAAAAAGCCCTTAAAATGCATTTTAGGCCTGCAAAAATGTAGAAAACTTTGGAGGCCCAAAAAAGTGGTTTACAGGCATCGTAGACCCCCTAAAGTCTAGAAACGTTTGGTGGACCAAAAACTGTGCGAGAGAGCTCTGAATGTCCCAAAAACATTTAGACCACTGAAATTCCCAAACATAGTGTTGGCAAGAAAAATGCATCCTTCACACCTGAAAGTTCTGAATATTTTAGCAGCGCAAAAGAGGCCTTGATATGCACCTCAGGCCTGCAAAAATGTTGAAAACTTTGGAGGCCTAAAAAAGGGGTTTACAGACATCCGAGACCCCCTAAAATCCAGAATATGTTGGTGGCCGAAAAAGAGTGTCAGAGAGCTCTGAATGTCCCAAAAACATTTGCAGCCTGAAAGGGGCATTAACCCGCATCCTAGACCACTGACTATCCCAAAAATATTTCTGGCACGAAAAATGCATCCGACAACCCTGAAAGTTCAGAATATGTTAGAGGCCCAAAAAAGGCCTTAAATGCATTTTAGGCCTGCAAAAATGTTGAAAACTTTGGAGTCCTAAAAAAGGGGTTTACAGGCATCCTAGACCCCCTAAAGTCCAGAAAATGATGGTGGCCCAAAAACGGTGTGAGAGAGCTCTGAATGTCCCAAAAACATTTGCAGTCTGAAAGGGGAATTAACCCGCATCCTAGACCCCTGAAATGCCCAAAAATATTTTTGGCCCAAAAAATGCATCCTACACCCCTGAGAGTTCCGAATATGTTAGCAGCCCAAAAAAGGCCTTAAAAGCATCTTAGGCCTGGAAAAATGTTCAAAACTTTATAGGCTCAAAAAAGGGGTTTACAGGCATCCCAGACCCGCTAAAGTCCAGAAAATGTTGGTGGCCGAAAAAGAGTGTCAGAGAGCTCTGAATGTCCCAAAAACATTTGCAGCATTATCTCGCATCCTAGACCACTGAATATCCCAAAAATATTTCTGGCACAAAAAATGCATCCTACACCCCTGAAAGTACAGAATATGTTAGCAGCCCAAAAAAGGCCTTAAATGCATTTTAGGCCTGCAAAAATGTTGAAAACTTTGGAGGCCTAAAAAAGGGGTTCACAGGCATCCTAGACCCCCTAAACTCCAGACTATGTTGGTGGCCAAAAACTGTGCGAGAGAGCTCTGAATGTCCCAAAAACATTTGCAGCCTGAAAGGGGAATTAACCCACATCCTAGACCACTGAAATTCCCAAAAATATTTTTGGTCCAAAAAATGCATATTACCCCTGAAAGTTCAGAATATGTTAGCAGCCCAAAAAAGGCCTTAAAATGCATCTTAGGCCTGCAAAAATTTTGAAAACTTTGGAGGCCTAAAAAGGGGTTTACAGGCATCCTAGACCCCCCTAAAGTCCAGAAAATGTTGGTGGCAGAAAAACAGTGTGAGAGATCTCTGAATGTCCCAAAAACATTTACAGTCTGAAAGGGGCATTAACCCGCACCCTAGACCCCTGAAATGCCCAAAAATATTTTTGGCCCAAAAAATGCATCCTACACCCCTGAGAGTTCCGAATATGTTAGCATCCCAAAAAAGGCCTTAAACGCATTTTAGGCCTGGAAAAATGTTCAAAACTTTATAGGCTCAAAAAAGGGGTTTACAGGCATCCTAGACCCCCTAAAGTCCAGAATATGTTGTTGGGCCAAAAACGGTGTGAGAGAGCTCTGAATGTCCCAAAAACATTTGCAGTCTGAAAGGGGCATTAACCCGCATCCTAGACCCCTGAAATTCCCAAAAATATATTTGGTTCAAAAAATGCATCCTACCCCCTGAAAGTTCATAATATGTTAGCAGCCCAAAAAAGGCCTTAAAATGCATCTTAGGCCTGCCAAAATTTTGAAAACTTTGGAGGCCTAAAAAAGGGGTTTACAGGCATCCTAGACCCCCCTAAAGTCCAGAAAATTTTGGCGGCAGAAAAACAGTGTGAGAGATCTCTAAATGTCCCAAAAACATTTGCAGCCTGGAAGGGGAATTAACCTGCATCCTAGACCATTAAAATTCCCAAAAATATTTCTGGCACGAAAAATGCATCCTTCACCCCTGAACGTTCTGAAAATGTTGGCAGCCCAAAAAAGGCCTTAAAATGTATCTTAGGCCTGCAAAAATGTATAAAACTTTGGAGGCCCAAAAAAAAGGTTTATAGGCATCGTAGACCCCCTACAATCCAGAAAATGTTGGTGGCACAAAAACTGTGCCAGAGAGCTCTGAATGTCCCAAAAACATTTGCAGCCTGAATGGGGCATTAACCTGCATCCTAGACCACTGAAATTCCCAAAAATATTTTTGACCCGAAAAATGCATCCAACACCCCTGAAAGTACAGAATATGTTAGCAGCCCAAAAAAGGCCTAAAGCATCTTAGGCCTGGAAAAATGTTCAAAACTTTATAGGCTCAAAAAAGGGGTTTACAGACATCCTAGACCCCCTAAAGTCCAGAAAATGTTGGTGGCACAAAAACTGTGCCAGAGAGCTCTGAATGTCCCAAAAACATTTGCAGCCTGAATGGGGCATTAACCTGCATCCTAGACCACTGAAATTCCCAAAAATATTTTTGACCCGAAAAATGCATCCAACACCCCTGAAAGTACAGAATATGTTAGCAGCCCAAAAAAGGCCTTTAATGCATTTTAGGCCTGCAAAAATGAAAAAAACTTTATAGGCTCAAAAAAGGGGTTTACAGGCATCCTAGACCCGCTAAAGTCCAGAAAATGTTGGTTGCGCAAACACGGTGTCAGAGAGCTCTGAATGTCCCAAAAACATTTGCAGCCTAAAAGGGGCATTATCCCGCATCCTAGGCCACTGATATTCGCCAAAATATTTTTGGCACGAAAAATGCATCCAACATCCCGAAAAGTACAGAATATGTTAGCAGCCCAAAAAAGGCCTTAAAAGCATCTTAGGCCTGGAAAAATGTTGAAAACTTTATAGGCTCAAAAAAGGGGTTTACAGGCGTCCTAGACCCCCTAAAGTCCAGAAAATATTGGTGGCCCAAAAATGGTGTGAGAAAGCTCTGCATGTCCCAAAAACATTTGCAGTCTGAAAGGGGCATTAACCCGCTTCCTAGACCCCTGAACTTCCTAAAAATATTTTTGACACGAAAAATGCATCCTACACCCCTGAAAGTACAGAATATGTTAGCAGCCCAAAAAAGGCCTTAAACGCATTTTAGGCCTGGAAAAATGTTGAAAACTTTATAGGCTCAAAAAGGGGTTTACAGGCATCCCAGACCCCCTAAAGTCCAGAATATTTTGGTGGGCCAAAAACGGTGTGAGAGAGATCTGAATGTCCCAAAAACATTTGCAGTCTGGAAGGGGAATTAACCCGCATCCTAGACCATTAAAATTCCCAAAAATATTTCTGGCACAAAAAATGCATCCTACACCCCTGAAAGTTCAGAAAATGATAGCAGCCCAAAAAGCCTTTAAAATGCATTTTAGGCCTGCAAAAATGTAGAAAACTTTGGAGGCCCAAAAAAGTGGTTTACAGGCATCGTAGACCCCCTAAAGTCCAGAAACATTTGGTGGACCAAAAACTGTGCGAGAGAGCTCTGAATGTCCCAAAAACATTTGCAGCCTGAAAGGGGAATTAACCCACATCCTAGACCACAGAAATCCCAAACATAGTGTTGGCATTAAAAATGCATCCTTCACACCTGAAAGTTCTGAATATTTTAGCAGCGCAAAAGAGGCCTTGATATGCATCTTAGGCCTGCAAAAATGTTGAAAACTTTGGAGGCCTAAAAAAGGGGTTTACAGGCATCGTAGACCCCCTAAAGTCCAGAAAAGTTTGGTGGACCACAAACTGTGCGAGAGAGCTCTGAATGTCCCAAAAACATTTGCAGCCTGAAAGGGGAATTAACCCACATCCTAGACCACTGAAATTCCCAAACATAGTGTTGGCATGAAAAATGCATCCTTCACACTGAAGGTTCTGAATATTTTAGCAGCGCAAAAGAGGCCTTGATATGCATCTTAGGCCTGCAAAAATGTTGAAAACTTTGGAGGCCTAAAAAAGGGGTTTACAGGCATCCGAGACCCCCTAAAATCCAGAATATGTTGGTGGCCGAAAAAGAGTGTCAGAGAGCTCTGAATGTCCCAAAAACATTTGCAGCCTGAAAGGGGCATTAACCCACATCCTAGACCACTGACTATCCTAAAAATATTTTTGGCACGAAAAATGCATCCTACACCCCTGAAAGTTCAGAATATGTTAGCGGCCCAAAAAAGGCCTTAAATGCATTTTAGGCCTGCACAAATGTTGAAAACTTTGGAGGCCTAAAAAAGGGGTTTACAGGCATCCTAGACCCCCTAAACTCCAGACTATGTTGGTGGCCAAAAAAAGGCGTGAGAGAGCTCTGAATGTCAAAAAAACATTTGCAGCCTGAAAGGGGGCATTAACCCACATCCTAGACCACTGAAATTCCCAAAAATATTTTTGGGACGAAAAATGCATCCAACACCCATGAAAGTACAGAATATGTTAGCAGCCCAAAAAAGGCCTAAAAGCATCTTAGGCCTGGAAAAATGTTCAAAACTTTATAGGCTCAAAAAAGGGGTTTACAGACATCCTAGACCCCCTAAAGTCCAGAAAATGTTGGTGGCCCAAAAACAGTGTGAGAGAGCTCTGAATGTCCCAAAAACATGTGCAGTCTGAAAGGGGCATTAACCCGCATCCTAGAACACTGAAATTCCCAAAAATATTTTTGGCCCAAAAAATGCATCCTACCCCCTGAAAGTTCAGAATATGTTAGCCCAAAAAAGGCCTTAAAATGCATCTTAGGCCTGCAAACATTTTGAAAACTTTGGAGGCCTAAAAAAGGGGTTTACAGGCATCCTAGACCCCCCTACAGTCTCGAAAATGTTGGTGGCCGAAAAACAGTGTGAGAGATCTCTGAATGTCTCCAAAACATTTGTAGTCTGAAAGGGGCATTAACCTGCATCCTAGACCCCTGAAATGCCCAAAAATATTTTTGGCCGAAAAATGCATCCTACACCCTTGAGAGTTCCAAATATGTTAGCAGCCCAAAAAAGGCCTTAAAAGCATCTTAGGCCAGGAAAAATGTTCAAAACTTTATAGGCTCAAAAAAGGGGTTTACAGGCATCCCAGACCCCCTAAAGTCCAGAAAATGTTGGTGGCCCAAAAATGGTGTGAGAGAGCTCTGAATGTCCCAAAAACATTTGCAGTCTGAAAGGGGCATTAACCCGCATCCTAGGCCACTGACGTTTCCAAAAATATTTTTGGCACGAAAAATGCATCCACACCCCTGAAAGTACAGAATATGTTAGCTGCCCAAAAAAGGCCTTAAAATGCATCTTAGGCCTGCAAAAATGTTGAAAACTTTGGAGGCATAAAAAAGGGGTTTACAGGCATCCTAGACCCCCTAAAGTCCAGAATATGTTGGTGGCTGAAAAACGGTGTATGATAGCTCTGAATGTCCCAAAACATTTGCAGCCTGAAAGGGGCATTAACCCGCATCCTAGACCACTGAAATTCCCAAAAATATTATTGGCACGAAAAATGCATCCTACACCCCTGAAAGTTCAGAAAATGATGGCAGCCCAAAAAAGCCCTTAAAATGCATTTTAGGCCTGCAAAAATGTAGAAAACTTTGGAGGCCCAAAAAAGTGGTTTACAGGCATCGTAGACCCCCTAAAGTCCAGAAAAGTTTGGTGGACCACAAACTGTGCGAGAGAGCTCTGAATGTCCCAAAAACATTTGCAGCCTGAAAGGGGAATTAACCCACATCCTAGACCACTGAAATTCCCAAACATAGTGTTGGCATGAAAAATGCATCCTTCACACCTGAAAGTTCTGAATATTTTAGCAGCGCAAAAGAGGCCTTGATATGCATCTTAGGCCTGCAAAAATGTTGAAAACTTTGGAGGCCTAAAAAAGGGGTTTACAGGCATCGTAGACCCCCTAAAGTCCAGAGAATTTTGGTGGACCAAAAACTGTGCGAGAGAGCTCTGAATGTCCCAAAAACATTTGCAGCCTGAAAGGGGAATTAACCCTCATCCTAGACCACTGAAAGTCCCAAACATATTGTTGGCATGAAAAATGCATCCTTCACACCTGAAAGTTCTGAATATTTTAGCAGCGCAAAAGAGGCCTTAATATGCATTTTAGGCCTGCAAAAATGTTGAAAACTTTGGAGGCCTAAAAAAGGGGTTTACTGGCATCCTAGACCCCCTAAAGTCCAGAAAATGATGGTGGCCCAAAAATGGTGTGAGAGAGCTCTGAATGTCCCAAAAACATTTGCAGTCTGAAAGGGGCATTAACCCGCATCCTAGGCCACTGAAATTCCCAAAAATATTTTTGGCACGAAAAATGCATCCACACCCCTGAAAGTACAGAAAATGATGGCAGCCCAAAAAAGCCCTTAAAATGCATTTTAGGCCTGCAAAAATGTAGAAAACTTTGGAGGCCCAAAAAAGTGGTTTACAGGCATCGTAGACCCCCTAAAGTCCAGAAACCTTTGGTGGTCCAAAAACTGTGCGCGAGAGCTCTGAATGTCCCAAAAACATTTGCAGCCTGAAAGGGGAATTAACCCACATCCTAGACCACTAAAATTCCCAAACATAGTGTTGGCATGAAAAATGCATCCTTCACACCTGAAAGTTCTGAATATTTTAGCAGCGCAAAAGAGGCCTTGATATGCATCTTAGGCCTGCAAACATGTTGAAAACTTTGGAGGCGTAAAAAAGGGGTTTACAGGCATCCGAGACCCCCAAAAATCCAGAATATGTTGGTGGCCGAAAAAGAGTGTCAGAGAGCTCTGAATGTCCCAAAAACATTTGCAGCCTGAAAGGGGCATTATCTCGCATCCTAGACCACTGAATATCCCAAAAATATTTCTGGCACGAAAAATGCATCCGACAACCCTGAAAGTTCAGAATATGTTAGCGGCCCAAAAAAGGCCTTAAATGCATTTTAGGCCAGCAAAAATGTTGAAAACTTTGGAGTCCTAAAAAAGGGGTTTACAGGCATCATAGACCCCCCTAAAGTCCAGAAAATGTTGGTTGCCCAAAAACGGTGTCAGAGAGCTCTGAATGTCCCAAAAACATGTGCAGCCTGAAAGGGGCATTAACCCGCATCCTAGGCCACTGATATTCGCCAAAATATTTTTGGCACGAAAAACGCATCCAACACCCCTAAAAGTACAGAATATGTTAGCAGCCCAAAAAGGCCTTAAACGCATTTTAGGCCTGGAAAAATGTTGAAAACTTTAAAGGCTCAAAAAAGGGGTTTACAGGCGTCCTAGACCCCCTAAAGTCCAGAAAATATTGGTGGCCCAAAAATGGTGTGAGAAAGCTCTGCATGTCCCAAAAACATTTGCAGTCTGAAAGGGGCATTAACCCGCTTCCTAGACCCCTGAAATTCCTAAAAATATTTTTGACACAAAAAATGCATCCTACACCCCTTAAAGTACAGAATATGTTAGCAGCCCAAAAAAGGCCTTAAATGCATTTTAGGCCTGCAAAAATGTTGAAAACTTTGGAGGCCTAAAAAAGGGGTTCACAGGCATCCTAGACCCCCTAAACTCCAGACTGTGTTGGTGGCCAAAAACTGTGCGAGAGAGCTCTGAATGTCCCAAAAACATTTGCAGCCTGAAAGGGGAATTAACCCACATCCTAGACCACTGAAATTCCCAAACATAGTGTTGGCATGAAAAATGCATCCTTCACACCTGAAAGTTCTGAATATTTTAGCAGCGCAAAAGAGGCCTTGATATGCATCTTAGGCCTGCAAAAATGTTGAAAACTTTGGAGTCCTAAAAAAGGGGTTTACAGGCATCCTAGACCCCCTAAAGTCCAGAAAATTATGGTGGCCCAAAAACGGTGTGAAAGAGCTCTGAATGTCCCAAAAACATTTGCAGTCTGAAAGGGGCATTAACCCGCATCCTAGACCCCTGAAATTCCCAAAAATATTTTTGGTCCAAAAAATGCATCCTACCCCCTGAAAGTTCATAATATGTTAGCAGCCCAAAAAAGGCCGTAAAATGCATCTTAGGCCTGCAAAAATTTTGAAAATTTTGGAGGCCTAAAAGAGGGGTTTACAGGCATCCTAGACCCCCTAAAGTCCAGAAAATGTTGGCGGCAGAAAAACTGTGTGAGAGATCTCTGAATGTCCCAAAAACATTTGCAGCCTGGAAGGGGAATTAACCCACATCCTAGACCATTAAAATTCCCAAAAATATTTCTGGCACGAAAAATGCATCCTACACCCCTGAAAGTTCCGAAAATGTTGGCAGCCCAAAAAAGGACTTAAAATGTATCTTAGGCCTGCAAAAATGTATAAAACTTTGGAGGCCCAAAGAAAAGGTTTATAGGCATCGTAGACCCCCTACAATCCAGAAAATGTTGGTGGCACAAAAACTGTGCCAGAGAGCTCTGAATGTCCCAAAAACATTTGCAGCCTGAATGGGGCATTAACCTGCATCCTAGACCACTGAAATTCCCAAAAATATTTTTGGCCCGAAAAATGCATCCAACACCCCGGAAAGTTCAGAATATGTTAGCAGCCCAAAAAAGGCCTTTAATGCATCTTAGGCCTGCAAAAATGATGAAAACTTTATAGGCTCAAAAAAGGGGGTTACAGGCATCCTAGACCCGCTAAAGTCCAGAAAATGTTGGTTGCGCAAAAACGGTGTCAGAGAGCTCTGAATGTCCCAAAAACATTTGCAGCCTAAAAGGGGCATTATCCCACATCCTAGGCCACTGATATTCGCCAAAATATTTTTGGCACGAAAAATGCATCCAACACCCCTAAAAGTACAGAATATGTTAGCAGCCCAAAAAAGGCCTTAAAAGCATCTTAGTCCTGGAAAAATGTTGAAAACTTTATAGGCTCAAAAAAGGGGTTTACAGGCGTCCTAGACCCCAAAGTCCAGAAAATATTGGTGGCCCAAAAATGGTGTGAGAAAGCTCTGCATGTCCCAAAAACATTTGCAGTCTGAAAGGGGCATTAACCCGCTTCCTAGACCCCTGAAATTCCTAAAAATATTTTTGACACGAAAAATGCATCCTACACCCCTGAAAGTACAGAATATGTTAGCAGCCCAAAAAAGGCCTTAAAAGCATTTTAGGCCTGCAAAAATGTTCAAAATTTTATAGGCTCAAAAAAGGGGTTTACAGGCATCCTAGACCCCCTTAAGTCCAGAAACTGTTGGTGGCCCAAAAACAGTGTGAGAGAGCTCTGAATGTCCCAAAAACATTTGCAGTCTGAAAGGGGCATTACCCGCATCCTAGACCCCTGAAATTCCCAAAAATATTTTTGGCCCAAAAAATGCATCCTAACCCCTGAAAGTTCAGAATATATTAGCCCAAAAAAGGCCTTAAAAGGCATCTTAGGGCTGCGAAAAGTTTGTAAACTTTGGAGGCGTAAAAAAGGGGTTTTCAGGCATCCCAGACCCCTAAAGTCCAGAAAATGTTGGTGGCCCAAAAATGGTGTGAGAGAGCTCTGAATGTCCCAAAAACATTTGCCGTCTGAAAGGGGCATTAACACGCATCCTAGGCCACTGAAATTCCCAAAAATATTTTTGGCACGGAAAATGCATCTGACAACCCTGAAAGTTCAGAATATGTTAGCGGCCCAAAAAAGGCCTTAAATGCATTTTAGGCCTGCAAAAATGTTGAAAACTTTGGAGTCCTAAAAAAGGGGTTTACAGACATCCTAGACCCCCTAAAGTCCAGAATATGTTGGTGGCTGAAAAACGGTGTATGATAGCTCTCAATGTCCCAAAACATTTGCAGCCTGAAACGGGCATTAACCCGCATCCTAGACCACTGAAATTCCCAAAAATATTATTGGCACGAAAAATGCATCCTACACCCCTGAAAGTTCAGAAAATGATGGCAGCCCAAAAAAGCCCTTAAAATGCATTTTAGGCCTGCAAAAATTTAGAAAACTTTGGAGGCCCAAAAAAGTGGTTTACAGGCATCGTAGACACCCTAAAGTCCAGAAACTTTTGGTGGACCAAAAACTGTGCGAGAGAGCTCTGAATGTCCCAAAAACATTTGCAGCCTGAAAGGGGAATTAACCCACATCCTAGACCACTGAAATTCCCAAACATAGTGTTGGCATGAAAAATGCATCCTTCACACTGAAGGTTCTGAATATTTTAGCAGCGCAAAAGATGCCTTGATATGCATCTTAGGCCTGCAAAAATGTTGAAAACTTTGGAGGCCTAAAAAAGGGGTTTACAGGCATCCGAGACCCCCTAAAATCCAGAATATGTTGGTGGCCGAAAAAGAGTGTCAGAGAGCTCTGAATGTCCCAAAAACATTTGCAGCCTGAAAGGGGCATTAACCCGCATCCTAGACCACTGACTATCCTAAAAATATTTTTGGCACGAAAAATGCATCCTACACCCCTGAAAGTTCAGAATATGTTAGCGGCCCAAAAAAGGCCTTAAATGCATTTTAGGCCTGCACAAATGTTGAAAACTTTGGAGGCCTAAAAAAGGGGTTTACAGGCATCCTAGACCCCCTAAACTCCAGACTATGTTGGTGGCCAAAAAAAGGCGTGAGAGAGCTCTGAATGTCAAAAAAACATTTGCAGCCTGAAAGGGGCATTAACCCACATCCTAGACCACTGAAATTCCCAAAAATATTTTTGGGACGAAAAATGCATCCAACACCCATGAAAGTACAGAATATGTTAGCAGCCCAAAAAAGGCCTAAAAGCATCTTAGGCCTGGAAAAATGTTCAAAACTTTATAGGCTCAAAAAAGGGGTTTACAGACATCCTAGACCCCCTAAAGTCCAGAAAATGTTGGTGGCCCAAAAACAGTGTGAGAGAGCTCTGAATGTCCCAAAAACATGTGCAGTCTGAAAGGGGCATTAACCCGCATCCTAGACCACTGAAATTCCCAAAAATATTTTTGGCCCAAAAAATGCATCCTACCCCCTGAAAGTTCAGAATATGTTAGCCCAAAAAAGGCCTTAAAATGCATCTTAGGCCTGCAAACATTCTGAAAACTTTGGAGGCCTAAAAAAGGGGTTTACAGGCATCCTAGACCCCCCTACAGTCTCGAAAATGTTGGTGGCCGAAAAACAGTGTGAGAGATCTCTGAATGTCTCCAAAACATGTGTAGTCTGAAAGGGGCATTAACCTGCATCCTAGACCCCTGAAATGCCCAAAAATATTTTTGGCCCGAAAAATGCATCCTACACCCTTGAGAGTTCCAAATATGTTAGCAGCCCAAAAAAGGCCTTAAAAGCATCTTAGGCCAGGAAAAATGTTCAAAACTTTATAGGCTCAAAAAAGGGGTTTACAGGCATCCCAGACCCCCTAAAGTCCAGAAAATGTTGGTGGCCCAAAAATGGTGTGAGAGAGCTCTGAATGTCCCAAAAACATTTGCAGTCTGAAAGGGGCATTAACCCGCATCCTAGGCCACTGACGTTTCCAAAAATATTTTTGGCACGAAAAATGCATCCACACCCCTGAAAGTACAGAATATGTTAGCTGCCCAAAAAAGGCCTTAAAATGCATCTTAGGCCTGCAAAAATGTTGAAAACTTTGGAGGCATAAAAAAGGGGTTTACAGGCATCCTAGACCCCCTAAAGTCCAGAATATGTTGGTGGCTGAAAAACGGTGTATGATAGCTCTGAATGTCCCAAAACATTTGCAGCCTGAAAGGGGCATTAACCCGCATCCTAGACCACTGAAATTCCCAAAAATATTATTGGCACGAAAAATGCATCCTACACCCCTGAAAGTTCAGAAAATGATGGCAGCCCAAAAAAGCCCTTAAAATGCATTTTAGGCCTGCAAAAATGTAGAAAACTTTGGAGGCCCAAAAAAGTGGTTTACAGGCATCGTAGACCCCCTAAAGTCCAGAAAAGTTTGGTGGACCACAAACTGTGCGAGAGAGCTCTGAATGTCCCAAAAACATTTGCAGCCTGAAAGGGGAATTAACCCACATCCTAGACCACTGAAATTCCCAAACATAGTGTTGGCATGAAAAATGCATCCTTCACACCTGAAAGTTCTGAATATTTTAGCAGCGCAAAAGAGGCCTTGATATGCATCTTAGGCCTGCAAAAATGTTGAAAACTTTGGAGGCCTAAAAAAGGGGTTTACAGGCATCGTAGACCCCCTAAAGTCCAGAGAATTTTGGTGGACCAAAAACTGTGCGAGAGAGCTCTGAATGTCCCAAAAACATTTGCAGCCTGAAAGGGGAATTAACCCTCATCCTAGACCACTGAAAGTCCCAAACATATTGTTGGCATGAAAAATGCATCCTTCACACCTGAAAGTTCTGAATATTTTAGCAGCGCAAAAGAGGCCTTAATATGCATTTTAGGCCTGCAAAAATGTTGAAAACTTTGGAGGCCTAAAAAAGGGGTTTACAGGCATCCTAGACCCCCTAAAGTCCAGAATATGTTGGTGGCCAAAAAAGGTGTGAGAGAGCTCTGAATGTCAAAAAACAATTTGCAGCCTGAAAGGGGCATTAACCCACATCCTAGACCACTGAAATTCCCAAAAATATTTTTGGCACAAAAAATGCATCCAACACCCCTGAAAGTACAGAATATGTTAGCAGCCCAAAAAAGGCCTTAAAAGCATTTTAGGCCTGCAAAAATGTTCAAAATTTTATAGGCTCAAAAAAGGGGTTTACAGGCATCCTAGACTCCTTAAGTCCAGAATATGTTGGTGGCCAAAAAAAGGTGTGAGAGAGCTCTGAATGTCAAAAAAACATTTGCAGCCTGAAAGGGGCATTAACCCACATCCTAGACCACTGAAATTCCCAAAAATATTTTTGGCACAAAAAATGCATCCAACACCCCTGAAAGTACAGAATATGTTAGCAGCCCAAAAAAGGCCTTAAAAGCATTTTAGGCCTGCAAAAATGTTCAAAATTTTATAGGCTCAAAAAGGGGTTTACAGGCATCCTAGACCCCCTAAAGTCCAGAATATGTTGGTGGCCAAAAAAAGGTGTGAGAGAGCTCTGAATGTCAAAAAAACATTTGCAGCCTGAAAGGGGCATTAACCCACATCCTAGACCACTGAAATTCCCAAAAATATTTTTGGCACAAAAAATGCATCCAACACCCCTGAAAGTACAGAATATGTTAGCAGCCCAAAAAAGGCCTTAAATGCATTTTAGGCCTGCAAAAATGTTGAAAACTTTGGAGGCCTAAAAAAGGGGTTTACAGGCATCCTAAAGTCCAGAAAATGATGGTGGCCCAAAAACGGTGTGAGAGAGCTCTGAATGGCCCAAAAACATTTGCAGTCTGAAAGGGGCATTAACCCGCATCCTAGACCCCTGAAATGCCCAAAAATATTTTTGGCCCAAGAAATGCATCCTACACCCCTGAGAGTTCCAAATATGTTAGCAGCCCAGAAAAGGCCTTAAAAGCATCTTAGGCCTGGAAAAATGTTCAAAACTTTATAGGCTCAAAAAAGGGGTTTACATGCATCCCAGACCCCCTAAAGTCCAGAAAATGTTGGTGGCCCAAAAATGGTGTGAGAGAGCTCTGAATGTCCCAAAAACATTTGCAGTCTGAAAGGGGCATTAACCCGCATTCTAGGCCACTGAAATTTCCAAAAATATTTTTGGCACGAAAAATGCATCCTACACCCCTGAAAGTACAGAATATGTTAGCAGCCCAAAAAAGGCCTTAAAATGCATTTTAGGCCTGCAAAAATGTTGAAAACTTTGGAGGCATAAAAAAGGGGTTTACAGGCATCCTAGACCCCCGAAAGTCCAGAATATGTTGGTGGCTGAAAAACGGTGTATGATAGCTCTGAATGTCCCAAAACATTTGCAGCCTGAAAGGGGCATTAACCCGCATCCTAGACCACTGAAATTCCCAAAAAAATATTATTGGCACGAAAAATGCATCCTACACCCCTGAAAGTTCAGAAAATGATGTTAGCCCAAAAAAGCCCTTAAAATGCATTTTAGGCCTGCAAAAATGTAGAAAACTTTGGAGGCCCAAAAAAGTGGTTTACAGGCATCGTAGACCCCCTAAAGTCCAGAAACGTTTGGTGGACCAAAAACTGTGCGAGAGAGCTCTGAATGTCCCAAAAACATTTGCAACCTGAAAGGGGAATTAACCCACATCCTAGACCACTGAAATTCCAAAACATAGTGTTGGCAAGAAAAAGGCATCCCTCACACCTGAAAGTTCTGAATATTTTAGCAGCGCAAAAGAGGCCTTGATATGCATCTTAGGCCTGCAAAAATGTTGAAAACTTTGGAGGCCTAAAAAAGGGGTTTACAGGCATCTGAGACCCCCTAAAATCCAGAATATGTTGGTGGCCAAAAAAGAGTGTCAGAGAGCTCTGAATGTCCCAAAAACATCTGCAGGCTGAAAGGGGCATTAACCCGCATCCTAGACCACTGAATATCCCAAAAATATTTCGGGCACGAAAAATGCACCGACAACCCTGAAAGCTCAGAATATGTTAGCGGCCCAAAAAAGGCCTTAAATGCATTTTAGGCCTGCAAAAATGTTGAAAACTCTGGAGTCCTAAAAAAGGGATTTACAGGCATCCTAGACCCCCTAAAGTCCAGAAAATGATGGTGGCCCAAAAACGGTTTGAAAGACCTCTGAATGTCCCAAAAACATTTGCAGTCTGAAAGGGGCATTAACCAGCATCCTAGACCCCTGAAATGCCCAAAAATATTTTTGGCCCAAAAAATGCATCCTACACCCCTGAGAGTTCCGAATATGTTAGCAGCCCAAAAAAGGCCTTAAAAGCATCTTAGGCCTGGAAAAATGTTCAAAACTTTATAGGCTCAAAAAAGGGGTTTACAGGCACCCTAGACCCCCTAAAGTCCAGAATATTTTGGTGGGCCAAAAACGGTGTGAGAGAGATCTGAATGTCCCAAAAACATTTGCAGTCTGGAAGGGGAATTAACCCGCATCCTAGACCATTAAAATTCCCAAAAATATTTCTGGCACAAAAAATGCATCCTACACCCCTGAAAGTTCAGAAAATGATGGCAGCCCAAAAAGCCTTTAAAATGCATTTTAGGCCTGCAAAAATGTAGAAAACCTTGGAGGCCCAAAAAGTGGTTTACAGTCATCGTAGACCCCCTAAAGTCCAGAAACATTTGGTGGACCAAAAACTGTGCGAGAGAGCTCTGAATGTCCCAAAAACATTTGCAGCCTGAAAGGGGAATTAACCCACATCCTAGACCACAGAAATCCCAAACATAGTGTTGGCATTAAAAATGCATCCTTCACACCTGAAAGTTCTGAATATTTTAGCAGCGCAAAAGAGGCCTTGATATGCATCTTAGGCCTGCAAAAATGTTGAAAACTTTGGAGGCCTAAAAAAGGGGTTTACAGGCATCCGAGACCCCCTAAAATCCAGAATATGTTGGTGGCCGAAAAAGAGTGTCAGAGAGCTCTGAATGTGCCAAAAACATTTGCAGCCTGAAAGGGGCATTATCTCGCATCCTAGACCACTGAATATCCCAAAAATATTTCTGGCACGAAAAATGCATCCGACAACCCTGAAAGTTCAGAATATGTTAGCGGCCCAAAAAAGGCCTTAAATGCATTTTAGGCCAGCAAAAATGTTGAAAACTTTGGAGTCCTAAAAAAGGGGTTTACAGGCATCCTAGACCCCCTAAAGTCCAGAAAATGATGGTTGCCCAAAAACGGTGTCAGAGACCTCTGAATGTCCCAAAAACATGTGCAGCCTGAAAGGGGCATTAACCAGCATCCTAGGCCACTGATATTCGCCAAAATATTTTTGGCACGAAAAATGCATCCAACACCCCTAAAAGTACAGAATATGTTAGCAGCCCAAAAAGGCCTTAAAAGCATCTTAGGCCTGGAAAAATGTTGAAAACTTTAAAGGCTCAAAAAAGGTGTTTACAGGCGTCCTAGACCCCCTAAAGTCCAGAACATATTGGTGGCCCAAAAATGGTGTGAGAAAGCTCTGCATGTCCCAAAAACATTTGCAGTCTGAAAGGGGCATTAACCCGCTTCCTAGACCCCTGAAATTCCTAAAAATATTTTTGACACAAAAAATGCATCCTACACCCCTGAAAGTACAGAATATGTTAGCAGCCCAAAAAAGGCCTTAAATGCATTTTAGGCCTGCAAAAATGTTGAAAACTTTGGAGGCCTAAAAAAGGGGTTTACAGGCATCCTAGACCCCCCTAAAGTCCAGAAAATGTTGGCGGCAGAAAAACAGTGTGAGAGATCTCTAAATGTCCCAAAAACGTTTGCAGCCTGGAAGGGGAATTAACCCGCATCCTAGACCATTAAAATTCCCAAAAATATTTCTGGCACGAAAAATGCATCCTACACCCCTGAAAGTTCTGAAAATGTTGGCAGCCCAAAAAAGGCCTTAAAATGTATCTTAGGCCTGCAAAAATGTATAAAACTTTGGAGGCCCAAAAAAAAAGGTTTATAGGCATCGTAGACCCCCTAAACTCCAGACTATGTTGGTGGCCAAAAACTGTGCGAGAGAGCTCTGAATGTCCCAAAAACATTTGCAGCCTGAAAGGGGAATTAACCCACATCCTAGACCACTGAAATTCCCAAACATAGTGTTGGCATGAAAAATGCATCCTTCACACCTGAAAGTTCTGAATATTTTAGCAGCGCAAAAGAGGCCTTGATATGCATCTTAGGCCTGCAAAAATGTTGAAAAATTTAGAGGCCTAAAAAAGGGGTTTACAGGCATCCTAGACCCCCTAAAGTACAGAATATGTTGGTGGGCCAAAAACGGTGTGAGAGAGCTCTGAATGTCCCAAAAACATGTGCAGTCTGAAAGGGGCATTAACCCGCATCCTAGACCCCTGAAATTCCCAAAAATATTTTTGGTCCAAAAATGCATACTACCCCCTGAAAGTTCAGAATATGTTAGCAGCCCAAAAAAGGCCTTAAAATGCATCTTAGGCCTGCAAAAAATTTGAAAACTTTGGAGGCCTAAAAAGGGGTTTACAGGCATCCTAGACCCCCCTAAAGTCCAGAAAATGTTGGTGGCAGAAAAACAGTGTGAGAGATCTCTGAATGTCCCAAACACATTTGCAGTCTGAAAGGGGCATTAACCCGCACCCTAGACCCCTGAAATGCCCAAAAATATTTTTGGCCCAAAAAATGCATCCTACACCCCTGAGAGTTCCGAATATGTTAGCAGCCCAAAAAAGGCCTTAAACGCATTTTAGGCCTGGAAAAATGTTCAAAACTTTATGGGCTCAAAAAAGGGGTTTACAGGCATCCTAGACCCCCTAAAGTCCAGAATATGTTGTTGGGCCAAAAACGGTGTGAGAGTGCTCTGAATGTCCCAAAAACATTTGCAGTCTGAAAGGGTCATTAACCTGCATCCTAGACCCCTGAAATTCCCAAAAATATTTTTGGTCCAAAAAATGCATCCTACCCCCTAAAAGTTCATAATATGTTAGCAGCCCAAAAAAGGCCTTAAAATGCATCTTAGGCCTGCAAAAATTTTGAAAACTTTGGAGGCCTAAAAAAGGGGTTTACAGGCATCCTAGACCCCCCTAAAGTCCAGAAAATGTTGGCGGCAGAAAAACAGTGTGAGAGATCTCTAAATGTCCCAAAAACATTTGCAGCCTGGAAGGGGAATTAACCCGCATCCTAGACCATTAAAATTCCCAAAAATATTTCTGGCACGAAAAATGCATCCTACACCCCTGAAAGTTCTGAAAATGTTGGCAGCCCAAAAAAGGCCTTAAAATGTATCTTAGGCCTGCAAAAATGAAGAAAACTTTATAGGCTCAAAAAAGGGGTTTACAGGCATCCTAGACCCGCTAAAGTCCAGAAAATGTTGGTTGCGCAAAAACGGTGTCAGAGAGCTCTGAATGTCCCAAAAACATTTGCAGCCTAAAAGGGGCATTATCCCGCATCCTAGGCCACTGATATTCGCCAAAATATTTTTGGCACGAAAAATGCATCCAACATCCCTAAAAGTACAGAATATGTTAGCAGCCCAAAAAAGGCCTTAAAAGCATCTTAGGCCTGGAAAAATGTTGAAAACTTTATAGGCTCAAAAAAGGGGTTTACAGGCGTCCTAGACCCCCTAAAGTCCAGAAAATATTGGTGGCCCAAAAATGGTGTGAGAAAGCTCTGCATGTCCCAAAAACATTTGCAGTCTGAAAGGGGCATTAACCCGCATCCTAGGCCACTGAAATTTCCAAAAATATTTTTGCCACGAAAAATGCATCCTACACCCATGAAAGTATAGAATATGTTAGCAGCCCAAAAAAGGCCTTAAAATGCATTTTAGGCCTGCAAAAATGTTGAAAACTTTGGAGGCATAAAAAAGGGGTTTACAGGCATCCTAGACCCCCGAAAGTCCAGAATATGTTGGTGGCTGAAAAACGGTGTATGATAGCTCTGAATGTCCCAAAACATTTGCAGCCTGAAAGGGGCATTAACCCGCATCCTAGACCACTGAAATTCCCAAAAATATTATTGGCACGAAAAATGCATCCTACACCCCTGAAAGTTCAGAAAATGATGGCAGCCCAAAAAAGCCCTTAAAATGCATTTTAGGCCTGCAAAAATGTAGAAAACTTTGGAGGCCCAAAAAAGTGGTTTACAGGCATCGTAGACCCCCTAAAGTCTAGAAACGTTTGGTGGACCAAAAACTGTGCGAGAGAGCTCTGAATGTCCCAAAAACATTTAGACCACTGAAATTCCCAAACATAGTGTTGGCAAGAAAAATGCATCCTTCACACCTGAAAGTTCTGAATATTTTAGCAGCGCAAAAGAGGCCTTGATATGCACCTTAGGCCTGCAAAAATGTTGAAAACTTTGGAGGCCTAAAAAAGGGGTTTACAGACATCCGAGACCCCCTAAAATCCAGAATATGTTGGTGGCCGAAAAAGAGTGTCAGAGAGCTCTGAATGTCCCAAAAACATTTGCAGCCTGAAAGGGGCATTAACCCGCATCCTAGACCACTGACTATCCCAAAAATATTTCTGGCACGAAAAATGCATCCGACAACCCTGAAAGTTCAGAATATGTTAGAGGCCCAAAAAAGGCCTTAAATGCATTTTAGGCCTGCAAAAATGTTGAAAACTTTGGAGTCCTAAAAAAGGGGTTTACAGGCATCCTAGACCCCCTAAAGTCCAGAAAATGATGGTGGCCCAAAAACGGTGTGAGAGAGCTCTGAATGTCCCAAAAACATTTGCAGTCTGAAAGGGGAATTAACCCGCATCCTAGACCCCTGAAATGCCCAAAAATATTTTTGGCCCAAAAAATGCATCCTACACCCCTGAGAGTTCCGAATATGTTAGCAGCCCAAAAAAGGCCTTAAAAGCATCTTAGGCCTGGAAAAATGTTCAAAACTTTATAGGCTCAAAAAAGGGGTTTACAGGCATCCCAGACCCGCTAAAGTCCAGAAAATGTTGGTGGCCGAAAAAGAGTGTCAGAGAGCTCTGAATGTCCCAAAAACATTTGCAGCATTATCTCGCATCCTAGACCACTGAATATCCCAAAAATATTTCTGGCACAAAAAATGCATCCTACAACCCTGAAAGTACAGAATATGTTAGCAGCCCAAAAAAGGCCTTAAATGCATTTTAGGCCTGCAAAAATGTTGAAAACTTTGGAGGCCTAAAAAAGGGGTTCACAGGCATCCTAGACCCCCTAAACTCCAGACTATGTTGGTGGCCAAAAACTGTGCGAGAGAGCTCTGAATGTCCCAAAAACATTTGCAGCCTGAAAGGGGAATTAACCCACATCCTAGACCACTGAAATTCCCAAAAATATTTTTGGTCCAAAAAATGCATATTACCCCTGAAAGTTCAGAATATGTTAGCAGCCCAAAAAAGGCCTTAAAATGCATCTTAGGCCTGCAAAAATTTTGAAAACTTTGGAGGCCTAAAAAGGGGTTTACAGGCATCCTAGACCCCCCTAAAGTCCAGAAAATGTTGGTGGCAGAAAAACAGTGTGAGAGATCTCTGAATGTCCCAAAAACATTTACAGTCTGAAAGGGGCATTAACCCGCACCCTAGACCCCTGAAATGCCCAAAAATATTTTTGGCCCAAAAAATGCATCCTACACCCCTGAGAGTTCCGAATATGTTAGCAGCCCAAAAAAGGCCTTAAACGCATTTTAGGCCTGGAAAAATGTTCAAAACTTTATAGGCTCAAAAAAGGGGTTTACAGGCATCCTAGACCCCCTAAAGTCCAGAATATGTTGTTGGGCCAAAAACGGTGTGAGAGAGCTCTGAATGTCCCAAAAACATTTGCAGTCTGAAAGGGGCATTAACCCGCATCCTAGACCCCTGAAATTCCCAAAAATATATTTGGTTCAAAAAATGCATCCTACCCCCTGAAAGTTCATAATATGTTAGCAGCCCAAAAAAGGCCTTAAAATGCATCTTAGGCCTGCCAAAATTTTGAAAACTTTGGAGGCCTAAAAAAGGGGTTTACAGGCATCCTAGACCCCCCTAAAGTCCAGAAAATTTTGGCGGCAGAAAAACAGTGTGAGAGATCTCTAAATGTCCCAAAAACATTTGCAGCCTGGAAGGGGAATTAACCTGCATCCTAGACCATTAAAATTCCCAAAAATATTTCTGGCACGAAAAATGCATCCTTCACCCCTGAACGTTCTGAAAATGTTGGCAGCCCAAAAAAGGCCTTAAAATGTATCTTAGGCCTGCAAAAATGTATAAAACTTTGGAGGCCCCAAAAAAAGGTTTATAGGCATCGTAGACCCCCTACAATCCAGAAAATGTTGGTGGCACAAAAACTGTGCCAGAGAGCTCTGAATGTCCCAAAAACATTTGCAGCCTGATTGGGGCATTAACCTGCATCCTAGACCACTGAAATTCCCAAAAATATTTTTGACCCGAAAAATGCATCCAACACCCCTGAAAGTACAGAATATGTTAGCAGCCCAAAAAAGGCCTAAAGCATCTTAGGCCTGGAAAAATGTTCAAAACTTTATAGGCTCAAAAAAGGGGTTTACAGACATCCTAGACCCCCTAAAGTCCAGAAAATGTTGGTGGCACAAAAACTGTGCCAGAGAGCTCTGAATGTCCCAAAAACATTTGCAGCCTGAATGGGGCATTAACCTGCATCCTAGACCACTGAAATTCCCAAAAATATTTTTGACCCGAAAAATGCATCCAACACCCCTGAAAGTACAGAATATGTTAGCAGCCCAAAAAAGGCCTTTAATGCATTTTAGGCCTGCAAAAATGAAAAAAACTTTATAGGCTCAAAAAAGGGGTTTACAGGCATCCTAGACCCGCTAAAGTCCAGAAAATGTTGGTTGCGCAAACACGGTGTCAGAGAGCTCTGAATGTCCCAAAAACATTTGCAGCCTAAAAGGGGCATTATCCCGCATCCTAGGCCACTGATATTCGCCAAAATATTTTTGGCACGAAAAATGCATCCAACATCCCGAAAAGTACAGAATATGTTAGCAGCCCAAAAAAGGCCTTAAAAGCATCTTAGGCCTGGAAAAATGTTGAAAACTTTATAGGCTCAAAAAAGGGGTTTACAGGCGTCCTAGACCCCCTAAAGTCCAGAAAATATTGGTGGCCCAAAAATGGTGTGAGAAAGCTCTGCATGTCCCAAAAACATTTGCAGTCTGAAAGGGGCATTAACCCGCTTCCTAGACCCCTGAACTTCCTAAAAATATTTTTGACACGAAAAATGCATCCTACACCCCTGAAAGTACAGAATATGTTAGCAGCCCAAAAAAGGCCTTAAACGCATTTTAGGCCTGGAAAAATGTTGAAAACTTTATTGGCTCAAAAAGGGGTTTACAGGCATCCCAGACCCCCTAAAGTCCAGAATATTTTGGTGGGCCAAAAACGGTGTGAGAGAGATCTGAATGTCCCAAAAACATTTGCAGTCTGGAAGGGGAATTAACCCGCATCCTAGACCATTAAAATTCCCAAAAATATTTCTGGCACAAAAAATGCATCCTACACCCCTGAAAGTTCAGAAAATGATGGCAGCCCAAAAAGCCTTTAAAATGCATTTTAGGCCTGCAAAAATGTAGAAAACTTTGGAGGCCCAAAAAAGTGGTTTACAGGCATCGTAGACCCCCTAAAGTCCAGAAACATTTGGTGGACCAAAAACTGTGCGAGAGAGCTCTGAATGTCCCAAAAACATTTGCAGCCTGAAAGGGGAATTAACCCACATCCTAGACCACAGAAATCCCAAACATAGTGTTGGCATTAAAAATGCATCCTTCACACCTGAAAGTTCTGAATATTTTAGCAGCGCAAAAGAGGCCTTGATATGCATCTTAGGCCTGCAAAAATGTTGAAAACTTTGGAGGCCTAAAAAAGGGGTTTACAGGCATCCGAGGCCCCCTAAAATCCAGAATATGTTGGTGGCCGAAAAAGAGTGTCAGAGAGCTCTGAATGTCCCAAAAACATTTGCAGCCTGAAAGGGGCATTATCTCGCATCCTAGACCACAAATATCCCAAAAATATTTCTGGCACAAAAAATGCATCCTACACCCCTGAAAGTACAGAATATGTTAGCAGCCCAAGAAAGGCCTTAAATGCATTTTAGGCCTGCAAAAATGTTGAAAACTTTGGAGGCCTAAAAAAGGGGTTCACAGGCATCCTAGACCCCCTAAACTCCAGACTATGTTGGTGGCCAAAAACTGTGCGAGAGAGCTCTGAATGTCCCAAAAACATTTGCAGCCTGAAAGGGGAATTAACCCACATCCTAGACCACTGACATTCCCAAACATAGTGTTGGCATGAAAAATGCATCCTTCACACCTGAAAGTTCTGAATATTTTAGCAGCGCAAAAGAGGCCTTGATATGCATCTTAGGCCTGCAAAAATGTTGAAAACTTTAGAGGCCTAAAAAAGGGGTTTACAGGCATCCTAGACCCCCTAAAGTCCAGAATATGTTGCTGGGCCAAAAACGGTGTGAGAGAGCTCTGAATGTCCCAAAAACATTTGCAGTCTGAAAGGGGCATTAACCCACATCCTAGACCCCTGAAATTCCCAAAAATATTTTTGGTCCAAAAAATGAATCCTACACCCCTGAGAGTTCCGAATATGTTAGCAGCCCAAAAAAGGCCTTAAACGCATTTTAGGATTGGAAAAATGTTCAAAACTTTATAGGCTCAAAAAAGGGGTTTACCGGCATCCTAGACCCCCTAAAGTCCAGAATATGTTGTTGGGCCAAAAACGGTGTGAGAGAGCTCTGAATGTCCCAAAAACATTTGCAGTCTGAAAGGGGCATTAACCCACATCCTAGACCCCTGAAATTCCCAAAAATATTTTTGGTCCAAAAAATGCATCCTACCCCCTGAAAGTTCATAATATGTTAGCAGCCCAAAAAAGGCCTTAAAATGCATCTTAGGCCTGCAAAAATTTTGAAAACTTTGGAGGCCTAAAAAAGGGGTTTACAGGCATCCTAGACCCCCCTTAAGTCCAGAAAATTTTGGCGGCAGAAAAACAGTGTGAGAGATCTCTAAATGTCCCAAAAACATTTGCAGCCTGGAAGGGGAATTAACCTGCATCCTAGACCATTAAAATTCCCAAAAATATTTCTGGCACGAAAAATGCATCCTACACCCCTGAAAGTTCTGAAAATGTTGGCAGCCCAAAAAAGGCCTTAAAATGTATCTTAGGCCTGGAAAAATGTATAAAACTTTGGAGGCCCAAAAAAAAGGTTTATAGGCATCGTAGACCCCCTACAATCCAGAAAATGTTGGTGGCACAAAAACGGTGTCAGAGAGCTCTGAATGTCCCAAAAACATTTGCAGCCTAAAAGGGGCATTATCCCGCATCCTAGGCCACTGATATTCGCCAAAATATTTTTGGCATGAAAAATGCATCCAACACCCCTAAAAGTACAGAATATGTTAGCAGCCCAAAAAAGGCCTTAAAAGCATCTTAGGCCTGGAAAAATGTTGAAAACTTTATAGGCTCAAAAAAGGGGTTTACAGGCGTCCTAGACCCCCTAAAGTCCAGAAAATATTGGTGGCCCAAAAATGGTGTGAGAAAGCTCTGCATGTCCCAAAAACATTTGCAGTCTGAAAGGGGCATTAACCCGCTTCCTAGACCCCTGAAATTCCTAAAAATATTTTTGACACGAAAAATGCATCCTACACCCCTGAAAGTACAGAATATGTTAGCAGCCCAAAAAAGGCCTTAAATGCATTTTAGGCCTGCAAAAATGTTGAAAACTTTGGAGGCCTAAAAAAGGGGTTTACAGGCATCCTAGACCCCCTAAACTCCAGACTATGTTGGTGGCCAAAAAAAGGTGTGAGAGAGCTCTGAATGTCAAAAAAAACATTTGCAGCCTGAAAGGGGCATTAATCCACATCCTAGACCACTGAAATTCCCAAAACTATTTTTGGGACGAAAAATGCATCCAACAACCATGAAAGTACAGCATATGTTAGCAGCCCAAAAAAGCCCTAAAGCATCTTAGGCCTGGAAAAATGTTCAAAACTTTATAGGCTCAAAAAAGGGGTTTACAGACATCCTAGACACCCTAAAGTCCAGAAAATATTGGTGGCCCAAAAATGGTGTGAGAAAGATCTGCATGTCCCAAAAACATTTGGAGTCTGAAAGGGGCATTAACCCGCTTCCTAGACCCCTGAAATTCCTAAAAATATTTTTGACACGAAAATTGCATCCTACACCCCTGAAAGTACAGAATATGTTAGCAGCCCAAAAAAGGCCTTAAACGCATTTTAGGCCTGGAAAAATGTTGAAAACTTTATAGGCTCAAAAAGGGGTTTACAGGCATCCCAGACCCCCTAAAGTCCAGAAAATGTTGGTGGCCCAAAATGGTGTGAGAGAGCTCTGAATGTCCCAAAAACATTTGCAGTCTGAAAGGGGCATTAACCCGCATCCTAGACCCCTGAAATGCCCAAAAATATTTTTGGCCCAAAAAATGCATCCTACACCCCTGAGAGTTCCAAATATGTTAGCAGCCCAAAAAAGGCCTTAAAAGCATCTTAGGCCTGGAAAAATGTTCAAAACTTTATAGGCTCAAAAAAGGGGTTTACAGGCATCCCAGACCCCCTAAAGTCCAGAAAATGTTGGTGGCCCAAAAATGGTGTGAGAGAGCTCTGAATGTCCCAAAAACATTTGCAGTCTGAAAGGGGCATTAACCCGCATCCTAGGCCACAGAAATTTCCCAAAATATTTTTGGCACGAAAAATGCATCCACACCCCTGAAAGTACAGAATATGTTAGCAGCCCAAAAAAGGCCTAAAAAATGCATTTTAGGCCTGCAAAAATGTTGAAAGCTTTGGAGGCATAAAAAAGGGGTTTACAGGCATCCTAGACCCCCGAAAGTCCAGAATATGTTGGTGGCTGAAAAACGGTGTATGATAGCTCTGAATGTCCCAAAACATTTGCAGCCTGAAAGGGGCATTAACCCGCATCCTAGACCACTGAAATTCCCAAAAATATTATTGGCACGAAAAATGCATCCTACACCCCTGAAAGTTCAGAAAATGATGGCAGCCCAAAAAAGCCCTTAAAATGCATTTTAGGCCTGCAAAAATGTAGAAAACTTTGGAGGCCCAAAAAAGTGGTTTACAGGCATCGTAGACCCACTAAAGTCCAGAAACTTTTGGTGGACCAAAAACTGTGCGAGAGAGCTCTGAATGTCCCAAAAACATTTGCAGCCTGAAAGGGGAATTAACCCACATCCTAGACCACTGAAATTCCCAAACATAGTGTTGGCATGAAAAATTCATCCTTCACACCTGAAAGTTCTGAATATTTTAGCAGCGCAAAAGAGGCCTTGATATGCATCTTAGGCCTGCAAAAATGTTGAAAACTTTGGAGGCCTAAAAAAGGGGTTTACAGGCATCCGAGACCCCCTAAAATCCAGAATATGTTGGTGGCCGAAAAAGAGTGTCAGAGAGCTCTGAATGTCCCAAAAACATTTGCAGCCTGAAAGGGGCATTAACCCGCATCCTAGACCACTGACTATCCCAAAAATATTTCTGGCACGAAAAATGCATCCGACAAACCTGAAAGTTCAGAATATGTTAGCGGCCCAAAAAAGGCCTTAAATGCATTTTAGGCCTGCAAAAATGTTGAAAACTTTGGAGTCCTAAAAAAGGGGTTTACAGGCATCCTAGACCCCCTAAAGTCCAGAAAATGATGGTGGCCCAAAAACGGTGTGAAAGAGCTCTGAATGTCCCAAAAACATTTGCAGTCTGAAAGGGGCATTAACCCGCATCCTAGACCCCTGAAATGCCCAAAAATATTTTTGGCCCAAAAAATGCATCCTACACCCCTGAGAGTTCCGAATATGTTAGCAGCCCAAAAAAAGGCAGTAAAATGCATCTTAGGCCTGCCAAAATTTTGAAAACTTTGGAGGCCTAAAAAAGGGGTTTACAGGCATCCTAGACCCCCTAAAGTCCAGAAAATGTTGGCGGCAGAAAAACTGTGTGAGAGATCTCTGAATGTCCCAAAAACATTTGCAGCCTGGAAGGGGAATTAACCCTCATCCTAGACCATTAAAATTCCCAAAAATATTTCTGGCACGAAAAATGCATCCTACACCCCTGAAAGTTCCGAAAATGTTGGCAGCCCAAAAAAGGCCTTAAAATGTATCTTAGGCCTGCAAAAATGTATAAAACTTTGGAGGCCCAAAAAAAAGGTTTATAGGCATCGTAGACCCCCTACAATCCAGAAAATGTTGGTGGCACAAAAACTGTTCCAGAGAGCTCCTAATGTCCCAAAAACATTTGCAGCCTGAATGGGGCATTAACCTGCATCCTAGACCACTGAAATTTCCAAAAATATTTTTGGCCCGAAAAATGCATCCAACACCCCGGAAAGTACAGAATATGTTAGCAGCCCAAAAAAGGCCTTTAATGCATCTTAGGCCTGCAAAAATGATGAAAACTTTATAGGCTCAAAAAAGGGGTTTACAGGTATCCTAGACCCGCTAAAGTCCAGAAAATGTTGGTTGCGCAAAAACGGTGTCAGATAGCTCTGAATGTCCCAAAAACATTTGCAGCCTAAAATGGGCATTATCCCGCATCCTAGGCCACTGATATTCGCCAAAATATTTTTGGCACGAAAAATGCATCCAACACCCCTAAAAGTACAGAATATGTTAGCAGCCCAAAAAAGGCCTTAAAAGCATCTTAGTCCTGGAAAAATGTTGAAAACTTTATAGGTTCAAAAAAGGGGTTTACAGGCGTCCTAGACCCCCTAAAGTCCAGAAAATATTGGTGGCCCAAAAATGGTGTGAGAAAGCTCTGCATGTCTCAAAAACATTTGCAGTCTGAAAGGGGCATTAACCCGCTTCCTAGACCCCTGAAATTCCTAAAAATATTTTTGACACGAAAAATGCATCCTACACCCCTGAAAGTTCTGAAAATGTTGGCAGCCCAAAAAAGGCCTTAAAATGTATCTTAGGCCTGCAAAAATGAAGAAAACTTTATAGGCTCAAAAAAGGGGTTTACAGGCATCCTAGACCCGCTAAAGTCCAGAAAATGTTGGTTGCGCAAAAACGGTGTCAGAGAGCTCTGAATGTCCCAAAAACATTTGCAGCCTAAAAGGGGCATTATCCCGCATCCTAGGCCACTGATATTCGCCAAAATATTTTTGGCACGAAAAATGCATCCAACATCCCTAAAAGTACAGAATATGTTAGCAGCCCAAAAAAGGCCTTAAAAGCATCTTAGGCCTGGAAAAATGTTGAAAACTTTATAGGCTCAAAAAAGGGGTTTACAGGCGTCCTAGACCCCCTAAAGTCCAGAAAATATTGGTGGCCCAAAAATGGTGTGAGAAAGCTCTGCATGTCCCAAAAACATTTGCAGTCTGAAAGGGGCATTAACCCGCATCCTAGGCCACTGAAATTTCCAAAAATATTTTTGCCACGAAAAATGCATCCTACACCCCTGAAAGTATAGAATATGTTAGCAGCCCAAAAAAGGCCTTAAAATGCATTTTAGGCCTGCAAAAATGTTGAAAACTTTGGAGGCATAAAAAAGGGGTTTACAGGCATCCTAGACCCCCGAAAGTCCAGAATATGTTGGTGGCTGAAAAACGGTGTATGATAGCTCTGAATGTCCCAAAACATTTGCAGCCTGAAAGGGGCATTAACCCGCATCCTAGACCACTGAAATTCCCAAAAATATTATTGGCACGAAAAATGCATCCTACACCCCTGAAAGTTCAGAAAATGATGGCAGCCCAAAAAAGCCCTTAAAATGCATTTTAGGCCTGCAAAAATGTAGAAAACTTTGGAGGCCCAAAAAAGTGGTTTACAGGCATCGTAGACCCCCTAAAGTCTAGAAACGTTTGGTGGACCAAAAACTGTGCGAGAGAGCTCTGAATGTCCCAAAAACATTTAGACCACTGAAATTCCCAAACATAGTGTTGGCAAGAAAAATGCATCCTTCACACCTGAAAGTTCTGAATATTTTAGCAGCGCAAAAGAGGCCTTGATATGCACCTTAGGCCTGCAAAAATGTTGAAAACTTTGGAGGCCTAAAAAAGGGGTTTACAGACATCCGAGACCCCCTAAAATCCAGAATATGTTGGTGGCTGAAAAAGAGTGTCAGAGAGCTCTGAATGTCCCAAAAACATTTGCAGCCTGAAAGGGGCATTAACCCGCATCCTAGACCACTGACTATCCCAAAAATATTTCTGGCACGAAAAATGCATCCGACAACCCTGAAAGTTCAGAATATGTTAGAGGCCCAAAAAAGGCCTTAAATGCATTTTAGGCCTGCAAAAATGTTGAAAACTTTGGAGTCCTAAAAAAGGGGTTTACAGGCATCCTAGACCCCCTAAAGTCCAGAAAATGATGGTGGCCCAAAAACGGTGTGAGAGAGCTCTGAATGTCCCAAAAACATTTGCAGTCTGAAAGGGGAATTAACCCGCATCCTAGACCCCTGAAATGCCCAAAAATATTTTTGGCCCAAAAAATGCATCCTACACCCCTGAGAGTTCCGAATATGTTAGCAGCCCAAAAAAGGCCTTAAAAGCATCTTAGGCCTGGAAAAATGTTCAAAACTTTATAGGCTCAAAAAAGGGGTTTACAGGCATCCCAGACCCGCTAAAGTCCAGAAAATGTTGGTGGCCGAAAAAGAGTGTCAGAGAGCTCTGAATGTCCCAAAAACATTTGCAGCATTATCTCGCATCCTAGACCACTGAATATCCCAAAAATATTTCTGGCACAAAAAATGCATCCTACACCCCTGAAAGTACAGAATATGTTAGCAGCCCAAAAAAGGCCTTAAATGCATTTTAGGCCTGCAAAAATGTTGAAAACTTTGGAGGCCTAAAAAAGGGGTTCACAGGCATCCTAGACCCCCTAAACTCCAGACTATGTTGGTGGCCAAAAACTGTGCGAGAGAGCTCTGAATGTCCCAAAAACATTTGCAGCCTGAAAGGGGAATTAACCCACATCCTAGACCACTGAAATTCCCAAAAATATTTTTGGTCCAAAAAATGCATATTACCCCTGAAAGTTCAGAATATGTTAGCAGCCCAAAAAAGGCCTTAAAATGCATCTTAGGCCTGCAAAAATTTTGAAAACTTTGGAGGCCTAAAAAGGGGTTTACAGGCATCCTAGACCCCCCTAAAGTCCAGAAAATGTTGGTGGCAGAAAAACAGTGTGAGAGATCTCTGAATGTCCCAAAAACATTTACAGTCTGAAAGGGGCATTAACCCGCACCCTAGACCCCTGAAATGCCCAAAAATATTTTTGGCCCAAAAAATGCATCCTACACCCCTGAGAGTTCCGAATATGTTAGCAGCCCAAAAAAGGCCTTAAACGCATTTTAGGCCTGGAAAAATGTTCAAAACTTTATAGGCTCAAAAAAGGGGTTTACAGGCATCCTAGACCCCCTAAAGTCCAGAATATGTTGTTGGGCCAAAAACGGTGTGAGAGAGCTCTGAATGTCCCAAAAACATTTGCAGTCTGAAAGGGGCATTAACCCGCATCCTAGACCCCTGAAATTCCCAAAAATATTTTTGGTTCAAAAAATGCATCCTACCCCCTGAAAGTTCATAATATGTTAGCAGTCCAAAAAAGGCCTTAAAATGCATCTTAGGCCTGCCAAAATTTTGAAAACTTTGGAGGCCTAAAAAAGGGGTTTACAGGCATCCTAGACCCCCCTAAAGTCCAGAAAATTTTGGCGGCAGAAAAACAGTGTGAGAGATCTCTAAATGTCCCAAAAACATTTGCAGCCTGGAAGGGGAATTAACCTGCATCCTAGACCATTAAAATTCCCAAAAATATTTCTGGCACGAAAAATGCATCCTTCACCCCTGAACGTTCTGAAAATGTTGGCAGCCCAAAAAAGGCCTTAAAATGTATCTTAGGCCTGCAAAAATGTATAAAACTTTGGAGGCCCAAAAAAAAGGTTTATAGGCATCGTAGACCCCCTACAATCCAGAAAATGTTGGTGGCACAAAAACTGTGCCAGAGAGCTCTGAATGTCCCAAAAACATTTGCAGCCTGAATGGGGCATTAACCTGCATCCTAGACCACTGAAATTCCCAAAAATATTTTTGACCCGAAAAATGCATCCAACACCCCTGAAAGTACAGAATATGTTAGCAGCCCAAAAAAGGCCTAAAGCATCTTAGGCCTGGAAAAATGTTCAAAACTTTATAGGCTCAAAAAAGGGGTTTACAGACATCCTAGACCCCCTAAAGTCCAGAAAATGTTGGTGGCACAAAAACTGTGCCAGAGAGCTCTGAATGTCCCAAAAACATTTGCAGCCTGAATGGGGCATTAACCTGCATCCTAGACCACTGAAATTCCCAAAAATATTTTTGACCCGAAAAATGCATCCAACACCCCTGAAAGTACAGAATATGTTAGCAGCCCAAAAAAGGCCTTTAATGCATTTTAGGCCTGCAAAAATGAAAAAAACTTTATAGGCTCAAAAAAGGGGTTTACAGGCATCCTAGACCCGCTAAAGTCCAGAAAATGTTGGTTGCGCAAAAACGGTGTCAGAGAGCTCTGAATGTCCCAAAAACATTTGCAGCCTAAAAGGGGCATTATCCCGCATCCTAGGCCACTGATATTCGCCAAAATATTTTTGGCACGAAAAATGCATCCAAAATCCCGAAAAGTACAGAATATGTTAGCAGCCCAAAAAAGGCCTTAAAAGCATCTTAGGCCTGGAAAAATGTTGAAAACTTTATAGGCTCAAAAAAGGGGTTTACAGGCGTCCTAGACCCCCTAAAGTCCAGAAAATATTGGTGGCCCAAAAATGGTGTGAGAAAGCTCTGCATGTCCCAAAAACATTTGCAGTCTGAAAGGGGCATTAACCCGCTTCCTAGACCCCTGAACTTCCTAAAAATATTTTTGACACGAAAAATGCATCCTACACCCCTGAAAGTACAGAATATGTTAGCAGCCCAAAAAAGGCCTTAAACGCATTTTAGGCCTGGAAAAATGTTGAAAACTTTATAGGCTCAAAAAGGGGTTTACAGGCATCCCAGACCCCCTAAAGTCCAGAATATTTTGGTGGGCCAAAAACGGTGTGAGAGAGATCTGAATGTCCCAAAAACATTTGCAGTCTGGAAGGGGAATTAACCCGCATCCTAGACCATTAAAATTCCCAAAAATATTTCTGGCACAAAAAATGCATCCTACACCCCTGAAAGTTCAGAAAATGATGGCAGCCCAAAAAGCCTTTAAAATGCATTTTAGGCCTGCAAAAATGTAGAAAACTTTGGAGGCCCAAAAAAGTGGTTTACAGGCATCGTAGACCCCCTAAAATCCAGAAACATTTGCTGGACCAAAAACTGTGCGAGAGAGCTCTGAATGTCCCAAAAACATTTGCAGCCTGAAAGGGGAATTAACCCACATCCTAGACCACAGAAATCCCAAACATAGTGTTGGCATTAAAAATGCATCCTTCACACCTGAAAGTTCTGAATATTTTAGAAGCGCAAAAGAGGCCTTGATATGCATCTTAGGCCTGCAAAAATGTTGAAAACTTTGGAGGCCTAAAAAAGGGGTTTACAGGCATCCGAGGCCCCCTAAAATCCAGAATATGTTGGTGGCCGAAAAAGAGTGTCAGAGAGCTCTGAATGTCCCAAAAACATTTGCAGCCTGAAAGGGGCATTATCTCGCATCCTAGACCACTGAATATCCCAAAAATATTTCTGGCACAAAAAATGCATCCTACACCCCTGAAAGTACAGAATATGTTAGCAGCCCAAAAAAGGCCTTAAATGCATTTTAGGCCTGCAAAAATGTTGAAAACTTTGGAGGCCTAAAAAAGGGGTTCACAGGCATCCTAGACCCCCTAAACTCCAGACTATGTTGGTGGCCAAAAACTGTGCGAGAGAGCTCTGAATGTCCCAAAAACATTTGCAGCCTGAAAGGGGAATTAACCCACATCCTAGACCACTGAAATTCCCAAACATAGTGTTGGCATGAAAAATGCATCCTTCACACCTGAAAGTTCTGAATATTTTAGCAGCGCAAAAGAGGCCTTGATATGCATCTTAGGCCTGCAAAAATGTTGAAAACTTTAGAGGCCTAAAAAAGGGGTTTACAGGCATCCTAGACCCCCTAAAGTCCAGAATATGTTGCTGGGCCAAAAACGGTGTGAGAGAGCTCTGAATGTCCCAAAAACATTTGCAGTCTGAAAGGGGCATTAACCCACATCCTAGACCCCTGAAATTCCCAAAAATATTTTTGGTCCAAAAAATGCATCCTACACCCCTGAGAGTTCCGAATATGTTAGCAGCCCAAAAAAGGCCTTAAACGCATTTTAGGCCTGGAAAAATGTTCAAAACTTTATAGGCTCAAAAAAGGGGTTTACCGGCATCCTAGACCCCCTAAAGTCCAGAATATGTTGTTGGGCCAAAAACGGTGTGAGAGAGCTCTGAATGTCCCAAAAACATTTGCAGTCTGAAAGGGGCATTAACCCACATCCTAGACCCCTGAAATTCCCAAAAATATTTTTGGTCCAAAAAATGCATCCTACCCCCTGAAAGTTCATAATATGTTAGCAGCCCAAAAAAGGCCTTAAAATGCATCTTAGGCCTGCAAAAATTTTGAATACTTTGGAGGCCTAAAAAAGGGGTTTACAGGCATCCTAGACCCCCCTTAAGTCCAGAAAATTTTGGCGGCAGAAAAACAGTGTGAGAGATCTCTAAATGTCCCAAAAACATTTGCAGCCTGGAAGGGGAATTAACCTGCATCCTAGACCATTAAAATTCCCAAAAATATTTCTGGCACGAAAAATGCATCCTACACCCCTGAAAGTTCTGAAAATGTTGGCAGCCCAAAAAAGGCCTTAAAATGTATCTTAGGCCTGGAAAAATGTATAAAACTTTGGAGGCCCAAAAAAAAGGTTTATAGGCATTGTAGACCCCCTACAATCCAGAAAATGTTGGTGGCACAAAAACTGTGCCAGAGAGCTCTGAATGTCCCAAAAACATTTGCAGCCTGAATGGGGCATTAACCTGCATCCTACACCACTGAAATTCCCAAAAATATTTTTGGCCCGAAAAATGCATTCAACACCCCTGAAAGTACAGAATATGTTAACAGCCCAAAAAAGGCCTTTAATGTATCTTAGGCCTGCAAAAATGAAGAAAACTTTATAGGCTCAAAAAAGGGGTTTACAGGCATCCTAGACCCGCTAAAGTCCAGAAAATGTTGGTTGCGCAAAAACGGTGTCAGAGAGCTCTGAATGTCCCAAAAACATTTGCAGCCTAAAAGGGGCATTATCCCGCATCCTAGGCCACTGATATTCGCCAAAATATTTTTGGCATGAAAAATGCATCCAACACCCCTAAAAGTACAGAATATGTTAGCAGCCCAAAAAAGGCCTTAAAAGCATCTTAGGCCTGGAAAAATGTTGAAAACTTTATAGGCTCAAAAAAGGGGTTTACAGGCGTCCTAGACCCCCTAAAGTCCAGAAAATATTGGTGGCCCAAAAATGGTGTGAGAAAGCTCTGCATGTCCCAAAAACATTTGCAGTCTGAAAGGGGCATTAACCCGCTTCCTAGACCCCTGAAATTCCTAAAAATATTTTTGACACGAAAAATGCATCCTACACCCCTGAAAGTACAGAATATGTTAGCAGCCCAAAAAAGGCCTTAAATGCATTTTAGGCCTGCAAAAATGTTGAAAACTTTGGAGGCCTAAAAAAGGGGTTTACAGGCATCCTAGACCCCCTAAACTCCAGACTATGTTGGTGGCCAAAAAAAGGTGTGAGAGAGCTCTGAATGTCAAAAAAAACATTTGCAGCCTGAAAGGGGCATTAATCCACATCCTAGACCACTGAAATTCCCAAAACTATTTTTGGGACGAAAAATGCATCCAACAACCATGAAAGTACAGCATATGTTAGCAGCCCAAAAAAGGCCTAAAGCATCTTAGGCCTGGAAAAATGTTCAAAACTTTATAGGCTCAAAAAAGGGGTTTACAGACATCCTAGACACCCTAAAGTCCAGAAAATATTGGTGGCCCAAAAATGGTGTGAGAAAGATCTGCATGTCCCAAAAACATTTGGAGTCTGAAAGGGGCATTAACCCGCTTCCTAGACCCCTGAAATTCCTAAAAATATTTTTGACACGAAAATTGCATCCTACACCCCTGAAAGTACAGAATATGTTAGCAGCCCAAAAAAGGCCTTAAACGCATTTTAGGCCTGGAAAAATGTTGAAAACTTTATAGGCTCAAAAAGGGGTTTACAGGCATCCCAGACCCCCTAAAGTCCAGAAAATGTTGGTGGCCCAAAATGGTGTGAGAGAGCTCTGAATGTCCCAAAAACATTTGCAGTCTGAAAGGGGCATTAACCCGCATCCTAGACCCCTGAAATGCCCAAAAATATTTTTGGCCCAAAAAATGCATCCTACACCCCTGAGAGTTCCAAATATGTTAGCAGCCCAAAAAAGGCCTTAAAAGCATCTTAGGCCTGGAAAAATGTTCAAAACTTTATAGGCTCAAAAAAGGGGTTTACAGGCATCCCAGACCCCCTAAAGTCCAGAAAATGTTGGTGGCCCAAAAATGGTGTGAGAGAGCTCTGAATGTCCCAAAAACATTTGCAGTCTGAAAGGGGCATTAACCCGCATCCTAGGCCACAGAAATTTCCCAAAATATTTTTGGCACGAAAAATGCATCCACACCCCTGAAAGTACAGAATATGTTAGCAGCCCAAAAAAGGCCTAAAAAATGCATTTTAGGCCTGCAAAAATGTTGAAAGCTTTGGAGGCATAAAAAAGGGGTTTACAGGCATCCTAGACCCCCGAAAGTCCAGAATATGTTGGTGGCTGAAAAACGGTGTATGATAGCTCTGAATGTCCCAAAACATTTGCAGCCTGAAAGGGGCATTAACCCGCATCCTAGACCACTGAAATTCCCAAAAATATTATAGGCACGAAAAATGCATCCTACACCCCTGAAAGTTCAGAAAATGATGGCAGCCCAAAAAAGCCCTTAAAATGCATTTTAGGCCTGCAAAAATGTAGAAAACTTTGGAGGCCCAAAAAAGTGGTTTACAGGCATCGTAGACCCACTAAAGTCCAGAAACCTTTGGTGGACCAAAAACTGTGCGAGAGAGCTCTGAATGTCCCAAAAACATTTGCAGCCTGAAAGGGGAATTAACCCACATCCTAGACCACTGAAATTCCCAAACATAGTGTTGGCATGAAAAATTCATCCTTCACACCTGAAAGTTCTGAATATTTTAGCAGCGCAAAAGAGGCCTTGATATGCATCTTAGGCCTGCAAAAATGTTGAAAACTTTGGAGGCCTAAAAAAGGGGTTTACAGGCATCCGAGACCCCCTAAAATCCAGAATATGTTGGTGGCCGAAAAAGAGTGTCAGAGAGCTCTGAATGTCCCAAAAACATTTGCAGCCTGAAAGGGGCATTAACCCGCATCCTAGACCACTGACTATCCCAAAAATATTTCTGGCACGAAAAATGCATCCGACAAACCTGAAAGTTCAGAATATGTTAGCGGCCCAAAAAAGGCCTTAAATGCATTTTAGGCCTGCAAAAATGTTGAAAACTTTGGAGTCCTAAAAAAGGGGTTTACAGGCATCCTAGACCCCCTAAAGTCCAGAAAATGATGGTGGCCCAAAAACGGTGTGAAAGAGCTCTGAATGTCCCAAAAACATTTGCAGTCTGAAAGGGGCATTAACCCGCATCCTAGACCCCTGAAATGCCCAAAAATATTTTTGGCCCAAAAAATGCATCCTACACCCCTGAGAGTTCCGAATATGTTAGCAGCCCAAAAAAAGGCAGTAAAATGCATTTTAGGCCTGCAAAAATTTTGAAAACTTTGGAGGCCTAAAAAAGGGGTTTACAGGCATCCTAGACCCCCTAAAGTCCAGAAAATGTTGGCGGCAGAAAAACTGTGTGAGAGATCTCTGAATGTCCCAAAAACATTTGCAGCCTGGAAGGGGAATTAACCCTCATCCTAGACCATTAAAATTCCCAAAAATATTTCTGGCACGAAAAATGCATCCTACACCCCTGAAAGTTCCGAAAATGTTGGCAGCCCAAAAAAGGCCTTAAAATGTATCTTAGGCCTGCAAAAATGTATAAAACTTTGGAGGCCCAAAAAAAAGGTTTATAGGCATCGTAGACCCCCTACAATCCAGAAAATGTTGGTGGCACAAAAACTGTTCCAGAGAGCTCCTAATGTCCCAAAAACATTTGCAGCCTGAATGGGGCATTAACCTGCATCCTAGACCACTGAAATTTCCAAAAATATTTTTGGCCCGAAAAATGCATCCAACACCCCGGAAAGTACAGAATATGTTAGCAGCCCAAAAAAGGCCTTTAATGCATCTTAGGCCTGCAAAAATGATGAAAACTTTATAGGCTCAAAAAAGGGGTTTACAGGTATCCTAGACCCCCTACAATCCAGAAAATGTTGGTGGCACAAAAACTGTTCCAGAGAGCTCCTAATGTCCCAAAAACATTTGCAGCCTGAATGGGGCATTAACCTGCATCCTAGACCACTGAAATTCCCAAAAATATTTTTGACCCGAAAAATGCATCCAACACCCCTGAAAGTACAGAATATGTTAGCAGCCCAAAAAAGGCCTTTAATGCATCTTAGGCCTGCAAAAATGATGAAAACTTTGGAGGCCCAAAAAAGTGGTTTACAGGCATCGTAGACCCCCTAAAGTCCAGAAACATTTGGTGGACCAAAAACTGTGCGAGAGAGCTCTGAATGTCCCAAAAACATTTGCAGCCTGAAAGGGGAATTAACCCACATCCTAGACCACAGAAATCCCAAACATAGTGTTGGCATTAAAAATGCATCCTTCACACCTGAAAGTTCTGAATATTTTAGCAGCGCAAAAGAGGCCTTGATATGCATCTTAGGCCTGCAAAAATGTTGAAAACTTTGGAGGCCTAAAAAAGGGGTTTACAGGCATCCGAGGCCCCCTAAAATCCAGAATATGTTGGTGGCCGAAAAAGAGTGTCAGAGAGCTCTGAATGTCCCAAAAACATTTGCAGCCTGAAAGGGCCATTATCTCGCATCCTAGACCACTGAATATCCCAAAATATTTCTGGCACAAAAAATGCATCCTACACCCCTGAAAGTACAGAATATGTTAGCAGCCCAAAAAAGGCCTTAAATGCATTTTAGGCCTGCAAAAATGTTGAAAACTTTGGAGGCCTAAAAAAGGGGTTCACAGGCATCCTAGACCCCCTAAACTCCAGACTATGTTGGTGGCCAAAAACTGTGCGAGAGAGCTCTGAATGTCCCAAAAACATTTGCAGCCTGAAAGGGGAATTAACCCACATCCTAGACCACTGAAATTCCCAAACATAGTGTTGGCATGAAAAATGCATCCTTCACACTTGAAAGTTCTGAATATTTTAGCAGCGCAAAAGAGGCCTTGATATGCATCTTAGGCCTGCAAAAATGTTGAAAACTTTAGAGGCCTAAAAAAGGGGTTTACAGGCATCCTAGACCCCCTAAAGTCCAGAATATGTTGCTGGGCCAAAAACGGTGTGAGAGAGCTCTGAATGTCCCAAAAACATTTGCAGTCTGAAAGGGGCATTAACCCACATCCTAGACCCCTGAAATTCCCAAAAATATTTTTGGCCCAAGAAATGCATCCTACACCCCTGAGAGTTCCAAATATGTTAGCAGCCCAAAAAAGGCCTTAAAAGCATCTTAGGCCTGGAAAAATGTTCAAAACTTTATAGGCTCAAAAAAGGGGTTTACATGCATCCCAGACCCCCTAAAGTCCAGAAAATGTTGGTGGCCCAAAAATGGTGTGAGAGAGCTCTGAATGTCCCAAAAACATTTGCAGTCTGAAAGGGGCATTAACCCGCATCCTAGGCCACTGAAATTTCCAAAAATATTTTTGGCACGAAAAATGCATCCTACACCCCTGAAAGTACAGAATATGTTAGCAGCCCAAAAAAGGCCTTAAAATGCATTTTAGGCCTGCAAAAATGTTGAAAACTTTGGAGGCATAAAAAAGGGGTTTACAGGCATCCTAGACCCCCGAAAGTCCAGAATATGTTGGTGGCTGAAAAACGGTGTATGATAGCTCTGAATGTCCCAAAACATTTGCAGCCTGAAAGGGGCATTAACCCGCATCCTAGACCACTGAAATTCCCAAAAATATTATTGGCACGAAAAATGCATCCTACACCCCTGAAAGTTCAGAAAATGATGTTAGCCCAAAAAAGCCCTTAAAATGCATTTTAGGCCTGCAAAAATGTAGAAAACTTTGGAGGCCCAAAAAAGTGGTTTACAGGCATCGTAGACCCCCTAAAGTCCAGAAACGTTTGGTGGACCAAAAACTGTGCGAGAGAGCTCTGAATGTCCCAAAAACATTTGCAACCTGAAAGGGGAATTAACCCACATCCTGGACCACTGAAATTCCAAAACATAGTGTTGGCAAGAAAAAGGCATCCCTCACACCTGAAAGTTCTGAATATTTTAGCAGCGCAAAAGAGGCCTTGATATGCATCTTAGGCCTGCAAAAATGTTGAAAACTTTGGAGGCCTAAAAAAGGGGTTTACAGACATCCGAGACCCCCTAAAATCCAGAATATGTTGGTGGCCGAAAAAGAGTGTCAGAGAGCTCTGAATGTCCCAAAAACATTTGCAGCCTGAAAAGGGCATTAACCCGCATCCTAGACCACTGACTATCCCAAAAATATTTCTGGCACGAAAAATGCATCCGACAACCCTGAAAGTTCAGAATATGTTAGCGGCCCAAAAAAGGCCTTAAATGCATTTTAGGCCTGCAAAAATGTTGAAAACTTTGGAGTCCTAAAAAAGAGGTTTACAGGCATCCTAGACCCCCTAAAGTCCAGAAAATGATGGTGGCCCAAAAACGGTGTGAGAGAGCTCTGAATGTCCCAAAAACATTTGCAGTCTGAAAAGGGCATTAACCCGCATCCTAGACCACTGACTATCCCAAAAATATTTCTGGCACGAAAAATGCATCCGACAACCCTGAAAGTTCCGAATATGTTAGCAGCCCAAAAAAGGCCTTAAAAGCATCTTAGGCCTGGAAAAATGTTCAAAACTTTATAGGCTCAAAAAAGGGGTTTACAGGCATCCCAGACCCCCTAAAGTCCAGAAAATGTTGGTGGCCCAAAAATGGTGTGAGAGAGCTCTGAATGTCCCAAAAACATTTGCAGTCTGAAAAGGGCATTAACCTGCATCCTAGGCCACTGAAATTTCCAAAAATATTTTTGGCACGAAAAATGCATCCTACACCCCTGAAAGTACAGAATATGTTAGCAGCCCAAAAAAGGCCTTAAAATGTATTTTAGGCCTGCAAAAATGTTGAAAACTTTGGAGGCATAAAAAAGGGGTTTACAGGCATCCTAGACCCCCGAAAGTCCAGAATATGTTGGTGGCTGAAAAACGGTGTATGATAGCTCTGAATGTCCCAAAACATTTGCAGCCTGAAAGGGGCATTAACCCGCATCCTAGACCACTGAAATTCCCAAAAATATTATTGGCACGAAAAATGCATCCTACACCCCTGAAAGTTCAGAAAATGATGGCAGCCCAAAAAAGCCCTTAAAATGCATTTTAGGCCTGCAAAAATGTAGAGAACTTTGGAGGCCCAAAAAAGTGGTTTAGAGGCATCGTAGACCCCCTAAAGTCCAGAAACGTTTGGTGGACCAAAAACTGTGCGAGAGAGCTCTGAATGTCCCAAAAACATTTGCAGCCTGAAAGGGGAATTAACCCACATCCTAGACCACTGAAATTCCCAAACATAGTGTTGGCAAGAAAAATGCATCCTTCACACCTGAAAGTTCTGAATATTTTACCAGCGCAAAAGAGGCCTTGATATGCATCTTAGGCCTGCAAAAATGTTGCCCAAAAACGGTGTGAGAGAGCTCTGAATGTCCCAAAAACATTTGCAGTCTGAAAGGGGAATTAACCCGCATCCTAGACCCCTGAAATGCCCAAAAATATTTTTGGCCCAAAAAATGCATCCTACACCCCTGAGAGTTCCGAATATGTTAGCAGCCCAAAAAAGGCCTTAAAAGCATCTTAGGCCTGGAAAAATGTTCAAAACTTTATAGGCTCAAAAAAGGGGTTTACAGGCATCCCAGACCCCCTAAAGTCCAGAAAATGTTGGTGGCCCAAAAATGGTGTGAGAGAGCTCTGAATGTCCCAAAAACATTTGCAGTCTGAAAGGGGCATTAACCCGCATCCTAGACCCCTGAAATTCCCAAAAATATTGTTGGTCCAAAAAATGCATACTACCCCCTGAAAGTTCATAATATGTTAGCAGCCCAAAAAAGGCCTTAAAATGATTCTTAGGCCTGCAAAAATTTTGAAAACTTTGGAGGCCTAAAAAAGGGGTTTACAGGCATCCTAGACCCCCCTAAAGTCCAGAAAATGTTGGCGGTAGAAAAACAGTGTGAGAGATCTCTAAATGTCCCAAAAACATTTGCAGCCTGGAAGGGGAATTAACCCGCATCCTAGACCATTAAAATTCCCAAAAATATTTCTGACACGAAAAATGCATCCTACACCCCTGAAAGTTCCGAAAATGTTGTCAGCCCAAAAAAGGCCTTAAAATGTATCTTAGGCCTGCAAAAATGTATAAAACTTTGGAGGCCCAAAAAAAAGGTTTATAGGCATCGTAGACCCCCTACAATCCAGAAAATGTTGGTGGCACAAAAACTGTGCCAGAGAGCTCTGAATGTCCCAAAAACATTTGCAGCCTGAATGGGGCATTAACCTGCATCCTAGACCACTGAAATTCCCAAAAATATTGTTGGCCCGAAAAATGCATCCAACACCCCTGAAAGTACAGAATATGTTAGCAGCCCAAAAAAGGCCTTTAATGCATTTTAGGCCTGCAAAAATGTTGAAAACTTTGGAGGCCTAAAAAAGGGGTTTACAGGCATCCTACACCCCCTAAACTCCAGACTATGTTGGTGGCCATAAAAAGGTGTGAGAGAGCTCTGAATGTCAAAAAAACATTTGCAGTCTGAAAGGGGCATTAACCCGCATCCTAGACCCCTGAATATCCCAAAAATATTTCTGGCACGAAAAATGCATCCGACAAGCCTGAAAGTTCAGAATATGTTAGCGGCCCAAAAAAGGCCTAAAATGCATTTTAGGCCTGCAAAAATGTTGAAAACTTTGGAGTCCTAAAAAAGGGGTTTACAGGCATCCTAGACCCCCTAAAGTCCAGAATATGTTGGTGGCTGAAAAACGGTGTATGATAGCACTGAATGTCCCAAAACATTTGCAGCCTGAAAGGGGCATTAACCCGCATCCTAGACCACTGAAATTCCCAAAAATATTATTGGCACGAAAAATGCATCCTACACCCCTGAAAGTTCAGAAAATGATGGCAGCCCAAAAAAGCCCTTAAAATGCATTTTAGGCCTGCAAAAATGTAGAAAACTTTGGAGGCCCATAAAAGTGGTTTACAGGCATCGTAGACCCCCTAAATTCCAGAAACTTTTGGTGGTCCAAAAACTGTGCGAGAGAGCTCTGAAAGTCCCAAAAACATTTGCAGCCTGAAAGGGGAATTAACCCACATCCTAGACCACTAAAATTCCCAAACATAGTGTTAGCATGAAAAATGCATCCTTCACACCTGAAAGTTCTGAATATTTTAGCAGCGCAAAAGAGGCCTTGATATGCATCTTAGGCCTGCAAAAATGTTGAAAACTTTGGAGGCCTAAAAAAGGGGTTTACAGGCATCTGAGACCCCCTAAAATCCAGAATATGTTGGTGGCCAAAAAAGAGTGTCAGAGAGCTCTGAATGTCCCAAAAACATCTGCAGGCTGAAAGGGGCATTAACCCGCATCCTAGACCACTGAATATCCCAAAAATATTTCTGGCACGAAAAATGCACCGACAACCCTGAAAGCTCAGAATATGTTAGCGGCCCAAAAAAGGCCTTAAATGCATTTTAGGCCTGCAAAAATGTTGAAAACTCTGGAGTCCTAAAAAAGGGGTTTACAGGCATCCTAGACCCCCTAAAGTCCAGAAAATGATGGTGGCCCAAAAACGGTTTGAAAGAGCTCTGAATGTCCCAAAAACATTTGCAGTCTGAAAGGGGCATTAACCAGCATCCTAGACCCCTGAAATGCCCAAAAATATTTTTGGCCCAAAAAATGCATCCTACACCCCTGAGAGTTCCGAATATGTTAGCAGCCCAAAAAAGGCCTTAAAAGCATCTTAGGCCTGGAAAAATGTTCAAAACTTTATAGGCTCAAAAAAGGGGTTTACAGGCACCCTAGACCCCCTAAAGTCCAGAATATTTTGGTGGGCCAAAAACGGTGTGAGAGAGATCTGAATGTCCCAAAAACATTTGCAGTCTGGAAGGGGAATTAACCCGCATCCTAGACCATTAAAATTCCCAAAAATATTTCTGGCACAAAAAATGCATCCTACACCCCTGAAAGTTCAGAAAATGATGGCAGCCCAAAAAGCCTTTAAAATGCATTTTAGGCCTGCAAAAATGTAGAAAACCTTGGAGGCCCAAAAAGTGGTTTACAGTCATCGTAGACCCCCTAAAGTCCAGAAACATTTGGTGGACCAAAAACTGTGCGAGAGAGCTCTGAATGTCCCAAAAACATTTGCAGCCTGAAAGGGGAATTAACCCACATCCTAGACCACAGAAATCCCAAACATAGTGTTGGCATTAAAAATGCATCCTTCACACCTGAAAGTTCTGAATATTTTAGCAGCGCAAAAGAGGCCTTGATATGCATCTTAGGCCTGCAAAAATGTTGAAAACTTTGGAGGCCTAAAAAAGGGGTTTACAGGCATCCGAGACCCCCTAAAATCCAGAATATGTTGGTGGCCGAAAAAGAGTGTCAGAGAGCTCTGAATGTGCCAAAAACATTTGAAGCCTGAAAGGGGCATTATCTCGCATCCTAGACCACTGAATATCCCAAAAATATTTCTGGCACGAAAAATGCATCCGACAACCCTGAAAGTTCAGAATATGTTAGCGGCCCAAAAAAGGCCTTAAATGCATTTTAGGCCAGCAAAAATGTTGAAAACTTTGGAGTCCTAAAAAAGGGGTTTACAGGCCTCCTAGACCCCCTAAAGTCCAGAAAATGTTGGTTGCCCAAAAACGGTGTCAGAGACCTCTGAATGTCCCAAAAACATGTGCAGCCTGAAAGGGGCATTAACCAGCATCCTAGGCCACTGATATTCGCCAAAATATTTTTGGCACGAAAAATGCATCCAACACCCCTAAAAGTACAGAATATGTTAGCAGCCCAAAAAGGCCTTAAAAGCATCTTAGGCCTGGAAAAATGTTGAAAACTTTAAAGGCTCAAAAAAGGTGTTTACAGGCGTCCTAGACCCCCTAAAGTCCAGAACATATTGGTGGCCCAAAAATGGTGTGAGAAAGCTCTGCATGTGCCAAAAACATTTGCAGTCTGAAAGGGGCATTAACCCGCTTCCTAGACCCCTGAAATTCCTAAAAATATTTTTGACACAAAAAATGCATCCTACACCCCTGAAAGTACAGAATATGTTAGCAGCCCAAAAAAGGCCTTAAATGCATTTTAGGCCTGCAAAAATGTTGAAAACTTTGGAGGCCTAAAAAAGGGGTTTACAGGCATCCTAGACCCCCCTAAAGTCCAGAAAATGTTGGCGGCAGAAAAACAGTGTGAGAGATCTCTAAATGTCCCAAAAACGTGTGCAGCCTGGAAGGGGAATTAACCCGCATCCTAGACCATTAAAATTCCCAAAAATATTTCTGGCACGAAAAATGCATCCTACACCCCTGAAAGTTCTGAAAATGTTGGCAGCCCAAAAAAGGCCTTAAAATGTATCTTAGGCCTGCAAAAATGTATAAAACTTTGGAGGCCCAAAAAAAAGGTTTATAGGCATCGTAGACCCCCTAAACTCCAGACTATGTTGGTGGCCAAAAACTGTGCGAGAGAGCTCTGAATGTCCCAAAAACATTTGCAGCCTGAAAGGGGAATTAACCCACATCCTAGACCACTGAAATTCCCAAACATAGTGTTGGCATGAAAAATGCATCCTTCACACCTGAAAGTTCTGAATATTTTAGCAGCGCAAAAGAGGCCTTGATATGCATCTTAGGCCTGCAAAAATGTTGAAAAATTTAGAGGCCTAAAAAAGGGGTTTACAGGCATCCTAGACCCCCTAAAGTCCAGAATATGTTGGTGGGCCAAAAACGGTGTGAGAGAGCTCTGAATGTCCCAAAAACATTTGCAGTCTGAAAGGGGCATTAACCCGCATCCTAGACCCCTGAAATTCCCAAAAATATTTTTGGTCCAAAAATGCATACTACCCCCTGAAAGTTCAGAATATGTTAGCAGCCCAAAAAAGGCCTTAAAATGCATCTTAGGCCTGCAAAAAATTTGAAAACTTTGGAGGCCTAAAAAGGGGTTTACAGGCATCCTAGACCCCCCTAAAGTCCAGAAAATGTTGGTGGCAGAAAAACAGTGTGAGAGATCTCTGAATGTCCCAAACACATTTGCAGTCTGAAAGGGGCATTAACCCGCACCCTAGACCCCTGAAATGCCCAAAAATATTTTTGGCCCAAAAAATGCATCCTACACCCCTGAGAGTTCCGAATATGTTAGCAGCCCAAAAAAGGCCTTAAACGCATTTTAGGCCTGGAAAAATGTTCAAAACTTTATGGGCTCAAAAAAGGGGTTTACAGGCATCCTAGACCCCCTAAAGTCCAGAATATGTTGTTGGGCCAAAAACGGTGTGAGAGAGCTCTGAATGTCCCAAAAACATTTGCAGTCTGAAAGGGTCATTAACCTGCATCCTAGACCCCTGAAATTCCCAAAAATATTTTTGGTCCAAAAAATGCATCCTACCCCCTAAAAGTTCATAATATGTTAGCAGCCCAAAAAAGGCCTTAAAATGCATCTTAGGCCTGCAAAAATTTTGAAAACTTTGGAGGCCTAAAAAAGGGGTTTACAGGCATCCTAGACCCCCCTAAAGTCCAGAAAATGTTGGCGGCAGAAAAACAGTGTGAGAGATCTCTAAATGTCCCAAAAACATTTGCAGCCTGGAAGGGGAATTAACCCGCATCCTAGACCATTAAAATTCCCAAAAATATTTCTGGCACGAAAAATGCATCCTACACCCCTGAAAGTTCTGAAAATGTTGGCAGCCCAAAAAAGGCCTTAAAATGTATCTTAGGCCTGCAAAAATGAAGAAAACTTTATAGGCTCAAAAAAGGGGTTTACAGGCATCCTAGACCCGCTAAAGTCCAGAAAATGTTGGTTGCGCAAAAACGGTGTCAGAGAGCTCTGAATGTCCCAAAAACATTTGCAGCCTAAAAGGGGCATTATCCCGCATCCTAGGCCACTGATATTCGCCAAAATATTTTTGGCACGAAAAATGCATCCAACATCCCTAAAAGTACAGAATATGTTAGCAGCCCAAAAAAGGCCTTAAAAGCATCTTAGGCCTGGAAAAATGTTGAAAACTTTATAGGCTCAAAAAAGGGGTTTACAGGCGTCCTAGACCCCCTAAAGTCCAGAAAATATTGGTGGCCCAAAAATGGTGTGAGAAAGCTCTGCATGTCCCAAAAACATTTGCAGTCTGAAAGGGGCATTAACCCGCATCCTAGGCCACTGAAATTTCCAAAAATATTTTTGCCACGAAAAATGCATCCTACACCCCTGAAAGTATAGAATATGTTAGCAGCCCAAAAAAGGCCTTAAAATGCATTTTAGGCCTGCAAAAATGTTGAAAACTTTGGAGGCATAAAAAAGGGGTTTACAGGCATCCTAGACCCCCGAAAGTCCAGAATATGTTGGTGGCTGAAAAACGGTGTATGATAGCTCTGAATGTCCCAAAACATTTGCAGCCTGAAAGGGGCATTAACCCGCATCCTAGACCACTGAAATTCCCAAAAATATTATTGGCACGAAAAATGCATCCTACACCCCTGAAAGTTCAGAAAATGATGGCAGCCCAAAAAAGCCCTTAAAATGCATTTTAGGCCTGCAAAAATGTAGAAAACTTTGGAGGCCCAAAAAAGTGGTTTACAGGCATCGTAGACCCCCTAAAGTCTAGAAACGTTTGGTGGACCAAAAACTGTGCGAGAGAGCTCTGAATGTCCCAAAAACATTTAGACCACTGAAATTCCCAAACATAGTGTTGGCAAGAAAAATGCATCCTTCACACCTGAAAGTTCTGAATATTTTAGCAGCGCAAAAGAGGCCTTGATATGCACCTTAGGCCTGCAAAAATGTTGAAAACTTTGGAGGCCTAAAAAAGGGGTTTACAGACATCCGAGACCCCCTAAAATCCAGAATATGTTGGTGGCCGAAAAAGAGTGTCAGAGAGCTCTGAATGTCCCAAAAACATTTGCAGCCTGAAAGGGGCATTAACCCGCATCCTAGACCACTGACTATCCCAAAAATATTTCTGGCACGAAAAATGCATCCGACAACCCTGAAAGTTCAGAATATGTTAGAGGCCCAAAAAAGGCCTTAAATGCATTTTAGGCCTGCAAAAATGTTGAAAACTTTGGAGTCCTAAAAAAGGGGTTTACAGGCATCCTAGACCCCCTAAAGTCCAGAAAATGATGGTGGCCCAAAAACGGTGTGAGAGAGCTCTGAATGTCCCAAAAACATTTGCAGTCTGAAAGGGGAATTAACCCGCATCCTAGACCCCTGAAATGCCCAAAAATATTTTTGGCCCAAAAAATGCATCCCACACCCCTGAGAGTTCCGAATATGTTAGCAGCCCAAAAAAGGCCTTAAAAGCATCTTAGGCCTGGAAAAATGTTCAAAACTTTATAGGCTCAAAAAAGGGGTTTACAGGCATCCCAGACCCGCTAAAGTCCAGAAAATGTTGGTGGCCGAAAAAGAGTGTCAGAGAGCTCTGAATGTCCCAAAAACATTTGCAGCATTATCTTGCATCCTAGACCACTGAATATCCCAAAAATATTTCTGGCACAAAAAATGCATCCTACACCCCTGAAAGTACAGAATATGTTAGCAGCCCAAAAAAGGCCTTAAATGCATTTTAGGCCTGCAAAAATGTTGAAAACTTTGGAGGCCTAAAAAAGGGGTTCACAGGCATCCTAGACCCCCTAAACTCCAGACTATGTTGGTGGCCAAAAACTGTGCGAGAGAGCTCTGAATGTCCCAAAAACATTTGCAGCCTGAAAGGGGAATTAACCCACATCCTAGACCACTGAAATTCCCAAAAATATTTTTGGTCCAAAAAATGCATATTACCCCTGAAAGTTCAGAATATGTTAGCAGCCCAAAAAAGGCCTTAAAATGCATCTTAGGCCTGCAAAAATTTTGAAAACTTTGGAGGCCTAAAAAGGGGTTTACAGGCATCCTAGACCCCCCTAAAGTCCAGAAAATGTTGGTGGCAGAAAAACAGTGTGAGAGATCTCTGAATGTCCCAAAAACATTTACAGTCTGAAAGGGGCATTAACCCGCACCCTAGACCCCTGAAATGCCCAAAAATATTTTTGGCCCAAAAAATGCATCCTACACCCCTGAGAGTTCCGAATATGTTAGCAGCCCAAAAAAGGCCTTAAACGCATTTTAGGTCTGGAAAAATGTTCAAAACTTTATAGGCTCAAAAAAGGGGTTTACAGGCATCCTAGACCCCCTAAAGTCCAGAATATGTTGTTGGGCCAAAAACGGTGTGAGAGAACTCTGAATGTCCCAAAAACATTTGCAGTCTGAAAGGGGCATTATCCTAGACCCCTGAAATTCCCAAAAATATTTTTGGTTCAAAAAATGCATCCTACCCCCTGAAAGTTCATAATATGTTAGCAGCCCAAAAAAGGCCTTAAAATGCATCTTAGGCCTGCCAAAATTTTGAAAACTTTGGAGGCCTAAAAAAGGGGTTTACAGGCATCCTAGACCCCCCTAAAGTCCAGAAAATTTTGGCGGCAGAAAAACAGTGTGAGAGATCTCTAAATGTCCCAAAAACATTTGCAGCCTGGAAGGGGAATTAACCTGCATCCTAGACCATTAAAATTCCCAAAAATATTTCTGGCACGAAAAATGCATCCTTCACCCCTGAACGTTCTGAAAATGTTGGCAGCCCAAAAAAGGCCTTAAAATGTATCTTAGGCCTGCAAAAATGTATAAAACTTTGGAGGCCCAAAAAAAAGGTTTATAGGCATCGTAGACCCCCTACAATCCAGAAAATGTTGGTGGCACAAAAACTGTGCCAGAGAGCTCTGAATGTCCCAAAAACATTTGCAGCCTGAATGGGGCATTAACCTGCATCCTAGACCACTGAAATTCCCAAAAATATTTTTGACCCGAAAAATGCATCCAACACCCCTGAAAGTACAGAATATGTTAGCAGCCCAAAAAAGGCCTAAAGCATCTTAGGCCTGGAAAAATGTTCAAAACTTTATAGGCTCAAAAAAGGGGTTTACAGACATCCTAGACCCCCTAAAGTCCAGAAAATGTTGGTGGCACAAAAACTGTGCCAGAGAGCTCTGAATGTCCCAAAAACATTTGCAGCCTGAATGGGGCATTAACCTGCATCCTAGACCACTGAAATTCCCAAAAATATTTTTGACCCGAAAAATGCATCCAACACCCCTGAAAGTACAGAATATGTTAGCAGCCCAAAAAAGGCCTTTAATGCATTTTAGGCCTGCAAAAATGAAAAAAACTTTATAGGCTCAAAAAAGGGGTTTACAGGCATCCTAGACCCGCTAAAGTCCAGAAAATGTTGGTTGCGCAAAAACGGTGTCAGAGAGCTCTGAATGTCCCAAAAACATTTGCAGCCTAAAAGGGGCATTATCCCGCATCCTAGGCCACTGATATTCGACAAAATATTTTTGGCACGAAAAATGCATCCAACATCCCGAAAAGTACAGAATATGTTAGCAGCCCAAAAAAGGCCTTAAAAGCATCTTAGGCCTGGAAAAATGTTGAAAACTTTATAGGCTCAAAAAAGGGGTTTACAGGCGTCCTAGACCCCCTAAAGTCCAGAAAATATTGGTGGCCCAAAAATGGTGTGAGAAAGCTCTGCATGTCCCAAAAACATTTGCAGTCTGAAAGGGGCATTAACCCGCTTCCTAGACCCCTGAACTTCCTAAAAATATTTTTGACACGAAAAATGCATCCTACACCCCTGAAAGTACAGAATATGTTAGCAGCCCAAAAAAGGCCTTAAACGCATTTTAGGCCTGGAAAAATGTTGAAAACTTTATAGGCTCAAAAAGGGGTTTACAGGCATCCCAGACCCCCTAAAGTCCAGAATATTTTGGTGGGCCAAAAACGGTGTGAGAGAGATCTGAATGTCCCAAAAACATTTGCAGTCTGGAAGGGGAATTAACCCGCATCCTAGACCATTAAAATTCCCAAAAATATTTCTGGCACAAAAAATGCATCCTACACCCCTGAAAGTTCAGAAAATGATGGCAGCCCAAAAAGCCTTTAAAATGCATTTTAGGCCTGCAAAAATGTAGAAAACTTTGGAGGCCCAAAAAAGTGGTTTACAGGCATCGTAGACCCCTTAAAGTCCAGAAACATTTGGTGGACCAAAAACTGTGCGAGAGAGCTCTGAATGTCCCAAAAACATTTGCAGCCTGAAAGGGGAATTAACCCACATCCTAGACCACAGAAATCCCAAACATAGTGTTGGCATTAAAAATGCATCCTTCACACCTGAAAGTTCTGAATATTTTAGCAGCGCAAAAGAGGCCTTGATATGCATCTTAGGCCTGCAAAAATGTTGAAAACTTTGGAGGCCTAAAAAAGGGGTTTACAGGCATCCGAGGCCCCCTAAAATCCAGAATATGTTGGTGGCCGAAAAAGAGTGTCAGAGAGCTCTGAATGTCCCAAAAACATTTGCAGCCTGAAAGGGGCATTATCTCGCATCCTAGACCACTGAATATCCCAAAAATATTTCTGGCACAAAAAATGCATCCTACACCCCTGAAAGTACAGAATATGTTAGCAGCCCAAAAAAGGCCTTAAATGCATTTTAGGCCTGCAAAAATGTTGAAAACTTTGGAGGCCTAAAAAAGGGGTTCACAGGCATCCTAGACCCCCTAAACTCCAGACTATGTTGGTGGCCAAAAACTGTGCGAGAGAGCTCTGAATGTCCCAAAAACATTTGCAGCCTGAAAGGGGAATTAACCCACATCCTAGACCACTGAAATTCCCAAACATAATGTTGGCATGAAAAATGCATCCTTCACACCTGAAAGTTCTGAATATTTTAGCAGCGCAAAAGAGGCCTTGATATGCATCTTAGGCCTGCAAAAATGTTGAAAACTTTAGAGGCCTAAAAAAGGGGTTTACAGGCATCCTAGACCCCCTAAAGTCCAGAATATGTTGCTGGGCCAAAAACGGTGTGAGAGAGCTCTGAATGTCCCAAAAACATTTGCAGTCTGAAAGGGGCATTAACCCACATCCTAGACCCCTGAAATTCCCAAAAATATTTTTGGTCCAAAAAATGCATCCTACACCCCTGAGAGTTCCGAATATGTTAGCAGCCCAAAAAAGGCCTTAAACGCATTTTAGGCCTGGAAAAATGTTCAAAACTTTATAGGCTCAAAAAAGGGGTTTACCGGCATCCTAGACCCCCTAAAGTCCAGAATATGTTGTTGGGCCAAAAACGGTGTGAGAGAGCTCTGAATGTCCCAAAAACATTTGCAGTCTGAAAGGGGCATTAACCCACATCCTAGACCCCTGAAATTCCCAAAAATATTTTTGGTCCAAAAAATGCATCCTACCCCCTGAAAGTTCATAATATGTTAGCAGCCCAAAAAAGGCCTTAAAATGCATCTTAGGCCTGCAAAAATTTTGAAAACTTTGGAGGCCTAAAAAAGGGGTTTACAGGCATCCTAGACCCCCCTTAAGTCCAGAAAATTTTGGCGGCAGAAAAACAGTGTGAGAGATCTCTAAATGTCCCAAAAACATTTGCAGCCTGGAAGGGGAATTAACCTGCATCCTAGACCATTAAAATTCCCAAAAATATTTCTGGCACGAAAAATGCATCCTACACCCCTGAAAGTTCTGAAAATGTTGGCAGCCCAAAAAAGGCCTTAAAATGTATCTTAGGCCTGGAAAAATGTATAAAACTTTGGAGGCCCAAAAAAAAGGTTTATAGGCATCGTAGACCCCCTACAATCCAGAAAATGTTGGTGGCACAAAAACTGTGCCAGAGAGCTCTGAATGTCCCAAAAACATTTGCAGCCTGAATGGGGCATTAACCTGCATCCTACACCACTGAAATTCCCAAAAATATTTTTGGCCCGAAAAATGCATTCAACACCCCTGAAAGTACAGAATATGTTAACAGCCCAAAAAAGGCCTTTAATGTATCTTAGGCCTGCAAAAATGAAGAAAACTTTATAGGCTCAAAAAAGGGGTTTACAGGCATCCTAGACCCGCTAAAGTCCAGAAAATGTTGGTTGCGCAAAAACGGTGTCAGAGAGCTCTGAATGTCCCAAAAACATTTGCAGCCTAAAAGGGGCATTATCCCGCATCCTAGGCCACTGATATTCGCCAAAATATTTTTGGCATGAAAAATGCATCCAACACCCCTAAAAGTACAGAATATGTTAGCAGCCCAAAAAAGGCCTTAAAAGCATCTTAGGCCTGGAAAAATGTTGAAAACTTTATAGGCTCAAAAAAGGGGTTTACAGGCGTCCTAGACCCCCTAAAGTCCAGAAAATATTGGTGGCCCAAAAATGGTGTGAGAAAGCTCTGCATGTCCCAAAAACATTTGCAGTCTGAAAGGGGCATTAACCCGCTTCCTAGACCCCTGAAATTCCTAAAAATATTTTTGACACGAAAAATGCATCCTACACCCCTGAAAGTACAGAATATGTTAGCAGCCCAAAAAAGGCCTTAAATGCAGTTTAGGCCTGCAAAAATGTTGAAAACTTTGGAGGCCTAAAAAAGGGGTTTACAGGCATCCTAGACCCCCTAAACTCCAGACTATGTTGGTGGCCAAAAAAAGGTGTGAGAGAGCTCTGAATGTCAAAAAAAACATTTGCAGCCTGAAAGGGGCATTAATCCACATCCTAGACCACTGAAATTCCCAAAACTATTTTTGGGACGAAAAATGCATCCAACAACCATGAAAGTACAGCATATGTTAGCAGCCCAAAAAAGGCCTAAAGCATCTTAGGCCTGGAAAAATGTTCAAAACTTTATAGGCTCAAAAAAGGGGTTTACAGACATCCTAGACACCCTAAAGTCCAGAAAATATTGGTGGCCCAAAAATGGTGTGAGAAAGATCTGCATGTCCCAAAAACATTTGGAGTCTGAAAGGGGCATTAACCCGCTTCCTAGACCCCTGAAATGCCCAAAAATATTTTTGGCCCAAAAAATGCATCCTACAACCCTGAGAGTTCCAAATATGTTAGCAGCCCAAAAAAGGCCTTAAAAGCATCTTAGGCCTGGAAAAATGTTCAAAACTTTATAGGCTCAAAAAAGGGGTTTACAGGCATCCCAGACCCCCTAAAGTCCAGAAAATGTTGGTGGCCCAAAAATGGTGTGAGAGAGCTCTGAATGTCCCAAAAACATTTGCAGTCTGAAAGGGGCATTAACCCGCATCCTAGGCCACAGAAATTCCCAAAAATATTATTGGCACGAAAAATGCATCCTACACCCCTGAAAGTTCAGAAAATGATGGCAGCCCAAAAAAGCCCTTAAAATGCATTTTAGGCCTGCAAAAATGTTGAAAACTTTGGAGGCCTAAAAAAGGGGTTCACAGGCATCCTAGACCCCCTAAACTCCAGACTGTGTTGGTGGCCAAAAACTGTGCGAGAGAGCTCTGAATGTCCCAAAAACATTTGCAGCCTGAAAGGGGAATTAACCCACATCCTAGACCACTGAAATTCCCAAACATAGTGTTGGCATGAAAAATGCATCCTTCACACCTGAAAGTTCTGAATATTTTAGCAGCGCAAAAGAGGCCTTGATATGCATCTTAGGCCTGCAAAAATGTTGAAAACTTTAGAGGCCTAAAAAAGGGGTTTACAGGCATCCTAGACCCCCTAAAGTCCAGAATATGTTGCTGGGCCAAAACAAAAACGGTGTGAGAGAGCTCTGAATGTCCCAAAAACATTTGCAGCCTGAAAGGGGAATTAACCCACATCCTAGACCACTGAAATTCCCAAACATAGTGTTGGCATGAAAAATTCATCCTTCACACCTGAAAGTTCTGAATATTTTAGCAGCGCAAAAGAGGCCTTGATATGCATCTTAGGCCTGCAAAAATGTTGAAAACTTTGGAGGCCTAAAAAAGGGGTTTACAGGCATCCGAGACCCCCTAAAATCCAGAATATGTTGGTGGCCGAAAAAGAGTGTCAGAGAGCTCTGAATGTCCCAAAACCATTTGCAGCCTGAAAGGGGCATTAACCCGCATCCTAGACCACTGACTATCCCAAAAATATTTCTGGCACGAAAAATGCATCCGACAAACCTGAAAGTTCAGAATATGTTAGCGGCCCAAAAAAGGCCTTAAATGCATTTTAGGCCTGCAAAAATATTGAAAACTTTGGAGTCCTAAAAAAGGGGTTTACAGGCATCCTAGACCCCCTAAAGTCCAGAAAATGATGGTGGCCCAAAAACGGTGTGAAAGAGCTCTGAATGTCCCAAAAACATTTGCAGTCTGAAAGGGGCATTAACCCGCATCCTAGACCCCTGAAATGCCCAAAAATATTTTTGGCCCAAAAAATGCATCCTACACCCCTGAGAGTTCCGAATATGTTAGCAGCCCAAAAAAAGGCAGTAAAATGCATTTTAGGCCTGCAAAAATTTTGAAAACTTTGGAGGCCTAAAAAAGGGGTTTACAGGCATCCTAGACCCCCTAAAGTCCAGAAAATGTTGGCGGCAGAAAAACTGTGTGAGAGATCTCTGAATGTCCCAAAAACATTTGCAGCCTGGAAGGGGAATTAACCCTCATCCTAGACCATTAAAATTCCCAAAAATATTTCTGGCACGAAAAATGCATCCTACACCCCTGAAAGTTCCGAAAATGTTGGCAGCCCAAAAAAGGCCTTAAAATGTATTTTAGGCCTGCAAAAATGTATAAAACTTTGGAGGCCCAAAAAAAAGGTTTATAGGCATCGTAGACCCCCTACAATCCAGAAAATGTTGGTGGCACAAAAACTGTTCCAGAGAGCTCCTAATGTCCCAAAAACATTTGCAGCCTGAATGGGGCATTAACCTGCATCCTAGACCACTGAAATTTCCAAAAATATTTTTGGCCCGAAAAATGCATCCAACACCCCGGAAAGTACAGAATATGTTAGCAGCCCAAAAAAGGCCTTTAATGCATCTTAGGCCTGCAAAAATGATGAAAACTTTATAGGCTCAAAAAAGGGGTTTACAGGTATCCTAGACCCGCTAAAGTCCAGAAAATGTTGGTTGCGCAAAAACGGTGTCAGATAGCTCTGAATGTCCCAAAAACATTTGCAGCCTAAAATGGGCATTATCCCACATCCTAGGCCACTGATATTCGCCAAAATATTTTTGGCACGAAAAATGCATCCAACACCCCTAAAAGTACAGAATATGTTAGCAGCCCAAAAAAGGCCTTAAAAGCATCTTAGTCCTGGAAAAATGTTGAAAACTTTATAGGTTCAAAAAAGGGGTTTACAGGCGTCCTAGACCCCCTAAAGTCCAGAAAATATTGGTGGCCCAAAAATGGTGTGAGAAAGCTCTGCATGTCTCAAAAACATTTGCAGTCTGAAAGGGGCATTAACCCGCTTCCTAGACCCCTGAAATTCCTAAAAATATTTTTGACACGAAAAATGCATCCTGCACCCCTGAAAGTACAGAATATGTTAGCAGCCCAAAAAAGGCCTTAAAAGCATTTTAGGCCTGCAAAAATGTTCAAAATTTTATAGGCTCAAATAATGGGTTTACAGGCATCCTAGACCCCCTTAAGTCCAGAAAATATTGGTGGCCCAAAAACAGTGTGAGAGAGCTCTGAATGTCCCAAAAACATTTGCAGTCTGAAAGGGGCATTAACCCGCATCCTAGACCCCTGAAATTCCCAAAAATATTTTTGGCCCAAAAAATGCATCCTACCCCCTGAAAATTCAGAATATATTAGCCCAAAAAAGGCCTTAAAAGGCATTTTAGGCCTGCAAAAATTTTGTAAACTTTGGAGGCCTAAAAAAGGGGTTTTTCAGGCATCCCAGACCCCTAAAGTCCAGAAAATGTTGGTGGCCCAAAAATGGTGTGAGAGAGCTCTGAATGTCCCAAAAACATTTGCAGTCTGAAAGGGGCATTAACCCGCATCCTAGGCCACTGAAATTCCCAAAAATATTTTTGGCACGAAAAATGCATCCGACAACCCTGAAAGTTCAGAATATGTTAGCGGCCCAAAAAAGGCCTTAAATGCATTTTAGGCCTGCAAAAATGTTGAAAACTTTGGAGTCCTAAAAAAGGGGTTTACAGGCATCCTAAAGTCCAGAAAATGATGGTGGCCCAAAAACGGTGTGAGAGAGCTCTCAATGTCCCAAAAACATTTGCAGTCTGAAAGGGGCATTAACCCGCATCCTAGACCCCTGAAATGCCCACAAATATTTTTGGCCCAAAAAATGCATCCTACACCCCTGAGAGTTCCAAATATGTTAGCAGCCCAAAAAAGGCCTTAAAATGCATTTTAGGCCTGCAAAAATGTTGAACACTTTGGAGGCATAAAAAAGGGGTTTACAAGCATCCTAGACCCCCTAAAGTCCAGAATATGTTGGTGGCTGAAAAACGGTGTATGATAGCTCTGAATGTCCCAAAACATTTGCAGCCTGAAAGGGGCATTAACCCTGCATCCTAGACCACTGAAATTCCCAAAAATATTATTGGCACGAAAAATGCATCCTACACCCCTGAAAGTTCAGAAAATGATGGCAGCCCAAAAAAGCCCTTAAAATGCATTTTAGGCCTGCAAAAATGTAGAAAACTTTGGAGGCCCAAAAAAGTGGTTTACAGACCCCCTAAAGTCTAGAAACGTTTGGTGGACCAAAAACTGTGCGAGAGAGCTCTGAATGTCCCAAAAACATTTGCAACATGAAAGGGGAATTAACCCACATCCTAGACCACTGAAATTCCCAAACATAGTGTTGGCAAGAAAAAATGCATCCTTCACACCTGAAAGTTCTGAATATTTTAGCAGCGCAAAAGAGGCCTTGATATGCACCTTAGGCCTGCAAAAATGTTGAAAACTTTGGAGGCCTAAAAAAGGGGTTTACAGACATCCGAGACCCCCTAAAATCCAGAATATGTTGGTGGCCGAAAAAGAGTGTCAGAGAGCTCTGAATGTCCCAAAAACATTTGCAGCCTGAAAGGGGCATTAACCCGCATCCTAGACCACTGACTATCCCAAAAATATTTCTGGCACGAAAAATGCATCCGACAACCCTGAAAGTTCAGAATATGTTAGAGGCCCAAAAAAGGCCTTAAATGCATTTTAGGCCTGCAAAAATGTTGAAAACTTTGGAGTCCTAAAAAGGGGTTTACAGGCATCCTAGACCCCCTAAAGTCCAGAAAATGATGGTGGCCCAAAAACGGTGTGAGAGAGCTCTGAATGTCCCAAAAACATTTGCAGTCTGAAAGGGGAATTAACCCGCATCCTAGACCCCTGAAATGCCCAAAAATATTTTTGGCCCAAAAAATGCATCCTACACCCCTGAGAGTTCCGAATATGTTAGCAGCCCAAAAAAGGCCTTAAAAGCATCTTAGGCCTGGAAAAATGTTCAAAACTTTATAGGCTCAAAAAAGGGGTTTACAGGCATCCCAGACCTGCTAAAGTCCAGAAAATGTTGGTGGCCGAAAAAGAGTGTCAGAGAGCTCTGAATGTCCCAAAAACATTTGCAGCATTATCTTGCATCCTAGACCACTGAATATCCCAAAAATATTTCTGGCACAAAAAATGCATCCTACACCCCTGAAAGTACAGAATATGTTAGCAGCCCAAAAAAGGCCTTAAATGCATTTTAGGCCTGCAAAAATGTTGAAAACTTTGGAGGCCTAAAAAAGGGGTTCACAGGCATCCTAGACCCCCTAAACTCCAGACTATGTTGGTGGCAGAAAAACAGTGTGAGAGATCTCTGAATGTCCCAAAAACATTTACAGTCTGAAAGGGGCATTAACCCGCACCCTAGACCCCTGAAATGCCCAAAAATATTTTTGGCCCAAAAAATGCATCCTACACCCCTGAGAGTTCCGAATATGTTAGCAGCCCAAAAAAGGCCTTAAACGCATTTTAGGCCTGGAAAAATGTTCAAAACTTTATAGGCTCAAAAAAGGGGTTTACAGGCATCCTAGACCCCCTAAAGTCCAGAATATGTTGTTGGGCCAAAAACGGTGTGAGAGAGCTCTGAATGTCCCAAAAACATTTGCAGTCTGAAAGGGGCATTAACCCGCATCCTAGACCCCTGAAATTCCCAAAAATATTTTTGGTTCAAAAAATGCATCCTACCCCCTGAAAGTTCATAATATGTTAGCAGCCCAAAAAAGGCCTTAAAATGCATCTTAGGCCTGCCAAAATTTTGAAAACTTTGGAGGCCTAAAAAAGGGGTTTACAGGCATCCTAGACCCCCCTAAAGTCCAGAAAATTTTGACGGCAGAAAAACAGTGTGAGAGATCTCTAAATGTCCCAAAAACATTTGCAGCCTGGAAGGGGAATTAACCTGCATCCTAGACCATTAAAATTCCCAAAAATATTTTTGGCACGAAAAATGCATCCTTCACCCCTGAACGTTCTGAAAATGTTGGCAGCCCAAAAAAGGCCTTAAAATGTATCTTAGGCCTGCAAAAATGTATAAAACTTTGGAGGCCCAAAAAAAAGGTTTATAGGCATCGTAGACCCCCTACAATCCAGAAAATGTTGGTGGCACAAAAACTGTGCCAGAGAGCTCTGAATGTCCCAAAAACATTTGCAGCCTGAATGGGGCATTAACCTGCATCCTAGACCACTGAAATTCCCAAAAATATTTTTGACCCGAAAAATGCATCCAACACCCCTGAAAGTACAGAATATGTTAGCAGCCCAAAAAAGGCCTAAAGCATCTTAGGCCTGGAAAAATGTTCAAAACTTTATAGGCTCAAAAAAGGGGTTTACAGACATCCTAGACCCCCTAAAGTCCAGAAAATGTTGGTGGCACAAAAACTGTGCCAGAGAGCTCTGAATGTCCCAAAAACATTTGCAGCCTGAATGGGGCATTAACCTGCATCCTAGACCACTGAAATTCCCAAAAATATTTTTGACCCGAAAAATGCATCCAACACCCCTGAAAGTACAGAATATGTTAGCAGCCCAAAAAAGGCCTTTAATGCATTTTAGGCCTGCAAAAATGAAAAAAACTTTATAGGCTCAAAAAAGGGGTTTACAGGCATCCTAGACCCGCTAAAGTCCAGAAAATGTTGGTTGCGCAAAAACGGTGTCAGAGAGCTCTGAATGTCCCAAAAACATTTGCAGCCTAAAAGGGGCATTAACCCGCATCCTAGGCCACTGATATTCGCCAAAATATTTTTGGCACGAAAAATGCATCCAACATCCCGAAAAGTACAGAATATGTTAGCAGCCCAAAAAAGGCCTTAAAAGCATCTTAGGCCTGGAAAAATGTTGAAAACTTTATAGGCTCAAAAAAGGGGTTTACAGGCGTCCTAGACCCCCTAAAGTCCAGAAAATATTGGTGGCCCAAAAATGGTGTGAGAAAGCTCTGCATGTCCCAAAAACATTTGCAGTCTGAAAGGGGCATTAACCCGCTTCCTAGACCCCTGAACTTCCTAAAAATATTTTTGACACGAAAAATGCATCCTACACCCCTGAAAGTACAGAATATGTTAGCAGCCCAAAAAAGGCCTTAAACGCATTTTAGGCCTGGAAAAATGTTGAAAACTTTATAGGCTCAAAAAGGGGTTTACAGGCATCCCAGACCCCCTAAAGTCCAGAATATTTTGGTGGGCCAAAAACGGTGTGAGAGAGATCTGAATGTCCCAAAAACATTTGCAGTCTGGAAGGGGAATTAACCCGCATCCTAGACCATTAAAATTCCCAAAAATATTTCTGGCACAAAAAATGCATCCTACACCCCTGAAAGTTCAGAAAATGATGGCAGCCCAAAAAGCCTTTAAAATGCATTTTAGGCCTGCAAAAATGTAGAAAACTTCGGAGGCCCAAAAAAGTGGTTTACAGGCATCGTAGACCCCCTAAAGTCCAGAAACATTTGGTGGACCAAAAACTGTGCGAGAGAGCTCTGAATGTCCCAAAAACATTTGCAGCCTGAAAGGGGAATTAACCCACATCCTAGACCACAGAAATCCCAAACATAGTGTTGGCATTAAAAATGCATCCTTCACACCTGAAAGTTCTGAATATTTTAGCAGCGCAAAAGAGGCCTTGATATGCATCTTAGGCCTGCAAAAATGTTGAAAACTTTGGAGGCCTAAAAAAGGGGTTTACAGGCATCCGAGGCCCCCTAAAATCCAGAATATGTTGGTGGCCGAAAAAGAGTGTCAGAGAGCTCTGAATGTCCCAAAAACATTTGCAGCCTGAAAGGGGCATTATCTCGCATCCTAGACCACTGAATATCCCAAAAATATTTCTGGCACAAAAAATGCATCCTACACCCCTGAAAGTACAGAATATGTTAGCAGCCCAAAAAAGGCCTTAAATGCATTTTAGGCCTGCAAAAATGTTGAAAACTTTGGAGGCCTAAAAAAGGGGTTCACAGGCATCCTAGACCCCCTAAACTCCAGACTATGTTGGTGGCCAAAAACTGTGCGAGAGAGCTCTGAATGTCCCAAAAACATTTGCAGCCTGAAAGGGGAATTAACCCACATCCTAGACCACTGAAATTCCCAAACATAGTGTTGGCATGAAAAATGCATCCTTCACACCTGAAAGTTCTGAATATTTTAGCAGCGCAAAAGAGGCCTTAAACGCATTTTAGGCCTGGAAAAATGTTCAAAACTTTATAGGCTCAAAAAAGGGGTTTACCGGCATCCTAGACCCCCTAAAGTCCAGAATATGTTGTTGGGCCAAAAACGGTGTGAGAGAGCTCTGAATGTCCCAAAAACATTTGCAGTCTGAAAGGGGCATTAACCCACATCCTAGACCCCTGAAATTCCCAAAAATATTTTTGGTCCAAAAAATGCATCCTACCCCCTGAAAGTTCATAATATGTTAGCAGCCCAAAAAAGGCCTTAAAATGCATCTTAGGCCTGCAAAAATTTTGAAAACTTTGGAGGCCTAAAAAAGGGGTTTACAGGCATCCTAGACCCCCCTTAAGTCCAGAAAATTTTGGCGGCAGAAAAACAGTGTGAGAGATCTCTAAATGTCCCAAAAACATTTGCAGCCTGGAAGGGGAATTAACCTGCATCCTAAACCATTAAAATTCCCAAAAATATTTCTGGCACGAAAAATGCATCCTACACCCATGAAAGTTCTGAAAATGTTGGCAGCCCAAAAAAGGCCTTAAAATGTATCTTAGGCCTGGAAAAATGTATAAAACTTTGGAGGCCCAAAAAAAAGGTTTATAGGCATCGTTGACCCCCTACAATCCAGAAAATGTTGGTGGCACAAAAACTGTGCCAGAGAGCTCTGAATGTCCCAAAAACATTTGCAGCCTGAATGGGGCATTAACCTGCATCCTACACCACTGAAATTCCCAAAAATATTTTTGGCCCGAAAAATGCATTCAACACCCCTGAAAGTACAGAATATGTTAACAGCCCAAAAAAGGCCTTCAATGTATCTTAGGCCTGCAAAAATGAAGAAAACTTTATAGGCTCAAAAAAGGGGTTTACAGGCATCCTAGACCCGCTAAAGTCCAGAAAATGTTGGTTGCGCAAAAACGGTGTCAGAGGGCTCTGAATGTCCCAAAAACATTTGCAGCCTAAAAGGGGCATTATCCCGCATCCTAGGCCACTGATATTCGCCAAAATATTTTTGGCATGAAAAATGCATCCAACACCCCTAAAAGTACAGAATATGTTAGCAGCCCAAAAAAGGCCTTAAAAGCATCTTAGGCCTGGAAAAATGTTGAAAACTTTATAGGCTCAAAAAAGGGGTTTACAGGCGTCCTAGACCCCCTAAAGTCCAGAAAATATTGGTGGCCCAAAAATGGTGTGAGAAAGCTCTGCATGTCCCAAAAACATTTGCAGTCTGAAAGGGGCATTAACCCGCTTCCTAGACCCCTGAAATTCCTAAAAATATTTTTGACACGAAAAATGCATCCTACACCCCTGAAAGTACAGAATATGTTAGCAGCCCAAAAAAGGCCTTAAATGCATTTTAGGCCTGCAAAAATGTTGAAAACTTTGGAGGCCTAAAAAAGGGGTTTACAGGCATCCTAGACCCCCTAAACTCCAGACTATGTTGGTGGCCAAAAAAAGGTGTGAGAGAGCTCTGAATGTCAAAAAAACATTTGCAGCCTGAAAGGGGCATTAATCCACATCCTAGACCACTGAAATTCCCAAAACTATTTTTGGGACGAAAAATGCATCCAACAACCATGAAAGTACAGCATATGTTAGCAGCCCAAAAAAGGCCTAAAGCATCTTAGGCCTGGAAAAATGTTCAAAACTTTATAGGCTCAAAAAAGGGGTTTACAGACATCCTAGACACCCTAAAGTCCAGAAAATATTGGTGGCCCAAAAATGGTGTGAGAAAGATCTGCATGTCCCAAAAACATTTGGAGTCTGAAAGGGGCATTAACCCGCTTCCTAGACCCCTGAAATTCCTAAAAATATTTTTGACACGAAAATTGCATCCTACACCCCTGAAAGTACAGAATATGTTAGCAGCCCAAAAAAGGCCTTAAACGCATTTTAGGCCTGGAAAAATGTTGAAAACTTTATAGGCTCAAAAAGGGGTTTACAGGCATCCCAGACCCCCTAAAGTCCAGAAAATGTTGGTGGCCCAAAATGGTGTGAGAGAGCTCTGAATGTCCCAAAAACATTTGCAGTCTGAAAGGGGCATTAACCCGCATCCTAGACCCCTGAAATGCCCAAAAATATTTTTGGCCCAAAAAATGCATCCTACACCCCTGAGAGTTCCAAATATGTTAGCAGCCCAAAAAAGGCCTTAAAAGCATCTTAGGCCTGGAAAAATGTTCAAAACTTTATAGGCTCAAAAAAGGGGTTTACAGGCATCCCAGACCCCCTAAAGTCCAGAAAATGTTGGTGGCCCAAAAATGGTGTGAGAGAGCTCTGAATGTCCCAAAAACATTTGCAGTCTGAAAGGGGCATTAACCCGCATCCTAGGCCACAGAAATTTCCCAAAATATTTTTGGCACGAAAAATGCATCCACACCCCTGAAAGTACAGAATATGTTAGCAGCCCAAAAAAGGCCTAAAAAATGCATTTTAGGCCTGCAAAAATGTTGAAAGCTTTGGAGGCATAAAAAAGGGGTTTACAGGCATCCTAGACCCCCGAAAGTCCAGAATATGTTGGTGGCTGAAAAACGGTGTATGATAGCTCTGAATGTCCCAAAACATTTGCAGCCTGAAAGGGGCATTAACCCGCATCCTAGACCACTGAAATTCCCAAAAATATTATTGGCACGAAAAATGCATCCTACACCCCTGAAAGTTCAGAAAATGATGGCAGCCCAAAAAAGCCCTTAAAATGCATTTTAGGCCTGCAAAAATGTAGAAAACTTTGGAGGCCCAAAAAAGTGGTTTACAGGCATCGTAGACCCACTAAAGTCCAGAAACTTTTGGTGGACCAAAAACTGTGCGAGAGAGCTCTGAATGTCCCAAAAACATTTGCAGCCTGAAAGGGGAATTAACCCACATCCCAGACCACTGAAATTCCCAAACATAGTGTTGGCATGAAAAATTCATCCTTCACACCTGAAAGTTCTGAATATTTTAGCAGCGCAAAAGAGGCCTTGATATGCATCTTAGGCCTGCAAAAATGTTGAAAACTTTGGAGGCCTAAAAAAGGGGTTTACAGGCATCCGAGACCCCCTAAAATCCAGAATATGTTGGTGGCCGAAAAAGAGTGTCAGAGAGCTCTGAATGTCCCAAAAACATTTGCAGCCTGAAAGGGGCATTAACCCGCATCCTAGACCACTGACTATCCCAAAAATATTTCTGGCACGAAAAATGCATCCGACAAACCTGAAAGTTCAGAATATGTTAGTGGCCCAAAAAAGGCCTTAAATGCATTTTAGGCCTGCAAAAATGTTGAAAACTTTGGAGTCTTAAAAAAGGGGTTTACAGGCATCCTAGACCCCCTAAAGTCCAGAAAATGATGGTGGCCCAAAAACGGTGTGAAAGAGCTCTGAATGTCCCAAAAACATTTGCAGTCTGAAAGGGGCATTAACCCGCATCCTAGACCCCTGAAATGCCCAAAAATATTTTTGGCCCAAAAAATGCATCCTACACCCCTGAGAGTTCCGAATATGTTAGCAGCCCAAAAAAAGGCAGTAAAATGCATTTTAGGCCTGCAAAAATTTTGAAAACTTTGGAGGCCTAAAAAAGGGGTTTACAGGCATCCTAGACCCCCTAAAGTCCAGAAAATGTTGGCGGCAGAAAAACTGTGTGAGAGATCTCTGAATGTCCCAAAAACATTTGCAGCCTGGAAGGGGAATTAACCCTCATCCTAGACCATTAAAATTCCCAAAAATATTTCTGGCACGAAAAATGCATCCTACACCCCTGAAAGTTCCGAAAATGTTGGCAGCCCAAAAAAGGCCTTAAAATGTATCTTAGGCCTGCAAAAATGTATAAAACTTTGGAGGCCCAAAAAAAAGGTTTATAGGCATCGTAGACCCCCTACAATCCAGAAAATGTTGGTGGCACAAAAACTGTTCCAGAGAGCTCCTAATGTCCCAAAAACATTTGCAGCCTGAATGGGGCATTAACCTGCATCCTAGACCACTGAAATTTCCAAAAATATTTTTGGCCCGAAAAATGCATCCAACACCCCGGAAAGTACAGAATATGTTAGCAGCCCAAAAAAGGCCTTTAATGCATCTTAGGCCTGCAAAAATGATGAAAACTTTATAGGCTCAAAAAAGGGGTTTACAGGTATCCTAGACCCGCTAAAGTCCAGAAAATGTTGGTTGCGCAAAAACGGTGTCAGATAGCTCTGAATGTCCCAAAAACATTTGCAGCCTAAAATGGGCATTATCCCACATCCTAGGCCACTGATATTCGCCAAAATATTTTTGGCACGAAAAATGCATCCAACACCCCTAAAAGTACAGAATATGTTAGCAGCCCAAAAAAGGCCTTAAAAGCATCTTAGTCCTGGAAAAATGTTGAAAACTTTATAGGTTCAAAAAAGGGGTTTACAGGCGTCCTAGACCCCCTAAAGTCCAGAAAATATTGGTGGCCCAAAAATGGTGTGAGAAAGCTCTGCATGTCTCAAAAACATTTGCAGTCTGAAAGGGGCATTAACCCGCTTCCTAGACCCCTGAAATTCCTAAAAATATTTTTGACACGAAAAATGCATCCTGCACCCCTGAAAGTACAGAATATGTTAGCAGCCCAAAAAAGGCCTTAAAAGCATTTTAGGCCTGCAAAAATGTTCAAAATTTTATAGGCTCAAAAAATGGGTTTACAGGCATCCTAGACCCCCTTAAGTCCAGAAAATATTGGTGGCCCAAAAACAGTGTGAGAGAGCTCTGAATGTCCCAAAAACATTTGCAGTCTGAAAGGGGCATTAACCCGCATCCTAGACCCCTGAAATTCCCAAAAATATTTTTGGCCCCAAAAATGCATCCTACCCCCTGAAAATTCAGAATATATTAGCCCAAAAAAGGCCTTAAAAGGCATTTTAGGCCTGCAAAAATTTTGTAAACTTTGGAGGCCTAAAAAAGGGGTTTTTCAGGCATCCCAGACCCCTAAAGTCCAGAAAATGTTGGTGGCCCAAAAATGGTGTGAGAGAGCTCTGAATGTCCCAAAAACATTTGCAGTCTGAAAGGGGCATTAACCCGCATCCTAGGCCACTGAAATTCCCAAAAATATTTTTGGCACGAAAAATGCATCCGACAACCCTGAAAGTTCAGAATATGTTAGCGGCCCAAAAAAGGCCTTAAATGCATTTTAGGCCTGCAAAAATGTTGAAAACTTTGGAGTCCTAAAAAAGGGGTTTACAGGCATCCTAAAGTCCAGAAAATGATGGTGGCCCAAAAACGGTGTGAGAGAGCTCTCAATGTCCCAAAAACATTTGCAGTCTGAAAGGGGCATTAACCCGCATCCTAGACCCCTGAAATGCCCACAAATATTTTTGGCCCAAAAAATGCATCCTACACCCCTGAGAGTTCCAAATATGTTAGCAGCCCAAAAAAGGCCTTAAAATGCATTTTAGGCCTGCAAAAATGTTGAACACTTTGGAGGCATAAAAAAGGGGTTTACAGGCATCCTAGACCCCCTAAAGTCCAGAATATGTTGGTGGCTGAAAAACGGTGTATGATAGCTCTCAATGTCCCAAAACATTTGCAGCCTGAAACGGGCATTAACCCGCATCCTAGACCACTGAAATTCCCAAACATAGTGTTGGCATGAAAAATGCATCCTTCACACCTGAAAGTTCTGAATATTTTAGCAGCGCAAAAGAGGCCTTGATATGCATCTTAGGCCTGCAAAAATGTTGAAAACTTTGGAGGCCTAAAAAAGGGGTTTACAGGCATCCTAGACCCCCATAAGTCCAGAAAATGTTGGTGGCCCAAAAACAGTGTGAGAGAGCTCTGAATGTCCCAAAAACATTTGCAGTCTGAAAGGGGCATTAACCCGCATCCTAGACCCCTGAAATTCCCAAAAATATTTTTGGCCCAAAAAATGCATCCTACCCCCTGAAAATTCAGAATATATTAGCCCAAAAAAGGCCTTAAAAGGCATCTTAGGCCTGCAAAAATTTTGTAAACTTTGGAGGCCTAAAAAAGGGGTTTTCAGGCATCCCAGACCCCTAAAGTCCAGAAAATGTTGGTGGCCCAAAAATGGTGTGAGAGAGCTCTGAATGTCCCAAAAACATTTGCAGTCTGAAAGGGGCATTAACCCGCATCCCAGGCCACTGAAATTCCCAAAAATATTTTTGGCACGAAAAATGCATCCGACAACCCTGAAAGTTCAGAATATGTTAGCGGCCCAAAAAAGGCCTTAAATGCATTTTAGGCCTGCAAAAATGTTGAAAACTTTGGAGTCCTAAAAAAGGGGTTTACAGGCATCCTAAAGTCCAGAAAATGATGGTGGCCCAAAAACGGTGTGAGAGAGCTCTCAATGTCCCAAAAACATTTGCAGTCTGAAAGGGGCATTAACCCGCATCCTAGACCCCTGAAATGCCCACAAATATTTTTGGCCCAAAAAATGCATCCTACACCCCTGAGAGTTCCAAATATGTTAGCAGCCCAAAAAAGGCCTTAAAATGCATTTTAGGCCTGCAAAAATGTTGAACACTTTGGAGGCATAAAAAAGGGTTTTACAGGCATCCTAGACCCCCTAAAGTCCAGAATATGTTGGTGGCTGAAAAACGGTGTATGATAGCTCTCAATGTCCCAAAACATTTGCAGCCTGAAACGGGCATTAACCCGCATCCTAGACCACTGAAATTCCCAAACATAGTGTTGGCATGAAAAATGCATCCTTCACACCTGAAAGTTCTGAATATTTTAGCAGCGCAAAAGGGGCCTTGATATGCATCTTAGGCCTGCAAAAATGTTGAAAACTTTGGAGGCCTAAAAAAGGGGTTTACAGGCATCCTAGACCCCCGTAAGTCCAGAAAATGTTGGTGGCCCAAAAACAGTGTGAGAGAGCTCTGAATGTCCCAAAAACATTTGCAGTCTGAAAGGGGCATTAACCCGCATCCTAGACCCCTGAAATTCCCAAAAATATTTTTGGCCCAAAAAATACATCCTACCCCCTGAAAGTTCAGAATATATTAGCCCAAAAAAGGCCTTAAAATGCATCTTAGGCCTGCAAAAATTTTGGAAACTTTGGAGGCCTAAAAAAGGGGTTTTCAGGCATCCCAGACCCCCTAAAGTCCAGAAAATGTTGGTGGCCCAAAAATGGTGTGAGAGAGCTCTGAATGTCCCAAAAACATTTGCAGTCTGGAAGGGGCATTAACCCGCATCCTAGGCCACTGAAATTCCCAAAAATATTTTTGGCACGAAAAATGCATCCGACAACCCTGAAAGTTCAGAATATGTTAGCGGCCCACAAAAGGCCTTAAATGCATTTTAGGCCTGCAAAAATGTTGAAAACTTTGGAGTCCTAAAAAAGGGGTTTACAGGCATCCTAAAGTCCAGAAAATGATGGTGGCCCAAAAACGGTGTGAGAGAGCTCTCAATGTCCCAAAAACATTTGCAGTCTGAAAGGGGCATTAACCCGCATCCTAGACCCCTGAAATGCCCACAAATATTTTTGGCCCAAAAAATGCATCCTACACCCCTGAGAGTTCCAAATATGTTAGCAGCCCAAAAAAGGCCTTAAAATGCATTTTAGGCCTGCAAAAATGTTGAAAACTTTGGAGTCCTAAAAAAGGGGTTTACAGGCATCCTAAAGTCTCGAAAATGTTGGTGGTCGAAAAACAGTGTGAGAGATCTCTGAATGTCCCCAAAACATTTGCAGCCTGAAACGGGCATTAACCCGCATCCTAGACCACTGAAATTCCCAAAAATATTATTGGTACGAAAAATGCATCCTACACCCCTGAAAGTTCAGAAAATGATGGCAGCCCAAAAAAGCCCTTAAAATGCATTTCAGGCCTGCAAAAATGTAGAAAACTTTGGAGGCCCAAAAAAGTGGTTTACAGGCATCGTAGACCCCCTAAAGTCCAGAAACCTTTGGTGGACCAAAAACTGTGCGAGAGAGCTCTGAATGTCCCAAAAACATTTGCAGCCTGAAAGGGGAATTAACCCACATCATAGACAACTGAAATTCCCAAACATAGTGTTGGCATGAAAAATGCATCCTTCACACTGAAAGTTCTGAATATTTTAGCAGCGCAAAAGAGGCCTTGATATGCATCTTAGGCCTGCAAAAATGTTGAAAACTTTGGAGGCCTAAAAAGGGGTTTACAGGCATCCGAGACCCCCTAAAATACAGAATATGTTGGTGGCCGAAAAAGAGTGTCAGAGAGCTCTGAATGTCCCAAAAACATTTGCAGCCTGAAAGGGGCATTAACCCGCATCCTAGACCACTGACTATCCTAAAAATATTTTTGGCACGAAAAATGCATCCTACGCCCCTGAAAGTTCAGAATATGTTAGCGGCCCAAAAAAGGCCTTAAATGCATTTTAAACCTGCAAAAATGTTGAAAACTTTGGAGGCCTAAAAAAGGGGTTTACAGGCATCCTAGACCCCCTAAACTCCGGACTATGTTGGTGGCCAAAAAAAGGTGTGAGAGAGCTCTGAATGTCAAAAAAACATTTGCAGCCTGAAAGGGACATTAACCCACATCCTAGACCACTGAAATTCCCAAAAATATTTTTGGGACGAAAAATGCATCCAACACCCATGAAAGTACAGAATATGTTAGCAGCCCAAAAAAGGCCTAAAAGCATCTTAGGCCTGGAAAAATGTTCAAAACTTTATAGGCTCAAAAAAGGGGTTTACAGACATCCTAGACCCCCTAAAGTCCAGAAAATGTTGGTGGCCCAAAAACAGTGTGAGAGAGCTCTGAATGTCCCAAAAACATGTGCAGTCTGAAAGGGGCATTAACCCGCATCCTAGACCCCTGAAATGCCCAAAAATATTTTTGGCCCAAAAAATGCATCCTACACCCCTGAGAGTTCAGAAAATGATGTTAGCCCAAAAAAGCCCTTAAAATGCATTTTAGGCCTGCAAAAATTCTGAAAACTTTGGAGGCCTAAAAAAGGGGTTTACAGGCATCCTAGACCCCCCTACAGTCTCAAAAATGTTGGTGGCCGAAAAACAGTGTGAGAGATCTCTGAATGTCCCCAAAACATTTGTAGTCTGAAAGGGGCATTAACCTGCATCCTAGACCAATGAAATGCGCAAAAATATTTTTGGCCCAAAAAATGCATCCTACACCCCTGGGAGTTCCAAATATGTTAGCAGCCCAAAAAAGTCCTTAAAAGCATCTTAGGCCTGGAAAAATGTTCAAAACATTATAGGCTCAAAAAGGGGTTTACAGGCATCCCAGATCCCCTAAAGTCCAGAAAATGTTGGTGGCCCAAAAATGGTGTGAGAGAGCTCTGAATGTCCCAAAATCATTTGCAGTCTGAAAGGGGCATTAACCCGCATCCTAGGCCACTGAAATTTCCAAAAATATTTTTGGCACGAAAAATGCATTCACACCCCTGAAAGTACAGAATATGTTAGCTGCCCAAAAAAGGACTTAAAAAACATCTTAGGCCTGCAAAAATGTTGAAAACTTTGGAGGCAAAAAAAAGGGGTTTACAGGCATCTTAGACCCCCTAAAGTGCAGAATATGTTGGTGGCTGAAAAACGGTGTATGATAGCTCTGAATGTCCCAAAACATTTGCAGCCTGAAAGGGGCATTAACCTGCATCCTAGACCACTGAAATTCCCAAAAATATTATTGGCACGAAAAATGCATCCTACACCCCTCAAAGTTCAGAAAATGATGGCAGCCCAAAAAAGCCCTTAAAATGCATTTTAGGCCTGCAAAAATGTAGAAAACTTTGGAGGCCCAAAAAAGTGGTTTAGAGGCATCCTAGACCCCCTAAACTCCAGACTATGTTGGTGGCCAAAAAAAGGTGTGAGAGAGCTCTGAATGTCAAAAAAACATTTGCAGCCTGAAAGGGGCATTAACCCACATCCTAGACCACTGAAATTCCCAAAAATATTTTTGGGACGAAAAATGCATCCAACACCCATGAAAGTACCGAATATGTTAGCAGCTCAAAAAAGGCCTCAAAGCATCTTAGGCCTGGAAAAATGTTCAAAACTTTATAGGCTCAAAAAAGGGGTTTACAGACATCCTAGACCCCCTAAAGTCCAGAAAATGTTGGTGGCCCAAAAACAGTGTGAGAGAGCTCTGAATGTCCCAAAAACATGTGCAGTCTGAAAGGGGCATTAACCCGCATCCTAGACCACTGAAATTCCCAAAAATATTTTTGGCCCAAAAAATGCATCCTATCCCTGAAAGTTCAGAATATGTTAGCCCAAAAAAGGCCTTAAAATGCATCTTAGGTCTGCAAAAATTCTGAAAACTTTGGATACCTAAAAAAGGGGTTTACAGGCATGCTAGACCCCCCTACAGTCTCGAAAATGTTGGAGGCCGAAAAACAGTGTGAGAGATCTCTGAATGTCCCCAAAACATTTGTAGTCTGAAAGGAGCATTAACCTGCATCCTAGACCCCTGAAATGCCCAAAAATATTTTTGGCCCAAAAAATGCATCCTAAACCCCTGAGAGTTCCAAATATTTTAGCAGCCCAAAAAAGGCCTTAAAAGCATCTTAGGCCTGGAAAAATGTTCAAAACATTATAGGCTCAAAAAAGGGGTTTACAGGCATCCCAGACCCCCTAAAGTCCAGAAAATGTTGGTGGCCCAAAAATGGTGTGAGAGAGCTCTGAATGTCCCAAAAACATTTGCAGTCTGAAAGGGGCATTAACCCGCATCCTAGGCCACTGAAATTTCCAAAAATAATTTTGGCACGAAAAATGCATCCACACCCCTGAAAGTACAGAATATGTTAGCTGCCGAAAAAAGGACATAAAAAACATCTTAGGCCTGCAAAAATGTTGAAAACTTTGGAGGCATAAAAAAGGGGTTTACAGGCATCCTAGACCCCCTAAAGTACAGAATATGTTGGTGCCTGCAAAACGGTGTATGATAGCTCTGAATGTCCCAAAACATTTGCAGCCTGAAAGGGGCATTAACCTGCATCCTAGACCACTGAAATTCCCAAAAATATTATTGGCACGAAAAATGCATCCTACACCCCTGAAAGTTCAGAAAATGATGGCAGCCCAAAAACGGTGTGAGAGAGCTCTGAATGTCCCAAAAACATTTGCAGTCTGAAAGGGGAATTAACCCGCATCCTAGACCCCTGAAATGCCCAAAAATATTTTTGGCCCAAAAAATGCATCCTTCACCCCTGAGAGTTCTGAATATGTTAGCAGCCCAAAAAAGGCCTTAAAAGCATCTTAGGCCTGGAAAAATGTTCAAAACTTTATAGGCTCAAAAAAGGGGTTTACAGGCATCCCAGACCCGCTAAAGTCCAGAAAATGTTGGTGGCCGAAAAAGAGTGTCAGAGAGCTCTGAATGTCCCAAAAACATTTGCAGCATTATCTCGCATCCTAGACCACTGAATATCCCAAAAATATTTCTGGCACAAAAAATGCATCCTGCACCCCTGAAAGTACAGAATATGTTAGCAGCCCAAAAAAGGCCTTAAATGCATTTTAGGCCTGCAAAAATGTTGAAAACTTTGGAGGCCTAAAAAAGGGGTTCACAGGCATCCTAGACCCCCTAAACTCCAGATTATGTTGGTGGCCAAAAACTGTGCGAGAGAGCTCTGAATGTCCCAAAAACATTTGCAGCCTGAAAGGGGAATTAACCCACATCCTAGACCACTGAAATTCCCAAAAATATTTTTGGTCCAAAAAATGCATATTACCCCCTGAAAGTTCAGAATATGTTAGCAGCCCAAAAAAGGCCTTAAAATGCATCTTAGGCCTGCCAAAATTTTGAAAACTTTGGAGGCCTAAAAAAGGGGTTTACAGGCATCCTAGACCCCCCTAAAGTCCAGAAAATTTTGGCGGCAGAAAAACAGTGTGAGAGATCTCTAAATGTCCCAAAAACATTTGCAGCCTGGAAGGGGAATTAACCTGCATCCTAGACCATTAAAATTCCCAAAAATATTTCTGGCACGAAAAATGCATCCTTCACCCCTGAACGTTCTGAAAATGTTGGCAGCCCAAAAAAGGCCTTAAAATGTATCTTAGGCCTGCAAAAATGTATAAAACTTTGGAGGCCCAAAAAAAAGGTTTATAGGCATCGTAGACCCCCTACAATCCAGAAAATGTTGGTGGCACAAAAACTGTGCCAGAGAGCTCTGAATGTCCCAAAAACATTTGCAGCCTGAATGGGGCATTAACCTGCATCCTAGACCACTGAAATTCCCAAAAATATTTTTGACCCGAAAAATGCATCCAACACCCCTGAAAGTACAGAATATGTTAGCAGCCCAAAAAAGGCCTAAAGCATCTTAGGCCTGGAAAAATGTTCAAAACTTTATAGGCTCAAAAAAGGGGTTTACAGGCGTCCTAGACCCCCTAAAGTCCAGAAAATATTGGTGGCCCAAAAATGGTGTGAGAAAGCTCTGCATGTCCCAAAAACATTTGCAGTCTGAAAGGGGCATTAACCCGCTTCCTAGACCCCTGAACTTCCTAAAAATATTTTTGACACGAAAAATGCATCCTACACCCCTGAAAGTACAGAATATGTTAGCGGCCCAAAAAAGGCCTTAAACGCATTTTAGGCCTGGAAAAATGTTGAAAACTTTATAGGCTCAAAAAGGGGTTTACAGGCATCCCAGACCCCCTAAAGTCCAGAATATTTTGGTGGGCCAAAAACGGTGTGAGAGAGATCTGAATGTCCCAAAAACATTTGCAGTCTGGAAGGGGAATTAACCCGCATCCTAGACCATTAAAATTCCCAAAAATATTTCTGGCACAAAAAATGCATCCTACACCCCTGAAAGTTCAGAAAATGATGGCAGCCCAAAAAGCCTTTAAAATGCATTTTAGGCCTGCAAAAATGTAGAAAACTTTGGAGGCCCAAAAAAGTGGTTTACAGGCATCGTAGACCCCCTAAAGTCCAGAAACATTTGGTGGACCAAAAACTGTGCGAGAGAGCTCTGAATGTCCCAAAAACATTTGCAGCCTGAAAGGGGAATTAACCCACATCCTAGACCACAGAAATCCCAAACATAGTGTTGGCATTAAAAATGCATCCTTCACACCTGAAAGTTCTGAATATTTTAGCAGCGCAAAAGAGGCCTTGATATGCATCTTAGGCCTGCAAAAATGTTGAAAACTTTGGAGGCCTAAAAAAGGGGTTTACAGGCATCCGAGGCCCCCTAAAATCCAGAATATGTTGGTGGCCGAAAAAGAGTGTCAGAGAGCTCTGAATGTCCCAAAAACATTTGCAGCCTGAAAGGGCCATTATCTCGCATCCTAGACCACTGAATATCCCAAAATATTTCTGGCACAAAAAATGCATCCTACACCCCTGAAAGTACAGAATATGTTAGCAGCCCAAAAAAGGCCTTAAATGCATTTTAGGCCTGCAAAAATGTTGAAAACTTTGGAGGCCTAAAAAAGGGGTTCACAGGCATCCTAGACCCCCTAAACTCCAGACTATGTTGGTGGCCAAAAACTGTGCGAGAGAGCTCTGAATGTCCCAAAAACATTTGCAGCCTGAAAGGGGAATTAACCCACATCCTAGACCACTGAAATTCCCAAACATAGTGTTGGCATGAAAAATGCATCCTTCACACCTGAAAGTTCTGAATATTTTAGCAGCGCAAAAGAGGCCTTGATATGCATCTTAGGCCTGCAAAAATGTTGAAAACTTTAGAGGCCTAAAAAAGGGGTTTACAGGCATCCTAGACCCCCTAAAGTCCAGAATATGTTGCTGGGCCAAAAACGGTGTGAGAGAGCTCTGAATGTCCCAAAAACATTTGCAGTCTGAAAGGGGCATTAACCCACATCCTAGACCCCTGAAATTCCCAAAAATATTTTTGGCCCAAGAAATGCATCCTACACCCCTGAGAGTTCCAAATATGTTAGCAGCCCAAAAAAGGCCTTAAAAGCATCTTAGGCCTGGAAAAATGTTCAAAACTTTATAGGCTCAAAAAAGGGGTTTACATGCATCCCAGACCCCCTAAAGTCCAGAAAATGTTGGTGGCCCAAAAATGGTGTGAGAGAGCTCTGAATGTCCCAAAAACATTTGCAGTCTGAAAGGGGCATTAACCCGCATCCTAGGCCACTGAAATTTCCAAAAATATTTTTGGCACGAAAAATGCATCCTACACCCCTGAAAGTACAGAATATGTTAGCAGCCCAAAAAAGGCCTTAAAATGCATTTTAGGCCTGCAAAAATGTTGAAAACTTTGGAGGCATAAAAAAGGGGTTTACAGGCATCCTAGACCCCCGAAAGTCCAGAATATGTTGGTGGCTGAAAAACGGTGTATGATAGCTCTGAATGTCCCAAAACATTTGCAGCCTGAAAGGGGCATTAACCCGCATCCTAGACCACTGAAATTCCCAAAAATATTATTGGCACGAAAAATGCATCCTACACCCCTGAAAGTTCAGAAAATGATGTTAGCCCAAAAAAGCCCTTAAAATGCATTTTAGGCCTGCAAAAATGTAGAAAACTTTGGAGGCCCAAAAAAGTGGTTTACAGGCATCGTAGACCCCCTAAAGTCCAGAAACGTTTGGTGGACCAAAAACTGTGCGAGAGAGCTCTGAATGTCCCAAAAACATTTGCAACCTGAAAGGGGAATTAACCCACATCCTGGACCACTGAAATTCCAAAACATAGTGTTGGCAAGAAAAAGGCATCCCTCACACCTGAAAGTTCTGAATATTTTAGCAGCGCAAAAGAGGCCTTGATATGCATCTTAGGCCTGCAAAAATGTTGAAAACTTTGGAGGCCTAAAAAAGGGGTTTACAGACATCCGAGACCCCCTAAAATCCAGAATATGTTGGTGGCCGAAAAAGAGTGTCAGAGAGCTCTGAATGTCCCAAAAACATTTGCAGCCTGAAAAGGGCATTAACCCGCATCCTAGACCACTGACTATCCCAAAAATATTTCTGGCACGAAAAATGCATCCGACAACCCTGAAAGTTCAGAATATGTTAGCGGCCCAAAAAAGGCCTTAAATGCATTTTAGGCCTGCAAAAATGTTGAAAACTTTGGAGTCCTAAAAAAGAGGTTTACAGGCATCCTAGACCCCCTAAAGTCCAGAAAATGATGGTGGCCCAAAAACGGTGTGAGAGAGCTCTGAATGTCCCAAAAACATTTGCAGTCTGAAAAGGGCATTAACCCGCATCCTAGACCACTGACTATCCCAAAAATATTTCTGGCACGAAAAATGCATCCGACAACCCTGAAAGTTCCGAATATGTTAGCAGCCCAAAAAAGGCCTTAAAAGCATCTTAGGCCTGGAAAAATGTTCAAAACTTTATAGGCTCAAAAAAGGGGTTTACAGGCATCCCAGACCCCCTAAAGTCCAGAAAATGTTGGTGGCCCAAAAATGGTGTGAGAGAGCTCTGAATGTCCCAAAAACATTTGCAGTCTGAAAGGGGCATTAACCTGCATCCTAGGCCACTGAAATTTCCAAAAATATTTTTGGCACGAAAAATGCATCCTACACCCCTGAAAGTACAGAATATGTTAGCAGCCCAAAAAAGGCCTTAAAATGTATTTTAGGCCTGCAAAAATGTTGAAAACTTTGGAGGCATAAAAAAGGGGTTTACAGGCATCCTAGACCCCCGAAAGTCCAGAATATGTTGGTGGCTGAAAAACGGTGTATGATAGCTCTGAATGTCCCAAAACATTTGCAGCCTGAAAGGGGCATTAACCCGCATCCTAGACCACTGAAATTCCCAAAAATATTATTGGCACGAAAAATGCATCCTACACCCCTGAAAGTTCAGAAAATGATGGCAGCCCAAAAAAGCCCTTAAAATGCATTTTAGGCCTGCAAAAATGTAGAGAACTTTGGAGGCCCAAAAAAGTGGTTTAGAGGCATCGTAGACCCCCTAAAGTCCAGAAACGTTTGGTGGACCAAAAACTGTGCGAGAGAGCTCTGAATGTCCCAAAAACATTTGCAGCCTGAAAGGGGAATTAACCCACATCCTAGACCACTGAAATTCCCAAACATAGTGTTGGCAAGAAAAATGCATCCTTCACACCTGAAAGTTCTGAATATTTTACCAGCGCAAAAGAGGCCTTGATATGCATCTTAGGCCTGCAAAAATGTTGCCCAAAAACGGTGTGAGAGAGCTCTGAATGTCCCAAAAACATTTGCAGTCTGAAAGGGGAATTAACCCGCATCCTAGACCCCTGAAATGCCCAAAAATATTTTTGGCCCAAAAAATGCATCCTACACCCCTGAGAGTTCCGAATATGTTAGCAGCCCAAAAAAGGCCTTAAAAGCATCTTAGGCCTGGAAAAATGTTCAAAACTTTATAGGCTCAAAAAAGGGGTTTACAGGCATCCCAGACCCCCTAAAGTCCAGAAAATGTTGGTGGCCCAAAAATGGTGTGAGAGAGCTCTGAATGTCCCAAAAACATTTGCAGTCTGAAAGGGGCATTAACCCGCATCCTAGACCCCTGAAATTCCCAAAAATATTGTTGGTCCAAAAAATGCATACTACCCCCTGAAAGTTCATAATATGTTAGCAGCCCAAAAAAGGCCTTAAAATGATTCTTAGGCCTGCAAAAATTTTGAAAACTTTGGAGGCCTAAAAAAGGGGTTTACAGGCATCCTAGACCCCCCTAAAGTCCAGAAAATGTTGGCGGTAGAAAAACAGTGTGAGAGATCTCTAAATGTCCCAAAAACATTTGCAGCCTGGAAGGGGAATTAACCCGCATCCTAGACCATTAAAATTCCCAAAAATATTTCTGACACGAAAAATGCATCCTACACCCCTGAAAGTTCCGAAAATGTTGTCAGCCCAAAAAAGGCCTTAAAATGTATCTTAGGCCTGCAAAAATGTATAAAACTTTGGAGGCCCAAAAAAAAGGTTTATAGGCATCGTAGACCCCCTACAATCCAGAAAATGTTGGTGGCACAAAAACTGTGCCAGAGAGCGCTGAATGTCCCAAAAACATTTGCAGCCTGAATGGGGCATTAACCTGCATCCTAGACCACTGAAATTCCCAAAAATATTGTTGGCCCGAAAAATGCATCCAACACCCCTGAAAGTACAGAATATGTTAGCAGCCAAAAAAAGGCCTTTAATGCATTTTAGGCCTGCAAAAATGTTGAAAACTTTGGAGGCCTAAAAAAGGGGTTTACAGGCATCCTACACCCCCTAAACTCCAGACTATGTTGGTGGCCATAAAAAGGTGTGAGAGAGCTCTGAATGTCAAAAAAACATTTGCAGTCTGAAAGGGGCATTAACCCGCATCCTAGACCCCTGAATATCCCAAAAATATTTCTGGCACGAAAAATGCATCCGACAACCCTGAAAGTTCAGAATATGTTAGCGGCCCAAAAAAGGCCTAAAATGCATTTTAGGCCTGCAAAAATGTTGAAAACTTTGGAGTCCTAAAAAAGGGGTTTACAGGCATCCTAGACCCCCTAAAGTCCAGAATATGTTGGTGGCTGAAAAACGGTGTATGATAGCACTGAATGTCCCAAAACATTTGCAGCCTGAAAGGGGCATTAACCCGCATCCTAGACCACTGAAATTCCCAAAAATATTATTGGCACGAAAAATGCATCCTACACCCCTGAAAGTTCAGAAAATGATGGCAGCCCAAAAAAGCCCTTAAAATGCATTTTAGGCCTGCAAAAATGTAGAAAACTTTGGAGGCCCATAAAAGTGGTTTACAGGCATCGTAGACCCCCTAAATTCCAGAAACTTTTGGTGGTCCAAAAACTGTGCGAGAGAGCTCTGAAAGTCCCAAAAACATTTGCAGCCTGAAAGGGGAATTAACCCACATCCTAGACCACTAAAATTCCCAAACATAGTGTTAGCATGAAAAATGCATCCTTCACACCTGAAAGTTCTGAATATTTTAGCAGCGCAAAAGAGGCCTTGATATGCATCTTAGGCCTGCAAAAATGTTGAAAACTTTGGAGGCCTAAAAAAGGGGTTTACAGGCATCTGAGACCCCCTAAAATCCAGAATATGTTGGTGGCCAAAAAAGAGTGTCAGAGAGCTCTGAATGTCCCAAAAACATCTGCAGGCTGAAAGGGGCATTAACCCGCATCCTAGACCACTGAATATCCCAAAAATATTTCTGGCACGAAAAATGCACCGACAACCCTGAAAGCTCAGAATATGTTAGCGGCCCAAAAAAGGCCTTAAATGCATTTTAGGCCTGCAAAAATGTTGAAAACTCTGGAGTCCTAAAAAAGGGGTTTACAGGCATCCTAGACCCCCTAAAGTCCAGAAAATGATGGTGGCCCAAAAACGGTTTGAAAGAGCTCTGAATGTCCCAAAAACATTTGCAGTCTGAAAGGGGCATTAACCAGCATCCTAGACCCCTGAAATGCCCAAAAATATTTTTGGCCCAAAAAATGCATCCTACACCCCTGAGAGTTCCGAATATGTTAGCAGCCCAAAAAAGGCCTTAAAAGCATCTTAGGCCTGGAAAAATGTTCAAAACTTTATAGGCTCAAAAAAGGGGTTTACAGGCACCCTAGACCCCCTAAAGTCCAGAATATTTTGGTGGGCCAAAAACGGTGTGAGAGAGATCTGAATGTCCCAAAAACATTTGCAGTCTGGAAGGGGAATTAACCCGCATCCTAGACCATTAAAATTCCCAAAAATATTTCTGGCACAAAAAATGCATCCTACACCCCTGAAAGTTCAGAAAATGATGGCAGCCCAAAAAGCCTTTAAAATGCATTTTAGGCCTGCAAAAATGTAGAAAACCTTGGAGGCCCAAAAAGTGGTTTACAGTCATCGTAGACCCCCTAAAGTCCAGAAACATTTGGTGGACCAAAAACTGTGCGAGAGAGCTCTGAATGTCCCAAAAACATTTGCAGCCTGAAAGGGGAATTAACCCACATCCTAGACCACAGAAATCCCAAACATAGTGTTGGCATTAAAAATGCATCCTTCACACCTGAAAGTTCTGAATATTTTAGCAGCGCAAAAGAGGCCTTGATATGCATCTTAGGCCTGCAAAAATGTTGAAAACTTTGGAGGCCTAAAAAAGGGGTTTACAGGCATCCGAGACCCCCTAAAATCCAGAATATGTTGGTGGCCGAAAAAGAGTGTCAGAGAGCTCTGAATGTGCCAAAAACATTTGAAGCCTGAAAGGGGCATTATCTCGCATCCTAGACCACTGAATATCCCAAAAATATTTCTGGCACGAAAAATGCATCCGACAACCCTGAAAGTTCAGAATATGTTAGCGGCCCAAAAAAGGCCTTAAATGCATTTTAGGCCAGCAAAAATGTTGAAAACTTTGGAGTCCTAAAAAAGGGGTTTACAGGCCTCCTAGACCCCCTAAAGTCCAGAAAATGTTGGTTGCCCAAAAACGGTGTCAGAGACCTCTGAATGTCCCAAAAACATGTGCAGCCTGAAAGGGGCATTAACCAGCATCCTAGGCCACTGATATTCGCCAAAATATTTTTGGCACGAAAAATGCATCCAACACCCCTAAAAGTACAGAATATGTTAGCAGCCCAAAAAGGCCTTAAAAGCATCTTAGGCCTGGAAAAATGTTGAAAACTTTAAAGGCTCAAAAAAGGTGTTTACAGGCGTCCTAGACCCCCTAAAGTCCAGAACATATTGGTGGCCCAAAAATGGTGTGAGAAAGCTCTGCATGTGCCAAAAACATTTGCAGTCTGAAAGGGGCATTAACCCGCTTCCTAGACCCCTGAAATTCCTAAAAATATTTTTGACACAAAAAATGCATCCTACACCCCTGAAAGTACAGAATATGTTAGCAGCCCAAAAAAGGCCTTAAATGCATTTTAGGCCTGCAAAAATGTTGAAAACTTTGGAGGCCTAAAAAAGGGGTTTACAGGCATCCTAGACCCCCCTAAAGTCCAGAAAATGTTGGCGGCAGAAAAACAGTGTGAGAGATCTCTAAATGTCCCAAAAACGTGTGCAGCCTGGAAGGGGAATTAACCCGCATCCTAGACCATTAAAATTCCCAAAAATATTTCTGGCACGAAAAATGCATCCTACACCCCTGAAAGTTCTGAAAATGTTGGCAGCCCAAAAAAGGCCTTAAAATGTATCTTAGGCCTGCAAAAATGTATAAAACTTTGGAGGCCCAAAAAAAAGGTTTATAGGCATCGTAGACCCCCTAAACTCCAGACTATGTTGGTGGCCAAAAACTGTGCGAGAGAGCTCTGAATGTCCCAAAAACATTTGCAGCCTGAAAGGGGAATTAACCCACATCCTAGACCACTGAAATTCCCAAACATAGTGTTGGCATGAAAAATGCATCCTTCACACCTGAAAGTTCTGAATATTTTAGCAGCGCAAAAGAGGCCTTGATATGCATCTTAGGCCTGCAAAAATGTTGAAAAATTTAGAGGCCTAAAAAAGGGGTTTACAGGCATCCTAGACCCCCTAAAGTCCAGAATATGTTGGTGGGCCAAAAACGGTGTGAGAGAGCTCTGAATGTCCCAAAAACATTTGCAGTCTGAAAGGGGCATTAACCCGCATCCTAGACCCCTGAAATTCCCAAAAATATTTTTGGTCCAAAAATGCATACTACCCCCTGAAAGTTCAGAATATGTTAGCAGCCCAAAAAAGGCCTTAAAATGCATCTTAGGCCTGCAAAAAATTTGAAAACTTTGGAGGCCTAAAAAGGGGTTTACAGGCATCCTAGACCCCCCTAAAGTCCAGAAAATGTTGGTGGCAGAAAAACAGTGTGAGAGATCTCTGAATGTCCCAAACACATTTGCAGTCTGAAAGGGGCATTAACCCGCACCCTAGACCCCTGAAATGCCCAAAAATATTTTTGGCCCAAAAAATGCATCCTACACCCCTGAGAGTTCCGAATATGTTAGCAGCCCAAAAAAGGCCTTAAACGCATTTTAGGCCTGGAAAAATGTTCAAAACTTTATGGGCTCAAAAAAGGGGTTTACAGGCATCCTAGACCCCCTAAAGTCCAGAATATGTTGTTGGGCCAAAAACGGTGTGAGAGAGCTCTGAATGTCCCAAAAACATTTGCAGTCTGAAAGGGTCATTAACCTGCATCCTAGACCCCTGAAATTCCCAAAAATATTTTTGGTCCAAAAAATGCATCCTACCCCCTAAAAGTTCATAATATGTTAGCAGCCCAAAAAAGGCCTTAAAATGCATCTTAGGCCTGCAAAATTTTGAAAACTTTGGAGGCCTAAAAAAGGGGTTTACAGGCATCCTAGACCCCCCTAAAGTCCAGAAAATGTTGGCGGCAGAAAAACAGTGTGAGAGATCTCTAAATGTCCCAAAAACATTTGCAGCCTGGAAGGGGAATTAACCCGCATCCTAGACCATTAAAATTCCCAAAAATATTTCTGGCACGAAAAATGCATCCTACACCCCTGAAAGTTCTGAAAATGTTGGCAGCCCAAAAAAGGCCTTAAAATGTATCTTAGGCCTGCAAAAATGAAGAAAACTTTATAGGCTCAAAAAAGGGGTTTACAGGCATCCTAGACCCGCTAAAGTCCAGAAAATGTTGGTTGCGCAAAAACGGTGTCAGAGAGCTCTGAATGTCCCAAAAACATTTGCAGCCTAAAAGGGGCATTATCCCGCATCCTAGGCCACTGATATTCGCCAAAATATTTTTGGCACGAAAAATGCATCCAACATCCCTAAAAGTACAGAATATGTTAGCAGCCCAAAAAAGGCCTTAAAAGCATCTTAGGCCTGGAAAAATGTTGAAAACTTTATAGGCTCAAAAAAGGGGTTTACAGGCGTCCTAGACCCCCTAAAGTCCAGAAAATATTGGTGGCCCAAAAATGGTGTGAGAAAGCTCTGCATGTCCCAAAAACATTTGCAGTCTGAAAGGGGCATTAACCCGCATCCTAGGCCACTGAAATTTCCAAAAATATTTTTGCCACGAAAAATGCATCCTACACCCCTGAAAGTATAGAATATGTTAGCAGCCCAAAAAAGGCCTTAAAATGCATTTTAGGCCTGCAAAAATGTTGAAAACTTTGGAGGCATAAAAAAGGGGTTTACAGGCATCCTAGACCCCCGAAAGTCCAGAATATGTTGGTGGCTGAAAAACGGTGTATGATAGCTCTGAATGTCCCAAAACATTTGCAGCCTGAAAGGGGCATTAACCCGCATCCTAGACCACTGAAATTCCCAAAAATATTATTGGCACGAAAAATGCATCCTACACCCCTGAAAGTTCAGAAAATGATGGCAGCCCAAAAAAGCCCTTAAAATGCATTTTAGGCCTGCAAAAATGTAGAAAACTTTGGAGGCCCAAAAAAGTGGTTTACAGGCATCGTAGACCCCCTAAAGTCTAGAAACGTTTGGTGGACCAAAAACTGTGCGAGAGAGCTCTGAATGTCCCAAAAACATTTGCAGCCTGAAAGGGGCATTAACCCGCATCCTAGACCACTGACTATCCCAAAAATATTTCTGGCACGAAAAATGCATCCGACAACCCTGAAAGTTCAGAATATGTTAGAGGCCCAAAAAAGGCCTTAAATGCATTTTAGGCCTGCAAAAATGTTGAAAACTTTGGAGTCCTAAAAAAGGGGTTTACAGGCATCCTAGACCCCCTAAAGTCCAGAAAATGATGGTGGCCCAAAAACGGTGTGAGAGAGCTCTGAATGTCCCAAAAACATTTGCAGTCTGAAAGGGGAATTAACCCGCATCCTAGACCCCTGAAATGCCCAAAAATATTTTTGGCCCAAAAAATGCATCCCACACCCCTGAGAGTTCCGAATATGTTAGCAGCCCAAAAAAGGCCTTAAAAGCATCTTAGGCCTGGAAAAATGTTCAAAACTTTATAGGCTCAAAAAAGGGGTTTACAGGCATCCCAGACCCGCTAAAGTCCAGAAAATGTTGGTGGCCGAAAAAGAGTGTCAGAGAGCTCTGAATGTCCCAAAAACTTTTGCAGCATTATCTTGCATCCTAGACCACTGAATATCCCAAAAATATTTCTGGCACAAAAAATGCATCCTACACCCCTGAAAGTACAGAATATGTTAGCAGCCCAAAAAAGGCCTTAAATGCATTTTAGGCCTGCAAAAATGTTGAAAACTTTGGAGGCCTAAAAAAGGGGTTCACAGGCATCCTAGACCCCCTAAACTCCAGACTATGTTGGTGGCCAAAAACTGTGCGAGAGAGCTCTGAATGTCCCAAAAACATTTGCAGCCTGAAAGGGGAATTAACCCACATCCTAGACCACTGAAATTCCCAAAAATATTTTTGGTCCAAAAAATGCATATTACCCCTGAAAGTTCAGAATATGTTAGCAGCCCAAAAAAGGCCTTAAAATGCATCTTAGGCCTGCAAAAATTTTGAAAACTTTGGAGGCCTAAAAAGGGGTTTACAGGCATCCTAGACCCCCCTAAAGTCCAGAAAATGTTGGTGGCAGAAAAACAGTGTGAGAGATCTCTGAATGTCCCAAAAACATTTACAGTCTGAAAGGGGCATTAACCCGCACCCTAGACCCCTGAAATGCCCAAAAATATTTTTGGCCCAAAAAATGCATCCTACACCCCTGAGAGTTCCGAATATGTTAGCAGCCCAAAAAAGGCCTTAAACGCATTTTAGGCCTGGAAAAATGTTCAAAACTTTATAGGCTCAAAAAAGGGGTTTACAGGCATCCTAGACCCCCTAAAGTCCAGAATATGTTGTTGGGCCAAAAACGGTGTGAGAGAACTCTGAATGTCCCAAAAACATTTGCAGTCTGAAAGGGGCATTAACCCGCATCCTAGACCCCTGAAATTCCCAAAAATATTTTTGGTTCAAAAAATGCATCCTACCCCCTGAAAGTTCATAATATGTTAGCAGCCCAAAAAAGGCCTTAAAATGCATCTTAGGCCTGCCAAAATTTTGAAAACTTTGGAGGCCTAAAAAAGGGGTTTACAGGCATCCTAGACCCCCCTAAAGTCCAAAAAATTTTGGCGGCAGAAAAACAGTGTGAGAGATCTCTAAATGTCCCAAAAACATTTGCAGCCTGGAAGGGGAATTAACCTGCATCCTAGACCATTAAAATTCCCAAAAATATTTCTGGCACGAAAAATGCATCCTTCACCCCTGAACGTTCTGAAAATGTTGGCAGCCCAAAAAAGGCCTTAAAATGTATCTTAGGCCTGCAAAAATGTATAAAACTTTGGAGGCCCAAAAAAAAGGTTTATAGGCATCGTAGACCCCCTACAATCCAGAAAATGTTGGTGGCACAAAAACTGTGCCAGAGAGCTCTGAATGTCCCAAAAACATTTGCAGCCTGAATGGGGCATTAACCTGCATCCTAGACCACTGAAATTCCCAAAAATATTTTTGACCCGAAAAATGCATCCAACACCCCTGAAAGTACAGAATATGTTAGCAGCCCAAAAAAGGCCTAAAGCATCTTAGGCCTGGAAAAATGTTCAAAACTTTATAGGCTCAAAAAAGGGGTTTACAGACATCCTAGACCCCCTAAAGTCCAGAAAATGTTGGTGGCACAAAAACTGTGCCAGAGAGCTCTGAATGTCCCAAAAACATTTGCAGCCTGAATGGGGCATTAACCTGCATCCTAGACCACTGAAATTCCCAAAAATATTTTTGACCCGAAAAATGCATCCAACACCCCTGAAAGTACAGAATATGTTAGCAGCCCAAAAAAGGCCTTTAATGCATTTTAGGCCTGCAAAAATGAAAAAAACTTTATAGGCTCAAAAAAGGGGTTTACAGGCATCCTAGACCCGCTAAAGTCCAGAAAATGTTGGTTGCGCAAAAACGGTGTCAGAGAGCTCTGAATGTCCCAAAAACATTTGCAGCCTAAAAGGGGCATTATCCCGCATCCTAGGCCACTGATATTCGCCAAAATATTTTTGGCACGAAAAATGCATCCAACATCCCGAAAAGTACAGAATATGTTAGCAGCCCAAAAAAGGCCTTAAAAGCATCTTAGGCCTGGAAAAATGTTGAAAACTTTATAGGCTCAAAAAAGGGGTTTACAGGCGTCCTAGACCCCCTAAAGTCCAGAAAATATTGGTGGCCCAAAAATGGTGTGAGAAAGCTCTGCATGTCCCAAAAACATTTGCAGTCTGAAAGGGGCATTAACCCGCTTCCTAGACCCCTGAACTTCCTAAAAATATTTTTGACACGAAAAATGCATCCTACACCCCTGAAAGTACAGAATATGTTAGCAGCCCAAAAAAGGCCTTAAACGCATTTTAGGCCTGGAAAAATGTTGAAAACTTTATAGGCTCAAAAAGGGGTTTACAGGCATCCCAGACCCCCTAAAGTCCAGAATATTTTGGTGGGCCAAAAACGGTGTGAGAGAGATCTGAATGTCCCAAAAACATTTGCAGTCTGGAAGGGGAATTAACCCGCATCCTAGACCATTAAAATTCCCAAAAATATTTCTGGCACAAAAAATGCATCCTACACCCCTGAAAGTTCAGAAAATGATGGCAGCCCAAAAAGCCTTTAAAATGCATTTTAGGCCTGCAAAAATGTAGAAAACTTTGGAGGCCCAAAAAAGTGGTTTACAGGCATCGTAGACCCCCTAAAGTCCAGAAACATTTGGTGGACCAAAAACTGTGCGAGAGAGCTCTGAATGTCCCAAAAACATTTGCAGCCTGAAAGGGGAATTAACCCACATCCTAGACCACAGAAATCCCAAACATAGTGTTGGCATTAAAAATGCATCCTTCACACCTGAAAGTTCTGAATATTTTAGCAGCGCAAAAGAGGCCTTGATATGCATCTTAGGCCTGCAAAAATGTTGAAAACTTTGGAGGCCTAAAAAAGGGGTTTACAGGCATCCGAGGCCCCCTAAAATCCAGAATATGTTGGTGGCCGAAAAAGAGTGTCAGAGAGCTCTGAATGTCCCAAAAACATTTGCAGCCTGAAAGGGGCATTATCTCGCATCCTAGACCACTGAATATCCCAAAAATATTTCTGGCACAAAAAATGCATCCTACACCCCTGAAAGTACAGAATATGTTAGCAGCCCAAAAAAGGCCTTAAATGCATTTTAGGCCTGCAAAAATGTTGAAAACTTTGGAGGCCTAAAAAAGGGGTTCACAGGCATCCTAGACCCCCTAAACTCCAGACTATGTTGGTGGCCAAAAACTGTGCGAGAGAGCTCTGAATGTCCCAAAAACATTTGCAGCCTGAAAGGGGAATTAACCCACATCCTAGACCACTGAAATTCCCAAACATAATGTTGGCATGAAAAATGCATCCTTCACACCTGAAAGTTCTGAATATTTTAGCAGCGCAAAAGAGGCCTTGATATGCATCTTAGGCCTGCAAAAATGTTGAAAACTTTAGAGGCCTAAAAAAGGGGTTTACAGGCATCCTAGACCCCCTAAAGTCCAGAATATGTTGCTGGGCCAAAAACGGTGTGAGAGAGCTCTGAATGTCCCAAAAACATTTGCAGTCTGAAAGGGGCATTAACCCACATCCTAGACCCCTGAAATTCCCAAAAATATTTTTGGTCCAAAAAATGCATCCTACACCCCTGAGAGTTCCGAATATGTTAGCAGCCCAAAAAAGGCCTTAAACGCATTTTAGGCCTGGAAAAATGTTCAAAACTTTATAGGCTCAAAAAAGGGGTTTACCGGCATCCTAGACCCCCTAATGTCCAGAATATGTTGTTGGGCCAAAAACGGTGTGAGAGAGCTCTGAATGTCCCAAAAACATTTGCAGTCTGAAAGGGGCATTAACCCACATCCTAGACCCCTGAAATTCCCAAAAATATTTTTGGTCCAAAAAATGCATCCTACCCCCTGAAAGTTCATAATATGTTAGCAGCCCAAAAAAGGCCTTAAAATGCATCTTAGGCCTGCAAAAATTTTGAAAACTTTGGAGGCCTAAAAAAGGGGTTTACAGGCATCCTAGACCCCCCTTAAGTCCAGAAAATTTTGGCGGCAGAAAAACAGTGTGAGAGATCTCTAAATGTCCCAAAAACATTTGCAGCCTGGAAGGGGAATTAACCTGCATCCTAGACCATTAAAATTCCCAAAAATATTTCTGGCACGAAAAATGCATCCTACACCCCTGAAAGTTCTGAAAATGTTGGCAGCCCAAAAAAGGCCTTAAAATGTATCTTAGGCCTGGAAAAATGTATAAAACTTTGGAGGCCCAAAAAAAAGGTTTATAGGCATCGTAGACCCCCTACAATCCAGAAAATGTTGGTGGCACAAAAACTGTGCCAGAGAGCTCTGAATGTCCCAAAAACATTTGCAGCCTGAATGGGGCATTAACCTGCATCCTACACCACTGAAATTCCCAAAAATATTTTTGGCCCGAAAAATGCATTCAACACCCCTGAAAGTACAGAATATGTTAACAGCCCAAAAAAGGCCTTTAATGTATCTTAGGCCTGCAAAAATGAAGAAAACTTTATAGGCTCAAAAAAGGGGTTTACAGGCATCCTAGACCCGCTAAAGTCCAGAAAATGTTGGTTGCGCAAAAACGGTGTCAGAGAGCTCTGAATGTCCCAAAAACATTTGCAGCCTAAAAGGGGCATTATCCCGCATCCTAGGCCACTGATATTCGCCAAAATATTTTTGGCATGAAAAATGCATCCAACACCCCTAAAAGTACAGAATATGTTAGCAGCCCAAAAAAGGCCTTAAAAGCATCTTAGGCCTGGAAAAATGTTGAAAACTTTATAGGCTCAAAAAAGGGGTTTACAGGCGTCCTAGACCCCCTAAAGTCCAGAAAATATTGGTGGCCCAAAAATGGTGTGAGAAAGCTCTGCATGTCCCAAAAACATTTGCAGTCTGAAAGGGGCATTAACCCGCTTCCTAGACCCCTGAAATTCCTAAAAATATTTTTGACACGAAAAATGCATCCTACACCCCTGAAAGTACAGAATATGTTAGCAGCCCAAAAAAGGCCTTAAATGCAGTTTAGGCCTGCAAAAATGTTGAAAACTTTGGAGGCCTAAAAAAGGGGTTTACAGGCATCCTAGACCCCCTAAACTCCAGACTATGTTGGTGGCCAAAAAAAGGTGTGAGAGAGCTCTGAATGTCAAAAAAAACATTTGCAGCCTGAAAGGGGCATTAATCCACATCCTAGACCACTGAAATTCCCAAAACTATTTTTGGGACGAAAAATGCATCCAACAACCATGAAAGTACAGCATATGTTAGCAGCCCAAAAAAGGCCTAAAGCATCTTAGGCCTGGAAAAATGTTCAAAACTTTATAGGCTCAAAAAAGGGGTTTACAGACATCCTAGACACCCTAAAGTCCAGAAAATATTGGTGGCCCAAAAATGGTGTGAGAAAGATCTGCATGTCCCAAAAACATTTGGAGTCTGAAAGGGGCATTAACCCGCTTCCTAGACCCCTGAAATGCCCAAAAATATTTTTGGCCCAAAAAATGCATCCTACACCCCTGAGAGTTCCAAATATGTTAGCAGCCCAAAAAAGGCCTTAAAAGCATCTTAGGCCTGGAAAAATGTTCAAAACTTTATAGGCTCAAAAAAGGGGTTTACAGGCATCCCAGACCCCCTAAAGTCCAGAAAATGTTGGTGGCCCAAAAATGGTGTGAGAGAGCTCTGAATGTCCCAAAAACATTTGCAGTCTGAAAGGGGCATTAACCCGCATCCTAGGCCACAGAAATTCCCAAAAATATTATTGGCACGAAAAATGCATCCTACACCCCTGAAAGTTCAGAAAATGATGGCAGCCCAAAAAAGCCCTTAAAATGCATTTTAGGCCGGCAAAAATGTTGAAAGCTTTGGAGGCATAAAAAAGGGGTTTACAGGCATCCTAGACCCCCGAAAGTCCAGAATATGTTGGTGGCTGAAAAACGGTGTATGATAGCTCTGAATGTCCCAAAACATTTGCAGCCTGAAAGGGGCATTAACCCGCATCCTAGACCACTGAAATTCCCAAAAATATTATTGGCACGAAAAATGCATCCTACACCCCTGAAAGTTCAGAAAATGATGGCAGCCCAAAAAAGCCCTTAAAATGCATTTTAGGCCTGCAAAAATGTTGAAAACTTTGGAGGCCTAAAAAAGGGGTTCACAGGCATCCTAGACCCCCTAAACTCCAGACTGTGTTGGTGGCCAAAAACTGTGCGAGAGAGCTCTGAATGTCCCAAAAACATTTGCAGCCTGAAAGGGGAATTAACCCACATCCTAGACCACTGAAATTCCCAAACATAGTGTTGGCATGAAAAATGCATCCTTCACACCTGAAAGTTCTGAATATTTTAGCAGCGCAAAAGAGGCCTTGATATGCATCTTAGGCCTGCAAAAATGTTGAAAACTTTAGAGGCCTAAAAAAGGGGTTTACAGGCATCCTAGACCCCCTAAAGTCCAGAATATGTTGCTGGGCCAAAAACGGTGTGAGAGAGCTCTGAATGTCCCAAAAACATTTGCAGCCTGAAAGGGGAATTAACCCACATCCTAGACCACTGAAATTCCCAAACATAGTGTTGGCATGAAAAATTCATCCTTCACACCTGAAAGTTCTGAATATTTTAGCAGCGCAAAAGAGGCCTTGATATGCATCTTAGGCCTGCAAAAATGTTGAAAACTTTGGAGGCCTAAAAAAGGGGTTTACAGGCATCCGAGACCCCCTAAAATCCAGAATATGTTGGTGGCCGAAAAAGAGTGTCAGAGAGCTCTGAATGTCCCAAAACCATTTGCAGCCTGAAAGGGGCATTAACCCGCATCCTAGACCACTGACTATCCCAAAAATATTTCTGGCACGAAAAATGCATCCGACAAACCTGAAAGTTCAGAATATGTTAGCGGCCCAAAAAAGGCCTTAAATGCATTTTAGGCCTGCAAAAATATTGAAAACTTTGGAGTCCTAAAAAAGGGGTTTACAGGCATCCTAGACCCCCTAAAGTCCAGAAAATGATGGTGGCCCAAAAACGGTGTGAAAGAGCTCTGAATGTCCCAAAAACATTTGCAGTCTGAAAGGGGCATTAACCCGCATCCTAGACCCCTGAAATGCCCAAAAATATTTTTGGCCCAAAAAATGCATCCTACACCCCTGAGAGTTCCGAATATGTTAGCAGCCCAAAAAAAGGCAGTAAAATGCATTTTAGGCCTGCAAAAATTTTGAAAACTTTGGAGGCCTAAAAAAGGGGTTTACAGGCATCCTAGACCCCCTAAAGTCCAGAAAATGTTGGCGGCAGAAAAACTGTGTGAGAGATCTCTGAATGTCCCAAAAACATTTGCAGCCTGGAAGGGGAATTAACCCTCATCCTAGACCATTAAAATTCCCAAAAATATTTCTGGCACGAAAAATGCATCCTACACCCCTGAAAGTTCCGAAAATGTTGGCAGCCCAAAAAAGGCCTTAAAATGTATCTTAGGCCTGCAAAAATGTATAAAACTTTGGAGGCCCAAAAAAAAGGTTTATAGGCATCGTAGACCCCCTACAATCCAGAAAATGTTGGTGGCACAAAAACTGTTCCAGAGAGCTCCTAATGTCCCAAAAACATTTGCAGCCTGAATGGGGCATTAACCTGCATCCTAGACCACTGAAATTTCCAAAAATATTTTTGGCCCGAAAAATGCATCCAACACCCCGGAAAGTACAGAATATGTTAGCAGCCCAAAAAAGGCCTTTAATGCATCTTAGGCCTGCAAAAATGATGAAAACTTTATAGGCTCAAAAAAGGGGTTTACAGGTATCCTAGACCCGCTAAAGTCCAGAAAATGTTGGTTGCGCAAAAATGGTGTCAGATAGCTCTGAATGTCCCAAAAACATTTGCAGCCTAAAATGGGCATTATCCCACATCCTAGGCCACTGATATTCGCCAAAATATTTTTGGCACGAAAAATGCATCCAACACCCCTAAAAGTACAGAATATGTTAGCAGCCCAAAAAAGGCCTTAAAAGCATCTTAGTCCTGGAAAAATGTTGAAAACTTTATAGGTTCAAAAAAGGGGTTTACAGGCGTCCTAGACCCCCTAAAGTCCAGAAAATATTGGTGGCCCAAAAATGGTGTGAGAAAGCTCTGCATGTCTCAAAAACATTTGCAGTCTGAAAGGGGCATTAACCCGCTTCCTAGACCCCTGAAATTCCTAAAAATATTTTTGACACGAAAAATGCATCCTGCACCCCTGAAAGTACAGAATATGTTAGCAGCCCAAAAAAGGCCTTAAAAGCATTTTAGGCCTGCAAAAATGTTCAAAATTTTATAGGCTCAAATAATGGGTTTACAGGCATCCTAGACCCCCTTAAGTCCAGAAAATATTGGTGGCCCAAAAACAGTGTGAGAGAGCTCTGAATGTCCCAAAAACATTTGCAGTCTGAAAGGGGCATTAACCCGCATCCTAGACCCCTGAAATTCCCAAAAATATTTTTGGCCCAAAAAATGCATCCTACCCCCTGAAAATTCAGAATATATTAGCCCAAAAAAGGCCTTAAAAGGCATTTTAGGCCTGCAAAAATTTTGTAAACTTTGGAGGCCTAAAAAAGGGGTTTTTCAGGCATCCCAGACCCCTAAAGTCCAGAAAATGTTGGTGGCCCAAAAATGGTGTGAGAGAGCTCTGAATGTCCCAAAAACATTTGCAGTCTGAAAGGGGCATTAACCCGCATCCTAGGCCACTGAAATTCCCAAAAATATTTTTGGCACGAAAAATGCATCCGACAACCCTGAAAGTTCAGAATATGTTAGCGGCCCAAAAAAGGCCTTAAATGCATTTTAGGCCTGCAAAAATGTTGAAAACTTTGGAGTCCTAAAAAAGGGGTTTACAGGCATCCTAAAGTCCAGAAAATGATGGTGGCCCAAAAACGGTGTGAGAGAGCTCTCAATGTCCCAAAAACATTTGCAGTCTGAAAGGGGCATTAACCCGCATCCTAGACCCCTGAAATGCCCACAAATATTTTTGGCCCAAAAAATGCATCCTACACCCCTGAGAGTTCCAAATATGTTAGCAGCCCAAAAAAGGCCTTAAAATGCATTTTAGGCCTGCAAAAATGTTGAACACTTTGGAGGCATAAAAAAGGGGTTTACAAGCATCCTAGACCCCCTAAAGTCCAGAATATGTTGGTGGCTGAAAAACGGTGTATGATAGCTCTGAATGTCCCAAAACATTTGCAGCCTGAAAGGGGCATTAACCCTGCATCCTAGACCACTGAAATTCCCAAAAATATTATTGGCACGAAAAATGCATCCTACACCCCTGAAAGTTCAGAAAATGATGGCAGCCCAAAAAAGCCCTTAAAATGCATTTTAGGCCTGCAAAAATGTAGAAAACTTTGGAGGCCCAAAAAAGTGGTTTACAGACCCCCTAAAGTCTAGAAACGTTTGGTGGACCAAAAACTGTGCGAGAGAGCTCTGAATGTCCCAAAAACATTTGCAACATGAAAGGGGAATTAACCCACATCCTAGACCACTGAAATTCCCAAACATAGTGTTGGCAAGAAAAAATGCATCCTTCACACCTGAAAGTTCTGAATATTTTAGCAGCGCAAAAGAGGCCTTGATATGCACCTTAGGCCTGCAAAAATGTTGAAAACTTTGGAGGCCTAAAAAAGGGGTTTACAGACATCCGAGACCCCCTAAAATCCAGAATATGTTGGTGGCCGAAAAAGAGTGTCAGAGAGCTCTGAATGTCCCAAAAACATTTGCAGCCTGAAAGGGGCATTAACCCGCATCCTAGACCACTGACTATCCCAAAAATATTTCTGGCACGAAAAATGCATCCGACAACCCTGAAAGTTCAGAATATGTTAGAGGCCCAAAAAAGGCCTTAAATGCATTTTAGGCCTGCAAAAATGTTGAAAACTTTGGAGTCCTAAAAAGGGGTTTACAGGCATCCTAGACCCCCTAAAGTCCAGAAAATGATGGTGGCCCAAAAACGGTGTGAGAGAGCTCTGAATGTCCCAAAAACATTTGCAGTCTGAAAGGGGAATTAACCCGCATCCTAGACCCCTGAAATGCCCAAAAATATTTTTGGCCCAAAAAATGCATCCTACACCCCTGAGAGTTCCGAATATGTTAGCAGCCCAAAAAAGGCCTTAAAAGCATCTTAGGCCTGGAAAAATGTTCAAAACTTTATAGGCTCAAAAAAGGGGTTTACAGGCATCCCAGACCCGCTAAAGTCCAGAAAATGTTGGTGGCCGAAAAAGAGTGTCAGAGAGCTCTGAATGTCCCAAAAACATTTGCAGCATTATCTTGCATCCTAGACCACTGAATATCCCAAAAATATTTCTGGCACAAAAAATGCATCCTACACCCCTGAAAGTACAGAATATGTTAGCAGCCCAAAAAAGGCCTTAAATGCATTTTAGGCCTGCAAAAATGTTGAAAACTTTGGAGGCCTAAAAAAGGGGTTCACAGGCATCCTAGACCCCCTAAACTCCAGACTATGTTGGTGGCCAAAAACTGTGCGAGAGAGCTCTGAATGTCCCAAAAACATTTGCAGCCTGAAAGGGGAATTAACCCACATCCTAGACCACTGAAATTCCCAAAAATATTTTTGGTCCAAAAAATGCATATTACCCCAGAAAGTTCAGAATATGTTAGCAGCCCAAAAAAGGCCTTAAAATGCATCTTAGGCCTGCAAAAATTTTGAAAACTTTGGAGGCCTAAAAAGGGGTTTACAGGCATCCTAGACCCCCCTAAAGTCCAGAAAATGTTGGTGGCAGAAAAACAGTGTGAGAGATCTCTGAATGTCCCAAAAACATTTACAGTCTGAAAGGGGCATTAACCCGCACCCTAGACCCCTGAAATTCCCAAAAATATTTTTGGCCCAAAAAATGCATCCTACACCCCTGAGAGTTCTGAATATGTTAGCAGCCCAAAAAAGGCCTTAAACGCATTTTAGGCCTGGAAAAATGTTCAAAACTTTATAGGCTCAAAAAAGGGGTTTACAGGCATCGTAGACCCCCTAAAGTCCAGAATATGTTGTTGGGCCAAAAACGGTGTGAGAGAGCTCTGAATGTCCCAAAAACATTTGCAGTCTGAAAGGGGCATTAACCCGCATCCTAGACCCCTGAAATTCCCAAAAATATTTTTGGTTCAAAAAATGCATCCTACCCCCTGAAAGTTCATAATATGTTAGCAGCCCAAAAAAGGCCTTAAAATGCATCTTAGGCCTGCCAAAATTTTGAAAACTTTGGAGGCCTAAAAAAGGGGTTTACAGGCATCCTAGACCCCCCTAAAGTCCAGAAAATTTTGGCGGCAGAAAAACAGTGTGAGAGATCTCTAAATGTCCCAAAAACATTTGCAGCCTGGAAGGGGAATTAACCTGCATCCTAGACCATTAAAATTCCCAAAAATATTTTTGGCACGAAAAATGCATCCTTCACCCCTGAACGTTCTGAAAATGTTGGCAGCCCAAAAAAGGCCTTAAAATGTATCTTAGGCCTGCAAAAATGTATAAAACTTTGGAGGCCCAAAAAAAAGGTTTATAGGCATCGTAGACCCCCTACAATCCAGAAAATGTTGGTGGCACAAAAACTGTGCCAGAGAGCTCTGAATGTCCCAAAAACATTTGCAGCCTGAATGGGGCATTAACCTGCATCCTAGACCACTGAAATTCCCAAAAATATTTTTGACCCGAAAAATGCATCCAACACCCCTGAAAGTACAGAATATGTTAGCAGCCCAAAAAAGGCCTAAAGCATCTTAGGCCTGGAAAAATGTTCAAAACTTTATAGGCTCAAAAAAGGGGTTTACAGACATCCTAGACCCCCTAAAGTCCAGAAAATGTTGGTGGCACAAAAACTGTGCCAGAGAGCTCTGAATGTCCCAAAAACATTTGCAGCCTGAATGGGGCATTAACCTGCATCCTAGACCACTGAAATTCCCAAAAATATTTTTGACCCGAAAAATGCATCCAACACCCCTGAAAGTACAGAATATGTTAGCAGCCCAAAAAAGGCCTTTAATGCATTTTAGGCCTGCAAAAATGAAAAAAACTTTATAGGCTCAAAAAAGGGGTTTACAGGCATCCTAGACCCGCTAAAGTCCAGAAAATGTTGGTTGCGCAAAAACGGTGTCAGAGAGCTCTGAATGTCCCAAAAACATTTGCAGCCTAAAAGGGGCATTAACCCGCATCCTAGGCCACTGATATTCGCCAAAATATTTTTGGCACGAAAAATGCATCCAACATCCCGAAAAGTACAGAATATGTTAGCAGCCCAAAAAAGGCCTTAAAAGCATCTTAGGCCTGGAAAAATGTTGAAAACTTTATAGGCTCAAAAAAGGGGTTTACAGGCGTCCTAGACCCCCTAAAGTCCAGAAAATATTGGTGGCCCAAAAATGGTGTGAGAAAGCTCTGCATGTCCCAAAAACATTTGCAGTCTGAAAGGGGCATTAACCCGCTTCCTAGACCCCTGAACTTCCTAAAAATATTTTTGACACGAAAAATGCATCCTACACCCCTGAAAGTACAGAATATGTTAGCAGCCCAAAAAAGGCCTTAAACGCATTTTAGGCCTGGAAAAATGTTGAAAACTTTATAGGCTCAAAAAGGGGTTTACAGGCATCCCAGACCCCCTAAAGTCCAGAATATTTTGGTGGGCCAAAAACGGTGTGAGAGAGATCTGAATGTCCCAAAAACATTTGCAGTCTGGAAGGGGAATTAACCCGCATCCTAGACCATTAAAATTCCCAAAAATATTTCTGGCACAAAAAATGCATCCTACACCCCTGAAAGTTCAGAAAATGATGGCAGCCCAAAAAGCCTTTAAAATGCATTTTAGGCCTGCAAAAATGTAGAAAACTTCGGAGGCCCAAAAAAGTGGTTTACAGGCATCGTAGACCCCCTAAAGTCCAGAAACATTTGGTGGACCAAAAACTGTGCGAGAGAGCTCTGAATGTCCCAAAAACATTTGCAGCCTGAAAGGGGAATTAACCCACATCCTAGACCACAGAAATCCCAAACATAGTGTTGGCATTAAAAATGCATCCTTCACACCTGAAAGTTCTGAATATTTTAGCAGCGCAAAAGAGGCCTTGATATGCATCTTAGGCCTGCAAAAATGTTGAAAACTTTGGAGGCCTAAAAAAGGGGTTTACAGGCATCCGAGGCCCCCTAAAATCCAGAATATGTTGGTGGCCGAAAAAGAGTGTCAGAGAGCTCTGAATGTCCCAAAAACATTTGCAGCCTGAAAGGGGCATTATCTCGCATCCTAGACCACTGAATATCCCAAAAATATTTCTGGCACAAAAAATGCATCCTACACCCCTGAAAGTACAGAATATGTTAGCAGCCCAAAAAAGGCCTTAAATGCATTTTAGGCCTGCAAAAATGTTGAAAACTTTGGAGGCCTAAAAAAGGGGTTCACAGGCATCCTAGACCCCCTAAACTCCAGACTATGTTGGTGGCCAAAAACTGTGCGAGAGAGCTCTGAATGTCCCAAAAACATTTGCAGCCTGAAAGGGGAATTAACCCACATCCTAGACCACTGAAATTCCCAAACATAGTGTTGGCATGAAAAATGCATCCTTCACACCTGAAAGTTCTGAATATTTTAGCAGCGCAAAAGAGGCCTTAAACGCATTTTAGGCCTGGAAAAATGTTCAAAACTTTATAGGCTCAAAAAAGGGGTTTACCGGCATCCTAGACCCCCTAAAGTCCAGAATATGTTGTTGGGCCAAAAACGGTGTGAGAGAGCTCTGAATGTCCCAAAAACATTTGCAGTCTGAAAGGGGCATTAACCCACATCCTAGACCCCTGAAATTCCCAAAAATATTTTTGGTCCAAAAAATGCATCCTACCCCCTGAAAGTTCATAATATGTTAGCAGCCCAAAAAAGGCCTTAAAATGCATCTTAGGCCTGCAAAAATTTTGAAAACTTTGGAGGCCTAAAAAAGGGGTTTACAGGCATCCTAGACCCCCCTTAAGTCCAGAAAATTTTGGCGGCAGAAAAACAGTGTGAGAGATCTCTAAATGTCCCAAAAACATTTGCAGCCTGGAAGGGGAATTAACCTGCATCCTAGACCATTAAAATTCCCAAAAATATTTCTGGCACGAAAAATGCATCCTACACCCATGAAAGTTCTGAAAATGTTGGCAGCCCAAAAAAGGCCTTAAAATGTATCTTAGGCCTGGAAAAATGTATAAAACTTTGGAGGCCCAAAAAAAAGGTTTATAGGCATCGTAGACCCCCTACAATCCAGAAAATGTTGGTGGCACAAAAACTGTGCCAGAGAGCTCTGAATGTCCCAAAAACATTTGCAGCCTGAATGGGGCATTAACCTGCATCCTACACCACTGAAATTCCCAAAAATATTTTTGGCCCGAAAAATGCATTCAACACCCCTGAAAGTACAGAATATGTTAACAGCCCAAAAAAGGCCTTCAATGTATCTTAGGCCTGCAAAAATGAAGAAAACTTTATAGGCTCAAAAAAGGGGTTTACAGGCATCCTAGACCCGCTAAAGTCCAGAAAATGTTGGTTGCGCAAAAACGGTGTCAGAGGGCTCTGAATGTCCCAAAAACATTTGCAGCCTAAAAGGGGCATTATCCCGCATCCTAGGCCACTGATATTCGCCAAAATATTTTTGGCATGAAAAATGCATCCAACACCCCTAAAAGTACAGAATATGTTAGCAGCCCAAAAAAGGCCTTAAAAGCATCTTAAGCCTGGAAAAATGTTGAAAACTTTATAGGCTCAAAAAAGGGGTTTACAGGCGTCCTAGACCCCCTAAAGTCCAGAAAATATTGGTGGCCCAAAAATGGTGTGAGAAAGCTCTGCATGTCCCAAAAACATTTGCAGTCTGAAAGGGGCATTAACCCGCTTCCTAGACCCCTGAAATTCCTAAAAATATTTTTGACACGAAAAATGCATCCTACACCCCTGAAAGTACAGAATATGTTAGCAGCCCAAAAAAGGCCTTAAATGCATTTTAGGCCTGCAAAAATGTTGAAAACTTTGGAGGCCTAAAAAAGGGGTTTACAGGCATCCTAGACCCCCTAAACTCCAGACTATGTTGGTGGCCAAAAAAAGGTGTGAGAGAGCTCTGAATGTCAAAAAAACATTTGCAGCCTGAAAGGGGCATTAATCCACATCCTAGACCACTGAAATTCCCAAAACTATTTTTGGGACGAAAAATGCATCCAACAACCATGAAAGTACAGCATATGTTAGCAGCCCAAAAAAGGCCTAAAGCATCTTAGGCCTGGAAAAATGTTCAAAACTTTATAGGCTCAAAAAAGGGGTTTACAGACATCCTAGACACCCTAAAGTCCAGAAAATATTGGTGGCCCAAAAATGGTGTGAGAAAGATCTGCATGTCCCAAAAACATTTGGAGTCTGAAAGGGGCATTAACCCGCTTCCTAGACCCCTGAAATTCCTAAAAATATTTTTGACACGAAAATTGCATCCTACACCCCTGAAAGTACAGAATATGTTAGCAGCCCAAAAAAGGCCTTAAACGCATTTTAGGCCTGGAAAAATGTTGAAAACTTTATAGGCTCAAAAAGGGGTTTACAGGCATCCCAGACCCCCTAAAGTCCAGAAAATGTTGGTGGCCCAAAATGGTGTGAGAGAGCTCTGAATGTCCCAAAAACATTTGCAGTCTGAAAGGGGCATTAACCCGCATCCTAGACCCCTGAAATGCCCAAAAATATTTTTGGCCCAAAAAATGCATCCTACACCCCTGAGAGTTCCAAATATGTTAGCAGCCCAAAAAAGGCCTTAAAAGCATCTTAGGCCTGGAAAAATGTTCAAAACTTTATAGGCTCAAAAAAGGGGTTTACAGGCATCCCAGACCCCCTAAAGTCCAGAAAATGTTGGTGGCCCAAAAATGGTGTGAGAGAGCTCTGAATGTCCCAAAAACATTTGCAGTCTGAAAGGGGCATTAACCCGCATCCTAGGCCACAGAAATTTCCCAAAATATTTTTGGCACGAAAAATGCATCCACACCCCTGAAAGTACAGAATATGTTAGCAGCCCAAAAAAGGCCTAAAAAATGCATTTTAGGCCTGCAAAAATGTTGAAAGCTTTGGAGGCATAAAAAAGGGGTTTACAGGCATCCTAGACCCCCGAAAGTCCAGAATATGTTGGTGGCTGAAAAACGGTGTATGATAGCTCTGAATGTCCCAAAACATTTGCAGCCTGAAAGGGGCATTAACCCGCATCCTAGACCACTGAAATTCCCAAAAATATTATTGGCACGAAAAATGCATCCTACACCCCTGAAAGTTCAGAAAATGATGGCAGCCCAAAAAAGCCCTTAAAATGCATTTTAGGCCTGCAAAAATGTAGAAAACTTTGGAGGCCCAAAAAAGTGGTTTACAGGCATCGTAGACCCACTAAAGTCCAGAAACTTTTGGTGGACCAAAAACTGTGCGAGAGAGCTCTGAATGTCCCAAAAACATTTGCAGCCTGAAAGGGGAATTAACCCACATCCCAGACCACTGAAATTCCTAAACATAGTGTTGGCATGAAAAATTCATCCTTCACACCTGAAAGTTCTGAATATTTTAGCAGCGCAAAAGAGGCCTTGATATGCATCTTAGGCCTGCAAAAATGTTGAAAACTTTGGAGGCCTAAAAAAGGGGTTTACAGGCATCCGAGACCCCCTAAAATCCAGAATATGTTGGTGGCCGAAAAAGAGTGTCAGAGAGCTCTGAATGTCCCAAAAACATTTGCAGCCTGAAAGGGGCATTAACCCGCATCCTAGACCACTGACTATCCCAAAAATATTTCTGGCACGAAAAATGCATCCGACAAACCTGAAAGTTCAGAATATGTTAGTGGCCCAAAAAAGGCCTTAAATGCATTTTAGGCCTGCAAAAATGTTGAAAACTTTGGAGTCTTAAAAAAGGGGTTTACAGGCATCCTAGACCCCCTAAAGTCCAGAAAATGATGGTGGCCCAAAAACGGTGTGAAAGAGCTCTGAATGTCCCAAAAACATTTGCAGTCTGAAAGGGGCATTAACCCGCATCCTAGACCCCTGAAATGCCCAAAAATATTTTTGGCCCAAAAAATGCATCCTACACCCCTGAGAGTTCCGAATATGTTAGCAGCCCAAAAAAAGGCAGTAAAATGCATTTTAGGCCTGCAAAAATTTTGAAAACTTTGGAGGCCTAAAAAAGGGGTTTACAGGCATCCTAGACCCCCTAAAGTCCAGAAAATGTTGGCGGCAGAAAAACTGTGTGAGAGATCTCTGAATGTCCCAAAAACATTTGCAGCCTGGAAGGGGAATTAACCCTCATCCTAGACCATTAAAATTCCCAAAAATATTTCTGGCACGAAAAATGCATCCTACACCCCTGAAAGTTCCGAAAATGTTGGCAGCCCAAAAAAGGCCTTAAAATGTATCTTAGGCCTGCAAAAATGTATAAAACTTTGGAGGCCCAAAAAAAAGGTTTATAGGCATCGTAGACCCCCTACAATCCAGAAAATGTTGGTGGCACAAAAACTGTTCCAGAGAGCTCCTAATGTCCCAAAAACATTTGCAGCCTGAATGGGGCATTAACCTGCATCCTAGACCACTGAAATTTCCAAAAATATTTTTGGCCCGAAAAATGCATCCAACACCCCGGAAAGTACAGAATATGTTAGCAGCCCAAAAAAGGCCTTTAATGCATCTTAGGCCTGCAAAAATGATGAAAACTTTATAGGCTCAAAAAAGGGGTTTACAGGTATCCTAGACCCGCTAAAGTCCAGAAAATGTTGGTTGCGCAAAAACGGTGTCAGATAGCTCTGAATGTCCCAAAAACATTTGCAGCCTAAAATGGGCATTATCCCACATCCTAGGCCACTGATATTCGCCAAAATATTTTTGGCACGAAAAATGCATCCAACACCCCTAAAAGTACAGAATATGTTAGCAGCCCAAAAAAGGCCTTAAAAGCATCTTAGTCCTGGAAAAATGTTGAAAACTTTATAGGTTCAAAAAAGGGGTTTACAGGCGTCCTAGACCCCCTAAAGTCCAGAAAATATTGGTGGCCCAAAAATGGTGTGAGAAAGCTCTGCATGTCTCAAAAACATTTGCAGTCTGAAAGGGGCATTAACCCGCTTCCTAGACCCCTGAAATTCCTAAAAATATTTTTGACACGAAAAATGCATCCTGCACCCCTGAAAGTACAGAATATGTTAGCAGCCCAAAAAAGGCCTTAAAAGCATTTTAGGCCTGCAAAAATGTTCAAAATTTTATAGGCTCAAAAAATGGGTTTACAGGCATCCTAGACCCCCTTAAGTCCAGAAAATATTGGTGGCCCAAAAACAGTGTGAGAGAGCTCTGAATGTCCCAAAAACATTTGCAGTCTGAAAGGGGCATTAACCCGCATCCTAGACCCCTGAAATTCCCAAAAATATTTTTGGCCCCAAAAATGCATCCTACCCCCTGAAAATTCAGAATATATTAGCCCAAAAAAGGCCTTAAAAGGCATTTTAGGCCTGCAAAAATTTTGTAAACTTTGGAGGCCTAAAAAAGGGGTTTTTCAGGCATCCCAGACCCCTAAAGTCCAGAAAATGTTGGTGGCCCAAAAATGGTGTGAGAGAGCTCTGAATGTCCCAAAAACATTTGCAGTCTGAAAGGGGCATTAACCCGCATCCTAGGCCACTGAAATTCCCAAAAATATTTTTGGCACGAAAAATGCATCCGACAACCCTGAAAGTTCAGAATATGTTAGCGGCCCAAAAAAGGCCTTAAATGCATTTTAGGCCTGCAAAAATGTTGAAAACTTTGGAGTCCTAAAAAAGGGGTTTACAGGCATCCTAAAGTCCAGAAAATGATGGTGGCCCAAAAACGGTGTGAGAGAGCTCTCAATGTCCCAAAAACATTTGCAGTCTGAAAGGGGCATTAACCCGCATCCTAGACCCCTGAAATGCCCACAAATATTTTTGGCCCAAAAAATGCATCCTACACCCCTGAGAGTTCCAAATATGTTAGCAGCCCAAAAAAGGCCTTAAAATGCATTTTAGGCCTGCAAAAATGTTGAACACTTTGGAGGCATAAAAAAGGGGTTTACAGGCATCCTAGACCCCCTAAAGTCCAGAATATGTTGGTGGCTGAAAAACGGTGTATGATAGCTCTCAATGTCCCAAAACATTTGCAGCCTGAAACGGGCATTAACCCGCATCCTAGACCACTGAAATTCCCAAACATAGTGTTGGCATGAAAAATGCATCCTTCACACCTGAAAGTTCTGAATATTTTAGCAGCGCAAAAGAGGCCTTGATATGCATCTTAGGCCTGCAAAAATGTTGAAAACTTTGGAGGCCTAAAAAAGGGGTTTACAGGCATCCTAGACCCCCATAAGTCCAGAAAATGTTGGTGGCCCAAAAACAGTGTGAGAGAGCTCTGAATGTCCCAAAAACATTTGCAGTCTGAAAGGGGCATTAACCCGCATCCTAGACCCCTGAAATTCCCAAAAATATTTTTGGCCCAAAAAATGCATCCTACCCCCTGAAAATTCAGAATATATTAGCCCAAAAAAGGCCTTAAAAGGCATCTTAGGCCTGCAAAAATTTTGTAAACTTTGGAGGCCTAAAAAAGGGGTTTTCAGGCATCCCAGACCCCTAAAGTCCAGAAAATGTTGGTGGCCCAAAAATGGTGTGAGAGAGCTCTGAATGTCCCAAAAACATTTGCAGTCTGAAAGGGGCATTAACCCGCATCCCAGGCCACTGAAATTCCCAAAAATATTTTTGGCACGAAAAATGCATCCGACAACCCTGAAAGTTCAGAATATGTTAGCGGCCCAAAAAAGGCCTTAAATGCATTTTAGGCCTGCAAAAATGTTGAAAACTTTGGAGTCCTAAAAAAGGGGTTTACAGGCATCCTAAAGTCCAGAAAATGATGGTGGCCCAAAAACGGTGTGAGAGAGCTCTCAATGTCCCAAAAACATTTGCAGTCTGAAAGGGGCATTAACCCGCATCCTAGACCCCTGAAATGCCCACAAATATTTTTGGCCCAAAAAATGCATCCTACACCCCTGAGAGTTCCAAATATGTTAGCAGCCCAAAAAAGGCCTTAAAATGCATTTTAGGCCTGCAAAAATGTTGAACACTTTGGAGGCATAAAAAAGGGTTTTACAGGCATCCTAGACCCCCTAAAGTCCAGAATATGTTGGTGGCTGAAAAACGGTGTATGATAGCTCTCAATGTCCCAAAACATTTGCAGCCTGAAACGGGCATTAACCCGCATCCTAGACCACTGAAATTCCCAAACATAGTGTTGGCATGAAAAATGCATCCTTCACACCTGAAAGTTCTGAATATTTTAGCAGCGCAAAAGGGGCCTTGATATGCATCTTAGGCCTGCAAAAATGTTGAAAACTTTGGAGGCCTAAAAAAGGGGTTTACAGGCATCCTAGACCCCCGTAAGTCCAGAAAATGTTGGTGGCCCAAAAACAGTGTGAGAGAGCTCTGAATGTCCCAAAAACATTTGCAGTCTGAAAGGGGCATTAACCCGCATCCTAGACCCCTGAAATTCCCAAAAATATTTTTGGCCCAAAAAATACATCCTACCCCCTGAAAGTTCAGAATATATTAGCCCAAAAAAGGCCTTAAAATGCATCTTAGGCCTGCAAAAATTTTGGAAACTTTGGAGGCCTAAAAAAGGGGTTTTCAGGCATCCCAGACCCCCTAAAGTCCAGAAAATGTTGGTGGCCCAAAAATGGTGTGAGAGAGCTCTGAATGTCCCAAAAACATTTGCAGTCTGGAAGGGGCATTAACCCGCATCCTAGGCCACTGAAATTCCCAAAAATATTTTTGGCACGAAAAATGCATCCGACAACCCTGAAAGTTCAGAATATGTTAGCGGCCCACAAAAGGCCTTAAATGCATTTTAGGCCTGCAAAAATGTTGAAAACTTTGGAGTCCTAAAAAAGGGGTTTACAGGCATCCTAAAGTCCAGAAAATGATGGTGGCCCAAAAACGGTGTGAGAGAGCTCTCAATGTCCCAAAAACATTTGCAGTCTGAAAGGGGCATTAACCCGCATCCTAGACCCCTGAAATGCCCACAAATATTTTTGGCCCAAAAAATGCATCCTACACCCCTGAGAGTTCCAAATATGTTAGCAGCCCAAAAAAGGCCTTAAAATGCATTTTAGGCCTGCAAAAATGTTGAAAACTTTGGAGTCCTAAAAAAGGGGTTTACAGGCATCCTAAAGTCTCGAAAATGTTGGTGGTCGAAAAACAGTGTGAGAGATCTCTGAATGTCCCCAAAACATTTGCAGCCTGAAACGGGCATTAACCCGCATCCTAGACCACTGAAATTCCCAAAAATATTATTGGTACGAAAAATGCATCCTACACCCCTGAAAGTTCAGAAAATGATGGCAGCCCAAAAAAGCCCTTAAAATGCATTTCAGGCCTGCAAAAATGTAGAAAACTTTGGAGGCCCAAAAAAGTGGTTTACAGGCATCGTAGACCCCCTAAAGTCCAGAAACCTTTGGTGGACCAAAAACTGTGCGAGAGAGCTCTGAATGTCCCAAAAACATTTGCAGCCTGAAAGGGGAATTAACCCACATCATAGACAACTGAAATTCCCAAACATAGTGTTGGCATGAAAAATGCATCCTTCACACAGAAAGTTCTGAATATTTTAGCAGCGCAAAAGAGGCCTTGATATGCATCTTAGGCCTGCAAAAATGTTGAAAACTTTGGAGGCCTAAAAAGGGGTTTACAGGCATCCGAGACCCCCTAAAATACAGAATATGTTGGTGGCCGAAAAAGAGTGTCAGAGAGCTCTGAATGTCCCAAAAACATTTGCAGCCTGAAAGGGGCATTAACCCGCATCCTAGACCACTGACTATCCTAAAAATATTTTTGGCACGAAAAATGCATCCTACGCCCCTGAAAGTTCAGAATATGTTAGCGGCCCAAAAAAGGCCTTAAATGCATTTTAAACCTGCAAAAATGTTGAAAACTTTGGAGGCCTAAAAAAGGGGTTTACAGGCATCCTAGACCCCCTAAACTCCAGACTATGTTGGTGGCCAAAAAAAGGTGTGAGAGAGCTCTGAATGTCAAAAAAACATTTGCAGCCTGAAAGGGACATTAACCCACATCCTAGACCACTGAAATTCCCAAAAATATTTTTGGGACGAAAAATGCATCCAACACCCATGAAAGTACAGAATATGTTAGCAGCCCAAAAAAGGCCTAAAAGCATCTTAGGCCTGGAAAAATGTTCAAAACTTTATAGGCTCAAAAAAGGGGTTTACAGACATCCTAGACCCCCTAAAGTCCAGAAAATGTTGGTGGCCCAAAAACAGTGTGAGAGAGCTCTGAATGTCCCAAAAACATGTGCAGTCTGAAAGGGGCATTAACCCGCATCCTAGACCCCTGAAATGCCCAAAAATATTTTTGGCCCAAAAAATGCATCCTACACCCCTGAGAGTTCAGAAAATGATGTTAGCCCAAAAAAGCCCTTAAAATGCATTTTAGGCCTGCAAAAATTCTGAAAACTTTGGAGGCCTAAAAAAGGGGTTTACAGGCATCCTAGACCCCCCTACAGTCTCAAAAATGTTGGTGGCCGAAAAACAGTGTGAGAGATCTCTGAATGTCCCCAAAACATTTGTAGTCTGAAAGGGGCATTAACCTGCATCCTAGACCAATGAAATGCGCAAAAATATTTTTGGCCCAAAAAATGCATCCTACACCCCTGGGAGTTCCAAATATGTTAGCAGCCCAAAAAAGTCCTTAAAAGCATCTTAGGCCTGGAAAAATGTTCAAAACATTATAGGCTCAAAAAGGGGTTTACAGGCATCCCAGATCCCCTAAAGTCCAGAAAATGTTGGTGGCCCAAAAATGGTGTGAGAGAGCTCTGAATGTCCCAAAATCATTTGCAGTCTGAAAGGGGCATTAACCCGCATCCTAGGCCACTGAAATTTCCAAAAATATTTTTGGCACGAAAAATGCATTCACACCCCTGAAAGTACAGAATATGTTAGCTGCCCAAAAAAGGACTTAAAAAACATCTTAGGCCTGCAAAAATGTTGAAAACTTTGGAGGCAAAAAAAAGGGGTTTACAGGCATCTTAGACCCCCTAAAGTGCAGAATATGTTGGTGGCTGAAAAACGGTGTATGATAGCTCTGAATGTCCCAAAACATTTGCAGCCTGAAAGGGGCATTAACCTGCATCCTAGACCACTGAAATTCCCAAAAATATTATTGGCACGAAAAATGCATCCTACACCCCTCAAAGTTCAGAAAATGATGGCAGCCCAAAAAAGCCCTTAAAATGCATTTTAGGCCTGCAAAAATGTAGAAAACTTTGGAGGCCCAAAAAAGTGGTTTAGAGGCATCCTAGACCCCCTAAACTCCAGACTATGTTGGTGGCCAAAAAAAGGTGTGAGAGAGCTCTGAATGTCAAAAAAACATTTGCAGCCTGAAAGGGGCATTAACCCACATCCTAGACCACTGAAATTCCCAAAAATATTTTTGGGACGAAAAATGCATCCAACACCCATGAAAGTACCGAATATGTTAGCAGCCCAAAAAAGGCCTCAAAGCATCTTAGGCCTGGAAAAATGTTCAAAACTTTATAGGCTCAAAAAAGGGGTTTACAGACATCCTAGACCCCCTAAAGTCCAGAAAATGTTGGTGGCCCAAAAACAGTGTGAGAGAGCTCTGAATGTCCCAAAAACATGTGCAGTCTGAAAGGGGCATTAACCCGCATCCTAGACCACTGAAATTCCCAAAAATATTTTTGGCCCAAAAAATGCATCCTATCCCTGAAAGTTCAGAATATGTTAGCCCAAAAAAGGCCTTAAAATGCATCTTAGGTCTGCAAAAATTCTGAAAACTTTGGATACCTAAAAAAGGGGTTTACAGGCATGCTAGACCCCCCTACAGTCTCGAAAATGTTGGAGGCCGAAAAACAGTGTGAGAGATCTCTGAATGTCCCCAAAACATTTGTAGTCTGAAAGGAGCATTAACCTGCATCCTAGACCCCTGAAATGCCCAAAAATATTTTTGGCCCAAAAAATGCATCCTAAACCCCTGAGAGTTCAAATATTTTAGCAGCCCAAAAAAGGCCTTAAAAGCATCTTAGGCCTGGAAAAATGTTCAAAACATTATAGGCTCAAAAAAGGGGTTTACAGGCATCCCAGACCCCCTAAAGTCCAGAAAATGTTGGTGGCCCAAAAATGGTGTGAGAGAGCTCTGAATGTCCCAAAAACATTTGCAGTCTGAAAGGGGCATTAACCCGCATCCTAGGCCACTGAAATTTCCAAAAATAATTTTGGCACGAAAAATGCATCCACACCCCTGAAAGTACAGAATATGTTAGCTGCCGAAAAAAGGACATAAAAAACATCTTAGGCCTGCAAAAATGTTGAAAACTTTGGAGGCATAAAAAAGGGGTTTACAGGCATCCTAGACCCCCTAAAGTACAGAATATGTTGGTGCCTGCAAAACGGTGTATGATAGCTCTGAATGTCCCAAAACATTTGCAGCCTGAAAGGGGCATTAACCTGCATCCTAGACCACTGAAATTCCCAAAAATATTATTGGCACGAAAAATGCATCCTACACCCCTGAAAGTTCAGAAAATGATGGCAGCCCAAAAAAGACCTTAAAACGCATTTTAGGCCTGCAAAAATGTAGAAAACTTTGGAGGCCCAAAAAAGTGGTTTACAGGCATCGTAGACCCCCTAAAGTCCAGAAAAGTTTGGTGGACCACAAACTGTGCGAGAGAGCTCTGAATGTCCCAAAAACATTTGCAGCCTGAAAGGGGAATTAACCCACATCCTAGACCACTGAAATTCCCAAACATAGTGTTGGCATGAAAAATGCATCCTTCACACCTGAAAGTTCTGAATATTTTAGCAGCGCAAAAGAGGCCTTGATATGCAACTTAGGCCTGCAAAAATGTTGAATACTTTGGAGGCCTAAAAAAGGGGTTTACAGGCATCGTAGACCCCCTAAAGTCCAGAGAATTTTGGTGGACCAAAAACTGTGCGAGAGAGCTCTGAATGTCCCAAAAACATTTGCAGCCTGAAAGGGGAATTAACCCTCATCCTAGACCACTGAAATTCCCAAACATATTGTTGGCATGAAAAATGCATCCGTCACACCTGAAGGTTCTGAATATTTTTGCAGCGCAAAAGAGGCCTTAAAATGCATTTAAGGCCTGCAAAAATGTTGAAAACTTTGGAGGCCTAAAAAAGGGGTTTACAGGCATCCTAGACCCCCTAAAGTCCAGAATATGTTGGTGGCCAAAAAAAGGTATGAGAGAGCTCTGAATGTCAAAAAAACATTTGCAGCCTGAAAGGGGCATTAACCCACATCCTAGACCACTGAAATTCCCAAAAATATTTTTGGCACAAAAAATGCATCCAACACCCCTGAAAGTACAGAATATGTTAGCAGCCCAAAAAAGGCCTCAAAAGCATTTTAGGCCTGCAAAAATGTTCAAAATTTTATAGGCTCAAAAAAGGGGTTTAGAGGCATCCTAGAACCCCTTAAGTCCAGAAAATGTTGGTGGCCCAAAAATGGTGTGAGAGAGCTCTGAATGTCCCAAAAACATTTGCAGCCTGAAAGGGGCATTAACCCGCATCCTAGGCCACTGAAATTCCCAAAAATATTTTTGGCACGAAAAATGCATCCGACAACCCTGAAAGTTCAGAATATGTTAGCGGCCCAAAAAAGGCCTTAAATGCATTTTAGGCCTGCAAAAATGTTGAAAACTTTGGAGGCCTAAAAAAGGCGTTTACAGGCATCCTAAAGTCCAGAAAATGATGGTGGCCCAAAAACGGTGTGAGAGAGCTCTGAATGTCCCCAAAACATTTGCAGTCTGAAAGGGGCATTAACCCGCATCCTAGACCCCTGAAATGCCCAAAAATATTTTTGGCCCAAAAAATGCATCCTACACCCCTGAGAGTTCCAAATATGTTAGCAGCCCAAAAAAGGCCTTAAAAGCATCTTAGGCCTGGAAAAATGTTCAAAACTTTATAGGCTCAAAAAAGGGGTTTACAGGCATCCCAGACCCCTAAAGTCCAGAAAATGTTGGTGGCCCAAAAATGGGTGAGAGAGCTCGGAATGTCCCAAAAACATTTGCAGTCTGAAAGGGGCATTAACCCGCATCCTAGGCCACTGAAATTCCCAAAAATATTTTTGGCACGAAAAATGCATCCTACACCCCTGAAAGTACAGAATATGTTAGCAGCCCAAAAAAGGCCTTAAAATGCATTTTAGGCCTGCAAAAATGTTGAAAACTTTGGAGGCATAAAAAAGGGGTTTACAGGCACCCTAGACCCCCGAAAGTCCAGAATATGTTGGTGGCTGAAAAACGGTGTATGATAGCTCTGAATGTCCCAAAACATTTGCAGCCTGAAAGGGGCATTAACCCGCATCCTAGACCACTGAAATTCCCAAAAATATTTCTGGCACGAAAAATGCATCCGACAACCCTGAAAGTTCAGAATATGTTAGCAGCCCAAAAAAGGCCTTAAAAGCATCTTAGGCCTGGAAAAATGTTCAAAACTTTATAGACTCAAAAAAGGGGTTTACAGGCATCCTAGACCCCTAAAGTCCAGAATATGTGGGTGGGCCAAAAACGGTGTGAGAGAGCTCTGAATGTCCCAAAAACATTTGCAGCCTGGAAGGGGAATTAACCCGCATCCTAGACCATTAAAATTTCCAAAAATATTTCTGGCACGAAAAATGCATCCTACACCCCTGAAAGTTCCGAAAATGTTGGCAGCCCAAAAAAGGCCTTAAAATGTATCCTAGGCCTGCAAAAATGTATAAAACTTTGGAGGCCCAAAAAAAAGGTTTATAGGCATCGTAGACCCCCTACAATCCAGAAAATGTTGGTGGCACAAAAACTGTGCCAGAGAGCTCTGAATGTCCCAAAAACATTTGCAGCCTGAATGGGGCATTAACCTGCATCCTAGACCACTGAAATTCCCAAAAATATTTTTGGCCCGAAAAATGCATCCAACACCCCTGAAAGTACAGAATATGTTAGCAGCCCAAAAAAGGCCTTTAATGCATCTTAGGCCTGCAAAAATGATGAAAACTTTATAGGCTCAAAAAAGGGGTTACGGGCATCCTAGACCCGCTAAAGTCCAGAAAATGTTGGTTGCGCAAAAACGGTGTCAGAGAGCTCTGAATGTCCCAAAAACATTTGCAGCCTAAAAGGAGCATTATCCCGCATCCTAGGCCACTGATATTCGCCAAAATATTTTTGGCATGAAAAATGCATCCAACACCCCTAAAAGTACAGAATATGTTAGCAGCCCAAAAAAGGCCTTAAAAGCATCTTAGACCTGCAAAAATGTTGAAAACTTTGGAGGCCTAAAAAAGGGGTTTACAGGCATCCTAGACCCCCTAAACTCCAGACTATGTTGGTGGCCAAGAAAAGGTGTGAGAGAGCTCTGAATGTCAAAAAAACATGTGCAGCCTGAAAGGGGCATTAACCCACATCCTAGACCACTGAAATTCCCAAAAATATTTTTGGGACGAAAAATGCATCCAACACCCATGAAAGTACAGAATATGTTAGCAGCCCAAAAAAGGCCTAAAAGCATCTTAGGCCTGGAAAAATGTTCAAAACTTTATAGGCTCAAAAAAGGGGTTTACGGGCATCCTAGACCCGCTAAAGTCCAGAAAATGTTGGTTGCGCAAAAACGGTGTCAGAGAGCTCTGAATGTCCCAAAAACATTTGCAGCCTAAAAGGGGCATTATCCCGCATCCTAGGCCACTGATATTCGCCAAAATATTTTTGGCATGAAAAATGCATCCAACACCCCTAAAAGTACAGAATATGTTAGCAGCCCAAAAAAGGCCTTAAAAGCATCTTAGGCCTGGAAAAATGTTGAAAACTTTATAGGCTCAAAAAAGGGGTTTAAAGGCGTCCTAGACCCCCTAAAGTCCAGAAAATATTGGTGGCCCAAAAATGGTGTGAGAAAGCTCTGCATGTCCCAAAAACATTTGCAGTCTGAAAGGGGCATTAACCCGCTTCCTAGACCCCTGAAATTACTAAAAATATTTTTGACACGAAAAATGCATCCACACCCCTTAAAGTAGAATATGTTAGCTGCCCAAAAAGGACTTAAAAAACATCTTAGGCCTGCAAAAATGTTGAAAACTTTGGAGGCATAAAAAAGGGGTTTACAGGCATCTTAGACCCCCTAAAGTCCAGAATATGTTGGTGGCTGAAAAACGGTGTATGATAGCTCTGAATGTCCCAAAACATTTGCAGCCTGAAAGGGGCATTAACCTGCATCCTAGACCACTGAAATTCCCAAAAATATTATTGGCACGAAAAATGCATCCTACACCCTTGAAAGTTCAGAAAATGATGGCAGCCCAAAAAAGCCCTTAAAATGCATTTTAGGCCTGCAAAAATGTAGAAAACTTTGGAGGCCAAAAAAGTGGTTTACAGGCATCCTAGACCCCCTAAACTCCAGACTATGTTGGTGGCCAAAAAAAGGTGTGAGAGAGCTCTGAATGTCAAAAAAACATTTGCAGCCTGAAAGGGGCATTAACCCACATCCTAGACCACTGAAATTCCCAAAAATATTTTTGGGACGAAAAATGCATCCAACACCCATGAAAGTACAGAATATGTTAGCAGACCAAAAAAGGCCTAAAAGCATCTTAGGCCTGGAAAAATGTTCAAAACTTTATAGGCTCAAAAAAGGGGTTTACAGACATCCTAGACCCCCTAAAGTCCAGAAAATGTTGGTGGCCCAAAAACAGTGTGAGAGAGCTCTGAATGTCCCAAAAACATGTGCAGTCTGAAAGGGGCATTAACCCGCATCCTAGACCACTGAAATTCCCAAAAATATTTTTGGCCCAAAAAATGCATCCTACACCCCTGAAAGTTCCGAAAATGTTGGCAGCCCAAAAAAGGCCTTAAAATGTATCCTAGGCCTGCAAAAATTCTGAAAACTTTGGAGGCCTAAAAAAGGAGTTTACAGGCATACGAGACCCCCCTACAGTCTCGAAAATGTTGGTGGCCGAAAAACAGTGTGAGAGATCTCTGAATGTCCCCAAAACATTTGTAGTCTGAAAGGAGCATTAACCTGCATCCTAGACCCCTGAAATGCCCAAAAATATTTTTGGCCCAAAAAATGCATCCTACACCCCTGAGAGTTCCAAATATGTTAGCAGCCCAAAAAAGGCCTTAAAAGCATTTTAGGCCTGGAAAAATGTTCAAAACATTATAGGCTCAAAAAAGGGGTTTACAGGCATCCCAGACCCCCTAAAGTCCAGAAAATGTTGGTGGCCCAAAAATGGTGTGAGAGAGCTCTGAATGTCCCAAAAACATTTGCAGTCTGAAAGGGGCATTAACCCGCATCCTAGGCCACTGAAATTTCCAAAAATATTTTTGGCACGAAAAATGCATCCACACCCCTGAAAGTACAGAATATGTTAGCTGCCCAAAAAAGGACTTAAAAAACATCTTAGGTCTGCAAAAATGTTGAAAACTTTGGAGGCATAAAAAAGGGGTTTACAGGCATCCTAGACCCCCTAAAGTCCAGAATATGTTGGTGGCTGAAAAACGGTGTATGATAGCTCTGAATGTCCCAAAACATTTGCAGCCTGAAAGGGGCATTAACCTGCATCCTAGACCACTGAAATTCCCAAAAATATTATTGGCACGAAAAATGCATCCTACACCCCTGAAAGTTCAGAAAATGATGGCAGCCCAAAAAAGCCCTTAAAACGCATTTTAGGCCTGCAAAAATGTAGAAACTTTGGAGGCCCAAAAAAGTGGTTTACAGGCATCGTAGACCCCCTAAAGTCCAGAAAAGTTTGGTGGACCACAAACTGTGCGAGAGAGCTCTGAATGTCCCAAAAACATTTGCAGCCTGAAAGGGGAATTAACCCACATCCTATACCACTGAAATTCCGAAACATAGTGTTGGCATGAAAAATGCATCCTTCACACCTGAAAGTTCTGAATATTTTAGCAGCGCAAAAGAGGCCTTGATATGCATCTTAGGCCTGCAAAAATGTTGAAAACTTTGGAGGCCTAAAAAAGGGGTTTACAGGCATCGTAGACCCCCTGAAGTCCAGAGAATTTTGGTGGACCAAAAACTGTGCGAGAGAGCTCTGAATGTCCCAAAAACATCTGCAGCCTGAAACGGGAATTAACCCTCATCCTAGACCACTGAAATTCCCAAACATATTGTTGGCATGAAAAATGCATCCGTCACACCTGAAGGTTCTGAATATTTTAGCAGCGCAAAAGAGGTCTTAAAATGCATTTAAGGCCTGCAAAAATGTTGAAAACTTTGGAGGCCAAAAAAAGGGGTTTACAGGCATCCTAGACCCCCTAAAGTCCAGAATATGTTGGTGGCCAAAAAAAGGTGTGAGAGAGCTCTGAATGTCAAAAAAACATTTGCAGCCTGAAAGGGGCATTAACCCACATCCTAGACAACTGAAATTCCCAAAAATATTTTTGGCACAAAAAATGCATCCAACACCCCTGAAAGTACAGAATATGTTAGCAGCCCAAAAAAGGCCTTGAAAGCATTTTAGGCCTGCAAAAATGTTCAAAATTTTATAGGCTCAAAAAAGGGGTTTACAGGCATCCTAGACCCCCTTAAGTCCAGAAAATGTTGGTGGCCCAAAAATGGTGTGAGAGAGCTCTGAATGTCCCAAAAACATTTGCAGTCTGGAAGGGGCATTAACCCGCATCCTAGGCCACTGAAATTCCCAAAAATATTTTTGGCACGAAAAATGCATCCGACAACCCTGAAAGTTCAGAATATGTTAGCGGCCCAAAAAAGGCCTTAAATGCATTTTAGGCCTGCAAAAATGTTGAAAACTTTGGAGGCCTAAAAAAGGCGTTTACAGGCATCCTAAAGTCCAGAAAATGATGGTGGCCCAAAAACGTTGTGAGAGAGCTCTGAATGTCCCAAAAACATTTGCAGTCTGAAAGGGGCATTAACCCGCATCCTAGACCCCTGAAATGCCCAAAAATATTTTTGGCATAAAAAATACATCCTACACCCCTGAGAGTTCCAAATATGTTAGCAGCCCAAAAAAGGCCTTAAAAGCATCTTAGGCCTGGAAAAATGTTCAAAACTTTATAGGCTCAAAAAAGGGGTTTACAGGCATCCCAGACCCCCTAAAGTCCAGAAAATGTTGGTGGCCCAAAAATGGTGTGAGAGAGCTCGGAATGTCCCAAAAACATTTGCAGTCTGAAAGGGGCATTAACCCGCATCCTAGGCCACTGAAATTCCCAAAAATATTTTTGGCACGAAAAATGCATCCTACACCCCTGAAAGTACAGAATATGTTAGCAGCCCAAAAAAGGCCTTAAAATGCATTTTAGGCCTACAAAAATGTTGAAAACTTTGGAGGCATAAAAAAGGGGTTTACAGGCATCCTAGACCCCCGAAAGTCCAGAATATGTTGGTGGCTGAAAAACGGTGTATGATAGCTCTGAATGTCCTAAAACATTTGCAGCCTGAAAGGGGCATTAACCCGCATCCTAGACCACTGAAATTCCCAAAAATATTTCTGGCACGAAAAATGCATCCGACAACTCTGAAAGTTCAGAATATGTTAGCAGCCCAAAAAAGGCCTTAAAAGCATCTTAGGCCTGGAAAAATGCTCAAAACTTTATAGACTCAAAAAAGGGGTTTACAGGCATCCTAGACCCCCTAAAGTCCAGAATATGTTGGTGGGCCAAAAACGGTGTGAGAGAGCTCTGAATGTCCCAAAAACATTTGCAGCCTGGAAGGGGAATTAACCCGCATCCTAGACCATTAAAATTTCCAAAAATATTTCTGGCACGAAAAATGCATCCTACACCCCTGAAAGTTCCGAAAATGTTGGCAGCCCAAAAAAGGCCTTAAAATGTATCCTAGGCCTGCAAAAATGTATAAAACTTTGGAGGCCCAAAAAAAAGGTTTATAGGCATCGTAGACCCCCTACAATCCAGAAAATGTTGGTGGCACAAAAACTGTGCCAGAGAGCTCTGAATGTCGCAAAAACTTTTGCAGCCTGAATGGGGCATTAACCTGCATCCTAGACCACTGAAATTCCCAAAAATATTTTTGGCCCGAAAAATGCATCCAACACCCCTGAAAGTACAGAATATGTTAGCAGCCCAAAAAAGGCCTTTAATGCATCTTAGGCCTGCAAAAATGATGAAAACTTTATAGGCTCAAAAAAGGGGTTTACAGGCGTCCTAGACCCCCTAAAGTCCAGAAAATGTTGGTGGCCCAAAAATGGTGTGAGAGAGCTCAGAATGTCCCAAAAACATTTGCAGTCTGAAAGGGGCATTAACCCGCATCCTAGGCCACTGAAATTCCCAAAAATATTTTTGGCACGAAAAATGCATTCTACACCCCTGAAAGTACAGAATATGTTAGCAGCCCAAAAAAGGCCTTAAAATGCATTTTAGGCCTGCAAAAATGTTGAAAACTTTGGAGGCATAAAAAAGGGGTTTACAGGCATCCTAGACCCCCGAAAGTCCAGAATATGTTGGTGGCTGAAAAACGGTGTATGATAGCTCTGAATGTCCTAAAACATTTGCAGCCTGAAAGGGGCATTAACCCGCATCCTAGACCACTGAAATTCCCAAAAATATTTCTGGCACAAAAAATGCATCCGACAACCCTGAAAGTTCAGAATATGTTAGCAGCCCAAAAAAGGCCTTAAAAGCATCTTAGGCCTGGAAAAATGTTCAAAACTTTATAGACTCAAAAAAGGGCTTTACAGGCATCCTAGACCCCCTAAAGTCCAGAATATGTTGGTGGGCCAAAAACGGTGTGAGAGAGCTCTGAATGTCCCAAAAACATTTGTAGCCTGGAAGGGGAATTAACCCGCATCCTAGACCATTAAAATTTCCAAAAATATTTCTGGCACGAAAAATGCATCCTACACCCCTGAAAGTTCCGAAAATGTTGGCAGCCCAAAAAAGGCCTTAAAATGTATCCTAGGCCTGCAAAAATGTATAAAACTTTGGAGGCCCAAAAAAAAGGTTTATAGGCATCGTAGACCCCCTACAATCCAGAAAATGTTGGTGGCACAAAAACTGTGCCAGAGAGCTCTGAATGTCCCAAAAACTTTTGCAGCCTGAATGGGGCATTAACCTGCATCCTAGACCACTGAAATTCCCAAAAATATTTTTGGCCCGAAAAATGCATCCAACACCCCTGAAAGTACAGAATATGTTAGCAGCCCAAAAAAGGCCTTTAATGCATCTTAGGCCTGCAAAAATGATGAAAACTTTATAGGCTCAAAAAAGGGGTTTACAGGCGTCCTAGACCCCCTAAAGTCCAGAAAATGTTGGTGGCCCAAAAATGGTGTGAGAGAGCTCAGAATGTCCCAAAAACATTTGCAGTCTGAAAGGGGCATTAACCCGCATCCTAGGCCACTGAAATTCCCAAAAATATTTTTGGCACGAAAAATGCATTCTACACCCCTGAAAGTACAGAATATGTTAGCAGCCCAAAAAAGGCCTTAAAATGCATTTTAGGCCTGCAAAAATGTTGAAAACTTTGGAGGCATAAAAAAGGGGTTTACAGGCATCCTAGACCCCCGAAAGTCCAGAATATGTTGGTGGCTGAAAAACGGTGTATGATAGCTCTGAATGTCCTAAAACATTTGCAGCCTGAAAGGGGCATTAACCCGCATCCTAGACCACTGAAATTCCCAAAAATATTTCTGGCACAAAAAATGCATCCGACAACCCTGAAAGTTCAGAATATGTTAGCAGCCCAAAAAAGGCCTTAAAAGCATCTTAGGCCTGGAAAAATGTTCAAAACTTTATAGACTCAAAAAAGGGCTTTACAGGCATCCTAGACCCCCTAAAGTCCAGAATATGTTGGTGGGCCAAAAACGGTGTGAGAGAGCTCTGAATGTCCCAAAAACATTTGTAGCCTGGAAGGGGAATTAACCCGCATCCTAGACCATTAAAATTTCCAAAAATATTTCTGGCACGAAAAATGCATCCTACACCCCTGAAAGTTCCGAAAATGTTGGCAGCCCAAAAAAGGCCTTAAAATGTATCCTAGGCCTGCAAAAATGTATAAAACTTTGGAGGCCCAAAAAAAAGGTTTATAGGCATCGTAGACCCCCTACAATCCAGAAAATGTTGGTGGCACAAAAACTGTGCCAGAGAGCTCTGAATGTCCCAAAAACATTTGCAGCCTGAATGGGGCATTAACCTGCATCCTAGACCACTGAAATTCCCAAAAATATTTTTGGCCCGAAAAATGCATCCAACACCCCTGAAAGTACAGAATATGTTAGCAGCCCAAAAAAGGCCTTTAATGCATCTTAGGCCTGGAAAAATGTTCAAAACTTTATAGGCTCAAAAAAGGGGTTTACGGGCATCCTAGACCCGCTAAAGTCCAGAAAATGTTGGTTGCGCAAAAACGGTGTCAGAGAGCTCTGAATGTCCCAAAAACATTTGCAGCCTAAAAGGGGCATTATCCCGCATCCTAGGCCACTGATATTCGCCAAAATATTTTTGGCATGAAAAATGCATCCAACACCCCTAAAAGTACAGAATATGTTAGCAGCCCAAAAAAGGCCTTAAAAGCATCTTAGGCCTGGAAAAATGTTGAAAACTTTATAGGCTCAAAAAAGGGGTTTACAGGCGTCCTAGACCCCCTAAAGTCCAGAAAATATTGGTGGCCCAAAAATGGTGTGAGAAAGCTCTGCATGTCCCAAAAACATTTGCAGTCTGAAAGGGGCATTAACCCGCATCCTAGACCCCTGAAATTCCTAAAAATATTTTTGACACGAAAAATGCATCCTACACCCCTGAAAGTACAGAATATGTTAGCAGCCCAAAAAAGGCCTTAAATGCATTTTAGGCCTGCAAAAATGTTGAAAACTTTGGAGGCCCAAAAAAGTGGTTTACAGGCATCGTAGACCCCCTAAAGTCCAGAAAAGTTTGGTGGACCACAAACTGTGCGAGAGAGCTCTGAATGTCCCAAAAACATTTGCAGCCTGAAAGGGGAATTAACCCACATCCTAGACAACTGAAATTCCCAAACATAGTGTTGGCATGAAAAATGCATCCTTCACACTGAAAGTTCTGAATATTTTAGCAGCGCAAAAGAGGCCTTGATATGCATCTTAGGCCTGCAAAAATGTTGAAAACTTTGGAGGCCTAAAAAAGGGGTTTACAGGCATCCGAGACCCCCTAAAATCCAGAATATGTTGGTGGCCGAAAAAGAGTGTCAGAGAGCTCTGAATGTCCCAAAAACATTTGCAGCCTGAAAGGGGCATTAACCCGCATCCTAGACCACTGACTATCCTAAAAATATTTTTGGCACGAAAAATGCATCCTACACCCCTGAAAGCTCAGAATATGTTAGCGGCCCAAAAAAGGCCTTAAATGCATTTTAGGCCTGCAAAAATGTTGAAAACTTTGGAGGCCTAAAAAAGGGGTTTACAGGCATCCTAGACCCCCTAAACTCCAGACTATGTTGGTGGCCAAGAAAAGGTGTGAGAGAGCTCTGAATGTCAAAAAAACATTTGCAGCCTGAAAGGGGCATTAACCCACATCCTAGACCACTGAAATTCCCAAAAATATTTTTGGGACGAAAAATGCATCCACACCCATGAAAGTACAGAATATGTTAGCAGCCCAAAAAAGGCCTAAAAGCATCTTATGCCTGGAAAAATGTTCAAAACTTTATAGGCTCAAAAAAGGGGTTTACAGGCATCCTAGACCCCCTAAACTCCAGACTATGTTGGTGGCCCAAAAACAGTGTGAGAGAGCTCTGAATGTCCCCAAAACATTTGCAGCCTGAAAGGGGCATTATCCTGCATCCTAGGCCACTGAAATTCCCAAAAATATTTTTGGCACGAAAAATGCATCCTACACCCCTGAAAGTTCAGAGTATGTTAGCGGCCCAAAAAAGGCCTTAAATGCATTTTAGGCCTGCAAAAATGTTGAAAACTTTGGAGTCCTAAAAAAGGGGTTTACAGGCATCCTAAAGTCCAGAAAATGATGGTGGCCCAAAAACGGTGTGAGAGAGCTCTGAATGTCCCAAAAACATTTGCAATCTGAAAGGGGCATTAACCCGCATCCTAGACCCCTGAAATGCCCAAAAATATTTTTGACCCAAAAAATGCATCCTATACCCCTGAGAGTTCCAAATATGTTAGCAGCCCAAAAAAGGCCTTAAAAGCATCTTAGGCCTGGAAAAATGTTCAAAACTTTATAGGCTCAAAAAGGGGTTTACAGGCATCCCAGACACCCTAAAGTCCAGAAAATGTTGGTGGCCCAAAAATGGTGTGAGAGAGCTCTGAATGTCACAAAAACATTTGCAGTCTGAAAGGGGCATTAACCCGTATCCTAGGCCACTGAAATTTCCAAAAATATTTTTGGCACGAAAAATGCATCCACACCCCTGAAAGTACAGAATATGTTAGCAGCCCAAAAAAGGCCTTAAAATGCATCTTAGGCCTGTAAAAATGTTGAAAACTTTGGATGCATAAAAAAGGGGTTTACAGGTATCCTAGACCCCCGAAAGTCCAGAATATGTTGGTGGCTGAAAAACGGTGTATGATAGCTCTGAATGTCCCAAAACATTTGCAGCCTGAAAGGGGCATTAACCCGCATCCTAGACCACTGAAATTCCCAAAAATATTATTGGCACGAAAAATGCATCCTACACCCCTGAAAGTTCAGAAAATGATGGCAGCCCAAAAAAGCCCTTAAAATGCATTTTAGGCCTGCAAAAATGTAGAAAACTTTGGAGGCCCAAAAAAGTGGTTTACAGGCATAGTAGACCCCCTAAAGTCCAGAAACGTTTGGTGGACCAAAAACTGTGCGGGAGAGCTCTGAATGTCCCAAAAACATTTGCAGCCTGAAAGGGGAATTAACCCACATCCTAGACCACTGAAATTCCCAAACATAGTGTTGGCATGAAAAATGCATCCTTCACACCTGAAAGTTCTGAATATTTTAGCAGCGCAAAAGAGGCCTTGATATGCATCTTAGGCCTGCAAAAATGTTGAAAACTTTGGAGGCCTAAAAAAGGGGTTTACAGGCATACGAGACCCCCTAAAATCCAGAATATGTTGGTGGCCGAAAAAAAGTGTCAGAGAGCTCTGAATGTCCCAAAAACATTTGCAGCCTGAAAGGGGCATTAACCCGCATCCTAGACCACTGAATATCCCAAAAATATTTCTGGCACCGAAAAATGCATCCTACAACCCTGAAAGTTCAGAATATGTTAGCGGCCCAAAAAAGGCCTTAAATGCATTTTAGGCCTGGAAAAATGTTGAAAACTTTGGAGTCCTAAAAAAAGGGTTTACAGGCATCCTAGACCCGCTAAAGTCCAGAAAATGTTGGTTGTGCAAAAAAGGTGTGAGAAAGCTCTGAATGTCCCAAAAACATTTGCAGTCTGAAAGGGGCATTAACCCGCATCCTAGGCCACTGAAATTCCCAAAAATATTTTTGGCACGAAAAATGCATCCTACACCCCTGAGAGTTCCAAATATGTTAGCAGCCCAAAAAAGGCCTTAAAAGCATCTTAGGCCTGGAAAAATGTTCAAAACTTTATAGGCTCAAAAAAGGGGTTTACAGGCATCCTAGACCCCCTAAAGTCCAGAAAATGTTGGTGGGCAAAAAATGGTGTGAGAGAGCGCTGAATGTCCCAAAAACATTTGCAGTCGGAAAGGGGCATTAACCCGCATCCTAGACCCCTGAAATGCCCAAAAATATTTTTGGCCCAAAAAATGCATCCTACCCCCTGAAAGTTCAGAATATGTTAGCAGCCCAAAAATTGCCTTAAAATGCATCTTAGGCCTGCAAAGATTTTGAAACCTTTGGAGGCCAAAAAAGGGCTTTACACGCATCCTAGGCCCCCCTAAAGTCCAGAAAATGTTGGTGGCCGAAAAACAGTGTGAGAGATCTCTGAATGTCCCAAAAACATTTGCAGCCTGGAAGGGGAATTAACCCGCATCCTAGACCACTGAAATTCCCAAACATATTGTTGGCATGAAAAATGCATCCTTCACACCTGAAAGTTCTGAATATTGTAGCAGCGCAAAAGAGGCATTAATATGCATTTTAGGCCTGCAAAAATGTTGAAAACTTTGGAGTTCTAAAAAAGGGGTTTACAGGCATCCTAGACCCCCTTAAGTCCAGAAAATGTTGGTGGCCCAAAAACAGTGTGAGAGAGCTCTGAATGTCCCAAAAACATTTGCAGTCTGAAAGGGGCATTAACCCGCATCCTAGACCCCTGAAATTCCCAAAAATATTTTTGGCCCAAAAAATGCATCCTACCCCGTGAAAGTTCAGAATATGTTAGCAGCCCAAAAATTGCCTTAAAATGCATCTTAGGCCTGCAAAAAATTTTGAAAACTTTGGAGGCCAAAAAAGGGCTTTACACGCCTCCTAGACCCCCCTAAAGTCCAGAAAATGTTGGTGGCCGAAAAACAGTGTGAGAGAACTCTGAATGTCCCAAAAACATTCGCAGCCTGGAGGGGGAATTAACCCGCATCCTAGACCACTGACATTCCCAAAAATATTTCTGGCACGAAAAATGCATCCCACACCCCTGAAAGTTCAGAAAATGATGGCAGCCCAAAAAAGCCCTTCAAATGCATTTTAGGCCTGCAAAAATGTAGAAAACTTTGGAGACCCAAAAAAGTGGTTTACAGGCATCGTAGACCCCCTAAAGTCCAGAGAATTTTGGTGGACCAAAAACTGTGCGAGAGAGCTCTGAATGTCCCAAAAATATTTGCAGCCTGAAAGGGGAATTAACCCTCATCCTAGACCACTGAAATTCCCAAACATATTGTTGGCATGAAAAATGCATCCTTCACACCTGAAAGTTCTGAATATTGTAGCAGCGCAAAAGAGGCTTTAATATGCATTTTAGGCCTGCAGAAATGTTGAAAACTTTGGAGGCCTAAAAAAGGGGTTTACAGGCATCCTAGACCCCCTAAAGTCCAGAATATGTTGGTGGCCAAAAAAAGGTGTGAGAGAGCTCTGAATGTCAAAAAAACATTTGCAGCCTGAAAGGGGCATTAACCCACATCCTAGACCACTGAAATTCCCAAAAATATTTTTGGCACGAAAAATGCATCCAACACCCCTGAAAGTACAGAATATGTTAGCAGCCCAAAAAAGGCCTTAAAAGCATTTTAGGCCTGCAAAAATGTTCAATATTTTATAGGCTCAGAAAAGGGGTTTACAGGCATCCTAGACCCCCTTAAGTCCAGAAAATGTTGGTGGCCCAAAAACAGTGTGAGAGCTCTGAATGTCCCAAAAACATTTGCAGTCTGAAAGGGGCATTAACCCGCATCCTAGACCCCTGAAATTCCCAAAAATATTTTTGGCCCAAAAAATGCATCCTACCCCCTGAAAGTTCAGAATATATTAGCCCAAAAAAGGCCTTAAAATGCATCTTAGGACTGCAAAAATTTGTAAACTTTGGAGGCCTAAAAAAGGGGTTTTCAGGCATCCCAGACCCCCTAAAGTCAAGAAAATGTTGGTGGGCCAAAAATGGTGTGAGAGAGCTCTGAATGTCCCAAAAACATTTGCAGTCTGAAAGGGGCATTAACCCGCATCCTAGACCCCTGAAATTCCCAAAAATATTTTTGGCCCAAAAAATGCATCCTACCCCGTGAAAGTTCAGAATATGTTAGCAGCCCAAAAATTGCCTTAAAATGCATCTTAGGCCTGGAAAAATTTTGAAAACTTTGGAGGCCAAAAAAGGGCTTTACACGCATCCTAGACCCCCCCTAAAGTCCAGAAAATGTTGGTGGCCGAAAAACAGTGTGAGAGATCTCTGAATGTCCCAAAAACATTCGCAGCCTGGAAGGGGAATTAACCCGCATCCTAGACCACTGACATTCCCAAAAATATTTCTGGCACGAAAAATGCATCCCACACCCCTGAAAGTTCAGAAAATGATGGCAGCCCAAAAAAGCCCTTCAAATGCATTTTAGGCCTGCAAAAATGTAGAAAACTTTGGAGACCCAAAAAAGTGGTTTACAGGCATCGTAGACCCCCTAAAGTCCAGAGAATTTTGGTGGACCAAAAACTGTGCAAGAGAGCTCTGAATGTCCCAAAAATATTTGCAGCCTGAAAGGGGAATTAACCCTCATCCTAGACCACTGAAATTCCCAAACATATTGTTGGCATGAAAAATGCATCCTTCACACCTGAAAGTTCTGAATATTGTAGCAGCGCAAAAGAGGCTTTAATATGCATTTTAGGCCTGCAAAAATGTTGAAAACTTTGGAGGCCTAAAAAAGGGGTTTACAGGCATCCTAGACCCCCTAAAGTCCAGAATATGTTGGTGGCCAAAAAAAGGTGTGAGAGAGCTCTGAATGTCAAAAAAACATTTGCAGCCTGAAAGGGGCATTAACCCACATCCTAGACCACTGAAATTCCCAAAAATATTTTTGGCACGAAAAATGCATCCAACACCCCTGAAAGTACAGAATATGTTAGCAGCCCAAAAAAGGCCTTAAAAGCATTTTAGGCCTGCAAAAATGTTCAAAATTTTATAGGCTCAGAAAAGGGGTTTACAGGCATCCTAGACCCCCTTAAGTCCAGAAAATGTTGGTGGCCCAAAAACAGTGTGAGAGAGCTCTGAATGTCCCAAAAACATTTGCAGTCTGAAAGGGGCATTAACCCGCATCCTAGACCCCTGAAATTCCCAAAAATATTTTTGGCCCAAAAAATGCATCCTATCCCCTGAAAGTTCAGAATATATTAGCCCAAAAAAGGCCTTAAAATGCATCTTAGGACTGCAAAAATTTTGTAAACTTTATAGGCTCAAAAAAGGGGTTTACAGGCATCCTAAAGTCCAGAAAATGATGGTGGCCCAAAAACAGTGTGAGAGAGCTCTGAATGTCCCAAAAACATTTGCAGTCTGAAAGGGGCATTAACCCGCATCCTAGACCCCTGAAATGCCCAAAAATATTTTTGGCCCAAAAAATGCATCCTACACCCCTGAGAGTTCCAAATATGTTAGCAGCCCAAAAAAGGGCTTAAAAGCATCTTAGGCCTGGAAAAATGTTCAAAACTTTATAGGCTCAAAAAAGGGGTTTACAGGCATCCCAGACCCCCTAAAGTCCAGAAAATGTTGTTGGCCCAAAAATGGTGTGAGAGACCTCTGAATTTCCCAAAAACATTTGCAGTGTGAAAGGGGCATTAACCCGCATCCTAGGCCACTGAAATTTCCAAAAATATTTTTGGCACGAAAAATGCATCCACACCCCTGAAAGTACAGAATATGTTAGCAGCCCAAAAAAGGCCTTAAAATGCATTTTAGGCCTGCAAAAATGTTGAAAACTTTGGAGGCATAAAAAAGGGGTTTACAGGCATCCTAGACCCCCGAAAGTCCAGAATATGTTGGTGGCTGAAAAACGGTGTATGATAGCTCTGAATGTCCCAAAACATTTGCAGCCTGAAAGGGGCATTAACCCGCATCCTAGACCACTGAAATTCCCAAAAATATTATTGGCACGAAAAATGCATCCAACACCCCTGAAAGTACAGAATATGTTAGCAGCCCAAAAAAGGCCTTAAAAGCATTTTAGGCCTGCAAAAATGTTCAAAATTTTATAGGCTCAGAAAAGGGGTTTACAGGCATCCTAGACCCCCTTAAGTCCAGAAAATGTTGGTGGCCCAAAAACAGTGTGAGAGAGCTCTGAATGTCCGAAAAACATTTGCAGTCTGAAAGGGGCATTAACCCGCATCCTAGACCCCTGAAATTCCCAAAAATATTTTTGGCCCAAAAAATGCATCCTACCCCCTGAAAGTTCAGAATATATTAGCCCAAAAAAGGCCTTAAAATGCATCGTAGGACTGCAAACATTTTGTTAACTTTGGAGGCCTAAAAAAGGGGTTTTCAGGCATCCCAGACCCCCTAAAGTCCAGAAAATGTTGGTGGCCCAAAAATGGTGTGAGAGAGCTCTGAATGTCCCAAAAACATTTGCAGTCTGAAAGGGGCATTAACCCGCATCCTAGGCCACTGAAATTCCCAAAAATATTTTTGGCACGAAAAATGCATCCGACAACCCTGAAAGTTCAGAATATGTTAACAGCCCAAAAAAGGCCTTAAAAGCATCTTAGGCCTGGAAAAATGTTCAAAACTTTATAGGCTCAAAAAAGGGGTTTACAGGCATCCTAAAGTCCAGAAAATGATGGTGCCCCAAAAACGGTGTGAGAGAGCTCTGAATGTCCCAAAAACATTTGCAGTCTGAAAGGGGCATTAACCCGCATCCTAGACCCCTGAAATGCCCAAAAATATTTTTGGCCCAAAAAATGCATCCTACACCCCTGAAAGTTCCGAAAATGTTGGCAGCCCAAAAAAGGCCTTAAAATGTATCTTAGGCCTGCAAAAATGTATAAAACTTTGGAGGCCCAAAAAAAATGTTTATAGGCATCGTAGACCCCCTGCAATCCAGAAAATGTTGGTGGCACAAAAACTGTGCCAGAGAGCTCTGAATGTCCCAAAAACATTTGCAGCCTGAATGGGGCATTAACCTGCACCCTAGTCCACTGAAATTCCCAAAAATATTTTTGGCCCGAAAAATGCATCCAACACCCCAGAAAGTACAGAATATGTTAGCAGCCCAAAAAAGGCCTTTAATGCATCTTAGGCCTGCAAAAATGATGAAAAGTTTATAGGCTCAAAAAAGGGGTTTACAGGCATCCTAGACCCGCTAAAGTCCAGAAAATGTTGGTTGCGCAAAAACGGTGTCAGAGAGCTCTGAATGTCCCAAAAACATTTGCAGCCTAAAAGGGGCATTATCCCGCATCCTAGGCCACTGATATTCGCCAAAATATTTTTGACACGAAAAATGCATCCAACACCCCTAAAAGTACAGAATATGTTAGCAGCCCAAAAAAGGCCTTAAAAGCATTTTAGGCCTGCAAAAATGTTCAAAATTTTATAGGCTCAAAAAAGGGGTTTACAGGCATCCTAAACCCCCTTAAGTCCAGAAAATGTTGGTGGGCCAAAAACGGTGTGAGAAAGCTCTGCATGTCCCAAAAACATTTGCAGTCTGAAAGGGGCATTAACCCGCATCCTAGACCCCTGAAATTCCCAAAAATATTTTTGGCCCAAAAAATGCATCCTACCCCCTGAAAGTTCAGAATATATTAGCCCAAAAAAGGCCTTAAAATGCATCTTAGGCCTGCAAATTTTTTTTAAACTTTGGAGGCCTAAAAAAGGGGTTTTCAGGCATCCCAGACCCCTAAAGTCCAGAAAATGTTGGTGGCCCAAAAATGGTCTGAGAGAGCTCTGAATGTCCCAAAAACATTTGCAGTCTGAAAGGGGCATTAACCCGCATCCTAGGCCACTGAAATTCCCAAAAATATTTTTGGCACGAAAAATGCATCCTACACCCCTGAGAGTTCCAAATATGTTAGCAGCCCAAAAAAGGCCTTAAAAGCATCTTAGGCCTGGAAAAATGTTCAAAACTTTATAGGCTCAAAAAAGGGGTTTACAGGCATCCTAGACCCCCTAAAGTCCAGAAAATGTTGGTGGGCAAAAAATGGTGTGAGAGAGCGCTGAATGTCCCAAAAACATTTGCAGTCGGAAAGGGGCATTAACCCGCATCCTAGACCCCTGAAATGCCCAAAAATATTTTTGGCCCAAAAAATGCATCCTACCCCCTGAAAGTTCAGAATATGTTAGCAGCCCAAAAATTGCCTTAAAATGCATCTTAGGCCTGCAAAGATTTTGAAACCTTTGGAGGCCAAAAAAGGGCTTTACACGCATCCTAGGCCCCCTTAAAGTCCAGAAAATGTTGGTGGCCGAAAAACAGTGTGAGAGATCTCTGAATGTCCCAAAAACATTTGCAGCCTGGAAGGGGAATTAACCCGCATCCTAGACCACTGAAATTCCCAAACATATTGTTGGCATGAAAAATGCATCCTTCACACCTGAAAGTTCTGAATATTGTAGCAGCGCAAAAGAGGCATTAATATGCATTTTAGGCCTGCAAAAATGTTGAAAACTTTGGAGGCCTAAAAAAGGGGTTTACAGGCATCCTAGACCCCCTTAAGTCCAGAAAATGTTGGTGGCCCAAAAACAGTGTGAGAGAGCTCTGAATGTCCCAAAAACATTTGCAGTCTGAAAGGGGCATTAACCTGCATCCTAGACCCCTGAAATTCCCAAAAATATTTTTGGCCCAAAAAATGCATCCTACCCCCTGAAAGTTCAGAATATATTAGCCCAATAAAGGCCTTAAAATGCATCTTAGGACTGCAAAAAGTTTGTAAATTTTGGAGGCCTAAAAAAGGGGTTTTCAGGCATCCCAGACCCCCTAAAGTCCAGAAAATGTTGGTGGCCCAAAAATGGTGTGAGAGAGCTCTGAATGTCCCAAAAACATTTGCAGTCTGAAAGGGGCATTAACCCGCATCCTAGGCCACTGAAATTCCCAAAAATATCTTTGGCACGAAAAATGCATCCGACAACCCTGAAAGTTCAGAATATGTTAGCAGCCCAAAAAAGGCCTTAAAAGCATCTTAGGCCTGGAAAAATGTTCAAAACTTTATAGGCTCAAAAAGGGGGTTTACAGGCATCCCAGACCCCCTAAAGTCCAGAAAATGTTGGTGGCCCAAAAATGGTGTGAGAGAGCTCTGAATGTCCCAAAAACATTTGCAGTCTGAAAGCGGCATTAACCCGCATCCTAGGCCACTGAAATTTCCAAAAATATTTTTGGCATGAAAAATGCATCCACACCCCTGAAAGTACAGAATATGTTAGCAGCCCAAAAAAGGCCTTAAAATGCATTTTAGGCCTGCAAAAATGTTGAAAACTTTGGAGTCCTAAAAAAGGGGTTTACAGGCATCCTAGACCCCCTAAAGTCCAGAGAATTTTGGTGGACCAAAAACTGTGCGAGAGAGCTCTGAATGTCCCAAAAACATTTGCAGCCTGAAAGGGGAATTAACCCTCATCCTAGACCACTGAAATTCCCAAACATATTGTTGGCATGAAAAATGCATCCTTCACACCTGAAAGTTCTGAATATTTTAGCAGCGCAAAAGAGGCCTTAATATGCATTTTAGGCCTGCAAAAATGTTGAAAACTTTGGAGGCCTAAAAAAGGGGTTTGCAGGCATCCTAGACCCCCTAAAGTCCAGAATATGTTGGTGGCCAAAAAAAGGTGTGAGAGAGCTCTGAATGTCAAAAAAACATTTGCAGCCTGAAAGGGGCATTAACCCACATCCTAGACCACTGAAATTCCCAAAAATATTTTTGGCACGAAAAATGCATCCTACACCCCTGAGAGTTCCGGATATGTTAGCAGCCCAAAAAAGGCCTTAAAAGCATCTTAGGCCTGGAAAAATGTTCAAAACTTTATAGGCTCAAAAAAGGGGTTTACAGGCATCCTAGACCCCCTAAAGTCAAGAAAATGTTGGTGGGCCAAAAATGGTGTGAGAGAGCTCTGAATGTCCCAAAAACATTTGCAGTCTGAAAGGGGCATTAACCCGCATCCTAGACCCCTGAAATTCCCAAAAATATTTTTGGCCCAAAAAATGCATCCTACCCCGTGAAAGTTCAGAATATGTTAGCAGCCCAAAAATTGCCTTAAAATGCATCTTAGGCCTGCAAAAAATTTTGAAAACTTTGGAGGCCAAAAAAGGGCTTTACACGCCTCCTAGACCCCCCTAAAGTCCAGAAAATGTTGGTGGCTGAAAAACAGTGTGAGAGATCTCTGAATGTCCCAAAAACATTCGCAGCCTGGAGGGGGAATTAACCCGCATCCTAGACCACTGACATTCCCAAAAATATTTCTGGCACGAAAAATGCATCCCACACCCCTGAAAGTTCAGAAAATGATGGCAGCCCAAAAAAGCCCTTCAAATGCATTTTAGGCCTGCAAAAATGTAGAAAACTTTGGAGACCCAAAAAAGTGGTTTACAGGCATCGTAGACCCCCTAAAGTCCAGAGAATTTTGGTGGACCAAAAACTGTGCGAGAGAGCTCTGAATGTCCCAAAAATATTTGCAGCCTGAAAGGGGAATTAACCCTCATCCTAGACCACTGAAATTCCCAAACATATTGTTGGCATGAAAAATGCATCCTTCACACCTGAAAGTTCTGAATATTGTAGCAGCGCAAAAGAGGCTTTAATATGCATTTTAGGCCTGCAAAAATGTTGAAAACTTTGGAGGCCTAAAAAAGGGGTTTACAGGCATCCTAGACCCCCTAAAGTCCAGAATATGTTGGTGGCCAAAAAAAGGTGTGAGAGAGCTCTGAATGTCAAAAAAACATTTGCAGCCTGAAAGGGGCATTAACCCACATCCTAGACCACTGAAATTCCCAAAAATATTTTTGGCACGAAAAATGCATCCAACACCCCTGAAAGTACAGAATATGTTAGCAGCCCAAAAAAGGCCTTAAAAGCATTTTAGGCCTGCAAAAATGTTCAATATTTTATAGGCTCAGAAAAGGGGTTTACAGGCATCCTAGACCCCCTTAAGTCCAGAAAATGTTGGTGGCCCAAAAACAGTGTGAGAGCTCTGAATGTCCCAAAAACATTTGCAGTCTGAAAGGGGCATTAACCCGCATCCTAGACCCCTGAAATTCCCAAAAATATTTTTGGCCCAAAAAATGCATCCTACCCCCTGAAAGTTCAGAATATATTAGCCCAAAAAAGGCCTTAAAATGCATCTTAGGACTGCAAAAACTTTGTAAACTTTATAGGCTCAAAAAAGGGGTTTACAGGCATCCTAAAGTCCAGAAAATGATGGTGGCCCAAAAACAGTGTGAGAGAGCTCTGAATGTCCCAAAAACATTTGCAGTCTGAAAGGGGCATTAACCCGCATCCTAGACCCCTGAAATGCCCAAAAATATTTTTGGCCCAAAAAATGCATCCTACACCCCTGAGAGTTCCAAATATGTTAGCAGCCCAAAAAAGGGCTTAAAAGCATCTTAGGCCTGGAAAAATGTTCAAAACTTTATAGGCTCAAAAAAGGGGTTTACAGGCATCCCAGACCCCCTAAAGTCCAGAAAATGTTGTTGGCCCAAAAATGGTGTGAGAGACCTCTGAATTTCCCAAAAACATTTGCAGTGTGAAAGCGGCATTAACCCGCATCCTAGGCCACTGAAATTTCCAAAAATATTTTTGGCACGAAAAATGCATCCACACCCCTGAAAGTACAGAATATGTTAGCAGCCCAAAAAAGGCCTTAAAATGCATTTTAGGCCTGCAAAAATGTTGAAAACTTTGGAGGCATAAAAAAGGGGTTTACAGGCATCCTAGACCCCCGAAAGTCCAGAATATGTTGGTGGCTGAAAAACGGTGTATGATAGCTCTGAATGTCCCAAAACATTTGCAGCCTGAAAGGGGCATTAACCTGCATCCTAGACCACTGAAATTCCCAAAAATATTATTGGCACGAAAAATGCATCCAACACCCCTGAAAGTACAGAATATGTTAGCAGCCCAAAAAAGGCCTTAAAATCATTTTAGGCCTGCAAAAATGTTCAAAATTTTATAGGCTCAGAAAAGGGGTTTACAGGCATCCTAGACCCCCTTAAGTCCAGAAAATGTTGGTGGCCCAAAAACAGTGTGAGAGAGCTCTGAATGTCCGAAAAACATTTGCAGTCTGAAAGGGGCATTAACCCGCATCCTAGACCCCTGAAATTCCCAAAAATATTTTTGGCCCAAAAAATGCATCCTACCCCCTGAAAGTTCAGAATATATTAGCCCAAAAAAGGCCTTAAAATGCATCGTAGGACTGCAAACATTTTGTTAACTTTGGAGGCCTAAAAAAGGGGTTTTCAGGCATCCCAGACCCCCTAAAGTCCAGAAAATGTTGGTGGCCCAAAAATGGTGTGAGAGAGCTCTGAATGTCCCAAAAACATTTGCAGTCTGAAAGGGGCATTAACCCGCATCCTAGGCCACTGAAATTCCCAAAAATATTTTTGGCACGAAAAATGCATCCGACAACCCTGAAAGTTCAGAATATGTTAACAGCCCAAAAAAGGCCTTAAAAGCATCTTAGGCCTGGAAAAATGTTCAAAACTTTATAGGCTCAAAAAAGGGGTTTACAGGCATCCTAAAGTCCAGAAAATGATGGTGCCCCAAAAACGGTGTGAGAGAGCTCTGAATGTCCCAAAAACATTTGCAGTCTGAAAGGGGCATTAACCCGCATCCTAGACCCCTGAAATGCCCAAAAATATTTTTGGCCCAAAAAATGCATCCTACACCCCTGAAAATTCCGAAAATGTTGGCAGCCCAAAAAAGGCCTTAAAATGTATCTTAGGCCTGCAAAAATGTATAAAACTTTGGAGGCCCAAAAAAAATGTTTATAGGCATCGTAGACCCCCTGCAATCCAGAAAATGTTGGTGGCACAAAAACTGTGCCAGAGAGCTCTGAATGTCCCAAAAACATTTGCAGCCTGAATGGGGCATTAACCTGCACCCTAGTCCACTGAAATTCCCAAAAATATTTTTGGCCCGAAAAATGCATCCAACACCCCAGAAAGTACAGAATATGTTAGCAGCCCAAAAAAGGCCTTTAATGCATCTTAGGCCTGCAAAAATGATGAAAAGTTTATAGGCTCAAAAAAGGGGTTTACAGGCATCCTAGACCCGCTAAAGTCCAGAAAATGTTGGTTGCGCAAAAACGGTGTCAGAGAGCTCTGAATGTCCCAAAAACATTTGCAGCCTAAAAGGGGCATTATCCCGCATCCTAGGCCACTGATATTCGCCAAAATATTTTTGACACGAAAAATGCATCCAACACCCCTAAAAGTACAGAATATGTTAGCAGCCCAAAAAAGGCCTTAAATGCATTTTAGGCCTGCAAAAATGTTGAAAACTTTGGAGGCCTAAAAAAGGGGTTTACAGGCATCCTAGACCCCCTAAACTCCAGACTATGTTGGTGGCCAAAAAAAGGTGTGAGAGAGCTCTGAATGTCAAAAAAACATTTGCAGTCGGAAAGTGGCATTAACCCGCATCCTAGACCTGAATATCCCAAAAATATTTCTGGCACGAAAAATGCATCCGACAACCCTGAAAGTTCAGTATATGTTAGCGGCCCAAAAAAGGCCTTAAATGCATTTTAGGCCTGCAAAAATGTTGAAAACTTTGGAGTCCTAAAAAAGGAGTTTACAGGCATCCTAGACCCCTAAAGTCCAGAAAATGATGGTGGCCCAAAAATGGTGTGAGAGAGCTCTGAATGTCCCAAAAACATTTGCAGTCTGAAAGGGGCATTAACCCGCATCCTAGGCCACTGAAATTCCCAAAAATATTTTTGGCACGAAAAATGCATCCACACCCCTGAAAGTACAGAATATGTTAGCAGCCCAAAAAAGGCCTTAAAATGCATTTTAGGCCTGCAGAAATGTTGAAAACTTTGGAGGCCTAAAAAAGGGGTTTACAGGCATCCTAGACCCCCTAAAGTCCTGAATAAGTTGGTGGCTGAAAAACAGTGTATGATAGCTCTGAATGTCCCAAAACATTTGCAGCCTGAAAGGGGCATTAACCCGTATCCTAGACCACTGAAATTTCCAAAAATATTGTTGGCACGAAAAATGCATCCACACCCCTGAAAGTACAGAATATGTTAGCAGCCAAAAGGCCTTAAAATGCATTTTAGGCCTTCAAAAATGTAGAAAACTTTGGAGGCCCAAAAAAAGTGGTTTACAGGCATCGTAGACCCCCTAAAGTCCAGAAACATTTGGTGGACCAAAAACTGTGCGAGAGAGCTCTGAATGTCCCAAAAACATTTGCAGCCTGAAAGGGGAATTAACCCACATCCTAGACCACTGAAATTCCCAAACATAGTGTTGGCATGAAAAATGCATCCTTCACACCTGAAAGTTCGGAATATTTTAGCAGCGCAAAAGAGGCCTTGATATGCATCTTAGGCCTGCAAAAATGTTGAAAACTTTGGAGGCCTAAAAAAGGGGTTTACAGGCATCCGAGACCCCCTAAAATCCAGAATATGTTGGTGGGCGAAAAAGAGTGTCAGAGAGCTCTGAATGTCCCAAAAACATTTGCAGCCTGAAAGGGGCAATAACCCGCATCCTAGACCCCTGAAATGCCCAAAAATATTTTTGGCCCAAAAAATGCATCCTACACCCCTGAGAGTTCCGAATATGTTAGCAGCCCAAAAAAGGCCTTAAATGCGTTTTAGGCCTGCAAAAATGTTGAAAACTTTGGAGTCCTAAAAAAGGGGTTTACAGGCATCCTAGACGCCCTAAAGTCCAGAAAATGATGGTAGCCCAAAAACGGTGTGAGAGAGCTCTGAATGTCCTAAAAACATTTGCAGTCTGAAAGGGGCATTAACCCGCATCCTAGACCCCTGAAATGCCCAAAAATATTTTTGGCCCAAAAAATGCATCCTACACCCCTGAGAGTTCCGAATTTGTTAGCAGCCCAAAAAAGGCCTTAAAAGCATCTTAGGCCTGGAAAAATGTTCAAAACTTTATAGGCTCAAAAAAGGGGTTTACAGGCATCCTAGACCCCCTAAAGTCCAGAATATGTTGGTGGGCCAAAAACAGTTTGAGATATCTCTGAATGTCCCAAAAACATTTGCAGCCTGGAAGGGGAATCAACCCGCATCCTAGACCATTAAAATTCCCAAAAATATTTCTGGCACGAAAAATGCATCCTACACCCCTGAAAGTTCCGAAAATGTTGGCAGCCCAAAAAAGGCCTTAAAATGTATCTTAGGCCTGCAAAAATGTATAAAACTTTGGAGGCCCAAAAAAAATGTTTATAGGCATCGTAGACCCCCTGCAATCCAGAAAATGTTGGTGGCCCAAAAATGGTGTGAGAGAGCTCTGAATGTCCCAAAAACATTTGCAGTCTGAAAGGGGCATTAACCCGCATCCTAGGCCACTATTCCAAAAATATTTTTGGCACAAAAAATGCATCCACACCCCTGAAAGTACAGAATATGTTAGCAGCCCAAAAAAGGCCTTAAAATGCATTTTAGGCCTGCAAAAATGTTGAAAACTTTGGAGGCATAAAAAAGGGGTTTATAGGCATCCTAGACCCCCGAAAGCCCAGAATATGTTGGTGGCTGAAAAACGGTGTATGATAGCTCTGAATGTCCCAAAAACATTTGCAGCCTGAAAGGGGCATTAACCCGCATCCTAGACCCCTGAAATTCCCAAAAATATTTCTGGCACGAAAAATGCATCCTACCACCTGAAAGTTCATAATATGTTAGCAGCCCAAAAAAGGCCTTTAAATGCATCTTAGGCCTGCAAACATTTTGAAAACTTTGGAGGCCTAAAAAAGGGCTTTACACGCATCCTAGACCCCCCTAAAGTCCAGAAAATGTTGGCGGCAGAAAAACAGTGTGAGAGATCTCTGAATGTCCCAAAAAACATTTGCAACCTGGAAGGGGAATTATCCCGCATCCTAGACCATTAAAATTCCCAAAAATATTTCTGGCATGAAAAATGCATCCTACACCCCTGAAAGTTCCGAAAATGTTGGCAGCCCAAAAAAGGCCTTAAAATATATCTTAGGCCTGCAAAAATGTATAAAACTTTGGAGGCCCAAAAAAAAAGGTTTATAGGCATCGTAGACCCCCTACAATCCAGAAAATGTTGGTGGCACAAAAACTGTGCCAGAGAGCTCTGAATGTCCCAAAAACATTTGCAGCCTGAATGGGGCATTAACCTGCATCCTAGACCACTGAAATTCCCAAAAATATTTTTGGCCCGAAAAATGCATCCAACACCCCTGAAAGTACAGAATATGTTAGCAGCCCAAAAAAGGCCTTTAATGCATCTTAGGCCTGCAAAAATGATGAAAACTTTATAGGCTCAAAAAAGGGGTTTACAGGCATCCTAGACCCGCTAAAGTCCAGAAAATGTTGGTTGCGCAAAAACGGTGTCAGAGAGCTCTGAATGTCCCAAAAACATTTGCAGCCTAAAAGGGTCATTATCCCGCATCCTAGGCCACTGATATTCGCCAAAATATTTTTGGCACGAAAAATGCATCCAACACCCCTAAAAGTACAGAATATGTTAGCAGCCCAAAAAAGGCCTTAAAAGCATCTTAGGCCTGGTAAAATGTTGAAAACTTTATAGGCTCAAAAAAGGGGTTTACAGGCGTCCTAGACCCCCTAAAGTCCAGAAAATATTGGTGGCCCAAAAATGGTGTGAGAAAGTTCTGCATGTCCCAAAAACATTTGCAGTCTGAAAGGGGCATTAACCCGCTTCCTAGACCCCTGAAATTCCTAAAAATATTTTTGACACGAAAAATGCATCCTACACCGCTGAAAGTTCAGAAAATGATGGCAGCCCAAAAAAGCCCTTAAAATGCATTTTAGGCCTGCAAAAATGTAGAAAACTTTGGAGGCCCAAAAAAGGGGTTCACAGGCATCCTAGACCCCCTAAAGTCCAGAATATGTTGGTGGCTGAAAAACGGTGTATGATAGCTCTGAATGTCCCAAAACATTTGCAGCCTGAAAGGGGCATTAACCCGCATCCTAGACCACTGAAATTCCCAAAAATATTATTGGCACGAAAAATGCATCCTACACCCCTGAAAGTTCAGAAAACGATGGCAGCCCAAAAAAGCCCTTAAAATGCATTTTAGGCCTGCAAAAATGTAGAAAACTTTGGAGGCCCAAAAACGTGGTTTACAGGCATCGTAGACCCCCTAAAGTCCAGAAACTTTTGGTGGTCCAAAAACTGTGCGGGAGAGCTCTGAATGTCCCAAAAACATTTGCAGCCTTAAAGGGGAATTAACCCACATCCTAGACCACTGAAATTCCCAAACATAGTGTTGGCATGAAAAATGCATCCAACACCCATGAAAGTACAGAATATGTTAGCAGCCCAAAAGAGGCCTTGATATGCATCTTAGGCCTGCAAAAAAGTTGAAAACTTTGGAGGCCTAAAAAGGGGTTTACAGGCATCCTAGACCCCCTAAACTCCAGAATATGTTGGTGGCCAAAAAAAGGTGTGAGAGAGCTCTGAATGTCAAAAAACATTTGCAGCCTGAAAGGGGCATTAACCCACATCCTAGACCACTGAAATTCCCAAAAATATTTTTGGGACGAAAAATGCATCCAACACCCATGAAAGTACAGAATATGTTAGCAGCCCAAAAAAGGCCTTAAAATGCATTTTAGGCCTGGAAAAATGTTGAAAACTTTATAGGCTCAAAAAAGGGGTTTACAGGCATCCCAGACCCCCTAAAGTCCAGAAAATGTTGGTGGGCCAAAAATGGTGTGAGAGAGCTCTGAATGTCCCAAAAACATTTGCAGTCTGAAAGGGGCATTAACCCGCATCCTAGGCCACTGAAATTCCCAAAAATATTTTTGGCACGAAAAATGCATCCGACAACCCTGAAAGTTCAGAATATGTTAGCGGCCCAAAAAAGGCCTTAAATGCATTTTAGGCCTGCAAAAACGTTGAAAACTTTGGAGTCCTAAAAAAGGGGTTTACAGGCATCCTAAAGTCCAGAAAATGATGGTGGCCCAAAAACGGTGTGAGAGAGCTCTGAATGTCCCAAAAACATTTGCAGTCTGAAAAGGGCATTAACCCGCATCCTAGACCCCTGAAATGCCCAAAAATATTTTTGGCCCGAAAAATGCATCCTACACCCCTGAGAGTTCCAAATATGGTAGCAGCCCAAAAAAGGCCTTAAAAGCATTTTAGGCCTGGAAAAATGTTCAAAACTTTATAGGCTCAAAAAAGGGGTTTACAGGCATCCCAGACCCCCTAAAGTCCAGAAAATGTTGGAGGCCAAAAAATGGTGGGAGAGAGCTCTGAATGTCCCAAAAACATTTGCAGTCTGAAAGGGTCATTAACCTGCATCCTAGGCCACTGAAATTTCCAGAAATATTTTTGGCACGAAAAAATGTATCCACACCCCTGAAAGTACAGAATATGTTAGCAGACCAAAAAAGCCCTTAAAATGCATTTTAGGCTTGAAAAAATGTAGAAAACTTTGGAAGCCCAAAAAAGTGGTTTACAGGCATCGTAGACCCCCTAAAGTCCAGAAACTTTTGGTGGACCAAAAACTGTGCGAGAGAGCTCTGAATGTCCCAAAAACATTTGCAGCCTGAAAGGGGAATTAACCCAAATCCTAGACCACTGAAATTCCCAAACATAGTGTTGGCATGAAAAATGCATCCTTCACACCTGAAAGTTCTGAATATTTTAGCAGCGCAAAAGAGGCCTTGATATGCATCTTAGGCCTGCAAAAATGTTGAAAACTTTGGAGGCCTAAAAAAGGGGTTTACAGGCATCCGAGACCCCCTAAAATCCAGAATATGTTGGTGGCCGAAAAAGGGTGTCAGAGAGCTCTGAATGTCCCAAAAACATTTGCAGCCTGAAAGGGGCATTAACCCGCATCCTAGACCACTGACTATCCCAAACATATTTCTGGCACGAAAAATGCATCCGACAACCCTGAAAGTTCAGAATATGTTAGCGGCCCAAAAAAGGCCTTAAAAGCATCTTAGGCCTGGAAAAATGTTCAAAACTTTATAGTCTTAAAAAAGGGGTTTACAGGCATCCTAGACCCCCTAAGTCCAGAATATGTTGGTGGGCCAAAAACGGTGTGAGCGAGCTCTGAATGTCCCAAAAACATTTGCAGTCTGAAAGGGGCATTAACCCGCATCCTAGACCCCTGAAATTCCCAAAAATATTTTTGGCCCAAAAATGCATCCTACCTCCTGAAAGTTCTGAATATATTAGCCCAAAAAAGGCCTTAAAATGCATCTTAGGCCTGCAAAAATGTTGTAAACTTTGGAGGCCTAAAAAAGGGGTTTTCAGGCATCCCAGACCCCCTAAAGTCCAGAAAATGTTGGTGGCCCAAAAATGGTGTGAGAGAGCTCTGAATGTCCCAAAAACATTTGCAGTCTGAAAGGGGCATTAACTCGCATCCTAGGCCACTGAAATTCCCAAAAATATTTTTGGCACGAAAAATGCATCCGACAACCCTGAAAGTTCAGAATATGTTAGCGGCCCAAAAAGGGCCTTAAATGCATTTTAGGCCTGCAAAAATGTTGAAAACTTTGGAGTCCTAAAAAAGGGGTTTACAGGCATCCTAAAGTCCAGAAAATGATGGTGGCCCAAAAACGGTGTGAGAGAGCTCTGAATGTCCCAAAAACATTTGGAGTCTGAAAGGGGCATTAACCCGCATCCTAGGCCACTGAAATTTCCAAAAATATTATTGGCACGAAAAATGCATCCTACACCCCTGAAAGTTCAGAAAATGATGGCAGCCCAAAAAAGCCCTTAAAATGCATTTTAGGCCTTCAAAAATGTAGAAAACTTTGGAGGCCCAAAAAAGTGGTTTACAGGCATCGTAGACCCCCTAAAGTCCAGAAACATTTGGTGGACCAAAAACTGTGCGAGAGAGCTCTGAATGTCCCAAAAACATTTGCAGCCTGAAAGGGGAATTAACCCACATCCTAGACCACTGAAATTCCCAAACATAGTGTTGGCATGAAAAATGCATCCTTCACACCTGAAAGTTCGGAATATTTTAGCAGCGCAAAAGAGGCCTTGATATGCATCTTAGGCCTGCAAAAATGTTGAAAACTTTGGAGGCCTAAAAAAGGGGTTTACAGGCATCCGAGGCCCCCTAAAATCCAGAATATGTTGGTGGGCGAAAAAGAGTGTCAGAGAGCTCTGAATGTCCCAAAAACATTTGCAGCCTGAAAGGGGCATTAACCCGCATCCTAGACCCCTGAAATGCCCAAAAATATTTTTGGCCCAAAAAATGCATCCTACACCCCTGAGAGTTCCGAATATGTTAGCAGCCCAAAAAAGGCCTTAAATGCGTTTTAGGCCTGCAAAGATGTTGAAAACCTTGGAGTCCTAAAAAAGGGGTTTACAGGCATCCTAGACCCCCTAAAGTCCAGAAAATGATGGTGGCCCAAAAACGGTGTGAGAGAGCTCTGAATGTCCTAAAAACATTTGCAGTCTGAAAGGGGCATTAACCCGCATCCTAGACCCCTGAAATGCCCAAAAATATTTTTGGCCCAAAAAATGCATCCTACACCCCTGAGAGTTCCGAATATGTTAGCAGCCCAAAAAAGGCCTTAAAAGCATCTTAGGCCTGGAAAAATGTTCAAAACTTTATAGGCTCAAAAAAGGGGTTTACAGGCATCCTAGACCCCCTAAAGTCCAGAATATGTTGGTGGGCCAAAAACAGTGTGAGATATCTCTGAATGTCCCAAAAACATTTGCAGCCTGGAAGGGGAATTAACCCGCATCCTAGACCATTAAAATTCCCAAAAATATTTCTGGCACGAAAAATGCATCCTACACCCCTGAAAGTTCAGAAAATGTTGGCAGCCCAAAAAAGGCCTTAAAATGTATCTTAGGCCTGCAAAAATGTATAAAACTTTGGAGGCCCAAAAAAAATGTTTATAGGCATCGTAGACCCCCTGCAATCCAGAAAATGTTGGTGGCACAAAAACTGTGCCAGAGAGCTCTGAATGTCCCAAAAACATTTGCAGCCTGAATGGGGCATTAACCTGCACCCTAGTCCACTGAAATTCCCAAAAATATTTTTGGCCCGAAAAATGCATCCAACACCCCAGAAAGTACAGAATATGTTAGCAGCCCAAAAAAGGCCTTTAATGCATCTTAGGCCTGTAAAAATGATGAAAACTTTATAGGCTCAAAAAAGGGGTTTACAGGCATCCTAGACCCGCTAAAGTCCAGAAAATGTTGGTTGCGCAAAAACGGTGTCAGAGAGCTCTGAATGTCCCAAAAACATTTGCAGCCTAAAAGGGGCATTATCCCGCATCTTAGGCCACTGATATTCGCCAAAATATTTTTGACACGAAAAATGCATCCAACACCCCTAAAAGTACAGAATATGTTAGCAGCCCAAAAAAGGCCTTAAATGCATTTTAGGCCTGCAAAAATGTTGAAAACTTTGGAGGCCTAAACAAGGGGTTTACAGGCATCCTAGACCCCCTAAACTCCAGACTATGTTGGTGGCCAAAAAAAGGTGTGAGAGAGCTCTGAATGTCAAAAAAACATTTGCAGTCTGAAAGTGGCATTAACCCGCATCCTAGACCCCTGAATATCCCAAAAATATTTCTGGCACGAAAAATGCATCCGACAACCCTGAAAGTTCAGAATATGTTAGCGGCCCAAAAAAGACCTAAAATGCATTTTAGGCCTGCAAAAATGTTGAAAACTTTGGAGTCCTAAAAAAGGAGTTTACAGGCATCCTAGACCCCTAAAGTCCAGAAAATGATGGTGGCCCAAAAATGGTGTGAGAGAGCTCTGAATGTCCCAAAAACATTTGCAGTCTGAAAGGGGCATTAACCCGCATCCTAGGCCACTGAAATTCCCAAAAATATTTTTGGCACGAAAAATGCATCCACACCCCTGAAAGAACAGAATATGTTAGCAGCCCAAAAAAGGCCTTTAATGCATCTTAGGCCTGCAAAAATGATGAAAACTTTATAGGCTCAAAAAAAGGGTTTACAGGCATCCTAGACCCGCTAAAGTCCAGAAAATGTTGGTTGCGCAAAAACGGTGTCAGAGAGCTCTGAATGTCCCAAAAACATTTGCAGCCTAAAAGGGGCATTATCCCGCATCCTAGGCCTCTGATATTCGGCAAAATATTTTTGGCATGAAAAATGCATCCAACACCCCTAAAAGTACAGAATATGTTAGCAGCCCAAAAAAGGCCTTAAAAGCATCTTAGGCCTGGTAAAATGTTGAAAACTTTATAGGCTCAAAAAAGGGGTTTACAGGCGTCCTAGACCCCCTAAAGTCCAGAAAATATTGGTGGCCCAAAAATGGTGTGAGAAAGCTCTGCATGTCCCAAAAACATTTGCAGTCTGAAAGGGGCATTAACCCGCTTTCTAGACCACTGAAATTCCTAAAAATATTTTGACATGAAAAATGCATCCTACACCCCTGAAAGTACAGAATATGTTAGCAGCCCAAAAAAGGCCTTAAATGCATTTTAGGCCTGCAAAAATGTTGAAAACTTTGGAGGCCTAAAAAAGGGGTTTACAGGCATCCTAGACCCCCTAAACTCCAGACTATGTTGGTGGCCAAAAAAATGTGTGAGAGAGCTCTGAATGTCAAAAAAACATTTGCAGTCTGAAAGGGGCATTAACCCGCATCCTAGACCCCTGAATCCCAAAAATATTTCTTGCACGAAAAATGCATCCGACAACCCTGAAAGTTCAGAATATGTTAGCGGCCCAAAAAAGGCCTTAAATGCATTTTAGGCCTGCAAAAATGTTGAAAACTTTGGAGTCCTAAAAAAGGGGTTTACAGGCATCCTAGACCCCCTAAAGTCCAGAAAATGATGGTGGCCCAAAAATGGTGTGAGAGAGCTCTGAATGTCCCAAAAACATTTGCAGTCTGAAAGGGGCATTAACCCACATCCTAGGCCACTGAAATTCCCAAAAATATTTTTGGCACGAAAAATGCATCCACACCCCTGAAAGTACAGAATATGTTAGCAGCCCAAAAAAGACCTTAAAATGCATTTTAGGCCTGCAAAAATGTTGAAAACTTTGGAGGCCTAAAAAGGGGGTTTACAGGCATCCTAGACCCCCTAAAGTCCAGAATATGTTGGTGGCTGAAAAACGGTGTATGATAGCTCTGAATGTCCCAAAACATTTGCAGCCTGAAAGGGGCATTAACCCGCATCCTAGACCACTGAAATTCCCAAAAATAATATTGGCACGAAAAATGCATCCTACACCCCTGAAAGTTCTGAAAATGATGGCAGCCCAAAAAAGCCCTTAAAATGCATTTTAGGCCTGCAAAAATGTAGAAAACTTTGGAGGCCCAAAAAAGTGGTTTACAGGCATTGTAGACCCCCTAAAGTCCAGAAACATTTGGTGGTCCAAAAACTGTGCGAGAGAGCTCTGAATGTCCCAAAAACATTTGCAGCCTGAAAGGGGAATTAACCCACATCCTAGACCACTGAAATTCCCAAACATAGTGTTGGCATGAAAAATGCATCCTTCACACCTGAAAGTTCTGAATATTTTAGCAGTGCAAAAGAGGCCTTGATATGCATCTTAGGCCTGCAAAAATGTTGAAAACTTTGGAGTCCTAAAAAAGGGGTTTACAGGCATCCTAGACCCCCTAAAGTCCAGAAAATGTTGGTTGCCCAAAAACGGTGTCAGAGAGCTCTGAATGTCCCAAAAACATGTGCAGCCTGAAAGGGGCATTAACCCGCATCCTAGGCCACTGAAATTCCCAAAAATATTTTTGGCACGAAAAATGCATCCTACACCCCTGAGAGTTCCGAATATGTTAGCAGCCCAAAAAAGGCCTTAAAAGCATCTTAGGCCTGGAAAAATGTTCAAAACTTTATAGGCTCAAAAAAGGGGTTTACAGGCATCCTAGACCCCCTAAAGTCCAGAAAATGTTGGTGGGCCAAAAATGGTGTGAGAGAGCTCTGAATGTCCCAAAAACATTTGCAGCCTGGAAGGCGAATTAACCCGCATCCTAGACCACTGACATTCCCAAAAATATTTCTGGTACGAAAAATGCATCCCACACCCCTGAAAGTTCAGAAAATGATGGCAGCCCAAAAAAGTAAGGCAATAGACTAGATGAGAAACCTAGTCACACAACCGCTCTCCGTTTGTACCCAATCTGGGTAATTATATTCGAACAAACAATTCCAAATAACATTGATTTCGTTCTTCTTAATTTAAGAATTGTTCATAGAAAAAATAATAAGTTCCAAGACTTTGTTTATGTAATATATATTTTTTTATCAAAAAAATAAAAAGAATGATCACTAATCAAATCTTAGTGAGGACGCAGCTGACATGTTACTTTATGCTAGTAGACTTCAAGTGCCAATGCATTTCGGAGTATAAAGCTCCTTCATCAGGGCAAGTCTGTACTTATAGGAAACAATAACATCATCAAAAATGCATACAATATACATAAAGCAAGAAATACATAATGATATGTAATGGTAGCATAATGATAATAAAGCGCATAGAAGAATAATGGTTACATACCCCAATGGAAAAATTCGAGTCAAGGTGTAATATGTAAAAACAGAGAAAATGAAGTAAATAGAAATTAGTGTAGATTCGCGTTTACAATCATTCAATGAATGTCATGGGCTCATAGGTAGAAGAAAATTACCTCGCTTAAAAAATGGAGTCAGGCGCGTTAAAACTGGAAAGAAACAGTATCAAACGTATGTTCTCGCAAAGAACACGATCGGATGCTGGAGGGAATACAGTGTGCGATCTGTAAAAGCGAAATCTGCTTTAGTGGGTGCGGTTGTAAAAGAGTGGGTACACGGAGTGTAAGAAGCCACAACCGAAGCGGTTACCTGAGTTCAAAGAATAGTGTCAGCGGTGGACGCAGCGAGCCGTGGTGCATCGCTGACTGAAAGCGTTGCTAGGGAAACGGTAAGTGAAATAGGCACGTGACCGCAACCCGCTGGGCGAACCCGCGCGATGCGTAATGTGATTCAAATGGCAGCATACTGCCGTTGGGGGCAACATATTCTGAACTTTCAGGGTTGTCGGATGCATTTTTTGTGCCAGAAATATTTTTGGGATATTCAGTGGTCTAGGATGCGGGATAATGCCCCTTTCAGGCTGCAAATCAACCAGAGAGAAACTTTTTGGATTGACAAACTTGGGAGTTTGCAACCCAATGGTCTTAATGATGAGATTAACTATCATTGCTATCTTTAATGCTTCAACTTTCAGTCAATCTGTTACCATTTAAATGCATTTGTTTTGATGTGTCTCTTCATTCTTTAACATTTTTTGAATATGATGGAATTTGATTACACTTGCCTTATATAGGTTATGTTTGACTCATAATGTAGATGTTTACATATGATGAGTATTTTTTCTATGTCTATGTTATGCACATTTTTATTTTTATTTTTCGTTTTTTTAATATTCATGCCTCAGCCCTTGCAGCCCCCGTAATGGTTTTTCTTGCACCTTTGTTGCCCCCAACGGCAGTATGCTGCCATTTGAATCACATTACGCATCGCGCGGGTTCGCCCAGCGGGTTGCGGTCACGTGCCTATTTCACTTACCGTTTCCCTAGCAACGCTTTCAGTCAGCGATGCACCACGGCTCGCTGCGTCCACCGCTGACACTATTCTTTGAACTCAGGTAACCGCTTCGGTTGTGGCTTCTTACACTCCGTGTACCTACTCTTTTACAACCGCACCCACTAAAGCAGATTTCGCTTTTACAGATCGCACACTGGATTCCCTCCAGCATCCGATCTGTTCTTTGCGAGAACATACGTTTGATACTGTTTCTTTCCAGTTTTAACGCGCCTGACTCCATTTTTTAAGCGAGGTAATTTTCTTCTACCTATGAGCCCATGACATTCATTGAATGATTGTAAACGCGAATCTACACTAATTTCTATTTACTTCATTTTCTCTGTTTTTACATATTACACCTTGACTCGAATTTTTCCATTGGGGTATGTAACCATTATTCTTCTATGCGCTTTATTATCATTATGCTACCATTACATATCATTATGTATTTCTTGCTTTATGTATATTGTATGCATTTTTGATGATGTTATTGTTTCCTATAAGTACAGACTTGCCCTGATGAAGGAGCTTTATACTCCGAAATGCATTGGCACTTGAAGTCTACTAGCATAAAGTAAAATGTCAGCTGCGTCCTCACTAAGATTTGATTAGTGATCATTCTTTTGATTTTTTTGATAAAAAAATATATATTACATAAACAAAGTCTTGGAACTTATTATTTTTTCTATGAACAATTCTTAAATTAAGAAGAACCAAATCAATGTTATTTGGAATTGTTTGTTCGAATATAATTACCCAGATTGGGGACAAACGGAGAGCGGTTGTGTGACTAGGTTTCTCATCTAGTCTATTGCCTTACTTGTTTTCTTGGGTCAGGGTGACTCCAGACCCTTCTCAGCCTGCTCCCGCAAGTGTTTAGATATCTCTTTGCTAAAAATTTGAAATACAAATACGAACTGAAGACGACAAATAATAATAATATTTACCCTGTGGTGCCCACTTATTTTTCTCTTTTTCTTGTTCCTCCTGTTTCGGCAGCCCAAAAAAGCCCTTAAAATGCATTTTAGGCCTGCAAAAATGTAGAAAACTTTGGAGACCCAAAAAAGTGGTTTACAGGCATCATAGACACCCTAAAGTCCAGAGAATTTTGGTGGACCAAAAACTGTGCGAGAGAGCTCTGAATGTCCCAAAAACATTTGCAGCCTGAAAGGGGAATTAACCCTCACCCTAGACCACTGAAATTCCCAAACATATTGTTGGCATGAAAAATGCATCCTACCCCCTGAAAGTTCAGAATATATTAGCCCAAAAAAGGCCTTAAAATGCATCTTAGGCCTGCAAAAATGTTGAAAACTTTGGAGTCCTAAAAAAGGGGTTTACAGGCATCCTAAAGTCCAGAAAATGATGGTGGCCCGAAAACGGTGTGAGAGAGCTCTGAATGTCCCAAAAACATTTGCAGTCTGAAAGGGGCATTCACCCGCATCCTAGACCCCTGAAATGCCCAAAAATATTTTTGGCCCAAAAAATGCATCCTACACCCCTGAGAGTTCCAAATATGTTAGCAACCCAAAAAAGGCCTTAAAAGCATCTTAAGCCTGGAAACATGTTCAAAACTTTATAGGCTCAAAAAAGGGGTTTACAGGCATCCTAGACCCCGTAAAGTCCAGAAACTTTTGGTGGACCAAAAACTGTGCGAGAGAGCTCTGAATGTCCCAAAAACATTTGCAGCCTGAAAGGGGAATTAACCCACATCCTAGACCACTGAAATTCCCAAACATAGTGTTGGCATGAAAAATGCATCCTTCACACCTGAAAGTTCTGAATATTTTAGCAGCGCAAAAGAGGCCTTGATGTGCATCTTAGGCCTGCAAAAATGTTGAAAACTTTGGAGGCCTAAAAAAGGGGTTTACAGGCATCCGAGACCCCCTAAAATCCAGAATATGTTGGTGGCCGAAAAAGAGTGTCACAGAGCTCTGAATGTCCCAAAAACATTTGCAGCCTGAAAGGGGCATTAACCCGCATCCTAGACCACTGACTATCCCAAAAATATTTCTGGCACAAAAAATGCATCCGACAACCCTGAAAGTTCAGAATATATTAGCGGCCCAAAAAAGGCTTTAAATGCATTTTAGGCCTGCAAAAATGTTGAAAACTTTGGAGTCCTAAAAAAGGGGTTTACAGGCATCCTAGACCCCCTAAAGTCCAGAAAATGATGGTGGCCCAAAAACGGTGTGGGAGAGCTCTGAATGTCCCAAAAACATTTGCAGCCTGAAAGGGGCATTAACCCGCATCCTAGACCACTGAAATTCCCAAAAATATTTCTGGCACGAAAAATGTATCCTACACCCCTGAAAGTTCAGAAAATGATGTTAGCCCAAAAAAGCCCTTAAAATGCATTTTAGGCCTGCAAAAATGTAGAAAACTTTGGAGGCCCAAAAAAGTGGTTTACAGGCATCGTAGACACCCTAAAGTCCAGAAACTTTTGGTGGACCAAAAACTGTGCGAGAGAGCTCTGAATGTCCCAAAAACATTTGCAGCCTGAAAGGGGAATTAACCCACATCCTAGACCACTGAAATTCCCAAACATAGTGTTGGCATGAAAAATGCATCCTTCACACCTGAAAGTTCTGAATATTTTAGCAGCGCAAAAGAGGCCTTGATATGCATTTTAGGCCTGCAAAAATGTTCAAAATTTTATAGGCTCAAAAAAGGGGTTTACAGGCATCCTAGACCCCCTAAAATCCAGAATATGTTGGTGGCCGAAAAAGAGTGTCAGAGAGCTCTGAATGTCCCAAAAACATTTGCAGCCTGAAAGGGGCATTATCCCGCATCCTAGACCACTGAATATCCCAAAAATATTTCTGGCACAAAAAATGCATCCGACAACCCTGAAAGTTCAGAATATGTTAGCGGTCCAAAAAAGGTCTTAAATGCATTTTAGGCCAGCAAAAATGTTGAAATCTTTGGAGTCCTAAAAAAGGGGTTTACAGGCATCCTAGACCCCCTAAAGTCCAGAAAATGTTGGTTGCCCAAAAACGGTGTCAGAGAGCTCTGAATGTCCCAAAAACATGTGCAGCCTGAAAGGGGCATTAACCCGCATCCTAGGCCACTGAAATTCCCAAAAATATTTTTTTTTTTTTTTAAAATGTATTTATTGGTTTTAACGGAATAACAAAAACAAGTATACATCAATTAAGTATCAGGCAAATAATCGAAAGGTAACGTAACCCTCCCACCCCCCCAACTCAAGACCAAGTAAACAATATTGTCCCATTACGGTCGGCCAGATTGATGGCTAGGATGGTCCGATCCATCCGAGGCATCGTCAGAGTTATTAGGATGCAGAAGTGGCTCAGTCAAGGCCACCCAACGATGTAGTTCTCCGCTGGAGTCTAGCCTTTGTTCAAGGATTGCCGTTTCCCACGCTCCAGTCTCTGCCGTTATCCATTTAGTCAGGTCCCCCCACCACAATGCCTCATGCGGGGCCCTAGGGCTCTTCCATCCCATGGCTATGCGCCTCTTCGCAGTTATGTAGATCAAGTCTTTGAGCTTGTTCAGAGGTTTGTTTTTGTGGTTGCGTTTGTATCTGCCCAGGATGCATACAGCGGGGGAGTTCACCTCTAGCTCGATGTCTGCGTCCGCCACCCTCCCCTGAACCTGTGTCCAGAAGTGGCGTATCTCCGGGCAGCCCCAGAACATATGCGTCATACCCGCCTTCGGCTCCCTGCATTTGGGGCACAGCTGGACCTCGGCTCCCCTGAAATTAGATATAGCCTCTGGAGTTAGGTAGGATCTGTTAGTAATGTATAGTTGGATGAGCTGTAAACGGGCATTCCTGGAGACTTTTTTATGATAATGGGTTATTTTCTCCCATACGTCATCCGTGAAGTCTAAGCCTAGTTCGATTTCCCATTTTGCTCTACATTTAAGCTCGGTGTTGGTCGTGCCCAGGAGCAGGGTTTCGTACAATCGCGAGGTTTCATGTCCGCCCTCGGCTGTGTTCAATAATGCTTCTATGACCGTATTTTCCGTCATGGGGGTGGTGGCCTCCGGCCATCTAACCCTAATGGCGTGTGTCACTGCCCCGTGGAGCAAAAATTGGCCAGCGGGTAATCCCGTAGCTTCAGTAAGGTCAGGAAAGGGCATGATCTCTTCGTCCCGCATTAGATCTCCCAGGGTGGCCACTCCGTGAGGCTCCCACTGGGTGCGCGATTCGTGAAAGCCCCATGGCTGATGAGCCATAATTGCTGCTATAGGGATTTGAGGTGAGAAAGGATCGGCTGGCCCCACAGTTTTGCACGCTCTGTTCCAGAGCTTTATTCCAAGTCTAATTAAGTATGGAAGGGGCTGCGTGAATCTGCCCTGTGCCCACAATAGGTCCCTCAGGAGGAGGTCGGGTAATGCAGGTTGGAGGAGCCTAGTGTCCGAGGTGGTCTCATCGGCCATCCATCGCATCACATGCCTCAGCTGGCTCGCCAGATAGTACAATTCGAAATTAGGGACCTTAACTCCTCCCCTCTCGTAAGGTCTCTGGAGTGTGTCCAGCGCCACCCTGTGTCTGCCCTCCTGCCAAAGGAACCGTCTGCATAGTTTGTTTATGTTTTTAAAGAAGGAGGGGGGGATATTGTAGGGAACGTTTGTAAAGTTATACAGTAGGCGGGGGAGAGCAACCATTTTAAGTAGACCGGTCCTACCGGCCATCGAAAGCGGAAGCTTACCCCAGAATTCCATGGATTTTTCTAGAGCATCTTTGGCTCTCACCGTGTTAAGTGTATGTTCCGTGAATGGGTCCCGGTGTATGGTGATTCCCAGATATTTAAAGGAGGTCGCTTGCCACTCCAGATCCAGGGCGGGGAGGGAAGGACCATTCTTGTGTAGGGCGGCTAGAGGGTAAAGGCAGGACTTCTCTTTGTTAATACGAATACCCGTGTATCTACTGAATCCGTCCAGTGTTTCTAAGATGTAGGGCAGGAGGTGTTCGGGGTTATGTAAGAACAATAGCGTATCGTCCGCATACATAGAGACGAGGTGGGTCTCTCCGTCAATTACAATACCCCCATCTCCGTATTCCTGCCTGAGGTACGTGGCTACGGGTTCAGTGGCGATGATGTATAGCATCGGGGAGAGTGGGCAGCCCTGGCGAGTGCCTCTATGTAACGCCCATTTGTTTGAGAAGGTCCTGTTCGTGCGCACCCTAGCGGTGGGGTTGGTGTAGACAAGCCGGGTCCATCTCAGAAAAACAGGTCCTATCCCCATTTTAGCCATAGTGGCATAAAGCCATTCCCAACGCACTGAATCAAAGGCCTTGGTGGCGTCTAGTGACGCCACCGCGTATTTCTGAGGCCTCTGCTCCGTGCTGTATATAATATGGTGCAACCTACGCAGGTTCTCAGTTATGGAGCGACCGGGCACGTAACCCGTTTGGTCCTGGTGGATCAGGTGTGGAATTACCCTTCGCAGTCTACTAGCTAGCAGGGAGGTTAGGATCTTGCAATCAACATTTAACATGGAAAGGGGTCTATATGAGCCGCAGTGCGATCCGTCTTTCCCGGGTTTCAGGAGAGGGACAATCACCGCCTCCCTCAAGGAGTCGGGGAGGGCACCCCGCTCGTAGGCTTCATTGAACACCTGTGCCAACAATGGGGCCAAGGTCTCCTCATACAATTTATAAAATTCCCCGGGGAGGCCATCAGTGCCTGGGGACTTACCGGTCGGGAGTGATCTAATGATTGCCTTGACCTCATCTGGGGTGATGGGTTCGTCCAAGGCTTCCGTCATATGGGGCTCTAGCCTGGGGAGATCTATGTCGTCTAGGATGTCCTCTATGTCGGAGACGTCTACGGGTGGGGGTTCGGCGTATAAATTGCTGTAAAAATCAGAGAACACCGAATTAATTTCGGTCTGGGTGTGCACTAAGGAGCCATCTGGTTTGAGTACTTGGCAAATGGGGGTTCTGGGGGCTTCTCTCTTGTACAGCCAAGCTAGAAGTTTACCAGGTTTATCACCTAGAGCGTGGGTACGTTCAGTGTGTTTGGCATAGCTCAGCCTCCCCAGGGACTCCCAATGTGTGAGACAGGTTTGTTTGAGGTCAATCACCTTCTGTAAATGTTCTGGGGATGGATCTAGTCTGCCCTCGAGCTCCCCCAACTCGCTCTCTGCATGTTCTAAGGAGGAAGTAATCGACCTCAGTGCTCCACCCATGGTTGCAATCATCTCCCCTCTCAGGACCACTTTGTATGCCTCCCAGGCGGTGCCTATGTGTTTCACACTGTTGAGGTTCCTTTCCCAGTAGTCTTCAGTCCTATCAGCGATGTGTTCGCGGAGAGCTATGTCTAGGAGAGCTTCAGCCCTAAGTCTCCAGGTGGGGACCGGGGGTCTAGGCGGGTAGATCTCCCAGGTGGCCACTAGTGGGGAATGATCGGACAGCACTCTGGGCTGGTACTGAGCACCGCCGAACATTGCCTGTTGTTCTAGGCTCACGAAGAGGTAGTCTATCCTGGTGTGGACTGCGTGAGGAGGGGAGTAAAAGGAGAACACACGTGCATCTGGGTGCTGTTCTCTCCACAAATCTTGGAGTTGTAGCTGCTGTATCAACCTTGACAGGATTTTGGCAGGCGGGGAAGGGCGTGTATGCTTATCGTCCGACCTGTCTTTCAGGGGGTCTAAGGTGCAGTTATGGTCGCCCCCCCATATCATGGTTTGGTCCCTGTAAGGGCCGAGGCGTGGATACAGGGAGTGGAAGAAGGTGGTTGCATCATGGTTTGGTGCGTAAGTGCTGACTAGACAAACCTCTCTCCCTTCAATGGTACCACATGCAATTGCCATCCTGCCCTCATTGTCTGCTTTGGAGCCGATCAACCGGAAGGGGACAGAGGGGTCCACCCAGATCAGGACACCCCTGGCGTAGGAGGAGTAGGAGGAACCTATCAGGGTGCCACGCCTGGCCTTTGCCAATGCTTTCAGTTTGTCCGATGTAAGGTGTGTTTCTTGTAGCAGGGCTATTTTGGTTTTGCTTCTATTAATATAGGAGAGTATGCGCCGTTGTTTCACGAAGCTGTTCATGCCTCTGACGTTCCACGTCAGGATTTTCAACGTATCGGCCATGTGGGATTTGGGATTCTGGTGGCCATGTCCAACGCCACCGGGAGCACCACGAGTGGCCGGAGGATCGTGGGGATCTTGTGGTTTCCAGGAGATTCGTGCATGCGGGTCTCAGCCGGGTTACTTGCGTCCCCGAACCTCTGCTTCGGTGGCTGCCAGCCTATCCAGCAGAGGGTAGGTGCCTCGTCCGTGCCGACTGAAATGGATGTAGATGGTCTTGGTTGTCCCTGATTCGGGCACTTAACAACTGTGCCAACTTCCCCTGTCCCGCCCCCCCGTAACTGTGAACTTCCCCAACATAAACCAGGTCGAGTGAGAAGCTCCTCACTATGACAGACCCGTTTCCGCTCCTTTAGACCGAAGGACGGTCGCATGGTGCCCTACGGGCGGGTAATGAATACCCTTAACAAGAAAGAACTTCCAGGGGTAGGAGAGTGTTCATCCGGGCGCCTCATGTTATGAAATCTGGTCAGCTGCGGCGTAAGTGGCCGTTCCGTGGTGGGGCCCCCGAAAGGCCCTGGGAGATGGAGCTCAGCGGGGTTGTCGTTTTTTGACTTCGACATCTGGGATCTGCTCCCTGTCCATCCAGTCTCGGGCCTCTGCCGGGGTATCGAAGAGGTGAGTTCTGTTGTTTCGTATCACCTTCAATCTGGAGGGGTAGAGGAGCATATAGCGTAGGCCAGCAGCCTTCAGTCTTGCTTTGGTGTGTATGAACTGTGCCCTCTTCATTTGCACCTGAAAGGTATAGTCAGGGTAGATGGATATCTTGGCTGGACCCCTGCAGATCTGGCCGCCTGACCGCGAGAAGGTGAGGATGGTTTCCCGGTCTCGGTAGTTAAGTACTTTTGCGATCACGGGTCTGGGTGGGTTGCCAGGAGGGGGTTTCGATGTGAGGGATCGGTGAGCCCTTTCGATTACAAAGCCCTGAGAGAGTTTTTCTGCTCCAATCTCCTGTATCAGGAGATTCTCCACGAAGTTCGTGGGGTCCGATCCCTCGATGCCCTCCGGGAGCCCCAGGAGGCGAATGTTGTTGCGGCGTGCGCGCCCCTCTGCCTCCTCGGCCCTGTCTTCCAGGTTTTTAACTTTTTGTTGAAGTACATCGACATCTTTGAGGAGCACTGTCTTGGCTTCAGTGTTCTCGCGGACCTGGGCCTCCAGCACCTCTGTTCTGCCGGCCAGGGATCGAACGTCCTGGCGCAGGAGGTTTAAGTCTATGGCGACAGCGTCTATTTTATGCTCCACGGCAGCCTGGGAAAGTTTGATAGCTTCAAGGATCTGTGTGTTACTAGGTTCCGCTGAAGGCCCCGAGGGGTCAGGCAGGTCTGCAGCAAGAGTCTCGCTCATGTTATCTGGCGCTGTGGGCCCCGCCGCCGTGAACGTGTCGATGGTGGTCTGGCGTTGCTTAGCCCTTGCTCCTTTGGTAGACATGTCAACTGAGCCTCAGGGCTTCACTGCTGACGAGGTGGCCGAGGTGAGCCGCTATGGAGTGGCCGAGGAAGCCTTATCGGGTGGGCCGCGACGGCGGATCTCTGTATGCTGTGGGCGGCTCCGTAGGCGCAGGGGGGACGGGTAGTGTGCCGTTTCTTTGGATTACCAGGCCGGGCACGCCTGTGTGTGTCGGTTGCGTTAGTCCCCCCCGCTCACCTCGAAAGGCCTCCGAGGCCCTGGCTCCCGGTTCTGTGGCTGGCAGCGCCCTCGTCCGGGACGTTCCAGGCTGGTCGTCCCGTTGGCACCTTCCGTCGTCCGCGCTCCAAGCTTCGCGGGTGCCCCGCGGGACCCCCTCGTCAGTCCGGCTGGGCGTTCGTGTGTCCTCGGCCCTCAGCTGAGTGTTACGGCGCAAGCGGCTTTAGGGCGCGGGCCGCCGCGTCTTGCAGGGCTCGAGAGCCGCCATCTTGGCTCTGGTCCGCGGGATCGTGTCACACGGTCTATTGGACGAGACCGGTCCTCCAGGGTCACAGGAATCGACTCGCAGGTGCAGCAGGATGTCGGCCCTCGGTGAGGCGGTTCGTGGGGTTCGGGGCCCCCGAAAAAAGTAGTTAAAAGCAGCTTATGATGGTCGCATCAAGCGGAGCGCAAGGAGCGAACGTCCTCTTCACATGGCGGTTAGCCACGCCCCCTCCTCCCAAAAATATTTTTGGCACGAAAAATGCATCCTACACCCCTGAGAGTTCCGAATATGTTAGCAGCCCAAAAAAGGCCTTAAAAGCATCTTAGGCCTGGAAAAATGTTCAAAACTTTATAGGCTCAAAAAAGGGGTTTACAGGCATCCTAGACCCCCTAAAGTCCAGAAAATGATGGTGGCCCAAAAACGGTGTGGGAGAGCTCTGAATGTCCCAAAAACATTTGCAGCCTGAAAGGGGCATTAACCCGCATCCTAGACCACTGAAATTCCCAAAAATATTTCTGGCACGAAAAATGCATCCTACACCCCTGAAAGTTCAGAAAATGATGTTAGCCCAAAATAGCCCTTAAAATGCATTTTAGTCCTGCAAAAATGTAGAAAACTTTGGAGGCCCAAAAAAGTGGTTTACAGGCATCGTAGACACCCTAAAGTCCAGAAACTTTTGGTGGACCAAAAACTGTGCGAGAGAGCTCTGAATGTCCCAAAAACATTTGCAGCCTGAAAGGGGAATTAACCCACATCCTAGACCACTGAAATTCCCAAACATAGTGTTGGCATGAAAAATGCATCCTTCACACCTGAAAGTTCTGAATATTTTAGCAGCGCAAAAGAGGCCTTGATATGCATTTTAGGCCTGCAAAAATGTTCAAAATTTTATAGGCTCAAAAAAGGGGTTTACAGGCATCCTAGACCCCCTAAAATCTAGAATATGTTGGTGGCCGAAAAAGAGTGTCAGAGAGCTCTGAATGTCCCAAAAACATTTGCAGCCTGAAAGGAGCATTATCCCGCATCCTAGACCACTGAATATCCCAAAAATATTTCTGGCACGAAAAATGCATCCGACAACCCTGAAAGTTCAGAATATGTTAGCGGTCCAAAAAAGGTCTTAAATGCATTTTAGGCCAGCAAAAATGTTGAAAGCGTTGGAGTCCTAAAAAAGGGGTTTACAGGCATCCTAGACCCCCTAAAGTCCAGAAAATGTTGGTTGCCCAAAAACGGTGTCAGAGAGCTCTGAATGTCCCAAAAACATGTGCAGCCTGAAAGGGGCATTAACCCGCATCCTAGGCCACTGAAATTCCCAAAAATATTTTTGGCACGAAAAATGCATCCTACACCCATGAGAGTTCCGAATATGTTAGCAGCCCAAAAAAGGCCTTAAAAGCATCTTAGGCCTGGAAAAATGTTCAAAACTTTATAGGCTCAAAAAAGGGGTTTACAGGCATCCTAGACCCCCTAAAGTCCAGAAAATGTTGGTGGGCCAAAAATGGTGTGAGAGAGCTCTGAATGTCCCAAAAACATTTGCAGTCTGAAAGGGGCATTAACCCGCTTCCTAGACCCCTGAAATTCCCAAAAACATTTTTGGGCCAAAAAATGCATCCTACCCCCTGAAAGTTCAGAATATGTTAGCAGCCCAAAAATTGCCTTAAAATGCATTTTAGGCCTGCAAAAATTTTGAAAACTTTGGAGGCCAAAAAAGGGCTTTACACGCATCCTAGAACCCCCTAAAGTCCAGAAAATGTTGGTGGCCGAAAAACAGTGTGAGAGATCTCTGAATGTCCCAAAAACATTTGCAGCCTGGAAGGGGAATTAACCCGCATCCTAGACCACTGACATTCCCAAAAATATTTCTGGCACGAAAAATGCACCCCACACCCCTGAAAGTTCAGAAAATGATGGCAGCCCAAAAAAGCCCTTAAAATGCATTTTAGGCCTGCAAAAATGTAGAAAACTTTGGAGACCCAAAAAAGTGGTTTACAGGCATCGTAGACCCCCTAAAGTCCCGAGAATTTTGGTGGACCAAAAACTGTGCGAGAGAGCTCTGAATGTCCCAAAAACATTTGCAGCCTGAAAGGGGAATTAACCCTCATCCTAGACCACTGAAATTCCCAAACATATTGTTGGCATGAAAAATGCATCCTTCACACCTGAAAGTTCTGAATATTTTAGCAGCGCAAAAGAGGCCTTAATATGCATTTTAGGCCTGAAAAAATGTTGAAAACTTTGGAGTCCTAAAAAAGGGGTTTACAGGCATCCTAGTCCCCCTAAAGTCCAGAAAATGTTGGTATCTCCGTGTCCGCTCCTTTATCATGCTTCTCTTCCCCACCAATGTCAAACCCAAAGCTTCTTGTGTTCACGATATCTTACTAAATCCCTACTGGTGACGTCACCTATTTCTTCGAACTACTGGTATATTCGTGTTATGTTCTTTAAATTCAAAATACACTTGCAATCTACCCCGCTAACCCTACAGCTGTCTTCCTGTCTCTCCTGGAACAAGGTAATCTCATCAATACTATAACCGGACTGCGCACGCTGCGTCGCCTCGCGTGTGATACGCCCCTCAACAGGAGGGCTTAACCAGCCAATTATCTTCCGTTTTGGGCAACTACGTAACTAGCCACCGCCCACAGGGAAACGTCATCTACCTATCGAGTTTCTTGCTCGAACAATAGGGAACCTCATCTACCTATCGAGTTTCTTGCTCGAACAATAGGGAACCTCATCTACTCATTGAATGATAAATGTCAAATCGTAGGAAACCACACACACCCACCCTCACACGTAGTCGCGATTTAGGCCAATCAGTGTCTTTCGAGCGGCTGCACGTGATGTTTTCGTGCCCCGCCCCCCTCTTTCGCGTAACGTTAGCTTTTTGTTGCGAGCGTCTGCACGTGTTGTTCTCGTGCCCTGCCCCCCTCTTTCGCGTAACGTTAGCCGCCTTCTCTCGCACTCAATTCACTACCATTCATTCCATTATCATCACTCAATTAAACCTTCACCCCACCTTTTTACAATACCTCCCTCCTCCCTTATTTACTTCCGCCCCCTCCCTCACAATTTCGCATTGCTTGTTGTGCGTGTCATGCTCACCAAGTTCCCTCGATGCAGGGCCGCTCGACTGCGTGCACCCCTCCAAGCGGCTCGCCACCTCCCCTCGTCTGGACCACGTCTGGACACTCGCCGACCGCGGGCGGGATACTTCTCAACCGGCTCCCGAGGGCCAATATCCGGATTGCGCTGTCCGGTCCTCTCGCAGCTCCGCGATGGTCCTGTAGTCCTCAGAAGGGGGCAACGGCAGAGGGGGCCGCGCCGCCGGGCCTCCCCGCAACGGGAGTGCCTGGAAAAATAAAAAATAAAAGTCGATCTTAAACAGATCTCAGCAGTGCCTCCAACTTGTCGGGGGGGATTCTGCCGGGGTCGGCCGGGCCGTCCGCAGACCTCCGGGCAGGGAGGCCCCAACTCCTCCCGTGTATATCTCGGATCGAGACAGAGTATGAGGCACACACAAGGAGCAAGGCAACTTCTGTCGTTTATTATGCAAACGGCAGGGATGGGTCAAGGAGCGTACGCGTTCGTCCTGACACACACACAATAGTGGGGCTCGCAGGCCCTTTTTACTACATTATGACGCGCTACTTGCGTCATTCCAAAAAGTTACCAAAAGAACCTATCGCCACTCTTGATTGGTTGCTCGAGTGGTGGGGTTAGTATAGTACGCATATAGAGAATGATATTAGTGGTTAAGATGTAGTCAGGTGGTATATCTGGGTTGTCCCTACAATTAGATACATAAGAATTGTTACATGAAGACCCCTGAGGATTGGCTAACGTTACTGACGTCTGAGATAAGAACCTCATGTTCTGATTGGTGCATCCGTGAGCTCCCCAGCCTGGGACCACCGTTGTTCCCAGCACACGGTGCACCTGTGGTTGCAACAGTGTTTCAATATGGGTACGTGCAGGCAATGTGAGGATTTATTCATAGGTGGGAGACTGACCGTTCCCACTGTAGCAGGTGTCCATTGAGCCTTTCAAGTGTGTCGGCCTGCGTCTCGTAGCGAGGTACCCAGACGCCTTTTCTCTCCTGGGTTTTGGCATCTCGTCAGGTTCGGCTTGGTCACGTGGGGAGGGACCGTGTTTGAGGCATAATTCTGCACAATTAATATTGTTTTTCCACTGTATGTCTGGTTTAATTTGCAGATATGATTTTAACATTGGTACGTGGAGTGCGAGGTTGCAACATCGTGCCTTTGAAGATTTGTTTCTTGACTGTGGGTTTGCAACATTACGACCTTGGCTGGTTGCTCCACTGGGTTCTTTCTGCAGGCTCAGCAACCTGACTTTTGCTTTGTTAATGTCCACGGGAACTCTTGCTTGAGGCCTACTTGGGCCTGGTGCACGAGTAATCCATTTAGTGCATGGATGCTTTAGGTTATAGTGGCATACAGTTTCATGGCCAGTATCGTGTTTCCATTATATCTCTCATGATGGTAACGGGTTTCAAGAGAAGCGTGAGCAAGCGTTATAAATGAGCTCATGATGCGTCTTGCGTTTCTGCATTCTGAAAGCCTATGTAAAAATAATAAAGATGCACGTCCGTGAATAAGCCTGTCGCCTACGTCAGAGCACTGAGTATGTTCTTCGTGTAGATTGGTGTGGAAATGTTCAGCGTGTATAATAGTTCAGCGGTGCTTCCCGTTATCTAGGTCGTCATGGCATCTCTAACGATGTGTAGATTTCAGTCTAGTTGGTCCGTGCCGCAGGTGTCGGCATGGCCAGTGCGGGCTGTTGGGCAGGCAGATGGACACATCCGTATGTTTCTGTACCAGGGTATTTGGTCATCTGGTAAATGGGCAAACTCTTCTCGTGGCGGGTGTCTGGGCCGCGACCCTCTAGGCCAAGCGCGAGAGGTGAAGGACGGGAGTCTGGTTTTCCATTCTCCCACTTCAGGTGTCAGAGAGCTCTGAATGTCCCAAAAACATGTGCAGCCTGAAAGGGGCATTAACCCGCGTCCTAGGCCACTGAAATTCCCAAAAATATTTTTGGCACGAAAAATGCATCCTACACCCCTGAGAGTTCCGAATATGTTAGCAGCCCAAAAAAGGCCTTTAAAGCATCTTAGGCCTGGAAAAATGTTCAAAACTTTATAGGCTCAAAAAAGGGGTTTACAGGCATCCTAGACCCCCTAAAGTCCAGAAAATGTTGGTGGGCCAAAAATGGTGTGAGAGAGCTCTGAATGTCCCAAAAACATTTGCAGTCTGAAAGGGGCATTAACCCGCTTCCTAGGCCCCTGAAATTCCCAAAAATGTTTTTGGCCCAAAAAATGCATCCTACCCCCTGAAAGTTCAGAATATATTAGCAGCCCAAAAATTGCCTTAAAATGCATCTTAGGCCTGCAAAATTTTTGAAAACTTTGGAGGCCAAAAAAGGGCTTTACACGCATCCTAGAACCCCCTAAAGTCCAGAAAATGTTGGTGGCCGAAAAACAGTGTGAGAGATCTCTGAATGTCCCAAAAACATTTGCAGCCTGGAAGGCGAATTAACCCGCATCCTAGACCACTGACATTCCCAAAAATATTTCTGGTACGAAAAATGCATCCCACACCCCTGAAAGTTCAGAAAATGAAGGCAGCCCAAAAAAGCCCTTAAAATGCATTTTAGGCCTGCAAAAATGTAGAAGACTATGGAGACCCAAAAAAGTGGTTTACAGGCATCATAGACACCCTAAAGTCCAGAGAATTTTGGTGGACCAAAAACTGTGCGAGAGAGCTCTGAATGTCCCAAAAACATTTGCAGCCTGAAAGGGGAATTAACCCTCACCCTAGACCACTGAAATTCCCAAACATATTGTTGGCATGAAAAATGCATCCTACCCCCTGAAAGTTCAGAATATATTAGCCCAAAAAAGGCCTTAAAATGCATCTTAGGCCTGCAAAAATGTTGAAAACTTTGGAGTCCTAAAAAAGGGTTTACAGGCATCCTAAAGTCCAGAAAATGATGGTGGCCCGAAAACGGTGTGAGAGAGCTCTGAATGTCCCAAAAACATTTGCAGTCTGAAAGGGGCATTAACCTGCATCCTAGACCCCTGAAATGCCCAAAAATATTTTTGGCCCAAAAAATGCATCCTACACCCCTGAGAGTTCCAAATATGTTAGCAGTCCAAAAAAGGCCTTAAAAGCATCTCAAGCCTGGAAAAATGTTCAAAACTTTATAGGCTCAAAAAAGGGGTTTACAGGCATCCTAGACCCCCTAAAGTCCAGAAAATGTTGGTGGCCCAAAAATGGTGTGAGAGAGCTCTGAATGTCCCAAAAACATTTGCAGTCTGAAAGGGGCATTAACCCGCATCCTAGGCCACTGAAATTTCCAAAAATATTTTTGGCACGAAAAATGCATCCTACACCCCTGAAAGTTCAGAAAAATGATGGCAGCCCAAAAAAGCCCTTAAAATGCATTTTAGGCCTGCAAAAATGTAGAAAACTTTGGAGGCCCAAAAAAGTGGTTTAAAGGCATCGTAGACCCCCTAAAGTCCAGAAACTTTTGGTGGACCAATAACTGTGCGAGAGAGCTCTGAATGTCCCAAAAACATTTGCAGCCTGAAAGGGGAATTAACCCACATCCTAGACCACTGAAATTCCCAAACATAGTGTTGGCATGAAAAATGCATCCTTCACACCTGAAAGTTCTGAATATTTTAGCAGCGCAAAAGAGGCCTTGATGTGCATCTTAGGCCTGCAAAAATGTTGAAAACTTTGGAGGCCTAAAAAAGGGGTTTACAGGCATCCGAGACCCCCTAAAATCCAGAATAATTTGGTGGCCGAAAAAGAGTGTCACAGAGCTCTGAATGTCCCAAAAACATTTGCAGCCTGAAAGGGGCATTAACCCGCATCCTAGACCACTGACTATTCCAAAAATATTTCTGGCACGAAAAATGCATCCGACAACCCTGAAAGTTCAGAATATATTAGCGGCCCAAAAAAGGCTTTAAATGCATTTTAGGCCTGCAAAAATGTTGAAAACTTTGGAGTCCTAAAAAAGGGGTTTACAGGCATCCTAGACCCCCTAAACTCCAGAAAATGATGGTGGCCCAAAAACGGTGTGGGAGAGCTCTGAATGTCCCAAAAACATTTGCAGCCTGAAAGGGGCATTATCCCGCATCCTAGACCACTGAAATTCCCAAAAATATTTCTGGCACGAAAAATGCATCCTACACCCCTGAAAGTTCAGAAAATGATGTTAGCCCAAAAAAGCCCTTAAAATGCATTTTAGGCCTGCAAAAATGTAGAAAACTTTGGAGGCCCAAAAATCTGGTTTACAGGCATCGTAGACACCCTAAAGTCCAGAAACTTTTGGTGGACCAAAAACTGTGCGAGAGAGCTCTGAATGTCCCAAAAACATTTGCAGCCTGAAAGGGGAATTAACCCACATCCTAGACCACTGAAATTCCCAAACATAGTGTTGGCATGAAAAATGCATCCTTCACACCTGAAAGTTCTGAATATTTTAGCAGCGCAAAAGAGGCCTTGATATGCATTTTAGGCCTGCAAAAATGTTCAAAATTTTATAGGCTCAAAAAAGGGGTTTACAGGCATCCTAGACCCCCTAAAATCCAGAATATGTTGGTGGCCGAAAAAGAGTGTCAGAGAGCTCTGAATGTCCCAAAAACATTTGCAGCCTGAAAGGGGCATTATCCCGCATCCTAGACCACTGAATATCCCAAAAATATTTCTGGCACGAAAAATGCATCCGACAACCCTGAAAGTTCAGAATATGTTAGCGGTCCAAAAAAGGTCTTAAATGCATTTTAGGCCAGCAAAAATGTTAAACTCTTTGGAGTCCTAAAAAAGGGGTTTACAGGCATCCTAGACCCCTTAAAGTCCAGGAAATGTTGGTTGCCCAAAAACGGTGTCAGAGAGCTCTGAATGTCCCAAAAACATGTGCAGCCTGAAAGGGGCATTAACCCGCATCCTAGGCTACTGAAATTCCCAAAAATATTTTTGGCACGAAAAATGCATCCTACACCCCTGAGACTTCCGAATATGTTAGCAGCCCAAAAAAGGCCTTAAAAGCATCTTAGGCCTGGAAAAATGTTCAAAACTTTATAGGCTCAAAAAAGGGGTTTACAGGCATCCTAGACCCCCTAAAGTCCAGAAAATGTTGGTGGGCCAAAAATGGTGTGAGAGAGCTCTGAATGTCCCAAAAACATTTGCAGCCTGAAAGGGGAATTAACCCTCACCCTAGACCACTGAAATTCCCAAACATATTGTTGGCATGAAAAATGCATCCTACCCCCTGAAAGTTCAGAATATATTAGCCCAAAAAAGGCCTTAAAATGCATCTTAGGCCTGCAAAAATGTTGAAAACTTTGGAGTCCTAAAAAAGGGGTTTACAGGCATCCTAAAGTCCAGAAAATGATGGTGGCCCGAAAACGGTGTGAGAGAGCTCTGAATGTCCCAAAAACATTTGCAGTCTGAAAGGGGCATTAACCTGCATCCTAGACCCCTGAAATGCCCAAAAATATTTTTGGCCCAAAAAATGCATCCTACACCCCTGAGAGTTCCAAATATGTTAGCAGTCCAAAAAAGGCCTTAAAAGCATCGCAAGCCTGGAAAAATGTTCAAAACTTTATAGGCTCAAAAAAGGGGTTTACAGGCATCCTAGACCCCCTAAAGTCCAGAAAATGTTGGTGGCCCAAAAATGGTGTGAGAGAGCTCTGAATGTCCCAAAAACATTTGCAGTCTGAAAGGGGCATTAATCCGCATCCTAGGCCACTGAAATTTCCAAAAATATTTTTGGCACGAAAAATGCATCCTACACCCCTGAAAGTTCAGAAAAATGATGGCAGCCCAAAAAAGCCCTTAAAATGCATTTTAGGCCTGCAAAAATGTAGAAAACTTTGGAGGCCCAAAAAAGTGGTTTAAAGGCATCGTAGACCCCCTAAAGTCCAGAAACTTTTGGTGGACCAAAAACTGTGCGAGAGAGCTCTGAATGTCCCAAAAACATTTGCAGCCTGAAAGGGGAATTAACCCACATCCTAGACCACTGAAATTCCCAAACATAGTGTTGGCATGAAAAATGCATCCTTCACACCTGAAAGTTCTGAATATTTTAGCAGCGCAAAAGAGGCCTTGATGTGCATCTTAGGCCTGCAAAAATGTTGAAAACTTTGGAGGCCTAAAAAAGGGGTTTACAGGCATCCGAGACCCCCTAAAATCCAGAATATGTTGGTGGCCGAAAAAGAGTGTCACAGAGCTCTGAATGTCCCAAAAACATTTGCAGCCTGAAAGGGGAATTAACCCTCACCCTAGACCACTGAAATTCCCAAACATATTGTTGGCATGAAAAATGCATCCTACCCCCTGAAAGTTCAGAATATATTAGCCCAAAAAAGGCCTTAAAATGCATCTTAGGCCTGCAAAAATGTTGAAAACTTTGGAGTCCTAAAAAAGGGGTTTACAGGCATCCTAAAGTCCAGAAAATGATGGTGGCCCGAAAACGGTATGAGAGAGCTCTGAATGTCCCAAAAACATTTGCAGTCTGAAAGGGGCATTAACCTGCATCCTAGACCCCTGAAATGCCCAAAAATATTTTTGGCCCAAAAAATGCATCCTACACCCCTGAGAGTTCCAAATATGTTAGCAGTCCAAAAAAGGCCTTAAAAGCATCGCAAGCCTGGAAAAATGTTCAAAACTTTATAGGCTCAAAAAAGGGGTTTACAGGCATCCTAGACCCCCTAAAGTCCAGAAAATGTTGGTGGCCCAAAAATGGTGTGAGAGAGCTCTGAATGTCCCAAAAACATTTGCAGTCTGAAAGGGGCATTAACCCGCATCCTAGGCCACTGAAATTTCCAAAAATATTTTTGGCACGAAAAATGCATCCTACACCCCTGAAAGTTCAGAAAAATGATGGCAGCCCAAAAAAGCCCTTAAAATGCATTTTAGGCCTGCAAAAATGTAGAAAACTTTGGAGGCCCAAAAAAGTGGTTTAAAGGCATCGTAGACCCCCTAAAGTCCAGAAACTTTTGGTGGACCAAAAACTGTGCGAGAGAGCTCTGAATGTCCCAAAAACATTTGCAGCCTGAAAGGGGAATTAACCCACATCCTAGACCACTGAAATTCCCAAACATAGTGTTGGCATGAAAAATGCATCCTTCACACCTGAAAGTTCTGAATATTTTAGCAGCGCAAAAGAGGCCTTGATGTGCATCTTAGGCCTGCAAAAATGTTGAAAACTTTGGAGGCCTAAAAAAGGGGTTTACAGGCATCCGAGACCCCCTAAAATCCAGAATATGTTGGTGGCCGAAAAAGAGTGTCACAGAGCTCTGAATGTCCCAAAAACATTTGCAGCCTGAAAGGGGCATTAACCCGCATCCTAGACCACTGACTATCCCAAAAATATTTCTGGCACGAAAAATGCATCCGACAACCCTGAAAGTTCAGAATATATTAGCGGCCCAAAAAAGGCTTTAAATGCATTTTAGGCCTGCAAAAATGTTGAAAACTTTGGAGTCCTAAAAAAGGGGTTTACAGGCATCCTAGACCCCCTAAAGTCCAGAAAATGATGGTGGCCCAAAAACGGTGTGGGAGAGCTCTGAATGTCCCAAAAACATTTGCAGCCTGAAAGGGGCATTATCCCGCATCCTAGACCACTGAAATTCCCAAAAATATTTCTGGCACGAAAAATGCATCCTTCACACCTGAAAGTTCTGAATATTTTAGCAGCGCAAAAGAGGCCTTGATATGCATTTTAGGCCTGCAAAAATGTTCAAAATTTTATAGGCTCAAAAAAGGGGTTTACAGGCATCCTAGACCCCCTAAAATCCAGAATATGTTGGTGGCCGAAAAAGAGTGTCAGAGAGCTCTGAATGTCCCAAAAACATTTGCAGCCTGAAAGGGGCATAATCCCGCATCCTAGACCACTGAATATCCCAAAAATATTTCTGGCACGAAAAATGCATCCGACAACCCTGAAAGTTCAGAATATGTTAGCGGTCCAAAAAAGGTCTTAAATGCATTTTAGGCCAGCAAAAATGTTAAAATCTTTGGAGTCCTAAAAAAGGGGTTTACAGGCATCCTAGACCCCCTAAAGTCCAGAAAATGTTGGTTGCCCAAAAACGGTGTCAGAGAGCTCTGAATGTCCCAAAAACATGTGCAGCCTGAAAGGGGCATTAACCCGCATCCTAGGCCACTGAAATTCCCCAAAAAATTTTTGGCACGAAAAATGCATCCTACACCCCTGAGAGTTCCGAATATGTTAGCAGCCCAAAAAAGGCCTTAAAAGCATCTTAGGCCTGGAAAAATGTTCAAAACTTTATAGGCTCAAAAAAGGGGTTTACAGGCATCCTAGACCCCCTAAAGTCCATAAAATGTTGGTGGGCCAAAAATGGTGTGAGAGAGCTCTGAATGTCCCAAAAACATTTGCAGTCTGAAAGGGGCATTAACCCGCTTCCTAGACCCCTGAAATTCCCAAATAATTTTTGGCCCAAAAAATGCATCCTACCCCCTGAAAGTTCAGAATATGTTAGCAGCCCAAAAATTGCCTTAAAATGCATTTTAGGCCTGCAAAAATTTTGAAAACTTTGGAGGCCAAAAAAGGGCTTTACACGCATCCTAGAACCCCCTAAAGTCCAGAAAATGTTGGTGGCCGAAAAACACTGTGAGAGATCTCTGAATGTCCCAAAAACATTTGCAGCCTGGAAGGGGAATTAACCCGCATCCTAGACCACTGACATTCCCAAAAATATTTCTGGCACGAAAAATGCATCCCACACCCCTGAAAGTTCAGAAAATGATGGCAGCCCAAAAAAGCCCTTAAAATGCATTTTAGGCCTGCAAAAATGTAGAAAACTTTGGAGACCCAAAAAAGTGGTTTACAGGCATCGTAGACCCCCTAAAGTCCAGAGAATTTTGGTGGACCAAAAACTGTGCGAGAGAGCTCTGAATGTCCCAAAAACATTTGCAGCCTGAAAGGGGAATTAACCCTCATCCTAGACCACTGAAATTCCCAAACATATTGTTGGCATGAAAAATGCATCCTTCACACCTGAAAGTTCTGAATATTTTAGCAGCGCAAAAGAGGCCTTAATATGCATTTTAGGCCTGCAAAAATGTTGAAAACTTTGGAGGCCTAAAAAAGGGGTTTACAGGCATCCTAGACCCCCTAAAGTCCAGAATATGTTGGTGGCCAAAAAAAGGTGTGAGAGAGCTCTGAATGTCCCAAAAACATGTGCAGCCTGAAAGGGGCATTAACCCGCATCCTAGGCCACTGAAATTCCCAAAAATATTTTTGGCACGAAAAATGCATCCTACACCCCTGAGAGTTCCGAATATGTTAGCAGCCCAAAAAAGGCCTTAAAAGCATCTTAGGCCTGGAAAAATGTTCAAAACTTTATAGGCTCAAAAAAGGGGTTTACAGGCATCCTAGACCCCCTAAAGTCCAGAAAATGTTGGTGGGCCAAAAATGGTGTGAGAGAGCTCTGAATGTCCCAAAAACATGTGCAGCCTGAAAGGGGCATTAACCCGCATCCTAGGCCACTGAAATTCCCAAAAATATTTTTGGCACGAAAAATGCATCCTACACCCCTGAGAGTTCCGAATATGTTAGCAGCCCAAAAAAGGCCTTAAAAGCATCTTAGGCCTGGAAAAATGTTCAAAACTTTATAGGCTCAAAAAAGGGGTTTACAGGCATCCTAGACCCCCTAAAGTCCAGAAAATGTTGGTGGGCCAAAAATGGTGTGAGAGAGCTCTGAATGTCCCAAAAACATTTGCAGTCTGAAAGGGGCATTAACCCGCTTCCTAGACCCCTGAAATTCCCAAAAACATTTTTGGCCCAAAAAATGCATCCTACCCCCTGAAAGTTCAGAATATGTTAGCAGCCCAAAAATTGCCTTAAAATGCATTTTAGGCCTGCAAAAATTTTGAAAACTTTGGAGGCCAAAAAAGGGCTTTACACGCATCCTAGAACCCCCTAAAGTCAGAAAATGTTGGTGGCCGAAAAACAGTGTGAGAGATCTCTGAATGTCCCAAAAACATTTGCAGCCTGGAAGGCGAATTAACCCGCATCCTAGACCACTGACATTCCCAAAAATATTTCTGGTACGAAAAATGCATCCCACACCCCTGAAAGTTCAGAAAATGATGGCAACCCAAAAAAGCCCTTAAAATGCATTTTAGGCCTGCAAAAATGTAGAAGACTTTGGAGACCCAAAAAAGTGGTTTACAGGCATCATAGACACCCTAAAGTCCAGAGAATTTTGGTGGACCAAAAACTGTGCGAGAGAGCTCTGAATGTCCCAAAAACATTTGCAGCCTGAAAGGGGAATTAACCCTCACCCTAGACCACTGAAATTCCCAAACATATTGTTGGCATGAAAAATGCATCCTACCCCCTGAAAGTTCAGAATATATTAGCCCAAAAAAGGCCTTAAAATGCATCTTAGGCCTGCAAAAATGTTGAAAACTTTGGAGTCCTAAAAAAGGGGTTTACAGGCATCCTAAAGTCCAGAAAATGATGGTGGCCCGAAAACGGTGTGAGAGAGCTCTGAATGTCCCAAAAACATTTGCAGTCTGAAAGGGGCATTAACCTGCATCCTAGACCCCTGAAATGCCCAAAAATATTTTTGGCCCAAAAAATGCATCCTACACCCCTGAGAGTTCCAAATATGTTAGCAGTCCAAAAAAGCCCTTAAAAGCATCGCAAGCCTGGAAAAATGTTCAAAAATTTATAGGCTCAAAAAAGGGGTTTACAGGCATCCTAGACCCCCTAAAGTCCAGAAAATGTTGGTGGCCCAAAAATGGTGTGAGAGAGCTCTGAATGTCCCAAAAACATTTGCAGTCTGAAAGGGGCATTAATCCGCATCCTAGGCCACTGAAATTTCCAAAAATATTTTTGGCACGAAAAATGCATCCTACACCCCTGAAAGTTCAGAAAAATGATGGCAGCCCAAAAAAGCCCTTAAAATGCATTTTAGGCCTGCAAAAATGTAGAAAACTTTGGAGGCCCAAAAAAGTGGTTTAAAGGCATCGTAGACCCCCTAAAGTCCAGAAACTTTTGGTGGACCAAAAACTGTGCGAGAGAGCTCTGAATGTCCCAAAAACATTTGCAGCCTGAAAGGGGAATTAACCCACATCCTAGACCACTGAAATTCCCAAACATAGTGTTGGCATGAAAAATGCATCCTTCACACCTGAAAGTTCTGAATATTTTAGCAGCGCAAAAGAGGCCTTGATGTGCATCTTAGGCCTGCAAAAATGTTGAAAACTTTGGAGGCCTAAAAAAGGGGTTTACAGGCATCCGAGACCCCCTAAAATCCAGAATATGTTGGTGGCCGAAACAGAGTGTCACAGAGCTCTGAATGTCCCAAAAACATTTGCAGCCTGAAAGGGGAATTAACCCTCACCCTAGACCACTGAAATTCCCAAACATATTGTTGGCATGAAAAATGCATCCTACCCCCTGAAAGTTCAGAATATATTAGCCCAAAAAAGGCCTTAAAATGCATCTTAGGCCTGCAAAAATGTTGAAAACTTTGGAGTCCTAAAAAAGGGGTTACAGGCATCCTAAAGTCCAGAAAATGATGGTGGCCCGAAAACGGTATGAGAGAGCTCTGAATGTCCCAAAAACATTTGCAGTCTGAAAGGGGCATTAACCTGCATCCTAGACCCCTGAAATGCCCAAAAATATTTTTGGCCCAAAAAATGCATCCTACACCCCTGAGAGTTCCAAATATGTTAGCAGTCCAAAAAAGGCCTTAAAAGCATCGCAAGCCTGGAAAAATGTTCAAAACTTTATAGGCTCAAAAAAGGGGTTTACAGGCATCCTAGACCCCCTAAAGTCCAGAAAATGTTGCTGGCCCAAAAATGGTGTGAGAGAGCTCTGAATGTCCCAAAAACATTTGCAGTCTGAAAGGGGCATTAACCCGCATCCTAGGCCACTGAAATTTCCAAAAATATTTTTGGCACGAAAAATGCATCCTACACCCCTGAAAGTTCAGAAAAATGATGGCAGCCCAAAAAAGCCCTTAAAATGCATTTTAGGCCTGCAAAAATGTAGAAAACTTTGGAGGCCCAAAAAAGTGGTTTAAAGGCATCGTAGACCCCCTAAAGTCCAGAAACTTTTGGTGGACCAAAAACTGTGCGAGAGAGCTCTGAATGTCCCAAAAACATTTGCAGCCTGAAAGGGGAATTAACCCACATCCTAGACCACTGAAATTCCCAAACATAGTGTTGGCATGAAAAATGCATCCTTCACACCTGAAAGTTCTGAATATTTTAGCAGCGCAAAAGAGGCCTTGATGTGCATCTTAGGCCTGCAAAAATGTTGAAAACTTTGGAGGCCTAAAAAAGGGGTTTACAGGCATCCGAGACCCCCTAAAATCCAGAATATGTTGGTGGCCGAAAAAGAGTGTCACAGAGCTCTGAATGTCCCAAAAACATTTGCAGCCTGAAAGGGGCATTAACCCGCATCCTAGACCACTGACTATCCCAAAAATATTTCTGGCACGAAAAATGCATCCGACAACCCTGAAAGTTCAGAATATATTAGCGGCCCAAAAAAGGCTTTAAATGCATTTTAGGCCTGCAAAAATGTTGAAAACTTTGGAGTCCTAAAAAAGGGGTTTACAGGCATCCTAGACCCCCTAAAGTCCAGAAAATGATGGTGGCCCAAAAACGGTGTGGGAGAGCTCTGAATGTCCCAAAAACATTTGCAGCCTGAAAGGGGCATTATCCCGCATCCTAGACCACTGAAATTCCCAAAAATATTTCTGGCACGAAAAATGCATCCTACACCCCTGAAAGTTCAGAAAATGATGTTAGCCCAAAAAAGCCCTTAAAATTCATTTTAGGCCTGCAAAAATGTAGAAACTTTGGAGGCCCAAAAAAGTGGTTTACAGGCATCGTAGACACCCTAAAGTCCAGAAACTTTTGGTGGACCAAAAACTGTGCGAGAGAGCTCTGAATGTCCCAAAAACATTTGCAGCCTGAAAGGGGAATTAACCCACATCCTAGACCACTGAAATTCCCAAACATAGTGTTGGCATGAAAAATGCATCCTTCACAACTGAAAGTTCTGAATATTTTAGCAGCGCAAAAGAGGCCTTGATATGCATTTTAGGCCTGCAAAAATGTTCAAAATTTTATAGGCTCAAAAAAGGGGTTTACAGGCATCCTAGACCCCCTAAAATCCAGAATATGTTGGTGGCCGAAAAAGAGTGTCAGAGAGCTCTGAATGTCCCAAAAACATTTGCAGCCTGAAAGGGGCATAATCCCGCATCCTAGACCACTGAATATCCCAAAAATATTTCTGGCACGAAAAATGCATCCGACAACCCTGAAAGTTCAGAATATGTTAGCGGTCCAAAAAAGGTCTTAAATGCATTTTAGGCCAGCAAAAATGTTAAAATCTTTGGAGTCCTAAAAAAGGGGTTTACAGGCATCCTAGACCCCCTAAAGTCCAGAAAATGTTGGTTGCCCAAAAACGGTGTCAGAGAGCTCTGAATGTCCCAAAAACATGTGCAGCCTGAAAGGGGCATTAACCCGCATCCTAGGCCACTGAAATTCCCCAAAAAATTTTTGGCACGAAAAATGCATCCTACACCCCTGAGAGTTCCGAATATGTTAGCAGCCCAAAAAAGGCCTTAAAAGCATCTTAGGCCTGGAAAAATGTTCAAAACTTTATAGGCTCAAAAAAGGGGGTTACAGGCATCCTAGACCCCCTAAAGTCCATAAAATGTTGGTGGGCCAAAAATGGTGTGAGAGAGCTCTGAATGTCCCAAAAACATTTGCAGTCTGAAAGGGGCATTAACCCGCTTCCTAGACCCCTGAAATTCCCAAATAATTTTTGGCCCAAAAAATGCATCCTACCCCCTGAAAGTTCAGAATATGTTAGCAGCCCAAAAATTGCCTTAAAATGCATTTTAGGCCTGCAAAAATTTTGAAAACTTTGGAGGCCAAAAAAGGGCTTTACACGCATCCTAGAACCCCCTAAAGTCCAGAAAATGTTGGTGGCCGAAAAGCACTGTGAGAGATCTCTGAATGTCCCAAAAACATTTGCAGCCTGGAAGGGGAATTAACCCGCATCCTAGACCACTGACATTCCCAAAAATATTTCTGGCACGAAAAATGCATCCCACACCCCTGAAAGTTCAGAAAATGATGGCAGCCCAAAAAAGCCCTTAAAATGCATTTTAGGCCTGCAAAAATGTAGAAAACTTTGGAGACCCAAAAAAGTGGTTTACAGGCATCGTAGACCCCCTAAAGTCCAGAGAATTTTGGTGGACCAAAAACTATGCGAGAGAGCTCTGAATGTCCCAAAAACATTTGCAGCCTGAAAGGGGAATTAACCCTCATCCTAGACCACTGAAATTCCCAAACATATTGTTGGCATGAAAAATGCATCCTTCACACCTGAAAGTTCTGAATATTTTAGCAGCGCAAAAGAGGCCTTAATATGCATTTTAGGCCTGCAAAAATGTTGAAAACTTTGGAGGCCTAAAAAAGGGGTTTACAGGCATCCTAGACCCCCTAAAGTCCAGAATATGTTGGTGGCCAAAAAAAGGTGTGAGAGAGCTCTGAATGTCCCAAAAACATGTGCAGCCTGAAAGGGGCATTAACCCGCATCCTAGGCCACTGAAATTCCCAAAAATATTTTTGGCACGAAAAATGCATCCTACACCCCTGAGAGTTCCGAATATGTTAGCAGCCCAAAAAAGGCCTTAAAAGCATCTTAGGCCTGGAAAAATGTTCAAAACTTTATAGGCTCAAAAAAGGGGTTTACAGGCATCCTAGACCCCCTAAAGTCCAGAAAATGTTGGTGGGCCAAAAATGGTGTGAGAGAGCTCTGAATGTCCCAAAAACATTTGCAGTCTGAAAGGGGCATTAACCCGCTTCCTAGACCACTGAAATTCCCAAAAATATTTTTGGCCCAAAAAATGCATCCTACCCCCTGAAAGTTCAGAATATGTTAGCAGCCCAGAAATTGCCGTAAAATGCATTTTAGGCCTGCAAAAATTTTGAAAACTTTGGAGGCCAAAAAAGGGCTTTGCACGCATCCTAGAACCCCCTAAAGTCCAGAAAATGTTGGTGGCCGAAAAACAGTGTGAGAGATCTCTGAATGTCCCAAAAACATTTGCAGCCTGGAAGGGGAATTAACCCGCATCCTAGACCACTGACATTCCCAAAAATATTTCTGGCACGAAAAATGCATCCCACACCCCTGAAAGTTCAGAAAATGATGGCAGCCCAAAAAAGCCCTTAAAATGTATTTTAGGCCTGCAAAAATGTAGAAAACTTTGGAGACCCAAAAAAGTGGTTTACAGGCATCGTAGATCCCCAAAAGTCCAGAGAATTTTGGTGGACCAAAAACTGTGCGAGAGAGCTCTGAATTTCCCAAAAACATTTGCAGCCTGAAAGGGGAATTAACCCTCATCCTAGACCACTGAAATTCCCAAACATATTGTTGGCATGAAAAATGCATCCTTCACACCTGAAAGTTCTGAATATTTTAGCAGCGCAAAAGAGGCCTTAATATGCATTTTAGGCCTGCAAAAATGTTGAAAACTTTGGAGGCCTAAAAAAGGAGTTTACAGGCATCCTAGACCCCCTAAAGTCCAGAATATGTTGGTGGCCAAAAAAAGGTGTGAGAGAGCTCTGAATGTCAAAAAAACATTTGCAGCCTGAAAGGGGCATTAACCCGCATCCTAGACCACTGAAATTCCCAAAAATATTTCTGGCACGAAAAATGCATACCACACCCCTGAAAGTTCAGAAAATGATGTTAGCCCAAAAAAGCCCTTAAAATGCATTTTAGGCCTGCAAAAATGTAGAAAACTTTGGAGGCCCAAAAAAGTGGTTTACAGGCATCGTAGACCCCCTAAAGTCCAGAAACTTTTGGTGGACCAAAAACTGTGCGAGAGAGCTCTGAATGTCCCAAAAACATTTGCAGCCTGAAAGGGGAATTAACCCACATCCTAGACCACTGAAATTCCCAAACATAGTGTTGGCATGAAAAATGCATCCTTCACACCTGAAAGTTCTGAATATTTTAGCAGCGCAAAAGAGGCCTTGATATGCATCTTAGGCCTGCAAAAATGTTGAAAACTTTGGAGGCCTAAAAAAGGGGTTTGCAGGCATCCGAGACCCCCTAAAATCCAGAATATGTTGGTGGCCGAAAAAGAGTGTCAGAGAGCTCTGAATGTCCCAAAAACATTTGCAGCCTGAAAGGTGCATTAACCCGCATCCTAGACCACTGACTATCCCAAAAATATTTCTGGCACGAAAAATGCATCCGACAACCCTGAAAGTTCAGAATATGTTAGCGGCCCAAAAAAGGCCTTAAATGCATTTTAGGCCTGCAAAAATGTTCAAAACTTTATAGGCTCAAAAAAGGGGGTTACAGGCATCCTAGACCCCCTAAAGTCCAGAATATGTTGGTGGGCCAAAAACGGTGTGAGAGAGCTCTGAATGTCCCAAAAACATTTGCAGTCTGAAAGGGGCATTAACCCGCATCCTAGACCATTAAAATTCCCAAAAATATTTCTGCCACGAAAAATGCATCCTACACCCCTGAAAGTTCCGAAAATGTTGGCAGCCCAAAAAAGGCCTTAAAATGTATCTTAGGCCTGCAAAAATATATAAAACTTTGGAGGCCCAAAAAAAAGGTTTATAGGCATCGTAGACCCCCTACAATCCAGAAAATGTTGGTGGCACAAAAACTGTGCCAGAGAGCTCTGAATGTCCCAAAAACATTTGCAGCCTGAATGGGGCATTAACCTGCATCCTAGACCACTGAAATTCCCAAAAATATTTTTGGCCCGAAAAATGCATCCAACACCCCTGAAAGTACAGAATATGTTAGCAGCCCAAAAAAGGCCTTTAATGCATCTTAGGCCTGCAAAAATGATGAAAATTTTATAGGCTCAAAAAAGGGGTTTACAGGCGTCCTAGACCCCCTAAAGTCCAGAAAATATTGGTGGCCCAAAAATGGTGTGAGAAAGCTCTGCATGTCCCAAAAACATTTGCAGTCTGAAAGGGGCATTAACCCGCTTCCTAGACCCCTGAAATTCCTAAAAATATTTTTGACACGAAAAATGCATCCTACACCCCTGAAAGTACAGAATATGTTAGCAGCCCAAAAAAGGCCTTAAATGCATTTTAGCCCTGCAAAAATGTTGAAAACTTTGGAGGCCTAAAAAAGGGGTTTACAGGCATCCTAGACCCCTAAACTCCAGACTATGTTGGTGGCCAAAAAAAGGTGTGAGAGAGCTCTGAATGTCAAAAAAACATTTGCAGTCTGAAAGGGGCATTAACCCGCATCCTAGACCCCTGAATATCCCAAAAATATTTCTGGCACGAAAAATGCATCCGACAACCCTGAAAGTTCAGAATATGTTAGCGGCCCAGAAAAGGCCTTAAATGCATTTTAGGCCTGCAAAAATGTTGAAAACTTCGGAGTCCTAAAAAAGGGGTTTACAGGCATCCTAGACCTCCCAAAATGTCCAGAAAATGATGGTGGCCCAAAAATGGTGTGAGAGAGCTCTGAATGTCCCAAAAACATTTGCAGTCTGAAAGGGGCATTAACCCGCATCCTAGGCCACTGAAATTCCCAAAAATATTTTTGGCACGAAAAATGCATCCACACCCCTGAAAGTACAGAATATGTTAGCAGCCCAAAAAAGGCCTTAAAATGCATTTTAGGCCTGCAAAAATGTTGAAAACTTTGGAGGCCTAAAAAAGGGGTTTACAGGCATCCTAGACCCCCTAAAGTCCAGAATATGTTGGTTGCTGAAAAACGGTGTATGATAGCTCTGAATGTCCCAAAACATTTGCAGCCTGAAAGGGGCATTAACCCGCATCCTAGACCACTGAAATTCCCAAAAATATTATTGGCACGAAAAATGCATCCTACACCCCTGAAAGTTCAGAAAATGATGGCAGCCCAAAAAAGCCCTTAAAATGCATTTTAGACCTGCAAAAATGTAGAAAACTTTGGAGGCCCAAAAAAGTGGTTTACAGGCATCGTAGACCCCCTAAAGTCCAGAAACATTTGGTGGTCCAAAAACTGTGCGAGAGAGCTCTGAATGTCCCAAAAACATTTGCAGCCTGAAAGGGGAATTAACCCACATCCTAGACCACTGAAATTCCCAAACATAGTGTTGGCATGAAAAATGCATCCTTCACACCTGAAAGTTCGGAATATTTTAGCAGCGCAAAAGAGGCCTTGATATGCATCTTAGGCCTGCAAAAATGTTGAAAACTTTGGAGGCCTAAAAAAGGGGTTTACAGGCATCTGAGAACCCCTAAAATCCAGAATATGTTGGTGGCCGAAAAAGAGTGTCAGAGAGCTCTGAATGTCCCAAAAACATTTGCAGGCTGAAAGGGGCATTAACCCGCATCCTAGACCACTGAATATCCCAAAAATATTTCTGGCACGAAAAATGCATCCGACAACCCTGAAAGTTCAGAATATGTTAGCGGCCAAAAAAAAGGCCTTAAATGCATTTTAGGCCTGCAAAAATGTTGAAAACTTTGGAGTCCTAAAAAAGGGGTTTACAGGCATCCTAGACCGCCTAAAGTCCAGAAAATGTTGGTGGCCGAAAAACAGTGTGAGAGATCTCTGAATGTCCCAAAAACATTTGCAGCCTGGAAGGGGAATTAACCCGCATCCTAGACCACTGACATTCCCAAAAATATTTCTGGCACGAAAAATGCATCCCACACCCCTGAAAGTTCAGAAAATGATGGCAGCCCAAAAAAGCCCTTAAAATGCATTTTAGTCCTGCAAAAATGTAGAAAACTTTGGATGCCCAAAAAAGTGGTTTACAGGCATCGTAGACCCCCTAAAGTCCAGAAACATTTGGTGGTCCAAAAACTGTGCGAGAGAGCTCTGAATGTCCCAAAAACATTTGCAGCCTGAAAGGGGAATTAACCCACATCCTAGACCACTGAAATTCCCAAACATAGTGTTGGCATGAAAAATGCATCCTTCACACCTGAAAGTTCTGAATATTTTAGCAGCGCAAAAGAGGCCTTGATATGCATCTTAGGCCTGCAAAAATATTGAAAACTTTGGAGGCCTAAAAAAGGGGTTTACAGGCATCCGAGACCCCCTAAAATCCAGAATATGTTGGTGGCCGAAAAAGAGTGTCAGAGAGCTCTGAATGTCCCAAAAACATTTGCAGCCTGAAAGGGGCATTATCCCGCATCCTAGACCACTGAATATCCCAAAAATATTTCTGGCACAAAAAATGCATCCGACAACCCTGAAAGTTCAGAATATGTTAGCGGTCCAAAAAAGGTCTTAAATGCATTTTAGGCCAGCAAAAATGTTGAAATCTTTGGAGTCCTAAAAAAGGGGTTTACAGGCATCCTAGACCGCCTAAAGTCCAGAAAATGTTGGTGGCCGAAAAACAGTGTGAGAGATCTCTGAATGTCCCAAAAACATTTGCAGCCTGGAAGGGGAATTAACCCGCATCCTAGACCACTGACATTCCCAAAAATATTTTTGGCACGAAAAATGCATCCTACACCCCTGAGAGTTCCGAATATGTTAGCAGCCCAAAAAAGGCCTTAAAAGCATCTTAGGCCTGGAAAAATGTTCAAAACTTTATAGGCTCAAAAAAGGGGTTTACAGGCATCCTAGACCCCCTAAAGTCCAGAAAATGATGGTGGCCCAAAAACGGTGTGGGAGAGCTCTGAATGTCCCAAAAACATTTGCAGCCTGAAAGGGGCATTAACCCGCATCCTAGACCACTGAAATTCCCAAAAATATTTCTGGCACGAAAAATGCATCCTACACCCCTTAAAGTTCAGAAAATGATGTTAGCCCAAAATAGCCCTTAAAATGCATTTTAGGCCTGCAAAAATGTAGAAAACTTTGGAGGCCCAAAAAAGTGGTTTACAGGCATCGTAGACACCCTAAAGTCCAGAAACTTTTGGTGGACCAAAAACTGTGCGAGAGAGCTCTGAATGTCCCAAAAACATTTGCAGCCTGAAAGGGGAATTAACCCACATCCTAGACCACTGAAATTCCCAAACATAGTGTTGGCATGAAAAATGCATCCTTCACACCTGAGAGTTCCGAATATTTTAGCAGCCCAAAAAAGGCCTTAAAAGCATCTTAGGCCTGGAAAAATGTTCAAAACTTTATAGGCTCAAAAAAGGGGTTTACAGGCATCCTAGACCCCCTAAAGTCCAGAAAATGTTGGTGGGCCAAAAATGGTGTGAGAGAGCTCTGAATGTCCCAAAAACATTTGCAGTCTGAAAGGGGCATTAACCCGCTTCCTAGACCCCTGAAATTCCCAAAAACATTTTTGGCCCAAAAAATGCATCCTACCCCCTGAAAGTTCAGAATATGTTAGCAGCCCAAAAATTGCCTTAAAATGCATTTTAGGCCTGCAAAAATTTTGAAAACTTTGGAGGCCAAAAAAGGGCTTTACACGCATCCTAGAACCCCCTAAAGTCCAGAAAATGTTGGTGGCCGAAAAACAGTGTGAGAGATCTCTGAATGTCCCAAAAACATTTGCAGCCTGGAAGGGGAATTAACCCGCATCCTAGACCACTGACATTCCCAAAAATATTTCTGGCACGAAAAATGCATCCCACACCCCTGAAAGTTCAGAAAATGATGGCAGCCCAAAAAAGCCCTTAAAATGCATTTTAGGCCTGCAAAAATGTAGAAAACTTTGGAGACCCAAAAAAGTGGTTTACAGGCATCGTAGACCCCCTAAAGTCCCGAGAATTTTGGTGGACCAAAAACTGTGCGAGAGAGCTCTGAATGTCCCAAAAACATTTGCAGCCTGAAAGGGGAATTAACCCTCATCCTAGACCACTGAAATTCCCAAACATATTGTTGGCATGAAAAATGCATCCTTCACACCTGAAAGTTCTGAATATTTTAGCAGCGCAAAAGAGGCCTTAATATGCATTTTAGGCCTGAAAAAATGTTGAAAACTTTGGAGTCCTAAAAAAGGGGTTTACAGGCATCCTAGTCCCCCTAAAGTCCAGAAAATGTTGGTTGCCCAAAAACGGTGTCAGAGAGCTCTGAATGTCCCAAAAACATGTGCAGCCTGAAAGGGGCATTAACCCGCGTCCTAGGCCACTGAAATTCCCAAAAATATTTTTGGCACGAAAAATGCATCCTACACCCCTGAGAGTTCCGAATATGTTAGCAGCCCAAAAAAGGCCTTAAAAGCATCTTAGGCCTGGAAAAATGTTCAAAACTTTATAGGCTCAAAAAAGGGGTTTACAGGCATCCTAGACCCCCTAAAGTCCAGAAAATGTTGGTGGGCCAAAAATGGTGTGAGAGAGCTCTGAATGTCCCAAAAACATTTGCAGTCTGAAAGGGGCATTAACCCGCTTCCTAGGCCCCTGAAATTCCCAAAAATGTTTTTGGCCCAAAAAATGCATCCTACCCCCTGAAAGTTCAGAATATATTAGCAGCCCAAAAATTGCCTTAAAATGCATCTTAGGCCTGCAAAATTTTTGAAAACTTTGGAGGCCAAAAAAGGGCTTTACACGCATCCTAGAACCCCCTAAAGTCCAGAAAATGTTGGTGGCCGAAAAACAGTGTGAGAGATCTCTGAATGTCCCAAAAACATTTGCAGCCTGGAAGGCGAATTAACCCGCATCCTAGACCACTGACATTCCCAAAAATATTTCTGGTACGAAAAATGCATCCCACACCCCTGAAAGTTCAGAAAATGAAGGCAGCCCAAAAAAGCCCTTAAAATGCATTTTAGGCCTGCAAAAATGTAGAAGACTTTGGAGACCCAAAAAAGTGGTTTACAGGCATCATAGACACCCTAAAGTCCAGAGAATTTTGGTGGACCAAAAACTGTGCGAGAGAGCTCTGAATGTCCCAAAAACATTTGCAGCCTGAAAGGGGAATTAACCCTCACCCTAGACCACTGAAATTCCCAAACATATTGTTGGCATGAAAAATGCATCCTACCCCCTGAAAGTTCAGAATATATTAGCCCAAAAAAGGCCTTAAAATGCATCTTAGGACTGCAAAAATGTTGAAAACTTTGGAGTCCTAAAAAAGGGGTTTACAGGCATCCTAAAGTCCAGAAAATGATGGTGGCCCGAAAACGGTGTGAGAGAGCTCTGAATGTCCCAAAAACATTTGCAGTCTGAAAGGGGCATTAACCTGCATCCTAGACCCCTGAAATGCCCAAAAATATTTTTGGCCCAAAAAATGCATCCTACACCCCTGAGAGTTCCAAATATGTTAGCAGTCCAAAAAAGGCCTTAAAAGCATCTCAAGCCTGGAAAAATGTTCAAAGCTTTATAGGCTCAAAAAAGGGGTTTACAGGCATCCTAGACCCCCTAAAGTCCAGAAAATGTTGGTGGCCCAAAAATGGTGTGAGAGAGCTCTGAATGTCCCAAAAACATTTGCAGTCTGAAAGGGGCATTAACCCGCATCCTAGGCCACTGAAATTTCCAGAAATATTTTTGGCACGAAAAATGCATCCTACACCCCTGAAAGTTCAGAAAAATGATGGCAGCCCAAAAAAGCCCTTAAAATGCATTTTAGGCCTGCAAAAATGTAGAAAACTTTGGAGGCCCAAAAAAGTGGTTTAAAGGCATCGTAGACCCCCTAAAGTCCAGAAACTTTTGGTGGACCAAAAACTGTGCGAGAGAGCTCTGAATGTCCCAAAAACATTTGCAGCCTGAAAGGGGAATTAACCCACATCCTAGACCACTGAAATTCCCAAACATATTGTTGGCATGAAAAATGCATCCTTCACACCTGAAAGTTCTGAATATTTTAGCAGCGCAAAAGAGGCCTTAATATGCATTTTAGGCCTGCAAAAATGTTGAAAACTTTGGAGGCCTAAAAAAGGGGTTTACAGGCATCCTAGACCCCCTAAAGTCCAGAATATGTTGGTGGCCAAAAAAAGGTGTGAGAGAGCTCTGAATGTCAAAAAAACATGTGCAGCCTGAAAGGGGCATTAACCCGCATCCTAGGCCACTGAAATTCCAAAAAATATTTTTGGCACGAAAAATGCATCCTACACCCCTGAGAGTTCCGAATATGTTACCAGCCCAAAAAAGGCCTTAAAAGCATTTTAGGCCTGGAAAAATGTTCAAAACTTTATAGGCTCAAAAAAGGTGTTTACAGGCATCCTAGACCCCCTAAAGTCCAGAAAATGTTGGTGGGCCAAAAATGGTGTGAGAGACCTCTGAATGTCCCAAAAACATTTGCAGTCTGAAAGGGGCATTAACCCGCTTCCTAGACCACTGAAATTCTCAAAAATATTTTTGGCCCAAAAAATGCATCCTACCCCCTGAAAGTTCAGAATATGTTAGCAGCCCAGAAATTGCCGTAAAATGCATTTTAGGCCTGCAAAAATTTTGAAAACTTTGGAGGCCAAAAAAGGGCTTTGCACGCATCCTAGAACCCCCTAAAGTCCAGAAAATGTTGGTGGCCGAAAAACAGTGTGAGAGATCTCTGAATGTCCCAAAAACATTTGCAGCCTGGAAGGGGAATTAACCCGCATCCTAGACCACTGACATTCCCAAAAATATTTCTGGCACGAAAAATGCATCCCAAACCCCTGAAAGTTCAGAAAATGATGGCAGCCCAAAAAAGCCCTTAAAATGTATTTTAGGCCTGCAAAAATGTAGAAAACTTTGGAGGCCCAAAAAAGTGGTTTACAGGCATCGTAGACACCCTAAAGTCCAGAAACTTTTGGTGGACCAAAAACTGTGCGAGAGAGCTCTGAATGTCCCAAAAACATTTGCAGCCTGAAAGGGGAATTAACCCACATCCTAGACCACTGAAATTCCCAAACATAGTGTTGGCATGAAAAATGCATCCTTCACACCTGAAAGTTCTGAATATTTTAGCAGCGCAAAAGAGGCCTTTAATATGCATTTTAGGCCTGCAAAAATGTTCAAAATTTTATAGGCTCAAAAAAGGGGTTTACAGGCATCCTAGACCCCCTAAAATCCAGAATATGTTGGTGGCCGAAAAAGAGTGTCAGAGAGCTCTGAATGTCCCAAAAACATTTGCAGCCTGAAAGGAGCATTATCCCGCATCCTAGACCACTGAATATCCCAAAAATATTTCTGGCACGAAAAATGCATCCGACAACCCTGAAAGTTCAGAATATGTTAGCGGTCCAAAAAAGGTCTTAAATGCATTTTAGGCCAGCAAAAATGTTGAAAGCGTTGGAGTCCTAAAAAAGGGGTTTACAGGCATCCTAGACCCCCTAAAGTCCAGAAAATGTTGGTTGCCCAAAAACGGTGTCAGAGAGCTCTGAATGTCCCAAAAACATGTGCAGCCTGAAAGGGGCATTAACCCGCATCCTAGGCCACTGAAATTCCCAAAAATATTTTTGGCACGAAAAATGCATCCTACACCCCTGAGAGTTCCGAATATGTTAGCAGCCCAAAAAAGGCCTTAAAAGCATCTTAGGCCTGGAAAAATGTTCAAAACTTTATAGGCTCAAAAAAGGGGTTTACAGGCATCCTAGACCCCCTAAAGTCCAGAAAATGTTGGTGGGCCAAAAATGGTGTGAGAGAGCTCTGAATGTCCCAAAAACATGTGCAGCCTGAAAGGGGCATTAACCCGCATCCTAGGCCACTGAAATTCCCAAAAATATTTTTGGCACGAAAAATGCATCCTACACCCCTGAGAGTTCCGAATATGTTAGCAGCCCAAAAAAGGCCTTAAAAGCATCTTAGGCCTGGAAAAATGTTCAAAACTTTATAGGCTCAAAAAAGGGGTTTACAGGCATCCTAGACCCCCTAAAGTCCAGAAAATGTTGGTGGGCCAAAAATGGTGTGAGAGAGCTCTGAATGTCCCAAAAACATTTGCAGTCTGAAAGGGGCATTAACCCGCTTCCTAGACCCTTGAAATTCCCAAAAACATTTTTGGCCCAAAAAATGCATCCTACCCCCTGAAAGTTCAGAATATGTTAGCAGCCCAAAAATTGCCTTGAAATGCATTTTAGGCCTGCAAAAATTTTGAAAACTTTGGAGGCCAAAAAAGGGCTTTACACGCATCCTAGAACCCCCTAAAGTCAGAAAATGTTGGTGGCCGAAAAACAGTGTGAGAGATCTCTGAATGTCCCAAAAACATTTGCAGCCTGGAAGGGGAATTAACCCGCATCCTAGACCACTGACATTCCCAAAAATATTTCTGGCACGAAAAATGCATCCCACACCCCTGAAAGTTCAGAAAATGATGGCAGCCCAAAAAAGCCCTTAAAATGCATTTTAGGCCTGCAAAAATGTAGAAAACTTTGGAGGCCCAAAAAAGTGGTTTAAAGGCATCGTAGACCCCCTAAAGTCCAGAAACTTTTGGTGGACCAAAAACTGTGCGAGAGAGCTCTGAATGTCCCAAAAACATTTGCAGCCTGAAAGGGGAATTAACCCTCATCCTAGACCACTGAAATTCCCAAACATATTGTTGGCATGAAAAATGCATCCTTCACACCTGAAAGTTCTGAATATTTTAGCAGCGCAAAAGAGGCCTTAATATGCATTTTAGGCCTGCAAAAATGTTGAAAACTTTGGAGGCCTAAAAAAGGGGTTTACAGGCATCCTAGACCCCCTAAAGTCCAGAATATGTTGGTGGCCAAAAAAAGGTGTGAGAGAGCTCTGAATGTCAAAAAAACATGTGCAGCCTGAAAGGGGCATTAACCCGCATCCTAGGCCACTGAAATTCCCAAAAATATTTTTGGCACGAAAAATGCATCCTACACCCCTGAGAGTTCCGAATATGTTAGCAGCCCAAAAAAGGCCTTAAAAGCATTTTAGGCCTGGAAAAATGTTCAAAACTTTATAGGCTCAAAAAAGGTGTTTACAGGCATCCTAGACCCCCTAAAGTCCAGAAAATGTTGGTGGGCCAAAAATGGTGTGAGAGAGCTCTGAATGTCCCAAAAACATTTGCAGTCTGAAAGGGGCATTAACCCGCTTCCTAGACCACTGAAATTCTCAAAAATATTTTTGGCCCAAAAAATGCATCCTACCCCCTGAAAGTTCAGAATATGTTAGCAGCCCAGAAATTGCCGTAAAATGCATTTTAGGCCTGCAAAAATTTTGAAAACTTTGGAGGCCAAAAAAGGGCTTTGCACGCATCCTAGAACCCCCTAAAGTCCAGAAAATGTTGTTGGCCGAAAAACAGTGTGAGAGATCTCTGAATGTCCCAAAAACATTTGCAGCCTGGAAGGGGAATTAACCCGCATCCTAGACCACTGACATTCCCAAAAATATTTCTGGCACGAAAAATGCATCCCACACCCCTGAAAGTTCAGAAAATGATGGCAGCCCAAAAAAGCCCTTAAAATGTATTTTAGGCCTGCAAAAATGTAGAAAACTTTGGAGGCCCAAAAAAGTGGTTTACAGGCATCGTAGACACCCTAAAGTCCAGAAACTTTTGGTGGACCAAAAACTGTGCGAGAGAGCTCTGAATGTCCCAAAAACATTTGCAGCCTGAAAGGGGAATTAACCCACATCCTAGACCACTGAAATTCCCAAACATAGTGTTGGCATGAAAAATGCATCCTTCACACCTGAAAGTTCTGAATATTTTAGCAGAGCAAAAGAGGCCTTGATATGCATTTTAGGCCTGCAAAAATGTTCAAAATTTTATAGGCTCAAAAAAGGGGTTTACAGGCATCCTAGACCCCCTAAAATCCAGAATATGTTGGTGGCCGAAAAAGAGTGTCAGAGAGCTCTGAATGTCCCAAAAACATTTGCAGCCTGAAAGGAGCATTATCCCGCATCCTAGACCACTGAATATCCCAAAAATATTTCTGGCATGAAAAATGCATCCGACAACCCTGAAAGTTCAGAATATGTTAGCGGTCCAAAAAAGGTCTTAAATGCATTTTAGGCCAGCAAAAATGTTGAAAGCGTTGGAGTCCTAAAAAAGGGGTTTACAGGCATCCTAGACCCCCTAAAGTCCAGAAAATGTTGGTTGCCCAAAAACGGTGTCAGAGAGCTCTGAATGTCCCAAAAACATGTGCAGCCTGAAAGGGGCATTAACCCGCATCCTAGGCCACTGAAATTCCCAAAAATATTTTTGGCACGAAAAATGCATCCTACACCCCTGAGAGTTCCGAATATGTTAGCAGCCCAAAAAAGGCCTTAAAAGCATCTTAGGCCTGGAAAAATGTTCAAAACTTTATAGGCTCAAAAAAGGGGTTTACAGGCATCCTAGACCCCCTAAAGTCCAGAAAATGTTGGTGGGCCAAAAATGGTGTGAGAGAGCTCTGAATGTCCCAAAAACATGTGCAGCCTGAAAGGGGCATTAACCCGCATCCTAGGCCACTGAAATTCCCAAAAATATTTTTGGCACGAAAAATGCATCCTACACCCCTGAGAGTTCCGAATATGTTAGCAGCCCAAAAAAGGCCTTAAAAGCATCTTAGGCCTGGAAAAATGTTCAAAACTTTATAGGCTCAAAAAAGGGGTTTACAGGCATCCTAGACCCCCTAAAGTCCAGAAAATGTTGGTGGGCCAAAAATGGTGTGAGAGAGCTCTGAATGTCCCAAAAACATTTGCAGTCTGAAAGGGGCATTAACCCGCTTCCTAGACCCCTGAAATTCCCAAAAACATTTTTGGCCCAAAAAATGCATCCTACCCCCTGAAAGTTCAGAATATGTTAGCAGCCCAAAAATTGCCTTAAAATGCATTTTAGGCCTGCAAAAATTTTGAAAACTTTGGAGGCCAAAAAAGGGCTTTACACGCATCCTAGAACCCCCTAAAGTCAGAAAATGTTGGTGGCCGAAAAACAGTGTGAGAGATCTCTGAATGTCCCAAAAACATTTGCAGCCTGGAAGGCGAATTAACCCGCATCCTAGACCACTGACATTCCCAAAAATATTTCTGGTACGAAAAATGCATCCCACACCCCTGAAAGTTCAGAAAATGATGGCAGCCCAAAAAAGCCCTTAAAATGCATTTTAGGCCTGCAAAAATGTAGAAGACTTTGGAGACCCAAAAAAGTGGTTTACAGGCATCATAGACACCCTAAAGTCCAGAGAATTTTGGTGGACCAAAAACTGTGCGAGAGAGCTCTGAATGTCCCAAAAAAATTTGCAGCCTGAAAGGGGAATTAACCCTCACCCTAGACCACTGAAATTCCCAAACATATTGTTGGCATGAAAAATGCATCCTACCCCCTGAAAGTTCAGAATATATTAGCCCAAAAAAGGCCTTAAAATGCATCTTAGGCCTGCAAAAATGTTGAAAACTTTGGAGTCCTAAAAAAGGGGTTTACAGGCATCCTAAAGTCCAGAAAATGATGGTGGCCCGAAAACGGTGTGAGAGAGCTCTGAATGTCCCAAAAACATTTGCAGTCTGAAAGGGGCATTAACCTGCATCCTAGACCCCTGAAATGCCCAAAAATATTTTTGGCCCAAAAAATGCGTCCTACACCCCTGAGAGTTCCAAATATGTTAGCAGTCCAAAAAAGGCCTTAAAAGCATCGCAAGCCTGGAAAAATGTTCAAAACTTTATAGGCTCAAAAAAGGGGTTTACAGGCATCCTAGACCCCCTCAAGTCCAGAAAATGTTGGTGGCCCAAAAATGGTGTGAGAGAGCTCTGAATGTCCCAAAAACATTTGCAGTCTGAAAGGGGCATTAACCCGCATCCTAGGCCACTGAAATTTCCAAAAATATTTTTGGCACGAAAAATGCATCCTACACCCCTGAAAGTTCAGAAAAATGATGGCAGCCCAAAAAAGCCCTTAAAATGCATTTTAGGCCTGCAAAAATGTAGAAATCTTTGGAGGCCCAAAAAAGTGGTTTAAAGGCATCGTAGACCCCCTAAAGTCCAGAAACTTTTGGTGGACCAAAAACTGTGCGAGAGAGCTCTGAATGTCCCAAAAACATTTGCAGCCTGAAAGGGGAATTAACCCACATCCTAGACCACTGAAATTCCCAAACATAGTGTTGGCATGAAAAATGCATCCTTCACACCTGAAAGTTCTGAATATTTTAGCAGCGCAAAAGAGGCCTTGATGTGCATCTTAGGCCTGCAAAAATGTTGAAAACTTTGGAGGCCTAAAAAAGGGGTTTACAGGCATCCGAGACCCCCTAAAATCCAGAATATGTTGGTGGCCGAAAAAGAGTGTCACAGAGCTCTGAATGTCCCAAAAACATTTGCAGCCTGAAAGGGGCATTAACCCGCATCCTAGACCACTGACTATCCCAAAAATATTTCTGGCACGAAAAATGCATCCGACAACCCTGAAAGTTCAGAATATATTAGCGGCCCAAAAAAGGCTTTAAATGCATTTTAGGCCTGCAAAAATGTTGAAAACTTTGGAGTCCTAAAAAAGGGGTTTACAGGCATCGTAGACCCCCTAAAGTCCAGAAAATGATGGTGGCCCAAAAACGGTGTGGGAGAGCTCTGAATGTCCCAAAAACATTTGCAGCCTGAAAGGGGCATTATCCCGCATCCTAGACCACTGAAATTCCCAAAAATATTTCTGGCACGAAAAATGCATCCTACACCCCTGAAAGTTCAGAAAATGATGTTAGCCCAAAAAAGCCCTTAAAATGCATTTTAGGCCTGCAAAAATGTAGAAAACTTTGGAGGCCCAAAAAAGTGGTTTACAGGCATCGTAGACACCCTAAAGTCCAGAAACTTTTGGTGGACCAAAAACTGTGCGAGAGAGCTCTGAATGTCCCAAAAAACATTTGCAGCCTGAAAGGGGAATTAACCCACATCCTAGACCACTGAAATTCCCAAACATAGTGTTGGCATGAAAAATGCATCCTTCACACCTGAAAGTTCCGAAAATGTTGGCAGCCCAAAAAAGGCCTTAAAATGTATCTTAGGCCTGCAAAAATATATAAAACTTTGGAGGCCCAAAAAAAAGGTTTATAGGCATCGTAGACCCCCTACAATCCAGAAAATGTTGGTGGCACAAAAACTGTGCCAGAGAGCTCCGAATGTCCCAAAAACATTTGCAGCCTGAATGGGGCATTAACCTGCATCCTAGACCACTGAAATTCCCAAAAATATTTTTGGCCCGAAAAATGCATCCAAAACCCCTGAATGTACAGAATATGTTAGCAGCCCAAAAAAAGCCTTTAATGCATCTTAGGCCTGCAAAAATGATGAACATTTTATAGGCTCAAAAAAGGGGTTTACAGGCGTCCTAGACCCCGTAAAGTCCAGAAAATATTGGTGGCCCAAAAATGGTGTGAGAAAGCTCTGCATGTCCCAAAAACATGTGCAGTCTGAAAGGGGCATTAACCCGCTTCCTAGACCCCTGAAATTCCTAAAAATATTTTTGACACGAAAAATGCATCCTACACCCCTGAAAGTACAGAATATGTTAGCAGCCCAAAAAAGGCCTTAAATGCATTTTAGGCCTGCAAAAATGTTGAAAACTTTGGAGGCCTAAAAAAGGGGTTTACAGGCATCCTAGACCCCCTAAACTCCAGACTATGTTGGTGGCCAAAAAAAGGTGTGAGAGAGCTCTGAATGTCAAAAAAACATTTGCAGTCAGAAAGGGGCATTAACCCGCATCCTAGGCCACTGAAATTCCCAAAAATATTTCTGGCACGAAAAATGCATCCGACAACCCTGAAAGTTCAGAATATGTTAGCTGCCCAGAAAAGGCCTTAAATGCATTTTAGGCCTGCAAAAATGTTGAAAACTTCGGAGTCCTAAAAAAGGGGTTTACAGGCATCCTAGACCTCCCAAAAAAGTCCAGAAAATGATGATGGCCCAAAAATGGTGTGAGAGAGCTCTGAATGTCCCAAAAACATTTGCAGTCTAAAAGGGGCATTAACCCGCATCCTAGGCCACTGAAATTCCCAAAAATATTTTTGCCACGAAAAATGCATCCGACAACCCTGAAAGTTCAGAATATGTTAGCGGTCCAAAAAAGGTCTTAAATGCATTTTAGGCCAGCAAAAATGTTAAAATCTTTGGAGTCCTAAAAAAGGGGTTTACAGGCATCCTAGACCCCCTAAAGTCCAGAAAATGTTGGTTGCCCAAAAACGGTGTCAGAGAGCTCTGAATGTCCCAAAAACATGTGCAGCCTGAAAGGGGCATTAACCCGCATCCTAGGCCACTGAAATTCCCAAAAATATTTTTGGCACGAAAAATGCATCCTACACCCCTGAGAGTTCCGAATATGTTAGCAGCCCAAAAAAGACCTTAAAAGCATCTTAGGCTTGGAAAAATGTTCAAAACTTTATAGGCTCAAAAAAGGGGTTTACAGGCATCCTAGACCCCCTAAAGTCCATAAAATGTTGGTGGGCCAAAAATGGTGTGAGAGAGCTCTGAATGTCCCAAAAACATTTGCAGTCTGAAAGGGGCATTAACCCGCTTCCTAGACCCCTGAAATTCCCAAAAATATTTTTGGCCCAAAAAATGCATCCTACCCCCTGAAAGTTCAGAATATGTTAGCAGCCCAAAAATTGCCTTAAAATGCATTTTAGGCCTGCAAAAATTTTGAAAACTTTGGAGGCCAAAAAAGGGCTTTACACGCATCCTAGAACCCCCTAAAGTCCAGAAAATGTTGGTGGCCGAAAAACACTGTGAGAGATCTCTGAATGTCCCAAAAACATTTGCAGCCTGGAAGGGGAATTAACCCGCATCCTAGACCACTGACATTCCCAAAAATATTTCTGGCACGAAAAATGCATCCCACACCCCTGAAAGTTCAGAAAATGATGGCAGCCCAAAAAAGCCCTTAAAATGCATTTTAGGCCTGCAAAAATGTAGAAAACTTTGGAGACCCAAAAAAGTGGTTTACAGGCATCGTAGACCCCCTAAAGTCCAGAGAATTTTGGTGGACCAAAAACTGTGCGAGAGAGCTCTGAATGTCCCAAAAACATTTGCAGCCTGAAAGGGGAATTAACCCTCATCCTAGACCACTGAAATTCCCAAACATATTGTTGGCATGAAAAATCCATCCTTCACACCTGAAAGTTCTGAATATTTTAGCAGCGCAAAAGAGGCCTTAATATGCATTTTAGGCCTGCAAAAATGTTGAAAACTTTGGAGGCCTAAAAAAGGGGTTTACAGGCATCCTAGACCCCCTAAAGTCCAGAATATGTTGGTGGCCAAAAAAAGGTGTGAGAGAGCTCTGAATGTCCCAAAAACATGTGCAGCCTGAAAGGGGCATTAACCCGCATCCTAGGCCACTGAAATTCCCAAAAATATTTTTGGCACGAAAAATGCATCCTACACCCCTGAGAGTTCCGAATATGTTAGCAGCCCAAAAAAGGCCTTAAAAGCATCTTAGGCCTGGAAAAATGTTCAAAACTTTATAGGCTCAAAAAAGGGGTTTACAGGCATCCTAGACCCCCTAAAGTCCAGAAAATGTTGGTGGGCCAAAAATGGTGTGAGAGAGCTCTGAATGTCCCAAAAACATTTGCAGTCTGAAAGGGGCATTAACCCGCTTCCTAGACCACTGAAATTCCCAAAAATATTTTTGGCCCAAAAAATGCATCCTACCCCCTGAAAGTTCAGAATATGTTAGCAGCCCAGAAATTGCCGTAAAATGCATTTTAGGCCTGCAAAAATTTTGAAAACTTTGGAGGCCAAAAAAGGGCTTTGCACGCATCCTAGAACCCCCTAAAGTCCAGAAAATGTTGGTGGCCGAAAAACAGTGTGAGAGATCTCTGAATGTCCCAAAAACATTTGCAGCCTGGAAGGGGAATTAACCCGCATCCTAGACCACTGACATTCCCAAAAATATTTCTGGCACGAAAAATGCATCCCACACCCCTGAAAGTTCAGAAAATGATGGCAGCCCAAAAAAGCCCTTAAAATGTATTTTAGGCCTGCAAAAATGTAGAAAACTTTGGAGACCCAAAAAAGTGGTTTACAGGCATCGTAGACCCCCTAAAGTCCAGAGAATTTTGGTGGACCAAAAACTGTGCGAGAGAGCTCTGAATTTCCCAAAAACATTTGCAGCCTGAAAGGGGAATTAACCCTCATCCTAGACCACTGAAATTCCCAAACATATTGTTGGCATGAAAATGCATCCTTCACACCTGAAAGTTCTGAATATTTTAGCAGCGCAAAAGAGGCCTTAATATGCATTTTAGGCCTGCAAAAATGTTGAAAACTTTGGAGGCCTAAAAAAGGAGTTTACAGGCATCCTAGACCCCCTAAAGTCCAGAATATGTTGGTGGCCAAAAAAAGGTGTGAGAGAGCTCTGAATGTCAAAAAAACATTTGCAGCCTGAAAGGGGCATTAACCCGCATCCTAGACCACTGACTATCCCAAAAATATTTCTGGCACGAAAAATGCATCCGACAACCCTGAAAGTTCAGAATATGTTAGCGGCCCAAAAAAGGCCTTAAATGCATTTTAGGCCTGCAAAAATGTTCAAAACTTTATAGGCTCAAAAAAGGGGGTTACAGGCATCCTAGACCCCCTAAAGTCCAGAATATGTTGGTGGGCCAAAAACGGTGTGAGAGAGCTCTGAATGTCCCAATAACATTTGCAGTCTGAAAGGGGCATTAACCCGCATCCTAGACCATTAAAATTCCCAAAAATATTTCTGCCACGAAAAATGCATCCTACACCCCTGAAAGTTCCGAAAATGTTGGCAGCCCAAAAAAGGCCTTAAAATGTATCTTAGGCCTGCAAAAATATATAAAACTTTGGAGGCCCAAAAAAAAGGTTTATAGGCATCGTAGACCCCCTACAATCCAGAAAATGTTGGTGGCACAAAAACTGTGCCAGAGAGCTCTGAATGTCCCAAAAACATTTGCAGCCTGAATGGGGCATTAACCTGCATCCTAGACCACTGAAATTCCCAAAAATATCTTTGGCCCGAAAAATGCATCCAACACCCCTGAAAGTACAGAATATGTTAGCAGCCCAAAAAAGGCCTTTAATGCATCTTAGGCCTGCAAAAATGATGAAAATTTTATAGGCTCAAAAAGGGGTTTACAGGCGTCCTAGACCCCCTAAAGTCCAGAAAATATTGGTGGCCCAAAAATGGTGTGAGAAAGCTCTGCATGTCCCAAAGACATTTGCAGTCTGAAAGGGGCATTAACCCGCTTCCTAGACCCCTGAAATTCCTAAAAATATTTTTGACACGAAAAATGCATCCTACACCCCTGAAAGTACAGAATATGTTAGCAGCCCAAAAAAGGCCTTAAAAGCATCTTAGGCCTGGAAAAATGTTCAAAACTTTATAGGCTCAAAAAAGGGGTTTACAGGCATCCTAGACCCCCTAAAGTCCAGAAAATGTTGGTGGGCCAAAAATGGTGTGAGAGAGCTCTGAATGTCCCAAAAACATTTGCAGTCTGAAAGGGGCATTAACCCGCTTCCTAGACCACTGAAATTCCCAAAAATATTTTTGGCCCAAAAAATGCATCCTACCCCCTGAAAGTTCAGAATATGTTAGCAGCCCAGAAATTGCCGTAAAATGCATTTTAGGCCTGCAAAAATTTTGAAAACTTTGGAGGCCAAAAAAGGGCTTTGCACGCATCCTAGAACCCCCTAAAGTCCAGAAAATGTTGGTGGCCGAAAAACAGTGTGAGAGATCTCTGAATGTCCCAAAAACATTTGCAGCCTGGAAGGGGAATTAACCCGCATCCTAGACCACTGACATTCCCAAAAATATTTCTGGCACGAAAAATGCATCCCACACCCCTGAAAGTTCAGAAAATGATGGCAGCCCAAAAAAGCCCTTAAAATGTATTTTAGGCCTGCAAAAATGTAGAAAACTTTGGAGACCCAAAAAAGTGGTTTACAGGCATCGTAGACCCCCTAAAGTTCAGAGAATTTTGGTGGACCAAAAACTGTGCGAGAGAGCTCTGAATTTCCCAAAAACATTTGCAGCCTGAAAGGGGAATTAACCCTCATCCTAGACCACTGAAATTCCCAAACATATTGTTGGCATGAAAATGCATCCTTCACACCTGAAAGTTCTGAATATTTTAGCAGCGCAAAAGAGGCCTTAATATGCATTTTAGGCCTGCAAAAATGTTGAAAACTTTGGAGGCCTAAAAAAGGAGTTTACAGGCATCCTAGACCCCCTAAAGTCCAGAATATGTTGGTGGCCAAAAAAAGGTGTGAGAGAGCTCTGAATGTCAAAAAAACATTTGCAGCCTGAAAGGGGCATTAACCCGCATCCTAGACCACTGACTATCCCAAAAATATTTCTGGCACGAAAAATGCATCCGACAACCCTGAAAGTTCAGAATATGTTAGCGGCCCAAAAAAGGCCTTAAATGCATTTTAGGCCTGCAAAAATGTTCAAAACTTTATAGGCTCAAAAAAGGGGGTTACAGGCATCCTAGAGCCCCTAAAGTCCAGAATATGTTGGTGGGCCAAAAACGGTGTGAGAGAGCACTGAATGTCCCAATAACATTTGCAGTCTGAAAGGGGCATTAACCCGCATCCTAGACCATTAAAATTCCCAAAAATATTTCTGCCACGAAAAATGCATCCTACACCCCTGAAAGTTCCGAAAATGTTGGCAGCCCAAAAAAGGCCTTAAAATGTATTTTAGGCCTGCAAAAATATATAAAACTTTGGAGGCCCAAAAAAAAGGTTTATAGGCATCGTAGACCCCCTACAATCCAGAAAATGTTGGTGGCACAAAAACTGTGCCAGAGAGCTCTGAATGTCCCAAAAACATTTGCAGCCTGAATGGGGCATTAACCTGCATCCTAGACCACTGAAATTCCCAAAAATATTTTTGGCCCGAAAAATGCATCCAACACCCCTGAAAGTACAGAATATGTTAGCAGCCCAAAAAAGGCCTTTAATGCATCTTAGGCCTGCAAAAATGATGAAAATTTTATAGGCTCAAAAAGGGGTTTACAGGCGTCCTAGACCCCCTAAAGTCCAGAAAATATTGGTGGCCCAAAAATGGTGTGAGAAAGCTCTGCATGTCCCAAAAACATTTGCAGTCTGAAAGGGGCATTAACCCGCTTCCTAGACCCCTGAAATTCCTAAAAATATTTTTGACACGAAAAATGCATCCTACACCCCTGAAAGTACAGAATATGTTAGCAGCCCAAAAAAGGCCTTAAATGCATTTTAGCCCTGCAAAAATGTTGAAAACTTTGGAGGCCTAAAAAAGGGGTTTACAGGCATCCTAGACCCCCTAAACTCCAGACTATGTTGGTGGCCAAAAAAAGGTGTGAGAGAGCTCTGAATGTCAAAAAAACATTTGCAGTCTGAAAGGGGCATTAACCCGCATCCTAGACCCCTGAATATCCCAAAAATATTTCTGGCACGAAAAATGCATCCGACAACCCTGAAAGTTCAGAATATGTTAGCGGCCCAGAAAAGGCCTTAAATGCATTTTAGGCCTGCAAAAATGTTGAAAACTTCGGAGTCCTAAAAAAGGGGTTTACAGGCATCCTAGACCTCCCAAAATGTCCAGAAAATGATGGTGGCCCAAAAATGGTGTGAGAGAGCTCTGAATGTCCCAAAAACATTTGCAGTCTGAAAGGGGCATTAACCCGCATCCTAGGCCACTGAAATTCCCAAAAATATTTTTGGCACGAAAAATGCATCCACTCCCCTGAAAGTACAGAATATGTTAGTAGCCCAAAAAAGGCCTTAAAATGCATTTTAGGCCTGCAAAAATGTTGAAAACTTTGGAGGCCTAAAAAAGGGGTTTACAGGCATCCTAGACCCCCTAAAGTCCAGAATATGTTGGTGGCTGAAAAACGGTGTATGATAGCTCTGAATGTCCCAAAACATTTGCAGCCTAAAAGGGGCATTAACCCGCATCCTAGACCACTGAAATTCCCAAAAATATTATTGGCACGAAAAATGCATCCTACACCCCTGAAAGTACAGAATATGTTAGCAGCCCAAAAAAGGCCTTAAATGCATTTTAGCCCTGCAAAAATGTTGAAAACTTTGGAGGCCTAAAAAAGGGGTTTACAGGCATCCTAGACCCCCTAAACTCCAGACTATGTTGGTGGCCAAAAAAAGGTGTGAGAGAGCTCTGAATGTCAAAAAAACATTTGCAGCCTGAAAGGGGCATTAACCCGCATCCTAGGCCACTGAAATCCCAAAAATATTTTTGGCACGAAAAATGCATCCAACACCCCTGAAAGTACAGAATATGTTAGCAGCCCAAAAAAGGCCTTAAACGCATTTTAGGCCGGGAAAAATGTTGAAAACTTTATAGGCTCAAAAAAGGGTTTACAGGCATCCCAGACCCCCTAAAGTCCAGAAAATGTTGGTGGCCCAAAAATGGTGTGAGAGAGCTCTGAATGTCCCAAAAACATTTGCAGTCTGAAAGGGACATTAACCCGCATCCTAGGCCACTGAAATTCCCAAAAATATTATTGGCACGAAAAATGCATCCTACACCCCTGAAAGTTCAGAATATGTTAGCAGCCCAAAAAAGGCCTTAAATGCATTTTAGGCCTACAAAAATGTTGAAAACTTTGGAGTCCTAAAAAAGGGGTTTACAGGCATCCTAGACCTCCCAAAAAGTCCAGAAAATGATGGTGGCCCAAAAATGGTGTGAGAGAGCTCTGAATGTCCCAAAAACATTTGCAGTCTGAAAGGGGCATTAACCCGCTTCCTAGGCCACTGAAATTCCCAAAAATATTATTGGCACGAAAATGCATCCTACACCCCTGAAAGTTCAGAAAATGATGGCAGCCCAAAAAAGCCCTTAAAATGCATTTTAGGCCTGCAAAAATGTAGAAAACTTTGGAGGCCCAAAAAAGTGGTTTACTGGCATCGTAGACCCCCTAAAGTCCAGAAACGTTTGGGAGACCAAAAACTGTGCGAGGGAGCTCTGAATGTCCCAAAAACATTTGCAGCCTGAAAGGGGAATTAACCCACATCCTAGACCACTGAAATTCCCAAACCTAGTGTTGGCATGAAAAATGCATCCTTCTCACCTGATAGTTCTGAATATTTTAGCAGCGCAAAAGAGGCCTTGATATGCATCTTAGGCCTGCAAAAATGTTGAAAACTTTGGAGGCCTAAAAAAGGGGTTTACAGGCATCCGAGACCCCCTAAAATCCAGAATATGTTGGTGGCCGAAAAAGAGTGTCAGAGAGCTCTGAATGTCCCAAAACATTTGCAGCCTGAAAGGGGCATTAACCCGCATCCTAGACCACTGACTATCCCAAAAATATTTCTGGCACGAAAAATGCATCCTGCCCCCTGAAAGTTCATAATATGTTAGCAGCCCAAAAAAGGCCTTAAAATGCATCTTAGGCCTCCAAAAATTTTGAAAACTTTGGAGGCCTAAAAAAGGGGTTTACAGGCATCCTAGACCCCCCTAAAGTCCAGAAAATGTTGGGGGCAGAAAAACAGTGTGAGAGATCTCTGAATGTCCCAAAAACATTTGCAGCCTGCAAGGGGAATTAACCCGCATCCTAGACCATTAAAATTCCCAAAAATATTTCTGGCACGAAAAATGCATCCTACACCCTTGAAAGTTCCGAAAATGTATCTTAGGCCTGCAAAAATGTATAAAACTTTGGAGGCCAAAAAAAGGTTTATAGGCATCGTAGACCCCCTACAATCCAGAAAATGTTGGTGGCACAAAAACTGTGCCAGAGAGCTCTGAATGTCCCAAAAACATTTGCAGCCTGAATCGGGCATTAACCTGCATCCTAGACCACTGAAATTCCCAAAAATATTTTTGGCCCTAAAAATGCATCCAACACCCCTGAAAGTACAGAATATGTTAGCAGCCCAAAAAAGGCCTTAAAAGCATCTTAGGCCTGGAAAAATGTTGAAAACTTTATAGGCTCAAAAAAGGGGTTTACAGGCATCCTAGACCCGCTAAAGTCCAGAAAATGTTGGTTGCGCTAAAACGGTGTCAGAGAGCTCTGAATGTCCCAAAAACATTTGCAGCCTAAAAGGGGCATTATCCCGCATCGTAGGCCACTGATATTCGCCAAAATATTTTTGGCACGAAAAATGCATCCAACACCCCAAAAAGTACAGAATATGTTAGCAGCCCAAAAAAGGCCTTAAAAGCATCTTAGGCCTGGAAAAATGTTGAAAACTTTATAGGCTCAAAAAAGGGGTTTACAGGCGTCCTAGACCCCCTAAAATCCAGAAAATATTTGTGGCCCAAAAATGGTGTGAGAAAGCTCTGCATGTCCCAAAAACATTTGCAGTCTGAAAGGGCCATTAACCCGCTTCCTAGACCCCTGAAATTCCTAAAAATATTTTTGACACGAAAAATGCATCCTACACCCCTGAAAGTACAGAATATGTTAGCAGCCCAAAAAAGGCCTTAAATGCATTTTAGGCCTGCAAAAATGTTGAAAATTTTGGAGGCCTAAAAAAGGGGTTTACAGGCATCCTAGACCCCCTAAACTCCAGACTATGTTGGTGGCCAAAAAAAGGTGTGAGAGAGCTCTGAATGTCAAAAAAACATTTGCAGCCTGAAAGGGGCATTAACCCGCATCTTAGGCCACTGAAATCCCAAAAATATTTTTGGCACGAAAAATGCATCCAACACCCCTGAAAGTACAGAATATGTTAGCAGCCCAAAAAAGGCCTTAAACGCATTTTAGGCCGGGAAAAATGTTGAAAACTTTATAGGCTCAAAAAAGGGTTTACAGGCATCCCAGACCCCCTAAACTCCAGAAAATGTTGGTGGCCCAAAAATGGTGTGAGAGAGCTCTGAATGTCCCAAAAACATTTGCAGTCTGAAAGGGACATTAACCCGCATCCTAGGCCACTGAAATTCCCAAAAATATTTTTGGCACGAAAAATGCCTCCGACAACCCTGAAAGTTCAGAATATGTTAGCGGCCCAAAAAAGGCCTTAAATGCATTTTAGGCCTGCAAAAATGTTGAAAACTTTGGAGTCCTAAAAAAGGGGTTTACAGGCATCCTAAAGTCCAGAAAATGATGGTGGCCCAAAAATGGTGTGAGAGAGCTCTGAATGTCCCAAAAACATTTGCAGTCTGAAAAGGGCATTAACCCGCATCCTAGACCCCTGAAATGCCCAAAAATATTTTTGGCCCAAAAAATGCATCCTACACACCTGAGAGTTCCAAATATGTTAGCAGCCCAAAAAAGGCCTTAAAAGCATCTTAGGCCTGGAAAAATGTGCAAAACTTTATAGGCTCAAAAAAGGGGTTTACAGGCATCCCAGACCCCCCTAAAGTCCAGAAAATGTTGGTGGCCCAAAAATGGTGTGAGAGAGCTCTGAATGTCCCAAAAACATGTGCAGTCTGAAAAGGGCATTAACCCGCATCCTAGGCCACTGAAATTTCCAAAAATATTTTTGGCACGAAAAATGCATCCACACCCCTGAAAGTACAGAATATGTAAGCAGCCCAAAAAAGGCCTTAAAATGCATTTTAGGCCTGCAAAAATGTTGAAAACTTTGGAGGCATAAAAAAGGGGTTTACAGGCATCCTAGACCCCCGAAAGTCCAGAATATGTTGGTGGCTGAAAAACGGTGTATGATAGCTCTGAATGTCCCAAAACATTTGCAGCCTGAAAGGGGCATTAACCCGCATCCTAGACCACTGAAATTTCCAAAAATATTATTGGCACGAAAAATGCATCCTACACCCCTGAAGTTCAGAAAATGATGGTAGCCCAAAAAAGCCCTTAAAATGCATTTTAGGCCTGCAAAAATGTAGAAAACTTTGGAGGCCCAAAAAAGTGGTTTACAGGCACCGTTGACCCCCTAAAGTCCAGAAACATTTGGTGGTCCAAAAACTGTGCGAGAGAGCTCTGAATGTCCCAAAAACATTTGCAGCCTGAAAGGGGAATTAACCCACATCCTAGACCACTGAAATTCCCAAACATAGTGTTGGCATGAAAAATGCATCCTTCACACCTGAAAGTTCTGAATATTTTAGCAGCGCAAAAGAGGCCTTGATATGCATCTTAGGCCTGCAAAAATGTTGAAAACTTTAGAGGCCTAAAAAAGGGGTTTACAGGCATCCTAGACCCCCTAAAGTCCAGAAAATGATGGTGCCCAAAAACGGTGTGAAAGAGCTCTGAATGTCCCAAAAACATTTGCAGTCTGAAAGGGGCATTAACCAGCATCCTAGACCCCTAAAATGCCCAAAAATATTTTTGGCCCAAAAAATGCATCCTACACCCCTGAGAGTTCCGAATATGTTAGCAGCCCAAAAAAGGCCTTAAAAGCATCTTAGGCCTGGAAAAATGTTCAAAACTTTATAGGCTCAAAAAAGGGGTTTACAGGCATCCTAGACCCCCTAAAGTCCAGAATATGTTGGTGGGCCAAAAACGGTGTGAGAGAGCTCTGAATGTCCCAAAAACATTTGCAGTCTGAAAGCGGCATTAACCCGCATCCTAGACCCCTGAAATTCCCAAAAATATTTTTGGTCCAAAAAATGATTCCTACCCCCTGAAAGTTCAGAATATGTTAGCAGCCCAAAAAAGGCCTTAAAATGCATCATAGGCCTGCAAAAATTTTGAAAACTTTGGAGGCCTAAAAAGCGGTTTACAGGCATCCTAGACCCCCCTAAAGTCCAGAAAATGTTGGTGGCAGAAAAACAGTGTGAGAGATCTCTGAATGTCCCAAAAACATTTGCAGCCTGGAAGGGGAATTAACCCGCATCCTAGACCATTAAAATTCCCAAAAATATTTCTGGCACGAAAAATGCATCCTAAACCCCTGAAAGTTCAGAAAATGATGGCAGCCCAAAAAGCCTTTAAAATGCATTTTAGGCATGCAAAAATGTAGAAAACTTTGGAGACCCAAAAAAGTGTTTTACAGGCATCGTAGACCCCCTAAAGTTCAGAGAATTTTGGTGGACCAAAAACTGTGCGAGAGAGCTCTGAATGTCCCAAAAACATTTGCAGCCTGAAAGGGGAATTAACCCTCATTCTAGACCACTGAAATTCCCAAACATATTGTTGGCATGAAAAATGCATCCTTCACACCTGAAAGTTCTGAATATTTTAGCAGCGCAAAAGAGGCCTTAATATGCATTGTAGGCCTGCAAAAATGTTGAAAACTTTGGAGGCCTAAAAAAGGGGTTTACAGGCATCCTAGACCCCCTAAAATCCAGAATATGTTGGTGGCCGAATAAGAGTGTCAGAGAGCTCTGAATGTCCCAAAAACATTTGCAGCCTGAATGGGGCATTAACCTGCATCCTAGACCACTGAAATTCCCAAAAATATTTTTGGCCCGAAAAATGCATCCAACACCCCAAAAAGTACAGAATATGTTAGCAGCCCAAAAAAGGCCTTAAAAGCATCTTAGGCCTGGAAAAATGTTGAAAACTTTATAGGCTCAAAAAAGGGGTTTCAGGTGTCCTAGACCCCCTAAAGTCCAGAAAATATTTGTGGCCCAAAAATGGTGTGAGAAAGCTCTGCATGTCCCAAAAACATTTGCAGCCTAAAAGGGGCATTATCCCGCATCCTAGGCCACTGATATTCGCCAAAATATTTTTGGCACGAAAAATGCATCCAACACCCCAAAACCTACAGAATATGTTAGCAGCCCAAAAAGGGACTTAAAAGCATCTTAGGCCTGGAAAAATGTTGAAAACTTTATAGGCTCAAAAAAGGGGTTTCAGTGTCCTAGACCCCCTAAAGTCCAGAAAATATTTGTGGCCCAAAAATGGTGTGAGAAAGCTCTGCATGTCCCAAAAACATTTGCAGTCTGAAAGGGCCATTAACCCGCTTCCTAGACCCCTGAAATTCCTAAAAATATTTTTGACACAAAAAATGCATCCTACACCCCTGAAAGTACAGAATATGTTAGCAGCCCAAAAAAGGCCTTAAATGCATTTTAGGCCTGCAAAAATGTTGAAAATTTTGGAGGCCTAAAAAAGGGGTTTACAGGCATCCTAGACCCCCTAAACTCCAGACTATGTTGGTGGCCAAAAAAAGGTGTGAGAGAGCTCTGAATGTCAAAAAAACATTTGCAGCCTGAAAGGGGCATTAACCCACATCCTAGACCACTGAAATTCCCAAAAATATTTTTGGGACGAAAAATGCATCCAACACCCATGAAAGTACAGAATATGTTAGCAGCCCAAAAAAGGCCTAAAAGCATCTTAGGCCTGGAAAAATGTTCAAAACTTTATAGGCTCAAAAAAGGGGTTTACAGACATCCTAGAGCCCCTAAAGTCCAGAAAATGTTGGTGGCCCAAAAACAGTGTGAGAGAGCTCTGAATGTCCCAAAAACATGTGCAGTCTGAAAGGGGCATTAACCCGCATCCTAGGCCACTGAAATCCCAAAAATATTTTTGGCCCGAAAAATGCATCCTACCCCCTGAAAGTTCAGAATATGTTAGCCCAAAAAAGGCCTTAAAATGCATCTTAGGCCTGCAAAAATTCTGAAAACTTTGGAGGCCTAAAAGAGGGGTTTACAGGCATCCTAGACCCCCCTAAAGTCTCGAAAACGTTGGTGGCCGAAAAACAGTGTGAGAGATCTCTGAATGTCCCCAAAACATGTGCAGCCTGAAAGGGGCATTAACCCACATCCTAGGCCACTGAAATTCCCAAAAATATTTTTGGCACGAAAAATGCATCCTACACCCCTGAGAGTTCTGAATATGTTAGCAGCCCAAAAAAGGCCTTAAAAGCATCTTAGGCCTGGAAAAATGTTCAAAACTTTATAGGCTCAAAAAAGGGGTTTACAGGCATCCTAGACCCCCTAAAGTCCAGAAAATGTTGGTGGGCCAAAAATGGTGTGAGAGAGCTGTGAATGTACAAAAAACATTTGCAGTCTGAAAGGGGCATTAACCCGCAACCTAGACCCCTGAAATTCCCAAAGTATTTTTGGCCCAAAAAATGCATCCTACCCCCTGAAAGTTCAGAATATGTTAGCAGCCCAAAAATTGCCTTAAAATGCATCTTAGGCCTGCAAAAATTTTGAAAACTTTGGAGGCCAAAAAAGGGCTTTACACGCATCCTAGACCCCCCTAAAGTCCAGAAAATGTTGGTGGCCGAAAAACAGTGCGAGAGATCTCTGAATGTCCCAAAAACATTTGCAGCCTGGAAGGGGAATTAACCCGCATCCTAGACCACTGACATTCCCAAAAATATTTCTGGCACGAAAAATGCATCCCACACCCCTGAAAGTTCAGAAAATGATGGCAGCCCAAAAAAGCCCTTAAAATGCTTTTTAGGCCTGCAAAAATGTAGAAAACTTTGGAGACCCAAAAAAGTGGTTTACAGGCATCGTAGACCCCCTAAAGTCCAGAGAATTTTGGTGGACCAAAAACTGTGCGAGAGAGCTCTGAATGTCCCAAAAACATTTGCAGCCTGAAAGGGGAATTAACCCTCATCCTAGACCACTGAAATTCCCAAACATATTGTTGGCATGAAAAATGCATCCTTCACACCTGAAAGTTCTGAATATTTTAGCAGCGCAAAAGAGGCCTTAATATGCATTGTAGGCCTGCAAAAATGTTGAAAACTTTGGAGGCCTAAAAAAGGGGTTTACAGGCATCCTAGACCCCCTAAACTCCAGAATATGTTGGTGGCCGAAAAAGAGTGTCAGAGAGCTCTGAATGTCCCAAAAACATTTGCAGGCTGAAAGGGGCATTAACCCGCATCCTAGACCACTGAATATCCCAAAAATATTTCTGGCACGAAAAATGCATCCTACACCCCTGAGAGTTCTGAATATGTTAGCAGCCCAAAAAAGGCCTTAAAAGCATCTTAGGCCTGGAAAAATGTTCAAAACTTTATAGGCTCAAAAAAGGGGTTTACAGGCATCCTAGACCCCCTAAAGTCCAGAGAATTTTGGTGGACCAAAAACTGTGCGAGAGAGCTCTGAATGTCCCAAAAACATTTGCAGGCTGAAAGGGGCATTAACCCGCATCCTAGACCACTGAAATTCCCAAAAATATTTCTGGCACGAAAAATGCATCCCACACCCCTGAAAGTTCAGAAAATGATGGCAGCCCAAAAAAGCCCTTAAAATGCTTTTTAGGCCTGCAAAAATGTAGAAAACTTTGGAGACCCAAAAAAGTGGTTTACAGGCATCGTAGACCCCCTAAAGTCCAGAGAATTTTGGTGGACCAAAAACTGTGCGAGAGAGCTCTGAATGTCCCAAAAACATTTGCAGGCTGAAAGGGGCATTAACCCGCATCCTAGACCCCTGAAATTCCCAAAAATATTTTTGGTCCAAAAAATGCATCCTACCCCCTGAAAGTTCAGAATATGTTAGCAGCCCAAAAAAGGCCTTAAAATGCATCTTAGGCCTGCAAAAATGTTGAAAACTTTGGAGGCCTAAAAAGGGGTTTACAGGCATCCGAGACCCCCCTAAAGTCCAGAAAATGTTGGTGGCAGAAAAACAGTGTGAGAGATCTCTGAATGTCCCAAAAACATTTGCAGCCTGGAAGGGGAATTAACCCGCATCCTAGACCATTAAAATTCCCAAAAATATTTCTGGCACGAAAAATGCATCCTACACCCCTGAAAGTTCAGAAAATGATGGCAGCCCAAAAAGCCTTTAAAATGCATTTTAGGCATGCAAAAATTTTGAAAACTTTGGAGGCCTAAAAAGGGGTTTACAGGCATCCTAGACCCCCTAAAGTCCAGAAAATGATGGTGGCCCAAAAAACGGTGTGGGAGAGCTCTGAATGTCCCAAAAACATTTGCAGCCTGAAAGGGGCATTAACCCGCATCCTAGACCATTGAAATTCCCAAAAATATTTCTGGCACGAAAAATGCATCCTACACCCCTGAAAGTTCAGAAAATGATGTTAGCCTAAAAAAGCCCTTAAAATGCATTTTAGGCCTGCAAAAATGTAGAAAACTTTGGAGGCCCAAAAAAGTGTTTTACAGGCATCGTAGACCCCCTAAAGTCCAGAAACTTTTGGTGGAGCCAAAACTGTGCGAGAGAGCTCTGAATGTCCCAAAAACATTTGCAGCCTGAAAGGGGAATTAACCCACATCCTAGACCACTGAAATTCCCAAACCTATTGTTGGCATGAAAAATGCATCCTTCACACCTGAAAGTTCTGAATATTTTAGCAGCGCAAAAGAGGCCTTGATATGCATCTTAGGCCTGCAAAAATGTTGAAAACTTTGGAGGCCTAAAAAAGGGGTTTACAGGCATCCGAGACCCCCGAAAATCCAGAATATGTTGGTGGCCGAAAAAGAGTGTCAGAGAGCTCTGAATGTCCCAAAAACATTTGCAGCCTGAAAGGGGCATTAACCCGCATCCTAGACCACTGACTATCCCAAAAATATTTCTGGCACGAAAAATGCATCCTACACCCCTGAGAGTTCCGAATATGTTAGCAGCCCAAAAAAGGCTTTAAAAGCATCTTAGGCCTGGAAAAATGTTCAAAACTTTATAGGCTCAAAAAAGGGGTTTACAGGCCTCCTAGACCCCCTAAAGTCCAGAATATGTTGGTGGGCCAAAAACGGTGTGAGAGAGCTCTGAATGTCCCAAAAACATTTGCAGTCTGAAAGTGGCATTAACCCGCATCCTAGACCCCTGAAATTCCCAAAAATATTTTTGGTCCAAAAAATGCATCCTACCCCCTGAAAGTTCAGAATATGTTAGCAGCCCAAAAAAGGCCTTAAAATGCATCTTAGGCCTGCAAAAATGTTGAAAACTTTGGAGGCCTAAAAAGGGGTTTACAGGCATCCGAGACCCCCCTAAAGTCCAGAAAATGTTGGTGGCAGAAAAACAGTGTGAGAGATCTCTGAATGTCCCAAACACATTTGCAGCCTGGAAGGGGAATTAACCCGCATCCTAGACCATTAAAATTCCCAAAAATATTTCTGCCACGAAAAATGCATCCTACACCCCTGAAAGTTCAGAAAATGATGGCAGCCCTAAAAAGCCTTTAAAATGCATTTTAGGCATGCAAAAATTTTGAAAACTTTGGAGGCCTAAAAAGGGGTTTACAGGCATCCTAGACCCCCTAAAGTCCAGTAAATGATGGTGGCCCAAAAACGGTGTGGGAGAGCTCTGAATGTCCCAAAAACATTTGCAGCCTGAAAGGGGCATTAACCCGCATCCTAGACCACTGAAATTCCCAAAAATATTTCTGGCACGAAAAATGCATCCTACACCCCTGAAAGTTCAGAAAATGATGTTAGCCCAAAAAAGCCCTTAAAATGCATTTTAGGCCTGCAAAAATGTAGAAAACTTTGGAGTTCCAAAAAAGGGGTTTACAGGCATCGTAGACCCCCTAAAGTCCAGAAACTTTTGGTGGACCAAAAACTGTGGGAGAGAGCTCTGAATGTCCCAAAAACATGTGCAGCCTGAAAGGGGCATTAACCCGCATCCTAGGCCACTGAAATTCCCAAAAATATTTTTGGCACGAAAAATGCATCCTGCACCACTGAGAGTTCCGAATATGTTAGCAGCCCAAAAAAGGCCTTAAAAGCATCTTAGGCCTGGAAAAATGTTCAAAACTTTATAGGCTCAAAAAGGGGTTTACAGGCATCCTAGACTCCCTAAAGTCCAGAAAATGTTGGTGGGCCAAAAATGGTGTGAGAGAGCTCTGAATGTCGCAAAAACATTTGCAGTCTGAAAGGGGCATTAACCCGCTTCCTAGACCGTTGAAATTCCCAAAAATATTTTTGGCCCAAAAAATGCATCCTACCCCCTGAAAGTTCAGAATATGTTAGCAGCCCAAAAATTGCCTTAAAATGCATTTTAGGCCTGCAAAAATTTTGAAAACTTTGGAGGCCAAAAAGGGCTTTACACGCATCCTAGAACCCCCTAAAGTCCAGAAAATGTTGGTGGCCGAAAAACAGTGTGAGAGATCTCTGAATGTCCCAAAAACATTTGCAGCCTGGAAGGGGAATTAACCCGCATCCTAGACCACTGACATTCCCAAAAATATTTCTGGCACGAAAAATGCATCCCACACCCCTGAAAGTTCAGAAAATGATGGCAGCCCAAAAAAGCCCTTAAAATGCATTTTAGGCCTGCAAAAATGTAGAAAACTTTGGAGACCCAAAAAAGTGGTTTACAGGCATCGTAGACCCCCTAAAGTCCAGAGAATTTTGGTGGACCAAAAACTGTGCGAGAGAGCTCTGAATGTCCCAAAAACATTTGCAGCCTGAAAGGGGAATTAACCCTCATCCTAGACCACTGACATCCCAAAAATATTGTTGGCACGAAAAATGCATCCCACACCCCTGAAAGTTCAGAAAATGATGGCAGCCCAAAAAAGCCCTTAAAATGCATTTTAGGCCTGCAAAAATGTAGAAAACTTTGGAGACCCAAAAAAGTGGTTTACAGGCATCGTAGACCCACTAAAGTCCAGAAACTTTTGGTGGACCATAAACTGTGCGAGAGAGCTCTGAATGTCCCAAAAACATTTGCAGCCTGAAAGGGGAATTAACCCACATCCTAGACCATTGAAATTCCCAAACATAGTGTTGGCATGAAAAATGCATCCTTCACACCTGAAAGTTCTGAATATTTTAGCAGCGCAAAAGAGGCCTTGATATGCATCTTAGGCCTGCAAAAATGTTGAAAACTTTGGAGGCCTAAAAAAGGGGTTTACAGGCATCCGAGACCCCCTAAAATCCAGAATATGTTGGTGGCCGAAAAAGAGTGTCAGAGAGCTCTGAATGTCCCAAAAACATTTGCAGCCTGAAAGGGGCATTAACCCGCATCCTAGACCACTGACTATCCCAAAAATATTTCTGACACGAAAAATGCATCCGACAACCCTGAAAGTTCAGAATATGTTAGCGGCCCAAAAAAGGCCTTAAATGCATTTTAGGCCTGCAAAAATGTTGAAAACTTTGGAGTCCTAAAAAAGGGGTTTGCAGGCATCCTAGACCGCCTAAAGTCCAGGAAATGATGGTGGCCCAAAAACGGTGTGAGAGAGCTCTGAATGTCCCAAAAACATTTACAGTCTGAAAGGGGCATTAACCCGCATCCTAGACCCCTGAAATGCCCAAAAATATTTTTGGCCCAAAAAATGCATCCTACACCCCCTGAGAGTTCAGAAAATGATGTTAGCCCAAAAAAGCCCTTAAAATGCATTTTAGGCCTGCAAAAATGTAGAAAACTTTGGAGGCCCAAAAACGTGGTTTACAGGCATCGTAGACCCCCTAAAGTCCAGAAACTTTTGGTGGACCAAAAACTGTGCGAGAGAGCTCTGAATGTCCCAAAAACATTTGCAGCCTGAAAGGGGAATTAACCCACATCCTAGACCACTGAAATTCCCAAACATAGTGTTGGCATGAAAAATGCATCCTTCGCACCTGAAAGTTCTGAATATTTTAGCAGCGCAAAAGAGGCCTTGATATGCATCTTAGGCCTGCAAAAATGTTGAAAACTTTGGAGGCCTAAAAAAGGGGTTTACAGGCATCCGAGACCCCCTAAAATCCAGAATATGTTGGTGGCCGAAAAAGAGTGTCATAGAGCTCTGAATGTCCCAAAAACATTTGCAGCCTGAAAGGGGCATTAACCCGCATCCTAGACCACTGACATTCCCAAAAATATTTCTGGCACGAAAAATGCATCCCACACCCCTGAAAGTTCAGAAAATGATGGCAGCCCAAAAAAGCCCTTAAAATGCATTTTAGGCCTGCAAAAATGTAGAAAACTTTGGAGACCCAAAAAAGTGGTTTACAGGCATCGTAGACCCCCTAAAGTCCAGAGAATTTTGGTGGACCAAAAACTGTGCGAGAGAGCTCTGAATGTCCCAAAAACATTTGCAGCCTGAAAGGGGAATTAACCCTCATCCTAGACCACTGACATTCCCAAAAATATTGTTGGCACGAAAAATGCATCCCACACCCCTGAAAGTTCAGAAAATGATGGCAGCTCAAAAAAGCCCTTAAAATGCATTTTAGGCCTGCAAAAATGTAGAAAACTTTGGAGACCCAAAAAAGTGGTTTACAGGCATCGTAGACCCACTAAAGTCCAGAAACTTTTGGTGGACCATAAACTGTGCGAGAGAGCTCTGAATGTCCCAAAAACATTTGCAGCCTGAAAGGGGAATTAACCCACATCCTAGACCACTGAAATTCCCAAACATAGTGTTGGCATGAAAAATGCATCCTTCACACCTGAAAGTTCTGAATATTTTAGCAGCGCAAAAGAGGCCTTGATATGCATCTTAGGCCTGCAAAAATGTTGAAAACTTTGGAGGCCTAAAAAAGGGGTTTACAGGCATCCGAGACCCCCTAAAATCCAGAATATGTTGGTGGCCGAAAAAGAGTGTCAGAGAGCTCTGAATGTCCCAAAAACATTTGCAGCCTGAAAGGGGCATTAACCCGCATCCTAGACCACTGACTATCCCAAAAATATTTCTGACACGAAAAATGCATCCGACAACCCTGAAAGTTCAGAATATGTTAGCGGCCCAAAAAAGGCCTTAAATGCATTTTAGGCCTGCAAAAATGTTGAAAACTTTGGAGTCCTAAAAAAGGGGTTTGCAGGCATCCTAGACCGCCTAAAGTCCAGGAAATGATGGTGGCCCAAAAACGGTGTGAGAGAGCTCTGAATGTCCCAAAAACATTTACAGTCTGAAAGGGGCATTAACCCGCATCCTAGACCCCTGAAATGCCCAAAAATATTTTTGGCCCAAAAAATGCATCCTACACCCCTGAGAGTTCAGAAAATGATGTTAGCCCAAAAAAGCCCTTAAAATGCATTTTAGGCCTGCAAAAATGTAGAAAACTTTGGAGGCCCAAAAACGTGGTTTACAGGCATCGTAGACCCCCTAAAGTCCAGAAACTTTTGGTGGACCAAAAACTGTGCGAGAGAGCTCTGAATGTCCCAAAAACATTTGCAGCCTGAAAGGGGAATTAACCCACATCCTAGACCACTGAAATTCCCAAACATAGTGTTGGCATGAAAAATGCATCCTTCGCACCTGAAAGTTCTGAATATTTTAGCAGCGCAAAAGAGGCCTTGATATGCATCTTAGGCCTGCAAAAATGTTGAAAACTTTGGAGGCCTAAAAAAGGGGTTTACAGGCATCCGAGACCCCCTAAAATCCAGAATATGTTGGTGGCCGAAAAAGAGTGTCATAGAGCTCTGAATGTCCCAAAAACATTTGCAGCCTGAAAGGGGCATTAACCCGCATCCTAGACCACTGACTATCCCAAAAATATTTCTGGCACGAAAAATGCATCCGACAACCCTGAAAGTTCAGAATATGTTAGCGGCCCAAAAAAGGCCTTAAATGCATTTTAGGCCTGCAAAAATGTTGAAAACTTTGGAGTCCTAAAAAAGGGGTTTACAGGCATCCTATACCCCCTAAAGTCCAGAATATGTTGGTGGGCCAAAAACGGTGTGAGAGAGCTCTGAATGTCCCAAAACATTTGCAGTCTGAAAGAGGCATTAACCCGCATCCTAGACCACTGAAATTCCCAAACATATTTTTGGTCCAAAAAATGCATCTTACCCCCTGAAAGTTCATAATATGTTAGCAGCCCAAAAAAGGCCTTAAAATGCATCTTAGGCCTCCAAAAATTTTGAAAACTTTGGAGGCCTAAAAAAGGGCTTTACAGGCATCCTAGACCCCCCTAAAGTCCAGAAAATGTTGGTGGCAGAAAAACAGTGTGAGAGATCTCTGAATGTCCCAGAAACAATTGCAGCCTGGAAGGGGAATTAACCCGCATCCTAGACCATTAAAATTCCCAAAAATATTTCTGCCACGAAAAATGCATCCTACACCCCTGAAAGTTCCGAAAATGTTGGCAGCCCAAAAAAGGCCTTAAAATGTATCTTAGGCCTGCAAAAATATATAAAACTTTGGAGGCCCAAAAACGTGGTTTACAGGCATCGTAGACCCCCTAAAGTCCAGAAACTTTTGGTGGACCAAAAACTGTGCGAGAGAGCTCTGAATGTCCCAAAAACATTTGCAGCCTGAAAGGGGAATTAACCCACATCCTAGACCACTGAAATTCCCAAACATAGTGTTGGCATGAAAAATGCATCCTTCGCACCTGAAAGTTCTGAATATTTTAGCAGCGCAAAAGAGGCCTTGATATGCATCTTAGGCCTGCAAAAATGTTGAAAACTTTGGAGGCCTAAAAAAGGGGTTTACAGGCATCCGAGACCCCCTAAAATCCAGAATATGTTGGTGGCCGAAAAAGAGTGTCATAGAGCTCTGAATGTCCCAAAAACATTTACAGCCTGAAAGGGGCATTAACCCGCATCCTAGACCACTGACTATCCCAAAAATATTTCTGGCACGAAAAATGCATCCGACAACCCTGAAAGTTCAGAATATGTTAGCGGCCCAAAAAAGGCCTTAAATGCATTTTAGGCCTGCAAAAATGTTGAAAACTTTGGAGTCCTAAAAAAGGGGTTTACAGGCATCCTATACCCCCTAAAGTCCAGAATATGTTGGTGGGCCAAAAACGGTGTGAGAGAGCTCTGAATGTCCCAAAACATTTGCAGTCTGAAAGAGGCATTAACCCGCATCCTAGACCACTGAAATTCCCAAACATATTTTTGGTCCAAAAAATGCATCTTACCCCCTGAAAGTTCATAATATGTTAGCAGCCCAAAAAAGGCCTTAAAATGCATCTTAGGCCTCTAAAAATTTTGAAAACTTTGGAGGATTAAAAAAGGGCTTTACAGGCATCCTAGACCCCCCTAAAGTCCAGAAAATGTTGGTGGCAGAAAAACAGTGTGAGAGATCTCTGAATGTCCCAGAAACAATTGCAGCCTGGAAGGGGAATTAACCCGCATCCTAGACCATTAAAATTCCCAAAAATATTTCTGCCACGAAAAATGCATCCTACACCCCTGAAAGTTCCGAAAATGTTGGCAGCCCAAAAAAGGCCTTAAAATGTATCTTAGGCCTGCAAAAATATATAAAACTTTGGAGGCCCAAAAAAAAGGTTTATAGGCATCGTAGACCCCCTACAATCCAGAAAATGTTGGTGGCACAAAAACTGTGCCAGAGACCTCTAAATGTCCCAAAAACATTTGCAGCCTGAATGGGGCATTAACCTGCATCCTAGACCACTGAAATTCCCAAAAATATTTTTGGCCCGAAAAATGCATCCAACACCCCTGAAAGTACAGAATATGTTAGCAGCCCAAAAAAGGCCTTTAATGCATCTTAGGCCTGCAAAAATGATGAAAACTTTATAGGCTCAAAAAAGGGGTTTACAGGCGTCCTAGACCCCCTAAAGTCCAGAAAATATTGGTGGCCCAAAAATGGTGTGAGAAAGCTCTGCATGTCCCAAAAACATTTGCAGTCTGAAAGGGGCATTAACCCGCTTCCTAGACCCCTGAAATTCCTAAAAATATTTTTGACACGAAAAATGCATCCTACACCCCTGAAAGTACAGAATATGTTAGCAGCCCAAAAAAGGCCTTAAATGCATTTTAGGCCTGCAAAAATGTTGAAAATTTTGGAGGCCTAAAAAAGGGGTTTACAGGCATCCTAGACCCCCTAAACTCCAGACTATGTTGGTGGCCAAAAAAAGGTGTGAGAGAGCTCTGAATGTCAAAAAAACATTTGCAGTCTGAAAGGGGCATTAACCCGCATCCTAGGCCACTGAAATTCCCAAAATTATTTTTGGCACGAAAAATGCATCCACACCCCTAAAAGTACAGAATATGTTAGCAGCCCAAAAAAGCCCTTAAAATGCATTTTAGGCCTGCAAAAATGTTGAAAACTTTGGAGGCCTAAAAAAGGGGTTTACAGGCATCGTAGACCCCCTAAAGTCCAGAATATGTTGGTGGGCCAAAAACGGTGTGAGAGAGCTCTGAATGTCCCAAAAACATTTGCAGTCTGAAAGGGGCATTAACCCGCATCCTAGACCCCTGAAATTCCCAAAAATATTTTTGGTCCAAAAAATGCATCCTACCCCCTGAAAGTTCATAATATGTTAGCAGCCCAAAAAAGGCCTTAAAATGCATCTTAGGCCTCCAAAAATTTTGAAAACTTTGGAGGCCTAAAAAAGGGCTTTACAGGCATCCTAGACCCCCCTAAAGTCCAGAAAATGTTGGTGGCAGAAAAACAGTGTGAGAGTTCTCTGAATGTCCCAAAAATATTTGCAGCCTGGAAGGGGAATTAACCCGCATCCTAGACCATTAAAATTCCCAAAAATATTTCTTCCACGAAAAATGCATCCTACACCCCTGAAAGTTCCGAAAATGTTGGCAGCCCAAAAAAGGCCTTAAAATGTATTTTAGGCCTGCAAAAATATATAAAACTTTGGAGGCCCAAAAAAAAGGTTTATAGGCATCGTAGACCCCCTACAATCCAGAAAATGTTGGTGGCACAAAAACTGTGCCAGAGAGCTCTAAATGTCCCAAAAACATTTGCAGTCTGAAAGGGGCATTAACCCGCTTCCTAGACCCCTGAAATTCCTAAAAATATTTTTGACACGAAAAATGCATCCTACACCCCTGAAAGTACAGAATATGTTAGCAGCCCAAAAAAGGCCTTAAATGCATTTTAGGCCTGCAAAAATGTTGAAAACTTTGGAGGCCTAAAAAAGGGGTTTACAGGCATCCTAGACCACCTAAACTCCAGACTATGTTGGTGGCCAAAAAAAGGTGTGAGAGAGCTCTGAATGTCAAAAAAACATTTGCAGTCTGAAAGGGGCATTAACCCGCATCCTAGACCCCTGAATATCCCAAAAATATTTCTGGCACGAAAAATGCATCCACACCCCTGAAAGTTCAGAATATGTTAGCGGCCCAAAAAAGCCCTTAAAATGCATTTTAGGCCTGCAAAAATGTTGAAAACTTTGGAGGCCTAAAAAAGGGGTTTACAGGCATCGTAGACCCCCTAAAGTCCAGAATATGTTGGTGGCTGAAAAACGGTGTATGATAGCTCTGAATGTCCCAAAACATTTGCAGCCTGAAAGGGGCATTAACCCGCATCCTAGACCACTGAAATTCCCAAAAATATTATTGGCACGAAAAATGCATCCTACACCCCTGAAAGTTCAGAAAATGATGGCAGCCCAAAAAAGCCCTTAAAATGCATTTTAGGCCTGCAAAAATGTAGAAAACTTTGGAGGCCCAAAAAAGTGGTTTACAGGCATCGTAGACCCCCTAAAGTCCAGAAACGTTTGGGGGACCAAAAACTGTGCGAGAGAGCTCTGAATGTCCCAAAAACATTTGCAGCCTGAAAGGGGAATTAACCCACATCCTAGACCACTGAAATTCCCAAACATAGTGTTGGCATGAAAAATGCATCCTTCACACCTGAAAGTTCTGAATATTTTAGCAGCGCAAAAGAGGCCTTGATATGCATTTTAGGCCTGCAAAAATGTTGAAAACTTTGGAGGCCTAAAGAAGGGGTTTACAGGCATCTGAGACCCCCTAAAATCCAGAATATGTTGGTGGCCGAAAAAGAGTGTCAGAGGGCTCTGAATGTCCCAAAAACATTTGCAGGCTGAAAGGGGCATTAACCCGCATCCTAGACCACTGAATATCCCAAAAATATTTCTGGCACGAAAAATGCATCCGACAACCCTGAAAGTTCAGAATATGTTAGCGGCCCAAAAAAGGCCTTAAATGCATTTTAGGCCTGCAAAAATGTTGAAAACTTTGGAGTCCTAAAAAAGGGGTTTACAGGCATCCTAGACCGCCTAAAGTCCAGAAAATGATGGTGGCAGAAAAACAGTGTGAGAGATCTCTGAATGTCCCAAAAACATTTGCAGACTGGAAGGGGAATTAACCCGCATCCTAGACCATTAAAATTCCCAAAAATATTTCTGGCACGAAAAATGCATCCTACACCCCTGAAAGTTCAGAAAATGATGGTAGCCCAAAAAGCCTTTAAAATGCATTTTAGGCCTGCAAAAATGTAGAAAACTTTGGAGGCCCAAAAAAGTGGTTTACAGGCATCATAGACCCCTTAAAGTCCAGAAACTTTTGGTGGACCAAAAACTGTGCGAGAGAGCTCTGAATGTCCCAAAAACATTTGCAGCCTGAAAGGGGAATTAACCCACATCCTAGACCACTGAAATCCCAAACATAGTGTTGGCATGAAAAATGCATCCTTCACACCTGAAAGTTCTGAATATTTCAGCAGCGCAAAAGAGGCCTTGATATGCATCTTAGGCCTGCAAAAATGTTGAAAACTTTGGAGGCCTAAAAAAGGGGTTTACAGGCATCCAACACCCCCTAAAATCCAGAATATGTTGGTGGCCGAAAAAGAGTGTCAGAGAGATCTGAATGTCCCAAAAACATTTGCAGCCTGAAAGGGGCATTATCCCGCATCCTAGACCACTGAATATCCCAAAATTATTTCTGGCACAAAAAATGCATCCGACAACCCTGAAAGTTCAGAATATGTTAGCGGCCCAAAAAAGGTCTTAAATGCATTTTAGGCCAGCAAAAATGTTGAAAACTTCGGAGTCCTAAAAAAGGGGTTTACAGGCATCCTAGACCCCCTAAAGTCCAGAAAATGTTGGTTGCCCAAAAACAGTGTCAGAGAGCTCTGAATGTCCCAAAAACATGTGCAGCCTGAAAGGGGCATTAACCCGCATCCTAGGCCACTGAAATTCCCAAAAATATTTTTGGCACGAAAAATGCATCCTACACCACTGAGAGTTCCGAATATGTTAGCAGCCCAAAAAAGGCCTTAAAAGCATCTTAGGCCTGGAAAAATGTTCAAAACGTTATAGGCTCAAAAAGGGGTTTACAGGCATCCTAGACTCCCTAAAGTCCAGAAAATGTTGGTGGGCCAAAAATGGTGTGAGAGAGCTCTGAATGTCCCAAAAACATTTGCAGTCTGAAAGGGGCATTAACCCGCTTCCTAGACCGTTGAAATTCCCAAAAATATTTTTGGCCCAAAAAATGCATCCTACCCCCTGAAAGTTCAGAATATGTTAGCAGCCCAAAAATTGCCTTAAAATGCATTTTAGGCCTGCAAAAATTTTGAAAACTTTGGAGGCCAAAAAGGGCTTTACACGCATCCTAGAACCCCCTAAAGTCCAGAAAATGATGGTGGCCGAAAAACAGTGTGAGAGATCTCTGAATGTCCCAAAAACATTTGCAGCCTGGAAGGGGAATTAACCCGCATCCTAGACCACTGACATTCCCAAAAATATTGTTTGCACGAAAAATGCATCCCACACCCCTGAAAGTTCAGAAAATGATGGCAGCCCAAAAAAGCCCTTAAAATGCATTTTAGGCCTGCAAAAATGTAGAAAACTTTGGAGACCCAAAAAAGTAATTTACAGGCATCGTAGACCCCCTAAAGTCCAGAAACTTTTGGTGGACCATAAACTGTGCGAGAGAGCTCTGAATGTCCCAAAAACATTTGCAGCCTGAAAGGGGAATTAACCCACATCCTAGACCACTGAAATTCCCAAACATAGTGTTGGCATGAAAAATGCATCCTTCACACCTGAAAGTTCTGAATATTTTAGCAGCGCAAAAGAGGCCTTGATATGCATCTTAGGCCTGCAAAAATGTTGAAAACTTTGGAGGCCTAAAAAAGGGGTTTACAGGCATCCGAGACCCCCTAAAATCCAGAATATGTTGGTGGCCGAAAAAGAGTGTCAGAGAGCTCTGAATGTCCCAAAAACATTTGCAGCCTGAAAGGGGCATTAACCCGCATCCTAGACCACTGACTATCCCAAAAATATTTCTGGCACGAAAAATGCATCCTACACCCCTGAGAGTTCCGAATATGTTAGCAGCCCAAAAAAGGCCTTAAAAGCATCTTAGGCCTGGAAAAATGTTCAAAACTTTATAGGCTCAAAAAAGGGGTTTACAGGCATCCTAGACCCCCTAAAGTCCAGAATATGTTGGTGGGCCAAAAACGGTGTGAGAGAGCTCTGAATGTCCCAAAAACATTTGCAGTCTGAAAGTGGCATTAACCCGCATCCTAGACCCCTGAAATTCCCAAAAATATTTTTAGTCCAAAAAATGCATCCTACCCCCTGAAAGTTCAGAATATGTTAGCAGCCCAAAAAAGGCCTTAAAATGCATCGTAGGCCTGCAAAAATGTTGAAAACTTTGGAGGCCTAAAAAGGGGTTTACAGGCATCCGAGACCCCCCTAAAGTCCAGAAAATGTTGGTGGCAGAAAAACAGTGTGAGAGATCTCTGAATGTCCCAAAAACATTTGCAGCCTGGAAGGGGAATTAACCCGCATCCTAGACCATTAAAATTCCCAAAAATATTTCTGGCACGAAAAATGCATCCTACACCCCTGAAAGTTCAGAAAATGATGGCAGCCCAAAAAGCCTTTAAAATGCATTTTAGGCATGCAAAAATTTTGAAAACTTTGGAGGCCTAAAAAGGGGTTTACAGGCATCCTAGACCCCCTAAAGTCCAGAAAATGATGGTGGCCCAAAAACAGTTTGGGAGAGCTCTGAATGTCCCAAAAACATTTGCAGCCTGAAAGGGGCATTAACCCGCATCCTAGACCACTGAAATTCCCAAAAATATTTCTGGCACGAAAAATGCATCCTACACCCCTGAAAGTTCAGAAAATGATGTTAGCCCAAAAAAGCCCTTAAAATGCATTTTAGGCCTGCAAAAATGTAGAAAACTTTGGAGGCCCAAAAAAGTGGTTTACAGGCATCGTAGACCCCCTAAAGTCCAGAAACTTTTGGTGGACCAAAAACTGTGCGAGAGAGCTCTGAATGTCCCAAAAACATTTGCAGCCTGAAAGGGGAATTAACCCACATCCTAGACCACTGAAATTCCCAAACATAGTGTTGGCATGAAAAATACATCCTTCACACCTGAAAGTTCTGAATATTTTAGCAGCGCAAAAGAGGCCTTGATATGCATCTTAGGCCTGCAAAAATGTTGAAAACTTTGGAGGCCTAAAAAAGGGGTTTACAGGCATCAGAGACCCCCTAAAATCCAGAATATGTTGGTGGCCGAAAAAGAGTGTCAGAGAGCTCTGAATGTCCCAAAAACATTTGCAGCCTGAAAGGGGCATTAACCCGCATCCTAGACCACTGACTATCCCAAAAATATTTCTGGCACGAAAAATGCATCCGACAACCCTGAAAGTTCAGACTATGTTAGCGGCCCAAAAAAGGCCTTAAATGCATTTTAGGCCTGCAAAAATGTTGAAAACTTTGGAGTCCTAAAAAAGGGGTTTACAGGCATCCTAGACCCCCTAAAGTCCAGAAAATGATGGTGGCCCAAAAACGGTGTGAGAGAGCTCTGAATGTCCCAAAAACATTTGCAGTCTGAAAGGGGCATTAACACGCATCCTAGACCGCTGAAATGCCCAAAAATATTTTTGGCCCAAAAAATGCATCCTACACCCCTGAGAGTTCCGAATATGTTAGCAGCCCAAAAAAGGCCTTAAAAGCATTTTAGGCCTGGAAAAATGTTCAAAACTTTATAGTCTCAAAAAAGGGGTTCACAGGCATCCTAGACCCCCTAAAGTCCAGAATATGTTGGTGGGCCAAAAACGGTGTGAGAGAGCTCTGAATGTCCCAAAACATTTGCAGTCTGAAAGAGGCATTAACCCGCATCCTAGACCACTGAAATTCCCAAAAATATTTTTGGTCCAAAAAATGCATCTTACCCCCTGAAAGTTCATAATATGTTAGCAGCCCAAAAAAGGCCTTAAAATGCATCTTAGGCCTCCACAAATTTTGAAAACTTTGGAGGCCTAAAAAAGGGCTTTACAGGCATCCTAGACCCCCCTAAAGTCCAGAAAATGTTGGTGGCAGAAAAACAGTGTGAGAGATCTCTGAATGTCCCAAAAACATTTGCAGCCTGGAAGGGGAATTAACCCGCAACCTAGACCATTAAAATTCCCAAAAATATTTCTGCCACGAAAAATGCATCCTACACCCCTGAAAGTTCCGAAAATGTTGGCAGCCCAAAAAAGACCTTAAAATGTATCTTAGGCCTGCAAAAATATATAAAACTTTGGAGGCCCAAAAAAAAGGTTTATAGGCATCGTAGACCCCCTACAATCCAGAAAATGTTGGTGGCACAAAAACTGTGCCAGAGACCTCTAAATGTCCCAAAAACATTTGCAGCCTGAATGGGGCATTAACATGCATCCTAGACCACTGAAATTCCCAAAAATATTTTTGGCCCGAAAAATGCATCCAACACCCCTGAAAGTACAGAATATGTTAGCAGCCCAAACAAGGCCTTTAATGCATCTTAGGCCTGCAAAAATGATGAAAACTTTATAGGCTCAAAAAAGGGGTTTACAGGCGTCCTAGACCCCCTAAAGTCCAGAAAATATTGGTGGCCCAAAAATGGTGTGAGAAAGCTCTGCATGTCCCAAAAACATTTGCAGTCTGAAAGGGGCATTAACCCGCTTCCTAGACCCCTGAAATTCCTAAAAATATTTTTGACACGAAAAATGCATCCTACACCCCTGAAAGTACAGAATATGTTAGCAGCCCAAAAAAGGCCTTAAATGCATTTTAGGCCTGCAAAAATGTGGAAAACTTTGGAGGCCTAAAAAAGGGGTTTACAGGCATCCTAGACCCCCTAAACTCCAGACTATGTTGGTGGCCAAAAAAAGGTGTGAGAGAGCTCTGAATGTCAAAAAAACATTTGCAGTCTGAAAGGGGCATTAACCCGCATCCTAGGCCACTGAAATTCCCAAAATTATTTTTGGCACGAAAAATGCATCCACACCCCTGAAAGTACAGAATATGTTAGAAGCCCAAAAAAGCCCTTAAAATGCATTTTAGGCCTGCAAAAATGTTGAAAACTTTGGAGGCCTAAAAAAGGGGTTTACAGGCATCGTAGACCCCCTAAAGTCCAGAATATGTTGGTGGGCCAAAAACGGTGTGAGAGAGCTCTGAAAGTCCCAAAAACATTTGCAGTCTGAAAGGGGCATTAACCCGCATCCTAGACCCCTGAAATTCCCAAAAATATTTTTGGTCCAAAAAATGCATCCTACCCCCTGAAAGTTCATAATATGTTAGCAGCCCAAAAAAGGCCTTAAAATGCATCTTAGGCCTCCAAAAATTTTGAAAACTTTGGAGGCCTAAAAAAGGGCTTTACAGGCATCCTAGACCCCCCTAAAGTCCAGAAAATGTTGGTGGCAGAAAAACAGTGTGAGAGATCTCTGAATGTCCCAAAAACATTTGCAGCCTGGAAGGGGAATTAACCCGCATCCTAGACCATTAAAATTCCCAAAAATATTTCTTCCACGAAAAATGCATCCTACACCCCTGAAAGTTCTGAAAATGTTGGCAGCCCAAAAAAGGCCTTAAAATGTATTTTAGGCCTGCAAAAATATATAAAACTTTGGAGGCCCAAAAAAAAGGTTTATAGGCATCGTAGACCTCCTACAATCCAGAAAATGTTGGTGGCACAAAAACTGTGCCAGAGAGCTCTAAATGTCCCAAAAACATTTGCAGTCTGAAAGGGGCATTAACCCGCTTCCTAGACCCCTGAAATTCCTAAAAATATTTTTGACACGAAAAATGCATCCTACACCCCTGAAAGTACAGAATATGTTAGCAGCCCAAAAAAGGCCTTAAATGCATTTTAGGCCTGCAAAAATGTTGAAAACTTTGGAGGCCTAAAAAAGGGGTTTACAGGCATCCCAGACCCCCTAAACTCCAGACTATGTTGGTGGCCAAAAAAAGGTGTGAGAGAGCTCTGAATGTCAAAAAAACATTTGCAGTCTGAAAGGGGCATTAACCCGCATCCTAGACCCCTGAATATCCCAAAAATATTTCTGGCACGAAAAATGCATCCACACCCCTGAAAGTTCAGAATATGTTAGCGGCCCAAAAAAGCCCTTAAAATGCATTTTAGGCCTGCAAAAATGTTGAAAACTTTGGAGGCCTAAAAAAGGGGTTTACAGGCATCGTAGACCCCCTAAAGTCCAGAATATGTTGGTGGCTGAAAAACGGTGTATGATAGCTCTGAATGTCCCAAAACATTTGCAGCCTGAAAGGGGCATTAACCCGCATCCTAGACCACTGAAATTCCCAAAAATATTATTGGCACGAAAAATGCATCCTACACCCCTGAAAGTTCAGAAAATGATGGCAGCCCAAAAAAGCCCTTAAAATGCATTTTAGGCCTGCAAAAATGTAGAAAACTTTGGAGGCCCAAAAAAGTGGTTTACAGGCATCGTAGACCCCCTAAAGTCCAGAAACATTTGGTGGTCCAAAAACTGTGCGAGAGAGCTCTGGATGTCCCAAAAACATTTGCAGCCTGAAAGGGGAATTAACCCACATCCTAGACCACTGAAATTCCCAAACATAGTGTTGGCATGAAAAATGCATCCTTCACACCTGAAAGTTCTGAATATTTTAGCAGCGCAAAAGAGGCCTTGATATGCATCTTAGGCCTGCAAAAATGTTGAAAACTTTGGAGGCCTAAAAAAGGGGTTTACAGGCATCTGAGACCCCCTAAAATCCAGAATATGTTGGTGGCCGAAAAAGAGTGTCAGAGAGCTCTGAATGTCCCAAAAACATTTGCAGGCTGAAAGGGGCATTAACCCGCATCCTAGACCACTGAATATCCCAAAAATATTTCTGGCACGAAAAATGCATCCGACAACCCTGAAAGTTCAGAATATGTTAGCGGCCCAAAAAAGGCCTTAAATGCATTTTAGGCCTGCAAAAATGTTGAAAACTTTGGAGTCCTAAAAAAGGGGTTTACAGGCATCCTAGACCGCCTAAAGTCCAGAAAATGATGGTGGCAGAAAAACAGTGTGAGAGATCTCTGAACGTCCCAAAAACATTTGCAGCCTGGAAGGGGAATTAACCCGCATCCTAGACCATTAAAATTCCCAAAAATATTTCTGGCACGAAAAATGCATCCTACACCCCTGAAAGTTCAGAAAATGATGGCAGCCCAAAAAGCCTTTAAAATGCATTTTAGGCCTGCAAAAATGTAGAAAACTTTGGAGGCCCAAAAAAGTGGTTTACAGGCATCATAGACCCCTTAAAGTCCAGAAACTTTTGGTGGACCAAAAACTGTGCGAGAGAGCTCTGAATGTCCCAAAAACATTTGCAGCCTGAAAGGGGAATTAACCCACATCCTAGACCACTGACATTCCCAAACATAGTGTTGGCATGAAAAATGCATCCTTCACACCTGAAAGTTCTGAATATTTTAGCAGCGCAAAAGAGGCCTTGATATGCATCTTAGGCCTGCAAAAATGTTGAAAACTTTGGAGGCCTAAAAAAGGGGTTTACAGGCATCCAAGACCCCCTAAAATCCAGAATATGTTGGTGGCCGAAAAAGAGTGTCAGAGAGCTCTGAATGTCCCAAAAACATTTGCAGCATGAAAGGGGCATAATCCCGCATCCTAGACCACTGAATATCCCAAAAATATTTCTGGCACGAAAAATGCATCCGACAACCCTGAATGTTCAGAATATGTGAGCGGCCCAAAAAAGGTCTTAAATGCATTTTAGGCCAGCAAAAATGTTGAAAACTTTGGAGTCCTAAAAAAGGGGTTTCCAGGCATCCTAGACCCCCTAAAGTCCAGGAAATGTTGGTTGCCCAAAAACGGTGTCAGAGAGCTCTGAATGTCCCAAAAACATGTGCAGCCTGAAAGGGGCATTAACCCGCATCCTAGGCCACTGAAATTCCCAAAAATATTTCTGGCACGAAAAATGCATCCTACACCCTGAGAGTTCCGAATATGTTAGCAGCCCAAAAAAGACCTTAAAAGCATCTTAGGCCTGGAAAAATGTTCAAAACTTTATAGGCTCAAAAAAGGGGTTTACAGGCATCCTAGACCCCCTAAAGTCCAGTAAATGTTGGTGGGCCAAAAATGGTGTGAGAGAGCTCTGAATGTCCCAAAAACATTTGCAGTCTGAAAGGGGCATTAACCCGCTTCCTAGACCCCTGAAATTCCCAAAAATATTTTTGTCCCAAAAAATGCATCCTACCCCCTGAAAGTTCAGAATATGTTAGCAGCCCAAAAATTGCCTTAAAATGCATTTTAGGCCTGCAAATATTTTGAAAACTTTGGAGGCCAAAAAAGGGCTTTACACACATCCTAGAACCCCCTAAAGTCCAGAAAATGTTGGTGGCCGAAAAACAGTGTGAGAGATCTCTGAATGTCCCAAAAACATTCACAGCCTGGAAGGGGAATTAACCTGCATCCTAGACCACTGACATTCCCAAAAATATTTCTGGCACGAAAAATGCATCCCACACCCCTGAAAATTCAGAAAATGATGGCAGCCCAAAAAAGCCCTTAAAATGCATTTTAGGCCTGCAAAAATGTAGAAAACTTTGGAGACCCAAAAAAGTGGTTTACAGGCATCCTAGACCCCCTAAAGTCCAGAATATGTTGGTGGCCAAAAAAAGGTGTGAGAGAGCTCTAAATGTCAAAAAAACATTTGCAGCCTGAAAGGGGCATTAACCCGCATCCTAGACCACTGACTATCCCAAAAATATTTCTGGCATGAAAAATGCATCCGACAACCCTGAATGTTCAGAATATGTTAGCGGCCCAAAAAAGGCCTTAAATGCATTTTAGGCCTGCAAAAATGTTCAAAACTTTATAGGCTCAAAAAAGGGGTGTACAGGCATCCTAGACCCCCTAAAGTCCAGAATATGTTGGTGGGCCAAAAACGGTGTGAGAGAGCTCTGAATGTCCCAAAAACATTTGCAGTCTGAAAGTGGCATTAACCCGCATCCTAGACCCCTGAAATTCCCAAAAATAGTTTTGGTCCAAAAAATGCATCCTACCCCCTGAAAGTTCATAATATGTTAGCACCCCAAAAAAGGCCTTAAAATGCATTTTAGGCCTCCAAAAATTTTGAAAACTTTGGAGGCCTAGAAAAGGGCTTTACAGGCATCCTTGACCCCCCTAAAGTCCAGAAAATGTTGGTGGCAGAAAAACAGTGTGAGAGATCTCTGAATGTCCCAAAAACATTTGCAGCCTGGAAGGGGAATTAACCCGCATCCTAGACCATTAAAATTCCCAAAAATATTTCTGCCACGAAAAATGCATCCTACACCCCTGAAAGTTCCGAAAATGTTGGCAGCCCAAAAAAGGCCTTAAAATGTATCTTAGGCCTGCAAAAATATATAAAACTTTGGAGGCCCAAAAAAGTGGTTTACAGGCATCGTAGACCCCCTAAAGTCCAGAAACATTTGGTGGTCCAAAAACTGTGCGAGAGAGCTCTGAATGTCCCAAAAACATTTGCAGCCTGAAAGGGGAATTAACCCACATCCTAGACCACTGAAATTCCTAAACATAGTGTTGGCATGAAAAATGCATCCTTCACACCTGAAAGTTCTGAATATTTTAGCAGCGCAAAAGAGGCCTTGATATGCATTTTAGGCCTGCAAAAATGTTGAAAACTTTGGAGGCCTAAAAAAGGGGTTTACAGGCATCTGAGACCCCCTAAAATCCAGAATATGTTGGTGGCCGAAAAAGAGTGTAAGAGAGCTCTGAATGTCCCAAAAACATTTGCAGGCTGAAAGGGGCATTAACCTGCATCCTAGACCACTGAATATCCCAAAAATATTTCTGGCACGAAAAATGCATCCGACAACCCTGAAAGTTCAGAATATGTTAGCGGCCCAAAAAAGGCCTTAAATGCATTTTAGGCCTGCAAAAATGTTGAAAACTTTGGAGTCCTAAAAAAGGGGTTTACAGTCATCCTAGACCGCCTAAAGTCCAGAAAATGATGGTGGCAGAAAAAACAGTGTGAGAGATCTCTGAATATCCCAAAAACATTTGCAGCCTGGAAGGGGAATTAACCCGCATCCTAGACCATTAAAATTCCCAAAAATATTTCTGGCACGAAAAATGCATCCTACACCTCTGAGAGTTCGGAATATGTTAGCAGCCCAAAAAAGGCCTTAAAAGCATCTTAGGCCTGGAAAAATATTCAAAACTTTATAGGCTCAAAAAAGGGCATCCTAGACCCCCTAAAGTCCAGAAAATGTTGGTGGGCCAAAAATGGTGTGAGAGAGCTCTGAATGTCCCAAAAACATTTGCAGTCTGAAAGGGGCATTAACCCGCTTCCTAGACCCCTGAAATTCCCAAAAATATTTTTGGCCCAAAAAATGCATCCTACCCCCTGAAAGTTCAGAATATGTTAGCAGCCCAAAAATTGCCTTAAAATGCATTTTAGGCCTGCAAAAATTTTGAAAACTTTGGAGGCCAAAAAAGGGCTTTACACGCATCCTAGAACCCCCTAAAGTCCAGAAAATGTTGGTGGACCAAAAACTGTTCGAGAGAGCTCTGAATGTCCCAAAAACATTTGCATCCTGAAAGGGGAATTAACCCTCATCCTAGACCACTGAAATTCCCAAACATATTGTTGGCATGAAAAATGCATCCTTCACACCTGAAAGTTCTGAATATTTTAGCAGCGCAAAAGAGGCCTTAATATGCATTTTAGGCCTGCAAAAATGTTGAAAACTTTGGAGGCCTAAAAAAGGGGTTTACAGGCATCCTAGACCCCCTCAAGTCCAGAATATGTTGGTGGCCAAAAAAAGGTGTGAGAAAGCTCTGAATGTCAAAAAAACATTTGCAGCCTGAAAGGGGCATTAACCCGCATCCTAGACCACTGAAATTCCCAAAAATATTTCTGGCACGAAAAATGCATCCTACACCCCTGAAAGTTCAGAAAATGATGTTAGCCCAAAAAAGCCCTTAAAATGCATTTTAGGCCTGCAAAAATGTAGAAAACTTTGGAGGCCCAAAAAAGTGGTTTACAGGCATCGTAGACCCCCTAAAGTCCAGAAACTTTTGGTGGACCAAAAACTGTGCGAGAGAGCTCTGAATGTCCCAAAATCATTTGCAGCCTGAAAGGGGAATTAACCCACATCCTAGACCACTGAAATTCCCAAACATAGTGTTGGCATGAAAAATGCATCCTTCACACCTGAAAGTTCTGAATATGTTAGCAGCGCAAAAGAGGCCTTGATATGCATCTTAGGCCTGCAAAAATGTTGAAAACTTTGGAGGCCTAAGAAAGGGGTTTACAGGCATCTGAGACCCCCTAAAATCCAGAATATGTTGGTGGCCGAAAAAGAGTGTCAGAGAGCTCTGAATGTCCCAAAAACATTTGCAGGCTGAAAGGGGCATTAACCCACATCCTAGACCACTGAATATCCCAAAAATATTTCTGGCACGAAAAATGCATCCGACAACCCTGAAAGTTCAGAATATGTTAGCGGCCCAAAAAAGGCCTTAAATGCATTTTAGGCCTGCAAAAATGTTGAAAACTTTGGAGTCCTAAAAAAGGGGTTTACAGGCATCCTAGACCGCCTAAAGTCCAGAAAATGATGGTGGCAGAAAAACAGTGTGAGAGATCTCTGAATGTCCCAAAAACATTTGCAGCCTGGAAGGGGAATTAACCCGCATCCTAGACCATTAAAATTCCCAAAAATATTTCTGGCACGAAAAATGCATCCTACACCCCTGAAAGTTCAGAAAATGATGGCAGCCCAAAAAGCCTTTAAAATGCATTTTAGGCATGCAAAAATTTTGAAAACTTTGGAGTCCTAAAAAAGGGGTTTACAGGCATCTGAGACCCCCTAAAGTCCAGAAAATGTTGGTTGCCCAAAAACGGTGTCAGAGAGCTCTGAATGTCCCAAAAACAATTGCAGTCTGAAAGGGGCATTAACCCGCTTCCTAGACCCCTGAAATTCCCAAAAATATTTTTGGCCCAAAAAATGCATCCTACCCCCTGAAAGTTCAGAATATATTAGCAGCCCAAAAATTGCCTTAAAATGCATTTTAGGCCTGCAAAAATTTTGAAAACTTTGGAGGCCAAAAAAGGGCTTTACACGCATCCTAGAACCCCCTAAAGTCCAGAATATGTTGGTGGGCCAAAAACGGTGTGAGAGAGCTCTGAATGTCCCAAAAACATTTGCAGTCTGAAAGCAGCATTAACCCGCATCCTAGACCCCTGAAATTCCATATTTTTGGTCCAAAAAATGCATCCTACCCCCTGAAAGTTCAGAATATGTTAGCAGCCCAAAAAAGGCCTTAAAATGCATCTTAGGCCTGCAAAAATTTTGAAAACTTTGGAGGCCTAAAAAGGGGTTTACAGGCATCCTAGACCCCCCTTAATTCCAGAAAATGTTGGTGGCAGAAAAACAGTGTGAGAGATCTCTGAATGTCCCAAAAACATTTGCAGCCTGGAAGGGGAATTAACCCCCATCCTAGACCATTAAAATTCCCAAAAATATTTCTGGCACGAAAAATTCATCCTACATCCCTGAAAGTTCAGAAAATGATGGCAGCCCAAAAAGCCTTTAAAATGCATTTTAGGCCTGCAAAAATGTAGAAAACTTTGGAGGCCCAAAAAAGTGGTTTACAGGCATCGTAGACCCCCTAAAGTCAGGAAACTTTTGGTGGACCAAAAACTGTGCGAGAGAGCTCTGAATGTCCCAAAAACATTTGCAGCCTGAAAGGGGAATTAACCCACATCCTAGACAACTGAAATCCCAAACATAGTGTTGGCATGAAAAATGCATCCTTCACACCTGAAAGTTCTGAATATGTTAGCGGCCCAAAAAAGGCCTTAAATGCATTTTAGGCCAGCAAAAATGTTGAAAACTTTGGAGGCCCAAAAAAGTGGTTTACAGGCATCGTAGACCCCTTAAAGTCAAGAAACTTTTGGTGGACCAAAAACTGTGCGAGAGAGCTCTGAATGTCCCAAAAACATTTGCAGCCTGAAAGGGGAATTAACCCACATCCTAGACCACTGAAATCCCAAACATAGTGTTGGCATGAAAAATGCATCCTTCACACCTGAAAGTTCTGAATATTTTAGCAGCGCAAAAGAGGCCTTGATATGCATCTTAGGCCTGCAAACATGTTGAAAACTTTGGAGGCCTAAAAAAAGGGTTTACAGGCATCCAAGACCCCCTAAAATCCAGAATATGTTGGTGGCCGAAAAAGAGTGTCAGAGAGCTCTGAATGTCCCAAAAACATTTGCAGCCTGAAAGGGGCATTATCCCGCATCCTAGACCACTGAATATCCCAAAAATATTTCTGGCACGAAAAATGCATCCGACAACCCTGAAACTTCAGAATATGTTAGCGCCCCAAAAAAGGTCTTAAATGCATTTTAGGCCAGCAAAAATGTTGAAAACTTTGGAGTCCTAAAAAAGGGGTTTACAGGCATCTGAGACCCCCTAAAGTCCAGAAAATGTTGGTTGCCCAAAAACGGTGTCAGAGAGCTCTGAATGTCCCAAAAACAATTGCAGTCTGAAAGGGGCATTAACCCGCTTCCTAGACCCCTGAAATTCCCAAAAATATTTTTGGCCCAAAAAATGCATCCTACCCCCTGAAAGTTCAGAATATATTAGCAGCCCAAAAATTGCCTTAAAATGCATTTTAGGCCTGCAAAAATTTTGAAAACTTTGGAGGCCAAAAAAGGGCTTTACACGCATCCTAGAACCCCCCTAAAGTCCAGAATATGTTGGTGGGCCAAAAACGGTGTGAGAGAGCTCTGAATGTCCCAAAAACATTTGCAGTCTGAAAGCAGCATTAACCCGCATCCTAGACCCCTGAAATTCCATATTTTTGGTCCAAAAAATGCATCCTACCCCCTGAAAGTTCAGAATATGTTAGCAGCCCAAAAAAGGCCTTAAAATGCATCTTAGGCCTGCAAAAATTTTGAAAACTTTGGAGGCCTAAAAAGGGGTTTACAGGCATCCTAGACCCCCCTAAAGTCCAGAAAATGTTGGTGGCAGAAAAACAGTGTGAGAGATCTCTGAATGTCCCAAAAACATGTGCAGCCTGGAAGGGGAATTAACCCCCATCCTAGACCATTAAAATTCCCAAAAATATTTCTGGCACGAAAAATTCATCCTACATCCCTGAAAGTTCAGAAAATGATGGCAGCCCAAAAAGCCTTTAAAATGCATTTTAGGCCTGCAAAAATGTAGAAAACTTTGGAGGCCCAAAAAAGTGGTTTACAGGCATCGTAGACCCCCTAAAGTCCAGAAACGTTTGGTGGACCAAAAACTGTGCGAGAGAGCTCTGATTGTCCCAAAAACATTTGCAGCCTGAAAGGGGAATTAACCCACATCCTAGACAACTGAAATCCCAAACATAGTGTTGGCATGAAAAATGCATCCTTCACACCTGAAAGTTCTGAATATGTTAGCGGCCCAAAAAAGGCCTTAAATGCATTTTAGGCCAGCAAAAATGTTGAAAACTTTGGAGTCCTAAAAAGGGGTTTACAGGCATCCTAGACCCCTAAAGTCCAGAAAATGTTGGTTGCCCAAAAACGGTGTCAGAGAGCTCTGAATGTCCCAAAAACATGTGCAGCCTGAAAGGGGCATTAACCCGCATCCTAGGCCACTGAAATTCCCAAAAATATTTTTGGCACGAAAAATGTATCCTACACCCCTGAGAGTTCCGAATATGTTAGCAGCCCAAAAAAGGCCTTAAAAGCAGCTTAGGCCTGGAAAAATGTTCAAAACATTATAGGCTCAAAAAAGGGGTTTACAGGCATCCTAGACCCCCTAAAGTCCAGAAAATGTTGGTGGGCCAAAAATGGTGTGAGAGAGCTCTGAATGTCCCAAAAACATTTGCAGTCTGAAAGGGGCATTAACCCGCATCCTAGACCCCTGAAATTCCCAAAAATATTTTTGGCCCAAAAAATGCATTCTACCCCCTGAAAGTTCAGAATATGTTAGCAGCCCAAAAATTGCCTTAAAATGCATCTTAGGCCTGCAAAAACTTTGAAAACTTTGGAGGCCAAAAAAGGGCTTTACACGCATCCTAGACCCCCCTAAAGTCCAGAAAATGTTGGTGGCAGAAAAACAGTGTGAGAGATCTCTAAATGTCCCAAAAACATTTGCAGCCTGGAAGGGGAATTAACCCGCATCCTAGACCACTGACATTCCCAAAAATATTTCTGGCACGAAAAATGCATCCCACACCCCTGAAAGTTCAGAAAATGATGGCAGCCCAAAAAAGCCCTTAAAATGCATTTTAGGCCTGCAAAAATGTAGAAAACTTTGGAGACCCAAAAAAGTGGTTAACAGGCATCGTAGACCCCCTAAAGTCCAGAAACTTTAGGTGGACCAAAAACTGTGCGAGAGAGCTCTGAATGTCCCAAAAACATTTGCAGCCTGAAAGGGGAATTAACCCACGTCCTAGACCACTGAAATTCCCAAACATAGTGTTGGCATGAAAAATGCATCCTTCTCACCTGAAAGTTCTGAATATTTTAGCAGCGCAAAAGAGGCCTTGATATGCATCTTAGGCCTGCAAAAATGTTGAAAACTTTGGAGGCCTAAAAAAGGGGTTTACAGGCATCCGAGACCCCCTAAAATCCAGAATATGTTGGTGGCTGAAAAAGAGTGTCACAGAGCTCTGAATGTCCCAAAAACATTTGCAGCCTGAAAGGGGCATTAACCCGCATCCTAGACCACTGACTATCCGAAAAATATTTCTGGCACGAAAAATGCATCCGACAACCCTGAAAGTTCAGAATATGTTAGCGGCCCAAAAAAGGCCTTAAATGCATTATAGGTCTGCAAAAATGGTGAAAACTTTGGAGTCCTAAAAAAGGGGTTTACAGGCATCCTAGACCCACTAAAGTCCAGAAAATGATGGTGGCCCAAAAACGGTGTGAGAGAGTTCTGAATGTCCCAAAAACATTTGCAGTCTGAAAGGGGCATTAACCCGCATCCTAGTCCCCTGAAATGACCAAAAATATTTTTGGCCCAAAAAATGCATCCTACACCCCTGAGAGTTACAAATATGTTAGCAGCCCAAAAAAGGCCTTAAAAGCATTTTAGGCCTGGAAAAATGTTCAAAACTTTATAGGCTCAAAAAAGGGGTTTACAGGCATCCTAGAACCCCTAAAGTCCAGAATATGTTGGTGGGCCAAAAACGGTTTGAGAGAGCTCTGAATGTCCCAAAAACATTTGCAATCTGAAAGGGGCATTAACCCGCATCCTAGACCCCTGAAATTCCCAAAAATATTTTTGGTCCAAAAAATGCATCCTACCCCCTGAAAGTTCATAATATGTTAGCAGCCCAAAAAAGGCCTTAAAATGCATCTTAGGCCTGCAAAAATTTTGAAAACTTTGGAGGCCTAAAAAAGGGGTTTACAGGCATCCTAGACCCCCCTAAAGTCCAGAAAATGTTGGCGGCAGAAAAACAGTGTGAGAGATCTCTGAATGTCCCAAAAACATTTGCAGCCTGGAAGGGGAATTAACCCGCATCCTAGACCATTAAAATTCCCAAAAATATTTCTGGCACGAAAAATGCATCCTACACCCCTGAAAGTTCCGAAAATGTTGGCAGCCCAAAAAAGACCTTAAAATGTATCTTAGGCCTGCAAAAATGTATAAAACTTTGGAGGCCCAAAAAAAAGGTTTATAGGCATCGTAGACCCCCTACAATCCAGAAAATGTTGGTGGCACAAAAACTGTGCCAGAGAGCTCTGAATGTCCCAAAAACATTTGCAGCCTGAATGGGGCATTAACCTGCATCCTAGACCACTGAAATTCCCAAAAATATTTTTGGCCCGAAAAATGCATCCAACACCCCTGAAAGTACAGAATATGTTAGCAGCCCAAAAAAGGCCTTTAATGCATCTTAGGTCTGCAAAAATGATGAAAGCTTTATAGGCTCAAAAAAGGGGTTTACAGGCATCCTAGACCCGCTAAAGTCCAGAAAATGTTGGTTGCGCAAAAACGGTGTCAGAGAGCTCTGAATGTCCCAAAAACATTTGCAGCCTAAAAGGGGCATTAACCCACTTCCTAGACCCCTGAAATTCCTAAAAATATTTTTGGCACGAAAAATGCATCCTACACCCCTGAAAGTACAGAATATGTTAGCAGCCCAAAAAAGGCCTTAAATGCATTTTAGGCCTGCAAAAATGTTGAAAACTTTGGAGGCCTAAAAAAGGGGTTTACAGGCATCCTAGACCCCCTAAACTCCAGACTATGTTGGTGGCCAAAAAAAGGTGTGAGAGAGCTCTGAATGTCAAAAAAACATTTGCAGTCTGAAAGGGGCATTAACACGCATCCTAGACCCCTGAATATCCCAAAAATATTTCTGGCACGAAAAGTGCATCCGACAACCCTGAAAGTTCAGAATATGTTAGCGGTCCAAAAAAGGCCTTAAATGCATTTTAGGCCTGCAAAAATGTAGAAAACTTTGGAGGCCCAAAAAAGTGGTTTACAGGCATCGTAGACCCCCTAAAGTCCAGAAACGTTTGGGGGACCAAAAACTGTGCGAGAGAGCTCTGAATGTCCCAAAAACATTTGCAGCATGAAAGGGGAATTAACCCACATCCTAGACCACTGAAATTCCCAAACATAGTGTTGGCATGAAAAATGCATCCTTCTCACCTGAAAGTTCTGAATATTTTAGCAGCGCAAAAGAGGCCTTGATATGCATTTTAGGCCTGCAAAAATGTTGAAAACTTTGGAGGCCTAAAAAAGGGGTTTACAGGCATCCGAGACCCCCTAAAATCCAGAATATGTTGGTGGCCGAAAAAGAGTGTCAGAGAGCTCTGAATGTCCGAAAAACATTTGCAGCCTGAAAGGGGCATTAACCCGCATCCTAGACCACTGAATATCCCAAAAATTTTTCTGGCACGAAAAATGTATCCGACAACCCTGAGAGTTCCGAATATGTTAGCAGCCCAAAAAAGGCCTTAAAAGCATCTTAGGCCTGGAAAAATGTTCAAAACTTTATAGGCTCAAAAAAGGGGTTTACAGGCATCCTAGACCCCCTAAAGTCCAGAATATGTTGGTGGGCCAAAAACGGTGTGAGAGAGCTCTGAATGTCCCAAAAACATTTGCAGTCTGAAAGCGGCATTAACCCGCATCCTAGACCCCTGAAATTCCCAAAAATATTTTTGGTCCAAAAAATGCATCCTACCCCCTGAAAGTTCAGAATATGTTAGCAGCCCAAAAAAGGCCTTAAAATGCATCTTAGGCCTGCAAAAATTTTGACAACTTTGGAGGCCTAAAAAGGGGTTTACAGGCATCCTAGACCCCCCTAAAGTCCAGAAAATGTTGGTGGCAGAAAAACAGTGTGAGCGATCTCTGAATGTCCCAAAAACATTTGCAGCCTGGAAGGGGAATTAACCCGCATCCTAGACCATTAAAATTCCCAAAAATATTTCTGGCACGAAAAATGCATCCTAAACCCCTGAAAGTTGAGAAAATGATGGCAGCCCAAAAAGCCTTTAAAATGCTTTTTAGGCATGCAAAAATGTAGAAAAGGCCCAAAAAAGTGGTTTACAGGCATCGTAGACCCCCTAAAGTCCAGAAACTTTTGGTGGACCAAAAACTGTGTGAGAGAGCTCTGAATGTCCCAAAAACATGTGCAGCCTGAAAGGGGAATTAACCCACATCCTAGACCACTGAAATCCCAAACATAGTGTTGGCATGAAAAATGCATCCTTCACACCTGAAAGTTCTGAATATTTTAGCAGCGCAAAAGAGGCCTTGATATGCATCTTAGGCCTGCAAAAATGTTGAAAACTTTGGAGGCCTAAAAAAGGGGTTTACAGGCATCCGAGACCCTGTAAAATCCAGAATATGTTGGTGGCCGAAAAAGAGTGTCAGATAGCTCTGAATGTTCCAAAAACATTTGCAGCCTGAAAGGGGCATTATCCCGCATCCTAGACCACTGAATATCCCAAAAATATTTCTGGCACGAAAAATGCATCCGACAACCCTGAAAGTTCAGAAATGTTAGCGGCCCAAAAAAGGCCTTAAATGCATTTTAGGCCAGCAAAAATGTTGAAAACTTTGGAGTCCTAAAAAAGGGGTTTACAGGCATCCTAGACCCCATAAAGTCGAGAAAATGTTGGTTGCCCAAAAACGGTGTCAGAGAGCTCTGAATGTCCCAAAAACATGTGCAGCCTGAAAGGGACATTAACCCGCATCCTAGGCCACTGAAATTCCCAAAAATATTTTTGGCACGAAAAATGCATCCTACACCCCTGAGAGTTCCGAATATGTTAGCAGCCCAAAAAAGGCCTTAAAAGCATCTTAGGCCTGGAAAAAGTTCAAAACTTTATAGGCTCAAAAAAGGGGTTTACAGGCATCCTAGACCCCCTAAAGTCCAGAAAATGTTGGTGGCCTAAAAACAGTGTGAGAGATCTCTGAATGTCCCAAAAACATTTGCAGCCTGGAAGGGGAATTAACCTGCATCCTAGACCACTGACATTCCCAAAAATATTTCTGGCACGAAAAATGCATCCCACACCCCTGAAAGTTCAGAAAATGATGGCAGCCCAAAAAAGCCCTTAAAATGCATTTTAGGCCTGCAAAAATGAAGAAAACTTTGGAGAACCAAAAAAGTGGTTTACAGACATCGTAGACCCCCTAAAGTCCAGAGAATTTTGGTGGACCAAAAACTGTGCGAGAGAGCTCTGAATGTCCCAAAAACATTTGCAGCCTGAAAGGGGAATTAACCCTCATCCTAGACCACTGAAGTTCCCAAACATATTGTTGGCATGAAAAATGCATCCTACACACCTGAAAGTTCTGAATATTTTAGCAGCGCAAAAGAGGCCTTACATGCATTTTAGGCCTGCAAAAATGTTGAAAACTTTGGAGTCCTAAAAAAGGGGTTTACAGGCATCCTAGACCCCCTAAAGTCCAGAAAATGATGGTGGCCCAAAAACGGTGTGAAAGAGCTCTGAATGTCCCAAAAACATTTGCAGTCTGAAAGGGGCATTAACCAGCATCCTAGACCCCTGAAATGCCCAAAAATATTTTTGGCCCAAAAAATGCATCCTACACCCCTGAGAGTTCTGAATATGTTAGCAGCCCAAAAAAGGCCTTAAAAGCATCTTAGGCCTGGAAAAATGTTGAAAACTTTATAGGCTCAAAAAAGGGGTTTACAGGCATCCTAGACCCCCTAAAGTCCAGAATATGTTGGTGGGCCAAAAACGGTGTGAGAGAGCTCTGAATGTCCCAAAAACATTTGCAGTCTGAAAGCGGCATTAACCCGCATCCTAGACCCCTGAAATTCCCAAAAATATTTTTGGCCCAAAAAATGCATCCTACTCCCTGAAAGTTCAGAATATGTTAGCAGCCCAAAAAAGGCCTTAAAATGCATCTTAGGCCTGCAAAAATGTATAAAACTTTGGAGGCCCAAAAAAAAGGTTTAGAGGCATCGTAGACCCCCTACAATCCAGAAAATTTTGGTGCCACAAAAACTGTGCCAGAGAGCTCTGAATGTCCCAAAAACATTTGCAGTCTGAAAGGGGCATTAACCCGCATCCTAGGCCACTGAAATCCCAAAAATATTTTTGGCCCAAAAAATGCATCCTACCCCCTGAAAGTTCAGAATATGTTAGCCCAAAAAAGGCCTTAAAATGCATCTTAGGCCTGCAAAGATTCTGAAAACTTTGGAGGCCTAAAAAAGGGGTTTACAGGCATCCTAGACCCCCCTAAAGTCTCGAAAACGTTAGTGGCCGAAAAACAGTGTGAGAGATCTCTGAATGTCCCCAAAACATTTGCAGCCTGAAAAGGGCATTAACCTGCATCCTAGGCCACTGAAATCCCAAAAATATTTTTGGCACGAAAAATGCATCCAACACCCCTGAAAGTACAGAATATGTTAGCAGCCCAAAAAAGGCCTTAAATGCATTTTAGGCCTGCAAAAATGTTGAAAACTTTGGAGTCCTAAAAAAGGGGTTTACAGGCATCCTAAAGTCCAGAAAATGATGGTGGCCCAAAAACGGTGTGAGAGAGCTCTGATTGTCCCAAAAACATTTGCAGTCTGAAAGGGGCATTAACCCGCATCCTAGACCCCTGAAATGCCCAAAAATATTTTTGGCCCACAAAAATGCATCCTACACCCCTGAGAGTTCCAAATATGTTAGCAGCCCAAAAAAGGCCTTAAAAGCATCTTAGGCCTGGAAAAATGTTCAAAACTGTATAGGCTCAAAAAAGGGGTTTAAAGGCATCCCAGACCCCCTAAAGTCCAGAAAATGTTGGTGACCCAAAAATGGTGTGAGAGAGCTCTGAATGTCCCAAAAACATTTGCAGTCTGAAAAGGGCATTAACCCGCATCCTAGGCCACTGAAATTTCCAAAAATATTTTTGGCACGAAAAATGCATCCACACCCCTGAAAGTACAGAATATGTTAGCAGCCCAAAAAAGGCCTTAAAATGCATTTTAGGCCTGCAAAAATGTTGAAAACTTTGGAGGCATAAAAAAGGGGTTTACAGGCATCCTAGACCCCCGAAAGTCCAGAATATGTTGGTGGCTGAAAAACGGTGTATGATAGCTCTGAATGTCCCAAAACATTTGCAGCCTGAAAGGGGCATTAACCCGCATCCTAGACCACTGAAATTCCCAAAAATATTATTGGCACGAAAAATGCATCCTACACCCCTGAAAGTTCAGAAAATGATGGCAGCCCAAAAAAGCCCTTAAAATGCATTTTAGGCCTGCAAAAATGTAGAAAACTTTGGAGGCATAAAAAAGGGGTTTACAGGCATCCTAGACCCCCGAAAGTCCAGAATATGTTGGTGGTCCAAAAACTGTGCGAGAGAGCTCTGAATGTCCCAAAAACATTTGCAGCCTGAAAGGGGAATTAACCCACATCCTAGACCACTGAAATCCCCAAACATAGTGTTGGCATGAAAAATGCATCCTTCACACCTGAAAGTTCTGAATATTTTAGCAGCGCAAAAGAGGCCTTGATATGCATCTTAGGCCTGCAAAAATGTTGAAAACATTAGAGGCCTAAAAAAGGGGTTTACAGGCATCTGAGACCCCCTAAAATCCAGAATATGTTGGTGGCCGAAAAAGAGTGTCAGAGAGCTCTGAATGTCCCAAAACATTTGCAGGCTGAAAGGGGCATTAACCCGCATCCTAGACCACTGAATATCCCAAAAATATTTCTGGCACGAAAAATGCATCAGACAACCCTGAAAGTTCAGAATATGTTAGCGGCCCAAAAAAGGCCTTAAATGCATTTTAGGCCTGCAAAAATGTTGAAAATGTTTTGGAGTCCTAAAAAAGGGGTTTACAGGCATCCTAGACCCCCTAAAGTCCAGAATATGTTGGTGGGCCAAAAACGGTGTGAGAGCTCTGAATGTCCCAAAAACATTTGCAGTCTGAAAGCGGCATTAACCCGCATCCTAGACCCCTGAAAATCCCAAAAATATTTTTGGTCCAAAAAATGCATCCTACCCCCTGAAAGTTCAGAATATGTTAGCAGCCCAAAAAAGGCCTTAAAAAGCATCTTAGGCCTGCAAAAATTTTGAAAACTTTGGAGGCCTAAAAAGGGGTTTACAGGCATCTTAGACCCCCCTAAAGTCCAGAATATGTTGGTGGTCCAAAAACTGTGCGAGAGAGCTCTGAATGTCCCAAAAACATTTGCAGCCTGAAAGGGGAATTAACCCACATCCTAGACCACTGAAATTCCCAAACATAGTGTTGGCATGAAAAATGCATCCTTCACACCTGAAAGTTCTCAATATTTTAGCAGCGCAAAAGAGGCCTTGATATGCATCTTAGGCCTGCAAAAATGTTGAAAACTTTAGAGGCCTAAAAAAGGGGTTTACAGGCATCTGAGACCCCCTAAAATCCAGAATATGTTGGTGGCCGAAAAAGAGTGTCAGAGAGCTCTGAATGTCCCAAAAACATTTGCAGGCTGAAAGGGGCATTAACCCGCATCCTAGACCACTGCATATCCCAAAAATATTTCTGGCACGAAAAATGCATCCGACAACCCTGAAAGTTCAGAATATGTTAGCGGCCCAAAAAAGGCCTTAAATGCATTTTAGGCCTGCAAAAATGTTGAAAATGTTTTGGAGTCCTAAAAAAGGGGTTTACAGGCATCCTAGACCCCCTAAAGTCCAGAATATGTTGGTGGGCCAAAAACGGTGTGAGAGAGCTCTGAATGTCCCAAAAACATTTGCAGTCTGAAAGGGGCATTAACCAGCATCCTAGACCCCTGAAATGCCCAAAAATATTTTTGGCCCAAAAAATGCATCCTACACCCCTGAGAGTTCCGAATATGTTAGCAGCCCAAAAAAGGCCTTAAAAGCATCTTAGGCCTGGAAAAATGTTGAAAACGTTATAGGCTCAAAAAAGGGGTTTACAGGCATCCTAGACCCCCTAAAGTCCAGAATATGTTGGTGGGCCAAAAACGGTGTGAGAGAGCTCTGAATGTCCCAAAAACATTTGCAGTCTGAAAGCGGCATTAACACGCATCCTAGACCCCTGAAATTCCCAAAAATATTTTTGGCCCAAAAAATGCATCCTACTCCCTGAAAGTTCAGAATATGTTAGCAGCCCAAAAAAGGCCTTAAAATGCATCTTAGGCCTGCAAAAATGTATAAAACTTTGGAGGCCCAAAAAAAAGGTTTAGAGGCATCGTAGACCCCCTACAATCCAGAAAATTTTGGTGCCACAAAAACTGTGCCAGAGAGCTCTGAATGTCCCAAAAACATTTGCAGTCTGAAAGGGGCATTAACCCGCATCCTAGGCCACTGAAATCCCAAAAATATTTTTGGCCCAAAAAATGCATCCTACCCCCTGAAAGTTCAGAATATGTTAGCCCAAAAAAGGCCTTAAAATGCATCTTAGGCCTGCAAAGATTCTGAAAACTTTGGAGGCCTAAAAAAGGGGTTTACAGGCATCCTAGACCCCCCTAAAGTCTCGAAAACGTTAGTGGCCGAAAAACAGTGTGAGAGATCTCTGAATGTCCCCAAAACATTTGCAGCCTGAAAAGGGCATTAACCTGCATCCTAGGCCACTGAAATCCCCAAAATATTTTTGGCACGAAAAATGCATCCAACACCCCTGAAAGTACAGAATATGTTAGCAGCCCAAAAAAGGCCTTAAATGCATTTTAGGCCTGCAAAAATGTTGAAAACTTTGGAGTCCTAAAAAAGGGGTTTACAGGCATCCTAAAGTCCAGAAAATGATGGTGGCCCAAAAACGGTGTGAGAGAGCTCTGATTGTCCCAAAAACATTTGCAGTCTGAAAGGGGCATTAACCCGTATCCTAGGCCACTGAAATGCCCAAAAATATTTTTGGCCCACAAAAATGCATCCTACACCCCTGAGATTTCCAAATATGTTAGCAGCCCAAAAAAGGCCTTAAAAGCATCTTAGGCCTGGAAAAATGTTCAAAACTGTATAGGCTCAAAAAAGGGGTTTAAAGGCATCCCAGACCCCCTAAAGTCCAGAAAATGTTGGTGGCCCAAAAATGGTGTGAGAGAGCTCTGAATGTCCCAAAAACATTTGCAGTCTGAAAAGGGCATTAACCCGCATCCTAGGCCACTGAAATTTCCAAAAATATTTTTGGCACGAAAAATGCATCCACACCCCTGAAAGTACAGAATATGTTAGCAGCCCAAAAAAGGCCTTAAAATGCATTTTAGGCCTGCAAAAATGTTGAAAACTTTGGAGGCATAAAAAAGGGGTTTACAGGCATCCTAGACCCCCGAAAGTCCAGAATATGTTGGTGGCTGAAAAACGGTGTATGATAGCTCTGAATGTCCCAAAACATTTGCAGCCTGAAAGGGGCATTAACCCGCATCCTAGACCACTGAAATTCCCAAAAATATTATTGGCACGAAAAATGCATCCTACACCCCTGAAAGTTCAGAAAATGATGGCAGCCCAAAAAAGCCCTTAAAATGCATTTTAGGCTGGCAAAAATGTAGAAAACTTTGGAGGCATAAAAAAGGGGTTTACAGGCATCCTAGACCCCCGAAAGTCCAGAATATGTTGGTGGTCCAAAAACTGTGCGAGAGAGCTCTGAATGTCCCAAAAACATTTGCAGCCTGAAAGGGGAATTAACCCACATCATAGACCACTGAAATCCCCAAACATAGTGTTGGCATGAAAAATGCATCCTTCACACCTGAAAGTTCTGAATATTTTAGCAGCGCAAAAGAGGCCTTGATATGCATCTTAGGCCTGCAAAAATGTTGAAAACATTAGAGGCCTAAAAAAGGGGTTTACAGGCATCTGAGACCCCCTAAAATCCAGAATATGTTGGTGGCCGAAAAAGAGTGTCAGAGAGCTCTGAATGTCCCAAAAACATTTGCAGGCTGAAAGGGGCATTAACCCGCATCCTAGACCCCTGAATATCCCAAAAATATTTCTGGCACGAAAAATGCATCAGACAACCCTGAAAGTTCAGAATATGTTAGCGGCCCAAAAAAGGCCTTAAATGCATTTTAGGCCTGCAAAAATGTTGAAAATGTTTTGGAGTCCTAAAAAAGGGGTTTACAGGCATCCTAGACCCCCTAAAGTCCAAAATATGTTGGTGGGCCAAAAACGGTGTGAGAGCTCTGAATGTCCCAAAAACATTTGCAGTCTGAAAGCGGCATTAACCTGCATCCTAGACCCCTGAAAATCCCAAAAATATTTTTGGTCCAAAAAATGCATCCTACCCCCTGAAAGTTCAGAATATGTTAGCAGCCCAAAAAAGGCCTTAAAAAGCATCTTAGGCCTGCAAAAATTTTGAAAACTTTGGAGGCCTAAAAAGGGGTTTTCAGGCATCTTAGACCCCCCTAAAGTCCAGAATATGTTGGTGGTCCAAAAACTGTGCGAGAGAGCTCTGAATGTCCCAAAAACATTTGCAGCCTGAAAGGGGAATTAACCCACATCCTAGACCACTGAAATTCCCAAACATAGTGTTGGCATGAAAAATGCATCCTTCACACCTGAAAGTTCTCAATATTTTAGCAGCGCAAAAGAGGCCTTGATATGCATCTTAGGCCTGCAAAAATGTTGAAAACTTTAGAGGCCTAAAAAAGGGGTTTACAGGCATCTGAGACCCCCTAAAATCCAGAATATGTTGGTGGCCGAAAAAGAGTGTCAGAGAGCTCTGAATGTCCCAAAAACATTTGCAGGCTGAAAGGGGCATTAACCCGCATCCTAGACCACTGCATATCCCAAAAATATTTCTGGCACGAAAAATGCATCCGACAACCCTGAAAGTTCAGAATATGTTAGCGGCCCAAAAAAGGCCTTAAATGCATTTTAGGCCTGCAAAAATGTTGAAAATGTTTTGGAGTCCTAAAAAAGGGGTTTACAGGCATCCTAGACCCCCTAAAGTCCAGAATATGTTGGTGGGCCAAAAACGGTGTGAGAGAGCTCTGAATGTCCCAAAAACATTTGCAGTCTGAAAGGGGCATTAACCAGCATCCTAGACCCCTGAAATGCCCAAAAATATTTTTGGCCCAAAAAATGCATCCTACACCCCTGAGAGTTCCGAATATGTTAGCAGCCCAAAAAAGGCCTTAAAAGCATCTTAGGCCTGGAAAAATGTTGAAAACTTTATAGGCTCAAAAAAGGGGTTTACAGGCATCCTAGACCCCCTAAAGTCCAGAATATGTTGGTGGGCCAAAAACGGTGTGAGAGAGCTCTGAATGTCCCAAAAACATTTGCAGTCTGAAAGCGGCATTAACCCGCATCCTAGACCCCTGAAATTCCCAAAAATATTTTTGGCCCAAAAAATGCATCCTACTCCCTGAAAGTTCAGAATATGTTAGCAGCCCAAAAAAGGCCTTAAAATGCATCTTAGGCCTGCAAAAATGTATAAAACTTTGGAGGCCCAAAAAAAAGGTTTAGAGGCATCGTAGACCCCCTACAATCCAGAAAATTTTGGTGCCACAAAAACTGTGCCAGAGAGCTCTGAATGTCCCAAAAACATTTGCAGTCTGAAAGGGGCATTAACCCGCATCCTAGGCCACTGAAATCCCAAAAATATTTTTGGCCCAAAAAATGCATCCTACCCCCTGAAAGTTCAGAATATGTTAGCCCAAAAAAGGCCTTAAAATGCATCTTAGGCCTGCAAAGATTCTGAAAACTTTGGAGGCCTAAAAAAGGGGTTTACAGGCATCCTAGACCCCCCTAAAGTCTCGAAAACGTTAGTGGCCGAAAAACAGTGTGAGAGATCTCTGAATGTCCCCAAAACATTTGCAGCCTGAAAAGGGCATTAACCTGCATCCTAGGCCACTGAAATCCCAAAAATATTTTTGGCACGAAAAATGCATCCAACACCCCTGAAAGTACAGAATATGTTAGCAGCCCAAAAAAGGCCTTAAATGCATTTTAGGCCTGCAAAAATGTTGAAAACTTTGGAGTCCTAAAAAAGGGGTTTACAGGCATCCTAAAGTCCAGAAAATGATGGTGGCCCAAAAACGGTGTGAGAGAGCTCTGATTGTCCCAAAAACATTTGCAGTCTGAAAGGGGCATTAACCCGCATCCTAGACCCCTGAAATGCCCAAAAATATTTTTGGCCCACAAAAATGCATCCTACACCCCTGAGAGTTCCAAATATGTTAGCAGCCCAAAAAAGGCCTTAAAAGCATCTTAGGCCTGGAAAAATGTTCAAAACTGTATAGGCTCAAAAAAGGGGTTTAAAGGCATCCCAGACCCCCTAAAGTCCAGAAAATGTTGGTGGCCCAAAAATGGTGTGAGAGAGCTCTGAATGTCCCAAAAACATTTGCAGTCTGAAAAGGGCATTAACCCGCATCCTAGGCCACTGAAATTTCCAAAAATATTTTTGGCACGAAAAATGCATCCACACCCCTGAAAGTACAGAATATGTTAGCAGCCCAAAAAAGGCCTTAAAATGCATTTTAGGCCTGCAAAAATGTTGAAAACTTTGGAGGCATAAAAAAGGGGTTTACAGGCATCCTAGACCCCCGAAAGTCCAGAATATGTTGGTGGCTGAAAAACGGTGTATGATAGCTCTGAATGTCCCAAAACATTTGCAGCCTGAAAGGGGCATTAACCCGCATCCTAGACCACTGAAATTCCCAAAAATATTATTGGCACGAAAAATGCATCCTACACCCCTGAAAGTTCAGAAAATGATGGCAGCCCAAAAAAGCCCTTAAAATGCATTTTAGGCCTGAAAAAATGTAGAAAACTTTGGAGGCATAAAAAAGGGGTTTACAGGCATCCTAGACCCCCGAAAGTCCAGAATATGTTGGTGGTCCAAAAACTGTGCGAGAGAGCTCTGAATGTCCCAAAAACATTTGCAGCCTGAAAGGGGAATTAACCCACATCATAGACCACTGAAATCCCCAAACATAGTGTTGGCATGAAAAATGCATCCTTCACACCTGAAAGTTCTGAATATTTTAGCAGCGCAAAAGAGGCCTTGATATGCATCTTAGGCCTGCAAAAATGTTGAAAACATTAGAGGCCTAAAAAAGGGGTTTACAGGCATCTGAGACCCCCTAAAATCCAGAATATGTTGGTGGCCGAAAAAGAGTGTCAGAGAGCTCTGAATGTCCCAAAAACATTTGCAGGCTGAAAGGGGCATTAACCCGCATCCTAGACCACTGAATATCCCAAAAATATTTCTGGCACGAAAAATGCATCAGACAACCCTGAAAGTTCAGAATATGTTAGCGGCCCAAAAAAGGCCTTAAATGCATTTTAGGCCTGCAAAAATGTTGAAAATGTTTTGGAGTCCTAAAAAAGGGGTTTACAGGCATCCTAGACCCCCTAAAGTCCAGAATATGTTGGTGGGCCAAAAACGGTGTGAGAGCTCTGAATGTCCCAAAAACATTTGCAGTCTGAAAGCGGCATTAACCCGCATCCTAGACCCCTGAAAATCCCAAAAATATTTTTGGTCCAAAAAATGCATCCTACCCCCTGAAAGTTCAGAATATGTTAGCAGCCCAAAAAAGGCCTTAAAAAGCATCTTAGGCCTGCAAAAATTTTGAAAACTTTGGAGGCCTAAAAAGGGGTTTACAGGCATCTTAGACCCCCCTAAAGTCCAGAATATGTTGGTGGTCCAAAAACTGTGCGAGAGAGCTCTGAATGTCCCAAAAACATTTGCAGCCTGAAAGGGGAATTAACCCACATCCTAGACCACTGAAATTCCCAAACATAGTGTTGGCATGAAAAATGCATCCTTCACACCTGAAAGTTCTGAATATTTTAGCAGCGCAAAAGAGGCCTTGATATGCATCTTAGGCCTGCAAAAATGTTGAAAACATTAGAGGCCTAAAAAAGGGGTTTACAGGCATCTGAGACCCCCTAAAATCCAGAATATGTTGGTGGCCGAAAAAGAGTGTCAGAGAGCTCTGAATGTCCCAAAACATTTGCAGGCTGAAAGGGGCATTAACCCGCATCCTAGACCACTGAATATCCCAAAAATATTTCTGGCACGAAAAATGCATCAGACAACCCTGAAAGTTCAGAATATGTTAGCGGCCCAAAAAAGGCCTTAAATGCATTTTAGGCCTGCAAAAATGTTGAAAATGTTTTGGAGTCCTAAAAAAGGGGTTTACAGGCATCCTAGACCCCCTAAAGTCCAGAATATGTTGGTGGGCCAAAAACGGTGTGAGAGCTCTGAATGTCCCAAAAACATTTGCAGTCTGAAAGCGGCATTAACCCGCATCCTAGACCCCTGAAAATCCCAAAAATATTTTTGGTCCAAAAAATGCATCCTACCCCCTGAAAGTTCAGAATATGTTAGCAGCCCAAAAAAGGCCTTAAAAAGCATCTTAGGCCTGCAAAAATTTTGAAAACTTTGGAGGCCTAAAAAGGGGTTTACAGGCATCTTAGACCCCCCTAAAGTCCAGAATATGTTGGTGGTCCAAAAACTGTGCGAGAGAGCTCTGAATGTCCCAAAAACATTTGCAGCCTGAAAGGGGAATTAACCCACATCCTAGACCACTGAAATTCCCAAACATAGTGTTGGCATGAAAAATGCATCCTTCACACCTGAAAGTTCTCAATATTTTAGCAGCGCAAAAGAGGCCTTGATATGCATCTTAGGCCTGCAAAAATGTTGAAAACTTTAGAGGCCTAAAAAAGGGGTTTACAGGCATCTGAGACCCCCTAAAATCCAGAATATGTTGGTGGCCGAAAAAGAGTGTCAGAGAGCTCTGAATGTCCCAAAACCATTTGCAGGCTGAAAGGGGCATTAACCCGCATCCTAGACCACTGCATATCCCAAAAATATTTCTGGCACGAAAAATGCATCCGACAACCCTGAAAGTTCAGAATATGTTAGCGGCCCAAAAAAGGCCTTAAATGCATTTTAGGCCTGCAAAAATGTTGAAAATGTTTTGGAGTCCTAAAAAAGGGGTTTACAGGCATCCTAGACCCCCTAAAGTCCAGAATATGTTGGTGGGCCAAAAACGGTGTGAGAGAGCTCTGAATGTCCCAAAAACATTTGCAGTCTGAAAGGGGCATTAACCAGCATCCTAGACCCCTGAAATGCCCAAAAATATTTTTGGCCCAAAAAATGCATCCTACACCCCTGAGAGTTCCGAATATGTTAGCAGCCCAAAAAAGGCCTTAAAAGCATCTTAGGCCTGGAAAAATGTTGAAAACTTTATAGGCTCAAAAAAGGGGTTTACAGGCATCTTAGACCCCCCTAAAGTCCAGAATATGTTGGTGGGCCAAAAACGGTGTGAGAGAGCTCTGAATGTCCCAAAAACATTTGCAGCCTGAAAGGGGAATTAACCCACATCCTAGACCACTGAAATTCCCAAACATAGTGTTGGCATGAAAAATGCATCCTTCACACCTGAAAGTTCTCAATATTTTAGCAGCGCAAAAGAGGCCTTGATATGCATCTTAGGCCTGCAAAAATGTTGAAAACTTTAGAGGCCTAAAAAAGGGGTTTACAGGCATCTGAGACCCCCTAAAATCCAGAATATGTTGGTGGCCGAAAAAGAGTGTCAGAGAGCTCTGAATGTCCCAAAAACATTTGCAGGCTGAAAGGGGCATTAACCCGCATCCTAGACCACTGCATATCCCAAAAATATTTCTGGCACGAAAAATGCATCCGACAACCCTGAAAGTTCAGAATATGTTAGCGGCCCAAAAAAGGCCTTAAATGCATTTTAGGCCTGCAAAAATGTTGAAAATGTTTTGGAGTCCTAAAAAAGGGGTTTACAGGCATCCTAGACCCCCTAAAGTCCAGAATATGTTGGTGGGCCAAAAACGGTGTGAGAGAGCTCTGAATGTCCCAAAAACATTTGCAGTCTGAAAGGGGCATTAACCAGCATCCTAGACCCCTGAAATGCCCAAAAATATTTTTGGCCCAAAAAATGCATCCTACACCCCTGAGAGTTCCGAATATGTTAGCAGCCCAAAAAAGGCCTTAAAAGCATCTTAGGCCTGGAAAAATGTTGAAAACTTTATAGGCTCAAAAAAGGGGTTTACAGGCATCCTAGACCCCCTAAAGTCCAGAATATGTTGGTGGGCCAAAAACGGTGTGAGAGAGCTCTGAATGTCCCAAAAACGTTTGCAGTCTGAAAGCGGCATTAACCCGCATCCTAGACCCCTGAAATTCCCAAAAATATTTTTGGCCCAAAAAATGCATCCTACTCCCTGAAAGTTCAGAATATGTTAGCAGCCCAAAAAAGGCCTTAAAATGCATCTTAGGCCTGCAAAAATGTATAAAACTTTGGAGGCCCAAGAAAAAGGTTTAGAGGCATCGTAGACCCCCTACAATCCAGAAAATTTTGGTGCCACAAAAACTGTGCCAGAGAGCTCTGAATGTCCCAAAAACATTTGCAGTCTGAAAGGGGCATTAACCCGCATCCTAGGCCACTGAAATCCCAAAAATATTTTTGGCCCAAAAAATGCATCCTACCCCCTGAAAGTTCAGAATATGTTAGCCCAAAAAAGGCCTTAAAATGCATCTTAGGCCTGCAAAGATTCTGAAAACTTTGGAGGCCTAAAAAAGGGGTTTACAGGCATCCTAGACCCCCCTAAAGTCTCGAAAACGTTAGTGGCCGAAAAACAGTGTGAGAGATCTCTGAATGTCCCCAAAACATTTGCAGCCTGAAAAGGGCATTAACCTGCATCCTAGGCCACTGAAATCCCAAAAATATTTTTGGCACGAAAAATGCATCCAACACCCCTGAAAGTACAGAATATGTTAGCAGCCCAAAAAAGGCCTTAAATGCATTTTAGGCCTGCAAAAATGTTGAAAACTTTGGAGTCCTAAAAAAGGGGTTTACAGGCATCCTAAAGTCCAGAAAATGATGGTGGCCCAAAAACGGTGTGAGAGAGCTCTGATTGTCCCAAAAACATTTGCAGTCTGAAAGGGGCATTAACCCGCATCCTAGACCCCTGAAATGCCCAAAAATATTTTTGGCCCACAAAAATGCATCCTACACCCCTGAGAGTTCCAAATATGTTAGCAGCCCAAAAAAGGCCTTAAAAGCATCTTAGGCCTGGAAAAATGTTCAAAACTGTATAGGCTCAAAAAAGGGGTTTAAAGGCATCCCAGACCCCCTAAAGTCCAGAAAATGTTGGTGGCCCAAAAATGGTGTGAGAGAGCTCTGAATGTCCCAAAAACATTTGCAGTCTGAAAAGGGCATTAACCCGCATCCTAGGCCACTGAAATTTCCAAAAATATTTTTGGCACGAAAAATGCATCCACACCCCTGAAAGTACAGAATATGTTAGCAGCCCAAAAAAGGCCTTAAAATGCATTTTAGGCCTGCAAAAATGTTGAAAACTTTGGAGGCATAAAAAAGGGGTTTACAGGCATCCTAGACCCCCGAAAGTCCAGAATATGTTGGTGGCTGAAAAACGGTGTATGATAGCTCTGAATGTCCCAAAACATTTGCAGCCTGAAAGGGGCATTAACCCGCATCCTAGACCACTGAAATTCCCAAAAATATTATTGGCACGAAAAATGCATCCTACACCCCTGAAAGTTCAGAAAATGATGGCAGCCCAAAAAAGCCCTTAAAATGCATTTTAGGCCTGCAAAAATGTAGAAAACTTTGGAGGCATAAAAAAGGGGTTTACAGGCATCCTAGACCCCCGAAAGTCCAGAATATGTTGGTGGTCCAAAAACTGTGCGAGAGAGCTCTGAATGTCCCAAAAACATTTGCAGCCTGAAAGGGGAATTAACCCACATCATAGACCACTGAAATCCCCAAACATAGTGTTGGCATGAAAAATGCATCCTTCACACCTGAAAGTTCTGAATATTTTAGCAGCGCAAAAGAGGCCTTGATATGCATCTTAGGCCTGCAAAAATGTTGAAAACATTAGAGGCCTAAAAAAGGGGTTTACAGGCATCTGAGACCCCCTAAAATCCAGAATATGTTGGTGGCCGAAAAAGAGTGTCAGAGAGCTCTGAATGTCCCAAAAACATTTGCAGGCTGAAAGGGGCATTAACCCGCATCCTAGACCACTGAATATCCCAAAAATATTTCTGGCACGAAAAATGCATCAGACAACCCTGAAAGTTCAGAATATGTTAGCGGCCCAAAAAAGGCCTTAAATGCATTTTAGGCCTGCAAAAATGTTGAAAATGTTTTGGAGTCCTAAAAAAGGGGTTTACAGGCATCCTAGACCCCCTAAAGTCCAGAATATGTTGGTGGGCCAAAAACGGTGTGAGAGCTCTGAATGTCCCAAAAACATTTGCAGTCTGAAAGCGGCATTAACCCGCATCCTAGACCCCTGAAAATCCCAAAAATATTTTTGGTTCAAAAAATGCATCCTACCCCCTGAAAGTTCAGAATATGTTAGCAGCCCAAAAAAGGCCTTAAAAAGCATCTTAGGCCTGCAAAAATTTTGAAAACTTTGGAGGCCTAAAAAGGGGTTTACAGGCATCTTAGACCCCCCTAAAGTCCAGAATATGTTGGTGGTCCAAAAACTGTGCGAGAGAGCTCTGAATGTCCCAAAAACATTTGCAGCCTGAAAGGGGAATTAACCCACATCCTAGACCACTGAAATTCCCAAACATAGTGTTGGCATGAAAAATGCATCCTTCACACCTGAAAGTTCTGAATATTTTAGCAGCGCAAAAGAGGCCTTGATATGCATCTTAGGCCTGCAAAAATGTTGAAAACATTAGAGGCCTAAAAAAGGGGTTTACAGGCATCTGAGACCCCCTAAAATCCAGAATATGTTGGTGGCCGAAAAAGAGTGTCAGAGAGCTCTGAATGTCCCAAAACATTTGCAGGCTGAAAGGGGCATTAACCCGCATCCTAGACCACTGAATATCCCAAAAATATTTCTGGCACGAAAAATGCATCAGACAACCCTGAAAGTTCAGAATATGTTAGCGGCCCAAAAAAGGCCTTAAATGCATTTTAGGCCTGCAAAAATGTTGAAAATGTTTTGGAGTCCTAAAAAAGGGGTTTACAGGCATCCTAGACCCCCTAAAGTCCAGAATATGTTGGTGGGCCAAAAACGGTGTGAGAGCTCTGAATGTCCCAAAAACATTTGCAGTCTGAAAGCGGCATTAACCCGCATCCTAGACCCCTGAAAATCCCAAAAATATTTTTGGTCCAAAAAATGCATCCTACCCCCTGAAAGTTCAGAATATGTTAGCAGCCCAAAAAAGGCCTTAAAAAGCATCTTAGGCCTGCAAAAATTTTGAAAACTTTGGAGGCCTAATAAGGGGTTTACAGGCATCTTAGACCCCCCTAAAGTCCAGAATATGTTGGTGGTCCAGAAACTGTGCGAGAGAGCTCTGAATGTCCCAAAAACATTTGCAGCCTGAAAGGGGAATTAACCCACATCCTAGACCACTGAAATTCCCAAACATAGTGTTGGCATGAAAAATGCATCCTTCACACCTGAAAGTTCTCAATATTTTAGCAGCGCAAAAGAGGCCTTGATATGCATCTTAGGCCTGCAAAAATGTTGAAAACTTTAGAGGCCTAAAAAAGGGGTTTACAGGCATCTGAGACCCCCTAAAATCCAGAATATGTTGGTGGCCGAAAAAGAGTGTCAGAGAGCTCTGAATGTCCCAAAAACATTTGCAGGCTGAAAGGGGCATTAACCCGCATCCTAGACCACTGCATATCCCAAAAATATTTCTGGCACGAAAAATGCATCCGACAACCCTGAAAGTTCAGAATATGTTAGCGGCCCAAAAAAGGCCTTAAATGCATTTTAGGCCTGCAAAAATGTTGAAAATGTTTTGGAGTCCTAAAAAAGGGGTTTACAGGCATCCTAGACCCCCTAAAGTCCAGAATATGTTGGTGGGCCAAAAACGGTGTGAGAGAGCTCTGAATGTCCCAAAAACATTTGCAGTCTGAAAGGGGCATTAACCAGCATCCTAGACCCCTGAAATGCCCAAAAATATTTTTGGCCCAAAAAATGCATCCTACACCCCTGAGAGTTCCGAATATGTTAGCAGCCCAAAAAAGGCCTTAAAAGCATCTTAGGCCTGGAAAAATGTTGAAAACTTTATAGGCTCAAAAAAGGGGTTTACAGGCATCCTAGACCCCCTAAAGTCCAGAATATGTTGGTGGGCCAAAAACGGTGTGAGAGAGCTCTGAATGTCCCAAAAACATTTGCAGTCTGAAAGCGGCATTAACCCGCATCCTAGACCCCTGAAATTCCCAAAAATATTTTTGGCCCAAAAAATGCATCCTACTCCCTGAAAGTTCAGAATATGTTAGCAGCCCAAAAAAGGCCTTAAAATGCATCTTAGGCCTGCAAAAATGTATAAAACTTTGGAGGCCCAAAAAAAAGGTTTAGAGGCATCGTAGACCCCCTACAATCCAGAAAATTTTGGTGCCACAAAAACTGTGCCAGAGAGCTCTGAATGTCCCAAAAACATTTGCAGTCTGAAAGGGGCATTAACCCGCATCCTAGGCCACTGAAATCCCAAAAATATTTTTGGCCCAAAAAATGCATCCTACCCCCTGAAAGTTCAGAATATGTTAGCCCAAAAAAGGCCTTAAAATGCATCTTAGGCCTGCAAAGATTCTGAAAACTTTGGAGGCCTAAAAAAGGGGTTTACAGGCATCCTAGACCCCCCTAAAGTCTCGAAACGTTAGTGGCCGAAAAACAGTGTGAGAGATCTCTGAATGTCCCCAAAACATTTGCAGCCTGAAAAGGGCATTAACCTGCATCCTAGGCCACTGAAATCCCAAAAATATTTTTGGCACGAAAAATGCATCCAACACCCCTGAAAGTACAGAATATGTTAGCAGCCCAAAAAAGGCCTTAAATGCATTTTAGGCCTGCAAAAATGTTGAAAACTTTGGAGTCCTAAAAAAGGGGTTTACAGGCATCCTAAAGTCCAGAAAATGATGGTGGCCCAAAAACGGTGTGAGAGAGCTCTGATTGTCCCAAAAACATTTGCAGTCTGAAAGGGGCATTAACCCGCATCCTAGACCCCTGAAATGCCCAAAAATATTTTTGGCCCACAAAAATGCATCCTACACCCCTGAGAGTTCCAAATATGTTAGCAGCCCAAAAAAGGCCTTAAAAGCATCTTAGGCCTGGAAAAATGTTCAAAACTGTATAGGCTCAAAAAAGGGGTTTAAAGGCATCCCAGACCCCCTAAAGTCCAGAAAATGTTGGTGGCCCAAAAATGGTGTGAGAGAGCTCTGAATGTCCCAAAAACATGTGCAGTCTGAAAAGGGCATTAACCCGCATCCTAGGCCACTGAAATTTCCAAAAATATTTTTGGCACGAAAAATGCATCCACACCCCTGAAAGTACAGAATATGTTAGCAGCCCAAAAAAGGCCTTAAAATGCATTTTAGGCCTGCAAAAATGTTGAAAACTTTGGAGGCATAAAAAAGGGGTTTACAGGCATCCTAGACCCCCGAAAGTCCAGAATATGTTGGTGGCTTAAAAACGGTGTATGATAGCTCTGAATGTCCCAAAACATTTGCAGCCTGAAAGGGGCATTAACCCGCATCCTAGACCACTGAAATTCCCAAAAATATTATTGGCACGAAAAATGCATCCTACACCCCTGAAAGTTCAGAAAATGATGGCAGCCCAAAAAAGCCCTTAAAATGCATTTTAGGCCTGCAAAAATGTAGAAAACTTTGGAGGCATAAAAAAGGGGTTTACAGGCATCCTAGACCCCCGAAAGTCCAGAATATGTTGGTGGTCCAAAAACTGTGCGAGAGAGCTCTGAATGTCCCAAAAACATTTACAGCCTGAAAGGGGAATTAACCCACATCCTAGACCACTGAAATCCCCAAACATAGTGTTGGCATGAAAAATGCATCCTTCACACCTGAAAGTTCTGAATATTTTAGCAGCGCAAAAGAGGCCTTGATATGCATCTTAGGCCTGCAAAAATGTTGAAAACATTAGAGGCCTAAAAAAGGGGTTTACAGGCATCTGAGACCCCCTAAAATCCAGAATATGTTGGTGGCCGAAAAAGAGTGTCAGAGAGCTCTGAATGTCCCAAAAACATTTGCAGGCTGAAAGGGGCATTAACCCGCATCCTAGACCACTGAATATCCCAAAAATATTTCTGGCACGAAAAATGCATCAGACAACCCTGAAAGTTCAGAATATGTTAGCGGCCCAAAAAAGGCCTTAAATGCATTTTAGGCCTGCAAAAATGTTGAAAATGTTTTGGAGTCCTAAAAAAGGGGTTTACAGGCATCCTAGACCCCCTAAAGTCCAGAATATGTTGGTGGGCCAAAAACGGTGTGAGAGCTCTGAATGTCCCAAAAACATTTGCAGTCTGAAAGCGGCATTAACCCGCATCCTAGACCCCTGAAAATCCCAAAAATATTTTTGGTCCAAAAAATGCATCCTACCCCCTGAAAGTTCAGAATATGTTAGCAGCCCAAAAAAGGCCTTAAAAAGCATCTTAGGCCTGCAAAAATTTTGAAAACTTTGGAGGCCTAAAAAGGGGTTTACAGGCATCTTAGACCCCCCTAAAGTCCAGAATATGTTGGTGGTCCAAAAACTGTGCGAGAGAGCTCTGAATGTCCCAAAAACATTTGCAGCCTGAAAGGGGAATTAACCCACATCCTAGACCACTGAAATTCCCAAACATAGTGTTGGCATGAAAAATGCATCCTTCACACCTGAAAGTTCTCAATATTTTAGCAGCGCAAAAGAGGCCTTGATATGCATCTTAGGCCTGCAAAAATGTTGAAAACTTTAGAGGCCTAAAAAAGGGGTTTACAGGCATCTGAGACCCCCTAAAATCCAGAATATGTTGGTGGCCGAAAAAGAGTGTCAGAGAGCTCTGAATGTCCCAAAAACATTTGCAGGCTGAAAGGGGCATTAACCCGCATCCTAGACCACTGCATATCCCAAAAATATTTCTGGCACGAAAAATGCATCCGACAACCCTGAAAGTTCAGAATATGTTAGCGGCCCAAAAAAGGCCTTAAATGCATTTTAGGCCTGCAAAAATGTTGAAAATGTTTTGGAGTCCTAAAAAAGGGGTTTACAGGCATCCTAGACCCCCTAAAGTCCAGAATATGTTGGTGGGCCAAAAACGGTGTGAGAGAGCTCTGAATGTCCCAAAAACATTTGCAGTCTGAAAGGGGCATTAACCAGCATCCTAGACCCCTGAAATGCCCAAAAATATTTTTGGCCCAAAAAATGCATCCTACACCCCTGAGAGTTCCGAATATGTTAGCAGCCCAAAAAAGGCCTTAAAAGCATCTTAGGCCTGGAAAAATGTTGAAAACTTTATAGGCTCAAAAAAGGGGTTTACAGGCATCCTAGACCCCCTAAAGTCCAGAATATGTTGGTGGGCCAAAAACGGTGTGAGAGAGCTCTGAATGTCCCAAAAACATTTGCAGTCTGAAAGCGGCATTAACCCGCATCCTAGACCCCTGAAATTCCCAAAAATATTTTTGGCCCAAAAAATGCATCCTACTCCCTGAAAGTTCAGAATATGTTAGCAGCCCAAAAAAGGCCTTAAAATGCATCTTAGGCCTGCAAAAATGTATAAAACTTTGGAGGCCCAAAAAAAAGGTTTAGAGGCATCGTAGACCCCCTACAATCCAGAAAATTTTGGTGCCACAAAAACTGTGCCAGAGAGCTCTGAATGTCCCAAAAACATTTGCAGTCTGAAAGGGGCATTAACCCGCATCCTAGGCCACTGAAATCCCAAAAATATTTTTGGCCCAAAAAATGCATCCTACCCCCTGAAAGTTCAGAATATGTTAGCCCAAAAAAGGCCTTAAAATGCATCTTAGGCCTGCAAAGATTCTGAAAACTTTGGAGGCCTAAAAAAGGGGTTTACAGGCATCCTAGACCCCCCTAAAGTCTCGAAAACGTTAGTGGCCGAAAAACAGTGTGAGAGATCTCTGAATGTCCCCAAAACATTTGCAGCCTGAAAAGGGCATTAACCTGCATCCTAGGCCACTGAAATCCCAAAAATATTTGTGGCACGAAAAATGCATCCAACACCCCTGAAAGTACAGAATATGTTAGCAGCCCAAAAAAGGCCTTAAATGCATTTTAGGCCTGCAAAAATGTTGAAAACTTTGGAGTCCTAAAAAAGGGGTTTACAGGCATCCTAAAGTCCAGAAAATGATGGTGGCCCAAAAACGGTGTGAGAGAGCTCTGATTGTCCCAAAAACATTTGCAGTCTGAAAGGGGCATTAACCCGCATCCTAGACCCCTGAAATGGCCAAAAATATTTTTGGCCCACAAAAATGCATCCTACACCCCTGAGAGTTCCAAATATGTTAGCAGCCCAAAAAAGGCCTTAAAAGCATCTTAGGCCTGGAAAAATGTTCAAAACTGTATAGGCTCAAAAAAGGGGTTTAAAGGCATCCCAGACCCCCTAAAGTCCAGAAAATGTTGGTGGCCCAAAAATGGTGTGAGAGAGCTCTGAATGTCCCAAAAACATTTGCAGTCTGAAAAGGGCATTAACCCGCATCCTAGGCCACTGAAATTTCCAAAAATATTTTTGGCACGAAAAATGCATCCACACCCCTGAAAGTACAGAATATGTTAGCAGCCCAAAAAAGGCCTTAAAATGCATTTTAGGCCTGCAAAAATGTTGAAAACTTTGGAGGCATAAAAAAGGGGTTTACAGGCATCCTAGACCCCCGAAAGTCCAGAATATGTTGGTGGCTGAAAAACGGTGTATGATAGCTCTGAATGTCCCAAAACATTTGCAGCCTGAAAGGGGCATTAACCCGCATCCTAGACCACTGAAATTCCCAAAAATATTATTGGCACGAAAAATGCATCCTACACCCCTGAAAGTTCAGAAAATGATGGCAGCCCAAAAAAGCCCTTAAAATGCATTTTAGGCCTGCAAAAATGTAGAAAACTTTGGAGGCATAAAAAAGGGGTTTACAGGCATCCTAGACCCCCGAAAGTCCAGAATATGTTGGTGGTCCAAAAACTGTGCGAGAGAGCTCTGAATGTCCCAAAAACATTTACAGCCTGAAAGGGGAATTAACCCACATCCTAGACCACTGAAATCCCCAAACATAGTGTTGGCATGAAAAATGCATCCTTCACACCTGAAAGTTCTGAATATTTTAGCAGCGCAAAAGAGGCCTTGATATGCATCTTAGGCCTACAAAAATGTTGAAAACATTAGAGGCCTAAAAAAGGGGTTTACAGGCATCTGAGACCCCCTAAAATCCAGAATATGTTGGTGGCCGAAAAAGAGTGTCAGAGAGCTCTGAATGTCCCAAAAACATTTGCAGGCTGAAAGGGGCATTAACCCGCATCCTAGACCACTGAATATCCCAAAAATATTTCTGGCACGAAAAATGCATCAGACAACCCTGAAAGTTCAGAATATGTTAGCGGCCCAAAAAAGGCCTTAAATGCATTTTAGGCCTGCAAAAATGTTGAAAATGTTTTGGAGTCCTAAAAAAGGGGTTTACAGGCATCCTAGACCCCCTAAAGTCCAGAATATGTTGGTGGGCCAAAAACGGTGTGAGAGCTCTGAATGTCCCAAAAACATTTGCAGTCTGAAAGCGGCATTAACCCGCATCCTAGACCCCTGAAAATCCCAAAAATATTTTTGGTCCAAAAAATGCATCCTACCCCCTGAAAGTTCAGAATATGTTAGCAGCCCAAAAAAGGCCTTAAAAAGCATCTTAGGCCTGCAAAAATTTTGAAAACTTTGGAGGCCTAAAAAGGGGTTTACAGGCATCTTAGACCCCCCTAAAGTCCAGAATATGTTGGTGGTCCAAAAACTGTGCGAGAGAGCTCTGAATGTCCCAAAAACATTTGCAGCCTGAAAGGGGAATTAACCCACATCCTAGACCACTGAAATTCCCAAACATAGTGTTGGCATGAAAAATGCATCCTTCACACCTGAAAGTTCTCAATATTTTAGCAGCGCAAAAGAGGCCTTGATATGCATCTTAGGCCTGCAAAAATGTTGAAAACTTTAGAGGCCTAAAAAAGGGGTTTACAGGCATCTGAGACCCCCTAAAATCCAGAATATGTTGGTGGCCGAAAAAGAGTGTCAGAGAGCTCTGAATGTCCCAAAAACATTTGCAGGCTGAAAGGGGCATTAACCCGCATCCTAGACCACTGCATATCCCAAAAATATTTCTGGCACGAAAAATGCATCCGACAACCCTGAAAGTTCAGAATATGTTAGCGGCCCAAAAAAGGCCTTAAATGCATTTTAGGCCTGCAAAAATGTTGAAAATATTTTGGAGTCCTAAAAAAGGGGTTTACAGGCATCCTAGACCCCCTAAAGTCCAGAATATGTTGGTGGGCCAAAAACGGTGTGAGAGAGCTCTGAATGTCCCAAAAACATTTGCAGTCTGAAAGGGGCATTAACCAGCATCCTAGACCCCTGAAATGCCCAAAAATATTTTTGGCCCAAAAAATGCATCCTACACCCCTGAGAGTTCCGAATATGTTAGCAGCCCAAAAAAGGCCTTAAAAGCATCTTAGGCCTGGAAAAATGTTGAAAACTTTATAGGCTCAAAAAAGGGGTTTACAGGCATCCTAGACCCCCTAAAGTCCAGAATATGTTGGTGGGCCAAAAACGGTGTGAGAGAGCTCTGAATGTCCCAAAAACATTTGCAGTCTGAAAGCGGCATTAACCCGCATCCTAGACCCCTGAAATTCCCAAAAATATTTTTGGCCCAAAAAATGCATCCTACTCCCTGAAAGTTCAGAATATGTTAGCAGCCCAAAAAAGGCCTTAAAATGCATCTTAGGCCTGCAAAAATGTATAAAACTTTGGAGGCCCAAAAAAAAGGTTTAGAGGCATCGTAGACCCCCTACAATCCAGAAAATTTTGGTGCCACAAAAACTGTGCCAGAGAGCTCTGAATGTCCCAAAAACATTTGCAGTCTGAAAGGGGCATTAACCCGCATCCTAGGCCACTGAAATCCCAAAAATATTTTTGGCCCAAAAAATGCATCCTACCCCCTGAAAGTTCAGAATATGTTAGCCCAAAAAAGGCCTTAAAATGCATCTTAGGCCTGCAAAGATTCTGAAAACTTTGGAGGCCTAAAAAAGGGGTTTACAGGCATCCTAGACCCCCCTAAAGTCTCGAAAACGTTAGTGGCCGAAAAACAGTGTGAGAGATCTCTGAATGTCCCCAAAACATTTGCAGCCTGAAAAGGGCATTAACCTGCATCCTAGGCCACTGAAATCCCAAAAATATTTTTGGCACGAAAAATGCATCCAACACCCCTGAAAGTACAGAATATGTTAGCAGCCCAAAAAAGGCCTTAAATGCATTTTAGGCCTGCAAAAATGTTGAAAACTTTGGAGTCCTAAAAAAGGGGTTTACAGGCATCCTAAAGTCCAGAAAATGATGGTGGCCCAAAAACGGTGTGAGAGAGCTCTGATTGTCCCAAAAACATTTGCAGTCTGAAAGGGGCATTAACCCGCATCCTAGACCCCTGAAATGCCCAAAAATATTTTTGGCCCACAAAAATGCATCCTACACCCCTGAGAGTTCCAAATATGTTAGCAGCCCAAAAAAGGCCTTAAAAGCATCTTAGGCCTGGAAAAATGTTCAAAACTGTATAGGCTCAAAAAAGGGGTTTAAAGGCATCCCAGACCCCCTAAAGTCCAGAAAATGTTGGTGGCCCAAAAATGGTGTGAGAGAGCTCTGAATGTCCCAAAAACATTTGCAGTCTGAAAAGGGCATTAACCCGCATCCTAGGCCACTGAAATTTCCAAAAATATTTTTGGCACGAAAAATGCATCCACACCCCTGAAAGTACAGAATATGTTAGCAGCCCAAAAAAGGCCTTAAAATGCATTTTAGGCCTGCAAAAATGTTGAAAACTTTGGAGGCATAAAAAAGGGGTTTACAGGCATCCTAGACCCCCGAAAGTCCAGAATATGTTGGTGGCTGAAAAACGGTGTATGATAGCTCTGAATGTCCCAAAACATTTGCAGCCTGAAAGGGGCATTAACCCGCATCCTAGACCACTGAAATTCCCAAAAATATTATTGGCACGAAAAATGCATCCTACACCCCTGAAAGTTCAGAAAATGATGGCAGCCCAAAAAAGCCCTTAAAATGCATTTTAGGCCTGCAAAAATGTAGAAAACTTTGGAGGCATAAAAAAGGGGTTTACAGGCATCCTAGACCCCCGAAAGTCCAGAATATGTTGGTGGTCCAAAAACTGTGCGAGAGAGCTCTGAATGTCCCAAAAACATTTACAGCCTGAAAGGGGAATTAACCCACATCCTAGACCACTGAAATCCCCAAACATAGTGTTGGCATGAAAAATGCATCCTTCACACCTGAAAGTTCTGAATATTTTAGCAGCGCAAAAGAGGCCTTGATATGCATCTTAGGCCTGCAAAAATGTTGAAAACATTAGAGGCCTAAAAAAGGGGTTTACAGGCATCTGAGACCCCCTAAAATCCAGAATATGTTGGTGGCCGAAAAAGAGTGTCAGAGAGCTCTGAATGTCCCAAAAACATTTGCAGGCTGAAAGGGGCATTAACCCGCATCCTAGACCACTGAATATCCCAAAAATATTTCTGGCACGAAAAATGCATCAGACAACCCTGAAAGTTCAGAATATGTTAGCGGCCCAAAAAAGGCCTTAAATGCATTTTAGGCCTGCAAAAATGTTGAAAATGTTTTGGAGTCCTAAAAAAGGGGTTTACAGGCATCCTAGACCCCCTAAAGTCCAGAATATGTTGGTGGGCCAAAAACGGTGTGAGAGCTCTGAATGTCCCAAAAACATTTGCAGTCTGAAAGCAGCATTAACCCGCATCCTAGACCCCTGAAAATCCCAAAAATATTTTTGGTCCAAAAAATGCATCCTACCCCCTGAAAGTTCAGAATATGTCAGCAGCCCAAAAAAGGCCTTAAAAAGCATCTTAGGCCTGCAAAAATTTTGAAAACTTTGGAGGCCTAAAAAGGGGTTTACAGGCATCTTAAACCCCCCTAAAGTCCAGAATATGTTGGTGGTCCAAAAACTGTGCGAGAGAGCTCTGAATGTCCCAAAAACATTTGCAACCTGAAAGGGGAATTAACCCACATCCTAGACCACTGAAATTCCCAAACATAGTGTTGGCATGAAAAATGCATCCTTCACACCTGAAAGTTCTCAATATTTTAGCAGCGCAAAAGAGGCCTTGATATGCATCTTAGGCCTGCAAAAATGTTGAAAACTTTAGAGGCCTAAAAAAGTGGTTTACAGGCATCTGAGACCCCCTAAAATCCAGAATATGTTGGTGGCCGAAAAAGAGTGTCAGAGAGCTCTGAATGTCCCAAAAACATTTGCAGGCTGAAAGGGGCATTAACCCGCACCCTAGACCACTGCATATCCCAAAAATATTTCTGGCACGAAAAATGCATCCGACAACCCTGAAAGTTCAGAATATGTTAGCGGCCCAAAAAAGGCCTTAAATGCATTTTAGGCCTGCAAAAATGTTGAAAATATTTTGGAGTCCTAAAAAAGGGGTTTACAGGCATCCTAGACCCCCTAAAGTCCAGAATATGTTGGTGGGCCAAAAACGGTGTGAGAGAGCTCTGAATGTCCCAAAAACATTTGCAGTCTGAAAGGGGCATTAACCAGCATCCTAGACCCCTGAAATGCCCAAAAATATTTTTGGCCCAAAAAATGCATCCTACACCCCTGAGAGTTCCGAATATGTTAGCAGCCCAAAAAAGGCCTTAAAAGCATCTTAGGCCTGGAAAAATGTTGAAAACTTTATAGGCTCAAAAAAGGGGTTTACAGGCATCCTAGACCCCCTAAAGTCCAGAATATGTTGGTGGGCCAAAAACGGTGTGAGAGAGCTCTGAATGTCCCAAAAACATTTGCAGTCTGAAAGCGGCATTAACCCGCATCCTAGACCCCTGAAATTCCCAAAAATATTTTTGGCCCAAAAAATGCATCCTACTCCCTGAAAGTTCAGAATATGTTAGCAGCCCAAAAAAGGCCTTAAAATGCATCTTAGGCCTGCAAAAATGTATAAAACTTTGGAGGCCCAAAAAAAAGGTTTAGAGGCATCGTAGACCCCCTACAATCCAGAAAATTTTGGTGCCACAAAAACTGTGCCAGAGAGCTCTGAATGTCCCAAAAACATTTGCAGTCTGAAAGGGGCATTAACCCGCATCCTAGGCCACTGAAATCCCAAAAATATTTTTGGCCCAAAAAATGCATCCTACCCCCTGAAAGTTCAGAATATGTTAGCCCAAAAAAGGCCTTAAAATGCATCTTAGGCCTGCAAAGATTCTGAAAACTTTGGAGGCCTAAAAAAGGGGTTTACAGGCATCCTAGACCCCCCTAAAGTCTCGAAAACGTTAGTGGCCGAAAAACAGTGTGAGAGATCTCTGAATGTCCCCAAAACATTTGCAGCCTGAAAAGGGCATTAACCTGCATCCTAGGCCACTGAAATCCCAAAAATATTTTTGGCACGAAAAATGCATCCAACACCCCTGAAAGTACAGAATATGTTAGCAGCCCAAAAAAGGCCTTAAATGCATTTTAGGCCTGCAAAAATGTTGAAAACTTTGGAGTCCTAAAAAAGGGGTTTACAGGCATCCTAAAGTCCAGAAAATGATGGTGGCCCAAAAACGGTGTGAGAGAGCTCTGATTGTCCCAAAAACATTTGCAGTCTGAAAGGGGCATTAACCCGCATCCTAGACCCCTGAAATGCCCAAAAATATTTTTGGCCCACAAAAATGCATCCTACACCCCTGAGAGTTCCAAATATGTTAGCAGCCCAAAAAAGGCCTTAAAAGCATCTTAGGCCTGGAAAAATGTTCAAAACTGTATAGGCTCAAAAAAGGGGTTTAAAGGCATCCCAGACCCCCTAAAGTCCAGAAAATGTTGGTGGCCCAAAAATGGTGTGAGAGAGCTCTGAATGTCCCAAAAACATTTGCAGTCTGAAAAGGGCATTAACCCGCATCCTAGGCCACTGAAATTTCCAAAAATATTTTTGGCACGAAAAATGCATCCACACCCCTGAAAGTACAGAATATGTTAGCAGCCCAAAAAAGGCCTTAAAATGCATTTTAGGCCTGCAAAAATGTTGAAAACTTTGGAGGCATAAAAAAGGGGTTTACAGGCATCCTAGACCCCCGAAAGTCCAGAATATGTTGGTGGCTGAAAAACGGTGTATGATAGCTCTGAATGTCCCAAAACATTTGCAGCCTGAAAGGGGCATTAACCCGCATCCTAGACCACTGAAATTCCCAAAAATATTATTGGCACGAAAAATGCATCCTACACCCCTGAAAGTTCAGAAAATGATGGCAGCCCAAAAAAGCCCTTAAAATGCATTTTAGGCCTGCAAAAATGTAGAAAACTTTGGAGGCATAAAAAAGGGGTTTACAGGCATCCTAGACCCCCGAAAGTCCAGAATATGTTGGTGGTCCAAAAACTGTGCGAGAGAGCTCTGAATGTCCCAAAAACATTTGCAGCCTGAAAGGGGAATTAACCCACATCCTAGACCACTGAAATTCCCAAACATAGTGTTGGCATGAAAAATGCATCCTTCACACCTGAAAGTTCTCAATATTTTAGCAGCGCAAAAGAGGCCTTGATATGCATCTTAGGCCTGCATAAATGTTGAAAACTTTAGAGGCCTAAAAAAGGGGTTTACAGGCATCTGAGACCCCCTAAAATCCAGAATATGTTGGTGGCCGAAAAAGAGTGTCAGAGAGCTCTGAATGTCCCAAAAACATTTGCAGGCTGAAAGGGGCATTAACCCGCATCCTAGACCACTGCATATCCCAAAAATATTTCTGGCACGAAAAATGCATCCGACAACCCTGAAAGTTCAGAATATGTTAGCGGCCCAAAAAAGGTTTAAATGCATTTTAGGCCTGCAAAAATGTTGAAAATGTTTTGGAGTCCTAAAAAAGGGGTTTACAGGCATCCTAGACCCCCTAAAGTCCAGAATATGTTGGTGGGCCAAAAACGGTGTGAGAGAGCTCTGAATGTCCCAAAAACATTTGCAGTCTGAAAGCGGCATTAACCCGCATCCTAGACCCCTGAAATTCCCAAAAATATTTTTGGTCCAAAAAATGCATCCTACCCCCTGAAAGTTCAGAATATGTTAGCAGCCCAAATAAGGCCTTAAAATGCATCTTAGGCCTGCAAAAATTGTGAAAACTTTGGAGGCTTAAAAAGGGGTTTACAGGCATCCTAGACCCCCCTAAAGTCCAGAAAATGTTGGTGGTCCAAAAACTGTGCGAGAGAGCTCTGAATGTCCCAAAAACATTTGCAGCCTGAAAGGGGAATTAACCCACATCCTAGACCACTGAAATTCCCAAAGATAGTGTTGGCATGAAAAATGCATCCTAAACCCCTGAAAGTTCAGAAAATGATGGCAGCCCAAAAAGCCTTTAAAATGCATTTTAGGCATGCAAAAATGTAGAAAAGGCCCAAAAAAGTGGTTTACAGGCATCGTAGACCCCCTAAAGTCCAGAAACTTTTGGTGGACCAAAAACTGTGCGAGAGAGCTCTGAATGTCCCAAAAACATTTTCAGCCTGAAAGGGGAATTAACCCACATCCTAGACTACTGAAATCCCAAACATAGTGTTGGCATGAAAAATGCATCCTTCACACCTGAAAGTTCTGAATATTTTAGCAGCGCAAAAGAGGCCTTGATATGCATCTTAGGCCTGCAAAAATGTTGAAAACTTTGGAGTCCTAAAAAAGGGGTTTACAGGCATCCTAGACCCCATAAAGTCCAGAAAATGTTGGTTGCCCAAAAACGGTGTCAGAGAGCTCTGAATGTCCCAAAACATGTGCAGCCTGAAAGGGACATTAACCCGCATCCTAGGCCACTGAAATTCCCAAAAATATTTTTGGCACGAAAAATGCATCCTACACCCCTGAGAGTTCCGAATATGTTAGCAGCCCAAAAAAGGCCTTAAAAGCATCTTAGGCCTGGAAAAAGTTCAAAACTTTATAGGCTCAAAAAAGGGGTTTACAGGCATCCTAGACCCCCTAAAGTCCAGAAAATGTTGGTGGCCGAAAAACAGTGTGAGAGATCTCTGAATGTCCCAAAAACATTTGCAGCCTGGAAGGGGAATTAACCCGCATCCTAGATCACTGACATTCCCAAAAATATTTCTGGCACGAAAAATGCATCCCACACCCCTGAAAGTTCAGAAAATGATGGCAGCCCAAAAAAGCCCTTAAAATGCATTTTAGGCCTGCAAAAATGAAGAAAACTTTGGAGAACCAAAAAAGTGGTTTACAGACATCGTAGACCCCCTAAAGTCCAGAGAATTTTGGTGGACCAAAAACTGTGCAAGAGAGCTCTGAATGTCCCAAAAACATTTGCAGCCTGAAAGGGGAATTAACCCTCATCCTAGACCACTGAAGTTCCCAAACATATTGTTGGCATGAAAAATGCATCCTTCACACCTGAAAGTTCTGAATATTTTAGCAGCGCAAAAGAGGCCTTACATGCATTTTAGGCCTGCAAAAATGTTGAAAACTTTGGAGTCCTAAAAAAGGGGTTTACAGGCATCCTAGACCCCCTAAAGTCCAGAAAATGATGGTGGCCCAAAAACGGTGTGAAAGAGCTCTGAATGTCCCAAAAACATTTGCAGTCTGAAAGGGGCATTAACCAGCATCCTAGACCCCTGAAATGCCCAAAAATATTTTTGGCCCAAAAAATGCATCCTACACCCCTGATAGTTCCGAATATGTTAGCAGCCCAAAAAAGGCCTTAAAAGCATCTTAGGCCTGGAAAAATGTTGAAAACTTTATAGGCTCAAAAAAGGGGTTTACAGGCATCCTAGACCCCCTAAAGTCCAGAATATGTTGGTGGGCCAAAAACGGTGTGAGAGAGCTCTGAATGTCCCAAAAACATTTGCAGTCTGAAAGCGGCATTAACCCGCATCCTAGACCCCTGAAATTCCCAAAAATATTTTTGGCCCAAAAAATGCATCCTACTCCCTGAAAGTTCAGAATATGTTAGCAGCCCAAAAAAGGCCTTAAAATGAATCTTAGGCCTGCAAAAATGTATAAAACTTTGGAGGCCCAAAAAAAAGGTTTAGAGGCATCGTAGACCCCCTACAATCCAGAAAACTTTGGTGCCACAAAAACTGTGCCAGAGAGCTCTGAATGTCCCAAAAACATTTGCAGTCTGAAAGGGGCATTAACCCGCATCCTAGGCCACTGAAATCCCAAAAATATTTTTGGCCCAAAAAATGCATCCTACCCCCTGAAAGTTCAGAATATGTTAGCCCAAAAAAGGCCTTAAAATGCATCTTAGGCCTGCAAAGATTCTGAAAACTTTGGAGGCCTAAAAAAGGGGTTTACAGGCATCCTAGACCCCCCTAAAGTCTCGAAAACGTTAGTGGCCGAAAAACAGTGTGAGAGATCTCTGAATGTCCCCAAAACATTTGCAGCCTGAAAAGGGCATTAACCTGCATCCTAGGCCACTGAAATCCCAAAAATATTTTTGGCACGAAAAATGCATCCAACACCCCTGAAAGTACAGAATATGTTAGCAGCCCAAAAAAGGCCTTAAATGCATTTTAGGCCTGCAAAAATGTTGAAAACTTTGGAGTCCTAAAAAAGGGGTTTACAGGCATCCTAAAGTCCAGAAAATGATGGTGGCCCAAAAACGGTGTGAGAGAGCTCTGATTGTCCCAAAAACATTTGCAGTCTGAAAGGGGCATTAACCCGCATCCTAGACCCCTGAAATGCCCAAAAATATTTTTGGCCCACAAAAATGCATCCTACACCCCTGAGAGTTCCAAATATGTTAGCAGCCCAAAAAAGGCCTTAAAAGCATCTTAGGCCTGGAAAAATGTTCAAAACTGTATAGGCTCAAAAAAGGGGTTTAAAGGCATCCCAGACCCCCTAAAGTCCAGAAAATGTTGGTGGCCCAAAAATGGTGTGAGAGAGCTCTGAATGTCCCAAAAACATTTGCAGTCTGAAAAGGGCATTAACCCGCATCCTAGGCCACTGAAATTTCCAAAAATATTTTTGGCACGAAAAATGCATCCACACCCCTGAAAGTACAGAATATGTTAGCAGCCCAAAAAAGGCCTTAAAATGCATTTTAGGCCTGCAAAAATGTTGAAAACTTTGGAGGCATAAAAAAGGGGTTTACAGGCATCCTAGACCCCCGAAAGTCCAGAATATGTTGGTGGCTGAAAAACGGTGTATGATAGCTCTGAATGTCCCAAAACATTTGCAGCCTGAAAGGGGCATTAACCCGCATCCTAGACCACTGAAATTCCCAAAAATATTATTGGCACGAAAAATGCATCCTACACCCCTGAAAGTTCAGAAAATGATGGCAGCCCAAAAAAGCCCTTAAAATGCATTTTAGGCCTGCAAAAATGTAGAAAACTTTGGAGGCATAAAAAAGGGGTTTACAGGCATCCTAGACCCCCGAAAGTCCAGAATATGTTGGTGGTCCAAAAACTGTGCGAGAGAGCTCTGAATGTCCCAAAAACATTTGCAGCCTGAAAGGGGAATTAACCCACATCCTAGACCACTGAAATCCCCAAACATAGTGTTGGCATGAAAAATGCATCCTTCACACCTGAAAGTTCTGAATATTTTAGCAGCGCAAAAGAGGCCTTGATATGCATCTTAGGCCTGCAAAAATGTTGAAAACATTAGAGGCCTAAAAAAGGGGTTTACAGGCATCTGAGACCCCCTAAAATCCAGAATATGTTGGTGGCCGAAAAAGAGTGTCAGAGAGCTCTGATTGTCCCAAAAACATTTGCAGTCTGAAAGGGGCATTAACCCGCATCCTAGACCCCTGAAATGCCCAAAAATATTTTTGGCCCACAAAAATGCATCCTACACCCCTGAGAGTTCCAAATATGTTAGCAGCCCAAAAAAGGCCTTAAAAGCATCTTAGGCCTGGAAAAATGTTCAAAACTGTATAGGCTCAAAAAAGGGGTTTAAAGGCATCCCAGACCCCCTAAAGTCCAGAAAATGTTGGTGGCCCAAAAATGGTGTGAGAGAGCTCTGAATGTCCCAAAAACATTTGCAGTCTGAAAAGGGCATTAACCCGCATCCTAGGCCACTGAAATTTCCAAAAATATTTTTGGCACGAAAAATGCATCCACACCCCTGAAAGTACAGAATATGTTAGCAGCCCAAAAAAGGCCTTAAAATGCATTTTAGGCCTGCAAAAATGTTGAAAACTTTGGAGGCATAAAAAAGGGGTTTACAGGCATCCTAGACCCCCGAAAGTCCAGAATATGTTGGTGGCTGAAAAACGGTGTATGATAGCTCTGAATGTCCCAAAACATTTGCAGCCTGAAAGGGGCATTAACCCGCATCCTAGACCACTGAAATTCCCAAAAATATTATTGGCACGAAAAATGCATCCTACACCCCTGAAAGTTCAGAAAATGATGGCAGCCCAAAAAAGCCCTTAAAATGCATTTTAGGCCTGCAAAAATGTAGAAAACTTTGGAGGCATAAAAAAGGGGTTTACAGGCATCCTAGACCCCCGAAAGTCCAGAATATGTTGGTGGTCCAAAAACTGTGCGAGAGAGCTCTGAATGTCCCAAAAACATTTGCAGCCTGAAAGGGGAATTAACCCACATCCTAGACCACTGAAATCCCCAAACATAGTGTTGGCATGAAAAATGCATCCTTCACACCTGAAAGTTCTGAATATTTTAGCAGCGCAAAAGAGGCCTTGATATGCATCTTAGGCCTGCAAAAATGTTGAAAACATTAGAGGCCTAAAAAAGGGGTTTACAGGCATCTGAGACCCCCTAAAATCCAGAATATGTTGGTGGCCGAAAAAGAGTGTCAGAGAGCTCTGAATGTCCCAAAAACATTTGCAGGCTGAAAGGGGCATTAACCCGCATCCTAGACCACTGAATATCCCAAAAATATTTCTGGCACGAAAAATGCATCAGACAACCCTGAAAGTTCAGAATATGTTAGCGGCCCAAAAAAGGCCTTAAATGCATTTTAGGCCTGCAAAAATGTTGAAAATGTTTTGGAGTCCTAAAAAAGGGGTTTACAGGCATCCTAGACCCCCTAAAGTCCAGAATATGTTGGTGGGCCAAAAACGGTGTGAGAGCTCTGAATGTCCCAAAAACATTTGCAGTCTGAAAGCGGCATTAACCCGCATCCTAGACCCCTGAAAATCCCAAAAATATTTTTGGTCCAAAAAATGCATCCTACCCCCTGAAAGTTCAGAATATGTTAGCAGCCCAAAAAAGGCCTTAAAAAGCATCTTAGGCCTGCAAAAATTTTGAAAACTTTGGAGGCCTAAAAAGGGGTTTACAGGCATCTTAGACCCCCCTAAAGTCCAGAATATGTTGGTGGTCCAAAAACTGTGCGAGAGAGCTCTGAATGTCCCAAAAACATTTGCAGGCTGAAAGGGGAATTAACCCGCATCCTAGACCACTGCATATCCCAAAAATATTTCTGGCACGAAAAATGCATCCGACAACCCTGAAAGTTCAGAATATGTTAGCGGCCCAAAAAAGGCCTTAAATGCATTTTAGGCCTGCAAAAATGTTGAAAATGTTTTGGAGTCCTAAAAAAGGGGTTTACAGGCATCCTAGACCCCCTAAAGTCCAGAATATGTTGGTGGGCCAAAAACGGTGTGAGAGAGCTCTGAATGTCCCAAAAACATTTGCAGTCTGAAAGCGGCATTAACCCGCATCCTAGACCCCTGAAATTCCCAAAAATATTTTTGGTCCAAAAAATGCATCCTACCCCCTGAAAGTTCAGAATATGTTAGCAGCCCAAATAAGGCCTTAAAATGCATCTTAGGCCTGCAACAATTTTGAAAACTTTGGAGGCCTAAAAAGGGGTTTACAGGCATCCTAGACCCCCCTAAAGTCCAGAAAATGTTGGTGGTCCAAAAACTGTGCGAGAGAGCTCTGAATGTCCCAAAAACATTTGCAGCCTGAAAGGGGAATTAACCCACATCCTAGACCACTGAAATTCCCAAACATAGTGTTGGCATGAAAAATGCATCCTAAACCCCTGAAAGTTCAGAAAATGATGGCAGCCCAAAAAGCCTTTAAAATGCATTTTAGGCATGCAAAAATGTAGAAACGGCCCAAAAAAGTGGTTTACAGGCATCGTAGACCCCCTAAAGTCCAGAAACTTTTGGTGGACCAAAAACTGTGCGAGAGAGCTCTGAATGTCCCAAAAACATTTTCAGCCTGAAAGGGGAAATAACCCACATCCTAGACTACTGAAATCCCAAACATAGTGTTGGCATGAAAAATGCATCCTTCACACCTGAAAGTTCTGAATATTTTAGCAGCGCAAAAGAGGCCTTGATATGCATCTTAGGCCTGCAAAAATGTTGAAAACTTTGGAGGCCTAAAAAAGGGGTTTACAGGCATCCGAGACCCCCTAAAATCCAGAATATGTTGGTGGCCGAAAAAGAGTGTCAGAGAGCTCTGAATTCCCAAAAACATTTGCAGCCTTAAAGGTGCATTATCCCGCATCCTAGACCACTGAATATCCCAAAAATATTTCTGGCACGAAAAATGCATCCGACAACCCTGAAAGTTCAGAATATGTTAGCGGCCCAAAAAAGGCCTTAAATGCATTTTAGGCCAGCAAAAATGTTGAAAACTTTGGAGTCCTAAAAAAGGATTTTACAGGCATCCTAGACCCCCTAAAGTCCAGAAAATGTTGGTTGCCCAAAAACGGTGTCAGAGAGCTCTGAATGTCCCAAAAACATGTGCAGCCTGAAAGGGGCATTAACCCGCATCCTAGGCCACTGAAATTCCCAAAAATATTTTTGTCCCAAAAAATGCATCCTACCCCCTGAAAGTTCAGAATATGTTAGCAGCCCAAAAATTGCCTTAAAATGCATCTTAGGCCTGAAAAAATTTTGAAAACTTTGGAGGCCAAAAAAGGGCTTTACACGCATCCTAGACCCCCCTAAAGTCCAGAAAATGTTGGTGGCCTAAAAACAGTGTGAGAGATCTCTGAATGTCCCAAAAACATTTGCAGCCTGGAAGGGGAATTAATCCGCTTCCTAGATCACTGACATTCCCAAAAATATTTCTGGCACGAAAAATGCATCCCACACCCCTGAAAGTTCAGAAAATGATGGCAGCCCAAAAAAGCCCTTAAAATGCATTTTAGGCCTGCAAAAATGTAGAAAACTTTGGAGACCCAAAAAAGTGGTTTACAGGCATCGTAGACCCCCTAAAGTCCAGAGAATTTTGGTGGACCAAAAACTGTGCGAGAGAGCTCTGAATGTCCCAAAAACATTTGCAGCCTGAAAGGGGAATTAACCCTCATCCTAGACCACTGAAATTCCCAAACATATTGTTGGCATGAAAAATGCATCCTTCACACCTGAAAGTTCTGAATATTTTAGCAGCGCAAAAGAGGCCTTAATATGCATTGTAGGCCTGCAAAAATGTTGAAAACTTTGGAGGCCTAAAAAAGGGGTTTACAGGCATCCTAGACCCCCTAAAATCTAGAATATGTTGGTGGCCGAAAAAGAGTGTCAGAGAGCTCTGAATGTCCCAAAAACATTTGCAGGCTGAAAGGGGCATTAACCCTCATCCTAGACCACTGAATATCCCAAAAATATTTCTGGCACGAAAAATGCATCCGACAACCCTGAAAGTTCAAAATATGTTAGCGGCCCAAAAAAGGCCTTAAATGCATTTTAGGCCTGCAAAAATGTTGAAAACTTTGGAGTCCTAAAAAAGGGGTTTACAGGCACCCTAGACCCCCTAAAGTCCAGAAAATGATGGTGGCCCAAAAACGGTGTGAAAGAGCTCTGAATGTCCCAAAAACATTTGCAGTCTGAAAGGGGCATTAACCAGCATCCTAGACCCCTGAAATGCCCAAAAATATTATTGGCCCAAAAAATGCATCCTACACCCCTGAGAGTTCCGAATATGTTAGCAGCCCAAAAAAGGCCTTAAAAGCATCTTAGGCCTGGAAAAATGTTCAAAACTTTATAGGCTAAAAAAGGGGTTTACAGGCATCCTAGACCCCCCTAAAGTCCAGAAAATGTTGGTGGCAGAAAAACAGTGTGAGAGATCTCTGAATGTCCCAAAAACATTTGCAGCCTGGAAGGGGAATTAACCCGCATCCTAGACCATTAAAATTCCCAAAAATATTTCTGGCACGAAAAATGCATCCTACACCCCTGAAAGTTCAGAAAATGATGCCAGCCCAAAAAGCCTTTAAAATGCATTTTAGGCCTGCAAAAATTTTGAAAACTTTGGAGGCCTAAAAAGGGGTTTACAGGCATCCTAGACCCCCCTAAAGTCCAGAAAATGTGTGTGGCCGAAAAACAGTGTGAGAGATCTCTGAATATCCCAAAAACATTTGCAGCCTGAAAGGGGAATTAACCCGCATCCTAGACCACTGACATTCCCAAAAATATTTCTGGCACGAAAAATGCATCCTACACCCCTGAAAGTTCAGAAAATGATGGCAGCCCAAAAAAGCCCTTAAAATGCATTTTAGGCCTGCAAAAATGTTGAAAACTTTGGAGGCCTAAAAAAGGGTTTTACAGGCATCCTAGACCCCCTAAAGTCCAGAAAATGTTGGTGGGCCAAAAATGGTGTGAGCGAGCTCTGAATGTCCCAAAAACATTTGCAGTCTGAAAGGGGCATTAACCCGCATCCTAGACCCCTGAAATTCCCAAAAATATTTTTTGCCCAAAAAATGCATCCTACCCCCTGAAAGTTCAGAATATGTTAGCAGCCCAAAAATTGCCTTAAAATGCATCTTAGGCCTGCAAAAACTTTGAAAACTTTGGAGGCCAAAAAAGGGCTTTACACGCATCCTAGACCCCCCTAAAGTCCAGAAAATGTTGGTGGCCGAAAAACAGTGTGAGAGATCTCTGAATGTCCCAAAAGCATTTGCAGCCTGGAAGGGGAATTAACCTGCATCCTAGATCACTGACATTCCCAAAAATATTTCTGGCACGAAAAATGCATCCCACACCCCTGAAAGTTCAGAAAATGATGGCAGCCCAAAAAAGCCCTTAAAATGCATTTTAGGCCTGCAAAAATGTAGAAAACTTTGGAGACCAAAAAAGTGGTTTACAGGCATCGTAGACCCCCTAAAGTCCAGAGAATTTTGGTGGACCAAAAACTGTGCGAGAGAGCTCTGAATGTCCCAAAAACATTTGCAGCCTGAAAGGGGAATTAACCCTCATCCTAGACCACTGAAATTCCCAAACATATTGTTGGCATGAAAAATGCATCCTTCACACCTGAAAGTTCTGAATATTTTAGCAGCGCAAAAGAGGCCTTAATATGCATTGTAGGCCTGCAAAAATGTTGAAAACTTTGGAGGCCTAAAAAAGGGGTTTACAGGCATCCTAGACCCCCTAAAATCTAGAATATGTTGGTGGCCGAAAAAGAGTGTCAGAGAGCTCTGAATGTCCCAAAAACATTTGCAGGCTAAAAGGGGCATTAACCCGCATCCTAGACCACTGAATATCCCAAAAATATTTCTGGCATGAAAAATGCATCCGACAACCCTGAAAGTTCAGAATATGTTAGCGGCCCAAAAAAGGCCTTAAATGCATTTTAGGCCTGCAAAAATGTTGAAAACTTTGGAGTCCTAAAAAAGGGGTTTACAGGCATCCTAGACCCCCTAAAGTCCAGAATATGATGGTGGCCAAAAAACGGTGTGAAAGAGCTCTGAATGTCCCAAAAACATTTGCAGTCTGAAAGGGGCATTAACCAGCATCCTAGACCCCTGAAATGCCCAAAAATATTTTTGGCCCAAAAAATGCATCCTACACCCCCGAGAGTTCCGAATATGTTAGCAGCCCAAAAAAGGCCTTAAAAGCATCTTAGGCCTGGAAAAATGTTCAAAACTTTATAGGCTCAAAAAAGGGGTTTACAGGCATCCTAGACCCCCTAAAGTCCAGAATATGATGGTGGCCAAAAAACGGTGTGAGAGAGCTCTGAATGTCCCAAAAACATTTGCAGTCTGAAAGGGGCATTAACCCGCAACCTAGACCCCTGAAATTCCCAAAAATATTTTTGGTCCAAATAATGCATCCTACCCCCTGAAAGTTCATAATATGTTAGCAGCCCAAAAAAGGCCGTAAAAAGTATCTTAAGCCTGCAAAAATGTTGAAAACTTTGGAGGCCTAAAAAAGGGGTTTACAGGCATCTGAGACCCCCTACAATCCAGAAAATGTTGGTGGCACAAAAACTGTGCCATAGAGCTCCCAATGTCCCAAAAACATTTGCAGTCTGAATGGGGCATTAACCCGCATCCTAGACCACTGAAATTCCCAAAAATATTTTTGGCCCAAAAAATGCATCCAACGCCCCTGAAAGTACAGAATATGTTAGCAGCCCAAAAAAGGCCTTTAATGCATCTTAGGCCTGCAAAAAGAATGAAAACTTTATAGGCTCAAAAAAGGGGTTTACAGGCATCCTAGACCCGCTAAAGTCCAGAAAATGTTGGTTGCGCAAAAACGGTGTCAGAGAGCTCTGAATGTCCCAAAAACATTTGCAGCCTAAAAGGTGCATTATCCTGCATCCTAGGCCACTGATATTCGCCAAAATATTTTTGGCACGAAAAATGCATCCAACACCCCTAAAAGTACAGAATATGTTAGCAGCCCAAAAAAGGCCTTAAAAGCATCTTAGGCCTGGAAAAATGTTGAAAACATTATAGGCTCAAAAAAGGGGTTTACAGGCGTCCTAGACCCCCTAAAGTCCAGAAAATATTGGTGGCCCAAAAATGGTGTGAGAAAGCTCTGCATGTCCCAAAAACATTTGCAGTCTGAAAGGGGCATTAACCCACATCCTAGACCCCTGAAATTCCTAAAAATATTTTTGACACGAAAAATGCATCCTACACCCCTGAAAGTACAGAATATGTTAGCAGCCCAAAAAAGGCCTTAAATGCATTTTAGGCCTGCAAAAATGTTGAAAACTTTGGAGGCCTAAAAAAGGGGTTTACAGGCATCCTAGACCCCCTAAACTCCAGACTATGTTGGTGGCCAAAAAAAGGTGTGAGAGAGCTCTGAATGTCAAAAAAACATTTTCAGCCTGAAAGGGGCATTAACCCACATCCTTAGCCACTGAAATTCCCAAAAATATTTTTGGGACGAAAAATGCATCCAACACCCATGAAAGTACAGAATATGTTAGCAGCCCAAAAAAGGCCTAAAAGCATCTTAGGTCTGGAAACATGTTCAAAACTTTATAGGCTCAAAAAAGGGGTTTACAGACATCCGAGACCGCCTAAAGTCCAGAAAATGTTGGTGGCCCAAAAACAGTGTGAGACAGCTCTGAATGTCCCAAAAACATTTGCAGTCTGAAAGGGGCATTAACCCGCATCCTAGACCACTGAAATTCCCAAAAATATTTTTGGCCCAAAAAATGCATCCAACACCCATGAAAGTACAGAATATGTTAGCAGCCCAAAAAAGGCCTTAAACGGATTTTAGGCCTGGAAAAATGTTGAAAACTTTATAGGCTCAAAAAGGGGTTTACAGGCATCCCAGACCCCCTAAAGTCCAGAAAATGTTGGTGGCCCAAAAATGGTGTGAGAGATCTCTGAATGTCCCAAAAACATTTGCAGCCTGAAAGGGGCATTAACCCGCATCCTAGACCACTGAATATCCCAACAATATTTCTGGCACGAAAAATGCATCCGACAACCCTGAAAGTTCAGAATATGTTAGCGGCCCAAAAAAGGCCTTAAATGCATTTTAGGCCTGCAAAAAAGTTGAAAACTTTGGAGTCCTAAAAAAGGGGTTTACAGGCATCCTAGACCCCCTAAAGTCCAGAAAATGTTGGTTGCCCAAGAATGGTGTCAGAGAGCTCTGAATGTCCCAAAAACATGTGCAGCCTGAACGGGGCATTAACCCGCATCCCAGGCCACTGAAATTCCTAAAAATATTTTTGGCACGAAAAATGTATCCAACACCCTTGAAAGTACAGAATATGTTAGCAGCCCAAAAAAGGCCTTAAAAGCATCTTAGGACTGGAAAAATGTTCAAAACTTTATAGGCTCAAAAAAGGGGTTTACAGGCATCCTAAAATCGCTAAAGTCCAGAAAATGATGGTGGCCCAAAAACGGTGTGAGAGAGATCTGAATGTCCCGAAAACATTTGCAGTCTGAAAAGGGGCATTAACCCGCATCCTAGACCCCTGAAATTCCCAAAAATATTTTTGGCCCAAAAAATGCATCCTACCCCTTGAAAGTTCAGAATATGTTAGCAGCCCAAAAATTGCCTTAAAATGCATTTTAGGCCTGCAAAAATTTTGAAAACTTTGGAGGCCAAAAAAGGGCTTTACACGCATCCTAGACCCCCCTAAAGTCCAGAAAATGTTGGTGGCCGAAAAACAGTGTGAGAGATCTCTGAATGTCCCAAAAACATTTGCAGCCTGGAAGGGGAATTAACCCGCATCCTAGATCACTGACATTCCCAAAAATATTTCTGGCACGAAAAATGCATCCCACACCCCTGAAAGTTCAGAAAATGATGGCAGCCCAAAAAAGCCCTTAAAATGCATTTTAGGCCTGCAAAAATGTAGAAAACTTTGGAGACCCAAAAAAGTGGTTTACAGGCATCGTAGACCCCCTAAAGTCCAGAGAATTTTGGTGGACCAAAAACTGTGCGAGAGACCTCTGAATGTCCAAAAAACATTTGCAGCCTGAAAGGGGAATTAACCCTCATCCTACACCACTGAAATTCCCAAACATATTGTTGGCATGAAAAATGCATCCTTCACACCTGAAAGTTCTGAATATTTTTGCAGCGCAAAAGAGGCCTTAATATGCATTGCAGGCCTGCAAAAATGTTGAAAACTTTGGAGGCCTAAAAAAGGGGTTTACAGGCATCCTAGACCCCCTAAAGTCCAGAAAATGTTGGTGGGCCAAAAATGGTGTGAGAGAGCTCTGAATGTCCCAAAAACATTTGCAGTCTGAAAGGGGCATTAACCCGCATCTTAGACTCCTGAAATTCCCAAAAATATTTTTGGCCCAAAAAATGCATCCTACCCCCTGAAAGTTCAGAATATGTTAGCAGCCCAAAAAAGGCCTTAAAATGCATCTTAGGCCTGCAAAAATGTATAAAACTTTGGAGGCCCAAAAAAAAGGTTTAGAGGCATCGTAGACCCCCTACAATCCAGAAAATGTTGGTGCCACAAAAACTGTGCCAGAGAGCTCTGAATGTCCCAAAAACATTTGCAGTCTGAAAGGGGCATTCCTACCCCCTGAAAGTTCAGAATATGTTAGCCCAAAAAAGGCCTTAAAATGCATCTTAGGCCTGCAAAGATTCTGAAAACTTTGGAGGCCTAAAAAAGGGGTTTACAGGCATCCTAGACCCCCCTAAAGTCTCGAAAACGTTGGTGGCCGAAAAACAGTGTGAGAGATCTCTGAATGTCCCCAAAACATTTGCAGCCTGAAAAGGGCATTAACCCGTATCCTAGGCCACTGAAATCCCAAAAATATTTTTGGCACGAAAAATGCATCCAACACCCCTGAAAGTACAGAATATGTTAGCAGCCCAAAAAAGGCCTTAAATGCATTTTAGGCCTGCAAAAATGTTGAAAACTTTGGAGTCCTAAAAAAGGTGTTTACAGGCATCCTAAAGTCCAGAAAATGATGGTGGCCCAAAAACGGTGTGAGAGAGCTCTGAATGTCCCAAAAACATTTGCAGTCTGAAAAGGGCATTAACCCGCATCCTAGGCCACTGAAATTTCCAAAAATATTTTTGGCACGAAAAATGCATCCACACCCCTGAAAGTACAGAATATGTTAGCAGCCCAAAAAAGGCCTTAAAATGCATTTTAGGCCTTCAAAAATGTTGAAAACTTTGGAGGCATAAAAAAGGGTTTACAGGCATCCTAGACCCCCGAAAGTCCAGAATATGTTGGTGGCTTAAAAACGGTGTATGATAGCTCTGAATGTCCCAAAACATTTGCAGCCTGAAAGGGGCATTAACCCGCATCCTAGACCACTGAAATTCAAAAAAAAATTTATTGCCACAAAAAATGCATCCTACACCCCTGAAAGTTCAGAAAATGATGGCAGCCCAAAAAAGCCCTTAAAATGCATTTTAGGCCTGCAAAAATGTAGAAAACTTTGGAGGCCCAAAAAAGTGGTTTACAGGCATCGTAGACCCCCTAAAGTCCAGAAACATTTGGTGGTCCAAAAACTGTGCGAGAGAGCTCTGAATGTCCCAAAAACATTTGCAGCCTGAAAGGGGAATTAACCCACATCCTAGACCACTGAAATTCCCAAACATAGTGTTGGCATGAAAAATGCATCCTTCACACCTGAAAGTTCTGAATATTTTAGCAGCGCAAAATAGGCCTTGATATGCATCTTAGGCCTGCAAAAATGTTGAAAACTTTAGAGGCCTAAAAAAGGGGTTTACAGGCATCTGAGACCCCCTAAAATCCAGAATATGTTGGTGGCCGAAAAAGAGTGTCACAGAGCTCTGAATGTCCCAAAAACATTTGCAGGCTGAAAGGGGCATTAACCCGCATCCTAGACCACTGAATATCCCAAAAATATTTCTGGCACGAAAAATGCATCCGACAACCCTGAAAGTTCAGAATATGTTAGCGGCCCAAAAAAGGCCTTAAATGCATTTTAGGCCTGCAAAAATGTTGAAAATGTTTTGGAGTCCTAAAAAAGGGGTTTACAGGCATCCTAGACCCCCTAAAGTCCAGAATATGTTGGTGGGCCAAAAACGGTGTGAGAGAGGCCTGAATGTCCCAAAAACATTTGCAGCCTGGAAGGGGAATTAACCCGCATCCTAGACCATTAAAATTCCCAAAAATATTTCTGGCATGAAAAATGCATCCTAAACCCCTGAAAGTTCAGAAAATGATGGCAGCCCAAAAAGCCTTTAAAATGCATTTTAGGCATGCAAAAATGTAGAAAAGGCCCAAAAAAGTGGTTTACAGGCATCGTAGACCCCCTAAAGTCCAAAAACTTTTGGTGGACCAAAAACTGTGCGGAGAGCTCTGAATGTCCCAAAAACATTTTCAGCCTGAAATGGGAATTAACCCACATCCTAGACCACTGAAATCCCAAACATAGTGTTGGCATGAAAAATGCATCCTTCACACCTGAAAGTTCTGAATATTTTAGCAGCGCAAAAGAGGCCTTGATATGCATCTTAGGCCTGTAAAAATGTTGAAAACTTTGGAGGCCTAAAAAAGGGGTTTACAGGCATCCGAGACCCCCTAAAATCCAGAATATGTTGGTGGCCGAAAAAGAGTGTCAGAGAGCTCTGAATTCCCAAAAACATTTGCAGCCTGAAAGGGGCATTATCCCGCATCCTAGACCACTGAATATCCCAAAAATATTTCTGGCACGAAAAATGCATCCGACAACCCTGAAAGTTCAGAAAATGTTAGCGGCCCAAAAAAGGCCTTAAATGCATTTTAGGCCAGCAAAAACGTTGAAAACTTTGGAGTCCTAAAAAAGGGTTTTACAGGCATCCTAGACCCCCTAAAGTCCAGAAAATGTTGGTTGCCCAAAAACGGTGTCAGAGAGCTCTGAATGTCCCAAAAACATGTGCAGTCTGAAAGGGGCATTAATCCGCATCCTAGGCCACTGAAAATCCCAAAAATATTTTTGGCACGAAAAATGCATCCTACACCCCTGAGAGTTCTGAATATGTTAGCAGCCCAAAAAAGGCCTTAAAAGCATTTTAGGCCTGGAAAAATGTTCAAAACTTTATAGGCTCAAAAACGGGGTTTACAGGCATCCTAGACCGCCTAAAGTCCAGAAAAAGTTGGTGGCCCAAAAACAGTGTGAGAGAGCTCTGAATGTCCCAAAAACGTTTGCAGTCTGAAAGGGGCATTAACCCGCATCCTAGACCACTGAAATTCCCAAAAATATTTTTGGCCCAAAAAATGCATCCAACACCCTTGAAAGTACAGAATATGTTAGCAGCCCAAAAAAGGCCTTAAGCACATTTTAGGCCTGGAAAATTGTTGAAAACTTTATAGGCTCAAAAAGGGGTTTACAGGCATCCCAGACCCCCTAAAGTCCAGAAAATGTTGGTGGCCCAAAAATGGTGTGAGAGATCTCTGAATGTCCCAAAAACATTTGCAGCCTGAAAGGGGCATTAACCCGCATCCTAGACCACTGAATATCCCAAAAATATTTCTGGCACGAAAAATGCATCCGACAACCCTGAAAGTTCAGAATATGTTAGCGGCCCAAAAAAGGCCTTAAATGCATTTTAGGCCTGCAAAAAAGTTGAAAACTTTGGAGTCCTAAAAAAGGGGTTTACAGGCATCCTAGACCCCCTAAAGTCCAGAAAATGTTGGTTGCCCAAGAATGGTGTCAGAGAGCTCTGAATGTCCCAAAAACATGTGCAGCCTGAACGGGGCATTAACCCGCATCCCAGGCCACTGAAATTCCTAAAAATATTTTTGACACGAAAAATGTATCCAACACCCTTGAAAGTACAGAATATGTTAGCAGCCCAAAAAAGGCCTTAAAAGCATCTTAGGCCTGGAAAAATGTTCAAAACTTTATATGCTCAAAAAAGGGGTTTACAGGCATCCTAAAATCCCTAAAGTCCAGAAAATGACGGTGGCCCAAAAACGGTGTGAGAGAGATCTGAATGTCCCGAAAACATTTGCAGTCTGAAAAGGGGCATTAACCCACATCCTAGACCCCTGAAATTCCCAAAAATATTTTTGGCCCAAAAAATGCATCCTACCCCCTGAAAGTTCAGAATATGTTAGCAGCCCAAAAATTACCTTAAAATGCATCTTAATGCTGCAAAAATTTTGAAAACTTTGGAGGCCAAAAAAGGGCTTTACACGCATCCTAGACCCCCCTAAAGTCCAGAGAATTTTGGTGGACCAAAAACTGTGCGAGAGAGCTCTGAATGTCCCAAAAACATTTGCAGCCTGAAAGGGGAATTAACCCTCATCCTACACCACTGAAATTCCCAAACATATTGTTGGCATGAAAAATGCATCCTTCACACCTGAAAGTTCTGAATATTTTAGCAGCGCAAAAGAGGCCTTAATATGCATTGCAGGCCTGCAAAAATGTTGAAAACTTTGGAGGCCTAAAAAAGGGGTTTACAGGCATCCTAGACCCCCTAAAGTCCAGAAAATGTTGGTTGCCCAAAAACGGTGTCAGAGAGCTCTGAATGTCCCAAAAACATGTGCAGTCTGAAAGGGGCATTAATCCGCATCCTAGGCCACTGAAAATCCCAAAAATATTTTTGGCACGAAAAATGCATCCTACACCCCTGAGAGTTCTGAATATGTTAGCAGCCCAAAAAAGGCCTTGAAAGCATTTTAGGCCTGGAAAAATGTTCAAAACTTTATAGGCTCAAAAACGGGGTTTACAGGCATCCTAGACCGCCTAAAGTCCAGAAAATGTTGGTGGCCCAAAAACAGTGTGAGAGAGCTCTGAATGTCCCAAAAACGTTTGCAGTCTGAAAGGGGCATTAACCCGCATCCTAGACTACTGAAATTCCCAAAAATATTTTTGGCCCAAAAAATGCATCCAACACCCATGAAAGTACAGAATATGTTAGCAGCCCAAAAAAGGCCTTAAGCACATTTTAGGCCTGGAAAATTGTTGAAAACTTTATAGGCTCAAAAAGGGGTTTACAGGCATCCCAGACCCCCTAAAGTCCAGAAAATGTTGGTGGCCCAAAAATGGTGTGAGAGATCTCTGAATGTCCCAAAAACATTTGCAGCCTGAAAGGGGCATTAACCCGCATCCTAGACCACTGAATATCCCAAAAATATTTCTGGCACGAAAAATGCATCCGACAACCCTGAAAGTTCAGAATATGTTAGCGGCCCAAAAAAGGCCTTAAATGCATTTTAGGCCTGCAAAAAAGTTGAAAACTTTGGAGTCCTAAAAAAGGGGTTTACAGGCATCCTAGACCCCCTAAAGTCCAGAAAATGTTGGTTGCCCAAGAATGGTGTCAGAGAGCTCTGAATGTCCCAAAAACATGTGCAGCCTGAACGGGGCATTAACCCGCATCCCAGGCCACTGAAATTCCTAAAAATATTTTTGGCACGAAAAATGTATCCAACACCCTTGAAAGTACAGAATATGTTAGCAGCCCAAAAAAGGCCTTAAAAGCATCTTAGGCCTGGAAAAATGTTCAAAACTTTATATGCTCAAAAAAGGGGTTTACAGGCATCCTAAAATCCCTAAAGTCCAGAAAATGACGGTGGCCCAAAAACGGTGTGAGAGAGATCTGAATGTCCCGAAAACATTTGCAGTCTGAAAAGGGGCATTAACCCACATCCTAGACCCCTGAAATTCCCAAAAATATTTTTGGCCCAAAAAATGCATCCTACCCCCTGAAAGTTCAGAATATGTTAGCAGCCCAAAAATTGCCTTAAAATGCATCTTAGGCCTGCAAAAATTTTGAAAACTTTGGAGGCCAAAAAAGGGCTTTACACGCATCCTAGACCCCCCTAAAGTCCAGAGAATTTTGGTGGACCAAAAACTGTGCGAGAGAGCTCTGAATGTCCCAAAAACATTTGCAGCCTGAAAGGGGAATTAACCCTCATCCTACACCACTGAAATTCCCAAACATATTGTTGGCATGAAAAATGCATCCTTCACACCTGAAAGTTCAGAATATTTTAGCAGCGCAAAAGAGGCCTTAATATGCATTGCAGGCCTGCAAAAATGTTGAAAACTTTGGAGGCCTAAAAAAGGGGTTTACAGGCATCCTAGACCCCCTAAAGTCCAGAAAATGTTGGTGGGCCAAAAATGGTGTGAGAGAGCTCTGAATGTCCCAAAAACATTTGCAGTCTGAAAGGGGCATTAACCCGCATCTTAGACTCCTGAAATTCCCAAAAATATTTTTGTCCCAAAAAATGCATCCTACCCCCTGAAAGTTCAGAATATGTTAGCAGCCCAAAAAAGGCCTTAAAATGCATCTTAGGCCTGCAAAAATGTATAAAACTTTGGAGGCCCAAAAAAAAGGTTTAGAGACATCGTAGACCCCCTACAATCCAGAAACTTTTGGTGCCACAAAAACTGTGCCAGAGAGCTCTGAATGTCCCTAAAACATTTGCGTCTGAAAGGGGCATTAACCCGCATCCTAGGCCACTGAAATCCCAAAAATATTTTTGGCCCAAAAAATGCATCCTAGCCCCTGAAAGTTCAGAATATGTTAGCCCAAAAAAGGCCATAAAATGCATCTTAGGCCTGCAAAGATTCTGAAAACTTTGGAGGCCTAAAAAAGGGGTTTACAGGCATCCTAGACCCCCCTAAAGTCTCGAAAACGTTGGTGGCCGAAAAACAGTGTGAGAGATCTCTGAATGTCCCCAAAACATTTGCAGCCTGAAAAGGGCATTAACCCGCATCCTAGGCCACTGAAATCCCAAAAATATTTTTGGCCCAAAAATGCATCCTACCCCCTGAAAGTTCAGAATATGTTAGCCCAAAAAAGGCCTTAAAATGCATCTTAGGCCTGCAAAGATTCTGAAAACTTTGGAGGCCTAAAAAAGGGGTTTACAGGCATCCTAGACCCCCCTAAAGTCTCGAAAATGTTCGTGGTTGAAAAACAGTGTGAGAGAGCTCTGAATGTCCCAAAAACATTTGCAGTCTGAAAGGGGCATTAACCCGCATCCTAGACCCCTGAAATGCCCAAAAATATTTTTGGCACGAAAAATGCATCCAACACCCCTGAAAGTACAGAATATGTTAGCAGCCCAAAAAAGGCCTTAAACGCATTTTAGGCCTGGAAAAATGTTGAAAACTTTATAGGCTCAAAAAGGGGTTTACAGGCATCCCAGACCCCCTAAAGTCCAGAAAATGTTGGTGGCCCAAAAACAGTGTGAGAGAGCTCTGAATGTCCCAAAAACATTTGCAGTCTGAAAGGGGCATTAACCCGCATCCTAGACCCCTGAAATGCCCAAAAATATTTTTGACCCAAAAAAATGCATCCTACACCCCTGAGAGTTCCAAATATGTTAGCAGCCCAAAAAAGCCTTAAAAGCATCTTAGGTCTGGAAACATGTTCAAAACTTTATAGGCTCAAAAAAGGGGTTTACAGACATCCTAGACCGCCTAAAGTCCAGAAAATGTTGGTGGCCCAAAAACAGTGTGAGAGAGCTCTGAATGTCCCAAAAACATTTGCAGTCTGAAAGGGGCATTAACCCGCATACTAGACCACTGAAATTCCCAAAAATATTTCTGACACGAAAAATGCATCCGACAACCCTGAAAGTTCAGAATATGTTAGCGGCCCAAAAAAGGCCTTAAATGCATTTTAGGCCTGCAAAAATTCTGAAAACTTTGGAGGCCTAAAAAAGGGGTTTACAGGCATCCTAGACCCCCCTAAAGTCTCGAAAATGTTGGTGGTTGAAAAACAGTGTGAGAGATCTCTGAATGTCCCCAAAACATTTGCAGCCTGAAAGGGGCATTAACCTGCATCCTAGGCCACTGAAATCCCAAAAATATTTTTGGCACGAAAAATGCATCCAACACCCCTGAAAGTACAGAATATGTTAGCAGCCCAAAAAAGGCCTTAAACGCATTTTAGGCCTGGAAAAATGTTGAAAACTTTATAGGCTCAAAAAGGGGTTTACAGGCATCCCAGACCCCCTAAAGTCCAGAAAATGTTGGTGGCCCAAAAATGGTGTGAGAGATCTCTGAATGTCCCAAAAACATTTGCAGCCTGAAAGGGGCATTAACCCGCATCCTAGACCACTGAATATCCCAAAAATATTTCTGGCACGAAAAATGCATCCGACAACCCTGAAAGTTCAGAATATGTTAGCGGCCCAAAAAAGGCCTTAAATGCATTTCAGGCCTGCAAAAAAGTTGAAAACTTTGGAGTCCTAAAAAAGGGGTTTACAGGCATCCTAGACCCCCTAAAGTCCAGAAAATGTTGGTTGCCCAAGAATGGTGTCAGAGAGCTCTGAATGTCCCAAAAACATGTGCAGCCTGAAAGGGGCATTAACCCGCATCCCAGGCCACTGAAATTCCTAAATATATTTTTGGCACGAAAAATGTATCCAACACCCTTGAAAGTACAGAATATGTTAGCAGCCCAAAAAAGGCCTTAAAAGCATCTTAGGCCTGGAAAAATGTTCAAAACTTTATAGGCTCAAAAAAGGGGTTTACAGACATCCTAAAATCCCTAAAGTCCAGAAAATGATGGTGGCCCAAAAACGGTGTGAGAGAGATCTGAATGTCCCGAAAACATGTGCAGCCTGAAAGGGGCATTAACCCGCATCCTAGACCCCTGAAATTCCCAAAAATATTTTTGGCCCAAAAAATACATCCTACCCCCTGAAAGTTCAGTATATGTTAGCAGCCCAAAAAAGGCCTTAAAATGCATCTTAGGCCTGCAAACATTTTGAAAACTTTGGAGGCCTAAAAAAGGGGTTTACAGGCATCCTAGACCCCCCTAAAGTCCAGAAAATGTTGGCGGCAGAAAAACAGTGTGAGAGATCTCTGAATGTCCCAAAAACATTTGCAGCCTGGAAGGGGAATTATCCCACATCCTAGACCATTAAAATTCCCAAAAATATTTCTGGCACGAAAAATGCATCCTACACCCCTGAAAGTTCCGAAAATGTTGGCAGCCCAAAAAAGGCCTTAAAATGTATCTTAGGACTGCAAAAATGTATAAAACTTTGGAGGCCCAAAAAAAAGGTTTATAGGCATCGTAGACCCCCTACAATCCAGAAAATGTTGGTGGCACAAAAACTGTGCCAGAGAGCTCTGAATGTCCCAAAAACATTTGCAGCCTGAATGGGGCATTAACCTGCATCCTAGACCACTGAAATTCCCAAAAATATTTTTGGCCCGAAAAAAGCATCCAACACCCCTGAAAGTACAGAATATGTTAGCAGCCCAAAAAAGGCCTTTAATGCATTTTAGGCCTGCAAAAATGATGAAAACTTTACAGGCTCAAAAAAGGGGTTTACAGGCATCCTAGACCCCCCAAAAGTCCAGAAAATGTTGGTTGCGCAAAAACGGTGTCAGAGAGCTCTGAATGTCCCAAAAACATTTGCAGCCTAAAAGGGGCATTATCCCACATCTTAGGCCACTGATAATCCCCAAAATATTTTTGGCACCAAAAATGCATCCAACATCCCTAAAAGTACAGAATATGTTAGCAGCCCAAAAAAGGCCTTAAAAGCATCTTAGGCCTGGAAAAATGTTCAAAACTTTATAGGCTCAAAAAAGGGGTTTACAGACGTCCTAGACCCCCTAAAGTCCAGAAAATGTTGGTGGGCCAAAAAACGGTGTGAGAGAGTTCTGAATGTCCCAAAAACATTTGCAGTCTGAAAGGGGCATTAACCCGCATCCTAGGCCACTGAAATTCCCAAAAATATTTTTGGCATGAAAAATGCATCCTACACCCCTGAAAGTTCAGAAAATGATGGCAGCCCAACAAAGCCCTAAAAATGCATTTTAGGCCTGCAAAAATGTAGAGAACTTTGGAGGCCCAAAAAAGTGGTTTACAGGCATCCTAGACCCCCTAAAGTCCAGAATATGTTGGTGGCTGAAAAACTGTGTATGATAGCTCTGAATGTCCCAAAACATTTGCAGCCTGAAAGGGGCATTAACCCGCATCCTAGACCACTGAAATTCCCAAAAATATTATTGGCACGAAAAATGCATCCTACACCCCTGAAAGTTTAGAAAATTATGGCAGCCCAAAAAAGCCCTAAAAATGCATTTTAGGCCTGCAAAAATGTAAAAAGCTTTGGAGGCCCAAAAAAGTTGGTGCAGGCATCGTAGACCCCCTAAAGTCCAGAAACTTTTGGTGGACCAAAAACTGTGCGAGAGAGCTCTGAATGTCCCAAAAACATTTGCAGCCTGAAAGGGGATTAACCCACATCCTAGACCACTGAAATTACCAAACATAGTGTTGGCATGAAAAATGCACCCTTCACACCTGAAAGTTCTCAATATTTTAGCAGCGCAAAAGAGGCCTTGATATGCATCTTAGGCCTGCAAAAATGTTGAAAACTTTGGAGGCCTAAAAAAGGGGTTTACAGGCATCCGAGACCCCATAAAATCCAGAATATGTTGGTGGCCGAAAAAGAGTGTCAGAGAGCTCTGAATGTCCCAAAAACATTTGCAGCCTGAAAGGGGCATTAACCCGCATCCTAGACCACTGAATATCCCAAAAATATTTCTGGCACGAAAAATGCATCCGACAACCCTGAAAGTTCAGAATATGTTAGCAGCCCAAAAAAGGCCTTAAATGCATTTTAGGCCTGCAAAAATGTTGAAAACTTTGGAGTCCTAAAAAAGGGGTTTACAGGCATCCTAGACCCCCTAAAGTCCAGAAAATGTTGGTTGCCCAAAAACGGTGTCAGAGAGCTCTGAATGTCCCAAAAACATTTGCAGCCTGAAAGGGGCATTAACCCGCATCCTAGACCACTGAAATTCCCAATAATATTTTTTCCATGAAAAATGCATCCAACACCCCTGAAAGTACAGAATTTAGCAGCCCAAAAAAGGCCTTAAATGCATTTTAGGCCGGCAAAAATGTTGAAAACTTTACAGGCTCAAAAAAGGGGTTTACAGGCATCCTAGACCCCCATAAAGTCCAGAAAATGTTGGTGGCCGCAAAACGATGTGAGAGAGCTCTGAATGTCCCAAAAACATTTGCAGCCTGAAAGGGGAATCCTAGACCACTGAAATTCCTAAAAATATTTTTGGCATGAAAAATGCATCCAACACCCCTGAAAGTTCAGAATATGTTAGCAGCCCAAAAAAGGCCTTCAAAATTAATCTTAGGCCTGCAAAAATGTTGAAATGTTTTGAGGTCCAAAAATGGGGTTTACAGGCATCCTAGACCCCCTAAAGTCCATAATATATTGGTGTCTGAAAAACGGTGTGAGAGAGCTCTGAATGTCCCAAACACATGTGCAGCCTGAAAGGGGAATTAACCTGCATCCTAGAGCACTGAAATACCCAAAAATATTTTTGGCATGAAAAATGCATCCTACACCCCTGAAAGTTCAGAATATGTTAGCAGCCCAAAAAAGGCCTTCAAAATGCATCTTAGGCCTGCAAAAATGTTGAAAACTTTGCAGGGCCAAAAAAGGGTTTTACAGGCATCCTAGACCTCCTAAAGTCCAGAAAGTGTTGGTTGCCCCAAAACGGTGTGAGAGAGCTCTGAATGTCCCAAAAACATTTGCAGCCTGAAAGGGGCATTAACCTGCATCCTAGACCCCTGAAATTCCCAAAAGTATTTCTGGCTCGAAAAAAATGCATCCTACACCCCTGAAAGTACAGAATATGTTAGCAGCCCAAAAAAGGCCTTAAATGCATTTTAGGCCTGCAAAAATGTTGAAAACTTTGGAGGCCTAAAAAAGGGGTTTACAGGCATCCTAGACCCCCTGAAGTCCAGCATTTGTTGGTGGGCGAAAAAACAAGTGAGAGAGCTCTGAATGTCAAAAAATCATTTGCAGCCTGAAAGGGGAATTAACCCGCATCCCAGACCACTGAAATTCCCAAACATATTTTTGGCACGAAAAATGCATCCTTCACACCTGAAAGTTCTGAATATTTTAGCAGCCAAAGATGCCTTAAAATACACCTTAGGAATGCAAAACTGTTGAAAACTTTACAGGCTCAAAAAAGGGGTTTACAGGCATCCTAGACCCCCGTAAAGTCCAGAATATGTTGGTGTCCGAAAAACGGTGTGAGAGAGCTCTGAATCCCCCAAAAACATTTGCAGCCTGAAAGGGGAATTAACCCGCATCCTAGACCACTGAAATTACCAAAAATATTTTTGGCACGAAAAATGCATCCTACACCCCTGAAAGTTCAGAATATGTTAGCAGCCCAAAAAAGGCCTTCAAAATTAATCTTAGGCCTGCAAAAATGTTGAAATGTTTTGAGGTCCAAAAATGGGGTTTACAGGCATCCTAGACCCCCTAAAGTCCATAATATATTGGTGTCTGAAAAACGGTGTGAGAGAGCTCTGAATGTCCCAAACACATGTGCAGCCTGAAAGGGGAATTAACCTGCATCCTAGAGCACTGAAATACCCAAAAATATTTTTGGCATGAAAAATGCATCCTACACCCCTGAAAGTTCAGAATATGTTAGCAGCCCAAAAAAGGCCTTCAAAATGCATCTTAGGCCTGCAAAAATGTTGAAAACTTTGCAGGGCCAAAAAAGGGTTTTACAGGCATCCTAGACCTCCTAAAGTCCAGAAAGTGTTGGTTGCCCCAAAACGGTGTGAGAGAGCTCTGAATGTCCCAAAAACATTTGCAGCCTGAAAGGGGCATTAACCTGCATCCTAGACCCCTGAAATTCCCAAAAGTATTTCTGGCTCGAAAAAAATGCATCCTACACCCCTGAAAGTACAGAATATGTTAGCAGCCCAAAAAAGGCCTTAAATGCATTTTAGGCCTGCAAAAATGTTGAAAACTTTGGAGGCCTAAAAAAGGGGTTTACAGGCATCCTAGACCCCCTGAAGTCCAGCATATGTTGGTGGGCGAAAAAACAAGTGAGAGAGCTCTGAATGTCAAAAAATCATTTGCAGCCTGAAAGGGGAATTAACCCGCATCCCAGACCACTGAAATTCCCAAACATATTTTTGGCACGAAAAATGCATCCTTCACACCTGAAAGTTCTGAATATTTTAGCAGCCAAAGATGCCTTAAAATACACCTTAGGAATGCAAAACTGTTGAAAACTTTACAGGCTCAAAAAAGGGGTTTACAGGCATCCTAGACCCCCGTAAAGTCCAGAATATGTTGGTGTCCGAAAAACGGTGTGAGAGAGCTCTGAATCCCCCAAAAACATTTGCAGCCTGAAAGGGGAATTAACCCGCATCCTAGACCACTGAAATTACCAAAAATATTTTTGGCACGAAAAATGCATCCTACACCCATGAAAGTACAGAATATGTTAGCAGCCCAAAAAAGGCCTTAAAATGCATTTTAGGCCTCCAAAAATGTTGAAAACTTTGGAGGCCTAAAAAAGGGGTTTGCAGGCATCCTAGACCCCCTAAAGTCCAGAATATGTTGGTGGCTGAAAAACGGTGTATGATAGCTCTGAATGTCCCAAAACATTTGCAGCCTGAAAGGGGCATTAACCCGCATCCTAGACCACTGAAATTCCCAAAAATATTATTGGCACGAAAAATGCATCCTACACCCCTGAAAGTTCAGAAAATGATGGCAGCCCAAAAAAGCCCTAAAAATGCATTTTAGGCCGGCGAAAATGTTGAAAACTTTACAGGCTCAAAAAAGGGGTTTACAGGCATCCTAGACCCCCGTAAAGTCCAGAAAATGTTGGTGGCCGCAAAATGGTGTGAGAGAGCTCTGAATTTCCCAAAAACATTTGCAGCCTGAAAGGGGAATCCTAGACCACTGAAATTCCTAAAAATATTTTTGGCATGAAAAATGCATCCTACACCCCTGAAAGTTCAGAATATGTTAGCAGCCCAAAAAAGGCCTTCAAAATGCATCTTAGGCCTGCAAAAATGTTGAAATGTTTTGAGGCCCAAAAATGGGGTTTACAGACCTCCTAGACCCCCTAAAGTCCAGAATATGTTGGTGTCCGAAAAACGGTGTGAGAGAGCTCTGAATGTCCCAAACACATTTGCTGCCTGAAAGGGGCATTAACCCACATCCTAAACCCCTGAAATTCCCAAACATATTTTTGGCACGAAAAATGCATCCTACACCCCTGAAAGTACAGAATATGTTAGCAGCCCAAAAAAGGACATAAATGCATCTTAGGCCTGCAAAAATATTGAAAACTTTGGAGGTCCAAAAAAGGGGTTTACAGGCCTCCTAGACCCCCTAAAGTCCAGAATATGTTGGTGTCCGAAAAACGGTGTGAGAGAGCTCTGAATGTCCCAAACACATTTGCTGCCTGAAAGGGGCATTAACCCACATCCTAAACCCCTGAAATTCCCAAACATATTTTTGGCACGAAAAATGCATCCTTCACACCTGAAAGTTCTGAATATTTTAGCAGCCAAAGATGCCTTAAAATACACCTTAGGAATGCAAAACTGTTGAAAACTTTGGAGGCCCTAAAAAAGGGGTGTACAGGCATTCTAGACAGCCTAAAGTCCAGAAAATGTTGGTTGCCCAAAAACGGTGTCAGAGAGCTCTGAATGTCTCAAAAACATTTGCAGCCTGAAAGGGGCATTAACCCGCATCCTAGACCACTGAAATTCCCAATAATATTTTTTCCATGAAAAATGCATCCAACACCCCTGAAAGTACAGAATTTAGCAGCCCAAAAAAGGCCTTAAATGCATTTTAGGCCGGCAAAAATGTTGAAAACTTTACAGGCTCAAAAAAGGGGTTTACAGGCATCCTAGACCCCCATAAAGTCCAGAAAATGTTGGTGGCCGCAAAACGATGTGAGAGAGCTCTGAATGTCCCAAAAACATTTGCAGCCTGAAAGGGGAATCCTAGACCACTGAAATTCCTAAAAATATTTTTGGCATGAAAAATGCATCCAACACCCCTGAAAGTTCAGAATATGTTAGCAGCCCAAAAAAGGCCTTCAAAATTAATCTTAGGCCTGCAAAAATGTTGAAATGTTTTGAGGTCCAAAAATGGGGTTTACAGGCATCCTAGACCCCCTAAAGTCCATAATATATTGGTGTCTGAAAAACGGTGTGAGAGAGCTCTGAATGTCCCAAACACATGTGCAGCCTGAAAGGGGAATTAACCTGCATCCTAGAGCACTGAAATACCCAAAAATATTTTTGGCATGAAAAATGCATCCTACACCCCTGAAAGTTCAGAATATGTTAGCAGCCCAAAAAAGGCCTTCAAAATGCATCTTAGGCCTGCAAAAATGTTGAAAACTTTGCAGGGCCAAAAAAGGGTTTTACAGGCATCCTAGACCTCCTAAAGTCCAGAAAGTGTTGGTTGCCCCAAAACGGTGTGAGAGAGCTCTGAATGTCCCAAAAACATTTGCAGCCTGAAAGGGGCATTAACCTGCATCCTAGACCCCTGAAATTCCCAAAGGTATTTCTGGCTCGAAAAAAATGCATCCTACACCCCTGAAAGTACAGAATATGTTAGCAGCCCAAAAAAGGCCTTAAATGCATTTTAGGCCTGCAAAAATGTTGAAAACTTTGGAGGCCTAAAAAAGGGGTTTACAGGCATCCTAGACCCCCTGAAGTCCAGCATATGTTGGTGGGCGAAAAAACAAGTGAGAGAGCTCTGAATGTCAAAAAATCATTTGCAGCCTGAAAGGGGAATTAACCCGCATCCCAGACCACTGAAATTCCCAAACATATTTTTGGCACGAAAAATGCATCCTTCACACCTGAAAGTTCTGAATATTTTAGCAGCCAAAGATGCCTTAAAATACACCTTAGGAATGCAAAACTGTTGAAAACTTTACAGGCTCAAAAAAGGGGTTTACAGGCATCCTAGACCCCCGTAAAGTCCAGAATATGTTGGTGTCCGAAAAACGGTGTGAGAGAGCTCTGAATCCCCCAAAAACATTTGCAGCCTGAAAGGGGAATTAACCCGCATCCTAGACCACTGAAATTACCAAAAATATTTTTGGCACGAAAAATGCATCCTACACCCATGAAAGTACAGAATATGTTAGCAGCCCAAAAAAGGCCTTAAAATGCATTTTAGGCCTCCAAAAATGTTGAAAACTTTGGAGGCCTAAAAAAGGGGTTTGCAGGCATCCTAGACCCCCTAAAGTCCAGAATATGTTGGTGGCTGAAAAACGGTGTATGATAGCTCTGAATGTCCCAAAACATTTGCAGCCTGAAAGGGACATTAACCCGCATCCTAGACCACTGAAATTCCCAAAAATATTATTGGCACGAAAAATGCATCCTACACCCCTGAAAGTTCAGAAAATGATGGCAGCCCAAAAAAGCCCTAAAAATGCATTTTAGGCCGGCGAAAATGTTGAAAACTTTACAGGCTCAAAAAAGGGGTTTACAGGCATCCTAGACCCCCGTAAAGTCCAGAAAATGTTGGTGGCCGCAAAATGGTGTGAGAGAGCTCTGAATTTCCCAAAAACATTTGCAGCCTGAAAGGGGAATCCTAGACCACTGAAATTCCTAAAAATATTTTTGGCATGAAAAATGCATCCTACACCCCTGAAAGTTCAGAATATGTTAGCAGCCCAAAAAAGGCCTTCAAAATGCATCTTAGGCCTGCAAAAATGTTGAAATGTTTTGAGGCCCAAAAATGGGGTTTACAGACCTCCTAGACCCCCTAAAGTCCAGAATATGTTGGTGTCCGAAAAACGGTGTGAGAGAGCTCTGAATGTCCCAAACACATTTGCTGCCTGAAAGGGGCATTAACCCACATCCTAAACCCCTGAAATTCCCAAACATATTTTTGGCACGAAAAATGCATCCTACACCCCTGAAAGTACAGAATATGTTAGCAGCCCAAAAAAGGACATAAATGCATCTTAGGCCTGCAAAAATATTGAAAACTTTGGAGGTCCAAAAAAGGGGCTTACAGGCCTCCTAGACCCCCTAAAGTCCAGAATATGTTGGTGTCCGAAAAACGGTGTGAGAGAGCTCTGAATGTCCCAAACACATTTGCTGCCTGAAAGGGGCATTAACCCACATCCTAAACCCCTGAAATTCCCAAACATATTTTTGGCACGAAAAATGCATCCTTCACACCTGAAAGTTCTGAATATTTTAGCAGCCAAAGATGCCTTAAAATACACCTTAGGAATGCAAAACTGTTGAAAACTTTGGAGGCCCTAAAAAAGGGGTGTACAGGCATTCTAGACCGCCTAAAGTCCAGAAAATGTTGGTTTCCCAAAAACGGTGTCAGAGAGCTCTGAATGTCTCAAAAACATTTGCAGCCTGAAAGGGGCATTAACCCGCATCCTAGACCACTGAAATTCCCAATAATATTTTTTCCATGAAAAATGCATCCAACACCCCTGAAAGTACAGAATTTAGAAGCCCAAAAAAGGCCTTAAATGCATTTTAGGCCGGCAAAAATGTTGAAAACTTTACAGGCTCAAAAAAGGGGTTTACAGGCATCCTAGACCCCCATAAAGTCCAGAAAATGTTGGTGGCCGCAAAACGATGTGAGAGAGCTCTGAATGTCCCAAAAACATTTGCAGCCTGAAAGGGGAATCCTAGACCACTGAAATTCCTAAAAATATTTTTGGCATGAAAAATGCATCCAACACCCCTGAAAGTTCAGAATATGTTAGCAGCCCAAAAAAGGCCTTCAAAATTAATCTTAGGCCTGCAAAAATGTTGAAATGTTTTGAGGTCCAAAAATGGGGTTTACAGGCATCCTAGACCTCCTAAAGTCCATAATATATTGGTGTCTGAAAAACGGTGTGAGAGAGCTCTGAATGTCCCAAACACATGTGCAGCCTGAAAGGGGAATTAACCTGCATCCTAGAGCACTGAAATACCCAAAAATATTTTTGGCATGAAAAATGCATCCTACACCCCTGAAAGTTCAGAATATGTTAGCAGCCCAAAAAAGGCCTTCAAAATGCATCTTAGGCCTGCAAAAATGTTGAAAACTTTGCAGGGCCAAAAAAGGGTTTTACAGGCATCCTAGACCTCCTAAAGTCCAGCATATGTTGGTGGGCGAAAAAACAAGTGAGAGAGCTCTGAATGTCCCAAAAACATTTGCAGCCTGAAAGGGGAATTAACCCGCATCCCAGACCACTGAAATTCCCAAACATATTTTTGGCACGAAAAATGCATCCTTCACACCTGAAAGTTCTGAATATTTTAGCAGCCAAAGATGCCTTAAAATACACCTTAGGAATGCAAAACTGTTGAAAACTTTACAGGCTCAAAAAAGGGGTTTACAGGCATCCTAGACCCCCGTAAAGTCCAGAATATGTTGGTGTCCGAAAAACGGTGTGAGAGAGCTCTGAATCCCCCAAAAACATTTGCAGCCTGAAAGGGGAATTAACCCGCATCCTAGACCACTGAAATTACCAAAAATATTTTTGGCACGAAAAATGCATCCTACACCCATGAAAGTACAGAATATGTTAGCAGCCCAAAAAAGGCCTTAAAATGCATTTTAGGCCTCCAAAAATGTTGAAAACTTTGGAGGCCTAAAAAAGGGGTTTGCAGGCATCCTAGACCCCCTAAAGTCCAGAATATGTTGGTGGCTGAAAAACGGTGTATGATAGCTCTGAATGTCCCAAAACATTTGCAGCCTGAAAGGGGCATTAACCCGCATCCTAGACCACTGAAATTCCCAAAAATATTATTGGCACGAAAAATGCATCCTACACCCCTGAAAGTTCAGAAAATGATGGCAGCCCAAAAAAGCCCTAAAAATGCATTTTAGGCCGGCGAAAATGTTGAAAACTTTACAGGCTCAAAAAAGGGGTTTACAGGCATCCTAGACCCCCGTAAAGTCCAGAAAATGTTGGTGGCCGCAAAATGGTGTGAGAGAGCTCTGAATTTCCCAAAAACATTTGCAGCCTGAAAGGGGAATCCTAGACCACTGAAATTCCTAAAAATATTTTTGGCATGAAAAATGCATCCTACACCCCTGAAATTTCAGAATATGTTAGCAGCCCAAAAAAGGCCTTCAAAATGCATCTTAGGCCTGCAAAAATGTTGAAATGTTTTGAGGCCCAAAAATGGGGTTTACAGACCTCCTAGACCCCCTAAAGTCCAGAATATGTTGGTGTCCGAAAAACGGTGTGAGAGAGCTCTGAATGTCCCAAACACATTTGCTGCCTGAAAGGGGCATTAACCCACATCCTAAACCCCTGAAATTCCCAAACATATTTTTGGCACGAAAAATGCATCCTACACCCCTGAAAGTACAGAATATGTTAGCAGCCCAAAAAAGGACATAAATGCATCTTAGGCCTGCAAAAATATTGAAAACTTTGGAGGTCCAAAAAAGGGGTTTACAGGCCTCCTAGACCCCCTAAAGTCCAGAATATGTTGGTGTCCGAAAAACGGTGTGAGAGAGCTCTGAATGTCCCAAACACATTTGCTGCCTGAAAGGGGCATTAACCCACATCCTAAACCCCTGAAATTCCCAAACATATTTTTGGCACGAAAAATGCATCCTTCACACCTGAAAGTTCTGAATATTTTAGCAGCCAAAGATGCCTTAAAATACACCTTAGGAATGCAAAACTGTTGAAAACTTTGGAGGCCCTAAAAAAGGGGTGTACAGGCATTCTAGACCGCCTAAAGTCCAGAAAATGTTGGTTGCCCAAAAACGGTGTCAGAGAGCTCTGAATGTCTCAAAAACATTTGCAGCCTGAAAGGGGCATTAACCCGCATCCTAGACCGCTGAAATTCCCAAAAATATTTTTTGCACAAAAAATGCATCCTACACCCCTGAAAGTACAGAATTTATCAGACCAAAAAAGGCCTTAAATGCATCTTAGGCCGGCAAAAATGTTGAAAACTTCACAGGCTCAAAAAAGGGGTTTACAGGCATCGTAGTCCCCCGTAAAGTCCAGAAAATGTTGGTGGCCGCAAAACGGTGTGAGAGAGCTCTGAATGTCCCAAAAACATTTGCAGCCTGAAATGGAATCCTAGACCACTGAAATTCCTAAAAATATTTTTGGCATGAAAAATGCATCCAACACCCCTGAAAGTTCTGAATATGTTAGCAGCCCGAAAAAGGCCTTCAAAATGAATCTTAGGCCTGCAAAAATGTTGAAATGTTTTGAGGCCCAAAAATGGGGTTTACAGGCATCCTAGACCCCCTAAAGTCCATAATATATTGGTGTCTGAAAAACGGTGTGAGAGAGCTCTGAATGTCCCAAACACATTTGCAGCCTGAAAGGGGAATTAACCTGCATCCTAGACCACTGAAATACCCAAAAATATTTTTGGCATGAAAAATGCATCCTACACCCCTGAAAGTTCAGAATATGTTAGCAGCCCAAAAAAGGCATTCAAAATGCATCATAGGCCTGCAAAAATGTTGAAATGTTTTGAGGCCCAAAAATGGGGTTTACAGACCTCATAGACCCCCTAAAGTCCAGAATATGTTGGTGTCCAAAAAACGGTGTGAGAGAGCTCTGAATGTCCCAAACACATTTGCAGCGTGAAAGGGGCATTAACCCACATCCTAGACCACTGAAATTCCCAAAAATATTTCTGGCACGAAAAATGCATCCTACACCCCTGAAGTTCAGAAAATGTTAGCAGCCCAAAAAAGGCCTTAAAATGCATCTTAGGCCTGCAAAAATGTTGAAATGCTTGGAGGCCCAAAAAAGGGGTCTACAGGCATCGTAGACCCCCTAAAGTCCAGAAAATGTTGGTAGGAGAAAAAACATGTGAGAGAGCTCTGAATGTCAAAAAAACATTTGCAGCCTGAAAGGGGAATTAACCCGCATCCCAGACCACTGAAATTCTCAAACATATTTTTGGCACGAAAAATGCATCCTTCACACCTGAAATTTCTGAATATTTTAGCAGCCAAAGATGCCTTAAAATACACCTTAGGAATGCAAAACTGTTGAAAACTTTGGAGGCCCTAAGAAAGGGGTGTACAGGCATTCTAGACCCCCTAAAGTCCAGAAAATGTTGGTTGCCCAAAAACGGTGTCAGAGAGCTCTGAATGTCCCAAAAACATTTGCAGCCTGAAAGGTGCATTAACCCGCATCCTAGACCACTGAAATTCCCAAAAATAATTTTTGCACGAAAAATGCATCCTACACCCCTGAAAGTACAGAATTTATCAGCCCAAAAAAGGCCTTAAATGCATATTAGGCCGGCAAAAAGTTTGAAATGTTTGGAGGCCCAAAAACGGGGTTTATAGGCATTTTAGACCCCCTAAAGTACAGAAAACGTTGGTTGCCCCAAAAACCGTGTCAGAGAGCTCAGAATGTCCCAAAAACATTTGCAGCCTGAAAGGGGCATTAACCTGCATCCTAGGCCACTGAAATTCCCAAAAATATTTTTGGCACGAAAAATGCATCCAACACCCCTGAAAGTACAGAATATGTTAGCAGCCCAAAAAAGGCCTTAAAAGCATCTTAGGCCTGGAAAAATGTTGAAAACTTTATAGGCTCTAAAAAGGGGTTTACAGGCATCCTAGACCCCCTAAAGTCCAGAATATGTTGGTGGACGAAAAAACATGTGAGAGAGCTCTGAATGTCAAAAAAACATTTGCAGCCTGAAAGGGGAATTAACCCGCATCCCAGACCACTGAAATTCCCAAACATATTTTTGGCACGAAAAATGCATCCTTCACACCTGAAAGTTCTGAATATTTTAGCAGACAATTATGCCTTAAAATACACCTTAGGAATGCAAAACTGTTGAAAACTTTGGAGGCCCTAAAAAAGGGGTGTACAGGCATTCTAGACCCCCTAAAGTCCAGAAAATGTTGGTTGCCCAAAAACGGTGTCAGAGAGCTCTGAATGTCCCAAAAACATTTGCAGCCTGAAAGGGGCATTAACCCGCATCCTAGACCACTGAAATTCCCAAAAATATTTTTTGCACGAAAAATGCATCCTACACCCCTGAAAGAATTTAGCAGCCCAAAAAAGGCCTTAAATGCATCTTAGGCCGGCAAAAATGTTGAAAACTTTACAGCTCAAAAAATGGGTTTACGGGCATCCTAGACCCCCGTAAAGTCCAGAAAATGTTGGTGGCCGCAAAACGGTGTGAGAGAGCTCTGAATTTCCCAAAAACATTTGCAGCCTGAAAGGCGAATCCTAGACCACTGAAATACCCAAAAATATTTTTGGCATGAAAAATGCATCCTACACCCCTGAAAGTTCAGAATATGTTAGCAGCCCAAAAAAGGCCTTCAAAATGCATCTTAGGCCTGCAAAAATGTTGAAATGTTTTGAGGCCCAAAAATAGGGTTTACAGACCTCCTAGACCCCCTAAAGTCCAGAATATGTTGGTGTCCGAAAAAAGGTGTGAGAGAGCTCTGAATGCCCCAAAAACATTTGCAGCCTGAAAGGGGAATTAACCCGCATCCTAGACCACTGAAATTCCCAAAAATATTTTTGGCACGAAAAATGCATCCGACAACCCTGAAAGTTCAGAATATTTTAGCGGCCCAAAAAAGGCCTTAAGTGCATTTTAGGCCTGCAAAAATGTTGAAAACTTTGGAGTCCTAAAAAAGGGGTTTACAGGCATCGTAAAGTCTAGAAAATGATGGTGGCCCAAAAACGGTGTGAGAGAGCTCTGAATGTCCCAAGAACATTTGCAGTCTGAAAGGGGCATTAACCCGCATCGTAGACCCCTGAAATTCCCAAAAATATTTTTGGCCCAAAAAATGCATCCTACAACCCTGAGAGTTCCAAATATGTTAGCAGCCCAAAAAAGGCCTTAAAAGCATCTTAGGCCTGGAAAAATGTTCAAAACTTTATAGGCTCAAAAAAGGGGTTTACAGGCATCCCAGACCCCCTAAAGTCCAGAAAATGTTGGTGGCCCAAAAATGGTGTGAGAGAGCTCTGAATGTCCCAAAAACATTTGCAGTCTGAAAGGGGCATTAACCCGCATCCTAGGCCACTGAAATTTCCAAAAATATTTTTGCCACGAAAAATGCATCCACACCCCTGAAAGTACAGAATATGTTAGCAGCCCAAAAAAGGCCTTAAAATGCATTTTAGGCCTGCAAAAATGTTAAAAACTTTGGAGGCATAAAAAAGGGGTTTACAGGCATCCTAGACCCCCGAAAGTCCAGAATATGTTGGTGGCTGAAAAACGGTGTATGATAGCTCTGAATGTCCCAAAACATTTGCAGCCTGAAAGGTGCATTGACCCGCATCCTAGACCACTGAAATTCCCAAAAATATTATTGGCACGAAAAATGCATCCTACACCCCTGAAAGTTCAGAAAATGATGGCAGCCCAAAAAAGCCCTTAAAATGGATTTTAGGCCTGCAAAAATGTAGAAAACTTTGGAGGCCCAAAAAAGTGGTTTACAGGCATCGTAGACCCCCTAAAGTCTAGAAACATTTGGTGGACCAAAAACTGTGCGAGAGAGCTCTGAATGTCCCAAAAACATTTGCAGCCTGAAAGGGGAATTAACCCACATCCTAGACCACTGAAATTCCCAAACATAGTGTTGGCATGAAAAATGCATCCTTCACACCTGAAAGTTCTGAATATTTTAGCAGCGCAAAAGAGGCCTTGATATGCATCTTAGGCCTGCAAAAATGTTGAAAACTTTGGAGGCCTAAAAAAGGGGTTTACAGGCATCCGAGACCCCCTAAAATCCAGAATATGTTGGTGGCCGAAAAAGATTGTCAGAAAGCTCTGAATGTCCCAAAAACATTTGCAGCCTGAAAGGGGCATTAACCCGCATCCTAGACCACTGACTATCCCAAAAATATTTCTGGCACGAAAAACGCATCCGACAACCCTGAAAGTTCAGAATATGTTAGCGGCCCAAAAAAGGCCTTAAATGCATCTTAGGCCGGCAAAAATGTTGAAAACTTTGGAGGTCCAAAAAAGGGTTTTACAGGCATCCTAGACCCCCTAAAGTCCAGAAAATGTTGGTTGCCCAAAAACGGTGTCAGAGAGCTCTGAATGTCCCAAAAACATTTACAGCCTGAAAGGGGCATTAACCCGACTCCTAGAGCCCTGAAATTCCCAAAAATATTTTTGGCCCAAAAAATGCATCCTACACCCCTGAAAGTTCAGAATATGTTAGCAGCCCAAAAAAGGCCTTAAAATGTATCTTAGGCCTGCAAAAATGTTGAAAAATGTGGAGGCCTCAAAAAGGGGTTTACAGGCACCCTAGACCCCCCCTAAAGTCCAGAATATGTTGGTGGCCGAAAAACGGTGTGAGAGATCTCTGAATGTCCCAAAAACATTTGCAGCCTGGAAGGGGAATTAACCCGCATCCTAGACCACTAAAATTCCCAAAAATATTTCTGGTACAAAAAATGCATCCTACACCCCTGAAAGTTTCGAAAATGTTGGCAGCCCAAAAAAGGCCTTAAAATGTATCTTAGGCCTGCAAAAATGTATACAACTTTGGAGGCCCAAAAAAGGGGTTTATAGGCATCATAGACCCCCTACAATCCAGAAGATTTTGGTGGCACAAAAACTGTGCCAGAGAGCTCTGAATGTCCCAAAAACATTTGCAGCCTGAACGGGGCATTAACCCACATCCTAGGCCACTGAAATTCCCAAAAATATTTCTGGCACGTAAAATGCATCCTACACCCCTGAAAGTTCAGAAAATGTTGGCAGCCCAAAAAAGGCCCTAAAATGCATGTTAGGCCTTCAAAAATGTTGAAATGTTTGGAGGCCCAAAAAAGGGGTTTACAGACATCATAGAACCCCTAAAGTCCAGAAAATGTTGGTGGCCGAAAAACAGTATCAGAGAGCTCTGAATGCAACAAAAACATTTGCTGCCTGAAAGGGGAATTAACCCGAATCCTAGACCACTGAAATTCCCAAAATATTTTCGGCACGAAAAATGCATCCTACACCCCTGAAAGTTCAGAATATGTTAGCATCCCAATAAAGGCCTTAAAATGCATCTTAGGCCTGCAAAAATGTTGAAATGTTTGGAGGCCCAAAAAAAGGGTTTACAGGCATCCTAGACCCCCTAAAGTCCAGAAAATGTTGGTTGCCCAAAAACCGTGTCAGAGAGCCCTGAATGTCCCAAAAACATTTGCAGCCTGAAAGGGGCATTAACCCGCATCCTAGACGACTGAAATTCCCAAAAATATTTTTGCCACGAAAAATGCATCCAACACCCCTGAAAGTACAGAATATGTTAGCAGCCCAAAAAAGGCTTTAAAATGCATCTCAGGCCTGCAAAAATGTTGAAATGTTTGGAGGCCCATAAAAGGGGTTTACAGGCATCCTAGACGCCCCCTAAAGTTGTGAATATGTTGGTGGCTGAAAAACGGTGTGAGAGATCTCTGAATGTCCCAAAAACATTTGCAGCCTGGAAGGGGAATTAACCCACATCCTAGACCACTAAAATTCCCAAAAATATTTTTGGCACGAAAAAAATGCATCCAACACCCCTGAAAGTTCAGAAAATGTTGGCAGCCCAAAAAAGGCCTTAAAATGCTTCTTAGGCCTTAAAAATGTAGAAAACTTTGTAGGCCCAAAAAAGGGATTTACAGGCATCGTAGACCCCCTAAAGTACAGAAAATTTGGGTGGCCCAAAAACTGTGCCAGAGAGCTCTGAATGTCCCAAAAACATTTGCAGCCTGAAAGGGGCATTAACCCGCATCCTAGACCACTGAAATTCCCAAAAATATTTTTGGCACGAAAAATGCATCCTACACTCCTGAAAGTACAGAATATGTTAGCAGCCCAAAAAAGGCCTTAAATGCATTTTAGGCCGGCAAAAATGTTGAAAACTTTGGAAGTCCAAAAAAGGGGTTTACAGGCATCCTAGACCCCCTAAAGTCCAGAAAATGTTGGTGGCCCAAAAATGGTGTGAGAGAGCTCTGAATGTCCCAAACACATTTGCAGTCTGAAAGGGGCATTAACCCGACTCCTAGAGCCTTGAAAATCCCAAAAATATTTTTGGCCCAAAAAATGCATCCTACACCCCTGAAAGTTTCAAAAATGTTGGCAGCCCAAAAAAGGCCTTAAAATGTATCTTCGGCCTGCAAAAATGTTGAAAAATGTGCAGGCCTAAAATAGGGGTTTACAGGCATCCTAGACCCCCCCTAAAGTCCAGAATATGTTGGTGGCCGAAAAACGGTGTGAGAGATCTCTGAATGTCCCAAAAACATTTGCAGCCTGGAAGGGGAATTAACCCGCATCCTAGACCGCTAAAATTCCCAAAAATATTTTTGACACGAAAAATGCATCCTACACCCCTGAAAGTACAGAATATGTTAGCAGCCCAAAAAAGGTCATAAATGCATCTTAGGCCTGCAAAAATGTTGAAAACTTTGGAGGTCCAAAAAAGGGGTTTACAGGCATCCTAGACCCCCTAAAGTCCAGAAAATGTTGGTTGCCTAAAAACAGTGTCAGAGAGCTCTGAATGTCGCAAAAACATTTGCAGCCTGAAAGGGGCATTAAACCGCATCCTAGACGACTGAAATTCCCAAAAATATTTTTGGCACGAAAAATGCATCCTACACCCCTGAAAGTTCAGAATACGTTAGCAACCCAAAACAGGCCTTAAAATGCATCTAGGTCTGCAAAAATGTCGAAAAGTTTGGAGGCCCAAAAAAGGGGTTTACAGGCATCCTAGAACCCCTAAATTCCAGAAAATGTTGGTGGCAGAAAAACAGTTTGAGAGAGCTCTGAATGTCTCAAAAACATTTGCAGCCTGAAAGGGGCATTAACCCGCATCCTAGACCACTGAAATACCCAAAAATATTTTTGGCCCGAAAAATGCATCCTACACCCCTGAAAGTACAGAATATGTTAGCAGCCCAAAAAGGACATAAATGCATCTTAGGCCTGCAAAAATGTTGAAAACATTGGAGGTCCAAAAAGGGGTTTACAGGCATCCTAGACCCCTTAAAGTCCAAAAAATGTTGGTTGCCCAAAAACAGTGTCAGAGAGCTCTGAATGTCCCAAAAACATTTGCAGCCTGAAAGGGGCTTTAACCCGCATCCTAGACCACTGAAATTCCCCAAAAACATTTTTGGCACGAAAAATGCATCCAACTCCCCTGAAAGTAAAAAATATGTTAGCAGCCCAAAAAAGGCCTTAAAAGCATCTTAGGCCTGCAAAAATGTTGAAAACTTTGGAGGTCCAAAAAAGGGGTTACAGGCATCCTAGACCCCCTAAAGTCCAAAAAATGTTGATTGCCCAAAAACAGTGTCAGAGAGCTCTGAATGTCCCAAACACATTTGCAGCCTGAAAGGGGAATTAACCAGCATCCTAGACCACTGAAAGTCCCAAAAATATTTTTGGCACGAAAAATGCATTCTACAACCCTGAAAGTTCAGAATATGTTAGCAGCCCAAAAAAGGCCTTAAAATGCATCTAGGCCTGCAAAAATGTTGAAAACTTTGGAGGTCCAAAAAGGGGTTTACAGGCATCCTAGACCCCCTAAAGTCCAGAATATGTTGGTGGCCAAAAAACGGTGTGAGAGAGCTCTGAATGTCCCAAACACATTTGCAGCCTGAAAGGGGCATTAACCCACATCCTAGACCACTGAAATTCCCAAAAATATTTCTGCCACAAAAAATGGATCCTACACACCTGAAAGTTCAGAAAATGTTAGCAGCCCAAAAAAGGCCTGAAAATGCATCTTAGACCTGCAAAAATGTTGAAATGTTTGGAGGCCCCAAAAAAGGGGTTTACAGGAATCGTAGACCCCCTAAAGTCAGAAACTGTTGGTGGTCCAAAAGCAGTGTGAGATAGCTCTGAATGTCCCAAAAACATTTGCAACCTGAAAGGGCCATTAACCCGCATCATAAACCCCTGAAATTCTAGAAATACTTTTGGCACGAAAAATGCATACTGCACCCCTGAAATTTCAGAATATCTTAGCAGCCCAAAAAAAGGCCTTGAAATGCATCTTAGGCCTGCAAAAAAGTTTAAATGTTTGGAGGCCCAAAAAAGGGATTACAGGCATCCTAGTCCACCTAAATTCCAGAACATGTTGGTTGCCCAAAAACCGTGTCAGAGAGCTTCGAATGTCCCAAAACAATTTGCAGCCTGAAAGGGGCACCCGCATCCTAGACCACTGAAATTCCCAAAAATGTTTTTTTGGCACGAAAAAATGCATCCGACAACCCTGAAAGTTCAGAATATGTTAGCAGCTCAAAAAGGCCTTAAAATGCATTTTAGGCCTGCAAAAATGTTGAAATGTTTGGAGGCCGAAAAAAGGGGTTTACAGGCATCCTAGACCCCCTAAAGTCCAGAATATGTTGGTGGCCAAAAAACGGTGTGAGAGACCTCTGAATGTCCCAAAAACATTTGCAGCTTGAAATGGGCATTAACCGGCATCTAGACCACTGAAGTTCCCAAAAGTATTTCTGGCACGAAAAATGAATCCTACAACCCTGAAAGTTCAGAATATGTTAGCAGCCCAAAAAAGGCCTTAAAATGCATCTTAGACCTTTAAAAATGTAGAAATCTTAGTAGGCCCAAAAAAGGGGTTTACAGGCATATTATACCCCCTAAAGTCCAGAAAATGTTGGTTGCCCAAAAACGGTGTCATAGAGCTCTGAATGTCCCAAAAACATTTGCAGCCTGAAAGGGGCATTAACCCACATCCTAAACCCCTGAAATTCCCAAAATACTTTTGGCACGAAAAATGCATCCTACACCCCTGACATTTCAGAAAATGTTAGCAGCCCAAAAAAGGCCTTAAAAAGCATCTAAGGACTGCAAAAATGTCGAAATGTTTGGAGGCCCAAAAAAGGGGTTTACAGGCATTGTAGACCCCCTAAAGTCTAGTAAATGTTGGTGGCCCAAAAACAGTGTGAGAGAGCTCTGAATGTCCCAAAAACATTTGCAACCTGAAACAGCCATTTACCCGCATCCTAAAACCCTTAAATTCCCAAACATATTTTTGGCACGAAAAATGCATCCAACACGCCTGAAAGTTCAGAATATGTTAGCAGCCCAAAAAAGGCCTTAAAATGCATCTTAGGCCTGACAAAATGTTGAAAACTTTGGAGGCCCAAAAAAGGGGTTTACAGGCATCCTAGAACCCCTAAATTCCAGAAAATGTTGGTGGCCGAAAAACAGTGTGATATAGCTCTGAATGCCCCAAAAACATTTGCAGCCTGAAAGGGGAATTAACCCACATCCTAAACCCCTGAAATTCCCAAAATACTTTTGGCCCGAAAAATGCATCCCACACCCCTGAAATTTCAGAATATCTTAGCAGCCCAAAAAAGGCCTTAAAAAGCATCTTAGGCCTGCAAAAATGTTGAAATGTTTGGAGGCCCAAAAAAGGAGTTTACAGGCATTGTAGACCCCCTAAAGTCCAGAAAATGTTGGTGGCCCAAAAACAGTGTGAGAGAGCTCTGAATGTCCCAAAAACATTTGCAACCTGACAGAGCCATTAACCCGAATCCTAAACCCCTGAAATTCCCAAAATACTTTTGGCACGAAAAATGCATCCGACACCCCTGAAAGTTCAGAAAATGTTAGCAGCCCAAAAAAGGCCTTAAAATGCATCTTAGGCCTGCAAAAATGTTGAAATGTTTGGAGGCCCAAAAAAGGGGTTTACAGGCATCGTAGACCCACTAAAGTCCAGTAAATGTTGGTGGCCCAAAAATGTGTGAGAGAGCTCTGAATGTCCCAAAAACATTTGCAACCTGACAGGGCCATTAACCCGCATCCTAAACCCCTTAAATTCCCAAACATATTTTTGGCACGAAAAATGCATCCTACACCCCTGAAAGTTCAGAAAATGTTAGCAGCCCAAAAAAGGCCTTAAAATGCATCTTAGGCCTGCAAAAATGTAGAAATGTTTTGGATGCCCAAAAAAGGGGTTTACAGGCATCGTAGACCCCCTAAAGTCCAGTAAATGTTGGTGGCCCAAAAACAGTGTGTGAGAGCTGTGAATGTCCCAAAAACATTTGCAACCTGAATGGGCCATTAACCCGCATGCTAAACCCCATAAATTCCCAAACATATTTTTGGCACGAAAAATGCATCCTACACCCCTGAAAGTTCAGAATATGTTAGCAGCCCAAAAAAATGCCTTCAAAATGTATCTTAGGCCTGCAAAAATGTTGAAATGTTTGGAGGCCCAAAAAAGTGCTTTAGAGGCATCCTAGACCCCCTAAAGTCCAGAATATGTTGGTGGCTGAAAAACAGTGTGAGAGAGCTCTGAATGTCCCAAACACATTTGCAGCCTGAAAGGGGCATTAACCCACATCCTAGACCACTGAAATTCCCAAAAATATTTCTGGCACAAAAAATGGATCCTACACACCTGAAAGTTCAGAAAATGTTAGCAGCCCAAAAAAGGCCTGAAAATGCATCTTAGACCTGCAAAAATGTTGAAATGTTTGGAGGCCCCAAATAAGGGGTTTACAGGCATCGTAGACCCCCTAAAGTCCAGAAACTGTTGGTGGTCCAAAAGCAGTGTGAGATAGCTCTGAATGTCCCAAAAACATTTGCAACCTGAAAGGGCCATTAACCCGCATCCTAAACCCCTGAAATTCTAGAAATACTTTTGGCACGAAAAATGCATACTACACCCCTGAAATTTCAGAATATCTTAGCAGCCCATAAAAAAAGGCCTTAAAATGCATCTTAGGCCTGCAAAAAAGTTTAAATGTTTGGAGGCCCAAAAAAGGGTTTACAGGCATCCTAGTCCACCTAAATTCCAGAAAATGTTGGTTGCCCAAAAACCGTGTCAGAGAGCTTCGAATGTCCCAAAAAAATTTGCAGCCTGAAAGGGGCACCCGCATCCTAGACCACTGAAATTCCCAAAAATGTTTTTGGCACGAAAAAATGCATCCGACAACCCTGAAAGTTCAGAATATGTTAGCAGCTCAAAAAGGCCTTAAAATGCATTTTAGGCCTGCAAAAATGTTGAAATGTTTGGAGGCTGAAAAAAGGGGTTTACAGGCATCCTAGACCCCCTAAAGTCCAGAATATGTTGGTGGCCAAAAAACGGTGTGAGAGACCTCTGAATGTCCCAAAAACCTTTGCAGCTTGAAATGGGCATTAACCGGCATCTAGACCACTGAAGTTCCCAAAAGTATTTCTGGCACGAAAAATGAATCCTACAACCCTGAAAGTTCAGAATATGTTAGCAGCCCAAAAAAGGCCTTAAAATGCATCTTAGACCTTTAAAAATGTAGAAATCTTTGTAGGCCCAAAAAAGGTGTTTACAGGCATCCTATACCCCCTAAAGTCCAGAAAATGTTGGTTGCCCAAAAACGGTGTCATAGAGCTCTGAATGTCCCAAAAACATTTGCAGCCTGAAAGGGGCATTAACCTGCATCCTAGACGACTGAAATTCCCAAAAATATTTTTGCCATGAAAAATGCATCTAACACCCCTGAAAGTACCGAATATGTTAGCAGCCCAAAAAAGGTCTTAAAATGCATCTCAGGCCTGCAAAAATGTTGAAATGTTTGGAGGCCCAGAAAAGGGGTTTACAGGCATCCTAGACCCCCCTAAAGTCCAGAAAATGTTGGTGGCCTAAAAACAGTGTGAGAGAGCTCTGAATCTCCCAAAAACATTTGCAACCTGAAAGGGCCATTAACCCACATCCTAAACCCCTGAAATTCCCAAAATACTTTTGCCACAAAAAATGCATCCTACACCCCTGACATTTCAGAAAATGTTAGCAGCCCAAAAAAGGCCTTAAAAAGCATCTAAGGACTGCAAAAATGTTGAAATGTTTGGAGGCCCAAAAAAGGGGTTTACAGGCATTGTAGACCCCCTAAAGTCTAGTAAATGTTGGTGGCCCAAAAACAGTGTGAGAGAGCTCTGAATGTCCCAAAAACATTTGCAACCTGAAACGGCCATTAACCCGCATCCTAAAACCCTTAAATTCCCAAACATATTTTTGGCACGAAAAATGCATCCAACACGCCTGAAAGTTCAGAATATGTTAGCAGCCCAAAAAAGGCCTTAAAATGCATCTTAGGCCTGCAAAAATGTTGAAATGTTTGGAGGCTGAAAAAAGGGGTTTACAGGCATCCTAGACCCCCTAAAGTCCAGAATATGTTGGTGGCCAAAAAACGGTGTGAGAGACCTCTGAATGTCCCAAAAACCTTTGCAGCTTGAAATGGGCATTAACCGGCATCTAGACCACTGAAGTTCCCAAAAGTATTTCTGGCACGAAAAATGAATCCTACAACCCTGAAAGTTCAGAATATGTTAGCAGCCCAAAAAAGGCCTTAAAATGCATCTTAGACCTTTAAAAATGTAGAAATCTTTGTAGGCCCAAAAAAGGTGTTTACAGGCATCCTATACCCCCTAAAGTCCAGAAAATGTTGGTTGCCCAAAAACGGTGTCATAGAGCTCTGAATGTCCCAAAAACATTTGCAGCCTGAAAGGGGCATTAACCTGCATCCTAGACGACTGAAATTCCCAAAAATATTTTTGCCATGAAAAATGCATCTAACACCCCTGAAAGTACTGAATATGTTAGCAGCCCAAAAAAGGTCTTAAAATGCATCTCAGGCCTGCAAAAATGTTGAAATGTTTGGAGGCCCAAAAAAGGGGTTTACAGGCATCGTAGACCCACTAAAGTCCAGTAAATGTTGGTGGCCCAAAAATGTGTGAGAGAGCTCTGAATGTCCCAAAAACATTTGCAACCTGAAAGGGCCATTAACCCGCATCCTAAACCCCTTAAATTCCCAAACATATTTTTGGCACGAAAAATGCATCCTACACCCCTGAAAGTTCAGAAAATGTTAGCAGCCCAAAAAAGGCCTTAAAATGCATCTTAGGCCTGCAAAAATGTAGAAATGTTTTGGATGCCCAAAAAAGGGGTTTACAGGCATCGTAGACCCCCTAAAGTCCAGTAAATGTTGGTGGCCCAAAAACAGTGTGTGAGAGCTGTGAATGTCCCAAAAACATTTGCAACCTGAATGGGCCATTAACCCGCATGCTAAACCCCATAAATTCCCAAACATATTTTTGGCACGAAAAATGCATCCTACACTCCTGAAAGTTCAGAAAATATTAGCAGCCCAAAAAAGGCCTTAAAATGCATCTTAGGCCTGCAAAAATGTAGAAATGTTTTGGATGCCCAAAAAAGGGGTTTACAGGCATCGTAGACCCCCTAAAGTCCAGTAAATGTTGGTGGCCCAAAAACAGTGTGTGAGAGCTGTGAATGTCCCAAAAACATTTGCAACCTGAATGGGCCATTAACCCGCATGCTAAACCCCATAAATTCCCAAACATATTTTTGGCACGAAAAATGCATCCTACACCCCTGAAAGTTCAGAATATCTTAGCAGCCCAAAAAAGGCCTTAAAATGCATTTTAGGCCTGCAAAAATGTTGAAATGTTTGGAGGCCCAAAAAAGGGGTTTACAGGCATCCTAGAACCCCTAAATTCCAGAAAATGTTGGTGGCAGAAAAACAGTTTGAGAGAGCTCTGAATGTCTCAAAAACATTTGCAGCCTGAAAGGGGCATTAACCCGCATCCTAGACCACTGAAATACCAAAAAATATTTTTGGCCCGAAAAATGCATCCTACACCCCTGAAAGTACAGAATATGTTAGCAGCCCAAAAAGGACATAAATGCATCTTAGGCCTGCAAAAATGTTGAAAACATTGGAGGTCCAAAAAGGGGTTTACAGGCATCCTAGACCCCCTAAAGTCCAAAAAATGTTGGTTGCCCAAAAACAGTGTCAGAGAGCTCTGAATGTCCCAAAAACATTTGCAGCCTGAAAGGGGCTTTAACCCGCATCCTAGACCACTGAAATTCCCCAAAAACATTTTTGGCACGAAAAATGCATCCAACTCCCCTGAAAGTAAAAAATATGTTAGCAGCCCAAAAAAGGCCTTAAAAGCATCTTAGGCCTGCAAAAATGTTGAAAACTTTGGAGGTCCAAAAAAGGGGTTACAGGCATCCTAGACCCCCTAAAGTCCAAAAAATGTTGATTGCCCAAAAACAGTGTCAGAGAGCTCTGAATGTCCCAAACACATTTGCAGCCTGAAAGGGGAATTAACCAGCATCCTAGACCACTGAAAGTCCCAAAAATATTTTTGGCACGAAAAATGCATTCTACAACCCTGAAAGTTCAGAATATGTTAGCAGCCCAAAAAAGGCCTTAAAATGCATCTAGGCCTGCAAAAATGTTGAAAACTTTGGAGGTCCAAAAAGGGGTTTACAGGCATCCTAGACCCCCTAAAGTCCAGAATATGTTGGTGGCCAAAAAACGGTGTGAGAGAGCTCTGAATGTCCCAAAAACATTTACAGCTTGAAATGGGCATTAACGGCATCCTAGACCACTGAAGTTCCCAAAAATATTTTTGGCACGAAAAATGAATCCTACAACCCTGAAAGTTCAGAATATGTTAGCAGCCCAAAAAAGGCTTTAAAATGCATATTAGGTCTGCAAAAGTGTTCAAATGTTTGGAGGCCGAAAAAAGGGGTTTACAGGCATCCTAGACCCCCTAAAATCCAGAATATGTTGGTGGCCGAAAAAAAGTGTGAGAGAGCTCTGAATGTCTCAAAAACATTTGCAGCCTGAAAGGGGCATTAATCCGCATCCTAGACCACTGAGATACCCAAAAATATTTTTGGCCCGAAAAATGCCTCCTACACCCCTGAAAGTACAGAATATGTTAGCAGCCCAAAAAGGACATAAATGCATCTTAGGCCTGCAAAAATGTTGAAAACATTGGAGGTCCAAAAAGGGGTTTACAGGCATCCTAGACCCCCTAAAGTCCAAAAAATGTTGGTTGCCCAAAAACAGTGTCAGAGAGCTCTGAATGTCCCAAAAACATTTGCAGCCTGAAAGGGGCTTTAACCCGCATCCTAGACCACTGAAATTCCCCAAAAACATTTTTGGCACGAAAAATGCATCCAACTCCCCTGAAAGTAAAAAATATGTTAGCAGCCCAAAAAAGGCCTTAAAAGCATCTTAGGCCTGCAAAAATGTTGAAAACTTTGGAGGTCCAAAAAAGGGGTTACAGGCATCCTAGACCCCCTAAAGTCCAAAAAATGTTGGTGGCCGAAAAACAGTGTGAGAGAGCTCTGAATGCCCCAAAAACATTTGCAGCCTGAAAGGGGAATTAACCCGCATTCTAGACCGCTGAAATGCCCAAAAATATTTTTGGCACGAAAAATGCATTCTACACCCCTGAAAGTTCAGAATATGTTAGCAGCCCAAAAAAGGCCTTAAAATGCATCTAGGCCTGCAAAAATGTTGAAAACTTTGGAGGTCCAAAAAGGGGTTTACAGGCATCCTAGACCCCCTAAAGTCCAAAAAATGTTGGTTACCCAAAAACAGTGTCAGAGAGCTCTGAATGTCCCAAAAACATTTGCAGCCTGAAAGGGGCATAAACCCGCATCCTAGACCACTGAAATTCCCAAAAATATTTTTGGCACGAAAAATGCATCCAACACCCCTGAAAGTACAGAATATGTTAGCAGCCCAAAAAAGGCCTTAAAAGCATCTTAGGCCTGCAAAAATGTTGAAAACTTTGGAGGTCCAAAAAAGGGGTTTACAGGCATCCTAGACCCCCTAAAGTCCAGAATATGTTTGTGGCCGAAAAACGGTGTGAGAGAGCTCTGAATGTCCTAAACATATTTGCAGCCTGAAAGGGGCATTAACTCGCATCCCCGACCACTGAAATTCCCAAAAATATTTCTGGCACGAAAAATGCATCCTACACCCCTGAACGTTCAGAATATGCCCAAAAAAGGCCTTAAAATGCATTTTAGGCCTGTAAAAATGTTGAAAACTTTGGAGGCCCAAAAAAGGGGTTTACTGGCGTCCTGGAGCCCCTAAATTCCAGAAAATGTTGGTGGCCGAAAAACAGCATGAGAGAGCTCTGAATGCCCCAAAAACATTTGCAGCCTGAAAGGAGAATTAACCCGCATCCTAGACCACTGAAATTCCCAAAAATATTTTTGGCACGAAAAATGCATTCTACACCCCTTAAAGTTCAAAATATTTTAGCAGCCCAAAAAAGGCCTTAAAATGCATCTAGGCCTGCAAAAATGTCGAAAAGTTTGGAGGCCGAAAAAAGGGGTCTACAGGCATCCTAGACCCCCTAAAATCCAGAACATGTTGGTGCCAAAAAACGGTGTGAGAGAGCTCTGAATGTCCCAAAAACATGTGCAGCTTGAAATGGGCATTAACTGGCATCCTAGACCACTGAAGTTCCCAAAAATATTTCTGGCATGAAAAATGAATTCTACAACCCTGAAAGTTCAGAATATGTTAGCAGCCCAAAAAAGGCTTTAAAATGCATATTAGGCCTGCAAAAGTGTTCAAATGTTTGGAGGCCGAAAAAAGGGGTTTACAGGCATCCTAGACCCCCTAAAATCCAGAACATGTTGGTGGCCGAAAAAAAGGTGTGAGAGAGCTCTGAATGTCTCAAAAACATTTGCAGCCTGAAAGGGGCATTAACCCGCATCCTAGACCACTGAAATACCCAAAAATATTTTTGGCCCGAAAAATGCATCCTACACCCCTGAAAGTACAGAATATGTTAGCAGCCCAAAAAGGACATAAATGCATCCTAGGCCTGCAAAAATGTTGAAAACTTTGGAGGTCCAAAAAGGGGTTTACAGGCATCCTAGACCCCCTAAAGTCCAAAAAATGTTGGTTGCCCAAAAACAGTGTCAGAGAGCTCTGAATGTCCCAAAAACATTTGCAGCCTGAAAGGGGCATTAACCCGCATCCTAGACCACTGAAATTCCCAAAAATATTTTTGGCACGAAAAATGCATCCGACAACCCTGAAAGTACAGAATATGTTAGCAGCCCAAAAAGGACATAAATGCATCCTAGGCCTGCAAAAATGTTGAAAACTTTGGAGGTCCAAAAAGGGGTTTACAGGCATCCTAGACCCCCTAAAGTCCAAAAAATGTTGGTTGCCCAAAAACAGTGTCAGAGAGCTCTGAATGTCCCAAAAACATTTGCAGCCTGAAAGGGGCATTAACCCGCATCCTAGACCACTGAAATTCCCAAAAATATTTTTGGCACGAAAAATGCATCCGACAACCCTGAAAGTTCAGAATATGTTAGCGGCCCAAAAAAGGCCTTAAATGCATTTTAGATCAGCAAAAATGTTGAAAACTTTGGAGGTCCAAAAAAGGGGTTTACAGGCATCCTAGACCCCCTAAAGTCCAGAAAATGTTGGTTGCCCAAAAACGATGTCAGAGAGCTCTGAATGTCCCAAAAACATTTGCAGCCTGAAAGGGGCATTAACCCATCCTAGACCACTGAAATTCCCAAAAATATTTTTGGCACGAAAAATGCATCCAACACCCCTGAAAGTACAGAATATGTTAGCAGACCAAAAAAGGCCTTAAAAGCATCTTAGGCCTGGAAAAATGTTGAAAACTTTATAGGCTCAAAAAAGGGGTTTACAGGCATCGTAGACCCCCTAAAGTCCAGTAAATGTTGGTGGCCCAAAAACAGTGTGTGAGAGCTCTGAATGTCCCAAAAACATTTGCAACCTGAATGGGCCATTAACCCGCATGCTAAACCCCATAAATTCCCAAACATATTTTTGGCACGAAAAATGCATCCTACACTCCTGAAAGTTCAGAAAATATTAGCAGCCCAAAAAAGGCCTTAAAATGCATCTTAGGCCTGCAAAAATGTAGAAATGTTTTGGATGCCCAAAAAAGGGGTTTACAGGCATCGTAGACCCCCTAAAGTCCAGTAAATGTTGGTGGCCCAAAAACAGTGTGTGAGAGCTGTGAATGTCCCAAAAACATTTGCAACCTGAATGGGCCATTAACCCGCATGCTAAACCCCATAAATTCCCAAACATATTTTTGGCACGAAAAATGCATCCTACACCCCTGAAAGTTCAGAATATCTTAGCAGCCCAAAAAAGGCCTTAAAATGCATTTTAGGCCTGCAAAAATGTTGAAATGTTTGGAGGCCCAAAAAAGGGGCCCAATTCAGCCATTCAAGCCACAATGCTCACGAAATTAAGCTTTCTGGAAGGTTACATCACCGCCCTAGACGACAAATTCAAAATCTTAAAGCAAGCTATAGAAGTTGGCTTCAAAGAAATGGTAATCCCTCCCACCTCACCCGACTTAGGGACTAAACAGGGAGTTCAAATTTCCCGAGCCGATCATTTAATTTCATCCCCCAGCACTCTCCTCAATATCCAACTGGCCGCTGGTCTCTTAATCCCGGAACATCAAGAGGTGATTGATATCACAGAAGAAACAGCAAACACACCGCCCCCACTAAAAAAGCCAGCGAGTGAGTCTGATCGCCCTTACCCTCTGTTTACAGGCATGAGACGGGAAACAAAACAATCCAACTCTAGTGGAAAGAAGTCTGAAACACACCATCAATCCTTAACACTGCGACTAAACCCTGGGTCAGCAAAACAGAAAGAAAAAACAAAAACTTCGGCCAGGAGCCCGTCGGCATCCCAACAAATCCAAAAAGTCTCTCTTAGACCTCTAGAAACCTTCCTAGAAGATGAGGTTCTGATGAATCTCTCCCAACACCTTGATGACAGGGAAGACCAACCACCCGAAAAACATGAGAAAACACACAAATCATTAAAGCAGCAGCCTACTTCAACAACAACCGATCAAATTGCAAAAAAAGCAAACTTAAAAGAATTGTCTGAAGAGGAATCCCCGTATCATTTTTTCACCTTGGAAGAGCGCAGGAAACTTCTCCATCGTCAAAAACCCACCACCTCTCGTAGCCCAACGAGCTATAGAGTGGTGTCATTCACATGTCCTCCAGTTCGCGAGGGGCAAACTCGGAAAAAGCTAACCTCCAGCAATCAACTTAGCCCACAGGTAGCACAACAATCTCGGGACCCTTATCAAAAGTCCAAAGAAAACACACACTCAGAATCAAGAAAATTAGAAAAGAGGGGGCAACACTTGCGGTCCCACTTTACTTCAAGGACCGAACAATATCGGAAAAGTCCGGACCCTACAGGGGAAGCCCCGATAAAGCTTGAACAACACGCAGAAAACGACGATGACATTATTCTGAATAGACGAGGAATCCTCACGCTATTTAGCCTGATTCCGTCCCTCCGGAAGATCAAGTCCTCAGATCTAAAAATCATAGATCCATATCATTCGAATAAAAGAGCAAAAGCCTATATTCATCTAACTTCGAAGTATATAAGGTCAAAAATTGAGGATGCAACAAGCGACCTGGCTGCGCTAGGCTATACTGTGCAAAGAGACCCGCAAAACATGGAAAAAACCAACCCAGGAAAAAAAAAATCGGCCCAAAAGTCCAAAACGGCGGGGCAAGAGCAAAAAGTGGAGCCACAAAGCCTCCCAGGGCTAACCCGAACAGTGGTAAATTCATTCTCAAAGTCATCTGAGAGCCATCGAGAACCAAATCCCGTCACTCCTAGGCGAGACAAGTCAATTGTGTCCACAGAAGAGTCGTCCCCGAAGCGGGATCATCCAAAAGTAGATCGTTCAAATTCGTCCAAGATTGAGTCGAAGTTGGAATCCAACAGGTCAACCCTCAGAGCCCAAATAGAAAATGCCTCAACAGTCCAAAAATCAACCGCAAAACTACAGGAGCTGTGGGCCTGGCTCCCAAAGGCCCTATTACAAGGGTCCAAATCTAAATAGCAATTCGCAGGGATCCCAGCAGAGCCAAAGGGAAATTGGAACGTCAGCCGGCTCATACCTTCATTAAATTTCTGCTCATGGAACACGAGAGGTCACTTACATCTCACCACAACGGGCGATGCAAACTTAGCTTCATTTGACATTATTTGCCTCCAAGAGACTTGGCTCAGGAAAAATCCAGCTATGGATGGGTTCGATATAATTCTGGCCCCAGCCAACAAAGGAGCCCTAGGCCGGCCGACTTCAGGTCTTCTTCTGGCCTGTCGACAGGGAATCGGGTGGACCCTCAAGTCAACCCTCCAAGCAAATCTGTCAATCCTAGCAGTATTATGCGAATGGTCTGAGAAGCCCACCAGCAAACCGCTGCAAATAGTGGTGATTAATACTTATTGGAACCCGGCGGCAATAAACCATCAGTCTTACCTCCTTATGATGGAAAACCTGATTGACGACATCCAAGCAACACGTCAAGTCTTCTCAATTATCATCTGCGGCGACCTGAATGCCAAATGCCCTAGAGAATTGCGAACACTGGATGCATCTTCGCAAACCACAACAGCACTGAAAAGAGGTCTCTTATGGTCCTCCTTGATGTCCTCTAGGAAATTCGAAAACCTGAACTTTGCCTTCCCAAACAAAAACCGTCTGCCCACTTGGGAACAAGGCCCACTAAAAGCAACCATAGATTATATCTATGTATCCAGACCGCTTTTGAATAAAGTTCAATCCTTTGAAGTCCGACAGACTACAGCCAGCGACCACAATCAGCTGACAATGTCGCTGGCAAATTACCACAAGGCGCCTGAACTCTATTCTACGGAAGTAGAACCAAACGCCCGCGGAAACCGACTAAACCTGTCGACCCGCGCGGTCAAAACTCTCCTGGCAAACTATACTGGGGAAGACAGACCCAAGAGCGTAAAGAACCTTGACTACGTACCTTTGCTGTTAAAACACCGAACGAACTCCAAACAGCTTACCTCTGTCCACGCACCCCCAAAACATGCCTATGATGCCACCTTGGTGATCAAACGAAGGGAGTTGCGAAAACTTAAAAGACAATTAGGAAACGACCCGTCTAACAAAGAAAAATTAAAAGCGGCAACCCAAACTTACAAATCATGGGTGAAAGAACACCGTTACCGCCTTTACCAACAAGATGCGGAAAAAATGTTAACAGCCATCAATGGTAACAAAGCAAAAGAATTCTGGTCCTTGCTGAAAGCCACAGAGCCTTCAGTGAACAACTCCATAATTAATGCCATGCCAGAGCACAAATGGATCACGCACTTCTCCTCGGTCTTTCAAGCTCCCGCTCAAATCATCTGTCGGGAACACACAGCCCAGAAGACAGCCTGGATTCAACTAAACGACCGAGAAGAAATTAGCGACCACATAAAAAAACTGAAGATCTCCAGAGCTGTGGGCCCAGACGGGATTTCAAACATCGATCTGAAAAACAACTACACGGAATGGGCAACCTTGCTAGCCTCAATCTTTCAGAAATGTGCAGAGCAGCAATCTTTGCCGCCATCCTGGACAAAAGCTATCATCGTCCCGATCTATAAAAAGGGGGACATCACAGACCCCCGAACCTATCGGCCTATTGCCCTGTTGGACTGCATAGGTAAAGTCTACGGAAGTCTACTCCTGAACCGTTTTCAATCTTGGGCCGAAAAAGCCCCATGCAACGACAACTACCAATCGGGTTTTAAGAAAAATACCGGAACGATGGCAAACATCTTAGCGATCAGCACCCTAAAAAGCAAAGCCTGGGAAAAAAAAGCACGGATCTTTATCGCTTTTATCGACCTAACGCAGGCTTTCGACCTCGTCGACAGACACCGCCTATGGGACAAACTGGAGAGCTGGAATTGCCCTCAAGAAATACTCCAACCAATCAAAGCTCTCCACACGGATACCTCCCTCAGGGTTCGACTCTCCCAAAGAGGCGACCTGTCAGACGAAATCCGGACCGGGCGTGGGGTAAAACAGGGATGCCCGTTAGCACCTGCCTTGTTCCTAGCATACCTCGGAGATTACGGCGATTCTGTCGACCTGGAACACACGTTTCCGCCGTCCCTTGCATCCTCCAAAATAAGCTACCTCTTGTATGCTGACGATCTAATCCTTCTGGATCAGACCCAGATCGGCCTTCAGAGACAATTAACAAGCCTCCTGAGTTACACAGCCGAAAACAACCTAAAAATAAATCGAGAAAAAACCAAAATAATGATCCTGGGTGGAGGACGGAAGACCAACAAATCCTCCGATAAATTCAAATGGTACTTAGAGGGCAAAGAGATCGAGTCGGTGCCCGACTACAAATATCTGGGCGTCCAGATTGACTCTTCAAAAAATGAAACATCTATGCAGCTCGCTTTGGAAATAAAGATGGGGAAACTAGCGTCACAAGCAAAAGCAATAGATACAAAATTTGGAAAATTTTCATGCATCCCCGTAATAGACTTTTACAAGAAAAAAGTCGTCCCCTCAATTACCTATGGAACAGAGGCCATGCCAACAATCCCAGAAAGAACTTGGCAAAAACTGGAGAGCAAGTTCTGGAAATCAGTATTAAATCTTCCTCAGTCTACATCCATTGCTGCAATTAGACAGGAACTCAGCCTTCTGTCACTAAGAGCAACAGTAATCCTAAACTCTCTTAGATTATTCAGGAAATGCATTACGGCCGACACCGACCAAATATTCGGTCTACTGAACACAGAACTACAAAGCGGCAAAGTCACAATGCTAAAAACATGGAAAAACAATATCTTGTCCACCTTAGAATCAGTGACGTGCTCTGAAGTTGACCTCATCTCAAACCCCCTGAGAGTCTACAAGAAATTGAAAGAACTAGACTGGATTCAGACCCAAGACCTAGTCAATAAAAATAAACTCCTTTTCCACCTCCCCATCATGCACTCAAAACTCAATGAGCCGATGAATTATCTCCGGAAATTTCCAAACAGGAGAGCAAGAAATTACATGTTAAGAATGCGGCTAAACTTACTGCAAACAAATGAGATCCTGAACATCAGAGGTCTTTCCGACTCAAATACATGCCGTTTGTGCAACGCCGAACTTGAATCTATCAGACACCTACTGATCTCATGTCCAGCAACCCTAGACTTAAGATCAGCCTACACAAAGCACTTTAGCCCAGAAGAATATGGATGGGACGAAGCAACGTGTTGGAATAGACTGATTGGTGGGGACCGAAACTGTTGGTTACTAGCCTCAACCAAAATTCTGCAATTCACCATGCAGAGGATAGAGTCCAAACAGCCTCACCTCTCGTGAAATTACTGGACATTCTCTGGACTTTAGTGCAAGTTACTTCAGTGAAAGTTATTTTTCTTCATCCCCCTTTTGTAAAGTTCTAAATGAACAACACACAAAATAAAAAAAAAAAAAAAAAAAAAAAAAGGGGTTTACAGGCATCCTAGAACCCCTAAATTCCAGAAAATGTTGGTGGCAGAAAAACAGTTTGAGAGAGCTCTGAATGTCTCAAAAACATTTGCAGCCTGAAAGGGGCATTAACCCGCATCCTAGACCACTGAAATACCAAAAAATATTTTTGGCCCGAAAAATGCATCCTACACCCCTGAAAGTACAGAATATGTTAGCAGCCCAAAAAGGACATAAATGCATCTTAGGCCTGCAAAAATGTTGAAAACATTGGAGGTCCAAAAAGGGGTTTACAGGCATCCTAGACCCCCTAAAGTCCAAAAAATGTTGGTTGCCCAAAAACAGTGTCAGAGAGCTCTGAATGTCCCAAAAACATTTGCAGCCTGAAAGGGGCTTTAACCCGCATCCTAGACCACTGAAATTCCCCAAAAACATTTTTGGCACGAAAAATGCATCCAACTCCCCTGAAAGTAAAAAATATGTTAGCAGCCCAAAAAAGGCCTTAAAAGCATCTTAGGCCTGCAAAAATGTTGAAAACTTTGGAGGTCCAAAAAAGGGGTTACAGGCATCCTAGACCCCCTAAAGTCCAAAAAATGTTGATTGCCCAAAAACAGTGTCAGAGAGCTCTGAATGTCCCAAACACATTTGCAGCCTGAAAGGGGAATTAACCAGCATCCTAGACCACTGAAAGTCCCAAAAATATTTTTGGCACGAAAAATGCATTCTACAACCCTGAAAGTTCAGAATATGTTAGCAGCCCAAAAAAGGCCTTAAAATGCATCTAGGCCTGCAAAAATGTTGAAAACTTTGGAGGTCCAAAAAGGGGTTTACAGGCATCCTAGACCCCCTAAAGTCCAGAATATGTTGGTGGCCAAAAAACGGTGTGAGAGAGCTCTGAATGTCCCAAAAACATTTACAGCTTGAAATGGGCATTAACGGCATCCTAGACCACTGAAGTTCCCAAAAATGTTTTTGGCACGAAAAATGAATCCTACAACCCTGAAAGTTCAGAATATGTTAGCAGCCCAAAAAAGGCTTTAAAATGCATATTAGGTCTGCAAAAGTGTTCAAATGTTTGGAGGCCGAAAAAAGGGGTTTACAGGCATCCTAGACCCCCTAAAATCCAGAATATGTTGGTGGCCGAAAAAAAGTGTGAGAGAGCTCTGAATGTCTCAAAAACATTTGCAGCCTGAAAGGGGCATTAATCCGCATCCTAGACCACTGAGATACCCAAAAATATTTTTGGCCCGAAAAATGCCTCCTACACCCCTGAAAGTACAGAATATGTTAGCAGCCCAAAAAGGACATAAATGCATCTTAGGCCTGCAAAAATGTTGAAAACTTTGGAGGTCCAAAAAGGGGTTTACAGGCATCCTAGACCCCCTAAAGTCAAAAAATGTTGGTTGCCCAAAAACAGTGTCAGAGAGCTCTGAATGTCCCAAAAACAATTGCAGCCTGAAAGGGGCATTAACCCGCATCCTAGACCACTGAAATTCCCAGAAATATTTTTGGCACGAAAAATGCATCCAACACCCCTGAAAGTACAGAATATGTTAGCAGCCCAAAAAAGGCCTTAAAATGCATCTCAGGCCTGCAAAAATGTTGAAAACTTTGGAGGCCCAAAAAAGGGGTTTACAGGCGTCCTGGAGCCCCTAAATTCCAGAAAATGTTGGTGGCCGAAAAACAGTGTGAGAGAGCTCTGAATGCCCCAAAAACATTTGCAGCCTGAAAGGGGAATTAACCCGCATTCTAGACCGCTGAAATTCCCAAAAATATTTTTGGCACGAAAAATGCATTCTACACCCCTGAAAGTTCAGAATATGTTAGCAGCCCAAAAAAGGCCTTAAAATGCATCTAGGCCTGCAAAAATGTTGAAAACTTTGGAGGTCCAAAAAGGGGTTTACAGGCATCCTAGACCCCCTAAAGTCCAAAAAATGTTGGTTGCCCAAAAACAGTGTCAGAGAGCTCTGAATGTCCCAAAAACATGTGCAGCCTGAAAGGGGCATAAACCCGCATCCTAGACCACTGAAATTCCCAAAAATATTTTTGGCACGAAAAATGCATCCAACACCCCTGAAAGTACAGAATATGTTAGCAGCCCAAAAAAGGCTTTAAAAGCATCTTAGGCCTGCAAAAATGTTGAAAACTTTGGAGGTCCAAAAAAGGGGTTTACAGGCATCCTAGACCCCCTAAAGTCCAGAATATGTTTGTGGCCGAAAAACGGTGTGAGAGAGCTCTGAATGTCCTAAACATATTTGCAGCCTGAAAGGGGCATTAACTCGCATCCCCGACCACTGAAATTCCCAAAAATATTTCTGGTACGAAAAATGCATCCTACACCCCTGAACGTTCAGAATATGCCCAAAAAAGGCCTTAAAATGCATTTTAGGCCTGTAAAAATGTTGAAAACTTTGGAGGCCCAAAAAAGGGGTTTACTGGCGTCCTGGAGCCCCTAAATTCCAGAAAATGTTGGTGGCCGAAAAACAGTGTGAGAGAGCTCTGAATGCCCCAAAAACATTTGCAGCCTGAAAGGAGAATTAACCCGCATCCTAGACCACTGAAATTCCCAAAAATATTTTTGGCACGAAAAATGCATTCTACACCCCTTAAAGTTCAAAATATTTTAGCAGCCCAAAAAAGGCCTTAAAATGCATCTAGGCCTGCAAAAATGTCGAAAAGTTTGGAGGCCGAAAAAAGGGGTCTACAGGCATCCTAGACCCCCTAAAATCCAGAACATGTTGGTGCCAAAAAACGGTGTGAGAGAGCTCTGAATGTCCCAAAAACATGTGCAGCTTGAAATGGGCATTAACTGGCATCCTAGACCACTGAAGTTCCCAAAAATATTTCTGGCATGAAAAATGAATTCTACAACCCTGAAAGTTCAGAATATGTTAGCAGCCCAAAAAAGGCTTTAAAATGCATATTAGGCCTGCAAAAGTGTTCAAATGTTTGGAGGCCGAAAAAAGGGGTTTACAGGCATCCTAGACCCCCTAAAATCCAGAACATGTTGGTGGCCGAAAAAAAGGTGTGAGAGAGCTCTGAATGTCTCAAAAACATTTGCAGCCTGAAAGGGGCATTAACCCGCATCCTAGACCACTGAAATACCCAAAAATATTTTTGGCCCGAAAAATGCATCCTACACCCCTGAAAGTACAGAATATGTTAGCAGCCCAAAAAGGACATAAATGCATCTTAGGCCTGCAAAAATGTTGAAAACTTTGGAGGTCCAAAAAGGGGTTTACAGGCATGCTAGACCCCCTAAAGTCCAAAAAATGTTGGTTGCCCAAAAACAGTGTCAGAGAGCTCTGAATGTCCCAAAAACATTTGCAGCCTGAAAGGGGCATTAACCCGCATCCTAGACCACTGAAATTCCCAAAAATATTTTTGGCACGAAAAATGCATCCGACAACCCTGAAAGTTCAGAATATGTTAGCGGCCCAAAAAAGGCCTTAAATGCATTTTAGATCAGCAAAAATGTTGAAAACTTTGGAGGTCCAAAAAAGGGGTTTACAGGCATCCTAGACCCCCTAAAGTCCAGAAAATGTTGGTTGCCCAAAAACGATGTCAGAGAGCTCTGAATGTCCCAAAAACATTTGCAGCCTGAAAGGGGCATTAACCCATCCTAGACCACTGAAATTCCCAAAAATATTTTTGGCACGAAAAATGCATCCAACACCCCTGAAAGTACAGAATATGTTAGCAGACCAAAAAAGGCCTTAAAAGCATCTTAGGCCTGGAAAAATGTTGAAAACTTTATAGGCTCAAAAAAGGGGTTTACAGGCATCCTAGACCCCCTAAAGTCCAGAAAATGTTGGTGGCTCAAAAATGGTGTGAGAGAGCTCTGAATGTCCCAAAAACATTTGTAGTCTGAAAGGGGCATTAAACCCGCATCCTAGACTGCTGAAATTCCCAAAAATATTTTTGGCATGAAAAATGCATCCTACACCCCTGAAAGTTCAGAATATGTTAGCAGCCCAAAAAAGGCGTTAAAAGCATCTTAGGCCTGCAAAAATGTTGAAAACTTTGGAGGTCCAAAAAAGCGGTTTACAGGCACCCTAGACCCCCTAAAGTCCAGAAAATGTTGGTTGCCCAAAAACAGTGTCAGAGAGCTCTGAATTTCCCAAAAACATTTGCAGCCTGAAAGGGGCATTAACCTGCATCCTAGAAGACTGAAATTCCCCAAAAAAATTTTGGCACGAAAAATGCATCCACACCCCTGAAAGTACAGAATATGTTTGCAGCCCAAAAAAGGCCTTAAAATGCATCTCAGGCCTGCAAAAATGTTGAAATGTTTGAAGGCCCAAAAAAGGGGTTTACAGGCTTCCTAGAGCCCCTAAAGTCCAGAAAATGTTTGTGGCTGAAAAACGGTGTGAGAGAGCTCTGAATGTCCCAAACACATTTGCAGCCTGAAAGGGGCATTAACCCGCATCCTCGACCACTGAAATTCCCAAAAATATTTCTGGCACGAGAAATGCATCCTACAACCCTGAAAGTTCAGAAAATGTTAGCAGCCCAAAAAAGGCCTTAAAATGCATCTTAGACCTGCAAAAATGCTGAAATGTTTGGAGGCCCAAAAAAGGGGTTTACAGGCATCGTAGACCCCCTAAAGTCCAGAAAATGTTGGTGGCCCAAAAACAGTGTGAGAGAGCTCTGAATGTCCCAAAAACATTTGCAACCTGAAAGGGCCATTAACCCGCATCCTAAACCCCTGAAATTCCCAAAATACTTTTGGCACGAAAAATGCATCCTACACCCCTGAAAGTTCGGAATATGCCCAAAAAATGTAAAATGCATCTTCGGCCTGCAAAAATGTTGAAAACTTTGGAGGCCCAAAAAAGGGGTTTACAGGCATCCTGCAGCCCCTAAATTCCAGAAAATGTTGGTGGCCGAAAAACAGTGTGAGAGAGCTCTGAATGCCCCAAAAACATTTGCAGCCTGAAAGGGGAATTAACCTGCATCCTAGACCACTGAAATTCCCAAAAATATTTTGGGCACGAAAAATGCATCCTACACCCCTGAAAGTTCAGAATATGTTAGCAGCCCAAAAAAGGCCTTCAAAATGCATCTTAGGCCTGCAAAAATGTCGAAAGGTTTCTAGGCCGAAAAAAGGGTTTTAGAGGCATCCTAGACCCCCTAAAGTCCAGAAAATGTTTGTGGCTGAAAAATGGTGTGAGAGAGCTCTGAATGTCCCAAACACATTTGCAGCCTGAAAGGGGCATTAACCCGCATCCTCGACCACTGAAATTCCCAAAAATATTTCTGGCACGAAAAATGCATCCTACAACCCTGAAATTTCAGAAAATGTTGCAGCCCAAAAAAGGCCTTAAAATGCATCTTAGACCTGCAAAAATGCTGAAATGTTTGGAGGCCCAAAGAAAAGGGTTTACAGGCATCGTAGACCCCCTAAATTCCAGAAAATGTTGGTGGCCGAAAAACAGTGTGAGAGAGCTCTGAATGCCCCAAAACATTTGCAGCCTGAAAGGGGAATTAACCCGCATCCTAGACCACTGAAATTCCCAAAAATATTTTTGGCACGAAAAATGCATCCTACACCCCTGAAAGTTCAGAAGATGTTAGCAGCCTTAAAATGCATATTAGGCCTGCCAAAGTGTTGAAATGTTTGGAGGCCGAAGAAAGGGGTTTACAGGCATCCTAGACCCCCTAAAATCCAGAATATGTTGGTGGCTGAAAAAAGGTGTGAGAAAGCTCTGAATGTATGAAACACATTTGCAGCCTGAAAGGGGCATTAACCCGCATCCTATCCCACTGAAATTCCCAAAAATATTTTTGGCTTGAAAAATACATCCTACACCCCTGAAAGTACAGAATATGTTAGCAGCCCAAAAAGGACATAAATGCATTTTAGGCCTGCAAAAATGTTGAAAACTTTGGAGGTCCAAAAAGGGTTTACAGGCATCCTAGAGCCCCTAAACTCCAGAAAATGTTGGTTGCCCAAAAACGGTGTCAGAGAGCTCTGAATGTCCCAAAAACATTTGCAACCTGAAAGGGCCATTAACCCACATCCTAAACCCCTGAAATCCCCAAAATACTTTTGGCACGAAAAACGCATCCTACACCCCTGAAATTTCAGAATATCTTAGCAGCCCAAAAAAGGCCTTAAAAAACATCTTAGGCCTTCAAAAATGTTGAAATGTTTGGAGGCCCAGAAAAGGAGTTTACAGGTATCGTAGACCCCCTAACGTCCAGAAAATGTTGGTGGCCCAAAAACAGTGTGAGAGAGCTCTGAATGTCCCAAAAACATTTGCAACCTGACAGGGCCATTAACCCGCATCCTAAACCCCTGAAATTCCCAAAATACTTTTTGCACGAAAAATGCATCCGACACCCCTGAAAGTTCAGAACATGTTAGCAGCCCAAAAAAGGCCTTAAAATGCATCTTAGTCCTGCAAAAATGTTGAAATGTTTGGAGGCCCAAAAAAGGGGTTTACAGGCATCGTAGACCCCCTAAAGTCCAGTAAATGTTGGTGGCCCAAAAACGTGTGAGAGAGCTCTGAATGTCCCAAAACATTGGCAACCTGAAAGGGCCATTAACCCGCATCCTAAACCCCTTAAATTCCCAAACATATTTTTGGCATGAAAAATGCATCCTACACCCCTGAAAGTTCAGAATTCGTTAGCAGCCCAAAAATGGCCTTAAAATGCATCTTAGGCCTGCAAAAATGTTAAAAACTTTGGAGGCCCAAAAAAGGGGTTTACAGGCATCCTAGAACCCCTAAATTCCAGAAAATGTTCGTGGCTGAAAAACAGTGTGAGAGAGCTCTGAATGTCCCAAACACATTTGCAGCCTGAAAGGGGCATTAACCCGCATCCTAGAACCCCTAAATTCCAGAAAATGTTCGTGGCTGAAAAACAGTGTGAGAGAGCTCTGAATGCCCCAAAAACATTTGCAGCCTGAAAGGGGAATTAACCCGCATCCTAGACCACTGAAATTCCCAAAAATATTTTTGGCACGAAAAATGCATCCTACACCCCTGAAAGTTCAGAATATGTTAGCAGCCCAAAAAAGGCCTTAAAATGCACATTAGGCCTGCCAAAGTGTTGAAATGTTTGGAGGCCCAAAAAAGGGGTTTACAGGCATCCTAGAACCCCTAAATTCCAGAAAATGTTCGTGGCTGAAAAACAGTGTCAGAGAGCTCTGAATGTCCCAAAAACATTTGCAACCTGAAAGGGCCATTAACCCGCATCCTAAACACCTGAAATTCCCAAAATATTTTTGGCACGAAAAATGCATCCTACACCCCTGAAAGTTCAGAATATGCCCAAAAAAGGTAAAATGCATATTAGGCCTGCCAAAGTGTTGAAATGTTTGGAGGCCGAAAAAAGGGGTTTACAGGCATCCTAGACCCCCTAAAATCCAGAATATGTTGGTGGCCGAAAAAAGGTGTGAGAAAGCTCTGAATGTCTGAAAAACATTTGCTTCCTGAAAGGGGCATTAACCCGCATCCTATCCCACTGAAATTCCCAAAAATATTTTTGGCCCGAAAAATGCATCCTACACCCCTGAAAGTACAGAATATGTTAGCAGCCCAAAAAGGACATAAATGCATTTTAGGCCTGCAAAAATGTTGAAAACTTTGGAGGTCCAAAAAGGGGTTTACAGGCATCCTAGAGCCCCTAAACTCCAGAAAATGTTGGTTGCCCAAAAACGGTGTCAGAGAGCTCTGAATGTCCCAAAAACATTTGCAACCTGAAAGGGCCTTTAACCCACATCCTAAATGCATTTTAGGCCTGCAAAAATGTTGAAAACTTTGGAGGTCCAAAAAGGGTTTACAGGCATCCTAGAGCCCCTAAACTCCAGAAAATGTTGGTTGCCCAAAAACGGTGTCAGAGAGCTCTGAATGTCCCAAAAACATTTGCAACCTGAAAGGGCCATTAACCCACATCCTAAACCCCTGAAATCCCCAAAATACTTTTGGCACGAAAAACGCATCCTACACCCCTGAAATTTCAGAATATCTTAGCAGCCCAAAAAAGGCCTTAAAAAGCATTTTAGGCCTTCAAAAATGTTGAAATGTTTGGAGGCCCAAAAAAGGAGTTTACAGGTATCGTAGACCCCCTAACGTCCAGAAAATGTTGGTGGCCCAAAAACAGTGTGAGAGAGCTCTGAATGTCCCAAAAACATTTGCAACCTGACAGGGCCATTAACCCGCATCCTAAACCCCTGAAATTCCCAAAATACTTTTTGCACGAAAAATGCATCCGACACCCCTCAAAGTTCAGAAAATGTTAGCAGCCCAAAAAAGGCCTTAAAATGCATTTTAGTCCTGCAAAAATGTTGAAATGTTTGGAGGCCCAAAAAAGGGGTTTACAGGCATCGTAGACCCCCTAAAGTCCAGTAAATGTTGGTGTCCCAAAAACGTGTGAGAGAGCTCTGAATGTCCCAAAAACATTTGCAGCCTGAAAGGGGAATTAACCCGCATCCTAGACCACTGAAATTCCCAAAAATATTTTTGGCACGAAAAATGCGTCCTACATCCCTGAAAGTTCAGAATATGTTAGCAGCCCAAAAAAGGCCTTCAAATGCATCTTAGACCTGCAAAATTGTTGAAATGTTTGGAGGCCCAAAAAAGAGGTTTACAGGTATCCTTGACCCCCTAAAGTCCAGAAAATGTTGGTTGCCCAAAAACCCTGTCATAGAGCTCTGAATGTCCCAAAAACATTTGCAGCCTGAAAGGGGAATTAACCCGCATCCTAGACCACTGAAATTCCCAAAAATAGTTTTGGCACGAAAAATGCATCCAACACCCATGAAAGTTCAGAATATGTTAGCAGCCAAAAAAGGCCTTAAAAGCATCTTAGTCCTGGAAAAATGTTGAAAACTTTGGAGGTCCAAAAAAGGGGTTTACAGGCATCCTAGACCCCCTAACGTCCAGAAAATGTTGGTGGCCCCAAAGCAGTGTGAGAGAGCTCTGAATGTCCCAAAAACATTTGCAACCTGAAAGGGCCATTAACCTGCATCCTAAACCCCTGAAAATCCCAAAATACTTTTGGCACGAAAAATGCATACTATACCCCTGAAATTTCAGAATATCTTAGCAGCCCAAAAAAGGCCTTACAATGCATTTTAGGCCTGCAAAAATGTTGAAATGTTTGGAGGCCCAAAAAAGGGGTTACAGGCATCCTAGACCCCCTAAATTCTAGAAAATGTTGGTTGCCCAAAAACCTTGTCAGAGAGCTCCGAATGTCTTAAAAAAATTTGCAGCCTGAAAGGGGCATTAACCCGCATCCTAGACCACTGAAATTCCCAAAAATATTTTTGGCACGAAAAATGCATCCGACAACCCTGAAAGTACAGAATATGTTAGCAGCCCAAAAAAGGCCATAAATGCATCTTTGGCCTGCAAAAATGTAGAAAATTTTGGAGGTCCAAAAAAGGGGTTACAGGCACCCTAGACCCCCTAAAGTCCAGAAAATGTTGGTTGCCAAAAACGGTGTCAGAGAGCTCTGATTGTCCCAAAAACATTTGCAGCCTGACAGGGGAATTAACCGGCATCCTAGACCACTGAAATTCCCAAAAATATTTTTGGCACGAAAAAAATGCATCCAACACCCGTGAAAGTTCAAAAATGTTGGCAGCCCAAGAAAGGCCTTAAAATGCATCTTAGGCCTTAAAAATGTAGAAATCTTTGTAGGCCCAAAAAAGGGATTTACAGGCATCGTAGACCCTAAAGTCCAGAAAATTTTGGTGGCCCAAAAACTGTGCCAGAGAGCTCTGAATGTCCCAAAAACATTTGCAGCTTGAAAGGGGCATTAACCCGCATCCTAGACCACTGAAATTCCCAAAAATATTTTTGGCACATAAAATGCATCCTACACCCCTGAAAGTACAGAATATGTTAGCAGCCCAAAAAAGGCCTTAAATGCATCTTAGGCCAGCAAAAATGTTGAAAACTTTGGAGGTCCAAAAAAGGGGTTTACAGACATCCTAGACCCCCCTAAAGTCCAGAAAATGTTGGTTGCCGAAAAACGGTGTTAGAGAGCTCTTAATGTCCCAAACACATTTGCAGCCTGAAAGGGGCATTAACCCACATCCTAGACCACTGAAATTCCCAAAAATATTTCTGGCACGTAAAATGCATCCTACACCCCTGAAAGTACAGAATATGTTAGCAGCCCAAAAAAGGCCTTAAAAGCATCTTAGGCCTGGAAACATTTTCAAAACTTTTATAGGCTCAAAAAAAGGGTTTACAGGCATCCTAGACCCCCTAAAGTCCCGAATATGTTGGTGGCCGAAAAACAGTGTTAGAGAGCTCTTAATGTCCCAAACACATTTGCAGCCTGAAAGGGGCATTACCCCGCAGCCTAGACCACTGAAAATCTCAAAAATATTTTTGGCACGAAAAATGCATCCAACACCCCTGAAAGTACAGAATATGTTAGCAGCCCAAAAAAGGCCTTAAAAGCATCTTAGGCCTTCAAAAATGTTGAAATGTTTGGAGGCCCAAAAAAGGGTTTTACAGGCATCGTAGACCCCCTAAAGTCCAGAATATGTTTGTGGCCGAAAAACGGTGTGAGAGAGCTCTGAATGTCCCAAACACATTTGCAGCCTGAAAGGGGCATTAACCCGCATCCCCGACCACTAAAATTCCCCAAAATATTTCTGGCACGAAAAATGCATCCTACACCCCTGAACGTTCAGAATATGCCCAAAAAAGGCCTTAAAATGCATTTTAGGCCTGTAAAAATGTTGAAAACTTTGGAGGCCCAAAAAAGGGGTTTACAGGCATCCTAGACCCCCTAAAGTCCAGAATATGTTGGTGGCCAAAAAACGGTGTGAGAGAGCTCTGAATGTCCCAAAAACATTTACAGCTTGAAATGGGCATTAACCGGCATCCTAGACCACTGAAGTTCCCAAAAATATTTCTGGCACGAAAAATGAATCCTACAACCCTGAAAGTTCAGAATATGTTAGCAGCCCAAAAAAGGCTTTAAAATGCATATTAGGTCTGCAAAAGTGTTCAAATGTTTGGAGGCCGAAACAAGGGGTTTACAGGCATCCTAGACCCCCTAAAATCCAGAATATGTTGGTGGCCGAAAAAAAGGTGTGAGAGAGCTCTGAATGTCTCAAAAACATTTGCAGCCTGAAAGGGGCATTAACCCGCATCCTAGACCACTGAAATACCCAAAAATATTTTTGGCCCGAAAAATGCATCCTACACTCCTGAAAGTACAGAATATGTTAGCAGCCTAAAAAGGACATAAATGCATCTTAGGCCTTCAAAAATGTTGAAAACTTTGGAGGTCCAAAAAGGGGTTTACAGGCGTCCTAGACCCCCGAAAGTCCAGGAAATGTTGGTGGCCCAAAAATGGTGTGAGGGAGCTCTGAATGTCCCAAAAACATTTGCATTGTGAAAGGGGCATTAACCCGCATCCTAGACCCCTGAAATTTCCAAAAAATATTTCTGGCACGAACAATGCATCCTACACCCCTGAAAGTACAGAATATGTTAGCAGCCCAAAAAAGGCCTTAAATGCATTTTAGGCCTGAAAAAATGTTGAAAACTTTGGAGGCCTAAAAAAGGGGTTTACTGGCATCCTAGACCCCCTGAAATCCAGAATATGTCGTTGGCCAAAAAAAGGTGTCAGAGAGCTCTGAATGTCCCAAAAACATTTGCAGTCTGAAAGGGGCATTAACCCACATGCTAGACCCCTGAATTCCCAAAAATATTATTGGCACGAAAAATGCATCCAACACCCTTGAAAGTACAGAATATGTTAGCAGCCCAAAATAGGCCTTAGAAGAATCTTAGGCCTGGAAAAATGTTGAAAACTTTATAGGCTCAAAAAAGGGGTTTACATGCATCTAGACCCCCTAAAGTCCAGAAAATGTTGGTGGCTCAAAAATGGTGTGAGAGAGCTCTGAATGTCCCAAAAACATTTGCAGCCTGAAAGGGGCATTAACCCGCATTCTAGACCCCTGAATTCCCAAAAATATTATTGGCACGAAAAATGCATCCAACACCCTTGAAAGTACAGAATATGTTAGCAGCCCAAAATAGGCCTTAGAAGAATCTTAGGCCTGCAAAAATGTTGAAAACTTTGGAGGTCCAAAAAAGGGGTTTACAGGCATCCTAGACCCCCTAAAGTCCAGAAAATGTTGGTTGCCCAAAAACGATGTCAGAGAGCTCTGAATGTCCCAAAAACATTTGCAGCCTGAAAGGGGCATTAACCCATCCTAGACCACTGAAATTCCCAAAAATATTTTTGGCACGAAAAATGCATCCAACACCCCTGAAAGTACAGAATATGTTAGCAGACCAAAAAAGGCCTTAAAAGCATTTTAGGCCTGGAAAAATGTTGAAAACTTTATAGGCTCAAAAAGGGGTTTACAGGCATCCTAGACCCCCTAAAGTCCAGAATATGTTGGTGGCTCAGAAATGGTGTGAGAGAGCTCTGAATGTCCCAAAAGCATTTGCAGTCTGAAAGGGGCATTAAACCCGCATCCTAGACTCCTGAAAATCCCAAAAATATTTTTGGCATGAAAAATGCATCCTACACCCCTGAAAGTTCAGAATATGTTAGCAGCCCAAAAAAGGCCTTAAAAGCATCTTAGGCCTGCAAAAATGTTGAAAACTTTGGAGGTCTAAAAAAGCGGTTTATAGGCATCCTAGACCCCCTAAAGTCCAGAAAATGTTGGTTGCCCAAAAACAGTGTCAGAGAGCTCTGAATTTCCCAAAAACATTTGTAGCCTGAAAGGGGCATTAACCTGCATCCTAGAAGATTGAAATTCCCAAAAATATTTTTGGCTCGAAAAATGCATCCACACCCCAGAAAGTACAGAATATGTTTGCAGCCCAAAAAAGGCCTTAAAATGCATCTTAGACCTGCAAAAATACTGAAATGTTTGGAGGCCTAAAAAAGGGGTTTACTGGCATCCTAGACCCCCTGAAATCCAGAATATGTCGTTGGCCAAAAAAAGGTGTCAGAGAGCTCTGAATGTCCCAAAAACATTTGCAGTCTGAAAGGGGCATTAACCCACATGCTAGACCCCTGAATTCCCAAAAATATTATTGGCACGAAAAATGCATCCAACACCCTTGAAAGTACAGAATATGTTAGCAGCCCAAAATAGGCCTTAGAAGAATCTTAGGCCTGGAAAAATGTTGAAAACTTTATAGGCTCAAAAAAGGGGTTTACATGCATCTAGACCCCCTAAAGTCCAGAAAATGTTGGTGGCTCAAAAATGGTGTGAGAGAGCTCTGAATGTCCCAAAAACATTTGCAGCCTGAAAGGGGCATTAACCCGCATTCTAGACCCCTGAATTCCCAAAAATATTATTGGCACGAAAAATGCATCCAACACCCTTGAAAGTACAGAATATGTTAGCAGCCCAAAATAGGCCTTAGAAGAATCTTAGGCCTGCAAAAATGTTGAAAACTTTGGAGGTCCAAAAAAGGGGTTTACAGGCATCCTAGACCCCCTAAAGTCCAGAAAATGTTGGTTGCCCAAAAACGATGTCAGAGAGCTCTGAATGTCCCAAAAACATTTGCAGCCTGAAAGGGGCATTAACCCATCCTAGACCACTGAAATTCCCAAAAATATTTTTGGCACGAAAAATGCATCCAACACCCCTGAAAGTACAGAATATGTTAGCAGACCAAAAAAGGCCTTAAAAGCATTTTAGGCCTGGAAAAATGTTGAAAACTTTATAGGCTCAAAAAGGGGTTTACAGGCATCCTAGACCCCCTAAAGTCCAGAATATGTTGGTGGCTCAGAAATGGTGTGAGAGAGCTCTGAATGTCCCAAAAGCATTTGCAGTCTGAAAGGGGCATTAAACCCGCATCCTAGACTCCTGAAAATCCCAAAAATATTTTTGGCATGAAAAATGCATCCTACACCCCTGAAAGTTCAGAATATGTTAGCAGCCCAAAAAAGGCCTTAAAAGCATCTTAGGCCTGCAAAAATGTTGAAAACTTTGGAGGTCTAAAAAAGCGGTTTATAGGCATCCTAGACCCCCTAAAGTCCAGAAAATGTTGGTTGCCCAAAAACAGTGTCAGAGAGCTCTGAATTTCCCAAAAACATTTGTAGCCTGAAAGGGGCATTAACCTGCATCCTAGAAGATTGAAATTCCCAAAAATATTTTTGGCTCGAAAAATGCATCCACACCCCAGAAAGTACAGAATATGTTTGCAGCCCAAAAAAGGCCTTAAAATGCATCTTAGACCTGCAAAAATACTGAAATGTTTGGAGGCCCAAAAAAGGGGTTTACAGGCATCGTAGACCCCCTAAAGTTCAGAAAATGTTGGTGGCACAAAAACAGTGTGAGAGAGCTCTGAATGTCCCAAAAACATTTGCAACCTGAAAGGGCCATTAACCCGCATCCTAAACCCCTGAAATTCCCAAAATATTTTTGGCACGAAAAATGCATCCTACACCCCTGAAAGTTCGGAATATGCCCAAAAAAGGTAAAATGCATCTTCGGCCTTCAAAAATGTTGAAAACTTTGGAGGCCCAAAAAATGGGTTTACAGGCATCCTAGACCCCCTAAAGTCCAGAAAATGTTTGTGGCTGAAAAACGGTGTGAGAGAGCTCTGAATGTCCCAAACACATTTGCAGCCTGAAAGGGGCATTAACCCGCATCCTCGACCACTGAAATTCCCAAAAATATTTCTGGCACGAAAAATGCATCCTACAACCCTGAAATTTCAGAATATCTTAGCAGCCCAAAAAAGGCCTTACAACGCATTTAAGGCCTGCAAAAATGTTGAAATGTTTGGAGGCCCAAAAAAGGGGTTCCAGGCATCCTAGACCCCCTAAATTCCAGAAAATGTTGGTTGCCCAAAAACCGTGTCAGAGAGCTCCGAATGTCTTAAAAAAATTTGCAGCCTGAAAGGGGCATTAACCCGCATCCTAGACCACTGAAATTCCCAAAAATATTTTTGGCACGAAAAATGCATCCGACAACCCTGAAAGTACAGAATATGTTAGCAGCCCAAAAAAGGCCATAAATGCATTTTAGGCCTGCAAAAATGTAGAAAATTTTGGAGGTCCAAAAAAGGGGTTACAGGCACCCTAGACCCCCTAAAGTCCAGAAAATGTTGGTTGCCAAAAACGGTGTCAGAGAGCTCTGAATGTCCCAAAAACATTTGGAGCCTGAAAGGGGCATTACCCCACAGCCTAGACAACTGAAAATCCCAAAAATATTTTTGGCACGAAAAATGCATCCAACACCCCTGAAAGTACAGAATATGTTAGCAGCCCAAAAAAGGCCTTAAAAGCATCTTAGGCCTGGAAACATTTTCAAAACTTTATAGGCTCAGAAAAGGGGTTTACAGGCATCCTAGACCCCCCTAAAGTCCAGAAAATTTTGGTGGCACAAAAATGGTGTGAGAGAGTTCTGAATGTCCCAAAAACATTTGCAGTCTGAAAGGGGCATTAATCCGACTCCTAGAGCCCTGAAATTCCCAAAAATATTTTTGTCCCAAAAAATGCATCCTACACCCCTGAAAGTTCAGAATATGTTAGCAGCCCAAAAAAGGCCTTAAAATGTATCTTAGGCCTGCAAAAATGTTGAAAAATGTGGAGGCCTAAAAAAGGGGTTTACAGGCATCCTAGACCCCCCCTAAAGTCCAGAATATGTTGGTGGCCGAAAAACGGTGTGAGAGATCTCTGAATGTCCCAAAAACATTTGCAGCCTGGAAGGGGAATTAACCTGCATCCTAGACCACTAAAATTCCCAAAAATATTTCTGGCACAAAAAATGCATCCTACACCCCTGAAAGTTTCGAAAATGTTGGCAGCCCAAAAAAGGCCTTAAAATGTATCTTAGGCCTGCAAAAATGTATAAAGCTTTGGAGGCCCAAAAATGGGGTTTATAAGCATCGTAGACCCCCTACAATCCAGAAGATTTTGGTGGCACAAAAACTGTGCCAGAGAGCTCTGAATATCCCAAAAACATTTGCAGCCTGAACGGGACATTAACCCGCATCCTAGTCCACTGAAATTCCCAAAAATATTTTTGGCCTGAAAAATGCATCCTACACCCCTGAAATTACAGAATATGTTAGCAGCCCAAAAAAGGTCATAAATGCATCTTAGGCCTGCAAAAATGTTGAAAACTTTGGAGGTCCAAAAAAGGGGTTTACAGGCATCCTAGACCCCCTAAAGTCCAGAAAATGTTGGTTGCACAAAGACGGTGTCAGAGAGCTCTGAATTTCCCAAAAACATTTGCAGCCTGAAAGGGGCATTAACCCGCATCCTAGAGCCCTGAAATTCCCAAAAATATTTTTGTCCCAAAAAATGCATCCTACACCCCTGAAAGTTCAGAATATGTTAGCAGCCCAAAAAAGGCCTTAAAATGTATCTTAGGCCTGCAAAAATGTTGAAAAATGTGGAGGCCTAAAAAAGGGGTTTACAGGCATCCTAGATCCCCCCTAAAGTCCAGAATATGTTGGTGGCCGAAAAACGGTGTGAGAGATCTCTGAATGTCCCAAAAACATTTGCAGCCTGGAAGGGGAATTAACCCGCATCCTAGACCACTGAAATTCCCAAAATTATTTCTGGCACGTAAAATGCATCCTACACCCCTGAAAGTTCAGAAAATGTTGGCAGCCCAAAAAAGGCCCTAAAATGCATCTTAGGCCTTCAAAAATGTTGAAATGTTTGGAGGCCCAAAAAAGGGGTTTAGAGGCATCCTACAACCCCTAAAGTCCAGAAAATGTTGGTTGCCCAAAAACCGTGTCAGAGAGCCCTGAATGTCCCAAAAACATTTTCAGCCTGAAAGGGGCATTAACCCGCATCCTAGACCACTGAAATTCCCAAAAATATTGTTGGCACGAAAAATGCATCCAACACCCCTGAAAGTTCAGAATATGCTAGCAGCCCAAAAAAGGCCTTAAAAGCATTTTAGGCCTGCAAAAATGTTGAAAACTTTGGAGGTCCAAAAAAGGGGTTTACAGGCATCCTAAACCCCCTAAAGTCCAGAAAATGTTGGTTGCCCAAAAACAAGAGAGCTCTGAATGTCCCAAAAACATTTGCAGCCTGAAAGGGGCATTAACCCGCATCCTAGACGACTGAAATTCCCAAAAATATTTTTGCCACGAAAAATGCATCCAACACCCCTGAAAGTACAGAATATGTTAGCAGCCCAAAAAAGGCCTTAAAATGCATCTCAGGCCTGAAAAAATGTTGAAATGTTGGAGGCCCAAAAAAGGGGTTTACAGGCATCCTAGACCCCCCCTAAAGTCGAGAATATGTTGGTGGCCGAAAAACATTGTGAGAGATCTCTGAATGTCCCAAAAACATTTGCAGCCTGGAAGGGGAATTAACCCGCATCCTAGACCACTAAAATTCCCAAAAATATTTTTTGCACGAAAAAAATGCATCCAACACCCCTGAAAGTTCAGAAAATGTTGGCAGCCCAAAAAAGGCCTTAAAATGCATCTTAGGCCTTAAAAATGTAGAAAGCTTTTAGGCCCAAAAAAGGGGTTTACAGGCATCCTAGACCCCCCCTAAAGTCAGGAATATGTTGGTGGCCGAAAAACAGTGTGAGAGATCTCTGAATGTCCCAAAAACATTTGCAGCCTGGAAGGGGAATTAACCCGCATCCTAGACCACTGAAATTCCCAAAAATATTTTTGGCACGTAAAATGCATCCTACACCCCTGAAAGTACAGAATATGTTAGCAGCCCAAAAAAGGCCTTAAAAGCATCTTAGGCCTGCAAAAAAGTTGAAAACTTTGGAGGTCCAAAAAAGGGGTTTACAGGCATCCTAGACCCCCTAAAGTCCAGAAAATGTTGGTTGCCCAAAAACAGTGTCAGAGAGCTCTGAATGTCCCAAAAACATTTGCAGCCTGAAAGGGGCATTAACACGCATCCTAGACGACTGAAATTCCCAAAAATATTTTTGCCACGAAAAATGCATCCAACACCCCTGAAAGTACAGAATATGTTAGCAGCCCAAAAAAGGCCTTAAAATGCATCTCAGGCCTGCAAAAATGTTGAAATGTTTGGAGGCCCAAAAAAGGGGTTTAAAGGCATCCTAGACCCCCCCTAAAGTCGAGAATATGTTGGTGGCCGAAAAACGGTGTGAGAGATCTCTGAATGTCCCAAAAACATTTGGAGCCTAAAAGGGGCATTAACCGGCATCCTAGACCACTGAAATTCCCAAAAATATTTTTGGCACGTAAAATGCATCCTACACCCCTGAAAGTACAGAATATGTTAGCAGCCCAAAAAAGGCCTTAAAAGCATCTTAGGCCTGCAAAAATGTTGAAAACTTTGGAGGTCGAAAAAAGGGGTTTACAGGCATCCTAGACCCCCTAAAGTCCAGAAAATGTTGGTTGCCCAAAAACAGTGTCAGAGAGCTCTGAATGTCCCAAAAACATTTGCAGCCTGAAAGGGGCATTAACACGCATCCTAGACGACTGAAATTCCCATAAATATCTTTGCCACGAAAAATGCATCCAACACCCCTGAAAGTACAGAATATGTTAGCAGCCCAAAAAAGGCCTTAAAATGCATCTCAGACCTGCAAAAATGCTGAAATGTTGGGAGGCACAAAAAAGGGGTTTACAGGCATCGTAGACCCTCTAAAGTCCAGGAAATGTTGGTGGCCCAAAAACAGTGTGAGAGAGCTCTGAATGTCCCAAAAACATTTGCAACCTGAAAGGGCCATTAACCCACATCCTCGACCACTGAAATTCCCAAAATAATTTTGGCACGAAAAATGCATCCTACACCCCTGAAAGTTCAGAATATGTTAGCAGCCCAAAAAAGGCCTTAAAAGCATCTTAGGCCTGCAAAAATGTTGAAAACTTTGGAGGTCCAAAAAAGGGGTTTACAGGCATCCTAGACCCCCTAAAGTCCAGAAAATGTTGGTTGCCCAAAAACAGTGTCAGACAGCTCTGAATCTCCCAAAAACATTTGCAGCCTGAAAGGGGCATTAACCCGCATCCTAGACGACTGAAATTCCCAAAAATATTTTTGCCACGAAAAATGCATCCAACACCACTGAAACTACAGAATATGTTAGCAGCCCAAAAAAGGCCTTAAAATGCATCTCAGGCCTGCAAAAATGTTGAAATGTTTGGAGGCCCAAAAAGGGGTTTATAGGCATTGTAGACCCCCTACAATCCAGAAGATTTTGGTGGCACAAAAACTGTGCCAGGGAGCTCTGAATGTCCCAAAAACATTTGCAGCCTGAACGGGGCATTAACCCGCATCCTAGTCCACTGAAATTCCCAAAAATATTTTTGGCCCGAAAAATGCATCCTACACCCCTGAAAGTACAGAATATGTTAGCAGCCCAAAAAAACCCCTTAAAATGCATCTCAGGCCTGCAAAAATGTTGAAATGTTTGGAGGCACAAAAAAGGGGTTTATAGGCATCGTAGACCCCCTAAAGTCCAGAAAATGTTGGTGGCCCAAAAACAGTGTGAGAGAGCTCTGAATGTCCCAAAAACATTTGCAACCTGAAAGGGCCATTAACCCGCATCCTCGACCACTGAAATTCCCAAAATATTTTTGGCACGAAAAATGCATCCTACACCCCTGAAAGTTCAGAATATGCCCAAAAAAGGCCTTAAAATGCATCTTAGGCCTGCAAAAATGTTGAAAACTTTGGAGGCCCAAAAAAGGGGTTTACAGGCATCCTGGAGCCCCTATATTCCAGAAAATGTTGGTGAAGAAAAACAGTGTGAGAGAGCTCTGAATGCCCCAAAAACATTTGTAGCTTGAAATGGGCATTAACCGGCATCCTAGACCACTGAAGTTCTCAAAAATATTTCTGGCACGAAAAATGCATCCTACACCCCTGAAAGTTCAGAATATGTTAGCAGCCCAAAAAAGGCCTTAAAATGCATATTAGACCTGCAAAATTGTTGAAATGTTTGGAGGCCCAAAAAAGAGGTTTACAGGTATCCTAGACCCCCCTAAAGTCCGAAAATGTTGGTTGCCCAAAAACCGTGTCAGAGAGCTACGATTGTCCCAAAAACATTTGCAGCCTGAAAGTGGAATTAACCCGCATCCTAGACCAAAGAAATTCCCAAAAATAGTTTTGGCACGAAAAATGCATCCTACACCCCTGAAAGTTCAGAAAATGATGGCAGCCCAAAAAAGCCCTTAAAATTCATATCAGGCCTGCAAAATGTAAAAAACTTTGGAGGCCCAAAAAAGTGGTTTACAGGCATCGTAGACCCCCTAAAGTCCAGAATATGGTGGTGGCCCAAAAACAGTGTGAGAGAGCTCTGAATGTCCCAAAAACATTTGCAGCCTGAAAGGGGCATTAACCCGCATCCTAGACCACTGAAATTCCCAACAATATTTCTGGCACGAAAAATGCATCCTACACCCCTGAAAGTACAGAATATGTTAGCAGCCCAAAAAGGCCATGAAATGCATTTTTAGGCCTGCAAAAATGTTGAAATATTTGGAGGCCTAAAAAAGGGGTTTACAGGCATCCTAGACCCCCTAAAGTCCAGAATATATTGGTGGCCAAATGAACGTGTGAGAGAGCTCTGAATGTCAAAAAAACATTTGCAGCCTGAAAGGGGCATTAACCCGCATCCTAGACCACTGAAATTCCCAACAATATTTCTGGCACGAAAAATGCATCCCACACCCCTGAAAGTACAGAATCTGTTAGCCGCCCAAAAAAGGCCTTAAATGCATTTCAGACCTGCAAAAATGTTGAAAACGTTGGAGGCCTAAAAAAGGGTTTTACAGGCATCCTAGACCCCTTAAAGTCCAGAATTTGTTGGTGGCCGAAAAATGGTGTGAGAGAGCTCTGAATGTCCCAAAAACATTTGCAGCTTGAAAACGGAATTAACCCTCATCCTAGTCCACTGAAATTCCCAAAAATATTTCTGGCACAAAAAATGCATCCTACACCCCTCAAAGTTCACAAAATGGTGGCAGCCCAAAAAAGCCCTTAAAATGCATCTTAGGCCTGCAAAAATGTCAAACACTTTGGAGGTCCAAAAAAGTAGTTTACAGGCATCGTAGACCCCCTAAAGTTTCAGAAAACTTTGGTGGACCAAAAACTGTGCGAGAGAGCTCTGAATCTCCCAAAAACATTTGCAGCCTGAAAGGGGAATTAACCCGCATCCTAGACCACTGCAATTCCCAAACATATTTTTGGCATGAAAAATGCATCCTACACACCTGAACGTTCAGAATATGTTAGCATGCCCGAAAAAAGCCTTAAATACATTTTAGGCCTGCAAAAGTGTTGAAAACTTTATAGGCTCAAAAAAGGGATTTACAGGCATCCTAGACCCCCTAAAGTCCAGAAAATGTTGGTGGCCAAAAAACGGTGTGAGAGAGCTCTGAATGCCCCAAAACATTTGCAGCCTGAAAGGGGCATTGATCCAGATCCTAGACACCTGAAATTCCCAAAAATATTTCTGGCACGAAAAATCCACCCTACACCCCTGAAAGTACAGAATATGTTAGCAGCCCAAAAAAGCCCTTAAATGCATTTTAGACCTGCAAAAATGTTGAAAACTTTGGAGGTCTAAAAAAGGGCTTTACCGGCATCCTAGACCCCCTGAAGTCAAGAATGTTTTGGTGGCTACAAAATGGTGTCAGAGAGCTCTGAATGTCCCAAACACATTTGCAGCCTGAAAGGGGCATTGATCCAGATCCTAGACACCTGAAATTCCCAAAAATATTTTTGGCACGAAAAATGCATCCTACACGCCTGAAAGTTCAGAATATGTTAGCTGCCCAAAAAAGACCTTAAAATGCATTTTAGGCCAGCAAAAATGTTGAAAACTTTGGAGGCCTAAAAAAGGGGTTTACAGGCATCCTAGACCCAATAAAGTCCAGAATATGTTTGTGGCCGTAAAACGGTGTGAGAGAGCTCTGAATGTCCCAAAAACATGTGCAGCCTGAAAGGGGAATTAACCCGCATCCTAGACCACTGAAATTCCTAAACATATTTTTGGCATGAAAAATGCATCCTTCACACCTGAAAGTTCTGAATACTTTAGCAGCGCAAAAGAGGCCTTAAAATGCACCTTAGGACTGCAAAAATGTTGTAAACTGTGGAGGCCCAAAAAAGAGGTTTACAGGCGTCCTAGACCCGCTAAAGTCCAGAAAATGTTGGTGGCCGACTAACCGTGTAAGAGAGCTCTGAATGTCCCAAAACATTTGCAGCCTGAAAGGGGCATTAACCGGCATCCTAGACCACTGAAATTCCCAAAAATATTTCTGGCACGAAAAATGCATCCTACACCCCTGAAAGTTCAGAAAATGATGGCAGCCCAAAAAAGACCTTAAAATGCATCGTAGGCCTGTAAAATGTAAAAAACTTTGGAGGCCCAAAAAAGTGGTTTACAGGCATTGTAGACCCCCTAAAATCCAGAAAATTTTGGTGGACCAAAAACTGTGTGAGAGAGCTCTGAATGTCCCAAAAACATTTGCAGCCTGAAAGGAGAATTCACTGGAAAGTTTTTGGCCCACTGAAATTCCCAAAAATGTTTTTGGCACGAAAAATACATCCTACACCCCTGAAACTACAGAATATGTTAGCAACCCACCGAAGGCCTTAAATGCATCTTAGGCCTGCAAAAATGTTGAAAACTTTGGAGGTCCAAGAAAGGGGTTTACATGCATCCTAGACCCGCTAAAGTCCAGAAAATGTTGGTTGCCCAAAAACGGTGTCAGAGAGCTCTGAGTGTCCCAAAAAAGATTTGCAGCATGAAAGGGGCATTAACCCACATCCTACACCACTGAAATTTCCAAAAATATTTTTGGCACGAAAAATGCATCCAACACCCCTGAAAGTACAGAATATGTTAGCAGCCCAAAAAAGGCTTTAAAAGCATCTTAGGCCTGGAAAAATGTTGAACACTTTATAGGCTCAAAAAGGGGTTTACAGGCGTCCTAGACCCCCTTAAGTCCAGAATATGGTGGTGGCACAAAAACAGTGTGAGAGAGCTCTGAATGTCCCAAAAACATTTGCAGTCTGAAAGGGGCATTAACCCGCATCCTAGACCACTGAAATTCCCAACAATATTTCTGGCACGAAAAATGCATCCTACACCCCTGAAAGTACAGAATATGTTAGCAGACCAAAAAAGGCCTTAAATGCATTTTAGGCCTGCAAAAATGTTGAAAACTTTGGAAGCCTAAAAAAGGGGTTTACAGGCATCCTAGACCACCTAAAGTCCAGAATTTGTTGGTGGCCGAAAAACGGTGTGAGAGAGCTCTGAATGTCCCAAAAACATGTGCAGCTTGAAAGGGGCATTAACCCGCATCCTAGACCACTGAAATTCCCAAAAATATTTCTGGCACGAAAAATGAATCCTACAACCATGAAAGTACAGAATATGTTAGGAGCCCTAAAAAGGCCTTAAAATGCATCTTGGGCCTGCAAATATGTTGAAATGTTTGGAGGCTTAAAAAAGGGGTTTACAGGCATCGTAGACCCCCTAAAGTCCAGAAAATGTTGGTGGCCCAAAAACGGTGTGAGAGAGCTCTGAATGTCCCAAAAACATTTGCAGTCTGAAAGGGGCATTAACCCGCATGCCCTGAACTTCCCAAAAATATTTTTGGCACGAAAAATGCATATCTGCGTAGATTTGAGCAGGACTGCATCTCCATGACAATAGAAAGTTCTTATGTACAGCACCGAAAGGGGCACTTGCAACTATGAAACCGAGCTGAACCAAAGATTAATAATGCAGGCGCTGCGCAGCAGGGCCTGCACTTAATAAACACCACAGGTAAAACCTTCAGCCAAAGCTGAGACCAATTCCAACCTCCGGGACCCCTACAGAGAGCAGTTTAACATTGTTGTCTCATGTGTTTTGTTGTCTGAAGTACTATGCATATATGTCCCAGACTTAACGTTTGGCGGCATTAGCTATGCTAATATTGCCAAACCGCATTACTGTTACCACATGCAGTTTGGCAATTCGCTGAACTTTTTACAGTAATATTATTCCACCATTTTGGGAGTTCTATTGAATTTCATTGGGAATATGCGATATGACTGCTGTAATAACACATGGGTCAATACCACCATTCAGATGGTATTCTGAAATACTATCTGTTTTGCCATTAATCCACAACTTAGTTTAGTTTATTATTTATATAGTGCGCCGCTTGGCCCAGGGGCATCCAGGCGCTTGACATGGTTACAAGGTTGCACAATAGTGAACGTGTTACAGGCAGGTGTTACAGGCATGGTAGGCAAGTGTAACAGGCATGTGACAGTAGGTAGGTAAAACATTACATGAGTAGGTAAACATTGCATGAAGTTAAGACATTGTGATACAGTTGCTGAAGATATACACATTATACCGCAGTTACTGACAATATACAGATTGTGACGTATTTACACGGTAAGGGCTTGTGCACAATTGTGTTATGCTGAGTCAGCGATTTAAACTTCTTTGGCCAGAAGCCAAGTTTTGGCACTATGTCTGAGGTGGTGGAAGGATGGTTCGGCTCTTAGGTCGGTTGGTATTGAGTTCCAAGGTTTTGCGGCAAGCACTGGGAAGCTTGTGCCCCCTGCTTTTTGGAGCTTAAATGTGGGGATATTTAAGCAGTGAGTTTGGGCTGATCTGGTTGGGCGGGATGATGTATGGTATGTGAAGTTGTCCGAGAGGTATCTAGGTGCTTGGTTAGGTAGGCATTTGTGTGTGAGAGAGAGTGTTTTATATTCAATTCTCTGAGGTATAGATAGCCAATGACAGTCGCGTCTGGTAACAGAGATGTGCTTGTGTTTCGGTATATTCATGGCTGCTCTTAGTGCGTTATTTTGTATAACTTGAAGCTTGCTGATGTTCTTTTGACTGGTGCCCAGGTAGAGAGTGTTGCAATAGTCGAATTTCAAAAGTACTAATGCTCTGGCTAGGGTAATGCAGTTGGTGGTTGAGAAGTAAGGTCTGCTGACATTGATGAGCTTACATGTGTAAGCGGTGGCGGATGAAATAGCGTCAATTTGTCTTGTCAGTGTGAGGGAGGAGTCAAGGTAAATACCAAGAGTTTTGACGCTGTTGGAGACGGAAATGTTATTGCCGTCAATGGTGAAAGTCTGATAAAGTTTGTCGAGTTTGTTAAGTCTGGATTGGGAGCCTAGGAGAAGAAGCTCAGTCTTTTCGTCGTTGAGGCAGAGTCAGTGTTTGGCCATCTATTCTTGGATAATGGAATAAATGTTGTTAAGTACTGTGTTGTCAGTGGAGTAATCGCATGTAAGTGGGATGAGTATTTGCGTGTCATCAGCGTCATTTGTGTAGATGACACCCAATTGGTCAAGTATGTTGAAGAGGGGTTTTCTAAACACATTGTATAGTGTAGGGGAAACACGGGAGCCCTGGGTGATGCCACAAGTAACGGAGCAGGTTCCGCAGAGGCTGTGGGAGCAAAGACTCTCATAGATCTGTTGTTCAGGAAGGATTGAATCCAGGCATTAGCTTTGTCATAGAATTTGGCTGCTGAGGATAGGTGTTTGCAGAGAATGTCATGATTTACAAGGTCAAAGGCAGCCGACAAGTCAAGGAGGAGAAGAAAAGCTAGTTTGCTGTTGTCTTTGAGGTTGTCCATTTGTGTCTTGAGGTCGATCAAGGCTGTCTCTGTGCCGTGTTTGGGGCGGAAGCCTGATTGTCTTAACCCTAACAGGTTATTTTTCTCTAGGTGGTTCTGGATCTGCAAGTAGGCAGCTCTGTCGAGGATTTTTAGGAGGAAGGGTACAGTGGTAATAGGTCTATAGTTCGTGGGGACACTAGGGTCTAGAGTGGGTTTCATAAGTAGAGGTAAAACCCAGGAGTCCTTTAGGTTGTTGGGTACTATGCTGGATGAGAAGGAAGAATTTATTAGAGATGTGATGAAGGGGGCAAGGTGTTTGGCTGTGTCTTTGATGACTGGAGCAGGGCAGATGTCACCTTGGCATTTGGAAGGTTTTAGAGAGTTGATTATGTCTTCAACCTCTTTGGTCGTGATGGTGGAAAATTCAAATAGGTTGTTGTTGTCCAATCGTGAGATGTGGGTGTGAGAGGTGAGATTGTCAGTGAAGGTAAGACTTTCTTTCTTTAACTCAATTGTGGCTTGTAACATAGCAATTTTGCCAAGGAGTGCTTCTTGTATGTTGGTACACCAAGAGATGTCTTTGGTGCATGTGTCTGGGATGGGGTATGGAGACTCTAGGTTTTTCAGGATGTTGAATAGCTCTTTGGTGTTAGATTTGGCATTGCAGATTCTCTCATTGTACATGTTTTTTTTGTTTGGATGATTGGTGACTTGTAGGTGTTGGAGGCAAGTGAGTAGGCTGTTTTATTGTTGGCAGACGGGGACTGCTTCCACGCTGATTCAGCTTGTTGTTTTTAGTTCTGGAGTGAACCATGAGTTAAGAGGTGCGCGTGGTTTGGCTTTCCGTAGTTTGAGTGGTGTTACTGTGTTTATGGCCTTGAGGATAGTAGTGTTGTAGAGGTCTACTAATTCAGTGGGGTTAGTGATGGTGGGTGTGAAGTCGATGATGGGTTGGAGTAGGGGGATGAGTTTCTCAGCTGTGATGTTTTTGCTGTTTCTTGTGAGTGTGGCTGGGGCGTTGGGCATGGTAACAGGTGTTTGTTTGTCTTTGTTGATGGTGAAAATAATGAGGTGGTGGTCAGTCCAGGCACAAGGTGTGTTGGAAAGAATGGTGGTGTTGCAGTTGTGGCCTGCTATCCAATTGAGGGTGCGGCCTTTGTTTTGAGTGGGTTGAGATATGTGGTGAGTGAATCCTAGTTCTGATATGGTGTCAGCGACTGTGCTTACTTTATCATCTTTTTTGTCATTATACCCCAGGTTGAAATCACCAAGGATAAGTAGCTGTGAGTTAGGTTTGGTGTTGTCAGACAGCAGGAGAGCTACATCATCATTAAAGGAAGATATGGGGCCCGGTGGTCTATAGATGAGATGGGTTGTAATTGTGCTTGTGTTGGTTGTGGATAGTTTGACTGTGAGTAGTTCAGCAGATGGAAGTGATTGATTTTGTATGTGTCTGATATTAAGGGAGCTTCCTGCTATATTGGCTACACCGCCGCCTTTGGCTGTTTGTCTGTCTGTGCGGTAGATGGTGTAGTCATTTGGGATGGCTAGCGCTAGGTTGGGACCTGATGCTGCATGGAGCCAAGTCTCGGTAATGGCTATGAAGTCTAGTTTGTTGATAGAGATGATGCCGGCTATATCTAGGGCATGGGCGACTAGTGATCTAGCATTGATGAGTGCGCCTTTGATTGTTTTGGTGGTTGCTTGGTGTGGTTTTCTGTTGGGAGTGTGGGGGGAGGAGGCTTTTGGGCGGAGAGCAGACTGGTGGGGGGATGATGTTGTATGTGTGAGATGAGTGGATAGTTTGGGATTAGCTTTGCTTTTATTAGTGCAAATGTTAGACAGAGTTGAAATGGTGTGTGTCCTGGATCTGAGACGGTCGTGTCTAATTTTGCCTATGCTGGGATAGGAGTTTCTGATGGTATCAGTGAGGGCGGGCTGGAGTGGGTATGTGTTAGATGGGAGTGGGGTGTGCAAGCTGTTAATGTGAGTGAGGGTATGTGGAGGTGGGAGGTGAAACCTCGTGGCCAGTCTCATGTTGCGGGCATAGGTGGTGATGGGCTGGGTTGGTGAAGTGACTGTATTGGCAATGCTCAAGATTAGGCTTCTGGAGCCAAGTCTCGAGTTTCTACAGCTAGTAATGCAGGGACGATTTGGTGTGGGTTTTGTGGTAAAGTGGAGGATACATAGTGCTGGGTCGTTTAGGTATGGGTTGGTGGCAGCCATGGTAAATGGGGCTGGTGGGTAATAGGGGCGAGAGTGGAACGTGTCAGTGATAGGCCAGGAAAGTGCTGGTGCACTGGTGGTGCTTGGTGACGCGAACGGGAGAAGAAAAGATAGTAGTGCACAGGATCTGATGAGTAGTGAAATACTGTGGGTGGGGTGCAGCCTGAGGGACCAGGGCAGTGGGCAAAAGATGTTTGACGCTGGCAACATTTTACACATAATCAGCGTAGGCCGGATGCAGTGTCAGTGGAATAGAGACTCAGGCTCAAAGCAGTGTCAGCGGCTGATACTGATAGTGACAGTTGCGTAGTCAAGCTATACTCGGGAGCTAAGTGGCAATCAGGCTCAGGACTTAGAGATGGGCAATACGAATGCTGAGTGCAAGCGGGGCTCCAGGAAGGGATACACAGTAAAAGTGCTAGATGCAAAGGGGGCTCACATTCCTGAATACACAGAAAAATGCTAAATGCAAGGGGGCTCAGATGCCAAAATGCACATTAAAAATGCTAAATGCAAAGAGGGCTCAGATGCCAAAATACACATTAAAAAATGCTAAATGCAAGGGGGCTCAGATGCCAAAATACACATTAAAAAATGCTAAATGCAAAGAGGGCTCAGATGCCAAAATACACATTAAAAAATTCTAAATGCATGGGGGCTCAGATGCTAAAATACACATTAAAAAAAGCTAAATGCAAAGAGGGCTCAGATGCCAAAATACACATTAAAAAATGCTAAATGCAAAGAGCGCTCAGATGCCAAAATACACATTGATAATGCTAGTTGCAAATAGGGGCTCAGATGCCAAAATACACATTGATAATGCTAAATGCAAGGGGGCTCAGATGGCTAAATACACATTAAAAAATGCTTAATGCAAAGAGGGCTCAGATGCCAAAATACACATTAAACAATGCTAAATGCAAGGGGGCTCAGATGGCTAAATACACATTAAAAAATGTTAAATTGAAAGAGGGCTCAGATGTCAAAATACACATTAAAAATGCTAAATGCAAGGGGGCTCAGATGGCTAAATACACATTAATAAATGCTAAATGCAAAGAGGGCTCAGATGTCAAAATACACATTAAAAAATTCTAAATGCAAAGAGGGCTCAGATGCCAAAATACACATTAAACAATGCTAAATGCAAGGGGGCTTCGATGGCTAAATACACATTAAAAAATGCTAAATGGAAAGAGGGCTCAGATGCCAAAATACACATTGATAATGGTAAATGCAAGGGGGCTCAGATGTCAAAACACACAATTAGAATGGTATGGTGTGGGGGTCTGGATGCAGGGCTGTGGGTTCATCAGAGAGTGCCTGCTAGCCGCATGGCATTGCCGGGCATATGGAGCGCAATAATGCAGTTGCAAGCATTTGCATGCTTGTAGTGGTAAAGAATCATAAGCGTTGGGCCAAAGTCAGTTAGGTGCTTAATATGTCATATACAATATAAGTCGAGCGAATTTCTGGAGACAGGTTAGGTAACCTGTCTCCAGCAATTCGCTCGACATAGAAGAGGGTTCCAAGTAGATGCAGGAAGCACGGACAGAGTTCCTGTCCCTGGTCTCTGTCGGCTCGGGACAGGATCAGGACAGGATGTTGTTCCTTGTTGGGTTCCTTAGTGGGTGGGCCAGCGGTCGTCTGGTGAAACACATGCTTCATGAAAAATGTGTATTTTTCTCTTCTCTGTGTATGTTCTATCTTTATGTATGTGGGTACCCTGTTTGTCATAACGTGTCTTCTATAATGTGTTATTTGATTTTTTGATCACATTATCAATTATATTGACGGTTGTTATGAAATTTGGCTGCTATATTGATTAGACAAGGCCCTGATGAAGGACTACACAGTCCGAAATGCCACTCAATGATGTTTGCTCATAAAAAAGCAACAATATACCAATGTTTGAAGATTAATGCATAAATCATACAATTTATGAATCAAATATCTTCCAAACTGGATTACTAAATTGTTATAATATTTGAAGAATCCGACGGGATCTAAGGGTGTGCGGCCCACACCGCAGGCAACATTGCCTAGGTCTCTTTCACGTCGTTTAGTTTACTTCCTCTGTGCTTTAACACGGTAGCACAGGCTAGTGGGCTGCACCCCAGAAGTAACACTATTGTACCAAAAACTCACTTTGAAATTAAGCTAACTAGCAGTGCCCGCTAATTTCTCAGCTCTTTCTCTGTACCAGATGGTATGCGATGCCAGCAAGATCATCACATATTGATGTGCCCGATATCCCGGATCAACTCATGACTCTTTGGTACTGTGGAACTCCATGCTACCGCGCTACATGGAGCGACATGCTGGACGACGTGTCTGGCTGCTTGGTGAGTTGCGTGACTGTGCCATGGCAGTGCATCGGGGTGTGAGGTAGGTGGCTGCATACTCCAACTGGGTGTGAATGGGGGGTGGTGCATTCTCCACCTGGCTGAGAAGGGGGGATGCATACTCCACCTTGCTGGGAATGTTGACGTCCGTGCACGATGTGCACATCACCGAATACTGTGCCCAAAGCAACTGAAATGGTACATGACAACCAAATCCCATAGTGATGAAGTAAGGCCAACACCTATCACTACATAACTAACAGGTAATAAGCCCACATCCGACAACACATGCACCACTCATCAGCGGCCCTCACACACCGTAAGTCATCCTGCACTATGCACTGCATGTGCACTATGTTGCTGTCTCCAGCATATCACCACACAGGACAGTCATCCCTGGGAGTGCATTGAACTGCGTCAACCAGGGATACCACAGTGTGTCACTGGTTCGGCACAGCCATAGGAGTGCTGCATGTCACCATGGAACTGATCAGTGCAGAATGCCCAATATAGCACTGACTACAGCCAACGCTCCCTACTACCAAATCCCACAGAACACAACTCATCACTGATTTTACAGCAACACTGCTGTATGCATATACGATGCACATGCAACAAGATGTCAGTGCACACCATGACCCATCTTGTAGATGCAACCCACACCATTAGTCCATTGCCCAGGACACATAGCAGGGCCAGAAATGGGGTGAATGCATCCAGGGACATGTGCGTGTGGGCACAAATTACCTGCTGCCATGTGAGACTAGTACTGTTGTCCAACATGAATGTGCGAACATTTACCTTCATTTCCCTCTAATACAGGTGATGGTGACTATCCCTTGAAGCCGTGGCTCATGACCCCTATCCGAAACCCACAGAACAGGCATGAGGAGGACTACAATCATTCCCATACCCATACTTGTGTGGTGATTGAGCAGACCTTTGGCCTGCTGAAGGCACGATTTTATTGCCTCAGCCGGTCGGGTGGGGCACTCCTCTACAGCCATGAGAAGGTGGCCAAGATCACCATGGCATGTGTAATGCTGCACAATATGTGCATCCGTCGGAATGTGCCCCTGCCCCCTTACATGGAACTGCTACCACCTGATGATGAAGGGGAGGAGGAAGATGTGGCAGGACATCATCACGGTGCCGATGCACAGGAGGGACGTGCTGTACGGCAGTCATTGATCGCACAATATTTCTGACACACTAGTCAGCAGAGGGTGACATAATGTTTGGACACAGGGCACTGGGTGTGGGGATACATGTACAGTATGCACTGTGCAAGATTAAATGACACATGCGCAATGATGAATGTCCACTCTGGTTATTTTTTTGTAACACAACCGGTGTATTAAAATTGAAAATATTAACATGAAAAACAAACCCTCCACCACCCTCACCCCCCTCCGCCTCCACCGACAACTCCCCCACACATGCTCACCCCTCTCCCGCTCCCCCCACAACTCCCCCACACACCCTCACCCCCCTCTAATATCCCCACAACTCCCACACACCCTCAGCCCTCTCCCCCTCCCCCCACAATTCCCCCACACACCCTCACCCCCCTCCTGCTCCCCCACAACTCCCCAACACACCCTGACCCCCTCCCCCTCCCACCACAACAACCCCACACTAGTCCCATAGAGTCCACGTAGCCCACATGAGGCTGCCAGTATAGTTACTCTGTGCTCCCGGAGCCAGGGGGAGGCATGTCCCGTCGGCGCTGCGCACGGGGCCACCGACAGAGCGGGCTGGTCTGGGTGGAGTTGCTCGTGGACGGTGTGTCCTCATGCTGTGGCTGTTGGCCGGGATGATCAGCCTCCAAAGCATCGGCTATGCGGCCGAGCACCTTGCAGAGGCGGTTAGTGTTATCAGTTATGGTATGGCCCAGTGCCCTCAAATCAGCACGTCACTCCTCCCTGGCCTGGCGATTGTCCTGCACGAATTCCATTATCAGGGCAGAGAGCTGGTCAGCCCACTGTACACCAGCGGATGAAGCAGTGGCCCTGATGGGGATCAGGCTGACATGTCCTGCTGGCGCTTCCTCAACGGGACTGTACACGGGACTGCCATGTCCCAGTGTCTGTTCTTGGCCAGACTGCTCCAGTGTGTCATTCTCACCAGAGTCACTGAAGGATACCTGGGGGTTTGAGAAATCTTCAGGGCTGTGCACGACTTCCACAGTGTCATCCTCAGTTGTTCCCCAGATGTCATTGGGGCTGTCCTGAGCTTCGAGGGGGGCCGTGGCTGCAACCTCCCCAGCCACACTGGACTCCTCGGACCATGGCATTTGGCAGGTGTCTGCAGGCAGTGCAGGTCGGGGCAGGGGTGGTGCACCCTCCACGGGCCTTGCTGGTGCTGGTGGTGTACGTCCCAGTGGTGTCTTTGTCGCTGGGACACGGTGGCCCCTGCCTTGGCCCCTGGATGTGCTAAGACGGTTTCTGTCATGCTCCTCACTGTCATGCTCAGTGCCTGTGGGGATGGAAGAGAGGGACGGCATGAGTGATGTTTGGATAGCCAGCATTCATGCATGGCTACGATTGCACATGCAGACAATTGTGGGTAATCGCCATTTGTGTAGGGAACGGCATGTCATTCCATACATGGGTGGTAAATGCATGCATATGTCGGTGTCACTCATGTTGGCCAGGTACTGTGCTGTCCACCATGCACACTGTTTATATCAACAACCTTGTGTGCCTTATGGAATTAGCAACTATGTCTGGTATGTGTCATGTACGTTACGGCCTTGCACCAGGCACTGGCTTGGGTCCCACTTGCTTCGGCATGATTTACAGGGGGGGGGTGTGTGTGGCCGACCATGGCGTCACTCTTTGACCAGACGTTAGCAGTGACTTTCATCACATTTGCCTTAGCAGTATTAACTTTGGACACTCACCTCCATCAGCGGATGATGTGGCGCCACACTCCATTTCTCCGACCCCTTCAATGGCTTCAGCCCCTATCATGGCCGCACATGTCTCCTCCCATGGCATGAGTTTTATTGGCGAACTTGGTCCTCCAGTCTCCAAGGCCTGGTTTCGGTTTGCAGAAAGGATGCTCCGCACCCTCAGCCACAGGTCAACCCACCTTTTGCGGCAATCCTTTATGGTGCGGGGGGTGTTGCCCACTGCGCTCACCTTCTGGCATACTAGTGCCCAGATTTCTTTTTTTTTCAGCACCGCCTCCCTCCGCATGTTGCTGCTAAACCCAGTCCCAGCATGCTCGTGTAGGGTATCCACAAGCATTTGTAGCTCATCTGGGCTGAACCGCTCCTTTCGGAGGACATTGGTGCTTTGGGCATTCCTGGGTGCTTTTAGGAACTTTCCGGTAGGTCACCAGTGTGCCAGGGGTCCTGTGTGGTGAGGATTGCAATGGATTGTGTTTTTCAAGATGGCCGCCTTGCTCCTTCCCGTTCCTGTGCGATGACGCTATTTTCGGTTCCGCAATTTAATGGTGATTGTAAATAACGGTCACCGCTATTTACAGTCACCGCTAATGCCGCGTTGGTCTATGGAGGTAGTGTTGTCTACGGTGCGATTCATGCCGTAGGGGGTTTTTTGGGGCCTTTTGCGGCATGGTGCTAGGTCCCTTACCGGCATGGCGCAAAACTGGTGCCCACAAACTTGTAATAGTGCGCTTTTAGCAGACTACTGCCATCTCGGACACGCTATTTGCGCCATGCCTTTAAGGGACGGTACTTACCTGCAAACTCGGCTGGAATGGGATACCCTGTGCTCTATACCTCCAGAGAGAAGCAAGTCCATGCTAACATTATTGGCAGGCCAGGAACCTGAGGGTGGCCACTTGGAACAAGAAGTCCTAGCTGCATTTGCCTCCAAAAAAGTCAGACCACGGAGTGACCCCAATAGTTTGAGTGACTCTTTTGAAATCCATCATATAGTATTGAACTAGCAAATTGGGCCCTCGATACATTACAGTTATCCGTTGTACCTCACCTAATCCTTCCAATGATTAAAGGAACATTGGGTCCTTGTTAAACCCTAGCCTATTGATTGTGATAAGAGTCTTATGCAGGCAATATCACCAGACAACAGTTTCAAGCTAGCCCTATATTTTTCTTAGAGCAAATGCAACGGTGGAGGGTGGATTGCTGCATTCAAGGAAAGGCAGGAAAAACTAAAATGAGTTTACACCTAACCTGTCTCCAACAATTCGCTCGACATAGAAGAGGGTTCCAAGTAGATGCAGGAAGCACGGACAGAGTTCCTGTCCCTGGTCTCTGTCGGCTCGGGACAGGATCAGGACAGGATGTTGTTCCTTGTTGGGTTCCTTAGTGGGTGGGCCAGCGGTCGTCTGCCGGCGAGGGATTGGTCCACTTAAGAGGTTGAGTGGCCAATCAGGGCAGCCTACAGGGCTTGGATGTGGATAGATCTGGGCTGCATCAATGGGCTGGGGTGGCGGCGGCCATCGTTGGTTGGTGTCTCCTCGTGGAGAGCAATGGAGGCAAGGCAGATTTCGGCTACAAAGTGCTTTTCACGTGGCAATATAGCGCAAAAAGCATTTTCAAGCAATCGGGTGCCCAAAAGCATAATTTACATATGCTTTACTCGGAAATTCGTCAGCGGAGAAATTGCTCTCTGCAGTGAGTGTCAGGGCAGCCAGGGGGCCTACCTTCGATTTTGAAGATGCTCCAACTCAAAGCCTATAATTCTGTATGATAAGGGCTTTTCTCCTAGAACCCAAAGAGCATGGGATAAAACAGTTTGTCCCCATGTCCCCACTGTAGACATTTTTGGTTGGAAAGATTGTGGTTTCAAGAATGATTCAGAGAGTTTTCCCTTTAGGTGGCACTCACAGGTATGTCCTCTGTAATTGGTGATTGTGTCATTCTGTTTTATAAACATGAAAACTCATTTTAGTTTTTCCTGCCTTTCCTTGAATGCAGCAATCCACCCTCCACTGTTGCATTTGCTCTAAGAAAAATATAGGGCTAGCTTGAAACTGTTGTCTGGTGATATTGCCTGCATAAGACTCTTATCACAATCAATAGGCTAGGGTTTAACAAGGACCCAATGTTCCTTTAATCATTGGAAGGATTAGGTGAGGTACAACGGATAACTGTAATGTATCGAGGGCCCAATTTGCTAGTTCAATACTATATGATGGATTTCAAAAGAGTCACTCAAACTATTGGGGTCACTCCGTGGTCTGACTTTTTTGGAGGCAAATGCAGCTAGGACTTCTTGTTCCAAGTGGCCACCCTCAGGTTCCTGGCCTGCCAATAATGTTAGCATGGACTTGCTTCTCTCTGGAGGTATAGAGCACAGGGTATCCCATTCCAGCCGAGTTTGCAGGTAAGTACCGTCCCTTAAAGGCATGGCGCAAATAGCGTGTCCGAGATGGCAGTAGTCTGCTAAAAGCGCACTATTACAAGTTCGTGGGCACCAGTTTTGCGCCATGCCGGTAAGGGACCTAGCGCCATGCCGCAAAAGGCCCCAAAAAACCCCCTACGGCATGAATCGCACCGTAGACAACACTACCTCCATAGACCAACGCGGCATTAGCGGTGACTGTAAATAGCGGTCACCATTATTTACAATCACCATTAAATTGCGGAACCGAAAATAGCGTCATCGCACAGGAACGGGAAGGAGCAAGGCGGCCATCTTGAAAAACACAATCCATTGCAATCCTCACCACACAGGACCCCTGGCACACTGGTGACCTACCGGAAAGTTCCTAAAAGCACCCAGGAATGCCCAAAGCACCAATGTCCTCCGAAAGGAGCGGTTCAGCCCAGATGAGCTACAAATGCTTGTGGATACCCTACACGAGCATGCTGGGACTGGGTTTAGCAGCAACATGCGGAGGGAGGCGGTGCTGAAAAAAAAAGAAATCTGGGCACTAGTATGCCAGAAGGTGAGCGCAGTGGGCAACACCCCCCACACCATAAAGGATTGCCGCAAAAGGTGGGTTGACCTGTGGCTGAGGGTGCGGAGCATCCTTTCTGCAAACCGAAACCAGGCCTTGGAGAATGGAGGAGGACCAAGTTCGGCAATAAAACTCATGCCATGGGAGGAGACATGTGCGGCCATGATAGGGGCTGAGGCCATTGAAGGGGTCGGAGAAATGGAGTGTGGCGCCACATCATCCGCTGATGGAGGTGAGTGTCCAAAGTTAATACTGCTAAGGCAAATGTGATGAAAGTCACTGCTAACGTCTGGTCAAAGAGTGACGCCATGGTCGGCCACACACACCCCCCCCCCTGTAAATCATGCCGAAGCAAGTGGGACCCAAGCCAGTGCCTGGTGCAAGGCCGTAACGTACATGACACATACCAGACATAGTTGCTAATTCCATAAGGCACACAAGGTTGTTGATATAAATAGTGTGCATGGTGGACAGCACAGTACCTGGCCAACATGAGTGACACCGACATATGCATGCATTTACCACCCATGTATGGAATGATCTGCCGTTCCCTACACAAATGGCGATTACCCACAATTGTCTGCATGTGCAATCGTAGCCATGCATGAATGCTGGCTATCCAAACATCACTCATGCCGTCCCTCTCTTCCATCCCCACAGGCACTGAGCATGACAGTGAGGAGCATGACAGAAACCATCCCAGCACATCCAGGGGCCAAGGCAGGGGCCACCGTGTCCCAGCGACAAAGACACCACTGGGACGTACACCACCAGCACCAGCAAGGCCCGTGGAGGGTGCACCACCCCTGCCCCGACCTGCACTGCCTGCAGACAGCTGCCAAATGCCATGGTCCGAGGAGTCCAGTGTGGCTGGGGAGGTTGCAGCCACGGCCCCCCTCGAAGTTCAGGACAGCCCCAATGACATCTGGGGAACAACTGAGGATGACACTGTGGAAGTCGTGCACAGCCCTGAAGATTTCTCAAACCCCCAGGTATCCTTCAGTGGCTCTGGTGAGAATGACACACTGGAGCAGTCTGGCCAAGAACAGACACTGGGACATGGCAGTCCCGTGTACAGTCCCGTTGAGGAAGCGCCAGCAGGACATGTCAGCCTGATCCCCATCAGGGCCACTGCTTCATCCGCTGGTGTACAGTGGGCTGACCAGCTCTCTGCCCTGATAATGGAATTCGTGCAGGACAATCGCCAGGCCAGGGAGGAGTGACGTGCTGATTTGAGGGCACTGGGCCATACCATAACTGATAACACTAACCGCCTCTGCAAGGTGCTCGGCCGCATAGCCGATGCTTTGGAGGCTGATCATCCCGGCCAACAGCCACAGCATGAGGACACACCGTCCACGAGCAACTCCACCCAGACCAGCCCGCTCTGTCGGTGGCCCCGTGCGCAGCGCCGACGGGACATGCCTCCCCCTGGCTCCGGGATGTTAATATTTTCAATTTTAATACACCGGTTGTGTTACAAAAAAATAACCATAGTGGACATTCATCATTGCGCATGTGTCATTTAATCTTGCACAGTGCATACTGTACATGTATCCCCACACCCAGTGCCCTGTGTCCAAACATTATGTCACCCTCTGCTGACTAGTGTGTCAGAAATATTGCGCAATCAATGACTGCCGCACAGCACGTCCCTCCTGTGCATCGGCACCGTGATGATGTCCTGCCACATCTTCCTCCTCCCCTTCATCATCAGGTGGTAGCAGTTCCATGTCAGGGGGCAGGGGCACATTCCGACGGATGCACATATTGTGCAGCATTACACATGCCATGGTGATCTTGGCCACCTTCTCATGGCTGTAGAGGAGTGCCCCACCCGACCGGCTGAGGCAATAAAATCGTGCCTTCAACAGGCCAAAGGTCTGCTCAATCACCACACAAGTATGGGTATGGGAATGATTGTAGTCCTCCTCATGCCTGTTCTGTGGGTTTCGGATAGGGGTCATGAGCCACGGCTTCAAGGGATAGTCACCATCACCTGTATTAGAGGGAAATGAAGGTAAATGTTCGCACATTCATGTTGGACAACAGTACTAGTCTCACATGGCAGCAGGTAATTTGTGCCCACACGCACATGTCCCTGGATGCATTCACCCCATTTCTGGCCCTGCTATGTGTCCTGGGCAATGGACTAATGGTGTGGGTTGCATCTACAAGATGGGTCATGGTGTGCACTGACATCTTGTTGCATGTGCATCGTATATGCATACAGCAGTGTTGCTGTAAAATCAGTGATGAGTTGTGTTCTGTGGGATTTGGTAGTAGGGAGCGTTGGCTGTAGTCAGTGCTATATTGGGCATTCTGCACTGATCAGTTCCATGGTAACATGCAGCACTCCTATGGGTGTGCCGAACCAGTGACACACTGTGGTATCCCTGGTTGACGTAGTTCAATGCACTCCCAGGGATGACTGTCCTGTGTGGTGATATGCTGGAGACAGCAAAATAGTGCACATGCAGTGCATAGTGCAGGATGACTTACGGTGTGTGAGGGCTGCTGATGAGTGCTGCATGTGTTGTCGGATGTGGGCTTATTACCTGTTAGTTATGTAGTGATAGGTGTTGGCCTTACTTCATCACTATGGGATTTGGTTGTCATGTACCATTTCAGTTGCTTTGGGGCACAGTATTCGGTGATGTGCACATCGTGCACTGACATCAACATTCCCAGCAAGGTGGAGTATGCATCCCCCCTTCTCAGCCAGGTGGAGAATGCACCACCCCCCATTCACACCCAGTTGGAGTATGCAGCCACCTACCTCACACCCCGATGCACTGCCATGGCACAGTCACGCAACTCACCAAGCAGCCAGACACGTCGTCCAGCATGTCACTCCATGTAGCGCGGTAGCGTGGAGTTCCACAGTACCAAAGAGTCATGAGTTGATCCGGGATATCGGGCACAGCAATGTGTGATGATCTTGCTGGCATCGCATACCATCTGGTACAGAGAAAGAGCTGAGAAATTAGCGGGCACTGCTAGTTAGCTTAATTTCAAAGTGAGTTTTTGGTACAATAGTGTTACTTCTGGGGTGCAGCCCACTAGCCTGTGCTACCGTGTTAAAGCACAGAGGAAGTAGACGACGTGAAAGAGACCTAGGCAATGTTGCCTGCGGTGTGGGCCGCACACCCTTAGATCCCGTTGGATTCTTCAAATATTATAACAATTTAGTAATCCAGTTTGGAAGATATTTGATTCATAAATTGTATGATGTATGCATTAATCTTCAAACATTGGTATATTGTTGCTTTTTTATGAGCAAACATCATTGAGTGGCATTTCGGACTGTGTAGTCCTTCATCAGGGCCTTGTCTAATCAATATAGCAGCCAAATTTCATAACAACCGTCAATATAATTGATAATGTGATCAAAAAATCAAATAACACATTATAGAAGACACGTTATGACAAACAGGGTACCCACATACATAAAGATAGAACATACACAGAGAAGAGAAAAATACACATTTTTCATGAAGCATGTGTTTCACCAAAATATTCTGTTTTACTATCACATTTAGTTTGTGATGTATTATCACCTTGCTACATCTTACCCTTAGTATTTGTGGTGGCATGCATACACTATTAATTGCGTCCTCCTCGTATAAAAATCACCATGTTCTCAGAGTGAATCTATTACCCTTATTTGGCATGATAAATGAATGTTCTATTGTTGTGCTTATTATCAAAAAAGCTATTCATGTGTGAGCGCATGCAATAAGATTGCTCTATCATGCAATTCACAAATATGCGTAAGGGGCTAACCTTTTAAAATGATGTATGGGAAAGCGATACATTTCAGTTCAATGTACAGCTGAGTCGTCGTAATACCGACACAAGCGTAGACCTGTACAAACATAGTAACGTTATTTAATTCAAATGGAGTCCAAATACGTAATCCTAATTGGTCCTATCTCTGCTGATATCTCTTACCTTCTGGGCGGCTTGAAAACGATCTCGCGCTCACTCGTTGTCGTATGCTATCGTCTAACAAAATGAATGTGCGCCTTTGCTGTAATAGCAAGGCACCGGTTGCTAGAGTAACTGCTACACTCAACATTGAAGTTTGTCCCTGTGTTGGTGGCCATTCTGTGAGATGCAAATATTAAGTAAATATGTTGTTTGTAAACGTGGAGGTTTAAAAAAAAAATATATATATATATAATAATGTCTTTGTAGGTTCAAGGTGCACAATAAGTTCTGACCTAATTGGAAATAAGGCCATTACAAAAAATTACAAAAAATGACAGACCGAAAAACGATCTATATCTTACAATAATGGCTAGATGGCATTGTGTGAAATAAGTAATATAATAGCAATGTATATAATGTTATACTGCTTATCATGAACTTTCTAGGAGATATAGTAACTAGAGGATATTATGGAGAGTGCGATAGTTAAGAGTGTGGTAGTATCTCTTGATGTACATGTGGTATCTAAAAGTACAGTGAGATAGAAAATTCATGAATTGCCAAATTTAACTGATTGTTGAAGATAGTTAAAGATCGAATTGTGAGTATATCATATGGGTGAAATATTGAGAACGCTATAGTATTAACGAATGCCAAAAACTTTCGACTCAATAAATGGTCTTTGATGCAAAAACTTCTTGAGTTAACAAGATGTGTAATCTGCACGGTCAAACTGGAGTAACCAGGAACGAATTATAAGAAACAGTTCAAATCAAATTCTTCATTCATTCCTGGGTAATAATGTGTCCAGTCGATCTATCCAATACGCTTCTCTTTGTTGTCGTCTTCTACTTGGATCAATACCTGATTGGTGGTTATTCAGTGTTTCTAGTATTCGAAATCTCAATTGTGCTGCTGTGTGGTGTTTTTGGTTAAAATGTCTGGCGACCGCTGAGTTCATATTCTTGTTACGTATTCAAGACTTACGTTCGTTTATCCAGATTTTCAGTTTCCGTCCAGTTTCCCCTACATAATATAGTTCTCAATGTCACATGTTCCAAAGCATCTGAGTTGAATCTTTTCTCCGGAGTGGGGAGGTGTTACTACATTCCCTTTAATGACATTGTTGCAATTGTTGCAGTTTAAGCACGGGTATTTTCCATGTTGTTTGTGCTTCTAATGTATGTCTTTGTTGTCTTTAGTGTTAACAAGAATGTCGCAGAAATTGTTTGTGCGTTGGTACGCAAACACTGGCTTAGTTTGAAATAATTCTGTTGTGCGTTCATCGCTGGTGAGTATGGTCCAATGTTTGGTAATGCATCTCTTTATTTGTGCACTCTGGGTTGAGAACTTAGACACATACACTATTGCTGGAGCATCTTTCTTTGTTTTTTGTTCAAGTGTGCTAGCTCTGGTCTTGGCTGCTACTTTGGATTGTAAGTGACTTCAATGCAGCACTCCAACTAAGTCAATGCCTATTCTGGGATGCTCAATGTAAGCCCTTATTGATATATTTGTATATCAAAGTTCTTAAATCTGGATGATTAACCCTTATATATCGCCCCTGTCTTTGAATCCCCCTGACCTAACTGAGCCAAGAAGTAGGTTTGTTTTGCAAATTAAAAGGTTTATTTGAAGAATTAAACAATATATATATATATCACACTTTTATGAATCAATTAATATTTGATAGCACACTTATGAATATAATAGTGATCAACAATGGGTAATATTACAATAGCACACTCTCTTTAATCACTTAGGAGTTGGTATAAAAAGGATAAGGTAGCAGAGAATACTTTATATGGTTTAAGGAAATGCAATAGTGGGAAAGAATGCAACACAGAAATAAACTTGATATGGTTTCAACAAGAGATAATATGATCACTTTTTCCCTTGTGACAACTCACTCCCCCCCTAGTCAATATGAAGAGATGGAAAGGAGATCACACAGGTTTCAAGAATACAATCACAAATGCAGTTCAATTTCAGTTCCCCCAGCAAGCTTAGAGAAACAGGTATGATTTTATGTATAGGTCAAAATGCTTTTAAATGTGGTTGCAATGGATGGGAAAATATGCTAAAATGCTTTTAATTCACTAAAGGAGATTCAGGATAAGTGATAGCTACTTTGGATTAGTTCAGGTCAACAGTAGCAATGATTCATGAGTGATTATCAGACTGAAAACGAAATTCAGCAGTGGAAAGCAAGAAGCAGTTATTTTGACAGTATATGAAATGGAGCTAAATTGCAATTTGTGGCACTTTTTCTGTGTGCGTAAATTGCGATTATGGAAAAGTTATAAGGAATTGGACAGCCGATTTGGGTTTTTCGAAAGCTTAGGATCTTAGCTTTAAAATGACAGTTAAATATCTACTTCTAGGCTTCTAGGACGTGCGGTTCAAAAAGATACAGATGTTTTTGAGAAGATGGGTTTTCAGAAATAAAGTCAAGATTTCAAAATGACAAATGGCACTTTTACAGATTTGAAATCACAGGATGGACACAAAATTCTATATGCAGTTCTGGACAGGTTGAAATGGATGGGATAAGATTACTTTAGACTAAGAGATGACTATGCACAGTTCTAGAATAGATACTCACTCCTAGTTTTGGAATGGAATGGAAATGGGCCTCGTCACCGATCTGGTCAGGTTTGGACTGCACTCGCCACCGGACAGGTCTCAGTCCCTCTGGGTTCTGCTCCCCGCACAGCCTCTGGTCTGCTAGCGGCACTGCACGGCGGTCTGGTCTGGTCGGCCTCTTGAACTGGATCTGATGGGTTCTGGATACAGCTCTGCTTTCTGGGTCTGGAGTCCTGGTTCTAGCAGAGGGTTATTGGCTAGAATCAAACCACAGCCCAGCTGTTGAACGTGAGAGCCCCTTGAAGTTTAGGGGTTAGAATCAGGTTGCTAGATTCTGGAGACTACTGAGAAGAGTTCAGCTTGTGGATTAGGCCTCTGCTTCAGGTTCTAGAGTTTGGGTTCTAGAGCTTGGTTCTGGATCTATATGGAGTCTAATTTCTGGAGCCTGTAGTCCTTCTGGATATTGTCTGGATCTCGTCTGGCAGAGTGCTGCGCAGGAATCAATTGAAGTGAAAAAATGAGTGTGTCTCTCTAGGTCTCAGCAGTTTCTTTTTATGTCTTTTCAAAGTGGGTGTGGAAGCTGACGCTACATGCCCAACCCACTAAGGATTTGATAGGGTAAAGGATTTACTGTCCTCTGACTGGAGAAATGAGTGGTGAGTCAGAGTGATGCTATGTTTATGGCTTAGCTGTAATCCCTCCCTCTTTGGTTCTCATAGAAAATCCATTTTTCATAACAACCAGGTTTCTCAGATACACAAGTTGTTGAGAATACATGTACACATCATAGATTAATTAAGGTAAATCCTTGTCCAACTCTGTTTTTCCTAAGAGCTTTAGTTTAGAAATGACAATTTATTCGCGATTTTGGTGAATTTCGCAATATTGGTTCGGCACCCAATTTTACACAGACATGCACACCCTCTCTGAGCATATTACTGTAAGTTGTTATGTTTCTAGCAGAAACACTGTGTCTACAATATTAATAATTGCAGGAATTGGTCTCAGAACATCGTACGGATTTCAACTTAGTCTCAAACAGTGAGTGAATTTTTCAGTTTAAGAATCTCAAGGTTTGACATTTCTGTCCGCTTGGCATAATTTGTAAATTGCAATTTTATAAAACATATATTTGCTCTCAATTGAATTCACCCAGTGGTTTGTCTCCGCCCCTAGAAGCTTGGTGAGTCAGATGGTCACATGTCTTGTTTCTCCCAGAGCAGTGTTGACAGTTACACCCAAATCAGCATATTCTATTCAATTGACAGAGTCTATTGTCTTGTGCTCCTGCCAGCATACCAGGGTGCCTTGGCTGGTTCCTGTTCCCATGGGTATGTTGATCTCTTGGCCAAGGGCAGAAGGAAGCTCCTTTTGTTCAGGTGTTTGGTGTGAAGGGTTCCCATGGAAAGCAAACCTTTTGAAGTCTGAACTGCATCACGCTGCCTTCTAGTCAATTGCAACTTAGTTCATTGTAAAAAAAATATAACATTATAAACTGAAAATAAGCAACATATCTTTAAATCAAGTCTTCTGTTTCAGAATATAGCTTTAAATTGTATCCACCTCTTAGCAAGTCTTTCTTTGGCATAGTTTGAGTTCAATTGTTCAAACTTACAAAAGTGTCTGGTTTAAAACGCCGGCTTTCTGGTAGTGGTGAGTACCAGTATTGCACCCATTTTTGACAGCTTTCTTCCCATCAAATATCTTTAAAATAGGGTTTTTTTCTCTGAGAACATATGATTCTTGCTGATATTGTATTCATGTGGATTCTTGCAGTAATGATGTGGAACACCCAACAAGAAGGTTGGATCTTTATGGTGGTTTTCTGAGCCATGATTTCAGCAATTGTTGATACCAAATAAAAACAGATTTTTGAACGATCTGTATTCCTTTGCAATCAGCATTGCTTTACCAAGTCGTTTCAGGCTACTGTGTGGGTAGCCCAATGGTGGTTTTTGGCAGTGATCTCCTGTGCTCACTAAGATAGGCAAGAGTGGATGGCAGCCTATTTTCCAGGTTTTTACTGTGCATTTTTGGATGGTTTTGAGCGAGCAGCATGCTTTCCAGTGGCCTTTCTGATGTTTCTGCTGCCAGCAATGCACAGTACTGTTGTAGGGCTTGGATGCGTGGGTGAAAACATCCCACAAGCCCCCCTCTTGTGATGGCGTTGATTTTCCATCAATGGAACTCACAAGACTGGGATGTTAGCCTCATCTTCTTCTGATTCTGCAGATGGCAATGTTCAGCATCTTTTCCTCCATCAGGGGTGGATCGATCGGGTCTCCTCACCAGTCCTGATGGGAGTATTGAGCGATACTCCGGGCCCCTCGGATCTTTGCTCCCGGTCCCCGGACGTCCTCCTTGGTCAGTCTCCATGGTTTATCTCTCCTAGGATGACAAAGCAAAGTGGCAGAAACATATTCATAGACATTTCCCCACCACTATTAATGTAGTGGGGTGAGCATATACATTTTATAAATCAGAAGACATTTGCATTCTTATTACTGTATTTTTATATGTGGAATATTTTAGGGTTGGAATTTTTATTGATCTGGAGTGGCCCCCTCTAGGATTCCAGAGGACTCCTCCAGTTGCTGCAGAGTGTGCCTGGGATGGCAACACTTTAGCTGATTAATATGGACCCATTTGTCTTCCCCCTCCGCCAAACTGCCTTTGGGAATGCGGATCTTGTAGGCGACTGGTGAGATCTTGTCTACAATTTCAAAAGGTCCTTTCCAGGGAGGCAGACATTTCTGCTGTTTGGCCTGGTTCCTTTGGAAATTGTATAGATAGAACCGGTCTCCTACATTGTATTCTTTCCTGGTAGTCTTTAAGTCATAGTGGGTCTTCATGCTATCGGCTGATCTTTCTAGGTTTAGCTGAGCATAGGCAAAAGCATGTTGAAGGTGTTTTCTTAAATTTTCAACATACTCATGAGTTGTGGAGGCATTGATCAATGTTTACTCTTGGGTCCTGTAAAGCAGATGCTGGGAAAGCACCATCCTGTGTCCAGTCATCAGCTCAAATGGTGACATTTTAGTTGCAGATGAAGGAGTAGACCTGATGGCCATTGGGACAAGAGGTAATCGGATATCCCAACTTGGCCCAGGATCTGCCACAAACCTTTTTAAGATGCTCACAATGGTTTTGTTGTAACGTTCTACTGCACCAGAAGAGGCTGGCCGGTAAGCAATGTGTAGCTTCCTTTTAACCCCCAGTATCTCCCACATCTTTGTCATTACTTTGCTGGTGAAATGGCTACCTCTGTCTGACTCAATCCTTTGTGGTAGTCCAAAACGTGAAAAGATGTGATTGATCATCAGGGCAGCTGCTGTTTCTGCCTTGCAGTTTGGGTCTGGGAGACATTCCACCCATTTAGTAAACAAGCATGTCACTGTCAACATGTACTTATTTACCCTAGAGGAGCGAATCACGGGCCCTATGTAGTCGACTTGCAAATCTGACCATGGCAGTGTCATCCCCCTCTTTTGGAGAGGCACACAGTGTGTGAGGGATGTTGGCTGAAATTGTGCACACACAAGACACCCCTTCAAGTATTGGTCGAGGTCCTGCCCCATGTGTGGCCAGTATGCAACCTCTCGTAAGATCTCAAGTGTTGTATGAAACCCCCTAAGACCGGCTGTGGCTGCATCATGGGCGTGACTTAACATCAGGCTTCGGAATGAGGTAGGAATCACCCACTGATCATGGCCATCTTGGGATTTCCTTACCAACAAACCGTCTTGGATTCAGAACATTTTTGGACATTTCATCAACACTCTGAGGTCCTCTTTCCCAATGTAATCAGTATCCGTCAGGGGAAAGTTCTCAGGGTCCTCAATGTGCTGGTAAAACTTACCAATTATTGGATCCCCTTTTTGAGCCGTAATGAAATCAGCATCTGGGGTCTCCTTACTCCATTGTGCCGTTGAAAGATCATTTGAGCATTTGTCTGGGACCTAGTGATAGCAGTGACCTGGATTTCCCCCAACAGGGACTCAATCTCCATTAGATACCCTTGGATGGCCCCGGTTTTGGCCACCTGATCAGCTAAGTCATTTCCACTTTTGTCTGGTCCCTCTACTTTGGAATGACCCTTGATATTCTTCCAGTAGATGGTCATCCCATTCATGGTGACCAGATCATCAATGTTTTGAATTAACTTCCCATGTTTCAAGGGCTTGTTATTAGCACATAGCATGCCTCTGGTTTTCCAATTAACCAGGTGCTCCACTAACCCGTTCCGTACATAATCCAAATCTGTGATTATGACCAGTTCGTGAAGTTGATGTTGGACAGAAGTGAGGATGGCTTGATGCACAGCCATCAACTCTGCCACCTGACTACTTCGGGGACCAATCTTGTACCCAACGGAGGGTTCTGGGGGCTCATTCACCCATGCATTCCCTACGCCAGCCACAATTTCTTTCTCCCCGTTGTTGTCAACATGGTAAGAGCATCCATCCACATAGACAATGGGCATTCCCTCACACTTGTCTTATTCAAAGACTTTGTGTGGGGAATTAAGGTATGCCTCCATGTTGTCCTTGATTTTTAGACTTTCGTCCTCAAGACAGTTTTCTCTGGCACAATCATGCAAGTCAGCTAGACCTTGAGCGAGGGGACTCTTCTTGTTTTGGCCATATCTGACCTCCACAGGAAAGCCTTGCATTGACAGAATCCAGGAAGTAATTTGGGAATTACTCACATTTCCGGCCCGGATTCTGTCACTTTGGAGATATTGCAGAGGCTGGTGTGGAGTCTCCACTATGATGTGTTCTCCCCGGATAAACGGGCGGTAATTCTTCAATGCCCACACCGTTGCCAGGAGTGCCTTCTCATAATCATTGAATTTTTCCTCCACAGAGGATAAAGTTTTACTCGCATAGGAGATTACTTTATTGACCTTGTCATGCTTTTGATATAATACTGCAGTCAAGCATGTATTAGAGAACCCTGTCTCCAAGAAAAACTCCTTGTTTCTGACAGGGTAAGCTAGGCAAGGCGCTTGTGAGAGGCTTCTTTTGAGTTGTCTTACTGCCTCGGATTGTTCTGGACCCCATTCCCACTTGACCCCCCCTTCAAGGGATGAATCAGGGTTCTAGTGATCTCTGCGTAGCCCTCAATGAACTTTCTGCTGTAATTAGACAGTCCAAGGAGGCTCCATAGTTCCCGCAAAGTTGTGGGGTCTTTCAATTTCTGAAGTGCTTCCATTTTCTTTTCCTGGGGACAGAGACTCTGAGGAGTAATCTCATGCCCCAAGAAATTAACACGGGTTCTACACCACTGTGCTTTCTGAAAGGAAAGTTTTGCTCCGGCGGCCCTCAGCTGGGTCAGAACATAATGGATCTTCGCTATATGTTCCTCCACAGTTGAACTCTTGATGAGGACATCATCTACATAAGCCAGGTTACCCCTTGCACCCAGATCGGGCATGGCCTTATGTAGGAAAATGTTGAACTCATTACCGGAGTTGAGGTATCCGAAGGGAGTCCGGGTCCATGTGTACTGCTGGCCCCCAAAGGTTAAAGCCAGCTTGTATTGGTCCTACCTACTGACTGGCACAGTCCAGTATCCATTGGTCAGGTCTATTGCAGTGAATACCTGTAACCCCTGGATCTGGGCCAGCCCTTGGTCAATGTAGGGAAGAAGCCATTGGGAAGTATGGACCTGTTTCTTGAGCTCCCTGTGGTCGGCGAAGCGTCTCCACTGGCTGTTTGGCTTCAATATCTCCAGCACCGGATTATTGAAAGTGCTGTGGACTGGACGGATTATGCCCGGGACTAGGGACTCCATGGATGCGAGAGGCAAGCGATATTGCTTCACAAACACTGGAGTCATGCCAGGGTCCGTGGGAATTGTTGTTGTGTGGATGTCGGTGCGACCACAGTCATATCAGTCCACCGCAAAGAGATCTTGAAAATCCAAGAAAACTTGTTTCAACTTTTGCTTCTGCTCCAGAGTCACACAGGCATCAGCTAGGTTGACTCTCTCTTCAACCATCTGCCTGAAGCCTGGAAAGACTTCTGGTTTCGCTATCTCAGTGGCCTCCTCAAGTTGGGTGGAGAAGTCCCTGGACAGAGTGCTGATTTGGACCGGAGGCTTCAGGGGGGAAAGGCAGCCCTCATGGACCTGGAAAATCACCTCATCCCTCCTGAAGTCACAAGTCACACCTTCCTTACCATAAGGGCAGGAAGTGTACACCAGGAAGTTCCCCCCATGCCGGGTAAAGATCCTGTCTGGTGTTGTATTGTCATCACTGTCACTGTCAAAACAGTCCTTGGGGATTGGTCCTAACAGTTAATTTCCTAAATCAATGGAAAAATGTCAGTCATCAACCACCATTCCAATAATGGTGCCTGCGGCTAGAGTGATACTCTTTAAGTCGCTGTTATCCACCTCTATTGGAATGGTGTCATGTTCTATATTGACTAATGGTGTTGGGTTTACCCCCAACCCTTGCTGTTGGAGAGAAGCATTTAGATGAATATAAGCATCAGGGTTTTTCAATTTCTGTCCTCTTTTAACTTTCACTTCCAGGGAGAATTGTCGGGTCCTTTCTAGGGTGGTGACTTCCTCTCCAATCTGAATTTCAACTGCATAAGGTAGCAATTGAGCTGACCTAAATGCTTTCTCTTGGTCATCAAAGCCCATGGGATTATCCGCTAATCGGGACCAAGCCTTGAAGTTTATTAGGTCCAAACTAATGGCAAAGCGATTGAGAATGTCACTGCCTAAGTAAAAGGCGGCAGTGAAGTCTCGCACGACCCAACAATTATGGACTATGCTCTTGTTGCCAATGGAGATTTTGAGCATACACCTGCTTAGCAGGAGATGTTTGGAATTGGGTGCTTCCAAATCCATTTCCCATTTGTCTATCAGTTTGAATGTGGGAATGGCTGGATCTTTTGGGAGTTGGCGGGACACGGCTTTGCTGATGAAGCTCTTACCGTTGTTCACACACACTCGGGCGAGAACAGAGTCCTTCCCTTCATTTAACTGAACAGGGATGAACAACTGCTCTCCAATTTGCTGAATATCAGCCAGGCTCTGAGCTGATTTCACATCTTTCTGGACTATAGGAGTGGGAATGTCTGATTGTGGATTGGTAAAGAATTTCAGAGTGTTTCCCTCCAGTGTGGAATACCACCTTAAACTGGAAGGAGGGTTGATTTTCAGAAATAGAGAGGACCCCCCATCACCAGTTTGTTGTCCTACTGCTATTGCTGTCACGTCTGGAATTTGGTTGTTCTGGAAGTGAAATTCTACTTGGCCAGATTTTTGTTCAACCATGTGGCATGTGCCGTTTAAACTAACATGGTTGATGCTCTGTTTCAATTTTATTGGTTGGCTAGTCTGGGTCCAGAGGACCTTATTTACACAGTCTATTAGGGGTGACAACCTTCTCAGGAGGTCATTCCCTAGTAAACAAGGGGTGCCCCCTGGAGTCACTACTATGACCGGGTGTTTCACCTTGTGTCGCCCAATTTTAATGTCCAAGTCCGCAGTCCCCTCAACGGGAATTTCCTTCCCGTCAAAGTTCTGAAGTTGTCCAGGAAGAGAGGTGAGAGGAATTTGGTATTTCTCCCCCTTCCGGAATTTATTTCATCAAAGGCCTTTTTGGACAGAAGGGTAGCTTGGGATCCAGTGTCCACCAGTGCCAAAATTGTACCTTGCCCCTGTACTTGTACCGGGGCATAGTATCTTCCCTCCTTCTCTGCAAGGGGGCACAGATAATGCACATTTTTGGACAACTGGTGGGCTAATTTTCTGGTTTTGGACATTGAGAGAGAAGATATTTGGGCAGAATTCTGTGGAGAGTCTTGGGAATCTGAAAGAAAAAGTTGGCAACTAGATATAGGAGAAGTTTTGAGTGCCCCTGGTTCCGATTCTGGGCTGCCCCCCCCTTTTTGGAGGCAGTCACCAGGATGGGTTTGAACCAGGGGATTTTCTGGCTGTTGGTTTTGGGATGGGATGATGGGCGGTGCTAGCTCAGTCCCCACATCTACCCAGTCTGGATGTGAATCCCTTGGGACCCATTTTTCTTTGGGAGGAGTTCCCCCATCTCTGAAGGAGAAGATCCTATTCCCAGGATCCTCTGAGGATCCCTCTCCCTCAAATTGGAAGATCTGTACCTCCTCCACAAAATGGATCTGTCTGGGCCAGTTGTTTCTCCTACCCCCTGTCTGCTCCTTGGGTGGCAGACTTTCAGGGGCAGGAGATTTTGTTTCCACTTCCTGGGTTTCCAGGGGCTGTTTACAAGTGGGGAAGGAAGCTTCCTCCAAGGCTTTACACCCCCCTTCCTCTTGTGCCTCCTCCCTGGGAACCGGTGGGTTATCGGGGTCCTGCCCCCATCATTGTTCTGGAGCACCAGGTCCAGAGTTTGGGGCATTCTGCGCAGACATGCCCATCTGAGGGTTCTTCTGCGCCCTCAGCATGCGACCCAGATCCTGTGCCATATTTTGGACCTGGCGCTCTAACTGTGAAACCCGCTCAGGCTGATACGGGGTTCTGTTTTCTCCCCTGGGCTGATCCCAGGAAGGGTAGCTATCCCTTCTCTGGTAGTACCCCGGGTTGGGAAAATTTGGGTACCCCTCCACCCTTGGCCTCCCCTCTCCCGGATTAAGTGGTCTGGGCTCAGGGAAGTGGGGAAAGAAGGATGGATGATTTTGGGGTTGGAAATTGGGTGGATATCTGGGGAAAAAGTTCTGCCCAGGGTTTGGTGAATTTCTGCCCTCCTGGGGGAAGCTAGGAGGGAAGTTCCCTGGGTTAGGTGCTTGGCTGGATCCCCCCCTTGGGCTGGGGGAGTCCACACATAACCCAGGATGGGTCGGTTTCCCTTGTAGCAGGGACTGACATAGCCAGGGGAGTGAGGGACCCCATTTGTGGGACTACCTCCTTGCCTGCCTGTTTGTGACTGGCCGAGGGCCTTCTGGGCTTGGAATTACTCTGTGCAGGCAAGTTTTTAGGCCCCCATCTCCAAATCCAAAATGGGGGCAACCTTTACCTCTGCCACCTTGGCAGCAGCAGGGGTGCTGGTTGGTTTGGGGTTTTTCTGCGCATTATTTTTATTTTCCATGGGTTTCTGCACCTCATAGATTTGGGTGGCCTGTTCAATGACCCCGTCTAGTGACCTTTTCTCATGAAAATCTCTCACAAGCTGGGTCATGATATATTTGGGTAAGGCAGGGAAAAACGTATTTACAAATTCTTTACTGTCTGTGCGCACCCTTTTGGTAGTCTGCGCAAAGGCACACTTCAACTCCTGCACAAATTCTTGTGGGGCCTGATCATCCCCACATTGCAAATTGTAGGCTGCCTTGCGAGCCTCTTGGGGATTTCGGTAAACGGAAAAGTGTTTCAAGATGGCCGCCCTATATGTGGACCATCTTGAATGATTTTGGTCCTCCAGCCCCGCAAAGAAACTGGAGTATTCTGGGAGAATGTCCATTTTACATACTGAATGCAGCTACTGCTGTCTTTCAAATGGAAAGTCTCCATCATTTGCTCAAAGAGCTCCAAGTGTTCCCAAACAGAATACTTGGAGTTCTTATGATAAGGAGTGATGACGCTCCTTATTGCTTTGATCTGCTTTAAGGGGTCCTTAAGCAAGGGCCTTTTTGCCTTATTGGCCTTCTTGGTTCGGATAACCCTGGTCCATTAATTGTCTGACTCCGAGGCACTGCTCCCAGAGGTTTTCGTCTGATCTTCCTGGTTTTCCCGGATTCTGCGAGCCTGGGAATGGCTGGCAGAATGTGGGGACCTGGTCTCCTGTTTCGCTCAGATGAGTCTTCAGATTCCTCCTTGCTGCCAGGATTTTATGGGTACCCCCCCACTGACCCAACTGGGCAGAGGTTTTCAGGATGCCCTGAGTGGGCCTACTCTCCTGGGGTTCCCTATTAAATTGCACTGTACTTGGGTGCCCATACCCGGATGCCCGCACATCCATTCCTGGGAGGTACTGGCCCATGAGCCCCATACTTCTGGCAGGATTGTAATCTGCCACCCCCATGGCCCTGGGCTCATGTGCGCCAGGGGACATGTGGGTGGCAGTGTCCAGGGACTGGGAGAGGTTAAGGCATCTGGTACTAGGGCTCCTGAGGTTATGCTCAGGTGTTTCCCTTTCCCAGCGAACCTCATCTCTATCAGTCCCTGCTTGCTGTTGCCATGCAAGAGCCTGTGGTTTCAGTTCCTCAATCAAGGCCTTACTAGACTCTATCAAGTCAGTCTGCATGGCTACCTGTCGCTGGAGCCTATCATTGTGCTGACAGAGAGCCTCATTCTCTCTCTGTGCTTCCCGATTTGTCCTGGAGTACTGGGCCAATCTTTGCTGCAGGAGGGTTACCTCCTGGGTACCGTCCCCACTGGCCTGCTCCTTTCTTGCCAGAGCATCTTCCACCCTCCTGGTGTGCTCTAACAAGTTCTGATGCTCTTTTTGGAGGTCACCCAGTCCCTGGAGGGCCAGGTGATTTTCTTCCATTTTCCTTTTTAAGTGGCAGACTTCCTGGCCTAAGGTGTCCCTTTCCTGAGTAAGAGCCTGCCTCTGTGACACCAGGTCGTCCCTCTGCCTTTGAAGGGCACCAGCTTTCTGGCGCTCTTCCTCAACTTCTGCCTGAGTGTCCAGGTCTTTCAGAAATAATTTGTTGCTCTCTGCCTTCTCCCTATCTAGGTGACTTGGCAGGGTGACTACCTGCTCAGCACATACCCTATAGCCTTTTCTGGCTCTGCAGAAGGGCTTCCAAACCTTCTTGGTACTCCTTCTGCAAGGCCAGAAATCTGGTATCCTGGTCTGCCTTTTCCTTTTGCAGGATACCCATATCCTCTTTTATTTTAATGATATACCATCTACTATCATTTTCTGACTCCTGGCTCCTCTGCAGCCTCTTCTCAGAAGAGTCCAGGTCAGATTGGGCCTTCTCTAATGCCATCATTTGCCTACTTGCCAGATCTTGGCCTTCAGCACATTTGTCCTTTATGTCTATCCATATATAAATATAAATATGCCGCTATCCTGACAATCTTGTCGAGCTCATCTTTGGCCTTAGGGGCCATGTATAGTTCACTCAGAGCCACGAGCAAGGGGACCTTATCTCTCCAGATATCTAACCCAGTTGCAGTGACCTGTTGTGTGATTGCCTGAAACCAGATATTCTGGTCCTGCTCAGTCCATTCACCCCTCACAAATAGCTTATGTAAGAGGTGCTCTCTCGATATCTTGATATCTACCAATGTCGTCATTCTGGAAATTGATTTCCTTCCTGACTTACAGAAGTTTATTTTATTTTGCAAAACAGACCGTTTCCTGAGAGCGTTCCCTTTTGAGGGGTGCTTTTACAGCGTAACACAGCGTGGTGATCCAACAGGATTTATGTACCCTGTCAGTTAGCACACTGTATTAAGCTGCACAAGTGGTAGATATAATCCAGAATCCCCGGCTACCGAGCCCCCAATCTGTAAGTGACTTCAATGCAGCACTCCAACTAAGCCAATGCCTAGTCTGGGATGCCCAATTGAAGCCCTTATTGATATATTTTTATGTCAAAGTTCCTAAATCTGGATGATGATCCCTTATAAAACGCCCCTCTCTTTGAATCCCCCTGAACTCACTGAGCCAAGAAGTAGGTTCGTTTTGCAAATGAAAAGGTTTATTTGAAGAATTAAACAATATATATATATCACACTTTTATGAATAAATTAATATATGATAGCACACTTATGAATATAATAGTGATCAACAATGGGTAATATTACAATAGCACACTCTCTTTAATCACTTAGGAGTTGCTGTAAAAAGGATAAGGTAGCAGAGAATACTTTATATGGTTTAAGGAAATGCAATAGTGGGAAAGAATGCAACACAGAAATAAACTTGGTATGGTTTCAACAAGAGATAATATGATCACTTTTTCCCTTGTGACAACTCACTCCCCCCCTATTCAATATGAAGAGATGGACAGGAGAGCACACAGGTTTCAAGAATACAATCACGAATGCAGTTCAATTCCAGTTCCCCCCAGCACGCTTAGAGAAACAGGTATGATTTTAAACACAGGTCAAAATGGTGTTAAATGTGGTTGCAATTGATGGGAAAATATGCTAAAATGCTTTTAATTCACTAAAAGAGATTCAGGATAAGTGATAGCTACTTTAGATTAGTTTAGGTCAACACTAGCAATGATTCATGAGTAATTATCAGATGGAAAACGAAATTCAGCAGGGGAAAGCAAGAAGCAGCTATTTCGACAGAAAATTAAATGGAGCTAAATTGCAATTTGTGGCACTTTTTCTGCGTGCGTAAATCGCATTTATGGAAATACGGTAAGGAATTGGAAGGCCCATTTGGGTTTGTTGGAATACGTAGGATCTTAGCTTTAAAATGACAGTTAAATTTCGCTTCTAGGACGTGCAGTCAAAAGATATGGACGTTTTTGTGAAGGTGAATTTTCAGAAATAAAGTCAAGATTTCAAAATGACAAATGGCACTTTTACAGATTTTAAATCACAGGATGGACACAAAAATTGAATGCAGTTCTGTACAGGTTGAAATGGATGGGATACGATTATTTTAGACTAAGAGATGACTATGCACAGTTCTAGAATAGATACTCACTCCTAGTTTTGGAATGGAATGGAAATGGGTCTCGTCACTGATCTGGCCAGGTTTGGACTGCACTCGCCACCGGACAGGTCTCAGGACCTCTGGGTTCTGCTCCCCACACGGCCGCTGGTATGCTATCGGCACTGCACAGCGGTCTGATCTGGTCTGGTCGGTCTCTTGAACTGGATCTGATGGGTTCTGGATACAGCTCTGCTTTCTGGGTCTGGAGTCCTGGTTCTAGCACAGGGTTATTGGCTAGAATCAAACAGCAAGGTGAGAGCCCCTTGAAGTTTAGGGGTTAGAATCAGGTTGCTAGATTCTGAAGCCTGCTGAGAAGAGTTCAGCTTGTGGATTAGGCCTCTGCTTCAGGTTCTAGAGTTTGGGTTCTAGAGCTTGGTTCTGGATCTATTTGGAGTCTAAGTTCTGGAGCCTGTAGTCCTTCTGGATATTGTCTGGATCTGGTCTGGCAGAGTGCTGCTCAGGAATCAGTTGAAGTGAAAAAATGAGTGTGTCTCTCTGAGCCTCAGCAGTTTCTTTTTATGTCTTTTCAAAGTGGGTGTGGAAGCTGACTCTACATGCCCAACCCACTAAGGATTTGATAGGGTAAAGGATTTACTGTCCCCTGACTGGAGAAAGGAGTGTTGAGTCAGAGTGATGCTATGTTTATGGCTTAGCTGTAATCCCTCCCCTTTGGTTTCTCATAGAAAATACATTTTTCATAACAACCAGGTTTCCCAGATACACAAGTTGTTGAGAATACATGTACACATCATAGATTCATTAAGGTACATCCTTGTCCAACTCTGATTTTCCTAAGAGCTTTAGTTTAGAGTTTACAACTTATTCGCGATTTTGGTGAATTTCGCAATATTGGTTCGGCACCCAATTTTACACAGACATGCACACCCTCTCTGAGCATATAACTGTAAATTGTTATGTTTCTAGCATAAACACTGTGTCTGCAATATTAATAATTACAGGGTTTGGTCTCAGAACATCGTATAGATTTCAGCTTAGTCTCAAACTGTGAGTGAATTTTTCATTTTAAGAATCTCAAGGTTTGACATGTCTGTCCTCTTGGCATAATTTGTAAATTGCAATTTTATAAAACATATATTTGCTCTTAATTGAATTCACCCAGTGGTTTGTCTCCGCCCCTAGAAGCTTGGTGAGTCAGATGGTCACATGTCTTGTTTCTCCCAGAGCAGTGTTGACAGTTACACCCAAATAAGCATATTCTATTCAATTGAAAGAGTCTATTGTCTTGTGTTCCTGCCAGCATACCAGGGTGCTTTGGCTGGTTCCTATTTCCATGGGTCTGTTAATCTCTTGACCGAGGGCAGAAGGAAGCTTCTTTTGTTCAGGTGTTAGGTGTGAAGGGTTCCTGAGGAAAGCAAACCTTTTGAAGTCTGAACTGCATCAGGCTGCCTTCTAGTCAATTGCAACTTAGTTCCTTGTAAAAAAAATATAACATTATAAACTGAAAATAAGCAACATATCTTTAAATCAAGTCTTCTGTTTCAGAATATAGCTTTAAATTGTGTCCACCTCTAAGCAAGTCTTTCTTTGGCATAGTTTGAGTTCAATTGTTCAAACTTACAAAAGGGTCTGGTTTAAAACGCCGGCTTTCTGGTAGTGATGAGTACTGGTATTGCACCCATTTTTGACAGCTTTCTTCCCATCAAATATCTTTAAAGTAGGGGGTTTTGCTCTGAGAACATATGATTCTTGCTGATATTGTATTCATGTGGATTCTTGCAGTAATGATGTGGAACACCCAACAAGAAGGTTGGATCTTTATGGTGGTTTTCTGAGCCATGATTTCAGCAATTTTTGATACCAAATAAAAACAGATTTTTGAACAGATCTGTATTCCTTTGCAATCAGCATTGCTTTTTCCAAGTGGTTTCAGGCTACTGTGTGGGTAGCCCAATGGTGGTTTTTGGCAGTGACCTCCTATGCTCACTAAGATAGGCAAGAGTGGATGGCAGCCTATTTTTCAGGTTTTTACCGCACATTTTTTGATGGTTTTGAGCGAGCAGCATGCTTTCCAGTTGCCATTCTGATGTTTCTGCTGCCAGCAATGCACAGTACTGTTGTAGGGCTTGGATGCGTGGGTGAAAATATCCCACAGGATAATGCTTGATCCAATTCCTAATGGTTGTATCCTCAGGCAAGTAGTTTGTTCTGAAGTTAATGTAGTTCTTGGTTCAGCTCTTCCTGGTCACTGATAATCCTTTTAAGGCGTAGCATTTGGCCATATGGTAAGTTGCGCAATGTGTTCTGCGGGTGGAAACTCATGCAATGCAAAAAGTTGTTCCTGTCTGTCGGTTTAGTATACAATGAAGTGGTAATCTGTTGTTGATTGACTTTGGCTTCCACATCAAGATAATGGATGTTGGGCTCGCCAATCTCTGCAGTAAATTGTATTTGTGCGTCAATTTGGTTGATGTATAAGAAGAAATCTTTCAGTGACTCTCTATTTCCCTTCCATATCCCGAAAATATTGTCTAAGTATCGTAACCATACTTTCAATTGGTCTTTGCACTCCTTTTTACTGAGAATATGCTCGATCTGAAAATGATACATACATGCATTAGCGTATGAGGGTGCAATGGTCGCTTACATCGCAGTGCCAGACTTTTTAAGATAATATTCATTATCGTAAGTAAAGTAAGAGTTCATGGAAATAAAGGTAAGCAGAGTTAAAATGAATTCTTTGTAAGCTCTTATATTTCCTTCCTGTAATAGGAGCTATTCTACTGCTGATTGTCCAAGGTCATGAGGTATGCTAATTAAAGATTGTTGACGTCTATTGTGAACAGGATATCATGTTCTTCTAGTACAGTTGTAGTTGTTTTTTGTATGATAGGTTGCAGAAAATAGTCAATATAAGTACCTAGAGGCTGGAGTACTCCTCCTGTGGCTGCCACAATTGGTTTTGAAGGCGAGCGTCCCCCAGATAGCACGATCCTCCCCACAATGAGAGACAATAATGGACTCTCCCAAGATGGGAATAAGGCTAGGACAAAGTGCGGGTGAGCTTAAATGGGAGTTTATCAATCAGAATAGGGCATGCAAAGGACTCTGCAAACTCCGAGAGCGCTCTGTCCGACGATAGCAAAGACAGGCTATATATTTACAAAAAGAGTCACAAGAACATACATACTATAGGGGGCACAAGTTTATGGGGATTGGGTGGAGACGACTAACTATAAGTGCCGCTGTGATGTGGTTTGCCGTGGTTGGTGGACGTCACTGGTTACACTCGTGGGCCGGTACCAGGCCGTTCAGCTGGGTTCATCCGGTCAGTGTTGTTGTGCCAGCCGTGACCAGTGTCAGTGATGAACGTCTTTCCTGGCTTTCTGCCCTAAGGTCACGCACACCGCAGTCATTCAATAATGCAATATTGTCTTCCCAGGTAAATCTTCCAATAGGTTATTCTACAGGTTAATACAACACAGGAGGCATGCACCTAGAGTGGGGTCTTTGGTGATAAATCAATACATGGTTACCATCATCCTGTTGACCGGGTATCATAGGTCGCGAGCTTGGGTCTCAGGGCAAGGGACGAGCTGTCCGAGTTATCATGTCTCGTTAGAAGTCATTATGAATGTGTTCCTGTAGTGTTGCTATAATATTGGGTGTCCTAATTTTACAGGGGCCATTAACCTAAGGTCAGTCGGTGGGTCGTGGAGCCTAAGAAAGGGCGCCTTCTGGCCTGTGTTTATGGCCGGGGGTTTACTGCTGGGTTGTAAATAATTCAGGTGGCAGGGTGCTGCGGGGGGATGTGAATGTTTGAAGCGGCTCCAGCCGAATTGGGGGAGGTGGAGCAGAGCAGCACAGGCCTATGCTTTTCCGTCTGGCAGGCTTCAATGGGGAGGAAGGGGGAATGGCCTTGGATTTGCCCACAAAGGTATTTTCCTCGTGTGTTGCAGATTTAAGTGGGAGAGGCATAAACATTCATATAATATACAATACTCATTGAGTCTTTTCAAAGCTTATGTTTTCAACATTGTTAGTGCCTTTTACATGGACACTTAAGATGCGTTACCTATATGTTAAGTATTTAACAACAACAACATTTTGTTACATTTCTATGCATGCGCGGTAAGCGAGGTAGTAGTAAGGTTGGTGGAGCACGCAGGAACAACCGGCTAATGAGACTGATGGCGGTGACACATGGTGAGCTTGGACATACATACGGTGCATTTTCGTGCACCATTTAGATGAGCTCCCAATAGGGTTGTATTTGTCTTCCTTTGCACTCTAGCAGCAGTAGTTCAGTTATGGCATGGGACCTTGGGGTGCAGTCTTCTTGGCAAAACATATAACATGAAAACCCCGGGACACTTTTACCATTTACGCATAGCTACAGGGATGTGGTACTTCAACCCGAATGCCATATAAGCACACATTCTGCCATCTTCATGGAGGTTACATGTTTTTAGTCAGAAAGGTCATGGAGAGAAGAGTTTCATCACAGGTAGTTTGCTCATTAGTATTTGGGGGGCTCTGCTTTTTGTCAGGGGACCATTTTACAGTTCTTTTCCACCCCGACCCTGCTGGCCGGGTCATGCTGGGAACAGTGATACACTGCGGAAGGTGAAATGTTACAGTGTTTGCATCTAACACTAGCTCATGTCTGTCTGTTCGTGGGAACGGGCTCCCAGCGGATCTGCCAGGGAGCTGCGGCTGCGGGGACAAGTGAGACTCTCCAAGGGTGGGGGCCGCGCTGCGGCACACAAGGCTCATGCCATTTTGATTTCACAAGATGGTTTCCAGGGCCTAGCTTAATACAGCATGTTTGGTCGATGTCTTCAGCCAGTGATCCACCCACCACCTGGGCCCTGGTGGCAGGGGGAACCCTTGATGAGCCATGGACTTCACAAGGGGGAGTGGCTGTAGGGGAGGGGGGTCTCTTGGACCAATCCTCCCATACATTCCCCCCTGTCGTTACTTAAGTAACGAATACTGTAACTCCCTCAACCTCTTGTGTTCTTCTTCTTCAGCTACAGCCTCATCCCATGCAGGGGTGCCTTTTATGGGCATCCATGCCCTACACACTCCTCTCAGGCTTTCTCCCCTTCTATCATACTTGTCCGGTGTGCAGGTTAGGTATATACAACCACTATCCCCTTCCAAGTCCACCCACACCTCCTCATACCATTCAAGTTCACAGGGCTCTTTAGTTGTAGTGTGCCATAGCCTATCTACTACATCCCCGCTGTGGTATATGGGCACCATCTGGAATCTTGGTGTGTTATCTGCTCCTGTTTGTACCTGTACTTCCTGCATGTTTTGTATCGTACCGCGAGTGTTGCCCATTGTCACCATCATCATTGCACCGTTTGGTACTGCGTTAGCACAACATCGAAGACCCACCTGGCACATACAAAAAATAAAAAGGAGGAACACTACGGCCGGCATCAAAAATTTAACAGTCATTCCCAGCCATGATGGGACCCAGGAGAAGATGTTATCGAACCATGTGCTTGCTTCTGCTCCACCTTCCATTTTCATTCTTTCTCCTAGGTTATGTACGGCTTCGATCACGTGGGATAAGGAACCATTATCTGCGTCTTCGGAAGGTACGAAAGTGCAGCAGGCACTTCCAATTTTTCGGCAAACACCTCCGTCCCTCACTGTCAACAGGTCTAAGAAATACCTATTCTGCATGGTCATTAGTCGCGGTGTTCGCAGTTCCACTTTTATTACATTAAATCCTTCTTCAGTGTCATTCGCCAGCTGGATCAGCTCCCAGCGTGTAATTTGGAGCCATTTTGCATTTGCTCGTGCCTGGATGCTAGGGATGAGTGAGGCAAAGAAAGTTCCTGCAGAACTGAATAATCGATATCTATCCGGGATCTGTGCTAGCAGCTCTGATGATGCTTTTGATATGCAGTTCGATGATCGTTTGTTTCGTGACAGCATCTCCTCCTTGTTACCAGAAGACAGGACATATACTTGTGACTCTGCAGTTGGCTGGGCCTCATTCTGCTGAGGGGTCCCTCGCATTCTCTTGCTCCCATCAATGTGGCTTTCCGGTATTACCATTAGTGCGGAATGTAGGGTAGCCAATGAGCAGCTGCCACTCCAAGATTGTGGGAGGTGCAGGTATGCCTGGTTGCCACATACCCAATAAGTGTCCATGAGGGCCGCTGTCCCCTTTCTCATATCTGGGATGGTGAGGGTCTTGTTGCAATTTTTGTTTACCCCCATGATGACTTTCCCGTCTCCCTTGAAACACAGTTCATAGTTTATTTCTTTCTGTAGCTTGAAGGGCTTTTCAATGGCCGTCACCCAAGTCAATTTTGAGATGTGCTCCTTCCAGACTGGTGTGCAAGTTTTTTCTATCCATTGCAGTTTCTCTGGTGCCACACCTCGCAGCGCTTCAGCTTTGCACATTATGTCTTCATCTTTCCACTTATTTTCTGAAAACAGTGTCGCTTGTATTATAAAAAATGGTTCCTCCAAACATATCACTCCTACCGCCTTCGGATAACATGTCTTCTCATTCTGCAGCATTTTAAAAGTTACCTCATGTGCCTGGAAGGTGTTCTTGATTCTGCACAACGTGAGATGAAGGAGACATTAGGCATCGACAATAGGCAACTCTTTGGGCAGCAATACTTTGGGTGTACCTGAAGCATGGGGAATGAGGGAGCAGACATAACAGCTCTCATTTGTTGTTTGCTTAGCCGTTGCACTCATGTCCGCGTACCATTTATTTGTCTGGTGGGGGTGTCGTGGGTCTTCCATTTTGTCCAATCCCAACCCGTAATACTTGTCATATTTTCTCCTTCCCGCCTCCCTTTTCCTTCTGTTATTTCTAAGATATCTCCCAGCTCCGTGGGCGAGGAACAGTGTAGGCCCCCCTTTCTCCCCCTCACCCCCCTTTCCCCATTCATTGTATAGTGCATCGTATCTCACAGCCATCTTTTCATTCTCTTTCTTTATACTATCTAGCAGTGTGTTTTCTATTGCGGGAGTGGACACGCTGGTGGTGGTGTTGTATAACCATGATACAACAGAGGGGTTGCAATAATTTAAACTATGGGCATTGTAATTAGATGCTTTTGGCGGAGAAGTTGTGCTGTTTTGCGTTTTTTCCTGCAGTCTTTCATTTGGCGAGATAGCAACATTGGGCGGTGTCGTGTAATATCCCCATACAAGTTTAGATCCGTCCCACACCAAAAAATCACCTTCTTTAGTATTTGCAGTTGCATTTGTCGCATTAATCCCGTTGTTCCCTCCCCCCTCGTTCATCTCGATAGAGATGAACGCTATAAACCAATACGTAACCAAACCAAACCAAACAGTATTGTAAAAAATAATGTAATGCATACAGACAATCCACACTCATACGAATATCTACATCTTTCAGCTAAAACTTCTCTATATCTAACAAATCTGTTCGCTGCAGGCTGCCCATTAGTTGCCATGGTAGTTCCTGTTTGAGATATAAAAGTGCATTAAGTGCGTGCATGTAAACATTCTTTTTTGGCACTGTTTGTGCCAGGAGGTCATGGAAGGGAGATGGGTTGGGTAAGGGAGGTGGGGAAAGGGGAGGGGGGGGAAATGTACAGAGAAGGGAGCAGACAATATACATATTTTACACATTGTTATTTACACTTGTACGTTTTTTTTAAAAACATTTTTTATTCATTTATCTCGATCGATAACCTGTAATATGATTTATTCCGTTAACATTTTTGTCTGTCAGTTACACTCCTCCATTCACTGGTTCACGTTCACTCATCATTTTCATTACTTTTGTTTGCTGTTGTCTGTGCCTCCCCATCCACCTCTTCCTGTACACTATTATATGACTTTCGCACATCTGTCAAATGTATCCAGTATTTGAGCCCCTTTACTTTTACAGCGGTAGGGGTACAAAATACCACTTCGTGAGGCCCATGGAACCTTGGGGCATTCCACCGGCGCACAAAGCTCCGGACATAAATGAACTCTCCTGGCATTAATTGTGCCTGTGCTTCATGAGCTGCTTTGACATTGCACGCGCTGCCCTAGTTTGCTTCTTCAGGTATTCTGTGAATTCATCTCCCAATATCGTGGCGGTTCTGTGTGCATCTGAGTGTTGGCGTAGTGGGGAATGTGCAGTGTGCATTCGTCTCCCAGTCACAATTTCGTGCGGGGACAGATGGTGGTCCTTGCTCGGCTGATTCCTCAGCTCAAACAGCGCAAGGGGTAAACAGTAGATCCAGTTTTTCTTTAACGAAAAACACAATTTAGACAGCCTCCCTTTTAACAGTCCGTTCATCTTTTCGACAACGCCATTACTTTGAGGATGATAAATCAAGCACAATTTATGTTTTATTCCCAATAACGTGGTCACTTCTTTGAAGAGCTCGTTTACAAAGTGAGTACCGTTGTCTGAGCGAATTACGTCACAAATTCCCCAACGCGGGAACACTTCCCTTACTAGGAACTTTGCAGCGCTTTTAGCATCCGGTCGTGCACATGGGCCTGCTTCCACCCACCTCGAAAATGGACATACGACCACTATCATGTAGCGTGCCCCATTACACCTCTCCCCCATGTCTGCGTAATCAATGTGCAGTTCTCTGAAGGGCCCTATGGGTTTTGGAATTGTCCCCCTGAGTGTTCGTAGCGTCATTCCAGAGTTATATATTTGGCACGTTGTGCACTCCATTGTCAATCTAGATATTTGTTCTTGGAGACAAGTCACGAACCAGTCTTCTTGTATCTCTGCTGCAATGTGTTGTTTAGTGTTATGCACGGGAAAGTGTAATTGCTGAAATGCTATCTCTAACAGTTTGACGGGCATTACTACTTTTCCTGAGTTATTTTGGCGCCATAGTTAGTCTGTTGCCGATTGGCTGCACCCTCTTTTTTCCCACACCATCTTTTCATCACAACTGGCCCCTTCCTGCAGCTCTAGTATTTGTGATATGGGCATGGCATTGTATCCTTCTGGGAGCTCTTCGCTCGTTTTGTTTTGTAATACGTACTCACCTGCTCCATGTCTTTCGAAATATGAAGCTTCCTTGGCAGCAGCGTCTGCTGCTGCGTTCCCCAAAGATACAACGTCTGTGTTGGACGTATGTGCTTGGCACTTCACTATTGCTACCACTGTTGGATCTTTTAGGGCCTCAATCAATTCTTTCAGTAGTTCAGCATGTTGCACTGGGGTTCCATCTGCCCTTCTAAACCCCCTCCGCCCCCACCGGGTTAGACCTCTGTGTACTGTCGTCGTCATGTAGGCTGAATCTGTATATATTGTTACGGCACATCCTTTAGCCGCATGTAATGCTTCTATTAGGGCGATAAGTTCCGCTGCTTGGGCTGAGAAATGGGACGGGAGGCGGTACTGTACTAGTACTTCATACTCACCTTCTTCTAGCCTCACTACTGCCAGTTGCACATGTTTCTCTCCTGTGTCCATGTCAATCGACTCTGACCCATCCACAAAGTACACCTCTCCCTCGCTCAGGGCATTTTCGCACACCACTGTGCCCTCCCTCGTTTCTCCTGTGTAAGTTGCACAATTGTGTTCTTGCATGTCCTCTAGTGTGCATGGTTCTGTGATGAATGTCGCCGGGTTTACTGTCCTGCACCTTACCACGTGAATATTGGCGCTGGACAATCTTATTTCATAGACAGTTGCTCGCTGTGTGTTCAGTGTACTTTTTGATCTTTCAAGTATTGCAAATAATGAGTGTTCCACAAACAACGTGACAGGGCACCCCATTACTATTGTGGCAGTTTTCTCAATGGCGAACGTGGCGGTGGCGAGAGATTGCTCGCACGCGAAGTGGCCTTGCATCACCGCATCCAATGTGCCACTATAGTAGGCCAATGGGTTGTGTCCTAGGGAAGCCTTTTGTGTCAGTACAGCTGTCATAAGAGTTCCCTTACAATGTGAGAACAGGTAAAATTTGCGCTCATAATCAGGATTGGCGAGTACTGGAGCAATTGAAATCAGCTCTTTTAGTGACTCAAACGAGTCACTCATCTCTTCTGACCACTCTATTTTCCTGTTCTCTTGCTGGGCCTCCTTGAGTGCTTGCAGTAATGGCCTGGTGTAGGCTGCGTAATCTAATATCCATGCTCTACAATAGTTACACATTCCCAAGAATTTCTGCATAACCTTCATTGTTGTTTGTTCTCTCACCAACCTTATTGCTTCCACTCTGTCAGGGATTATTCTTTTCCCGTCTCTTGATATCAGCTGTCCCAGGTACAGCACTTCTGTCTGACAGTATTGTAGCTTTGCCTTGTCCACCTTGTACCCTTTATTGGCCAGCAGCGTTAAAAGTATTACTGAGTCTTTTCTGCATGTCTCTTCACTCCGTGCGCAGACGAGCAGATTGTCTACGTACTGAATGATCGTGCTTTCAACTGATAAATTACCCAGGTCTTCGTGTAGTATGCGGTTGAATATGCTTGGACTTTCACAGTATCCCTGAGGTAATCTGCAATGCTCGTATCTCTTTCCCCCTAATGTGAATGCTGTCAGGTATCTGCTTTCTTCTGCCAAGGGGATGGAGAAGAATGCATTTTTCAAATCAACCACTGTGAAATGTGATGCTGTTTTTGCGATGCTGCATAATATTGAAGCAGGGTTCGGGACTAAAGGGAACTCTTTCTGTATGACGTCATTTAGGGGGCGTAAATCCTGGATCATGCTCCAAGTCCCTCCCTTTGCTTTTTTGATCGGGTAGATACATGTGTTACATGGGGAGTTTGAAGGCACTATTATCCCCTGTGCTAACAATGCATTTATCGTTTCTTTTATCCCTTCCTCAGCTTCGCGGGACAATGAATATTGTTTCACTCGGGGAAAAATTGCCCCTTGCTTGAGCTTTATTACCACTGGTGTCACTCCATGCAACAAACCTACATCATGGGGGCCTGTTGTCCCCAAATTGTTTGGCACCAGTCGCATGTCATCATCAAAAAACGACGGTGGCGTTCCCACCACTGCCATTAACTGGACAGGAACTTGTCTTGTCTGAATCAAAATGTCACAGGGCATTGCTATTTCCATTATTATCTCGCCATCATTTACCGCATCAGAAAAGAGATCCTCATCAGATAAGTCCCGTAGGGCAATATTAGCGTTGATGCAAAGTACAGTGCGCCATTCACACCCATCCATGTCCAGCCCCATCACTGCAATCCTTTTTGCTGATATCTGTACAGCATGCAGGTCTAAGTAAACCACTGACCCTGGTGCTATGTCTGGGCGCACTATTGGGCGGAAGATGAATTCTGCGGGTATTTTCCACTCCAACTTTTTTAGCTCGGGGACTACTTGGGCCAGTGTTTTTAAGCCTTCGATGAACATTCTCTCGTCCACTGGCATGCCACGTATTTCCGGTGCTGTTGTCCGAGCCTGCACTACCAGCATTACGCGTAATGGGCATATTCCTGGTGTCGAGCACACTATCCCTCTTTCTGTAAATTATATTGTCATGTTAAGCTTGCTAAGAAGGTCCCTTCCGAGCAGGTTTATTGGTGATTGTTCATAATACAGTAAGGGTGTCTTTACCGTTTTACCCCCCACTGTCACATCCAAATCTTCTGTGTAAGGAATTTCAATTACAGCCCCAGAGAACCCCTGCGTCTCTAACTTCCGGTTAGACAACGGAAACCGGCCCTCACGAATACATGATTTCTCCGCTCCCGAATCCACCATGAATATGAACTGCTTGTCCCCTATCTGCGCCCCTACCAATGGTTCCTCTGCTGCATTGTAGGTTGTAGATAGAACAGGACACACAAGTGTTCTCTGTGGGCTGTCCTATGCTGGTTGTCTCGTTGTCCCCCCCTGGCTGAAGACACTTCCTGAAACTAATGACACACCACTATAGGGGGCTGGTGCTGGTGCTCCATTAGCATTCGTTGCAAAGGGGTTGTCTGGGGTGTAGTGCATAATGTCGTTGTTTTGTGGGTGATTCTGTGTTCTGTAGTGATGTACTTTCCTTTGCTCTGGGTACCCCTGCTCTTGTTCCCCCCGTTGTCGCCCCATTGGAAGGCCATATGGGCTTCCCGGGTGAGGGTTGCCATAGTGTTCTATCTCTGGAAATCCGTTGTTTGTTCTACTCCTGCACTCTCTGGAAAAGTGCCCCCACCTACCACAGTTCCAACAGCTTCCCTGCGCACCTCTGGGACCTTGCCATCCACTTCCTCCCATTCCCCCGTACCCTTGTCCACCCCCTCTACGACCCCTGTACCCATCTCATCCCCCTCGAGGGGCCCACTCTTGCCACTGCGGACCTCCACTCTGCTCCTGCCCATTCCACTGCCGTTGCCCTGCTCCTGCCCAATTCATTGCCATCCTTCCCTGTATCGCTACCAGCCCCTCCTCCTCCTCTTCTCCCTCCCTGGTGTGTGGGAGCGCGGCTACTGCTGCAGCAACCTTCACCAGTTTCATTTGTATTAATTTTGTCTCGTCTGCCATTCTTTTCTGCGCTATCTCCTTTTCCCTCTCTTTTATTCGTTTATAGTGGTGAACTATTATGCTCTGTATTTCGGGCCATCCTTTTTCTTTGATACCTGCTATTTTGTCAAGTGCCTTTTGTACATCTTTAGGGCGCCCCCTCTTTATTATGATGTAGAATAATGATGTTGATTGATACCAGGGCGTGCCGTTTCCGTTCTCCACATCTCCTGGTCCCTAATCCATAGCATCTTCCCCATCGTTCGTCGTACATTGCATGACTGACTGCAAATCTGGGGTGTCTGGGAACGTCTCTCTTAATGCGTCCCACACCCTGGCACGTACTGTGTTAAAAGAGGCACCATCATGGCGATCGCAGTCTAATGTCACTCCGGGAAGCCAGCCTTTACCCATACTCTGTCAGCTTGATCCCCGACTGCTGATACTAGCAGACACTTCACATCACCTATTGCTAGAGGTACCCCGGCTGTGTGTTTCTCAAATGCATATATCCACTTGCTTGCCCCTCCTGATAGCGGGGGCCATACATTTAACTAATTGGCCTTATCCATCTGAGCCCAGGGTATGTAGTTCGGCCTCCCTCCTCCCCTGTGTATTAGTGGGAGTTGTAACCTCCCCTTTGTTGTCTTGTCTGCACTCACCTTCACTCCGTTCTTTCCTAGTGGTTCCATTTTCCCCAACCTATTCCTTAGTCATCCTGCCCACTCTTCTTCCATTGTTCTCCCTGTACATGCGCCATCCAACCCCTCACTTCCTCCTCCCATTGCCATGCTTAATCTTTCACTTTCCTCGAAGTCTTCTCCTATATCACACAATAGCTCCTCTCTACCTCATGTGGTCCTTATCTCATCGTCAGTGCGCTCCTCCCTCTCCTCTAGTTCAATTATTCGGGCCGGTTCTTCTTGTATCCCAAACAATATCTCCCCCTTCTTCCACCCCTCCTCAATTGTTTTATCCTGACTCTGCGCTCTTGATGTGAGCTCTGACCTAGCAGCATTAGTCGCAGTCTGTTCACATATGCTTTTTATCCTCGAGAGCTCGTCTTTTGCTACAGAGAGCCTTGACTCTAGGTCTTCTGTTAGTTTCTCTATGTTCACTATTGGTGTACTTACCTGGTTGCGCTCTCTATGACTCTCATATGGTGGGGGTGCTGTTGGCCCTTGGGTCGTAGTGACTGTTGTTGGGGGTACATATGTTGGGTCATTGTATCTTTCTGCGGGCACTGGCTTATTTAGTATTGGGTACAACCTAGTTACCTCTACCGGTGGCTCCCCTTTTGGCAACTCCTTGTCGTCTTTTGGTATCAGTAATGGATCGTCAGTGGTAGATGGCAGATCAGTACCTAATTCCCTTTTCTTAGGTGGGGGTACCTCCTCAAACAATCTCCATAGGTCTAATATTCCTCTCCTATTATGTAGCTGCTTCCCCTTGTATTTCAAATAAATGCATGTAGCTACCATATCTAGGACACTCTTATCAAATGATCCCCCTTCGGGCCATATTTGGGGTAACCCTTCCCCCTTCAACTCTGTAATCCATTGATCGTGATATTTCTTAATGAGTTCAGCATACCCAGGTAGATTCTTACAAATATACGCTAATGGTGTTTCTGTCCCCATAGTTCGTGGCTGCTCGATACGGGTGTATATCTATCTATATATATATATATATATATATATATCCTTATATAGATGTGTCACCTGATCTACCTGAGTATATGCGTATCACTGCGTGTGGGGACCTGTGTGTGTGCTTCCGTCGCCTGAACAATCTAAGAATTGCTGCACACAACTTTTTCCCCCATATGCTTTTAGGGGGCACATACAAGAGCAAAGCACCCTTCGTACCCCGCCAATATCTTCAGCACATTTATTCAAAGAAAAAACAGTCACCTTACTGTATTTGCTCTTTTCCTTGCAAAATTTCTTCTGGTCGCACTTACCATGACCACACCATAATTATACACTTATGATCACTCTTATACATTCAACGTGACAAATATGTTCTGGCACATGTAATGCTTGCACACTCATAGACAACACTCTATTCACCGCGCAATTTGTAATCCCTTTCCTCCCTTACTAGCTGCCCCTTTCTTTCGTAATCTGATATTAGTTTGTCTTGTAGTTTTGATATACACTCGTCTTTCTTCTTATATTATTATTGTTTTTTTTTTTTTTCGTACTAACCCTATTTTTCCCCCATAAACCCAGAGAGAAGAATAGAAAGAATAGCAGTCCCTAATATATTCGCTGTGTCTCCCTTTTACCAGACACCTTTATCTTATTTTCACTTCCTCACATATTCCCTGTACTAGTCAAGATAGCACTATGCGGCGCCGCCTTCTACCCCCTCGCGGAGCTATGTTCCCGTCTCTTTATCTCTTTTCACCTCTTAATCCTAATGGCCATATGCAAAGAGAAAAGTAAAGAAAGTATAAAGTAGTTCTTAGTAGTCCCAAAGTTTCCCCTTTCAAACAACCTCGTTCCCTGTCCTGTTTTCCTCACCCTACTCCCTTTATGGTCGCTCGCACTTAATACTCACGTGCCCGTCTTGAACCGAGAGTCTCCGAACTGGGTCCGTCCAGGCAGTGTTGCCGTACGCTCAACGGTTAGCCCCAGCTCCGGCGAGCAGTAGTCAAAGGGGATTTTTCAACCGGGATCCCGTACCCTCTCTCTGTTGAGTGCGCACTTCTGAGCGTACCAGTCGCCGTTGGCGGGCAGCCTTCCGGAGCCGGCGCACCGTGCGTATCCCTTTTCGACCGGAGATTTTTGTGCCAAAGGGGACGGTAGGGATATATATATATGTTAAGAGAAAATAATCATCACGCTGTCGGGGTCACCACTGAAGGCGAGCGTCCCCCAGATAGCACGATCTTCCCCACAATGAGAGACAATAATGGACTCTCCCAAGATGGGAATAAGGCTAGGACAAAGTGCGGGTGAGCTTAAATGGGAGTTTATCAATCAGAATAGGGCATGCAAAGGACTCTGCAAACTCTGAGAGTGCTCTGTTCGACAATAGCAAAGACAGGCGTATATATTTTCAAAATGCGTCACAAGAACCTACATACAATAGGGGGCACAAGTTTGTGGGGATTGGGTGGCGACGACTAACTATAGGTGCCGCTGTGATGTGGTTTGCCATGGTTGGTGGACGTCACCGGTTACCCTCGTGGGCCGGGCCGGTCAGCTGTGTTCATCCGGACGGTGTTGTTGTGCCAGCCGTGACCAGTGTCAGTGATTAACGTCTTTCCTGGCTTTCTGCCCTAAGACCACGCACACCGCAGTCATTCAATATTGCAATATTGTCTTCCCCGGTAAATCTTCCAATAAGTTATTCTACAGGCTAATGCAACACAGGAGGAATGCACCTAGAGTGGGGTCTTTTGGTGATAAATCAATACATGGTTACCATCATCCTGTTGACCGGGTATCATAGGTCGCGAGCTTGGGTCTCAGGGCAAGGGACGAGCTGTCCGAGTTATCATGTCTCGTTAGAAGTCATTATGAATGTGTTCCTGTAGTGTTGCTATAATATTGGGTGTCCTAATTTTACAGGGGCCATTAACCTAAGGTGAGTCGGTGGGCGTGGAGCCTAAGAAAGGGCACCTTCGGGGGTGTGTTTATGGCCGGGGTTTACTGCTGGGTTGTAAATAATTCAGGTGGCAGGGTGCTGCGGGGGGATGTGAATGTTTGAAGCGGCTCCAGCCGAATTGGGGGAGGTGGAGCAGAGCAGCACAGGCCTCTGCTTTTCCATCTGGCAGGCTTCAATGGGGAGGAAGGGGGAATGGCCTTGGATTTGCCCACAAAGGTATTTTCCTCGTGTGTTGCAGATTTAAGTGGGAGAGGCATAAACATTCATATAATATACAATACACATTGAGTCTTTTCAAAGGTTATGTTTTCAACATTGTTAGTGCCTTTTACATGGCCACTTCAGATGCGTTACCTATATGTTAAGTATTTAACAAACACAACATTTTGTTACATTTCTATACATGCGCGGTAAGCGAGGTAGTAGTAAGGTTGGGGGAGCACGCAGGAACAACCGGCTAATGAGACTGATGGCGGTGACACATGGTGAGCTTGGACATACATACGGTGCATTTTCGTGCACCATTTACATGAGCTCCCAATAGGGTTGTATTTGTCTTCCTTTGCACTCTAGCAGCAGTAGTTCAGTTATGGCATGGGACATTGGGGTGCAGTCTTCTTGGCGAAACATATAACATGAAAACCCCAGGACACTTTTACCATTTACGCATAGCTACGGGGATGTGGGTACTTCAACCCGAATGACATATAAGCACACATTCTGCTATCTTCATGGAGGTTACATGTTTTTAGTCAGAAAGGTCATGGAGAGAAGAGTTTCATCACAGGTAGTTTGCTCATTAGTATTTGGGGGGCTCTGCTTTTTGTCAGGGGACCATTTTACAGTTCTTTTCCACCCCGGCCCTGCTGGCTGGGTCATGCTGGGAACAGTGATACACTGCGGAAGGTGAAATGTTACAGTGTTTGCATCTAAAACTAGCTCATGTCCGTCTGTTCGTGGGAACGGGCTCTCAGCGGATCTGCCAGGGGGCTGCGGCCGCGGGGACAATGAGACTCTCCAAGGGTGGGGGCCGCGCTGCAGCGCACAGGGCTCATGCCATTTTGATTTCACAAGATGGTTTCCAGGGCCTAGCTTAATACAGCATGTTTGGTCGATGTCTTCAGCCAGTGGTCCACCCACCACTGGGCCCTGGTGGCAGGGGGAACCCCTGACGAGCGATGGGCTTCACAAGAGGGAGGGGCTGTAGGGGAGGGGGGTCTTTTGGACCAATCCTCCCATACAGTGTGCCTGGTGGGTTAATCAAGTTCTTGTGAATCTTTGGGAGCAAATAAAAGTGCTGTGTTTTAGATCGAGGATTTTGTAAGTATTTTTTGGTTTTGTGTGTAATCATTCCTAATTCTTCAGCTCTTGTAAGTATGGATTCCAAGTTAGATTTGATGCTGTTAATCGGATCATGGTCTATTTTTGCATAGATAGATTGATCATTGAGTTGTCGCATACATTCATTTTTGTAATCCTCTTTGTTCTGGATTACTAATGCGCCTCCTTTGTCTGCCGGAATTATAGTAATCTTCTCATCTGTGTTTAATACCTTAATGATGGCCATTTCACCTCTACTCAGATTTTTATATTTAGGTGTACCAAAGTGTATTTTCTTAAGATCTGCGAGCACCATTTTCTCAAAAATATCTACTGCAGGAACAGCAATAGGGGCAACAAAAGTGCTTTTAGGTTTAAATTCCACCAGTTCTTCTAAATTTGATTCTTCACGATGTTCATTTTCCATTTCGGCGAAGAATACTTTCAGTTTTAACTTTTGTGTAAGTTTGTGTAACTCAACCTTAGTGTTAAACAAATTGGTACTCTAGGTTGGTACGAATTTCAAACCTTTCTGTAATACTCTATTCTCTTGATTACTGAGAATCCTGTTGGAGATGTTGACTACTAGGTTGTCCGTGCTTGGTATCTCGTCGTTACTCCTGGGCCTTTTCCTCTTCCTCCTCCTCGTTCTCTTCCTCCTCTGTTGCTCTCTAAAAAAGTTTGACTATTTCTTCTTGCTCTAGATTCACCACCTTCTTCTGTTCTGTCACTGCTCCCTGATGCCTGTGGTGGGTTTTGGGGGTTTTCGTCTCTACTGAAGTCAGTATCTGAACTGCTCTGGTCGGTATGAGGTTTTTTAAATTGAGATGGTTGATTTTGGTATTTCTCTGCCCAAGTGTAGACCTCGTCCCTCAAGTAGTCGAACGTGTTGCGTCAAAATTTAAGTATCTTTCTTGCCTCTAGATCTGATTTATAGCTTTCTAATCGTTTGTTGATATCTGTGAGGATATCCAAGAAAGTCTCCTCCTTAGTAAGTTCAGTAATCTCCTGAGTAAGGTCTTGCATTTCTTTCTCTAAGGTAGACAGATTAGCTGACAATTCTTGGATGGTAAGAAGAACTAGATCGAGTGAACATCTGTTTAGGATCTGATCCCACTTTTTTACAAATAATTTATTTTCTTCGCACAATGTTGGTTTGAGGCTGATTCTTAGCCCTCGAGGGATACGTTGGGCTTTGTAGTAGCATCCAAGTGTTACTGCATGCAATTTTCAGTTGATTTCGCTACTAATGAGGTACTCCAACTGTTTGATCCTCTTATGGGGATCTGTGTTTGTCTTGGCTGAATTAGTGTCTTTGATTAGATCCAGAACGTTGTTTGCTTCATCGGCTGAGAAGCCTAAAGTGGTAGCTTGTGAGTCTGTTAGTTTATTAATTTCTTCATATGACATTTTTGCGTGCCACTGCTATGAATTACACGGAAGTATGAGGTAAAGAGCTGAGAAATGAGCGGGCAAGGCTAGTTAGCTTAATTTCAAAGTGAGTTTTTGGCACGATAGCGTTACTTCTGGGGTGCAGCCCACTAACCTGTGCTACCGTGTTAAAGCACAGAGGATGCAATTTGCAAATATGCGTAAGGAGTTGACCTTTAAAAATGATGTATGGGAATGCAATACGTTGCAATTCAATGTACAGCTGAGTCGTCGTAATACCGACACAAGCGTAGACCTGTATAAACATAGTACAGTTATTTAATTCAAATGGAGTCCAAATACGGAATCCTAATTGGTCCTATCTCTGCTGATATCTCTTACCTTCTGGGTGGCGTGAAAACTGTCTCGCGCTCGCTCGTTGCCGTATGCTATCGTCTAACAAAATGAGCACGCGCCTTTGCTGTAATAGCGGGGCTCTGGTTGCTAGAGTAAGTAGTCATTGAGTGCATTGGCCACTCAATGATGTTTGCTCATAAAAAAGCAACAATATACTAATGTTTGCAAATTAACTAATAAATCATACAATTTATTAATCAAATATCTTCCGAACTGGATTACTAAATTGTTATAATATTTGAAGAATCCCGACGGGATATAAGGGTGTGCGGCACACACCGCAGGCAACATTGCCTAGGTCTCTTTCACGTCGCATACAATCTGCACATTGATGGAGTGGTATTGCTTGCGGTTGCGATACACCACCTCCATGGCATGCGGGACCACCCTGCATGTGGGTTCAGTCGAGGGCACCTACACAATTTGGCATGCCTGCCAGTGCATGGAAGGCAACTTTTGTATCGAATATCTCCTGGGGTGTCCGTGGTAGGGATATGTAGTCCCTTTTGTGCTTGAGGAGGGCATCCAGCACTTGGTTCAGTATCTGGGAAAATAAGGGTTGTGATGTTCCATGCATGTGCCCCACTGTCTGCTGGTAGGTGCCTGTGGCAAGGAAGTGGAGCACAGACACTACCTTCATTAGAGGGGGGATGGCGGTGCCTATGTCTATGAGGCTCACTGTGTCATTGTGTATCAGGTCCACTATGGTGGTGATAGTGTCACGGTCAAGCCGGTACAGTGTGTGGATTGGCGGCTGCCGGCGTGGTAACAGTGGCTGCACTGGTGGGGCATGCTTGGCCTGTCTCACCCTCCTTTTCGTCCTGCGTCTCCTCTGTGCTGGTGGCTGTTGTTGTTGTTGTTGAGGCATTGTAAGCAGGTCCTCCAACTCCAGTATTGCTACTACTATTGGTATCATCTTGGTGTGGGAGGGGGTGTGGTGTGTGGGTGTGCTCCTTTTGTACTGGCCCTGACTCCATTGCCTCCACCTGTGCTGATTGTGTGCACCTGTGGCACTTGGAAAAACTGCTCAGGGTTCTTAACGCCTGGTCGGCGATGCCAGTATTTACACCATGTCGGTAAGCATTTTTTCGGTCTTCAGGAGGCCGTTATTTGCATGTCCGCATCACTTGTGATCATCTCCAGTTTACGGCATGTCGCTAATGCCGGCATGATGTGTGTATCGCGTGTGCCCAGACCGCTATTTACGGCATTGTTAAGTATGATGCCGTAAATAGTGATGTGGTTGGTCAGAATAGCCCGTAGCGGTAAGCAATGCCGGTAATCCTTTACCAGCATCGTTTTTCCCTTAGCTCCAAACTCGGAATGAGGGCCATTGGATAGCAACCAGACCGGGCAAGCCCATGGTGCTCTGCCCCCTCACAATATGTAATAGAGAGTTGCTTCTTCTCGCCAAATGAAGTATTTTAAGTTAACAGATAGAAAGGTCAGTTTCAATGTTGGGGCATCCAGAGCCTCCCCGAGTGCTAAATTAATAATAGAAGCAACAGGCTGAACAAAGCCACTGATGTCAATTAGGTGTAGCTAGTAATACCAGTTGATGCCCCTTGCAATTTCTTGGATGTCCCTTGCCTTGCTTTGCCGAATCTTAGCCTGTTGGCCTTCACATCCTAGGCCTATTGACCCTCAAAAAGATGGATTTATTTCTCAGTGAAAAAAAAAACGTTTGCCACTCAGTATATCACAGTATGTTCAGTCTCATTCACCTTTTTAAGATTGTGGCTGTTTGTGTAGTGGGAGTCACCACCACAAGCAATTCCTGAAGGGCTGTATGCTCCGGCGTATGAAAACAGCACACCTGGACTATAATGGTGCTGCTGCTGGGTGCATCCTGGGCATATCATGACTGCACTCATTGCAATTGAGGGAGCACAGACGGTAATATCTGGTTGAAAACTAATATAGCCCTTTGTCCACTTTAATGTTATTAATCACAGTCATATTGGGAACCTATTTGATGCCTTTTTTAGAAGTGCTGGCTGAAGGAAGTAAACCTAATAAAAACATTGAATGGCCATGGTATAATGCAGAAACATCTTAAAAGTGTACTTGTGAATAAATTAACCTTTGAACAAGTAATGGAAACTCAATTAGTACCCGGCGAGGGCGCAATCAGAATGCAAGAGCCATTCTGATTGGCCCTCGCCGAGTCATTACCAGGCCGGGAATCCCTCCATTGCCCCTCAGCCAATGAGGAGGCTCGAAGCGGGGCCATCCCCGCTCCGAGCCTCCCCACGGCTGAGAGGCTGCCTTCGCCCCCCGCCCGGGACTCGGGTAAGTTTTTTTTTTATTCCCTTCCCTCCCTCCGCCCCCAACTTACCTTCTTGTTTCGCTCGGGGCCTATACCTATGGGCCCCGGGGCATTACCTGAGTCGGTAATGCCCCCGCCTCTCAGGTCATATTGCTTAAATAAAGAACCCCAACATGCAACCGAGCTCGCCTCCTGGATGAAGGCAAAGCTCTGAGAGGATGAGGCTTTTTCATGGTGTCTTCAGCTGAGCCCATTATACCTTTTTACACGGTGAGATCCACTGGTCACATAGACTATATTGAAAGCTTGGAAAACATGAACACTATGCACGCTTCCCCCATGAGAGTACAACTATTGTTTTTGCTAAAAATGCAAAACTTCTACACTGCCCAATTTTTCCCAAAATGTTCCCACTGAACAAAGAAAAGATGCCTGTTCTTGTACTAAGCAAGAAACGCAGCTTTTCAACATCTTACAATAGCTGTTTCTAAAAATCAACACAAGTAACATGTTTGCCAGTTTATTGTATTTCCTATATTGTTTAGTTATCATTTTATTGGTGTCTTGTATTTTATGGAACAATTCAGAGATCTGTGTAACAGATGGTATAGCAATAACAGGTTGAGAAATGACTGAAGGAAGATTCTCACCTGGGGAAGGGTGCTCAGCCAATCAGGTGGCTGGAACAGCAGGCGAGAATACACAATCCCTGCGCACCGCCCTTCCCCGGGTGCTGCTTCAACACGGGGAGACAACAGGGTGCCTCTCCCTGTTGCCTCCCTCCAAATATGACACGATTTCCCCCCACCCTCTCCACTTACCTGTGGGATCGGAGCATTACGCTATGGTCTCTGCACCTCCCGGCCGCCATAGACATGGAAAAGGGACTTGATGGTGGCCATACATTCATTTTTTATTTTTCATTTTTCATAGGGAGATCAGCTTCGCAAACAGTGCAGATCTCCTGATGAAAAATTGAGAAAGCCATTTACACCTTGAAGTGCGAATGACTTTCATGCCATGCCAGGAGGGCGGACATGGCCTTTAACGGTCCACAGCCTGAGCCTTAGCTCTGGCTGGCAGGATGTTAAAGGCCATGTCTGCCCTCCTGGCAGGGCATGAATGCCATAAGACTGGCAAATGGTGAGATCCAGACAATAAAGTGGCCTTTCAGATACCTGCGGAACATCTGTTTGAGGATTGCATGTCCCTAGCAGTCAGCCCCTTACAGTTTGGTCTGTTAGGTCACATCAATTCTGCACTGTAACCACCAGAAATGCAGCCATGTTTTGGCCTTTGTTGGGCATAATCAATGCATTTTTTCTTCTGTAATAGCATGACTGACTGAAAGGGTGTGGTTTGCAGGATTCCCAGAGAAATGTTAGTGATTATGATTAATTCAAAACCTTCTAGCCTTCGCTCTTCTGTTTTGTGTAAAGGAATAGAGAAATACAACTTTATTTTCCAAATGCATGGCTTTATATAAGTAGTAATTACTAAAACATTAAATGTATATTTGAACTATTACACATATTGTCGATCTATATGTTTGCTTTTGCTTGCACATTGAAAACGGATTTAGTAATTGATATATTAGTATTTGTGTCTCCATATGATTGCAGTAGTGAAAACATTTAAAAAATACATGTTGTTCACTAACTTTCGAGTGGGGCAGTGAGTCAGCTGGGAAATGCCTAGGACAAATTTGGGCATGACAAATCTTGCCATCCAAAGACAGACCTGTCCATGGCTGCTCATCACTTGCTCCACAAAACAACCAAAATTATCAAACAAGATAGTTGACACAACCTCAAGAGGGGATGTTTAGGAAGGATTAGATGTTGGGTGAGGGAAAATGGATGGATCAAAAGGGGAGCTCTGCGTCGGACCCTCGAGTCCCATGTGACTTCAAAAGTGCATGTTTCCCACAGCCCTCCTTTAGTTATGCTGAAACCTACCAGAGAGAAAATACAGGGATGTGTGCGCATTTCTTCCTCAGACTGTAGTCCCTCTTAAAACCTGCAGCAAGCATGGCCATATAACAGGCCTTTTTTCCTTTGAACCCCCAATTATTATTTTGACCTTAAATCCTGTTCTTAATTTGCCAGTTTGATTTGTCCACTTTTCTGTGGTGTGCTCTTCACGCAACCTTTGGCCTTCATCTGTCCCCAAAGCCCTCTCTCAGGGAGAAGGAGAGGACATGATATGACAGCTGACTGAGCAGAACACACCCCTTTTTCGACTTTGATTAGACTTATCCCTCTCATCTACTCATTCCCTTTTGGCCAGTCCGTTTTTTTTTTCAAATTAGAACCACAGTCGGGAGATCCACAGACAAATCCTTCGGGAAACTTGCTCATCATTACTGTTTTATTGCCTGAAGTCCCTGAATGTGCGGCTTTACCGTATCCAGCTCTCAGACCTCTTTTTAAATTCCAGCATCATTCATATTTTCATTTTAGAATTATTAAAACATATCAATCATCAAATTTACAATGGCGGTTCTGTGTACTTTTATGCATTTAGAGTCTTCAGCCTTTTGAATATCAGGTTCCACTTTCTCCAGTTGATCATTGCTTAACTTCATTCCGTGGGGAAAATAATTCATCCCTCTGTTTGTAATATTTGTGTAGTCAGGCTGAGTGTTCCAAAGAACATGAACTGAGTCATGTGTTGAGTCATGTAGGCTGCTCTAAAAAAGTTCCATTTTCTTTCTCATTGAGTAAATATTTTGGTTGAACATGATAGGTTTGATTTGACAACTCATACTTTTCTCTGAAAAATAATCACTCTTAACCCACATGCATTTCTCCAGCAACTTCAGGGCAGGGAATCATTAATGTCAGAAGTATTTTCGCTTAGCTTAACAATGTCCTCAATCACATGTCTTGTTCCTTCTCAAAATAAACCCTTTATGAAGTGCAGCGTACAGGCCTGTTGAGAGCCTGCTCACCCCCTCACTCCACTATTCCTCATCGTGGGGCGAGGGCAGGAGCCCCCCCAGCACCCCAGCCCAGCAGAGGAACCAAGAGGAGAGGAACACGGACAGGGCCTGCCTGACCCTGTCCCCACACGCCGCCTGACTCGCGCATGCCGGGCGCAGCGCGGGCTGAAACCGAGGCGGAGCCTCGTTATCATCAGCTGTAACCGCCGGCAGGCGGATCACGCCGGCGGCCAGCTCAAAGGCCACTCTAAGGCCTGTTGAGAGCCTGCTCACCCCCTCACTCCACTATTCCTCATCGTGGGGCGAGGGCAGGAGCCCCCCCAGCACCCCAGCCCAGCAGAGGAACCAAGAGGAGAGGAACACGGACAGGGCCTGCCTGACCCTGTCCCCACACGCCGCCTGACTCGCGCATGCCGGGCGCAGCGCGGGCTGAAACCGAGGCGGAGCCTCGTTATCATCAGCTGTAACCGCCGGCAGGCGGATCACGCCGGCGGCCAGCTCAAAGGCCACTCTAAGGCCTGTTGAGAGCCTGCTCACCCCCTCACTCCACTATTCCTCATCGTGGGGCGAGGGCAGGAGCCCCCCCAGCACCCCAGCCCAGCAGAGGAACCAAGAGGAGAGGAACACGGACAGGGCCTGCCTGACCCTGTCCCCACACGCCGCCTGACTCGCGCATGCCGGGCGCAGCGCGGGCTGAAACCGAGGCGGAGCCTCGTTATCATCAGCTGTAACCGCCGGCAGGCGGATCACGCCGGCGGCCAGCTCAAAGGCCTGTTGAGAGCCTGTTTGGAGCATCAGGAGCCAGGGGCCACGGACCCTAATCTTATGTGAGTAGTAGGAATACCCTTAGTCTATACCATTGTGCTTTCTGGTATGTCCTCTGCTACTCCGTACCCATAAACATTTGAACTCGGTTCTTTAACTGTTTGCTACATACGCTCATGCTTCCAACTCCGCCACCTCTATGCATTACTGCTGCCACCTCTTTAATAGTACAGGCATTTTAGCACCTAGGCGCCCGGTCCCCACTCGCATTGTGTTGTGCCCTAAGGTCGCCTAGACCCCACCTGCATTGTGTTGTGCCTTATGGTCGCCTAGACCCCACTCGCATTGTGTTGTGCCCTAAGGTCGCCTAGACCCCACCTGCATTGTGTTGTGCCTTATGGTCGCCTAGACCCCACCTGCATTGTGTTGTGCCCTAAGGTCGCCTAGACCCCACCTGCATTGTGTTGTGCCTTATGGTCGCCTAGACCCCACCTGCATTGTGTTGTGCCCTAAGGTCGCCTAGACCCCACCTGCATTGTGGTGTGCCTTATGGTCGCCTAGACCCCACCTGCATTGTGTTGTGCCCTAAGGTCGCCTAGACCCCACCTGCATTGTGTTGTGCCCTAAGGTCGCCTAGACCCCACCTGCATTGTGTTGTGCCTTATGGTCGCCTAGACCCCACCTGCATTGTGTTGTGCCCTAAGGTCGCCTAGACCCCACCTGCATTGTGTTGTGCCCTAAGGTCGCCTAGACCCCACTTGCATTGTGTTGTGCCTTATGGTCGCCTAGACCCCACCTGCATTGTGTTGTGCCCTAAGGTCGCCTAGACCTCATTCGCATTGTGCTGCGCCCCACCTATACCGCCAATGCCCCTTACACACCACCCCTCTGCACATCACCTCAGCCCTAGCATGTTACCCTACCTGACTGCGATCATGTTCCCTTTCTGTGTCATGCAAAGTAATATACCCTGCACTGGCAACAGTTACCTAGCCCATAATAATGGTTTAGTCAGACCCGCCTGCCTAAGACACCACCCGATCACCTGCCCTACACCATTCCTGCCCACTACACCAGCCTTCCCCCCGGATACCAAGTCCGCCCATCCCACCCATAGACATGCACACGCTCTGCATGTCGCAGCAAATACTCACCTAGCTGTCCATAAGCAGAACCCCATCAACATGAGAGCATCATGCCATACCATCGACCACAACACCTCCACATTAGCTAACCCAACTAACTCCCGTAACACTACCCTCATTCCCTCCGATCGGAACTCTAGACTTGGCGCCAGAACCCACCACAGACCCAGCAAAGGCCCAGCAAATCCACCCACTCCTTGGAACCCATGCACATTAAAAGACAGAAACCTGAGACTCGGCTCTCGGTTCATAACCCCTAAAACACTCGCCAAAAAACACTCCTCTCATCCCGCACACAGTCAAGAAAACTCCACTCAAACTTTGAACATCACCCAATCAGCCTTCTTGAGTACATCTGAACAACCACTAATCAAGGGCGCCCTTGTCAATGCCCGCTCCCTGGTCGCCCATGCGCTAGATATCGCAGACTTCATCTCTGTCAACAATCTACACTTCCTGGCTATCACGGAAACTTGGCTGCACCAAGCAGCAGGCCCAGCCTTATCCCTCGCCATCCCAGAAGGTTATTCAATACTAAGGAAAGACCGGGACACAGGCAAAGGAGGAGGAGTAGCCTTCATCGCTAAAACATCCCTTGGACTTAGATTAATCCCGCCGCCTAGCTTCCGATCTGCAGAACTTCTGTCAGCTAAGCTCCAACTCTCTGCCACACAAACCATACTATTACACCTCCTTTACAGACCTCCAGGCCCCATCACCACATTTGAGGAAGAGATATCTGACCTCTTGACCACCAACACCAAAACAGGATCTCAAATTATCCTTCTTGGCGACCTCAACCTCGGTCTCGGCGACCCAAACGATACCAATGCGCTCTCCCTGGAAAGCACCATCTCCCAACTAGGGTTCAAGCTCAGAATCACAGACCCTACCCACAACAAAGGCAGGACCCTGGACTGGCTAGCGGATCTCAACTGCTCTACGACCATTACAAAAAACGAGCAAACTGCTTGGTCTGACCACCACGCCATCTCCTTCTCCATTCAAGGGAAATCACAACCAAACTTTCCAACCCCTACCATCCCCCAAACCCTCACCAGAAACAACCGCAACATTACTTTACAAAACCTCTGCCCACTTATAGACAATATCTGTACCCCTACAAACTACGCCAACCTAGATGCAGAGAAACTCGCTGACCTCTACAACAAAACGTTAGAATCAGCAATAGACACCATCGCCCCACTCAAACTCACCAAAGCCAAACCGGCAGCCCATATGAACAAATGGTTCACACCAGAGCTAAAAATCCTCCGAAACTCCAAACGAGCCGCAGAAGCCACCTGGAGAAAAACGCCCAACCTTTCCAACAAAACTCAACTCTCGATAGCAGCCACCACCTACAAAACTGCTATCCTTAAGGCCAAAAAAGAGACATACGATAACAGAATTGAGAACGCCAAATCTAAAACAAAAGAGCTCTTCAATATCCTTAGGGAACTCGAATCCCCCCCCACTCTGGCTGAAACCTGCGTGAAAGATGCAGACTGGTGTGAGAGGATTCAAAAAGCCCTTGCAGACAAAATCACCATGTTACAATCCAAAATCGAACAGAAAAAGCTCAGCCTATCCAAAAAAACAAACCGCCCTCCGCCCACCACCCCCAAAACACCTACCTGCCCCCCCTTCTCCTTCTCACCAGTTTCCACTAAAGAAGTAGAAAGCATCATTAAGGGCCTCAAGCCCTCTAGATGCCAAGGGGACTCATGCCCAGCCCCCATCATCCAAGAAGGCGCCAACACTCTGGCCCCCTTCATAACAGCCCTCATCAATGCATCCTTCAAATCAAGCTCAGTGCCCAGTAGCCTCAAGGAGGCCTGGGTCATGCCACTTCTAAAAAAACCTAATCTAGACCCCAATAACCCAACTAATTACAGGCCAATCACCACCGTTCCCTACATCCTGAAGATCCTAGACAGAGTGGCCTACCTGCAAATACAGAAGCACCTGGAAGACAACAATCTCCTGGGTCTCAGACAATCCGGCTTCAGGCCAAGGCATGGAACAGAGTCAGCCCTACTGGACCTAAAAATCCAGATGGACGAGGCAAAGGACAAGGGTAATCTAGCCATTCTCCTACTGCTAGATCTATCAGCTGCCTTCGACCTCGTCGACCATCAGATCCTCACAGAACATCTGAGGACCTCAGCGGCCTTCTCTAACCAGGCGACTGCCTGGATCCAGTCCTTCCTAACCAACCGAACCACCCGGGTCTTCTCCCCAGGGGCATCAGCACTCCCTGTCCCCATCACCTGCGGCGTTCCTCAAGGCTCGTGCGTCTCGCCGACTCTATACAATATCTTCACAAAGCTATTGTTTGACCGCCTAGATAATCTAGGTGTCACTTACACAAACTATGCTGACGATACCCAGGTTCTCATCACCCTATCAGGGTGCTACGACGAGGACTCCACCAAAATCAACAACCTTTATTTAGAGATCCAAGCCTGGATGGCAGAGCACGGCCTATGCCTCAACGATGAGAAAACTGAGCTCCTCATTGTCGGCTCCCAACCGCGGCTAAACAAACTAGACCCCCGTTACGCGTCCATCAACATTGACGGTAACCTAATCACAGTAGCCAAAGAAATTAAAACCCTTGGGGTTTATCTAGACTCCACTCTCTCACTCAAAAGACAGGTGAACGCAACTGCCTCTTCAACAGCTTACACCAATAAGCTCATCAACGCCTGCAAACCTTTCCTATCACCCTCTAGCTGCATTACACTAGCCAGAGCGTTAGTGCTCTCAAAAATTGACTACTGCAACACCCTCTTTCTTGGCTCATCAGAACACAACCTGAACAAACTACAGGTACTGCAAAATAATGCCATCAGAGCAGCCCGCAGTATCCCACGAAACGCCCACATCTCCAGCTTCAGACAAGATGCTCACTGGCTCCCAGTACGAGACAGAATCTCCCTCAGATCCCTCGTCATCGTCCATAAATGCCGCTCTAACGACGCACCCAAATACCTGGCAGACAAGTTCCACAATCACACCTCAACTAGACCAACTAGAACACCATACGCACACTGCCTCTCCGTTCCCAAATTCTCTCTAAAAAAAGCAGGCGGCGCCAGCTTCCCGGTCCTAGCTGCCAAACTATGGAACGCTTTGCCACCACACCTTAGAGCAGAACCCTCATTTTGGACTTTTAGAGCCAAAACAAAAACATGGCTTTCCAACAAAAACGCCGCTTAATGCACTTCCTCTCTGCTTGCCTCTGTTGACCACCTGTAACCCGGTCTACTACACCGTTGTTGTTTTATCACAATCTGTACTGTATATTTTTGCCATGCTGTAACTGTTTTTAAGTCTCCGGCGCCCAGCTACCCCAGGGTTCGGTGCGCGGTACAAATAAATAAACTAAACTAAACTAAACTAAACATCAACGAAACGAATATAGATGCGCATGACTTTCCCTAATTGAGGTGATGAGGCACCTTCCAAAGACTCTAAATTTGAATATCCACTTGACTCCTATGAATATGAAATGTAACCTTGGTTACTATTAAAGGGAATCTACATGTCAGTCCAGAATCTACAGAGAAAGATCAGATTCACGCTTAAGTATGAAAGTCATAATTACAAAAAAATAAATACATTGAGATTGGTTTACCGATGAGGTAGGTTTGCAATTTACAATCACAACAATGTGGTCCGGTGAGAACCGCAGCCATGATGCTGTGGGAGGTGATTTGCGTCCGAGGGCGGCCACAGGACAGGAAAAAAAGAGGCGGTCCAGGAAGGTGTTGTGGCTAAGAAGGGAATTTGAGGGCGGAGGGGTGAAAAGGCAGCACCTGCATCGCAATAGCAAGGGATGAACGGCAAACCCATGGTGCGGCACAGGGCTGTGTGCCAAATGGTGGTGCAGCACAGCCATGCAAATGGAGATGGAACTGGAGAAAAAAGGTTTCTGGGCTGGGATGAGCAGGGCATATTCAGAGAAATTCAGGAGACATCACGCAGTAGTTTCAGGCAATGAGGTGTAGCTAGGTAACTACCAGAGAATGGTGGGTGGGGTACAGTGGAAGGTCTTTACTTTACTCCGGCACAGTGGTTAAATGAGGGAGTGAGATTTCACAGAGAGGGCAGGTTCATTGAGAGTCGACTGCATGCTGAGATATGCGACCTGCTTAGATTGTGATTCTGCACCACAGGAAACTGATTGATGAGGTTAGATGTAACAATCTAGGGACAAGGATATGATGTGAATGTTAAACTTGACCCATAGCCTGACCTCCTCTCTTTTCATTTCACCCTAAACCTTTGCTGATACTGTATCGATCCAATTACCTGTGTTTTCAAGTATGTCATTGAATATCCACTTCAAAGCCATGAGGGAGACTGATACTGGTGTTATTCTCTGCAAATTTCTACACCTCATTTGGTAGTAACTTGCATGAGCTTTTTAATGCAATCACCAGTACCGGTGATGAGGATGACTATAGAAACATAGCCACTGTGCTGTCAGTATTTTTTTTGTCCCAGGCCCATCCTGACCATGAGCGACCGGGTGAGTCTCTTGCCACATACCTTACACAAATCTGACATCTGGCAAGTTCCTGTGAGTTGGTTGGGACCAGTAATGAAATCCACGCCCAGGTGATCCAGGGATGTGCATTCATCAAACCCTGCTGCAACCTTCTCAGAGAACTTTGAATGTTCCTTCAGCTGAAACTTGAAATTTAATGCCATCACAATTTAGCTGACTCACATGCTTCAACCATGGACAAGGCACTGGACAAGCAAGAGGTGGAAAGAGTACATGCAATTCAGAAAACATATGAGATGGCCTGGCACCTCCAAATATTTAAAATCTTTGCAAGATTCAAAACTTGACATATCGCTGTTACCAAATGATAATTATTATTATTATTATTATAAATATCCCACCCCAGAGAAGAATTCTGCTATTATAGCTGCAACGTTCAGGGAATGAAAGATTGCCCCACTCATGGGTACAGATAGAGGAGTTGGAACAACATTTTTTCAAAAAAATATGCTGCTCCAAGCTGGCACCATGAAAGTCCTTCCCCAAGAGAACTACTGTTTATACAATGGAACCCACCATTGATCAAGACACACAAGCTGACACCCAAGATTCCAGTGACAACAAAGTCTTATTCATCTTTGAAATCCAGCATGAATCTCGAGAGGGCAAGAGCAAATTCCCTAGATTCAAGACTCTTATCAGTGCCTATGAGTTTCTACAGTCACTGACACTAGTGATTTCGTCAATGTGCTCCCAGCTTCAGAATTCAGAAACATACTACCACCATCTTTGTATATGGCAACCAACTTCCCATCCCATACAAAAAAGTATTCATCCCGTCTCTCACCAGTATATCTGAAAGAGTACTTGTTTCAGAAGTAGGTTGAAACATGCTACTGAGATGCAAAGCTGCAGAAGCTCTGGATCTCACCCACTTACCCTTCCAGCTGCATGCGTCAGATCGTGAAGATATTCTTTATGAATTTAGATCACTATTCCAGCATGGGCTGCCCGAAGAGCAAACCAGTCAAGCTTCATTTCGATTTCACTGTACAGCCTGTCTGCCTACACCATCATTGCATATCCTTACACAAACACTAAAAAGTTGAAGAGGAACTCAACAAACTGGAATAGGCTGGCATCATTGAGAAGGTCTACAACCCCATCCGATGGGCCTCCCAAACATGGTAGCAAGAAAGATTAAGCAGCTGGTTTAAGTACACATTTGCACTGACTCCACAAAAATACCATAAAAACGAGAATCACATAGCCACCATCATTAATGATATAGGGCCTCATTACACGGTAGGCGGTAAGGGTTTACCGGTACCGGTATTTTACCGGTACCGGTAAATCCTTACCGCCTTACTACGAGGTCCCTTTGCGGGTTGGGGAATTTAACGCCTGCTTTTTGCAGGCGTTAAAAACCAACCCGCAAAGGGATACAGGGAGCTAATTACGGTACCACAATTTGCGGTGCCGTAATTAGCACCTTCCCCTTTCCCATTATGCCCTATGGGGCGAAAATGGGAATGGGGAAGGGCAATGGTGGAAGGGGGAATTACCGCCCCGCCAACCTTGGAATGGGGCGGTAATTCCCCTTTCCACCAAGGCAGTGCCGGTATTTTACCGGCATGAACCATGGCGCTAATTGCCCCATGGTTCTCCGCCTACCGTGTAATGAGGCCCAAAGTGTTTTTTTCTTAACTGGTCCTAACGTCTTGGTGCCGTCAACTCAAATTGGAAAAGAGTTCCTGAGCATCACCCCCTTTACCAACCATGTACGGTTTCAGCGATACAAGAGACTGAACTTCGGCATCTAGTACATGGTGGGTGCCTTTCAGAACACAAACTGTTGCATACTTGCAGGCCTCCAAGTTATTATCAATGTCAGCAATGATATTCTGGTATTCCTGACCACTGAAGATGAACACCTTCAATGGCTCTGCACAGTGTCCTAGTGCTACCAGGAATGCACACTCACTTTTCAACGGGAAAAAAGTGAATGCTGCAAGTCCACACTTCAATCTTCTGATATTTCTTTGACCGCAACAGAGTCAAACAAAACCAAAAGAAGGTTGACAGTAAAATACCACCCTGTCCTCAGCCAGTGTCAAAACTGCACAGTTTCTTTGGCATGACCAACTACAGCGAATTATTAATTCAGAAGTTGACCTCCATCAAGGAACCCTTCAGGCACTTTTTTTTATTTATTTATTATTAAAACATTTATAGAAGTGCGCAAAACCAGTGGGCATCTAGGCGCTGATTACAAAAGAGCAGGAAACAGGTACAAAGCGGCAGGAAGGAGAGCAGTGTAAGGGGCGGTTAATTGGAGACGTGGGTTTTAAGCTTTTTCCTGATTCCGCAAGGCGGAAGCATGGACTGGGAAGCTGGTTCCCCTGACCTTTTTCGCTTGAATCTGGGAGTGATGAGGCCATGCTTGTGGGCTGTTCTTAAAGGCCTTGCAGGGGTGTGTATCTTGAATTTCTTAGCGAGGTGTGAGGGAGCGTCGTTGGATAAGCAGACGTGGGTGATGGACAGGATCTTGAAGTTGATTCTGTCCTTAACCAGGAGCCAGTGAGCAGATTTTCTGGCCTCTGAGATGTTGTTGTGCTTGACAATGTCTAGTGCTTCTCGCAGGGCATAATTCTGTATTATTTGTAATTTGTTCATATTGTTTGCAGAGGAGTCGCATAGAAATGAGTTACAATAGTCACGTTTCGGCCAGATGAGGGCACGAGCTACTTCAAGCAGATTCTTGGTGGACATGAAGGGTTTACTGCCATTGATTACCTTCGTAGCACAGCCAGATAAAGAGTCAATGGGCCTCATTCCGAGTATGGCGGTAAGGGATAGCGGCCACCGCTAACGAGAGCGGTGGCGGTAATCCCTTACCGCCATACTCCGAGTTCCCTTTGCGCCATGGTGGTTTTAACACCTGCTTTTAGCAGGTGTTAAAAACCATGGCGCTAAGGGACCTTGATGTTAATTACGCCACCGTAATTTACGGTGGCGTAATTGACGCCTTCCCCACTCCCATTATGCCCTATGGGGCAAGAATGGGAATGGGGAAGGGTAAATGGGGATTGGGGAATTACCGCCCCGCCAACCTTGGAATGGGGCGGTAATTCCGCCATCCACCAAGGCGCTGCCGGTCCGGGTACGGCGTCAACCAAGGCGTTAATAGCGCCATTGGTTAGCGCCGTACTCGGAATGAGGCCCAATGTGCTTAACCTGTCGAGTCATGTTTAGAGAGGAGTCCAGGTATGCATCGAGAGTTTTCACTGAGGTGGCAACAGGAGTGTTGTGTCTGTCGATGATGAAGGTTTTGTATTCCTGGTTTAATTTGGTGAGGCGGGCCGGGGGGCCGATAAGGAGAAATTCTGTTTTCTCATTGTTGAGACAACGGCTGTGTGTGGCCATCCAGTATTGGATGGCTTCATAAATCATGTTCACTATGAGAGAATCCTGTGGGTGGTCACTGGAGAGGGGGATGAGAATTTTCATGTCAATGGCATAGTTAGTGTATGAGATGGCCAATGAGTTGAGGTGGTCAAAAATGGTTTTGTGTAGAGGTTACACAGTGTAGAGGAGACACAGGAGCCTTGGGGTACTCCACAGGTGATCAGTGTGGGGCTCGTGACAGCATCGCCAGCAAAGACTCGATAGGATCTGTCAGCCAGGATTGAGCGACCCAATTGGCAGTGTCTGGTGAGAAGTAAGCTGATGAAGTGAGGTGGCAGTAGAGTGTCTGGTGGTCAACAAGGTCAAAGGTTGTTGAGAGGTCAAGCAGTAAGAGAAGGGAGAGGCTTTCTAGGTCATTTGTGTCATCTAGCTGATTCTTGAGGTCAAGAAGGGATGTTTCAGTCCCATGCTTTGGGTGGAAACCTGATTGCTGAATAGTCAGAATGTGGTGGGATTCTAGGAATTTCAGGATTTGTAAGTAGGTGATAAACATTAGGAGGACAGGACCGTAGTTATGGGTCAGTAGTTGGTCGGGATTGAGGTTTCAAGGAAGGGTTTTTTAAGCAATACGGAGATCGAGAATTCTTGGAGGGTTGGTGGGACCTTGCAGGTGGTGAAGGAGGAGTTAATGGTGGAGGCAATGAGTGGGAGGAGAGGTTCAGCTCATTCTTTTGCAATGGAGGCTGGGCAGATGTCGCCTTTGCATTGTGAAGGTTTGAGACCTTTGTTTGCTGAGGTTGGGTCTTTGTGTCAGACAGCTTCGGCTGCTCTTTTTTTGCACGGGTGGGCCGGAGATCAGGGGTGAACCAGGAGTTGAGGTGTTGAATGTTTTTGGCTTTCTAAGATTTGAGGGGTGCCAGGTGGTCTACAGTTTTACTTAGCATCGCATTGTAATGTTCTACCAGGGCGGCAGTAATCTTAAAGGGAGGGAGGGGGTGATTGAGAAGTGGAATGATCCAGGCACTGGTAAGATTGTGAGTGCTATGGGCCAGAATGGTGGCCGGGGTGGTTGCTGGCTTGATACAAGGTGGTCTGCTTTGAATTGGGGTGGGTAGGGTGAAGGTGATGGTATGGTGGTCTGACGAAGGGCGAGGAAGGTTGGATAGGACAGTGATGTTACTTTCATTGTCCAAGAACCAATCTAGTGTTTGGCCATGGGTGTGCGTAGGGTCAGTGATATGTTGGATGCAACCTAAGACTGCCATGGAGTTGCACAGGGCAGTGGCCTCTGTGTCAGATGGGTAATTATACCCAAGATTGAAGTTGCCCAGTATTAGGAGTTGGGTGGTAGGCTTCTGGTTAGACAAAATGAGTTGCGCAAGGTCCTCATCGAATGTTACGTTGGGACCTGGAGGTCAATAAATGAGGTGGAGGGTGATGGTGGCATTTGGTGAACATTTTAGTTTAACTGTGATGGATTTGCAGTTGGGGGTGGGGCTGAGTTAATGAAATGTAGAGGGGGGGAGTCCTTGTAGATGAGGGCACACCACCACCTTTTCTTAATATCCTATCGCAGCAGAATAAAGCATAGATAGTGGGGACGGCGATCGAAAGTGAAGGGCCAGCAGCAGGAGTTCACCATGTTTCTGATAAGGCGAGGATATCAAGATTGTTCAATGTAATCCGGTCCAGGATTTTGTTTGCGTGGGCCACCAGGGATCTGATGTTAAGTAGGGCACACCGGAGCAGAGCCACATGAGGCACAGAGGTGAGCAGGGCTTCTCCGGCCTGAGAGGGGTTAGACAGAGTTGGTAAATGAGATGGTGATGATGCTGGAGATGTTGGAGGGTGGTGAGCTGTGCAGATTTGGAGGTTGGCATTGTGCCATCTCATTGTTAGAGGAAGTGAGTTGATAGTGGGGGTGGCAGATGTGTGGCCATGTGTGAGGTGTGTTCTTTTAGTGTTCGGGGTCTGGTTCTGGATTTGCACCATGCTGCCGGACTAGCATAGGCTTCTGGGAGAAGCATGGTGCGAGGAGGCCATGAGGACTGGGTGAGTGTAGCTGTGACTGGACGCTGCCTGGTACATGCAAGAGCAGTTGCTGAAAGCTGGTTGCGTATTTTGGGTGAAGTCTGGGTACTTGCACTGGTGGTAGGCAACTGTGGTGGTGGTGCAAACACCATGCAGTGCCTTGGGGGTGCAAGGTGCACTGGGGAGGTAACTGTGCACGTGCATTGTATGCATGGGATGGTTTGGCTGGTGTTGCTGGTTGTTAAGCGGAAAACCTGTGCAGTTCCCTCTGGGACCACTGCAAAAGATTTAGGCTTACAGGTGTTGGCAGTAAACCCACTTGGTAGTTGTCTGTACCACACAGATTCACCTGGTAGCTGTGGCTGAGCAGTCAGACCTCTCTCAAGAAAAGTTAGGCAGTATGTGGAGTATAAAAATAGGGCAATTTACACGATAGAACAAGCAAACACGGAACAGAGCTTGGGTGTAAAGATATATAGGTATTTATTTATAACAACACATCTATGAAAAACACTCTGGCACTAATACGGCAAACAACTTCAATTACAATTACTATAAGTAAATCAATCCCCCTAACAATAGTTCTACAAGTCTAGGTTCAACGGCACCACTTATTTGCAGACAGAGGTGAATGCTTTAACCTAGATGGCACTCTAGTATTCGTAAGGATGGGAGAGAAAAGGCAGGGTATGAAATCAACTCGGTACCAACACTTTTACGGACAAATGCAAGGCAAGTAAGGCAGGGTCTACTGTAGATCGCAAAGTTCAGAGGCCAGGCCCACTCGGAGAGAGGCAAGGCGATATGTCCCAAAAAGTATCACAGTGGAAATGCACTTCGAGTGTTTGTCGCAAGTTGTTATAGAAAGATTGGACCAGTTCAGACAGAAAGTTAAGAAAGTTTGGAGGCGACCCAATGGAGAGGCAAGGATTAAGACACCTCACGCTAACCGTCACAAGGGAAGCCAGGCGGACACGGTACCCTGTATGTGGAGAGACAGCTCCGGCGGGGGCAGTTGTTCCAGGTGGTGGATGCAAGTCGGGGCTTTGCCAAGAGAAGAGATGCTCTCGTCGTCGAAGGAAAGTTGAAGATCGTTGCACCACCAGGGAAGAGACCAGCCGCGGAGTGCTCTGTCACAAGGCACCACCTTTTGATCGCAGTATGGGCTAGTGGCTATCAGGTTGCCGGGGTGCTCAGCACAGGCAATTCGACCACTACGCCCTGAAAGTGAAGAAAAAGCAAAGGGGACTGGTTGTGCCCACCAGTCAGGGGAAGAAGACTCTCCGGCGGGGAGATTCCTCTGTCGTCGGGAAGTGGTGAGTCGGTTCAGCAGGGCTCCACCGGAGGTGTCGTCGTTGCAGGTCGGCTCAGCTTTACCCTCGTCGGATTCTTAGGTCCTGTGGCGACTTCTGAAGATCCAGTCCCAAAAGCCCTGCTTTTATGCAGAAAACTCCCATTCATTCAGTCTAGCTGTCAATCAAAACACGCTAACTGGTGAGCGGGGTGGCTCACCACTTGGGCCAATCACACCAGAGTGTGACTTGGGTTGGCAAGGCAACTCAGTCCAGGGTGCCTAAACCCCCTCCCACACCCTCTGTGGTTCCCAGACAGAATGGCACCACTTTGGAGGGCCTCTGTGCAGAAGCCCGCCAAAAGCGGAACAATGGGCTCAACCTTTGGTTTAGGAGTCACAGAGACGAACACAGACGCCATTTTAAAAACCGAGTTCTGGCAGAAAATACCAACTGATAGGTTTGTTTAAGACAAATAAACCGGTGGTATGTTAGAGACTAACGAGAAAAAGTATTAACCTCCAACAATGGGAAGAATCCCATAGAGTTATATTCGGGGTCGAATATAACAAGTAGTTTCCACTGCTACCAGCCAAAACTCGACAAGAGGGGATGGGACAGTGCCCCCTCGAATAACAGACCCAGGGGTAATCGAATTACCCCTACCAGTACGTCCACAATAGGATAGTTTGTACTAGTTCTGTTAGTAAATTTAGGTCTAGTAAAGCCAATGGTGACTTTACATGCCCTGGGAGACAGTAGTCAGTCCCAGGGTATGGAGTCTATGGTGGGGGTCCTCTAGGACGCCCCGGTGTTACGGCACGGAGGGTGCAGTGTAACACACATAGCAAAACATATGAGACCCTATGGAGTAAAAGACCCCATAGCCCATAGAACACAGTGACATTCAAAGGAATTAACCATATTCATGTCAAAGAGTGGGAGAAAAGAGTCTCACTCTTGGCAGGATGGAAAAAAACAATATCCAGAAATCCAGCAAAGCTACTCACTAGGTTAGGAAATTCAGCCTAAACAGAGAATTCTCCCTAACACTCGCCAGCACCAGACTACGGGACAGGAGGATTTAATCAACTCCTGGATGAATCTCATACCTCTAGTCGATGACATACATCCTAGAGAGACCATCAGCATTTTGGTGGTGACACCCTGACCTGTGCTCAATGGTAAAATCAAACCCTTGCAGGCAGATCGACCATCTCAGTAGTTTTGGGTTTTTCCCTTTCATTTGCATTAACCATCTCAAGGGTTGGTGGTCGGTCTGAATGACAAAAGTAGAACCATACAAGTATGGCCTAAACTTCGTCAGAGCCCACACGATAGCAAAGCACTCTCTTTCGATTGTTGCCCGCCTTGTTTCAGGATCCTTCAGCTTGCGGCTGATGAAGCAAACGGGGTGCTCCCTACCTTTCCCATCCAGTTGACTGAGTACGGCACCTATTCCTACATTTGAAGCATCTGTCTGCACAATGAAAGTTTGGCGGTAATCAGGAGCTCTGAGTACTGGGGCTTGGCAAAGAGCTTTTTTCAGGTTTTCAAAAGCCTGATTGCACTCCTCGTTCCATCTAACCTTTTTAGGAAATTTGGGCGAGGAGATCACATTCAGTGGAGAAGCTATGGTCCCATAGTTCTCAATGAAATTCCTGTAATACCCAGTAAGGCCTAAGAAGGCTCTCACCTGGGCCTGAGTAGTAGGTGTTGTCCAATTTTGCACAGCTTCAATCTTACTGAGCAAAGGCCTTATTTCTCCACCTCCTAACTCATGTCCAAGATAGACTACCTTACTCTGTCCAATTTGGCATTTACTGGCCTTTATGGTCAGATTGGCTCGTCCAAGAGCCTGCAAAACATCTCTTAGGTGGGTTACATGTTCTTCCCAGGAATTGCTGAACACTGCTATGTCATCCAAGTATGCCATGAAGAAGTCCTCCATCCCATTCAGAACCTGGTTTACCATCCGTTGAAATGTAGCAGGTGCATTCTTCAATCCGAAAGGCATTACCTTAAACTAGTATAAGCCAACGGGGGTAGAAAATGCAGTTTTCTCCTTGGCATGGTCTGTCAGGGCTATTTGCCAATAGCCTGACGTCAAGTCAAATGTGCTGAGGAACTTGGCGGCGCCAAGTTTATCCACCAACTCATCTGTTCTTGGCAAAGGGTGGGCATCAGTCTTGGTTACTGCATTAAGAGCTCTATAATCCACGCAGAATCTAAGTTCTTTAGATCCGGCCTTTGGTACTAACACAACTGGGCTAGACCATGGACTAGTGGAGGGCTCTATTACCCCGAGATCAAGCATCTTGCTGACCTCACCTTCGATGTGGGTTTGTATGTTTTCTGACATTCGGTATCCTCTGCTTTTGACTGGCAGACAGTCACCAGTGAGTATGTCATGCTGGCCCCAAGGGGTCAAGCCTGGTGAAAGTGAGAACAGAGCTGCAAACTGATTCAACATAGATTTGCACTCTTCTTGTTGCTCAGGTGTCAGATTTGAAGAGAGATTTACTCCTTCCATTTTTTCGTCTAAAGGTAAGCCTCTGAGGAGATCCGGAAGAGCTTCACTCTCTTCTTCTTCCTCGGATGATGCTAGAAGCAACGCTCCTACATCAGGTCTCGAGACATACGCTTTGAGTCGGTTGGTGTGGAAGACTGTCGGAGCCTCCTTGGGATTGCCCAAGTCCACCAGATAGTTGACCTCTCCGAGTTTACCCACAACTCTGAAGGGTCCCATCCATTTGTCTTGCAAGGCCCTCTGCCTTGTTGGGATCATAATGAGAACTAGCTGGTCTTGAGTGAACTCAACCATGTTAGCCTTTTGATCATGCCAGTGCTTGACCAATGCTTGTCCAGCTTTCAAGTTATCGCTTGCTTCTGTCATCATGTGCGACATTCTCCTCCGGAGACCTATCACGTAGTCAGTCACTCTGACTGGCTTGGGGGAAGGAGCACTCTCCAACCCCTCCTTAATCAGGGCCAATGGACCTCTGATGGGATGACCATTGAGGAGCTCAAAGGGAGAATAACCTACTCCCTCCTGAGAGACTTCTCTATAAGCAAAGAGAAGGTATGGCAGTAGAAGGTCCCACTTTCGTTCAAGGGGTTCTTCTAAAACACCTATCATGCTCTTCATGGTTCAGTTGAACCGTTCTACCAACCCATTGGTTTGGGGGTGGTAGGCTGTTGAGAACTTGTAAGTAACTTCGCAGGTTTTCCACATGGCTTTCATGTAGTGGGACATAATGTTTGACCCCCTGTCAGAGATTACTTCCTTAAGAAACCCGACCCTGGTAAAAATACCAAGGAGGGCCTTAGCCACAGCCGGAGCTGTAACAGTCCTCATAGGAATTGCCTCAGGATACCTAGTAGCATGGTCTACTACAACAAGTATAAACCTGTTGCCTGAGGAGGTTGGAGGATCAAGGGGACCAACAATGTCAATCCCTACTCTCTCAAATGGGACTCCCACAACTGGGAGAGGCACTAAAGGTGCCACATTCTTGGCACCCACCTTACCAGAGGTCTGGCAGGTGTGGCAGCTCCTGCAGTGTTTTTCTACTTCGGCCCCCATCTTTGGCCAATAAAAGTAGAGAGATAGCCTTTCCCTAGTCTTCTTGAAACTCAAGTGCCCAGCCAAAGGAATCTCGTGGGCTAACTGCAAGAACTGTGGTCTGTTCTCTTGGGGTACTACAAGTCGTTTGTAGTCTCCAGGTGCAGACTCGGTTGGTTCACTGTAGAAGAGGCCATCTTCCCAGTCTAACCTGTATTTACCAGGCTCTTGCCCTTCAGCCTGAGCTTCTGCCTGGTGGCGAAGACCTTCCAGAGTTGGACATTCCCTCTGTCCCTTACTGAAGTCTGCCCTGTTGGGTCCACCTTCTGCCAGTAACGACTGCAGCTCAGGGTGGTCAACAGGATCCAGATCTCCAATGAGTTCCTGGCCTTCGATTAGCTCTTCTTCAGAGTCTAATTCTACCACACAGGGTTGTACCTCCCTCTCAGCCGCAGCTCGAGGTGGAGTTACGGGTGTAACTTTGGACAACCGCGGGGAAGTCCTTGTTGGCTGCACTGAAATGCTGACTGCTGGTTTCGGTATAGAAGTCTTAGGTTTCCCTTTCGCTTCTGATTTCTTGGAGACAGCGGCCGACAATTCCAGTGGAGCAGGAGTGATTTCTTTCTTCATCATCTCCTGGAGCGTACCTCGCATGGTTCTCTCCCTTGCAGGTCTGGTTAGCTCCTGTAACCGTTTACTAGGAGGTCTGGGGGTATGCGACACAACTCACAGAGTTTTCAAATCGTTTCCCAACAGAACGCGTCCTGGTACCTCACTCTGTATGCTGACAGGTATCTTCACAGTCATGTCGTTACACTGGATGAGAACTGGTAATTGGGGAAGCATCTGCACAGGCCCTCCAGCTAACTTGGTGAGGCGTTTGGGTGCCTTAGCAACATCCTCAGCCTGAAAAAACTATTTATCCACCACAGTTATGCTGGCCCCAGTGTACTTAATGGCAGGAGTCTCCTGACCATTCACCTGGACACTGTCCTTATAATACTCTTTAGTGTTATCGGGGATAGAATTATAGACATCTAAATTCTGTTGTTCCCACAACCCCAGAGATACTAAAGAAACACTGGCTGAGACTCCAATGGGTTCATCAGCCAGCAGTAGAAAGTTTCCACTTGCCATTTGGACTTCCTCCTCTGGAGCGAAGGCTAAGGAGACAAGCTGCACCCCTGAAGGTTTACCCTTACATCTGGGATCTCCTTTCACGTGGTCAGTCGAGCCACAAACAAAGCATTTACCGAATGCTTTCTGGAATGGTGGCTTGTTCTGGCCTCCTTCCGGTTTGGCACCAGAAGGCACACTATTCTGCTGCGGTTTTCCTTGTGGCTTACCCTTCTGGTTTTGTTTGGGGCCCTCTTTGGAATTTGAGTTATTCGAATTCTCTTTTGAGTCTTTTTTAGGCTGTTTTCCCTCATCCTTTTTCTGAGTTTCCCCAGAATCCTTATGAGTAGCCCTGTTGGCAACCCACAAGTCAGCAGCCTTAGCTAGCTCCCTGGAATCTAATTCCTTCGAATCAGCCAAGTGCTGTCTGAGCTCAGGAGAACAGGCATCATAAATAGACTCCAACATAAAAAGATTATTCATACCCTCATAAGTGTTCACTTTGTAACCCTTAATCCATCCCTCTATGTTTTTCAACCCTTCACTCACCCAGGTAGCCCAAGGGGTACCATCATGCTTTTTGAGGGTTCTAAACCTCTTAAGATACTGGGAAGGGGTCTTCCCGAATCTAGCTATCAAAGCTAGTTTCACACTTTCGTAATCCTTCTTATCCGCCTCCCCCAACTCCATTACCACATCAGTCGCAACAGGTGGAAGCGTAGAGAACAACCAGGGAAGTAACTCATTCCCGGTGATGTCCTGGAGCCCATGATTATATTCAAACAGTTTTAACCAATCCAAAACATCCAATCTCAGTTCATACATGCCCACTAATTCCTTCGGCATCCGGGGTCTTTTGGGACTGGAGATTCTAGAGGAACCAGAGGAGAGAGAAGCATTTTCCACAGACAACTTTTTCATCTCTAACTCGTGATTAAGTTCTATTTCTCTGAGCCTTAACTCAGCTTGCTTCTGCTCAGCCTGGGCATTCATCCGTCTGAACTCTAGCTCTTGGTTTCTTTCAGATTGAGCCAAAAACCGTTTGTATTCTAATTCGAGCTTCATTTTTTCAAGTTCAAAATAACCAGGGTTACATGTGGGACCTGGTATGGGCCCCGTAGGTACAGTAGGTAAGGCAGACAGAGGATCAGCGTGGCTAACCTCATTAGGTTCACTTTCCTCTTCTGACTCATTATCAAGACTTTGATTTAGATCAATACCATCACTGTTTTCTACATTCGCTGGAGAAGTTGGTTCCTCTGAACCGGTACCCAGACTTTGGTTTTCCAGCAATCTCGCTATCAGTTCTACTTTCTTGCCTCTTACAGAAATATTCTCTTGTCTACAGAGAGCTCTCAGACTCTCTGTATTTTCGACTGACAAGGACTCTTGACTGTAAACTTCCATAGTAGACATGTTTTTTGAAAGTTGCTTTTTAGTGCTAAGCTTTGTGGTTAGTTATCCTAAAGTGTTGAAAAGCACTCTAAACTGTATACTCGATACAAATCCCACCGCTGTACACCAGTGTTAAGCGGAAAAGCTGTGCAGTTCCCTCTGGGACCACTGCACAAGATTTAGGCTTACAGGTGTTGGCAGTAAACCCACTTGGTAGCTGTCTGTACCACACAGATTCACCTGGTAGCTGTGGCTGAGCAGTCAAACCTCTCTCAAGAAAAGTTAGGCAGTATGTGGAGTATACAAAATATGGCAATTTACACGATAGAAGAAGCAAACACGGAACAGAGCTTGGGTGTAAAGATATATAGGTATTTATTTATAACAACACATCTATGAAAAACACTCTGGCACTAATACGGCAAACAACTTCAATTACAATTACTATAAGTAAATCAATCCCCCTAACAATAGTTCGACAAGTCTAGGTTCAACGGCACCACTTATTTGCAGACAGAGGTGAATGCTTTAACCTAGATGGCACTCTAGTATTCGTTAGGATGGGAGAGAAAAGGCAGGGTATGAAATCAACTCGGTACCAACACTTTTACGGACAAATGCAAGGCAAGTATGGCAGGGTCTACTGTAGATCGCAAAGTTGATAGGCCAGGCCCACTCGGAGAGAGGCAAGGCGATATGTCCCAAAAAGTATCACAGTGGAAATGCACTTCGAGTCTTTGTCGCAAATTGTTATAGAAAGATTGGACCAGTTCAGAACAGAAAGTTAAGAAAGCTTGGAGGCGACCCAATGGAGAGGCAAGGATTAAGACACCTCACGCTAACCGTCACAAGGGAAGCCAGGCGGACACGGTAACTTGTATGTGGAGAGACAGCTCCGGCGGGGGCAGTTGTTCATGGTGGTGGATGCAAGTCGGGGCTTTGCCAAGAGAAGACATGCTCTCGTCGTCGAAGGAAAGTTGAAGATCGTTGCACCACCAGGGAAGAGACCAGCCGCGGAGTGCTCCGTCACAAGGCACCACCTTTTGGTCGCGGTATGGGCTAGTGGCTATCCGGTTGCTGGGGTGCTCAGCACGGGCAATTCGACCACTACGCCCTGGAAGCGAAGAAAAAGCAAAGGGGACTGGTTGTGCCCACCAGTCAGGGGAAGAAGACTCTCCAGCGGGGAGATCTCCTCTGTCGTCGGGAAGTGGTGAGTCGGTTCAGCAGGGCTCCACCGGAGGTGTCGTCGTTGCAGGTTGGCTCAGCTTTACCCTCGTCGGATTCTGAGGTCCTGTGGCGACTTCTGAAGATCCAGTCCCAAAAACCCTGCTTTTATGCAGAAAACCCCCATTCATTCAGCCTAGCTGTCAATCAAAACACGCTAAGTGGTGAGCGGGGTGGCTCACCACTTGGGCGAATCACACCAGAGTGCGACTTGGGTTGGCAAGGCAACTCAGTCCAGGGTGCCTAAACCCCCTCCCGCACCCCCTGTGGTACCCAGACAGAATGGCACCACTTTGGAGGGCCTCTGTGCAGAAGCCCGCCAAAAGTTGAACAAAGGGCTCAACCTTTGGTTTAGGAGTCACAGGCCCTCATTACGACCCTGGCGGAAAGTAACTGACCTGACCGCCATAGCGTAAATAGCGTTTCCGCCATTGCACGACGGAGTAAAGTGCGGCTAATTCCGACCCATCGGGCACGAGCACTACGCCATGGCGGAAGTGCAAAGTCCGCGATGGCGGAAATGTCCCCAAAACGCCCCTCACCGCCGTCGTACGGCGCCCTAGGTGCAATTCCGCCACCCATCATAGCGGTCACCGTAATGAGCGGCAATCGGAAAATACGGTGACCGTAAATATACGGAAACGGAAGTAAAAACATGGTCCCGGAACGGGAAACAGCACGCTGTACACCTATAAAATCAGAATTCCCACACAACCATTAAAAATACTACCCTGAGACACATCCCAACCCATCATCCACCCTAGTGAAAACAATAAAAATGGGAAAAGTAGCGAAGAAAGCGTGCGACCGCAAGCGGCAGGTCCACTTCTCCCGTGAGGAACTCACCGTGCTCACAGAGACCCTCCAGGAGAATGCTGCCGTCGTCTTCTCGACGCAAATGACCAGGACGGCACTTGCGAACAAGAAGGCCATATGGGCCCTGGTGGCACAGCGGGTAAGTGCGGTGGGGACCGCACCCCGCAACCCACAGCAATGCAGAAAGCGATGGGACGACTTGCGGATACGCGTACGGAGCATACTATCCGCCAACCGTAACATTGCCACAGCTACCGGGGGAGGATCGGAATCACCCATCAAGTTGACCCCCTGGGAAGAAATCTGTGCCTCCACCATTGGAATGGAGAGCATAGAGGGAGTCGGAGGGATGGAGAAAGGAGTGCAGACATCCGAAGAATCAGGTAGGTGGCCCAAATAAAACAATGCTAAATCCACAATGTCCAATCATGTGAAGTACCATGTGTCCACATAGTGCAACAGAAACACATGGCCAGGAGAACGTCCACATACATTGGCCTGATAGCGCACTTTAAAACTCACATTAAATACATAAATAATTAAAAATCCTAAAAACACCCTCTACACGTGCAGCAGGCACACCCTAACTGCAGGCTGCAAAACAACTGCATCCTCAATCCACACAAAAATGAAACCACCTTCAAGGCCCTGACCCAAATCACCCTCAGGTACCACCCCAATGCATGTGATACATTGCCATTCCAATTTCCACAGACCCATTAATAACGCTCGCCCTCCTTTACTCCACCATAGGGTCCGATTCAAACGACGAGCTCCAGGACACCCCTACCAGCACACCTGCAAAGAGGGCCAAGACCAACGGCCAAAGACCCTCCACCTCAGCTGCACGGATCAAGACACGGCAGCAGCACAAATCAAGTGGCAGCACACAGGAGGGGACTTCAACAGGCACCCCAGCAGCCAGCATGCCCACAACAGCACCACCACAGGTCCCCCCAATGGATGCCACAGAAGGCACTGCTTCTGGTGGCAGCAGCACCATAGGTGACACTGCATTAATGGCAGCATGCTCCGACACAGAAAACGGTGATGTCGATGTAGGATCCATCCATGACCTGTCTCAATCCCCCTGTTTGTTTAATCCCGTACACCATGAGGATACCACGCAGGGGCACCCACAAGACGACGACTGGCCATCCCCCACAAGCCCTGTGGCAAGGCAACATGAGGTGATCAGCCCCTCTGTGACACCACCGCAAATGGCCATGGCACAGCAGAGGCAACAGTCCCTCGACCAGGTGATCGTGCAACAGCAGCAACTGGCCACGCTCCTCAAGGACCATGCTGATGAATGTGGGGGTACTAAGGCAGTCATAGAAACATCTACTGAGACACTTAGGGCAGAAATGGAGAGAAGTACAGAGACACTAAGGGCACAAATGGAGAGAAGCACCGAGAGCCTGAGGGTAGAAATGGAGAGAAGCACCGAGAGCCTGAGAGTACAAATGGAGAGAAGCACCGAGAGCCTGAGGGGGGAACTGCATGCGACGTCCAAAGACGTATGTGCTGAACTTGCCGCTGTGCGCCGTGTGCTCACTGAGCTCTCACAAACCCTTAGGGACATGCATGGACGTGAGCAGGCAGAGACATCATCCGTTGCAAGTTCCGTCCAGGGCAGCCCCCAACGTAGATCTGGGAGGAACCTGCGCTCCACAGGCAGGGGTGCCCCTGATACCCGGAGAGGGGGCTTGCAATAGCGTCTGCCCACTGACAATGAGCATCTTTGGACACTGGTGTTCGGGGGGGAGGTAGGAGGGTGGAGGGGGTGTGTTGGGCTTACTTGGGTGGCGGGTCGATGGGGTGTGTAACATAATTTCACATATGCTATAAACATTGCACAATCAACCAATGAGATGTGTGGACATTGATCTTTGTGTACGAGGCCTTTATAGGCGTACAGTCCATATTGTGCATGTTCCAGACACACACAGTGCCACAAGTCCCGTGTCCATGTATCAGCCACCAGGCGTCAGTGCTAGAAGCATGAATCTATGATAATCTGACGAATTTCACGGCCCTCCTGTGCCTCGCGGACTCCTTGAGGTGCTGCCACATCCCCACCCTCATCATGACCATCTTCAGGTGCTTGCAGTTCTGCGTCAGGGGGCATGGGCACATTTCTACGTATGCACATGTTGTGTAGCATGACACATGCCATGACCATCTTTGCAACCTTCTCATGGCGGTACAGGAGTGCCCCGCCAGACCTGCTGAGGCAGCGGAAACGAGTCTTCAGTAGGCCGAATGCCTGTTCTATGACTACACGGGTACGTGAGTGGGCATGGTTGTAGTCCTCCTCATGCTGGTTCTGTGGGTTCCGGAGTGGTGTAAGGAGCCATCTCTTCAGTGGATACCCGGCATCACCTGTATGTGGACAATAAAGGTTGTTTGTGGAATGACATTGCTACGTACGCACCCCCCCCCCTTCCTGCCAGGTCATTGCCGCATCACATACCCCACATTATCATGCATGAAATGAGACTCACCGAGTAGCCAGGATCTGTTCCCTGCGTGTCGCTCCATGTAGCGTGGTATTGTAGAGTTCCTCAAGACCATAGAATCATGGGTTGATCCAGGAAATCGGGCACAACAATGTGTAATGATCCTGTTGGAGTCACACACCATTTGTACATTAAGAGAATGATATTGTTTTCGGTTGCGGTACTGGGCCTCCATGGCATGTGGGACAACCAATTCCACATGGGTGCAGTCGATGGCACCAATGCAACCCGGTATGCCGGCAAGTGCATGGAATCCCACTTTTGTGTTCGTAATTTCCTGCTCCGAGCGTGGTAGAGAGATGTAGTCGTCTGCGTGCTTCAGGAGGGCATCGAGCACTTGCGATAGTGTCCGTGACAACAGTGGCTGTGAAATGCCATGCAACTGTCCGACTGTGTGCTGGTAGGTGCCTGTGGCCAGGAAGTGGAGTACAGACACCACCTTCAGTAGGGGTGGGATGGCGGTTGGGCTATCTATCATGCTGACAAGGTCAGCGTGTGTCATGTCCACAATGGCGGTTATGGTGTCCCGGTCCAAACGGTAGAGGGTGTGGATCTGCTCATCAGTGAGGTTGAACGGATGTGCTCGGAGGCGTGGGATTGCGGGCTGCCTGCGTGGTGGTAGTGGCTGTGCTGGTGGGCCTTGCTGGCCCTGCCTTGCCCTCCTCCTCCTCCTGCGTCTCCTCTGTGCGGCCGGTTGTTGTAGTAGTTGGTGTTCGTCTTCTTCTTGAAGTTGGAGTACTTGCAGTGCTATCAGGTCCCCCAGAGCCAACATCGCTAGTCCTGCCGGTAGCATTTTGGAGTGGGTGTGGTTGTGGGAGGGGGTTGGGTGTGCAATTTATGTGTTTTCAGGCTGTATAGCCTCCACCTGTGGTGATTCATTCCACCTGTGCAAGCTGCAATCCCCTTTGGGCGTGCACGTCCCGCACACAACGCTGCAATTCGACGCATGGCATCTTGCTATTACAATCATGTATTTAATCCCGATGGCAGTGAAATATTGGTTCATATGTTCATTCTGCTATGGTCCCATTGTTTCACATACTATCTTTGCAGTCGCGAACAAACTTGTGAAGGGTCAGTGGAATGTAGTACTCGGTTAACGCTGGACCCTCATGCAGCACTGTACCGAGGTTCACCGATGGGCGGGGCGTCCCATTTGTGAGTGAAGCCAGTTGCCATTTTCACACACTGCCGCACTACATGGATGGATTTGTGATTTCAAGCGGTCACAGATGCCTTTTCGACGTGATGTTGCAAATGAGGAATTCGAAGGACAGCACATTCGGTTTTCAGCTAGCGGCGAGGATACGCCCACAGGTCTGACTGCAGATATAAAGTTCTATTGTTTAATGTCCTTCGGACAGGGGCCATGGCGAGAATGCAATGATTGATATGAATAGTATGGGATGCGCAATAGCGTAGTGGACGATAAGGCAGGACGTTCCCAAATACATGTTACTTCACAACACTGGAATTCCGGGCTGGAGCACAGTGAATTTTGCAGACTGCATTACGCACAGACTCAATGGAAATTTCACATGTTATGTGAGTAAATAATCAGGCGTTTTCATACCGGGATGAGGGAATGATGTATGGATGCATGGACAGATGATTTAATAGTGAGTTTGCCATGTACAGGGCTTTTTGGAATCTGTCCACTTCCCCTGCGCTATGTGATGCAGGGCTGCCATAGTGGGACCATCGTCTATCTGCCCTTGTTGAACCCTCCCTGTCTCGACGCGCCTTCAAACACTTGTGTCTATGCACGTTACTAATCCCATCTAATGGATTCTGTTTTAACAGACGCATGCACACAAACACTCGTTTGTAATAGTGTTTTCACCTCGATTTATATAGTTATGATTCGCAAGTGATTTTTGGGTGGGAATAATCCTTTTGAGTGGGCTAGCATGCATATGGCTGTGGATTTAGTGTGATCATTGAAGTGAGTAATTCAAATGAAGTTCTGATGCCCATACTATTCTTTTTCATTTCATTTGGGTGACAGGTATCTCCTCCCCTTTTGCCGCTGCCATCTGTATGCCACTCCTGCAGATGGCTTTTACTCCCGACACCTGCTGCTTCGTGTTAATCAGTGGAGCACCATTACGATCTTATGGGACGATCGCCAATGGGCCACATGCCCTTACGCAGTACTAGTGGCTAGGAGCAACATATCGACCTTTCAGCTGGACTAGTGCCTACCTAATGGGACGGCCCTGCGGTTGTAGGCGCTTCCATGTTGCCTTTTTGAACGTGAATGTAGCCCCTGTGTACCATGAAGGAACAGGGCGTCACACAAGAAGAAGCTGGTCATTTATTGCGGATGCAGCCCACAATAATGAAATATATTTTGGAGTTCATGACCTAATAGCTGTATGGGCTTGGTGATTTTGTTGTGCATTAAATTTTGATTATGATATTGACCGTGTAGCGTTATTCTTTGCAAGTAATGTAGCATATTCCTATTTGTGGAGCGATGTATTGTGAGAAGATCTGCATTGGGTTCCGGCTTCTGAGTATAGTTGCGTGGTACTGTGCTGGGCGCGTTTGCCTACGAAGCCCAGTGAGGTCAGGGATAGGGGCTGCCATTATGACTGTTTTAATGATGTCATGCTCAGGGGCGGGGGATTAGCTTTTGTGTAACAGATGCCGGTCAGCCAGGTGGATTGGTGGAATGATGTGATTATCAGAATATGGCTGGTCACAGGTGCCTGTGTTTGCGTGCGTTTCTTGGAGGGAGACTGAGGTCATGTCCATTGGAATGGCTTCTGTATTCGTGCCATCTGTGCCCTGCAGCTCCCATTGGCCCCTCTTGAGATGAGCCTGGCTGCTCAGTCACTCTGCCAACTTGTGTGGTACATGCTTATGCTGATGGTTGGTTTGTTTACTGGCAGGAGTACAGGGCTGGTGCAGTCTCCCTCAGGATACTGCTTTGAATGTTGCCTTACACTGGTGTCAAGCGATGGGGGGCCTGTTTTTGTTTGTCTCATATTTCAGTTCATGTTGCTGGACTTGAACCTTCACATGCCTGTGCTGCATCAGTACGGCAATGGTGCCATGGCAAATATGGATGGCCACTCACAAGGCACTTGGAGCCCCTAGATTCATTTGTTCGTTGGCATGCATGGGTGACTTGTACATTTCACTGGTTGCATTGTGTGACTTCATTGCACCTACGAGGAGTTGTGCAATGTGGGCAGGGAGTGGTGTACAGGCACTCAGTAGGGCCTTTTACGGTTGGTTCGCGATGCCGTACTTCTCACCATGGCGGAATGGTACTTTCCGCCATGCTTGATGGCGTTAGGTATCTGTCCGCTAGGGTCAGCATTCGCGTACCGTTGCGCCATGGTGGTAATTACGGTTTTGCATGGCGCGCGTGCGCGTACTTGGTGCAGTTAGCGTTGGCGTTCACTACGGTGTCGCTAATGGCATCGTACTTTACGGTGACGGGTCATAATCGCACCGAGCGCTATTCGATGGCGGTATTGCATTTCCGCCATCGTTTTTCGATTTCTGCCAGGGTCGTAATGAGGGCCACAGAGACGAACACAGACGCCATTTTAAAAACCGAGTTCTGGCAGAAAATACCAACCAATAGATTTGTTTAAGACAAATAAACCGGTGGTATGTTAGAGACTTACGAGAAAAAGTATTAACCTCCAACAATGGGAAGAATCCCATAGAGTTATATTCGGGGTCGAATATAACAAGTAGTTTCCACTGCCACCAGCCAAAACTCGACGATGGGGGACGGGACAGTGCCCCCTCGAATAACAGACCCAGGGGTAATCGAATTACCCCTACCAGTACGTCCACAATAGGATGGTTTGTACTAGTTCTGTTAGTAAATTTAGGTCTAGTAAAGCCAATGGTTACTTTACATGCCCTGGGAGACAGTAGTCAGTCCCAGGGTATGGAGTCTATGGTGGGGGTCCTCTAGGACGACCCGGTGTTACGGCACGGAGGGTGCGGTGTAACACACATAGCAAAACATATGAGACCCTATGGAGTAAAAGAACCCATAGCCCATAGAACACATTGACATTCAAAGGAATTAACTACATTCATGTCCAAGAGTGGGAGAAAAGAGCCTCACTCTTGGCAGGCTGGAAAAAAACAAACTCCAGAAATCCAGCAAAGCTGCTGGGGGACTCACTAGGTTAGGAAATTCAGCCTAAACAGAGAATTCTCCCTAACACTGGTACCGACTTTTGGGGTGCTGGATGCAGGAATGTTCCCTAGCAATGCAAAAGAATTCCAGCAAGACATTTCCAGTACATCCAAAACATCCCCTGTGGTTTCCTACCAACATCAATCAGAAACAAGTGGACTGAGACAGGGTCCCCATAATGATCGCATGAGCACCACCAGCCACACTAAATGCACTAGTTATTGAGGTAGTGTCAGAAACCTCAGCCCTGATCCCCACTGGCAAGCCCATTGGCCAGGTGGAATCAGGGCTTGGATCATTAATAAGGCCGGGCATCCACTCTTCAGGCCCTCTTGGGGCCAGTCCTGGCACCTTAGGCGCCAGGCTCATCAGTTAGGAAAGGCATCTGCTTAAGGGACTACTTTATTTAGGCTTTCAGCCAACATGGAGGCATCCACATAGCTGGGTTCCTAGAACCAAGATATGCGGTCTAGTGTTTTGGGTGTGGTGGCTTGGGGACTACTTTACCTGGACTACTTTAAAGTGGCTATTTAAACCACACCCGAACAAGACCACATACTTCGTGTAACTTTGCTTCTAGCAACGTGACGCTCACCGTGTCCAGCTTTCTCTCGAACCTGGTGAATTCCGGACCTGCAGAAAACAAAGAACATCGTTAGCAGCAGAATCTTACCTGCAATCTTCATCCTTCTCTGCTCGCAGCTCCTAGGCAGCTCTGTTGGAGGAGTTCGCCGCCCGGATCGAAGGGACCTGAGAAAAGGAGAAAGACATCATTAACGGAGGTACCAGAGACATTACAACCATAAAAGCGCTTAAAGGCTTACCTGGCTGGTTGCTTTTCCACCGGCACTGCTCCGGAAACTCCATCTGCACTGGGTACTCTCTCGGACCTACGAAAAGAGAAAAGCACAGATCAGTGAGGACAAGGCATTGCTGCGCTACGCAAAGCGCCTCCTCACCGCATCATAGCGCTATAGGGCGCAATCATCTCCTGGTGACAACCAGCACATCCCGTTCTCCCAGCGAACAATCTGCACTCCTAGAGGAGATAAAAAGAGACATTAGAACAGACAAAAGGCATGCAAGAATTACGACGCCATCAATCGCAATAAGACCTACCTGAAAGACACTACAAGGGCCGCAGTCAGTGAAGTAACTGGACCGCCAGCGGCCACAAAAGACAACGTGCCCCTGCCCAGAGAGCAGGACGGAGAGCGCACCGATTCCGGCAACCAGGTGAGAAGAGAACCTGGAGGGGCTGGAAACATAAGGAGGTGGGGGATTACACTACTTACCTTGGTCGCCCAGTCCTGATATAGTCTTCATTTTCCAGGCACCGAGACCACCGACACCGAGACCACCAGGGAATCATTGGGAAGGGCATCAACGACCAGCTGGCTGGGCGGCGTCCCCGTGGATACCAGGTGAGCGTAACAGAACACGAAGCCTCACATAAATAATCCACCTAGGCTCCATGGAAACATCAGAAATCAACCAATTGGCCCAATTGTTGGGGGACCTTCGTGCTGAGGTTCATTCAGCCCGACAAGAGACTAATGCACTCCGGAGAGACCTAATAGTGACCAGGGAGCGCACCGACGAAATCAGCAGACAATTCTTGCAATCGCAGGCAGGGCAGGCTCCTCTGCCTGGAGGAAATCCACTGATGCAAAATCCTGTTCCACCATCTCATACCCCCACACCAGTACAGATCACACTGCCTAGAACAGTTCACCTGGCACCACCAGAACGGTTTTCGGGCGACCCACGGAAGTATGCAGCATTCATAAATCAGTGTCTCCTTCACTTCCTTTGTCGCCCTGGGGCATTTCCAAATGACCAAGCTCGGGTAGCTTTCATCTTATCATACTTAAGTGGCAGTGCAGCGGATTGGTCGGTGCCGTTGGTGACTCATAACGATCCATTGTTACAGGACTATGGGGGGTTCCAGAGAGAAATTGAAAAACTATTTGCTCGCCATACCCAGCAACAAGCAGCGGATAACAAACTTTTATCCCTCCGGCAGGGCAACCAAGACATGTTAACATACATTGCAACTTTCAATAGACTGGTTGCTGAAGCCAGGTGGCCAGAAAACAAAAGAACCACGTTATTCCATTGAGGCTTGCGAGGCGAATTAAAGGACGTCTTGGCCCAGGTAGTTGATCCCCCCAGAGACTGTGCCGAATTCATTAATCTGGTCGTGCAGCTAGATTATCGCTTGCAGGACAGAAAAGCTGACCGGTCCAAAGCCGACTCTCGAATAAGTTTATGTTCGACCTAAAGACAATGCACCACGGGGGGGAGACAACGTCGTAGAACCCATGCAGATCGGAGGGTTACGACCTCCATTAACAAAACAAGAGCGGGAAAAAAGAAGACAACAGCAACTTTGTTTGTATTGTGGAAAACCAGGACATTTTCTGAAAGACTGCCCAATTAAACCCCTAAGGAGGACAGTTGGGGCCACAGAAAAGGATGAAGTTAAGGAATCAGAAAACTACCAAGCTCGGCAACCGTAGAGGTCAGTTTGTCAAGTGATGAGAAAGAGCCACTGACCTCACACTTTGCGATAACTGTGATCTTAATAAATCACCAACGATCGTCAAAGATGCATGCCGCAGAAGCGTACATCGACAGCAGAGCAGTTGGGAACTATATAGATCAAGAGTTGGCAGCAGAGATGGGGCTCCCTTTGTTTTCTAAGTCTACCAGGGACAAGGTGACGACCGTGGATGGGACAGAAATCGCCTCCGGACCAGTAACCCAGTGCACAGCAGTAGTAACCTTGCTGTGCCAGGATGGGCATTGGGAGTGTATTTCGTTCGATCTTATAAAGGCACCTCAATTCCGGTTGATACTAGGGATGCCATGGTTGGTTGCTCACAATCCTTTGATAGACTGGCGGGCACGGAAATTAACCTTCTCCAGCAACTGCTCCCTAACTTGCTACTCTCCTGACCCGGCACCCGACTCCTGTGTCTCCAAGACTTCCAATATTAGAGCCTGTACCCTGGGAGTAACTAATACTTTGCCAGATGAATATCGTGACTTTCAGGATGTATTTCAAAAAGACCAGGCTAACACATTACCGCCGCATAGGCCTTATGATTGTCAAATTGACTTTGTTCCTGGGGCACAAATCCCATGCGGCAGGATCGACGCTCTTACCGAGACAGAAAACCTTCACCTGAAAACCTATTTGGACCAGTACCTTGCAAACGGATTTATCCGCCCATCTAAGTCCCCAGCAGCCAGTCCTTTGATCTTTGTACCGAAAAAGGAAGGGGACTTGAGGACCTGTATTGATTACTGCGCAATAAACTAGATAACCGTGAAGAACCGCTACCCCTTGCCTCTTATCCCGGAAATGCTAGACCAAGTCAAAGATGCCCAGATCTATACCAAATTAGACCTTCGGGGAGCATACCATCTGGTCCGGGTCAGAAGCGGAGATGAGTGGAAAACCGCTTTCCGTACCAAATATGGCTTGTTTGAGTATCAAGTAGTGCCTTTTGGCTTGTGTAACGCTCCTGCAGCGTTTCAATATTTCATGAATGATGTCCTGAGAGAACTGATTGACGTTTGCGCCTTAGTATACATTGATGACATCTTGATCTACTCAGCCTCAAAACAAGATGATATCAAGCATGTTCGTTCAGTCCTCGCCAAGCTCCACCAACATCGTTTGTATGCAAAGCTGGAAAAATGTTTTTTTCACGTCACCGAAGTAGAATTCCTTGATTTCATCCTTTCGCCGAAAGGCATCAGAATGGACGTACATAAAGTGGACGCAATTTTAAAATGGCCATCACCAACTTCCCTAAAGGGGATACAGAGAATGCTAGGCTTTGCAAACTTTTACCGTCGGTTTATTACAGACTTCTCTCAGGTTGTGCACCCGATCACAGTATTGCTACGAAAAAGCAATAAAAAGTTTGCTTGGACTGAGGAAGCAGAAAGAGCCTTTCAGGAACTGAAACAAAGGTTCAACTCTGCTCCAATCCTGCGACACCCTCGTCCAGACCTCCCTTATGTCGTAGAAACTGATGCTTCCAGTATGGCAATGGGAGCGGTCCTGTCACAGAGGGACCCAGAAACTGGCCAGCTGCATCCTGTGGCCTTCTGGTCAAAAAAGTTTTCACCCCCGGAAATGAATTACGCTATCACGGACAAAGAACTCTTAGCCATCAAGTCTGCTTTCAAGGCATGGCAACACTATCTTCTAGGAGCTAGACACACCATTACAGTGATCACAGACCACCGGAACTTTCAATATCTCAAAACAGCCAAAGCCCAGTCTTCACGCCAGTTACGGTGGGCCCTCTTCTTCGCCGAATATTACTACTTGATCACCTTTTGACCTGGGGTCAAGAATGGGAAAGCTGATGCCTTATCTCGAATGGGCATCGATGAAACGGTGTATACAACTCCAGACCTGGTACCCATCATACCTGAAGACAAACTCTTGGGCATCACAACAGCGTTATCACAAGCCGAATTACGAGACAACATTTGTCAGTCAATGAACCCGGATGCTTTCCTCGCATGGCAAACTCACGGAGAACATTATTGCATTAAGGATCAGTTACCTTATTTTAGAGATCGGCTATATGCACCCGAGAAGGAGTTACAACAGCATATCATTTCAGATTATCATGACTCCCTGATCGAAGGACACCCTGGAATCGCTAAAACTCTAGCCAAGGTAAAAAACTTTTGGTGGCCTACCTGGCGTAAGGATATTGTCCAGTATGTTCAGTCCTGCGGCGTCTGTGTACAAAATAAATCACAGAAACAGAAACCATCAGGTCTCCTACAACCACTGGACATCCCTCCCGCTCCATGGCACACTCTTTCCGTTGACTTTATTACGGATCTGCCACCGAGTCAAGGCTGTAACACCATACTCGTAATCGTGGATTTGTTCTCAAAGATGGAACATTTTATTCCTCTCAAGGCCCTCCCGGATGCATCCACTCTAGCAGGAGTATTTCTGGAAAACATTGTCAAGCTGCATGGCTGTCATGATCTCTGCTTCCAAAAGGTCAGGGTTTTCCCAACTCCCTTGGAAGCAGATCCATAACCCAGGTTCCGAGTGCCAACCAGTCCCAATTGGGACCTTTTGGACCCAGTCCTGGCGCCAGTGGCACCAGGCTCATAAATATGCCCAGTCCCAGCGCTGGAAGCACCGGGCTCATAATGCTTGGGTGGACTTACCTGCAGCAGACCATGCTGCTTACTTGCCTGCCAGTTGAGCCTCTGATCCTCTTCTGTTTGGAACTACTTTTCCTGTTGGGTGGGGCAGGAGCCACTCCCTAGATTCAGAACACTGGAACTCTTCTGGAAAGCAGGAACTCTTTTCTTACCTAGGCGTGGCTGTGGAAGGAGACACCTAAGCACTACAGGAGGCTATTTAAACCACACCCGATGGATGAATCTTGCTTTGCGTTATTCTGCATCCTCTGCAGCAGAACGCTCATCGTGTCTTCTGCATCTGATCCTGGGCCTAAGGAAAAAGGCTTACCATCCTGAATCCAGTCTTCAGCAACACCTATAAAGACAAGAAAGAACAGGTTAGCATTACGGTCTTCAGTGACAGCTCTTCACTTACCTGGTCCATCGGCTGTCACCAACGCCTCGCGCTGCATTCCGGCATCTGAAAGACAAAGGCTTACCTACTCTTCGTGCGCTCCGGAGGTCTTCACACTGCATTCCGGCATCTGAAAGACAAAAGCTTACCAACTCTTCGCACGCTCCGGAGGCCTTCGGCGCTGCATCCCGCATCTGAAAGACAAAACAAGGTGCGTTTAAAGATATTGGGGAACTTTAATACTCACGTGCCATTACTCCTTTCCACATCTAACCCAGTGGGTATTCCGGCACCCTGCAGCCGCTCCGAACTTGTACCTGCAAAATAAAAAGACAGTTAGAGCGCATCGTGAAGCAGGCAACAAGCGCTTACTTACGTGCTTCCAGGCGCTTCTATTCATCACACGGGCTCCATCTTCAACTCACTTCAGCCCGTCATCCGCCATCGCCGGAACCCTGCAAAACAAGAGACATCATTACTAAAGACTTTAAAGACATTAGAATTACTCGAAACGTACTGTTTGTGCAGTAAACGACGGACAGCAGTCCTCTGAAGTCAAGAGGCCTGCTCCCCTTATCCAGTGAAGAAACTGGTTACAGCACCCTGCCCCGAGGCAGATGGAGAGCACAGCGTTCACTTACCTAAGGTGAGAGCGTTAACCTTTGGGGTTCTACAGGAGAAGAGAAAGGGAAGAAGAGAGAGATATTCAATAACCCAGTTCCTTAATCCCATATTTTCTATCTGCAGACATCTTACCCTTCGAGTCAGACATACAGTGCACAGAGGTCCAGCCCAAAGAGCCAGCCGTGTGTTACACATCACCTTTGAAGATACGGTATACGCCCAGTCAAGACCGGCGCCTCTACGGGAATCAGGTGAGCGTTACAGAACGCAAAGCCTACCACAAAACTCCCGTCCAGGCGCTATGGAAACCTCGGATACCGACCAGCTAGCCCAGTTACTTGGGGAACTAAGGGCAGAAGTGCATGCAGCCCGTCAGGAAACGAATGCTCTAAGAAGGGAACTGATTATTTCCAAGGAGCGAACAGATGATCTCGCTAGACAATTGCTACAGTCACAAGCCAGACAGACCCCGTTACCCGCATCTGGGGGAAATCTTCCTTCTACATCCTCTATGAATCCAGTGCAGATCAACCTACCTGGGAATGTACCTCTGGCTCCGCCCGAACGATTTTCTGGTGACCCAAAGAGGTTTGCAGTATTTATCAATCAGTGCCGGTTGCATTTCTTATGCCGGCCAGCAGCCTTTCCAACTGATCAAGCTAAAGTAGCTTTCGTGCTTTCGTACCTTAGTGGCAATGCGGCAGACTGGTCGATCCCTCTAGTAAATCAAGATGATCCGGTCCTCCATGATTTTCAAGCTTTTCAGCTCAGTATGGAAAAACTGTTCGCAAGACATTCACAGGGGCAGGCCTTGGACAATGAGCTTCTTTCGTTGCGACAAGGTAATCAAGACCTTTTGGCTTATATTGCGTCTTTCAACAGACTGATAGTGGAAACTCAATGGCCTGAGGACAAAAGGATTACGCTGTTTTATAGAGGTCTACGTGGAGAGCTCAAAGATGTGTTAACCCAAGTAGTGAATCCCCCACAAGATTGTTCGGACTATATAGACTTAGTCGTTCAAATAGATCACAGACTGCAGAACAGGAAGGCCGATCGTTCCAAGTTTGATGCTCGAGTATTTTCCAAACCGCCAACTCCTTCCAAAGGAGTAGACTCCGGGAAACCCATGCAAATAGGGGGTCTAAAAGGTCCTCTAACACAAAAGGAGCGGGAAAGGAGAAAACAGTTGCAATTATGCCTCTATTGCGGAAACTCAGGGCACTTTCTTCGAGACTGTCCGGTGAAACCTGCCAAGAAGGCAGTAGGAGCTGCAGTTACCAAAGTTACAAACTCTGAGCAGGGAAACGACCTCGCCCGACAAGAATAGAGGTCCTCTTGCCGAGCGTGAAAACCAGTTCCGTGACCTCGCATTTCGTGATACCTATGGTCCTCATTAGCCCTGATAATCCGGATCGATTACATGCAATTGAAGCTTACGTCGACAGCGGTGCCATCGGCAATTATGTGGATCATGAAATGGTTTTGAGGATGAATCTAACTCTTTGTCCCAAGGCTGTAAAGGATGTCATTACTACGGTGGATGGTACGGAGATAGCCTCCGGGCCAGTAACGCATACCACTCAAGAGGTGACGCTAGTAAGTCAAGATGGACACCATGAGAAGATCGTGTTCGATGTGATCAAGGCCCCTCAGTTTCAGATTATTCTAGGAATACCTTGGTTAGAGAAACACAATCCTCTGATCGATTGGCGAGCAAGAACGGTCCAGTTTCCAGAATGTGTCTCTACTTGTCACCCTCCACCTGGTGTTGCACTGGCAGCAATTTCTTCAGAGACTTCCCAGTTACCTCCCGAATACCCAGAATACCAAGATGTTTTCCGGAAGGATCAGGCTAACTCTCTACCTCCTCATAGGTCTTATGACTGCCAGATAGACCTGATACCTGGATCTACTCCTCCTTGTAGTAGAATTTATGCCCTCACCGAGCCTGAGAACCTTCACCTTCGACAATACCTGGATCAATACCTGGCAAATGGGTTTATTCGTCCTTCCAAGTCCCCTGCTTCTTCAGCTTTGTTCTTCGTTCCAAAAAAGGAAGGAGACCTTAGAACTTGTATAGATTATCGCTCCCTGAACCAGATCACCGTTAAGAATAGATATCCGTTACCTTTGATCCCTGAACTCCTGGACCAAGTCAGAAAAGCATGCATATATACAAAGCTGGATCTTAGAGGAGCTTACCACTTGGTACGAGTAAAAGAGGGCGATGAATGGAAGACGGCCTTCCGCACCAAGTATGGGCTATTTGAATATCAGGTCATGCCCTTCGGACTTTGCAATGCCCCGGCCGCCTTTCAATATTTTATGAACGATGTCCTCAGAGAGCTCATAGATGTGTGTGTTGTTGTTTACATTGACGACATCCTCGTTTATTCTTCATCGGAATCTGAACATCGGAAACACGTGAAAATGGTCCTCGAAAGATTGCGTCAACACAAACTTTTCGCTAAGTTGGAAAAATGTGTTTTCAACGTGACTGAAGTTGAATTCTTGGGATTCATATTATCACCTGGCGGAGTGCGTATGGATTCAAAGAAGGTCGATGCAGTTCTCAAATGGCCATCACCATCCTCCGTAAAAGGTGTGCAAAGCATGTTAGGCTTCGCTAACTTTTACCGCAGGTTTATCCCCGAATTCTCTCGAATAGTCCAGCCCATCACTGCCTTGTTAAAGAAAAACAAACGTTTTGAATGGTCTACCGAGGCGGAACAAGCTTTCCAGGATTTGAAGACTAAATTTATCTCTGCACCAATCTTAAAACACCCTCGCCCCGAACTCCCCTACATCGTGGAAACTGATGCTTCAAGCCTTGCCATGGGGGCAGTTCTATCACAAAAGGACCCGGTAACCAATCAGTTGCATCCCGTGGCATTTTGGTCCCGCAAATTCTCGCCTCCTGAAATCAATTACACGATTACTGACAAGGAACTTCTGGCTATCAAGTCTGCCTTTAAGGCTTGGCGGCATTATCTGCTGGGGGCCCGACACACCGGTACTGTGATTACGGATCACCGAAACCTGCAATATTTGAAAACCGCAAAAGCCCAATCCTCTAGACAACTCCGTTGGGCATTATTCTTTGCCGAGTTTGACTTCATAATTACCTATCGACCTGGTACAAAGAACGGTAAAGCTGATGCCCTTTCTCGGATGGGAGTGGAAGAACACTTGATCAACCCTAAACCTGTACCAATCATTCCCGAACAAAGAATTCTGGGTGCAATCGCCACAGAATCCATAGAGGAAGTTAAGGATAAAGCCAGGCAACTTGTAACTCCAGCAGACATACAGAATTGGCATCTGCAGGAAAAGGACTTTGCAGTAAAGGACAACTTATTGTATTTCCAAGAACGATTATACCTACCCAGCACAGATTTACAGAAAAAAGTAATCTCTTGTTATCACGATTCTTTAATGGAAGGACATCCCGGTATGGCCAAGACCTCAGAAAACATCAAGCGCTACTTCTGGTGGCCGTCTTGGAAAAAAGATATCAGAGACTTTATAATGTCCTGTGGAGTATGCGCCCAAAACAAGAGTCAAAAGGAAAGACCAGCAGGCCTCTTACGCCCTATTGACATCCCACCTCGCCCTTGGCATACGCTTTCTATGGACTTCATCACCGATCTACCTCCATGCTCCGGATACAATACGATTCTAGTAATCGTGGACTTATTCTCCAAGATGGCGCATTTCATTCCGCTCAAAGGCTTGCCAACAGCAGCAACTCTGGCCCGAGAATTTCTCGAAAACATCGTCCGACTGCACGGTTTTCCTTCGGTTCTAATTTCGGATCGAGGTAGTCAATTTATTTCTCATTTTTGGCGAAGTTGCTGTCGGTCGGCTCAAATTGATGTGAGACTATCGACCAGTCACCACCCTCAGACCGACGGACAAACCGAGAGGACCAATCAAACTCTGGAACAGTATTTACGCTGCATGCTGCAACAAACTGAAAAAACTTGGAAGGACATCCTTTGGATAGCCGAATATGCCTACAATAACTCTGTCCATTCGGGAACTGGGAAAACCCTGTTTTTTCTTTTGTACGGCAGTCACCCTCGAACCTCGGAGTTGGATCCCCTCCAAGATCTTGAAACACCAGCAGTAGACTACCTGCATTCTACAATCACCCAAGCCTTTAAGGAAGCTGTTTCTCACCTTCAAAGGCTAAAGAACAATACAAGAAAGGAGCAGATCAACATCGGAAGGAAGCCCCTCAATATCAAGTAGGGGATCAAGTCTGGTTATCCACCAAATATCTACCTCTAAAAGGGCCACGCACATTCAACCCAAGATACCTTGGTCCCTATTCCATCACTACCATAGTAAACCCAGTAGCGGTCAAGTTGGACTTGCCCCCGCACATGAAGATACATCCGGTCTTCCACGTCTCTCTATTAAAACCCGTGCAACCTCAAACCCGACTAACTAAATCTCCAAAACCTATCCTAGTTGATGGAGAACTCGAGTTTGAAGTCAAAAGCATTCTGGACTCCAAGATCTCCAAATCTAAACTATTTTACCTAATAGACTGGAAAGGCTACGGCCCCCCAAGAGAGATCCTGGGAACCTGCTGAATATGTCCACGCTCCTCGCCTAATCAAAAGATTTCACCGAACATTTCCTGACAAGCCAAAACCCCCGGAGAAGCCCGGTTTGGGAGGGGCCTTGAGGGGGGGTACTGTCATGATCTCTGCTTCCAAAAGGTCAGGGTTTTCCCAACTCCCTTGGAAGCAGATCCATAACCCAGGTTCCGAGTGCCAACCAGTCCCAATTGGGGCCTTTTGGACCCAGTCCTGGCGCCAGTGGCACCAGGCTCATAAATATGCCCAGTCCCAGCGCTGGAAGCGCCGGGCTCATAATGCTTGGGTGGACTTACCTGCAGCAGACCATGCTGCTTACTTGCCTGCCAGTTGAGCCTCTGATCCTCTTCTGTTTGGAACTACTTTTCCTGTTGGGTGGGGCAGGAGCCACTCCCTAGATTCAGAACACTGGAACTCTTCTGGAAAGCAGGAACTCTTTTCTTACCTAGGCGTGGCTGTGGAAGGAGACACCTAAGCACTACAGGAGGCTATTTAAACCACACCCGATGGATGAATCTTGCTTTGCGTTATTCTGCATTCTCTGCAGCAGAACGCTCATCGTGTCTTCTGCATCTGATCCTGGGCCTAAGGAAAAAGGCTTACCATCCTGAATCCAGTCTTCAGCAACACCTATAAAGACAAGAAAGAACAGGTTAGCATTACGGTCTTCAGTGACAGCTCTTCACTTACCTGGTCCATCGGCTGTCACCAACGCCTCGCGCTGCATTCCGGCATCTGAAAGACAAAGGCTTACCTACTCTTCGTGCGCTCCGGAGGTCTTCACACTGCATTCCGGCATCTGAAAGACAAAAGCTTACCAACTCTTTGCACGCTCCGGAGGCCTTCGGCGCTGCATCCCGCATCTGAAAGACAAAACAAGGTGCGTTTAAAGACATTGGGGAACTTTAATACTCACGTGCCATTACTCCTTTCCACATCTAACCCAGTGGGTATTCCGGCACCCTGCAGCCGCTCCGAACTTGTACCTGCAAAATAAAAAGACAGTTAGAGCGCATCGTGAAGCAGGCAACAAGCGCTTACTTACGTGCTTCCAGGCGCTTCTATTCATCACACGGGCTCCATCTTCAACTCACTTCAGCCCGTCATCCGCCATCACCGGAACCCTGCAAAACAAGAGACATCATTACTAAAGACTTTAAAGACATTAGAATTACTCGAAACTTACCGTTCGTGCAGTAAACGACGGACAGCAGTCCTCTGAAGTCAAGAGGCCTGCTCCCCTTATCCAGTGAAGAAACTGGTTACAGCACCCTGCCCCGAGGCAGATGGAGAGCACAGCGTTCACTTACCTAAGGTGAGAGCGTTAACCTTTGGGGTTCTACAGGAGAAGAGAAAGGGAAGAAGAGAGAGATATTCAATAACCCAGTTCCTTAATCCCATATTTTCTATCTGCAGACATCTTACCCTTCCAGTCAGACATACAGTGCACAGAGGTCCAGCCCAAAGAGCCAGCCGTGTGTTACACATCACCTTTGAAGATACGGTATACGCCCAGTCAAGACCGGCGCCTCTACGGGAATCAGGTGAGCGTTACAATGGCTTTCCATCAGTTCTGGTCTCCGATCGAGGCAGCCAATTTCTATCCAATTTTTGGAGAAAGTGTTGCGCAATGGCTCAGATTGACGTCCGGCTATCCACCAGTCACCACCCCCAGACAGACGGCCAAACTGAGAGGACCAACCAGACCCTTGAGCAGTATTTACGGTGCATGCTGCACCATGAATTGAGAGATTGGAAGGATTTATTGTGGATAGCCGAGTACGCATATAACAACTCCGTACATTCTAGAACGGGCCAAACACCTTTTTATACCTTGTATGGCAGACATCCACGTACATCAGAACTTGACCTTCCTGCCAGCTTGGAAATGCCTGCAGTAAAGACTCTTCATACAACCATCACTCAAGTGTTCAGAAAGGCAAAGGAACATCTTATTCATGCTAAAGAAAAACAAAAACACTTCGCCGACCAGCATCGGAAAAAGGCCCCAGACTATCAAGTAGGAGACCAGGTTTTATTTAGCCACCAAATACGTACCTATCAAAGGGACTCAGACCTTCCATAATAGATATTTGGGACCCTATACCATCAAGGCAATTATGATGGTATATGGTGGGGGATTAAACTACTTACCTTGGTCGCCTAGTCCTGATATAGTCTTCATTTTCCAGGCGGAACTCACTCGACACCGAGACCCCCAGGGAACCATTGGGAAGGGCATCAACCACCAGCTGGCTGGGTGGCATCCCCGTGGATGCCAGGTGAGCGTAACAGGTAGGTAATAGTTTTAGTCAAGAACAGGCACTCTATAAGAAAGACAAGTCTCTCATTCAAAGCCACCCCGCTCATGGTCACCCATCAACAAGGATACATTGTACCATAGGCAACAGCTAAGATTCCATCACCAGAAACACATTGCACTTCAAGAGGCTGGATGGTGAGAAGAACAGAGGAAAGAGACAACACTCACTGATCAAACCCCAGCCACAACCACACACATATTCCTAAAGTGACAACCGTCAAAACAGCACCACTGAGAATCTCCATGACAAAGTAGAAACACATGTGAGACTGATAACTGCTGCTGATTGAATAGGGGAGCCCCACTGTGGCCCTAATGACTTCCACCCACTTCTCAGCCTGAATACAAAGAAACAAGAGATACACATCACTCCTGGGCCCTTCCTCGCCATTGTTTACGTACCACAGATGTGAGAAACGCTATTCACTCAGGCAGCAATAGCCATAACTGATTGACAACGTGGAGGAAATGCAGTTGTCCTTGATCGAACAAGTAGACTGACTATAATCTCAGGAAAGATGATGACGCCAATACAGGCATCACTGATATCACTATCATAATGGACACCATGACATAGATGTGTTAGACATGAAGTATATAGGCCTCCATGCACAAAGCTACATGAAAACGATTGTTTATTGCAGATAGACATGAAACACATGCTTATGACTCATATAGAGGACTGACACCAACACACATATATCATTTGCTAAGCAGAACCAGAAAGAAGCCTCAGACTACATATCTAGCTTGATCATGCTTAATTGCGACTAATATGGATGCCCATAAAAACAAAGATGGAAACCATAGGTGCATTAAAGTGAATGGGGAAAGGGTGACAGACTGATCCAGTTAAAGCAGACAGACAAAGCTTCCAGTGCAGTAACTGTGCACAGCCCGACCAAAGACGAGTGAAGACTGAATGTTTCCAGTTAGCCAAGGCGATAAAGTGCCTGCAAGGGATACAGCATAACATCCTCATTATTGCAAGCGGAAGAGCTCCATTTGGTGGTCCCTACATATGTGACCTGTAAGTGCAGGCCAGAGCCGATTAATTAGAAGTAGATGGGGGAAAAGCTGTTCCCATCGAACCAGAGGTGGAAAGATACAATTATTATACAGGTTTGAAACTGAATGTTCTGCCTCAGGGCTTAGGTGATCAGAGATGGCAACTTACTCGGAACACGCAGCACCTTCGGGTTCGTTCCCAACCTTGTAGAATTTCACTTAGCCTGGTAGATGTCCAAGGTCCCGAGGCTGAGAAGACCTGTCCTGCCCAATCCCTGACTAAATTTCGTGAGGATCGGACCCGAAGACCACGCATGGGAATAATCGAAGAGGTCGCCTGGAGCCACCTTGGAGGAATTCCTGCAGGCTCCCCATGGGATGCTAAGCAGATCGGTTGGGAGAGTGGCATATCGTGGTAAAGTTGGCCTCCGAGGGGCTTAAGTGGATCACAAAGTATAGACTCAACTATACGGCAAATATTTGGGAGGGAAAGTTTTGTTTAGTGTTGTGTTCTTGTTTTTTTGTGGTTTTTTGTCTGACGGTTACCTGTTTTTAGGCGGTCAGTTTAGCTGGTCAGCTTAGCTTACGGATCAAAAATAGAAAAATACTATGAAAAGGTTTCCTGAACTCTGGGCATTAGCTTGGTTTATGGTTGACAAATATTTAAAAACTCATAAAAAGGATTCCTTTGCTCTAGGCAGGTCAGCTATAATCATGGAAGATTGTATGTATGGTTCCCTGTGTCTAGGTATTGGCAGAAGGCACAAACTTAGGTCATGGAAGGTGGTATCTTATTTTATCTCATTGAGATGTTTCCTATGTGCGGCGGTATGGAAGAAGGGTCACATTTTTATAGAGTTCCCTCTGTCTTGGTGAGGCAGGAAGATGGCCGTGTGTTATGTTATGTTTGTTATCGTGTTTATGCTGTGAAAAATGGGGGTATATTTTGCAGTGTTAGGGCTTTCTTGGAAATGTTTGTGACATCACATGTGAGGTTGTTGAATAGAGCTTGAGATGTTTAGAAGGTGATGGGCTTCATTTTGTGGCATGTTGCTTGAATTGCTGAAAAGTGTTATACCATTTGGGCTGAGCTCGGGGGACATTGCAGTTTGGCCTTAAGGATGAAAAACACAGTGTGGGCGGTTCACGGAGCATGCTCTCATTGATGTTGGTGAGCCAGAGAGGCTGTTGGAACGATTTGTGGATTGCTATGGTTTTTGTGAATTTGATCAAAAAGTGAAGTTAATTACGTGAACTGTGAATTAACAAAGGTATTCAAACACCTTGAAAGCCCGATTTGAGGTCAACTAAGTATTGACGATTATAAAGTAACATGTCACCATGAGGGATATACCACTTCAACATTTATGCAAATCGCTCCCACGATATCAAGACAAAATACACAAGTATAGCACAGAATGGATTCACAATACAGAGGCAAAAATGGCTAAGCCATGGCCCAAGGATGGCAGCTTTTCCAAATATGTGCAGCAATACAAGGCCACGTATTTGCATGCCGCCTATAAAGGAACAAAATCCAGTAGTCAATTAGCTGTATTAGAGCTATGGAAAATGTTTCAGGATGAGGAAAGGCACCCATCCCCAAAACAGTGAATGTTGAGCCAACACGGTGCGGGAGACAAATCACCCACGGCTCCCACTCCTCCTCAAACTGCTGACAAAGACCCAACAGTAGAACAAGAGTTGAAACCAGCAGCAGATACACCACCCCCATTTTTGCACCACCCACGTATAGCATCGAAGACAAACTTAGTGGCACAAAGCAGGCACATAAAAAAAGGGCGCATAAAAAAACAGACATTATTAGTGCCAAACATTAAGAGTGCAGCGACTTGCAAGAGAAACTGAGAGAAGATGGTGAGGGGAAGACAGGACATAGTGGGGATCGTGAAGTAGTAGTTCTGACAAATGTATGTGTAGTTATACCGATACTGCTTAAATTGGATGTGAGGACTACAAGCGTGCGAGGACAGACAGGAGGAGAAGTTCCCAAACGTAAGGATACAGAGGAAGAAGCTAAAAAGTTGCCAGAGATATTAGAGGAAGTTGAGAGGAGAGAAATGGAAGAGAAGGAAGAACAAGACAGGTTGAGAAGGGAACAAGAACAAATAGAAAAGAGGGACAGGAAAAAGAGAGAAAAGAAGAGGCAAAGGGAGCTGGAGGAAACAGCACTGAGTAAGGCCGAGGAAGAAAAGGAGAGACAGTTGCAAATACAGAGAGAAAGGAGAAGGTTGGAAATCAACCGCCTCTTTAAAGTGCGCATACGCAGGGAAGAAGAGGAGGACAGGAATTGAGAGGCAGAGAGAGACATAGGTAGAGAGAGGTATTTTATGGAATCAACATGCTTAAATGATGATGATGAGGGAGAGGGGATACAAAGAAGAATGGGGGAGCTTTATAGCAGCAGGAGAGATTGTTCAGCTGCCCCAATGACAAGAAGGATTGCTGCAGTGTCTCCGGCAAGGGAGGGACATGATTCTGTCGACAAGGAGGAAGGAGAATCAACGGGAGAAGCTAATGTCAAGGAGGCTCAGCTTTGAGCATGAGAGAGAAGAAGACAGTGATGATAGTATTGGGACCATCTGGTCAGACAAAGACTGACAGGTAAGTGAGGATGATGAAGGGAGGAAGCTTTGCCATTCCTCACGGCAAGTAAGCCAAGATAGAGACATATTGTGGGGAGAAGCGGAAGACATAAGAAGAGAAAAGGGAGAACCTGAAGGATGACTGGACCATCCTAGGGACAAATCACATTGTGCAGACAAAGTCACTCCATAGGCACAGAGGCTCTGAGCTTCGCTAGGACATAGACGGACAGATATGACAAGGGCATTCACATCCACTAAAGGCATGGGGAGAAATGACAGGGGAATACCACTGACCCAGTTTCTGTTATTAAAGAAGGGTGGCGGAAGACCACAATATATACTGTGGTAAATGATAGATAGGCATAACTTGAGATATAAATTACCTTCGTTGACTGCAGGGGCTGGGAAATGGATTCATGAATTACAAAGACTCATGTCAGGGACGACACTAGTAGTGGGCAACATGAAGAGCTTACTCTCAGCTATTCTTGCGGAGTTGGCAGACAACATTTTGAAAAGAGCAGGTATCCCAGAGTGACAGCACAGAACACGACGCATGATCGTGCACCATTCAATAACTGCCGAGCAGCCATACGTCAAGCACTAAGGGTACAGTACCCGGACACATCTGACATAAGCGTGATTATGGCATGCAAAATGCGTGAAGACAAGGACCCACTTCAATACATTCAAGAGATAAAAGAGTGTTGGTGTCTCGAGATAATGGAAACATGGGATGAAACAATGGGTTTATTCTATCACATACTATGTCAAGGGCTACCAGAGAAGGTACAAAAGCAATTGAAGAAATTGGTGGGATGGAGTCTAAACAGTGGTCAGAAATGTAGCTAACTATAGTGCATAATTGTTGGTTAATGTAGGAGAATGAGAGAAAGAAGCATGAGGAGAGAAAGAAGGAAGAGACAACCTTAGTGCAGAAGAATCTGTCGAGATACACACTGGAAGGGGCGATGCTGACAAGTGGAGAGGGAGTAGTTGTTCAGAATGCGCGAAGTCTACCGAAAACTGTAAGGAGGAGGCTTTGTAGGAAGGGGCAATGCAAACCACTGGCCAAGGGGGTGAGGAGGAGTTCCCCAGGGAAGAATTTGGACACCTGATGCAGCAGTGTGGAGATGTATATAATGGGGAACAGCAGAGACCAATGTGGGGTCCAATACAATGCTGGCTATGCAGAAGGATAAGTCACATATCACAAATGTGCAGGAGCAAGGGCAGAATGCAACAGAATGGGAGAATGGCACACCAGCCAATGTACCACACAGAAGAAGCTGACTATTATGCCCAAGATAAGACATACACACAGGCATATGCACCACAACTGGCACTCGCACATAGCATACCAAAGCAGCCATGTCAACCTATGGCATATGCACCGCAAGTACAGGAACATGGCAGCTGCCAAAGCCAACACAGCAAGCACTGATGCAGCAGAATATTGTAGTTACGACACACACAGACTCCATGATGCAGACTTCCATACAGAAATTAGGGGGAACAACTGTTGTGGGGGGTAACACTTTTACCGGGACAGTGATTTATTTTTATTTATTGTACATTTATAAGGTGCTTATGCAACAAGACAGTGTTTCAATGTGTCAAAAGGCACAAGGGAAGGGAGCAATGGAGAAAAATATACAATGGAAATAACAACAAATAAATAGAAAGAAACAGCAGTCCTACTAGGCCTTGGAACATTCAGAGCATGCAAGTGCAGTGAAAAGAAAAAAGAAAAAAGGGTTGGGGTGAGGGTAAGTGGTATTAGGGCCCCCTAGGTGAGGAATTTCCAAGGGTGCCCGGTAAGGAGGCAACAGATAAGTGCATGGGCAGAGACATCCCAGGGGAAGAGTGAGGTCTACTGCCCAACAGGTAAGAGCGGTCAGAGCCAAAACCACCTGACATGCTGGTGTGGGCCCAGTGGGCAGTGTAGGGCGGTGCTGGGCATGATTGGGCAGAAGGCCAGGACCCTATTTGACTTTTCAGGGACCAGGCCATCAATATCAGTGACAGAGGGGATGGCTAACATGGTGTCGGAGAGTTTCTCCCGGGGTCGCTGGGCCTTCCGCGGACCTCTGGGCTGGGAGGCCCCAACTCCTCCTGCGTTTCCCAAAAATGAGTATGAGACACACACAAGAAGCAAGGTGGTTCTGCTGTTTATTGAATAACGGCAGGGATGGGTCTAGGATCGTACGCGTCCGTCCAGACTCTCGAAATTCGTGGGGCTCGCAGGCCCCTTTTTGCCTCAGTATGACGCGCTACTTGCGTCACCTGGGAAAGTTAGCAAAAAACCTATCGCCACTCTGGATTGGTTCCTCGAGTGGTAGGGTTAGTATAGCATACGTATAGAGAACTTTGTTAGTGGTTAAGGGTCAGTCAGGTGGTATACTTGGGTTGTCCCTTCTATTGGATACTTGAAAATTGTTACACGAAGACCCCTAATGATTGGCTAATGTTAGTGGCATCAGTGATGAGTGCCCCCATGTTCTGATTGGTCCACTCGCGGCCCCCCAGCCTGGGACCATCAATGTTTCAGCTCGCGGTGTACCTGTCATTTGCAACAATATGTAGCTATGTGTTCGTGCAGACAATGCGAGGGTTTGCTCATAGGCTGAGAGCAGACCTTTCCCATCGCTGTAGGTGTCCACTGGGTCATTTCATTGTCGCAGCCTGTGTCCCAGACGTGGGACCCGGCGACTTCTCCCTCGTGGGTCTGGCACCTTGTCAGGTTTGGCTTGGTCACGTGAGGAGAGACCGTGGCTGAGGCAGAATTCTGCACATTTAAAGTTGTATTTGACTTTGCGTGCCTGGTTTTGCTTACAGGTGTGACCTTGGCGTCGGCTGGTAGCATACAAGTTGAAACATCGCTCCCTTGGCTGCCAGCTCTCGCTGGGCTCGTTCTGCAGGGTCAGCAATTGTACTCTTGCTCGCTCAGTGTTCATGGCGGCTCTTGCTTGCGGCCTACTTGGGCCTGGTTCATAGGTGGGGATGTGTAATGCACGGCACTTATGTTGCGGTGTCGCATGGCTTCATAGGCAGTGTCATGTCTTCGTTGTATTTTCATCATGATGCAAGGGTTGGGAGAAGCGTCAGCAAGCATGTAAACGAGTGCTTTGTGCGTCTTGCGTTTCTGCATTTCGGAAAACCTATGTGAAAAATAATAAAGATGCGCGTCAGTGGGTGTATTCGTCACCTACGTCATAGCACTGAGTATATTCTTCGTGTGGATTGGTGTGGGAGTGTCTAGTGTGCATGGTTGCACGTGTGTTCTGACAGTTGGCTAGGTCGTCATGGCATCTCTAACGATGTAGGTCCTTATTGTTGAAGGGCTTAGTCGAGTTCATCCATGCCGCAGGTGTCGGCTTGAGTAGGGCAGGCTGGCGGGCAGGCTGGTGGGCACATCCGTATGTTCTTGTACCAGGGTATTTGGTCGTCTGGTAGATAGACAAATTCATCTCGTGGCGGGTGTCTGGGCCGCGATCCTCTTGGCCAGGGGCGCGAGGAGTTTGGGGGGAGTCTTTTCTCCCATTCTTTCACTTCAGTCCCCCCTCTGGTCGACTTGTCGACCACAAACATATCCTTTTCTCTATCTCCTCTTACTCTCCATATTTTAGTTACTCCTCCCAGGTGTCCGTAGTGGTCGACATGGTCCTCAAATGACCAATACATATATACACAACTTCCTCCCGGTTTGCAGTATACCCATCTTCCGATGTAGCTCCTCGGGTTTCTTGGGTTTTCGAGCTTTACGGATGGTGAGTCCAGGTGGTTGGTGATGATCTGTCTGCGCAGTTTTTCTCTTTCCTTTATTATGGTATCTGTGTGCTGTTCATCATCAGTTGGCATCAAGGGGTGCATACCAACCATTTCGATCATTTCGTCTGTAGTGCGTGCCTTCCTGGCCTTCCAAAACCTTATTATAATCAATGCAGCCCCAGCCAGTATTATGCATCCAACTATAATCTTCAGCCCGTCCGACAACCATGATGGCATCCATGACCATAACAATGAAAACCAGCTATCATCCTTCTTCACTCCTTTACTTTCTTCCATCATTTTGGAGTGCATCTGGGCCAGTTGTGATACTGCTTCGGTGAGTGTACCGTTGTCGGCATCGTTAGCAGGAATAAATGTGCAGCATGATTGTCCTATCTTTGTGCAAACTCCTCCCTCTATCGCTGTGAGGAGATCCAATACATATCTGTTCTGTAGTGCTACCATCCTCACCGCTCGTAGTTCCTCTTTTATTGCGTTGAATCCGTTTACTGTTGAATTAATGGTCATCATTAGTTCCCATCGGGTTATCTGGAGCCATTTAGCGTTTGCATAAGCTTGTAGTCCAGGGTGTATTATTGACGAGAAGAATATTGCGGCTTTGCTAAATAATCTGTGTTCTGGTGGGATAGAAGTGAGTGCTGTTTCCAACCTTCCCCACAGGTAGTTTCCTGTCAGAGGTTCTCCTTGTCTCTTTTTCCTGTTCAGGACATTATTGTTGTTGTTGTCGTTGTCCAATCCCCTCTGTGATTGTACCGATCTCTTCTTTCTCTTGTTACCTTCATCCACTTTGGGGAAGTTGGCCATGTTCACATGTTTTTGGGGCACCACTAGTGATGGTACATTGATGTGTACCATTGTGCATATACCATTCCACAACGGGGGCAGGGTGTGATATGCCTTATTTCCGCAGGCCCAGTAGTGATCCATTATCACTGCTGTTCCTGCACCCCCCTCTGGTAACTCTAACACGCTTGCACAGTTGGTGTTGTATCCCACCTCCACATCTCCTCTGTGTTGGTAGCATAACTTGGGCGCGGTCAGCGGTAGTATGCTCATTGGGTCTTCATCCTTCTCCATCCATGTCAGCATGGGTACGTACTTGCCCCATGTCGTCCAACATCTGTCATTGTGTTCCTTTATGGTGGTAATATTTTCTCTTGTTACCATGTTGCTACTGACCACTCCTATGTCCCATTCATTGTTCATGTATACCTTCCCTGTTATTGTTACCAGTGGCCTTTCCCAACAGCCTTGTGTACCAGGAACTTCAGTGGCGTACCAATCACATGGTTGGTATTGTAGTGTTACTTTCTTCGTTTCTCCCTTTTCAGGGCCACTTGTCATGTATCTGAACGCTTCAGCATGCAAACTGCTCTTGTGGTAACTCAAATATGACTTGAGGAAATTGTTTTCGTACGGATATGTGTCTCGCGTTTTCCACTCCATTCTCATCACCGTTCCTTGAAATCGCCCTCTCGTTTGAAATAGTGCCAGATATACTATACACCGTGCCGTCTTTTCTTCTATTTCTGTGGCGACAAATGTTCGAGAAGCGCTCATGGCGTATGGGATCAATGAGCAAACATGACAGCTGTCTTCTGTTGTCTGCTTACCTATTTGGGTCATGTGCTGGTACCACATGTTGTTGGAGACGTGTGCTGAATCTGTTATGTAATTATCAATACCCTTATTATCTGAGTATGTGCTGCGTTTAACTCTGCTTCCCTTATGTGGAGGGTTGCTAGTACCACCTGACGTAACACCTGTTGCAGCCGTGGGAGGGGGTACGTTAGGTTTGGGTGCAGCCATAATATTGATAGCATAACTTTTCTGCCATACAGAGGCAGCCAATAGACCAGTGATGACCAACACTCCTATCATTTTTATTACAAAAGCTAGTCTCACCGGCATTTGCTCTTACCTTGCTGCAGTCCGGCAGCTTATTCTTGCGACGTTAAAGTTGCCCGCCTGAAAATTCTCAATACGCTTGTTATTATGGTTAGTTGTTGTTATCAAGCACTCCCTATCAAGTAGTCGTTCAGTGCCCAGGCGAAGAGCTGTTCCCACGCCAACCTAAGTGATCTATCTCTTAGAGCAGGTAAGTGCTGGTGAAGATGGGGAAATGATTGTTCTATGGCCAAAACAAATGCGGTGTAATAGACGCGTACCCTCCTTCTTTTTAGGTACTTTGGTCTTCTTATATGATATACAAATTGGTGTGATAGGGCTTCAGGGTAGTTATCGTCCGTGGGTAGCATCTACTCCTGGGCAATGTACGCTGTTAGTTACTTATTTTCTTGACAATACAATTACACACGGTACCTGCATGTGCGAGAGAAGAAAAAGAGAAAACATACAAGTGTTTACATGTGTGTGTGTGCACAAAACAATGTCCTTCAATTGGGGGGGACCTTAGCGGGCAGGGGTTTTGCGGCTCAATTGGCAGAAGTCTGTTTACTTTTCGATCTCGTGACCATGGGATGGGCAGTGGGCAAGTGTCCAGTGTCTATTTCAGTACTTGTCTCTGGGGACTCTGGGAGGTGATCGGGTGTAGTGACACTAATGTCGTCAGCTGTGGTCGACGTCTCCTTCTCTGTAGGCAATGCTGTCGTTGTTCTTCCAATGGCCCTGTCGGTAACGCTAGGGTGGGTCTGGAGTTTGTAGATCTTCACGTCGTGTAAGTGATTCCAAGCACGAGATCCTGCAACTTCACCGCTCTCGCAGCTACCTCCTCTACCAAATGAGGCCCAGTAAAGTGTGGGCTGTTCCACTTACTATTGAAGTTGCGGAGTAGCACGTGGTCAGCTTTAGCAATTTTGCTGAGCCCTTCCTTTTCCAATTCTTTGTCTGCGTCTTCTTGTTGATAACTCTTAGACCCGCCCCGCGTGCGCTCGAGCTGTTGAGATACAAACGCTACACTAGTAATCAAAGAAGACACATATTGGTACATTTCATCACCAAGAACAGTTGCAGTGTTTTCATAATCTGTGAAAGCTCTTGATGTAGGCATTAGAGGAAGGCACATTTGATGTCCTGTCACCACCTCGTGAGGAGTGAGGTGGTGGTCAGACCCTGGCCTATTCCTTAGCTCAAATAGAGCTAGCGGAAGACAATACAACCAGCTCTTCTTTGTTGTTTGCTGTATCTTTGCTATTTCTTCTTTCAATAGGCCATTCAGGCGTTCACATATACTGTTGGCCTGCGGGTGATATGCACACGCAAATTTATGCTTAATGCCCAGCAAAGACGTGATGTGCTGAAACATTTCATTAGCGAAGTGTGGGCCGTTATCTGACAGTAGTACTTCACACACACCCCACCTGGGGAAAACCTCCCTCACTAGAAATTTAGCTGCTCTGAATGCATCTGCATGTGAGCAGGGTCCTGCCTCAATCCACCTGGAGAATGGGCATACCACTACAATCATATACCTATTTCCTTGACATACATTGATCATATCAACGTAATCAATATGAATGTGCAGGAAGGGTCCCTCTGGCCAGGGTATAGTACCTTTTATCACTTGCAGCATGTGACCGGCCGTAAACTGTTGGCATGTAAGGCAATTGCTGATAAAATTTGTTACATGAGAATTTAACTCGGGGCAGAACCAGTCTTCCCTAATTCGCGCTGCAATAACTTCCTTTCCTGTATGAGCTGGGTGATGGAGCTGGGCTAGGGCGGTGTTAAATAGTGCCAACTTTCCAGTGTTTCCCTGACGCCACAGTGCGTCAGTTGGCGACATTGTACATCCTCTTTTTACCCATAGTTCCTTTTCTGCCTTTGGTGCGGCCGCCTGTAATTCCATTATCTGTGTGGCTGGGAGATGGGTGTACCCTTCTTTCATCAACATCTGTTTAGCTATCCCCCTCCCTCTCCCTCTCTCTGACTCTGGGGGGTTCCATATTTCACCGAAATACACCGCATGTTTGGCATGTGCGTCTGCTGCTGCATTCCCTTTTGATATATGATCTTCTCCATTAGTGTGTGCGGGACATTTCACTAAAGCTATTTCTTGGGGATTATTGATTACTTCAATTAATTCAGCTAACAAGAGAGCATGTTGCACTGGGGTGCCGTCAGCTCTCCTAAACCCCCTTCTCTGCCATTTTATCAACCCCGAGTGGACAGTTGACGTGACATATGCGCTATCAGAATATATAGTAACTCTTTTGTCAAAGCTTTCCTTCAACGCCAAGATCAGTGCAACCAATTCTGCTGCTTGAGCCGAATAATGCTGTGGTAACTGTACACATTTCACCGGGACACACACCACATCTTCTGTCATTTTTACAACTGCTGCACCAGTTCTCCTTATCCCATCACTCTGGTCTATTGTTGAGGACCCATCAATGAACAAGAGCTCTCCTCCATTGAGCGCATCCTCTTCAACTTTTCTAGTACATGAGTACATTTCGGTAGTCTGCGTACAGTCGTGAGCATAATCACCTTCCTCAATAACTTCCGCTATAAACCTTGCAGGGTTAACTGTACTGCATCTAACAATTGATAGTTCTGGTCTAGACAAGATGATCTCATAACCTGACGCCCTCTGCGTGGTTAGTGTGGACTTAGGCTTGTTCAATATTGCAAATAGTGCATGCTCCACGAATAATGTGGTTGGGCACCCCATTGTAATAGATGATGATTTCTCTACCGCGAAGGCAGCTGCGGCAAGACTTTGTTCACAAGGGAAATGACCTAACATAACAGGGTCCAAGTGACCGCTGTAGAACGCTATTGGCTTGTATCCCATGCTTGTTTTCTGAGCCAATACTGCTTTCATTACTGCTGAGTCGCAATGTGAAAAGATAAGGAACTGTCGTTCATAATCTGGGGTGGCCAGAACCGGAGCAGTTGATATTGCGTTCTTCAACTCGTCAAATGCTTCTTTCATTTCCCTTGTCCACCCCAATTTTTTCTCCCCTTTGTTTGCTTCTCTCAATGCTTCAAGTAGGGGTCCTATGTATGAGCTGTAATCAAAAACCCATGCTCTACAGTAGTTGCACAATCCCAGGAACTGCTGCAGCTCCCTCACTGTTTGTGGCAGTGGCGTGTTTGATATAGCCTGTGCTCTTTGTGGTGCAATCTTTCTTCCGTGTTGGGATATGAGTTGGCCAATGTATAATACCTGTTCCTGACAGTACTGTAACTTTTCTTTGTTTACCTTGTAACCTTTTTCAGCCAATATTGTCAGCATTTTCAATGAGTCTTCCCTGCATCTTTTCTCGTTTGTGCTGCAAATTATTATGTCGTCAACATATTGCAGCACCGTACTTTCCAATTCAACGTTTCCCAAGTCCATCTGTATTACTCTGTTGAAAATTGAGGGCGACTCGCAGTACCCTTGTGGTAACCTGATGTGTTTCCATTTTGTGTTTCTGTACGTGAAGCTTGTCAAGTCTTGTGAATCTGGATGCAGGGGTATTGAGAAAAAGGCATTTTTGAGGTCAATCACTGTGAACCGTGAGGCCTCTGCTGGAATTCCACATAATATTGTGGCTGGGTTTGCTGCTATGGGGTATTCTGCTTCCACAATGTTGTTCAAGGGCCTGAGGTATTGGATAAAACGCCAAGACCCTCCTTTAGCTTTGCGCACTGGGTACACGGCCGTGTTACATGGTGATTCTGTTGGTACCAGTATGCCGTTATTTATTAGGGCCGTTATTGTTTCGGATATATGTCCTCATCTGCCTCTTTTGATAGTGGGTATTGCTTCACTCTAGGGAGTATTGCACCCTTTTTCAGCTTTATTCTTACTCCCCCGATACTCTTTATGCAGCCCACGTCATAAGGACTGGTGGTCCACAGTGATGTTGGAACTTTTGCCATATCTTCCTCGTAGAAGGGAACTGGGGTAGATGCGGGTGCTTCAAGTGCCATGGCAATTTTCTGTGCCACTTGCTTATATGTCACTCTTAGCCATATATCTACACTCATCATAAATACCATTTCACCCTCTTCCTTGTCTTCTGAAAAGAGCTCCTCATCGGACACCTGGGTGAGCCTGCATCCCTCAGCCAGCGCTATCACTGCCCTCCATGCTCTCCCTTCCCTGTCTTGGGCATGTACTGCGATATAATCAGCAGTCACTATAATACTCTCGATGCTCACTGAAATCACCTTCCCTTGCGGTTCATTGGCAGGTGTCTCAGGTCTGAACAAATATGCTGCTGGCCTCCTCCAAATGTTCCCTTCTATCCCTGGCATCCATGCGAATGCCATGTCTGTTCCGTACTGCAACAGTTCGCCATCTACTGGCTCAGCCCGAGTTACTGTCTGCCCACAGTATGCTTGCATAATTTGCCGTGCAGTGAGCATGTTTATTCCTGGAGTGCAACAAATTATACCGTCCTCCGTGAAGGAGATTGTCACATTTAGCCTGCTCATTATGTATCTCCCCCAAGTATGTTTACTGGCGACTCCCTTGAATACAGGAGCGGGACGGACATGTCATAATCCCCTATTGATAAGGAGATGTTATCAGTAAAGGGAACCAACCCCCTAGCCCCAGAAAATCCTTGGGTGTTCATGGCCTCACCTGACATCTTAAATCTACCTTCCCTTATGCAAGACCGGGTTGCCCCAGTATCAACAAGGAATGATAATTTTTTGTCACCTATCGTTATCTCAATGCGTGGTTCCTCCGCACTATTAGGTGTTACCGACAGGAAGGGACACACCAAGGACGTCTGTGGGCTGTCCTATTGTGGGTATAATGATTGTCCACTTCCTGTGTAAGGGTTGTGTCCCAGGGCAGTCACCCTTCCCAGCTGTGTTTGTTGTAGCTGTGTATTGGTGGAGGTTACCTTATGGTCCTGTATTTGAGTGGGCTGCTGTACTTGCTGCACTTGGTGTTGTTGTGATATGGCTACGTGTTGTTGCGGTAGTGAATATGTCTGTGGCTGTTGTTGTGTTACTAACTGTTGCTGGGTACTACCCTGTTGCAGCCCCTGCTGTTGTTGGTAACCCTGTTGTTCCCTTGTAGGCCCTTGTTGTCCTTGTTCCCCCAACGCTGGTGTGGAGGGTCTCATTCTACATGTGCGTGACATGTGTCCTAACATTCCACAAATCCAACATACAGGTGGTTCCCTAGTCCGCCATGGGAAACTTCCTGAATTATCCTGGTATACTGGTTGCCCAGTGGGGTAGAAGCTTCTGAATCCTCCCCCTTGCTGTTGTGCATGATAGCCATATTCCCTCCCCCTCATCATTCCTCCCCTTCCCCTGTTGTTATTATAATACCCACTTCCTGATGTCAAGTATCCTCCTCCCATGTTAGCCGTGTATGGTGGGGGAGGTGGCAGCTGTTGTGTTATAATTTGTGGTGATTGTATTTGGGAGGGATCTTGTGCGGCCACTACTTGCGTGGGGTTTGGTGTCATTGTTGTAGGTGTAGTTATCAGGGCACCTTCCATCATGTACTTAGTCAGTTTTTTCTGCACTAATTTAGCCTCTTCTGCTTTTCTATCTTCTTCCTTTTGTTTCATCTTTTCTTGCCACGTCCTACAATGGTGTACTTTCGTCAGTTGTATTTCCGGCCAAGCCTTTGCTTCCATCCCCACTACTTTCTTCAATTGTTTCTGTACTGCCTCCGGCAGCCCTTGTATTAGTATATGATAAAATATTGCCGGTGTCTTGTCCCACTGCTCTCTAGTTTCCATACGCCACTTCTCCTGAATTTCCTGGATATAATCAACAGGATCTTCGTTCTCACGCATCTTGCGTGATGTAATTGCTCCTATGTCTGAGGTGTCTGGGTATTGTACCCTTAGTGCTTGCCATAATGCATGCCTGCAATTTGCAAATGGCGCCCCGTCATGTGATGTGTTCGTTATTGTGACCCCGGGGAAGACTGCTCTCTTCCAGATGTCATCTGCTGCATCCCCTAATATTGATATTAGTAGGCCCTTCACGTCTCCTACTGCCAGTTTCTGTCCTGCAGTGTGTTTTTCCATCTCATATATCCATTTCCCCGCTCCTCCACTTAGTGATGGGAGCCTACACTTTATATTTTCCTTGTCTGCATGCTTCCAAGGGACGTATTGTGGTCAACCCCTCCTCTCTCCAAAAGTGGCATTAGGTTGTGTCCTATCTGACCCCCCGGGTGTCGCGGTCTTCCTTCCTTCTGCAAGCCCATGGTGATTCCCTGTTGGTTCGGGTGATGTACAATTTAACTAAGCTTTCCCTTTCCCCGTTTCTTCCTTCTCTCCCCACTCCTTCTTCTTCCTCGCTGCAAAAATCATCCAGGAGCGACAACCCCCAATCTGTCTTTTTCCCTCGAATCGTCACTGTTTTTAAATCTATTAAATCCGTTCCTTCCACTTCTTCTTTACCAATTGCTCCCCTTTGTGCCGATGTTGTTGCTACTTCTGTGTCCCTGCGTACATATTTCCTTATCCCACTCTCCTATCTCCTCTTTCCCCTTCTTTTTTCTCTACTATTTCTCCACCTATTTCCTCTCTTTTCTTTTTTAATTCCTCCATTACTTCACTACTCATTTTTTTCTAATATCCTTTCTTCCTCTCTCCTCCTTTCCCATCTCTCTCTTTCCCGTTCTAATATGCTTTCTATTACCCTCCCTTCCTTGTATTTCTTTGTGGTTTCTGATAGTATTTTCCTCTTCCATATTTCCATTTCCTTTTCTTTCTCTTCTTCCTCCGTTTCTTGTCGCGCTGTGCTGCTCGAGATACCCTTTCTGCTGCCGCCTTCACCCTTTCAGCTTCCCTCTTCCGTTCTTCAGTTCGTTCCCTCAATTTCTCTAACTCATTCTTACTTTCTTTCCTTTCTCTCCTCCTCTCTCTTTCCTCTCTCTCAAGCTGTTTGATCAGGGCGTTTTGCTCATTCCTTAACTCCGCCAATCGTTCCTCCAAAATCTCCTCCTCTTCTCGTAACAGCTCCCCTTCCTTCCTTTTCCCCCTTCCCCTTTTATCTCGCTCTTACTCTCATCGTCCTCGTTCATTTTTCTTACTACCTCCTTCTCTTCTCCCATTAATGTCCCTCGCAATTTTAATAACACCTGCGCAGCTACCCACTCGTCGTGTCCTATGGCTGCAATTTATTCTTCACTAGTTTTCCCTTCTCTTGCGGGCATCTTCGTATAAGTTGTCTCTACCGCACTTGTCACCTCCCCCCCCCGTGTAGCCACCTGTAGCTGTATATGGTGGTGGGTTGTATGCTGGGTTCGAATACCCCTCAGCCGCCCTTAATTGTTGCCTTACCACTTCTCGTAGTTCCGTTATAGGATATAAGCCTCCTTCCTCTTTTTTCACTACTTTTGCTAAGGGCATGTCGTCGGCCTGCTCCTTTTTTATTTCTGTTTCATTTACGTTGCTAGGCTTTTCTCCTCCCTCTTGTCCTCTTTCCTTACACTGTGTGTTTTCACTCTCTTTTTCCCCATTCTCTTCTTCCTCCTTAACCTTCTTCTCCTCCTTTGTTTCCCCCACAGTGAACATTCCGGTCGGTCCTGGTCGGGACCCCTGGAACATCCTCCATAAGTTAAACACCTCCACATGGTGCGTCAACTTCTTCCCCTTCTATGTGTTATGTAGATGGGTCAGTAGTGGGTGCTGGACATATGGGTCGAAACTGCCATTAGGCGGCCAGGGTGTCGTCATTTTGTTGTCCGTCCACTGTTTCCATTCTATGCTGTATTTAATCAGTTTCTCCCTATGGGGTGACAGTGTTTTACATATATGTTGTAGCGGGGTAGTGAGGGTGTTTCCCCACCCTCCCGATCCTTTCCCGTATGACATGGTAGCACTGTGTTGTTAGCTCCCCTCGATATAGTGGTCGTTATCTGGCTAATAATAAACTCTATCAAATTTTACAATTTCAGATGCTTTACCTGGCCCCGTAGTTTGGGGACTTGCGATTGTCCGCTAAAAAGAAAACAGTCAAATATAACGCTTGCAAGTATGTATTCTTTTTTCTGTCTTTGTTTCTCTCACTTAATACCGTTACGGCCCCCTACGGCCAAGGCGCACGTAGCCCCCTGCGGCTGCGTGCCCTGTGTGACGTGCTTATACAGCCGTCCCACTTTTCTTCACCCCTCCTCCTTTTCCTCACTCGTTGTGGCCGGCGTTCTCCGTGCGCGGTCACGTCCCCCTCTCCACCTTGCCCCGATCTAATCGTTGCCTTTCACCTCCGTCCCCTTCCCCTTACTACTATTCACTTCCCCACCACTCTTCAACAATGCTGCGTGGTCAAGGTATCCTATGAAAGCCCTACGGGTGACGTCACTGACCTCTTTCGAAACTACCGGTAAGTGCTTTTCATACTTCAGAATGCTCGAAATAAGTTTTGCTATTTATCCCTGTTAACCCCACAGCTGTCCTCTTGTCACGCCTGGAACAAGGTAACCAATAATATAATCAGACTGCGCACGCTGCATCGCCTCGCGTGTGATACACCCCTCAACAAGAGGGCTTAACCAGCAAATTATCTTCCGTATTTAGGCAACCAGTTAGCTACCGCCTACAGGAAAACGTCATCTATCTATCGAGTTTCGCTCCTCGATCAATAGGAATCCTCATCTACTCATTGAACAATAATCGCCAATTCGTAGGAAACCGCACACACACATACACCCACACGCCCTTACAGGTGGTCGCGACCTAGGCCAATCAGTGTCTACGAGTGGTCGCACGTGACGTTTTCGTGCTCCGCCCACTCTTCTTCGTAGCTTAGCGGACTGCTCCTTGCACTTGTCCAGTTACCAATCACTTCACCATCAACACTAATTTATCAAATCTTCGCCGCACACCTTGCTAACACCTCCCACCTCCCTTATTCCATTCCTCCCCCCTCCCTCACAATTTCACATTGCTTGTTGGGTGTGGCATACTCACCAAGTTCTCTTGATGCGGGGCCGCTCGACTGCGTGCACCCCTCCAAGCGGCTCACCACCTCCCCTCGTCTGGCCCACGTCTGGACACTCGCCAACCGCGGGCGGGATACTTCTCAACCGGCTCCCGAGGGCCAATATCCGGATTGCGCTGTCCGGTCTTCTCGCAGTTCCGCGATGGTCCTGTAGTCCTCAAAAAAGGGGGCAGCGGCAGAGGGGGCCGCGCCGCCGGGCCTCCTCGCAACGAGAGTACTCGGAAAAAAATAAAAAGTAGATCGTAACCAGATCTCAGCAGTGCCTCCAACTTGTCGGGGAGTTTCTCCCGGGGTCGGCTGGGCCTTCCGCGGACCTCCAGGCTGGGAGGCCCCAACTCCTCCCGCGTTTCCCAAAAATGAGTATGAGACACACACAAGAAGCAAGGTGGTTCTGCTGTTTATTGAATAACGGCAGGGATGGGTCTAGGATCGTACGCGTCCGTCCAGACTCTCGAAATTCGTGGGGCTCGCAAGCCCCTTTTTGCCTCAGTATGATGCGCTACTTGCGTCACCTGGGAAAGTTAGCAAAAAACCTATCGCCACTCTGGATTGGTTCCTCGAGTGGTAGGGTTAGTATAGCATACGTATAGAGAACTTTGTTAGTGGTTAAGGGTCAGTCAGGTGGTATACTTGGGTTGTCCCTTCTATTGGATACTTGAAAATTGTTACGCAGACAATGCGAGGATTTGCTCATAGGCCTGAGAGCAGACCTTTCCCATCGCTGTAGGTGTCCACTGGGTCATTTCATTGTTGTAGCCTGTGTCCCAGACGTGGGACCCGGCGACTTCTCCCTCGTGGGTCTGGCACCTTGTCAGGTTTGGCTTGGTCGCGTGAGGAGAGACCGTGGCTGAGGCAGAATTCTGCACATTTAAAGTTGTATTTGCCTTTGCATGCCTGGTTTTGCTTACAGGTGTGACCTTGGCGTTGGCTGGTAGCATACGAGTTGAAACATCGCTCCCTTGGCTGCCAACTCTCATTGGGCTCGTTCTGCAGGATCAGCAATTGTACTCTTGCTCGCTCAGTGTTCATGGCGGCTCTTGCTTGCGGCCTACTTGGGCCTGGTTCATAGGTGGGGATGTGTAATGCACTGCACTTATGTTGCGGTGTTGCATGGCTTCATAGGCAGTGTCATGTCTTCGTTGTATTTTCATCACGATGCAAGGGTTGGGAGAAGCGTCAGCAAGCATGTAAACGAGTGCTTTGTGTGTCTTGCGTTTCTGCATTTCGGAAAACCTATGTGAAAAATAATAAAGATGCGTGTCAGTGGGTGTATTCGTCACCTACGTCATAGCACTGAGTATATTCTTTGTCTGGAGTGGTGTGGGAGTGTCCAGTGTGCATGGTTGCACATGTGTTCTGACAGTTGACTAGGTCGTCATGGCATCTCTAACGATGTAGGTCCTTATTGTTGAAGGGCTTAGTCGAGTTCATCCATGCCGCAGGTGTCGGCTTGAGTAGGGCAGGCTGGCGGGCAGGCTGGTGGGCACATCCGTATGTTCTTGTACCAGGGTATTTGGTCGTCTGGTAGATAGACAAATTCATCTCGTGGCGGGTGTCTGGGCCGCGATCCTCTTGGCCAGGGGCGCGAGGAGATTGGGGGAGTCTTTTCTCCCATTCTCCCACTTCAATGGTAGTGGGAGGGTGAAGGAGGAGGACAAGAGAAATGTCTTGAGTTGTTTGTGGAACTAGAGGTGGTCCGGTTCAAGACAGAGAGAAAGAGGGAGACTGTTCCATAGGAGGGAGCCAGCCGAGGAGAGAGATCTGCTCCCATCTCCCTGCTTTGAGAAACAGTTGGTTAGCAGAGAGTTGGAGCCAGAGGATCTAGGGGTTCTAGAAGGAGAGAATTTAGTAAGAGAGAATTGCAAGTAGCATAGACCCAGGCCACAGATAGCCTTGTGGATGATGCACAGGCTCTTGAATGTGATCCTTGCAACAACAACTGGGAGACAGTGGAGAGATTTTGGAGCTTAAGAGATACGGTCCCAGGATTTGAGGCCAAGGATAAGCCTTGCAGCCCTATTCTGGATTAAATGAAGAGGACGGAGGGGGGAAAAAGGCAGGTTGAGGAAGAGGCTGTTGCAGTAATCCAGGCTGAAAAGGACCAACACTCTAGAGACATTGAGCTTCTGGGGGAAGGTGAAGAAAGGAGGAATTTCTCTAAGGAGGTGAGGTTGAAAGCGCGTCTTCTTGGCAAGGTCCAGGATGTGAGGAATAAAGCAGAGAGAGAAATCAATATGACCATGAGGTGTCTGACCTCAGTGGAAGGAGAGGCAGGTGAGCCCATAGAGGGCGGCCAAAGTGCAGGAGGGAAACAGGGAGCAGGTGTCCTGATAGGCAGGATCTTGGTCTTACTGGCACTAAGACAGAGATCATTGGAGGTGCACCAAGACTAAATAGCAGACAGGCAGTCAGGGATGATAAAGGATGAAGAGGAGGAGGCGGAAAAGGGGAGCTTGAGGGAGAGTTGCGTGTTATCTGTGTAACACTGGAAATGACGAGAGAAGGCAGAGATCGGGTATGCAAGAGGTGCTAGGTAGATGTTGAAAAGCCAAGGTGAGAGGATAGAGCCCTGGGGAACACCACAAGTAGAGGAGTGGTGGAGGAGGAGAAAGAGCCCAGGAGCACCATGGAAGGGTGGTCAGTAAGGAAGGAGGTCAACTAATCGAGTGCCTGGTCTGAGATACCAAGTGTATCCTGGAGCCGCTTTATGAGTATAGAATGGTTGACCGTGTCAAAGGCAGAAGAGAGATCAAGAAGAATGAGAACAGCAGGAGAGTTAGAGTCAGGATTTGCAATCAATTCTTCATGTGTGTACAGGAGAGCATTTTCTGTGCCTCTGGATGCTAGGAATCCAGATTGATGGTCATGTAAACAACTAGCAAGTTCAGTGTGTTGGGTCAGTTGGTGGATGAACAACTTCTCCAGTATTTTCCAGAAAAAGGGTGTAGTAGAGATAGGGCAGTAATTAGCTGGACATGAGGGGTCGGCAGAGTCTTTTTAAAGGGGAGTGTGCACAAAGGAGTGCTTGAGAGAAGAAGGGAATGAGCCAGATGCTAGGAATGGTTGCAGAAGTCAGAAAGAGCCAGAGCGAGGGAGGAGATGTTGTCCTTAATGATTTTGGAGGCACAAGGGGATACCTATTTGGATGAGGCATTCATAGAGCGGAATACTCTATATATCTCATTCGTTGTGATAGGTGAGAAAGAGGAGAGTGTGGGTGGGGGTGTAAGAGAGGGCAAGGGAGGCAGGGGGACAGTGGGAGGAAAGGAGGAAGGGGAGGAAGAGAGAGTGCTCAGAGAAAGAGTTTTAGAGGAGAAATGGGTGGCCAGTTCAGTACAAAAGGCCTGAGAAGGAAGAGGCGAGGTGGAGACTGCAGATGGATTGGCTAGTTCCTTGCAGATTTTGAAGATTTCAACCGTGTTGTTAGAGGATCCAGAGATACAGGCCTGGATGTGAGCCCTCTTCTTGGAGCAGATAGAAAGAGGGTATTCTTTGGATTGGGAGAAAGACGAGATTTTCAGGGGATGAGCCTGAGGGCTGCCACTTCCGTTCAGCAACTCTGCACTTGCATTTCAGAGCGGCTAGATCAGAGTCGTACCAGATTTTATGCTTGGAGGCATATTTCAGGTGGATCTGCCTGACAGGGGCAAGAATGTCAAGAGTGTTAGTGATAGCAAGATGAAGATTGACAAGGTCAAAGTTAGTGGGAGAGTCAAGAGGAGGGGAAGGAGTATGGATGAAGGTGGAGGCAAATGTAGCAGCTGAAAGGAATGATTTAATACCGACAATAGGACAGCCCACAGACAGACCTGATGTGCTCAATCCAATCCATCAAACTGACCCGAATGAGGAACCATGTATAGTGGTGACAATAGGTGACAAGACTTTCTATTTTATTGTGAATACGGGGGCAACTAGATCCTGTACAAGGAGTGGAGATACCCAATGTCAGGCATTGCCATGAATGAGCCGGGGTTCTCTGGGGCTACAGATTTGGTTCATTTTACTGACGAACTTCCCATCTCCCTAGGAGAACATGACTTGACAATGCCATTATTATATTCCTGACAGACACCTGTAAACATAATGGGTAGGGACACGATGAGCCGAGTTAACATGACTATCTCATTTACCAATCAGGGGATAGTGTGCTTGACTCCAGGAATTCACTACATGATTGTGAGGGAAATCATCCAGGCATATTGCTGACAGACTGTACAGAGGGGGCTGCTATCTAACCGCTAGTTATTTCAGTATGGAACGGAATAGCTGATAGCATGGCTTCCAGGAATACAAGGCAAACTGCTATGTATACCCAGTGAGTTCTTGCTTATGCCAGATGTTCCTTTACATGAAAAGGAAGGACAGGTGTTTCCAATAGAACTGGAGACGGTCATAGTACAGGACAAAAGAATAGTATTGCATGGGACGGACGACACTGGACGGGCATGGAGGACAGTAATATCGGTAGGACAAGGGCACAGACTGACTGATTTGACAGATGAGGTATTGTTTCAAGATTATTGTTCAGACATCGAGGCAGTGTTCTTTATCACATTACCTATAGTAACTCTTGCCTCTGGTGCCCTGCTGGAGTGCCTGGTCTGGATTACCAGAAGTATGGTCTTCTGTGATATGCTGCGTAATCTAAACCGCTCCCTTCCACTGTTATAATGAAAGGCTAATTGCCCAGCGTACAGTAAGGTTGGGAGTGATTTGGAGGTTCTCAATAAGATGGTTTTGGTGCTGGGCCCTCCGAATGAACCTATAGATAGACAAATAAGGAAAGGGTAAATTACTGTGTTTTCTGCTCTCCCCCCAACAACCCGACCCTCACAAGGTATGCTGACTGGCAACGCAGGCAATCTGCTCACCTTTGTACTCAAAAGCGATGTTCAGAACATCAAGCTGGCATCTGTCTCCCAGTTGCTTCACTGAGAATGTTGGTCAAGTCCTGCTGCAGCACATGTGATGCCTGTAGGTAAGTGTTCCTTCTTTCTGCGCTATGATGCAGCGTCAGTGCGCATTGATTAATGTCCTGTCCTGCTTCAATAATGTCCTCGAGCCTGAAGAGATGATGTGGCGCAATGCGCGTTGTGAAAAGTGTCCTTTTGTTGGTTAAAGTGTATGTTCCTTTGCCAAGCGCTGCTAACGTGTCTTTTCTCTTCACTTTCAGGTTTTCTGCAGCGCAATACTTCCTGATGGCTTCCTGTGCTGAAAGAACCCTCCTGATGCATGGAACCCCTGGAAAGAGGGCAAATGCTGCTGGACTGCAGTCAAAGGTAAGCCGATTGAAGGAGGGATGAGGGAGCATGTTGGGAAACACTCAGGACACTGCTGACTGCTCATTTTATGTTCCTTTTGTCTCCTAGGAGCTGTGGATCACTGCAGTGAAACAATGCCCTTCAGGTAATCCAGCAGACGTAACTGTGGTGAGTATCTCAGACAATGGACGGCTCTGGAATCCAAACCAGGTAAGCGGAGGAACTGCAAGGGGGAAGCCATGTAGCACGTGGAGTCTGCACTGGAAGGTACGAATTACCTTGCTTGCTACTTCAGCCAGAGAAAACACTAAGCACTGGCTGTGGCCCAGGGCGGGGCGTATATAGCCCTGGGCTGCACCCAGCACCACTAGACCACCAAGGATGCTTGCGACAGGGATTGCCAGCGGCCATCTTGGTTCCTGTGTGGTGTACTGCTCCGGGGGGCCATCTTGGCGGGGGCAGTTGGGAGTATCTGCAAACTGCAACCTGCGCCAGCCATGTGCCTGTGTTCTACTACGGGTCATGCTAGAGATCATGATACCTATTGGATGAGAATACACTATAGAGAAGTACCACAAAGAATGGTCTTGTTGAAAAAGGCACCACCACCATTTCTCAAGGATGATTTGACGCTAGTGCCCAGTTTTCTATGGACTAGCAGTCCATATGATGTTGGCCTGTTAAAGGGGATAGGAGCTGTCAAAATACAGCTCAAGCCAGGGGCCATTTTACCAAGGGTGAGAAAATACCCTTTATCCAGGGAGGCAGACAAGGGCATTTATGAGATGATTGCACATTAGTGAAGCATGGAATCTTGGTGCCTTTAGAGTTGCACTTTAATACAGCTGTGTACCCGGTGAAAAAGGTGACAGGGGGATCATGGAGTTTTATTCAAGACCTACACCCTTTGAACCAGATTGTTTAGGCAGAATTCCCATTAGTTACCAATACAGCGACAATTCTATGTAGTATTCCGCATGAAGCAACCCATTTCACTGTAATAGATTTGAAGAATGCTTTCTTCGCTATACCACTCTAAGAAGAGTCACAGGACTGGACCTCCTTCCTATATAGAAACTGGAAGTGGAAACACATGAGATCACCACAGGGGTACTGTAAATCACCCTCTATCTTTAATAGGGTCCTCTAAATGGACCAAGGAAACATACAGTTGGAGAGTAGCATCATTCAGTATGTAGATGACATTTTGATTTGCAACAGGTCCGAAGAGCAGTGCTGAATTGTTGACAGTGCTAGCAGAAAAGGGTTACAAGGAAGACCAAGCAAAATTACAATATTGCCAAAATAGAGTGTTGTACATTGGACAGTTAATATCACAAGAGGGACGCAGGTTAACCCCAGAAAGTGCAGAGGGGATCTTTAGAACATGCCTCCACGAACAGTGAAAGAGATGCAGTAATTCTTGCACCACTGTAATTATTTAAGGGCCTGGGTATTCGACTAAAGCACATACATGTTACCCCTATTATGCATGCTTTGTGAGGCACAGAGGGGGGGACGGTAACCTGTCATGGACACAGGAAATGACTGAAGCATTCATAAAATGTAAAAGGTTAATGTGCACAGCCCAGTTCTAGGGATTCCCAATTACAAAGACAAATAGCATCTGTTCTAGAACTCCTAACGGAGTAGTGATGACCATGGTACACACACAGAAGACAACCTTAGGACACAAACCAATGGCCAACTATAATGGATGTTTAGATCCAGTAATGAGGGGACACTACCCTTGCGAACAAGCACTGGCTGCTGCTGCAATTGCAATAGAAAAGTCAGCAAGTATCACAATGGTGTGCAGTACCACACTTTACGAGGAACATCCTTTTTTTACGATCCTCAAAATGCCCAAAAGCACACTGTCTACCCAGAGAGCATCCGGATATGAGGTAATAATTTCAAATCCATTGATAAAAATAGTGAGATGCAGAATTGTAAACCCAGCAACGTTCATAGCTGAACCAGCAGATAAGGGAGACTCTGTGCACGACAGTACTACATACATGGTGAACACTATGATGATATCCCTAAAGTAGGGGAGAATGCCTTTGAAGGAGGGGAAGTACTCTTCTTTGACGGGTCATCGACTATCGACCAGGTGATGGGAGAAAGGCATACTGGGACAGCAGTGGTGAAAATGAAATCAGATGGGACAGCTGAAGTAGTAGCAAGCGTGAGATTGCCTTCAGATTTTTCCGTGCATGTGGCAGAATTAGTGGCTCTTATAATAGCATTAGAAGCATGCAAGGATACCGAGGGTACAATCTACTACGATACAGCCTATGTGATGTCTACAGTGCACACTGCATTGTCACAATGGCAGAGGAGGGGCTTCCAACGTGCTGACGGCACACCAGTGCAGCACGCACCCCTATTGGGCAAGCTCAAAGATGCACTACAACTCCCATCAGTCATAGCAGTTATGAAGTTCCAGGATACACGAGGGGGAGAACTTGATGTCCCACTGTAAGGAAGCTGCAGATGCAGAAGCATAGCGCACAGCATATTTTACAGGAATAAATTAGTTTGACACCCCATCTAACACAAGCATATGCATGTTCAGTATGATATTGAAGGAAGGGTATAGTTCATCACCCGCCAGATAGAGATTGGAATTTCAGGGGAAGGGGAGAGGACCACTAGAAGAAAAGGAGCAATATGTAAGGAGAGGTTGTTCAATATCCCGTACGGGCGCATTATGGCAATAGAAAAGTACAGGCAAACCAGTGATCCCAGTAGCATTACTGCAAATTGCACTCACACAATTCCACCATCCCACATGTTTAAGTAGGGACGAACTTGCTGCACACATTGGGGAAGAGTGGTTCTGTCCAAATATGGCAGTGTACATAACTGCATTCATGGAGGATTGTACTGTATGTAAAAAAGGCAATGCCTGTCATAGGTTGCGAGTATTGTGAGGAGCTATACCCCACACAATTGGGCCTTTCCAACACCTCCATATAGAGTACGTAGGCATAGTTCAGGTCTGCCAAGGGTACCACTGTATGATAGTGGTTGTCTGCCCTTTTTCCCAGTGGATCGAAGTTGGTCCCTGTTCACACCCCAATGCCCTCAGAGCGGCGAAACTCCTCATAAGAGAGGGGTTCTCACAATGTGGTGTGTGTGAGGTCCTGCATTCCGAAAATTGGCCTGATTTTGTAAATGAGACTTTTGAAAAAATGCTGGGATATAGGCATAAGCTTTCCTGTGCTTATCACCCACAAGCAAATGGAATATGTTAGCACCTAAATGGCCTCCTAAAAGAACAAATTGCCAAAATTAGACCAGGTTAAACAAAGGATGGCTTCATTGCCTACCCCTAGCCTTGTTCGCATTGTGTAATCAACCTGGATCTGACCACCATTTAACTTCTCATGAGGTGGGAACAGGGCGATGCATGTGACTCCCACTTGCTCCTCCCACTAGAGCGCTGACAGATGCCCATAGTTCTGCTGTTGTCTTAGGTGATGAAATGCCCGATTACATTATTTCGATGATGGCTAGTGCATCTTTTATCTCTCGACAGCTGCAGTCCCAGCGGGAGAGATTGAAGAAGGTTGAGAAAGACAACATACCAGCATCAAACTCAGAACTGCTGAAAAACCACCTCTTTATTCAGGGGATTCTGTATATTTAAGGAACTTCATAAGGCCCTGATTTAAGCCTACATCAGAGGGACCTTATGCAGAGCAAGCCACTGATCGAGCAATAAATCTGAGTGGCAAGAATGCCTGGAACTACATTGGAGACGTCAAGTCCTGCCGAGGTGAGACCACCTCCCGCCACTAAAATGAAGATGGTTTGATGCAAGAAGAACAAAAAGGAGAAGCACCACAGAGAAGATTAACCCGGTGCATGACCAGCGCTAGAGAAGAGCAAAACTCAGAGCTAGATTACTATCACTATCTTTCTGTCACACTATTTATTTATCGTGAAAGTAAAGATATTGGCCTGGATACATGGTTTCGTACCTGCACACACCTTTTCAGAAGCACTTTCTTAAATTCGTGATCAAAACTGAATGGATGATTCTACCTATATTGTTCTTTTATGCCTTTCTTCTTTTTGTGTCACAAACAAACCCACTTGTGACACACAGAAGTTCATACATTATTACATTATTGAATAGGCCCAAAATCTGCTTAGTGTGGGAACAATTGTTTTTTGCAGCATTTGCCCGGTTCTACAGAAGGAAAGCTTAACTTTCACACTAAACCACTAACAATGCATTTTGAGGCTGTTCAGGTGATTTTGCAGGCTTTTGGATGACACAGAGGATATCCACTACTACAACAATGTCATTTGTAATTTGAACTGTTGTGTTGAAGTTTTGTGCCTTCTGCTGTCTCTACTTCTTTACCTTCTTTGCATTACACAAGATCCTATTCTTGCATGCACATGCTCTGGTTCCTGATAACGCAACCCGTATCCCGGCTCTTATGGAAGCCATAACTGGGCAGATGGTTACTGCAGCCAAAGAAGTAAAACGACTCAAACATAGTTAGTACAGATGTAGATTTTGAACAGGTAAATTCCTATATAACAGATTCAGCCCAGATATCCAACAGCACGTGGTATAAGCACATGACCAAGGTGGGGAAAGAAACCATGAAGGAGCTGCAATGTGTGCTGTCTCATCCCCTATGCCATGAGTACGTCCAGAATATTCATAGCAACAGAAATTCCAACAGCCATAGCACAATGGCTCATACACTTGTCGATCTGTACCACCAGAGTCCGATTTCAAGGAAGATGGGCAACATTAAGATGGATGTCGCAGAAGATGTTCCGGTATGCATACAGCTATTTCAAGACCCAAGAAATGATAGATGATTATCGTGCACTGACAAGACACTAGAGTATATTACTGATTGCCCACATAAAGGGGAAGCCAGAATAGTAACAGAAAACAAATTACAATGCCACAAGACAGGACAAAAGGAGATAGGAGGAATACCTAAATGGTGGGAGAGACCACCGTTACTAGTATATGGACAAGTATACACAGCTGAAGGATGGAAAGAGGGAATAGTTGGTAGCAAAGCACATGCACTACTAATGATTCCAATAGAAGTAGTAAAGAGGGAGAATGATGATTGCCTCAAGGAATGGGGACAGAGTGCAAAACTGCTCACCTGAGTGGAAAATGAAGCAGGTCCTATGCCATTTCTACCACTCAAGAGTGCTTCATTGTTTTCCAAACTGATGTTGAGGTGAATGTTGGAGAGAATAAAGGATGCAAGTGAATATCGAAAATATCAAGCATGAAGGTCTGCACTGCAGCACTAATATACCACTACTGGGCCTGCGCATTCAAGGCATACATGTAACTGCCGCCGAATTGGGGAGGAGTGCGTTCTTTACTACAGTTGAACACACCACCATTAGTAGTACCTCAAAAAGACCCACAAGTGGATGGGTTCCCTAAGATGGATACTCATCAGAGGAAGAAGAGTACTGTGGAGCTGACAAGAGTGAAAAGAGGAAACTATGGGCCTCATTACATGGAAGGCGGTATTGATTTAACGTTACCGGTAACAGAATACCGGTAACGTTAAATCCCCATGCGGATTACGACCCGGCTCACCGCCATTAGTGGCACCGTTAAGTACGGTGCCACTAATAGCGGGCAGGCCGCGTGCGCGCGACCCTCCATCCCGTAAATTACGCCATGCCGCTATTAGCATAGCATCACAAGGCTGGTGGACATGCCAATAGCGGCATGGTAAAGCCCCCCCAAACCCTTTACTGCCATGGTGCTAATACCGGCATTGCGAACCACCCGTTAAGTGAACTGAGCAGTGTTCCCACCTGCCACAGGTGGACACAATCAGCACAGGTGGAGGCAATGGAGACTGTGGCAGCGCAAAAGAAGCACACAACACCCCTTCCCACACCCCTTCCCACACCAAGATGGTTCCAATACAGGCAGCATTACATGGCCTGGATGACCTGATTGCAGCGCAGCTGCTACAACAACAGGCAGCACAAAGGAGACGCAGGAGGAGGAGGAGGAGGAGGGCAAGACAAGCACAGCAAGCACCACCACGGCACTTAATCATACCACAGAGGCACCCACCAATCCCCAGGATCAGAGCCAGTCCATTTAACCTAACCCCTGAGCAGATACACACCCTGTACCGTCTGGACCGGGATACCATCATCAGCATCGTGGACATTTTACACAACGACATTGTGAGCCTCATAGACATCAGAACTGCCATCCCCCCGCTGCTGAAGGTGGTGAGTGTGCTCCACTTCCTGGCCACAGGCACCTACCAGCATACAGTGGGACCGATGCATGGCATCTCACAACCAGCATTCTCCCGCATGCTGAACCAGGTACTCGATGCCTGAAGCATGCACCTGAACACATAACCATGCCACGGACTGCACAGGAGATTGCAAACACAAAAGTTGGATTCTATTCACTGGCAGGCATACCAAGTTGCATCGGGGCCATCGACTGTACCCATGTGGAATTGGTGGTCCCACATCACAATGAAGTAGTCTACCGAAACAGGAAGCAATTCCACTCCATCAAGCAATGTCCAAATGGTATGTGACGGCAACAAGATAATCACACATTGCTGTGCCCGATTTCCCGGATCAACCCATGATTCCATGGTCCTGCGGAACTCAACTATCCCACGCTACATGGAGCGACAAACCGCACAACGTTCGTGGCTACTTGGTGAGTAGCAGGGCAAGCACATGGCAGTGTGAGTGGGGGGGAGAGATACATACTCCAACTGGGTGTGTTTTGGGGGGGGAGAGATACATACTCCAACTGGGTGTGTTTTGGGGGGGAGAGATACATACTCCAACTGGGTGTGTTTTGGGGGGGGAGAGATACATACTCCAACTGGGTGTGTTTTGGGGGGGAGAGATACATACTCAAAATGGGTGTAGCTTGTCGTCCGCCGGACAAATACACATACAGATGTACGCCAATGTCCATCTGGGAAGGCTGCAACGTACTTGAGATGAACCGACATGCAGGTATAAGCTACACAACATAGATAACAATCCAGGTCTAGAAACATTAAACATCCATCCACATACACATTGCACAACATTCCACACCACAAAATATTACATTTTACACATGCCATCAAGAGAGCCATCCTGAATTAGTCCACCCCAACATCAAATATGCAATGTGCCCCATAATGCATGCAAATGGATCACCCCTAGCCATAGCATTTCACCACGCACCTATACCACCACTGAAGCGATGCCTCTCTGCATGGCAACATCAATGTTGGTATGGCAGTACACCAGCAGTGCAATACTACATCTGCCTGGCTCCAGGGACACCAGAGACCTTGCCTCACCCAGGACATGTCAATTACTGCTGGAGGCATTGATGGGGCATGTCCACTTGCAGGGTGTAGCTCCCCCTTGCACATTGCAGTCACACAGACCATCTGCATGTATGTTGTCAATTGTGTACGTGAATCACAATGCAATGCCAATTTGTGTCATTTGAACAGGCCGCTCTTAAGGTGAACAGTGACAGGACCCTGTTCCCTCCCCCATACAGGTGATGCGGGCTATCCCCTGAAGAGCTGGCTCCTCACACATGTACAGAACCCACAGAACAGGCACGAGGAGGAATACAACCGTGCACATACCCGGACCCGCATCGTGATCGAGCAGACCTTTGGCCTTTTGAAGTCACGTTTAGGTGCATTAGCTAGCAGGTCTGGTGGCGCTCTCCTGTATGGACATGAGAAGGTGTCCAAGATCACCATGGCATGTGTCATGTTGCACAAAATGTGTATCAGACGGAATGTGCCACTGCCCCCTGACGTTGAAATAGAAGCACCTGATGAGGATGATGATGGTGATGAGGACGGAGGTGAAGGGGATGCAGGTCTTGCAAGAGGGGATGGGCAGGAGGGACGTGCTGTGAGACAGCATCTGATCAACCAAATATTCTGAGGAATATGTTTTCGTACTGTCACATGGATATTGTTAGTAATGCACTGGTGTATGTTTGTGAGCACGCAATGGACCCTGTTGCCAATAAAGTACACAGACACAATGAGGATGTCCAGGCCTGTGTTTTGAACATAAACCAGTGTATTGAGTAATGAAAAGGTGAAAAAGTGCAGGTCCCCGAACATCCCAACACCCTTCCCCCCACCCCCCACGACACACCCATAACACCCTTCCCCCAACCCCCCACGGCACACCCATAACACCCTTCCCCTCACCCCCCATGACACACCCATAACACCCTTCCCCCACCCTCCACAACATTTCCTCATGTGTCTGCCATGTATGCATTTTGCCATGCACGCAGTGGAATTTCCATCAACCCCCTATTTGTCATTGTCTGTGGCAGCATTTTGAGAATGGGCAGACGAGCACCTGGTGGTGCGTGTTGAGCGCCGGAGGGGGCTTGTCTGTCTTGATCCTGAAGATGATGATGGGGCAGACTGTCCTTGTTGCAAGAAGTGGCGGTCCATGGCGTCAGCCATGCGAGATAGGACTTCCCTGAGCCTTGAAATCTCAGTACACAGCCTGTCAGTGTTTGCGTCCATCCTGTCAGTGGAGTGCCTCACCGTCTGCGCAATGTTTTCCCTGAGATGGGCAACCTCCTCAACATGCTGTCCAACCAGCACAGTCAATTCTCGTTGACGCTCCAGGATGGTGGTCAGTTGGAGGGCAGTGCTGGGTGATTGTGCACTGGATGCAGTGCCCTCAGAAGCATCCACTGCAGCTGGTGAAGCCACCATGGGGGACATAATGGCAGGATTGTTCTCTTCAACAGTCACATCAGACCCTGGGGTCTGGAATGGTGCAGGCTCTGGAGTACTAGGGGGGCTTGGGGTGTGCATCCCCATTGGGTCAACTATGGTGTCCTCAGGATCAGACAGGGGGGCAGTGGCAGCTGCCTCACCAGCGGAGCTTGCCGCAGCTGATGGTGGGCCCTCGGTGGCTGCTATTGGTGCCTGTGGGATCTCCTCCAGTGGTGTGGCTGCAGTTTGTGGTACAGCTACTGCTGCCCTGACAGTGGCACTTCGTCGGTGTTTCATGGTCATCAGGTGTGACCTTCCCCCCTTGCCCCTGGAAGTTGTGGGGGTGTCCTCCGATTCCTGGGCCCTTTGCCTCTTACTAGTCGCTGGTGCCAGGGATGCATTAGCAGCATCCTCGCCATCTGTGTGTGAGCCTGTCAGGGACAAGAAGGGGGATGGCATTGGTTGATTTTCAATATACTTAATGCAGTTCACATCAATGATGCAGTTGTGGCCATTGGGACTTAGTAGTTGTGGATGCAGGTGATGTGCCAGTTCAGTGCCTCATCAATGCATGTTGTGTTTGGAACTTGTGACTGGTGATGTGCGCACGTGTGTGTTTGGGTCTGACACTGACATGGGGAGGGATGGATGCATGTGTGGATGTGTGTCCATGCATGAGAGGAGTCTTTGCTGACATATGGGTCAAACAGTACATTCACATCGCATTCTGTCATGTGTACACTCACCTGCATCCGAAGTGGTACCCACGCCGACCTCCATGCTGCCTACTCCCTCAATGGATTCAACTGCAATGAGGTTCCCACAGGTCTCCTCCCATTCTTTGAGTCGGATGGGTGAACCAGCTCCTCCTTCACTGGCAATCCGGTGGTTCTCTGCAAGGATGCCCCTCACCCGCAGCCTGAGGGCGTCCCACCTTTTCCGGCACTCAAGCACTGTGCGGGTGCTGGTGCCGACTGCACTGACTTTTACTGCCACTTGTTCCCAGATGGCTTTCTTCCTCAGTAGTGTGGGCCGCCGCATGTCATTAGCAAAAACGACATCAGCATTCTCAGCCAGGGTCTGTGTAAGCATATTCAATTCCTCAGGAGTGAATTTCTCCTTGCGCTGCCTGTCAGCGCTTTTTTTGAAGGCCTTGGGCATGATGCAGGTCTACAGGATGATTTTCAACTCTGAACAACTCGTAACAGGTCCCGGGGGCAGAGGATGGCAATGGATTGTGTTTTTGAAGATGGCCGCCGTGCTATTTCCCGTTCCTGTGCGATAACGCTATTTCCGGTTCCGCAAAATAACAGTCACCGCTAATAGCGGTGACCGATATTTCCATGCAGCAGGAGGGCGTACACTTTAATAGCGCCATGCCGGTAAATTCCGTTTTTTACCGCGTACCGTGTAATGAGGCCCTATGTGTCATCAAAAATGGAAGATGCATTAGATGCCATCCCACAATAGCACAGGCTGTTCTGCAGACCCGAGTTGTTCTTTGCATCCCTCTTTCCAGCCATTCAAGCAAATGTGAATACCAAGTGGCTCCAGATCATGCAATGGGAACTGATGCAGACAATAAACTCGACTGTTAAGGGGTTCAACGCCATCAAGGAAGAGTTGAGAGCTGTCTAATAAATGGCCCTACAGAACAGGCCCTGGATCTTCTCACGGCCAGTGAAGGAGGCGTTTGCGCCAATATCGAGGCTTCATGCTGTACATATATATATACACACACTCACAACAAAGACACTGGAACCCTAACACAAGCTATCATGCAATTATCAGCCCTGCATGCTAATATGGCGGGAGAGACACATGCTATAGGACAAGATCATGACTGGCTGTCATAGGTCCTCTCCTGGATATCATTGTGGATGGCTAATGGACTGAAAGTATTGATAGCAGCATTGGTACTAGTGTTATTATCCTTCTGTGTCATCAGAGTAGCAATATCACAATGCAGGAAGACTACTGAAAAGACTAAAGGGATGAAAGCAGGGCCATTTTAAGCACTTTTGGGGCCCTGGGCAAGGACATCTGTGGGGCCCCCTCCACCAAACCAAAAGGGATTAAGGGATCAAGAATACTCATCCATGGCGCTCACAACCTATAGGTTGAAATGCTGTTTTACAGCATAATAAGCACGTTTACTCCCTTTAAGTCCCCTTGCCCTCTTCATTCTTGCTCTAATCAGAATGATAAACAAGTATCATTTGAAGACCAACATTAGCAGTCTATAAAGGGGTTAGTGTTCTTGTACATACAGGATACTTTTTATCAATAACATCCAGGAAGGTAGATGTGGTATTAATGCAGGACTGTATGTAAAAGGTACATGTAACCCATAATAGACAGAGAACTCACATTAGCTGTCTCACAGAATGCAAAAGTGCTCATACATGGATAGAGACCACCAATTGGAAGGAAGGAGAACGCTACACATACCATAGCATGGATAGTGGAGGCAGATTAGAAGCTACCAGGAAGGTGTCTTTATCTAGACAGAATGAGATTAGAAGTGGGATATGGTTTTCAAATAATGTTGCCATTAGATATCAAAGGAACAAATGCCTGTGGTGTGCGATATTAATATGCTCACTATTAACACAGTGAAACAATGAATAAGGCTTTTATGAAGATCATACCATGAGAAGGAAATCACTCAGAAGGGCTGACAATTTTGAAAGGTTTAGGGCCTGGCAATGTTGAGAGGTTAAGCAATAAAAGATTAAATAAAATTGCCCAGGATCGCACATTGGTTAAGGGGTGAAGCTGGGATTTGTGCCAACTCTGCAATTTCTGCATTTGAACACTTTCTTTTCCAGTTCTTACCATGAACTAAAACAATCTCATTTTATTAGAAAAACAGACTTGGAAAGTACACAAATTTCATTACCAAACATGACAATTTTTAAACAAAATTTTATTGAAGGGTGTTTTGCAAAATGGGAATGATTCTAGCTTCATTCTCTCCATCTTCAAGGGAAGTAAATAAGAGAAAGCATACCAATTGATGTGATTTAACACATTTAATCTGGGTTTGTCTTCTGTATTTTAAAGCTTTAAGTACTTCCAAAGCAATGGCTTGTGACATTTCCATTTATAAATGTGCCCAAAAACCTTTGACTTTTACCAAAAAACAAACCGTTTTTTTGTGTCAAACAAGCAGGCATTAAAATATGCTTGCCTGAGACCTGCAACATATGGTCCACTCTCTTCTATCTACCAACCCGTCCACCCAAATGGACTACATAAGAAGAATACATAAGAAGAAAGATCAAGTAATGGGCTAAATGATACCAGCAGCTTGCAAGACGGCAAACCTCATAGAAGGCAGCACAGTAATGTAAGATATATTAGATGATTTGACCAGGATCACTGTATCGTCTGCTGGCAAATCTAGGGTATCGAACATGAACGATGTCGTTCCATAGTCTTGAATTTGAATACTTTTTCACCTCTTGGACTAAGAGTTCATGCCATTGTTGGAAGCAATTTCCTAGGTTTTACAAAACCCCATCTGAACAAGCCAATTTCTAGACCTTCACCATACGGATGATAAAACCAAGTACATATGCAGGCAAGTTTATAAACTTCAGACATAGGAAAGGCTCGGCCTTTTGCTGGAATTTGATATTCTAATTTGGCATATGAACACACATCTCTGCAATGGGTGCTTCACACACTGAGCTAACTTCTGAACCATTGTGGCACTCAATTTATCAATATGTATTTCACCATTGCCTATTGCACACGATCAACATAATTCCCACAGGAAGAAAAGAATGCCACAGAGCCATAAGGAACACACAAACTGTGTATACCACAGAGAACACAGAAAGCAATACTTGATGAATTCATCAAGGAGGAATGCACTTGCCAAAACAGAAAGGCAATGGCTTCAGAGGCTCAGCAGCACCCCATAAAATATCCTGATGTGTACTATTAAAGAATGGTGAACAATGGAATCTTACTTCTTCGGATCAGCTAGGCTTGTGGAGCCCCTACAAGGTAGGGGCCCTGGGCAAGTGCCCCTTTTGCCCTCCCATAAAAACGTTCTGGATGCAAGTACTACTGGACATGGAGATGAAAGATGACGAAGAAACACAGACATTTAACTGATTTAAATCACATTTCACACAGTGCCTCTATTCCCACCAGGCACAGTGTTTGCTTTTCCTCATAACTAAAGTGACTATTGGGAAAAATGGATATGGTTTAACCGTGGTGGAGATTGCAGTTATATGACCTGGAGTTTGAATGACCATGGACATCTAGGAGGGGTGACCAAGGTCTGGGTCCCAAAGCTGTACGTGAACAGGGACGGTCTTTTCGGGAGTGTGTGTCGACTTGTAGATCAAAGACTTCCACCCAATTCTGAGCCCAAAGACAAAGAAATGAGAGGTGCACATCACTCCTGGGCCTTTCATAACCATCATTGATGTACCGCATTTGTGAGGAACGCAATTCACTCAGACAGCCATTGAAGCCATACCCGATTGACAACGTGGAAGAAATACAGTTGTCTTCATTCAAACAAGTTGACTGACTATAACCTCGAAAAAGTTGATGGTGGAAAGATGCAACTATCATATAGGTTCAAAGCTGAATGTTCTGTCTCGGGGCTTAGGCGTTCAGAGATGGCAACTTACTGGAAACACACAGCACCTTCCGAATTGTTGCCAACCTTGTAGAGTTTCACTTGGCCTAGTAGCTGTCCAAGGTCCCACGGCTGAGAAGACCTGTCCTGCCCAATCCCTGACTGCCTTTGACGTTAAACACACTATGTTGCATGAGCTAATTACCTTTAGAGTAACCTGCAACTTTGTATTTCCGCAAAGGGACCTCGTAGTAAGGCGCTAAGTGTTTAACGGTGCCGCAGCCTTTTACAGCGCCGTTAAACACTTAGCGCCAGGGTCGTAATGAGGCCCATTGTGTTTTCCAGTTGCAATCCCTGTCATTTTGATCGATAATAAAGACAGTAAGCTTTACCCTATGGTTGAGTCTTCCATTCTTGCGGCAGGGGATTTTGTTGGGGCCTAAGTACCCTCTTGCTGGTAATTGTGGTAGCTGCTAGGAGTGCCCCAGCTGTTCCTTTACAGGAACATGATAGCACACCTGCCATCTGTACCTCAGTACAACTGCCAACGAGATTGAAGACCACCTGTATGGCTTAAAGACTAAGACCAAGTCCGTAAGCAGGAGGCTCACTACATACAAGACTGAATGACAAATGATCTACAGTCACCAACCATGACTATGAATGTTTTTATGACTTTTGGAGCGATGTTGTGTTGAGAACACAACATGTGGGCATGCCCTGCTCCGGTAGGTGCAACCAGGATGCTTATCAGAATAAATGCAAGCAACAATGAACAGCGATGCACAAATGTCCCCACTTACTGGGGCTCACCCCCACGCTCTTGTGGTAAATCCTAGAATGAGCAACAAGCAGATAACAAAGCTCCTGGTTCTCAGTTACCACTGCTCCACACCTGTGCTATTACCTGCAAAGCAACCTATTGTATGCAAAAGATCCAGTACTCCTTCCCAATGAACTCTGCAGTGATCATTGGTGACTGGTGAATTTTTTAAGTGGGAGGGCGTAAATATTTCCCCAAAATATGCCCTATAGACCGAGTACAGCGAGGGAGTCCAAATCACTCAAGGGAGGTTTGGGTGGTTCTCCCCCTATGAAATATTTTTAAGTAATGGATTAAAATGGTGCATTTTACAGAACACCTGTTTGAAAAATTGGGAAAAAAATCCACCAGTTTGCAATTGGTTTTGTACGATAACTCATGAAATAATTCAATAGATGAAAGTCACCAACACTGCACACGAGTATTTCTTCAAAACATTTTCTTGATGCCTTTACCCACAATATGTGCTAGTAAAACACATTTGCATGCGGGATGTGCCCATACATTTCCATGCTGGCTGCACCAATATCTGCCAGTATTCCCATACAAGAACATATTTATGTTTGCTTTGTGCATAATGCCAGTAATGATACTATAAAAAACCATGTCAACGCTTGTTCTGCCAATATATGGTATTCAACCCTCATAAGGACATACTCCGGTTGACTTTGCCATTAAAAATGCATGCCGCAGTATGAAAACATCCCCAAACTGGATGCACCAAAATGTTAGTCTAACTACATAATGCCACTTATCAGGCTTGCTTTATCAAATATGCCCAATACAAAATTTCATACAACATTAAGAAATGGCTAGACTGGCTGCACCAAAAGGCCAGTCAAGCCACACAGTAATACTTTTCATACTTGATTTATCAAAGGATGCCTAATATAAAAGGTCATGCCATGGTAAATAATGGCCATACTATTTTCACCAAAATTCCAGTCTAACCACACAATAATACTTATCATGCTTGCTTTATCAAAGATGCCCAATACAAAATGTCATGCCACAGTAAGAAATGGTAAGGCTAGCTGAACCAAAATACCAATCTAGCCACATAATAACACTTAACATGCTTGTTTTATCATATATGCCCAGTACACAATGTCATGCCTGCCCCTAATGTGCCAGCAGGTCACACTCACACATAACCACATTCATTATGAATGTGATCATGTGTGTGTGTTTGGTGCTGGGGGGGAGGGGGGTGATTATGTGTGCGGAGCACTGGGGTTCCAGGGGACAGCCATGTCATTTTTTACTGGGCATAGGTGCCCAGTAAATAATGCCATGCTTTCTCTCTGGGGCACCCAGCATCTCACAGACACCAATTGTGTACATGCGAGGTGCTGGGGGTAGGGAGGGAGCAAGCATGGCATTTTTTACTGGGCATCTATCAAAGACCCCCACACCTCACAAGCACCCAATCAATGTGATTATTTGTGTATGCAAGGCGCCGGGGGCCCCAGATTGTAGGCATGGTATTTTTACTATCATATATGCCCAGTAAAAAAATGACATGCCTTCCTACTCCCAGGACCTCACATGCACACCATCATTGTGATTGTGTGTTTATGTAAGGTGCTGGGGGGCAGGCATGGTATTTATTACAGGGCATCTATTATAGATGCCCCATAAAAAATGGACATAGCTGCACCATGGGCCCCCCAAGTGCCTTGCATACACACATGGTCATATACATTTGCACCTGCACACATGCAGTCATGCACCCCTACAGCATCTCTCAATCATGCACATGACACCCGCCAGAAATCGTAAATATATACACGCTCATATATGTAGGCACAAAGTCACGCCCCCAACCTGAATCTCTCAATCACTGAATGATTGAGAGAAGCTATATGGGTGTGTCCTTGCTTGTGTGCATGTAAAAATTAACATGTGCATCTACCTGAGTACGTGTTTTGCTGGGTGCTATGTGAATGATTCATTCACATGGTGCCCAGCAGAACACTTTACTCTTGCATGTAGACACATTCATATAGGCACATGCACACAAACAATCACACACTCATACAGCTTCTTTCAATCATGCACTCTGCACCCACTAGAAAACATACACAGACACATATTCAGGACCTGATTGCAAGCCTTGTGTACAATAATAAAAGTGGCTTTCCATCACGTCTCATGCTGGACTTCCTTTGCATCTTGTACTCATGGTGGCCCTGAATCATGCTGTTCCCATATTCATCTTGTTTCCTAGCTTGCAACATTATGTGTTACTACTGACTTCTGCAATTGTATTCACTCTCCCCTCTTGCTTCTCCACTCTTTTGACTGCTTACTCTCTGTTCTCTCCTCTCCCTTCTCCCTTTTCCTATCTCCTTCCCTTACTTTCTTGTATGCACTTCCTCTATCAGAATTGTCCCTGGACCTAGTACGATAGCAACCTCGTCTGTCTCCTCCCCTCTCCCCTTACTGATTGTTTCCTCCCCACCCCCTTCCAGCACTATCTGAAATGTCGTCAGGCCTAGTATAATAGTCGCTTGTTTGTTCCTCCCCTACCTTTCTGCACCCCTCTCCCTCACCTCTTGTTAGGCCTAGTACGGTATTCGCCTGTCTGTTTCCATTTCCTTCCCACTCTCCCCCTCCCTTCTTAAATCTATGTCTTGGCTCTTGCACTATCTGAAATGTCGTAAGGCTGAGTACGATAGTTAATTTCACATCCTTACTGTTCATGGTCTGTAAGAATGTCATTGTATTTTCCCTTGTTCCCTCCCTTGCCTTGAAGCGCTTTGAAACAAATTAGGCCTCATTATGAGTTTGGAGGTAGCCATGCCCTTAATATGGTAGTGCTGCAGCACTGTGTTATGATGGTGCCGGAAACATCAAAATGGCTGCAAAACCCTTGTGTGCGCCAAAACCTCTGAAAATCGTGCTTTGCAACGCCCAAAAAGATGGATGCCCAATCTGCCACGCATGTTATCAGTGGCAGAACAGAGAGCTCACTCCTGGAATATGTCACTGGGCTCCACAACAAGTGAAAATGGAGTACAGAAGGAAAAAGCAGTGCTTTGCTAAATGAAACGCCAAAATCTTGCTTTAAATCCTTTTTTCTTTGTGGTTGAAACTGCAGAATGCCAGTACAAAACACCCTCAAACATCCAAAATTCTTGCTGGGTGCTACAGTTCACTTAGCTTAAGAAATCATTGTGAATTTGCAAGGTCCTGAAAAGCTGGAAGCATAAAGGGATTTCCACAGCAAAAGTGGCCTGTCTGTGGATTTGTCAAAACTCTCTGTGAAGCAGAGGACTGCTGGGGACAGCTGTCAGGAACCTGCCTGATTAAACTTTAAACATGTATAAACTGAAATCAAATGTTTGCAATCTAAGAGGCCTGTACTGAGAGTAACCTATGTTGTAATTGTTTGATCCGATGGTTTAAAATCTTGAATGAGGATTCTAGCTGCTAGTTTGAAATCACAGGTTTTTTTTAAGCTAAGGAAAAATGCCCCAGAAATAACAATTAAAATAAGCTTGGCTAAAGCTACCAAACTAGAATAACAGATTTCCTCACAGAGGGAAGCCCAAGCCACCCTTCTGTCAGCCTTTCCCTCCAGCAGGAAATCGCACCAAAGCGATAACTGTAGGGTTTGGAAAGAACCTGTTCTAAGGAGCTATAGGGAACAATGAACAGCTGCTGCTAAGGAAATGCTAGGTGTGCGGACAGTCGTAAATGCCCTCTGCCAAGAGAAAACAGGGAGGAGATGCTCCTGGACAGCAAGGAGACAAAAAGAGGTGGAGCTAAACAACATTTGTTGCTTAACAAGGACAAAGAACAGTTTTTTAAAGGACTTATAAGTTGCAAGTTTAAATTGTGAAAAATGTAAAAACAACAGAGTTGTGAATCTAAATTTTGGCTGCACGTTTCAAGAGGCGGCAACATTGTGTGACAGGTTCTGGGAATAAATGGCAGAAAATGTGATTTTAGTACAAAATGTATTTCCGCTAGAAGTATGAAATGTTATACACTTGTGCCCATGTTAAACGCGCACACTTGTAGAAATGTGCTTATAAATTGGACATTGTGTTCCTGATGAAAAGGGCAAAAGTCTGTGAAACGCCGAGACAAGATCCCACAGCTGCAGGGTTTGGAGGGATAGCTGCCATGGAAAATATGTTATTTGTATATGTGATTGTTATAGAGGTTGCACATGTGTAAATATGTATGGTGCCAAAAGTAGATTTTGTGTTTAAGGGGCCAGGGGTGGATTCTCAGCCTCATAAAATTACACCATAAAGGTGACACACTGTTTCTATCCTCCTATCAAGGCAGAGAGCAGACTCTGATCCAATCACCTGCCAAAGGGGCGAGTTTAGGATAAACCAGCCCACACACCCCTTTATCATAGCATAAATAGAGACAGCTCACCACTCAGAAAAAAAGACAGATTCACCCACTATCCTGATACTGGCGGTGCACCCTGCTTCTGAACTCTACATCTTCCTTGCTCCAGACTCCAGAAACTTGGCAAAGCAGAACTGATTGCATAGCTAAACCATTGTCAGGTAGGCCTCAAAATTCTAGAACCATAACCCCACAAACCTAATGGGAAGCATCATATACAGCTGGGCTGTGCTGTACTGCTTGCCTGCTGAAATGTTATCATCAAAACCAAAAAGGGCAGATCCAATCCAGTCCTGTGCCGTGCTGTGACCAGAGCGCCTTGCTGATTGCAGTTCCAATCCAAAGCTGTGCCGTGCAGTGACCAGAGTACTTCGCAGATCCAGTGCAGTCCTGTGCCGTGCTGTGACCAGAGCGCCTTGCTGATTGCAGATCCCGTCCGATGTGCCTAGCCATCTGTCTTAAAACCAGATCCAATTCCCTAACCAGAATCTTGACAGACCAGAATCCTGACGGTTTTGTTTAAAAACATATCTAGTGCGTATCTATAGATAGAACTGTGTCACTAGACTATGTATCTTGCTTAGTTAATCCCTATCTTAAACCCATCCTATCTTGTCTTCAGAACCTGATATTGTTAGGAGTATTTTTGAATTGTCTGAACCGTCTATCCAAACCTCCTATCTTCATCCTGTACTAGTTTTGCTAAAACTATCTTTGCGCTGATCTTTTCTCATCTGAAGAAGGCGGGACCTCTGCAGGCAGTCATTCCGATCAAGTTGCTGTGTTCCTGTGTGGTATTCATTTTGTTCATAGCCATCCTCTAGTGTAAGAAACCCTTTTTGTCATTTTAAAAGTGCCTTCCTGTTTTCCATTCTTGCGTCTATCTTGAAAAATGACCTCCACTAAAATGTCCATAATTCCGTCAGTTTTTGTGCTAGAAACAACATTTCAACTTCTACTTATAGCTAACATCCACAGCTTTAATTCACATCCATAACCATATGGTTCTTCCGTTATCGCAATTATCGCGCATGTGAAAAGTTTTTGATTGCTCCTGACTTTAATTTTAAGATTTCAAATTGTTTCTTGGTATTAAATCATTGCCTGTGTTTGTGTGCAACTATCCAAAGCGGCTCCCATAAGAATGTATAACAATTTGCGCAATTTTGACCATATTTAGTGTTTTTGCCCAGTCCATTCTCAAGATCACTTTAAAAGCCATTCTGACAGCATGGCAGTCAATTCTGTTTTTCTCTTGGGTTTTCTGGGGGAAAGTGGGATTGATATTTTGTTTGAATTCTGCCATTCCTGAATACCTGCTCTCTCCTCCTATCTCTTTACATTGCCTATTGGGGATTGAGGAGTGTGCAGGGAGAAACTTTAACCACAGTGCTATTTGATCTGAACACATACACAAAGGTATCATTTCTGTGCTGAATTGTTTGTTCGCTATTACTCCTTGTGTATTAAAGAGATTATTCAGTGGTACATCATCCCATTGTTGATTATTGCGTACCCATTAAAACATAGTGTGATTAAATTGTAAATACATAAATATTTTTACTTTGCAAACCAGCCTGATTCCTGGTTCAGTGTGACCGGGGGGGGGTTCCAGGTCAGGGGTTTGATATGAGTGGTATATCGTTCAGAATAAAGACCTTTTAGACAACATTTCAACGTCTGCCTGTAGCTAACATCCACAGCTTTAATTTGCATCTAAAACCGCCTTCCAAATCATACGGTTCTTCCGTTATCGCGATTATCGCTCAGTGAAAAGTTTGCCGCGAATTTCGTTTTTGGGAAATTCTTACACGTGTAAAACAGCTTTTGATTGCTTCCGACTTGAATTTTAAGTTTTCAAATTGTTTCTTGGTATTAAATCATTGCTTGTGTTTGTGTGCAACTATCCAAAGCGGCTCCCATAGGAATTTATAACAATTTCAGCAATTTTGACCATATTTAATGTTTTTGCCCCGTCCATTCTCAAGATCACTTTAAAAGCCATTCTGACAGCATGACAGTCAATTCTGTTTTTCTCTTGGGTTTGCTAGGGGAAAGTGGGATTGATATTTTATTTCAATTCTGCCATTCCTGAATACCTGCTCTCTCCTCCTATCTCTTTACATTGCCTATTGGAGGTTGAGGGGTGTGCAGGGGGAACCTTTAACCACAGTGCTATTTGATCTGAGCACACACACAAAAGTATCATTTCTGTGCTGAATTGTTTTGCTCACTATTACTCCTTGTGTATTAAAGAGATTATTCAGTGGTACATCATCCCATTGTTGATTATTGCGAACCCATTAAAACATAGTGGGCCTCATTACGACCCAGGCGGTAAGGGGTTTACGGCAGCGTAAACAGCGCCGACCCTTACCGCCTGATTCCGAGGTCCCTTAGCGCCATGGAGGATTTAACATCTGCTTTTAGCAGGTGTTAAAATCCATGGCGCTAAGGGACCTTGTTGTCCCACTCCCATTATGCCCTATGGGGCAAAAATGGGAATGGGGAAGGGTAAATGGGGATTGGGGACTTACCGCCCCGCCAACCTCGGAATGGGGCGGTAAGTCCGCCAACCACCATGGCGTAAACGTAGTTTACGCCATGGTGGTAAAGGTACGACCCAGGCGGTAACTTACCGCCTGGGTCGTAATGAGGCCCCGTGTGATTAAATTGTAAATACATAAATAAATATTTTAACTTTGCAAACACGCCTGATTCCTGGTTCAGTGTGACCGGGGGAGGGGGGGTTCCAGGACAGGGGTGTGATATGAGTGGTATATCGTTCAGAATAAAGAACTTTTAGACAACATTTCAACTTCTGCTTATAGCTAACATCCACAGTTTTAATTTGCATCTAAAACCGCATTCCCAATCCATACGGTTCTTCCGTTATCACAATTATCGCGCAGTGAAAAGTTTGCCACGAATTTCGTTTTTGGGAAATTCTTACATGTGTAAAACAGCTTTTGATTGCTTCCGACTTGAATTTTAAGATTTCAAATTGTTTCTTGGTATTAAATCATTGCTTGTGTTTGTGTGCAACTACCCAAAGCAGCTCCCATAAGAATTTATAAAAATGTCAGCAATTTAGTGTTTTTGCCCAGTCCATTCTCAAGAGCACTTTAAAAGCCATTCTGACAGCATGACGGTCAATTCCGTTTTTCTCTTGGGTTTGCTGGGGGAAAGTGTGATTGATATTTTGTTTGAATTCTGCCATTCCTGAATACCTGCTCTCTCCTCCTATCTCTTTGCATTGCCTATAGGGGGTTGAGGGGTATGCAGGGGGAACCTTTAACAACAGTGCTATTTGATATGAACACAAAAACAAAAGTATCATTTCTGTGCTGAATTGTTTTGCTCACTATTACTCCTTGTGTATTAAAGAGATTATTCAGTGTTACATCACCCCATGTTGATTATTGTGTACCCATTAAAACATAGTGGCCCTCATTACGACCTTGGCGGAGGACCATGGTGCAATTTGCACCATGGTCCATGGCGCTAAGCTGCCAACTCCGCCATGGGGGTTGGCGGACTTACCGCCCCATTCCGAGGTTGGCGGGGCGGTAAGTCCCCAATCCCCATTTACCCTTCCCCATTCCCATTCCTGGCCCCATAGGGCATAATGGGAGTGGGGAAGGCGTTAATTACGCCACCGTAAATTACGGTGGCGTAATTAACAACAAGGTCCCTTAGCGCCATGGATTTTAACGCCTGCTAAAAGCAGGCGTTAAAATCACCATGGCGCTAAGGGAACTCGTACTCAGGCGGTAAGGTACGCCATGGTTTACGCCGGCGTAAACCCCTTACCGCCTGGGTCCTAATGAGGGCCAGTATGATTAAATTGTAAATACATAAATAAATATTTTAACTTTGCAAACCAGCCTGATTCCTGGTTCAGTGTGACCGAGGGGTTTCCAGGAGAGGGCGTGACATGAGTGGTATACCGTTCAGAATAAAGAACTTTTAGACAAAAATAAATAAGGATTTCAGTTGAGCATTACATGCTAGGCGTTGACTTGGATGTGTGCCGGTTTGAAATCACTTACAGGGTCCGGGTTCCCTGAATGGGGAAACACAGGGCCATTCCGACCTTGGAGGGACCGGTATTTCCCCAATAAGGGAACCCATCCCCATTCCCATTTGAGCCACCATAGGGCTCAATGGGAATGGGGAGCATGCTAACAATGGGCCCGATAATGCCAGGCCTGTTGTTAGCATGCTGGGCCGCATGCGGGACCCGCTAAGAATGTCTGGTAAAACCAGGCATCCTGAGCGGGTCCTGCGAGTGGACCTCGTCATGGGGCGGTAAGGGGTTGACGGCCTCATTATGAGTTTGGAGGTAGCCATGCCTTTAATAAGGGCATGGCTATCCCCAAACACGGGTCCGGGTTCCCTGAATGGGGAAATACAGGGCCATTCAAACCTTGGAGGGCCCGGTATTTCCCCATTCATGGAACCCGGACCCGGTCCATCTCCATTCCCATTTGAGCCCCCATAGGGCTCAATGGGAATGGGGAGCATGCTAACAACGGGCTTGTTAATGACAGGCCTGTTGTTAGCATGCTGGGCCGGCTCGTGGGACCCGCTAAGGATGTCTGGTAAAACCAGGCGTCCTGAGCGGGTCCCGCGAGCGGATCTCGTAATGGGGCAGTAAGGGGTTAACAGCTCTGGCACCTATACTGGCGCCGTTAACACCTTACCACCTTCCTCGTAATGAGGCCCATTGTGTATAGCCGCTATATAAATAAACTATCATATCATATCATATCAGAATGACACTTTTCTCATTTCACACAGACCTCAAAATCAGGCCCACATATACACAGACACAGCATCCGCACAAGCAGTCACGCACCTATACAGACTCTCTCTCTCTCAATAACAGAAAAAAATTACACAGACACACACATTCGTGTCATGATTGCAAGCCTTGTGTAAAATAATAAAAGTGCCTTTTTACATGGCCCTCACAATCAGGCCCTCTTATCCACATACACAGCAGCCACACAAGCATTCACACACACATACAACCTATCTCTCAGTCATACACAAGGCACTCACCAGAACACTTAATTCACGCAAATACAGTCATGCACGCACACATTAAAAATACAAAATTGGGCCTCATTACAAGGTTGCCGGTATCCTGGAGGTATTGCCGCCAGGATACTGGCAACCTCTAACACTGTTACCTGTACTTGGTCCGGCGGAATTACCGCTTGTTTACAAGTGCCGGTAAGTGATGTTAATCCCCATTCCATGGAGTCTGACAGGACTCGACGGTGGAATTTGCCAGTTTTACCGGCAAAGGGAATACCAGCTTTATTTGTCAGTAGGGTGGCAGAATTAATTACAGCTCTTGGTTGTAGGTAATTCCGGCCCTCCCACTGGAAACCTTGTACTTTGCCGGTGCAGTAATGTGTCGGTAAACTGAATTACCAGCATGTTATTACTGCACCAGCAAAGTCATGACCAGAATCTCTCTCTCTCTCTCTCTCTCTCTCTCGCTCTCTCTTCACCCATCCTCCTGCCTGTTTCTCTATCAGGTAGGGGCCAGAGTCAGCATTTTGACCCCGCCTCCAACCTGAGACAGAAAGGCAGAGGGTGAGATGAAGGGCCATTTAGGTTGCCTCCAGGGCATTTTTAACAGGTGCCCCTGGTGAATCTTGTATGGTTGACATCGCACGTGGTCTCCCAATGCCTTTCAAAGAGCTCTACATGAGTGAAGGCATCAGCGCTTTGTCTGTCAGTCTTCACCTATGTTAAGTGCTGTGTAGGGTATAAGGGACACCACCAGTCTTTGCATCTGCAAAACAATTAAATGTTTTAGATTCTTTGCACATGCAAATACATTTGCATTATTTTGGAGGATAGTTAAAATCACTGTTGGGGAGGTGGATTGGACTATTGTCTTAGAATTGGACCTTTTTGTAGCTAAACCTAAACAGGCTAGCAGAATCTACAAGCGGATAGTCGCAAATTACAAGCAAAATGACATTTGCAGGAGTAATGGAGTAGAAGATTGGACTTCAATATCTCCTCAGATGCCTGGCAGTGTATGTGCAAGAATGTAATGCTTTGCTCCCTTAGTCTTGGGGAGAGATCCAGGCAGATTAAGATTTTGAATAGAGTTTACTGGAGACCGGAACGTTTGAAGAAACAAGGCCTTTCAGATTCAGATGAATGTTGGGGCTGTTTGCATCAGGTGGGTACACTTGAACATATACTTTGGAACTGTACTAGAGTTTGTGGTTTTTGGACAGATGTGTGTGAGATTTGTGTGAACGTGCTTGGTGAGTGGATTGGTCTTGATTTTAAAACTATGATCCTAGGTGGGGATGAGCTATTGGGTGCCCTGACTATTTCACATAAGAAATTGCTTTTTAGAGGCGCTATAGTGTGCAAGAGATTGATCCGACGTGGTTGGAAATCCAAAGTTGCTCCATTGATTGGTGAATGGGTTGATGGAATGAGCAAGCTTTTAGATATGGAAAAGAAAATTTACCGGAGAGGCAAGAGATTGAACATACATGAAAAAATATGGGGGACGTTTTTGAATTTGTACTAGTCGCATATTAGGTTTTCTTTTTTCTTTTCTGTTTTTGGACGAGGGGTTGGGGAAATTGTATATACGTTTTACTGTACTTGTATCTAGTTGCGGTGCTGAAGTTTTTGGATAATTATTTGCTTCATCGTTGTTAATTGGATATCTGAATTGTTCATTTCATATGCAAAATGAAAATAAAGTTAAAAAAAAACTCACTCGCTCCATAATGCAAATGCATTTTTGTTACATTTTCTGTTTTTATTTTCTTGTTCGTTTGTTTTTTTTTTATTTGCAGGGACTGGTGTGTCCTTCAGATGTATGGGTGGAGTGGCAACAGGGGAGCGCTGCCCTAGTGCCCCCCATGGCCGAGCCTCCACTGGAAGTTCTTACAGGTGGGCACATGACCACCGACCTTACACCAACACTACTGCCTTTAAAGTCCCCAGCCTCCGTAAATATTTAAAATATAGTTCATAGGGTCATCAATAATTATCTATAGCCATACTTTATCTGAAAACTAACAATGCTAATCAATGCTTATGCTCCTAAACTGTATCCTACAAAAAATGACCCTTTTTGGCGCTATGCCCCTTTCAATAATGGTCACTCAGTTCTATGCCCTAGACCCCAAAAATTGAACAACCTCCTGTTCTAGTTCTCCCAAACTACTACACTACTTTAAGCTGTACTTGGTGAAAACTTATACTTTCTGGTAATTTAAATGTAGTCGATCGAAGGTGTCAAAGTCTTAAGACACCAAAGAGACTGAAAATGTACATGACTGCATACAAATGTACTATATAAAGTTACTCAAATTACCAAATCCCTTTTGTTACCGCTCTACAAATTGATACATTCCCTGAAAATCTCTGTCATAATTAATTTTAATATGTTGTCAAGAGTGTTGGCATTCTAACGAAAGCATTGCACTAGATTAAAGTTTTAAATAAGCAACAAACGGTTGGTAATTAAAAACCTTGCAATACAGGTTGTCACTCGTGATAACATCACTGTGCATCATTATGCCATGTAACTGCTGTTCATTCCTGCTGGCCACAGGCAAAATTTGATCCTGTGATTATGTCGCATGCATATATATGTTAAATTGGCCCCGTATTTCCAAAGCGTACCATTGACTCCAACAATATTTTTAAAATTCTTAACTCTTAATATTGCTAAGATCCGGCCTGACTCTATATTTAAAAATAAAACAAAGATATGATATTAATAGGGCCTCATTATGAGTACGGCGGTATGAGAAGCAATGGAGGTAAAATGGCAGTCATGGAATTTCCACCACTTTACCATCACCGAACTACTATGGGCCTCATTACACGGATGGCAGTAAGGATTTACCGGTACCGGTAAAATACTGGTACCAGTAAATCCTTACCCCCTTACTACGAGGTCCCTTTGCGGGTTGGGGGATTTAACGCCTGCTTTTTGCAGGCGTTAAAAACTAACCCGCAAAGGGACCCAGGGAGCTAATTACGGTACCGCAATTTGCGGTACCGTAATTAGCGCCTTCCCCATTCCCATTGAGCCCTATGGGCCAAAAATGGGAATGGGGAAGGGCAATGGTGGAAGGGGGAATTACCGCCCCGCCAACCTTGGAATGGGGCGGTAATTCCCCTTTCCGCCAAGGTGGTGCCGGTATTTTACCGGCATGAACCATGGCGCTAATAGCGCCATGGTTCTCCGCCATCCGTGTAATGAGGCCCTATGAGTTTTACCTACATTTCTTTATTTGCAGCGCACGTAACTGCTAGGTATCTAGGTGCTAGTTTCATTGGGCCTCATTACACGGTAGGCGGTAGGGATTTACTGGTACCGGTAAGGGATTACCGGTATCGTTAAATCCCCTCCTCAATTACGACCCGAACAAACCGCTATTAGCGGCACCGCTAAGTACGGTGGCACTATTAGCGGCAAGTCCGTGGGCGCGCGACCCCTCAGTCCGGAAATAGTGCCATAGCGCTAATAGCACGCCATCACAAGGCATGCGGACATGGCAATACCGGCATGGCGAAGACCCAAAAACCCCTTACCGGCAAGGCGCTAATACCGGCATCACAAACCACCCGTTAAAAGACCTGAGCAGTGTTCCCACCTGCCACAGGTTGACAAAATCAGCACAGGTGGAGGCAATGGAGACTGGCAGCACAAAAGAGCACACCACAACCCTTCCCACACCCATTTCCACACCAAGATGGATGCAATACTAGCAGCATTACATGGGCTGGAGGACATGATTGCAGTGCAGCAGCTACAACAACAGGCAGCACAGAGGAGACGCAGGAGGAGGAGGAGGAGGGCAAGACAGGCGCAGCAAGCCCATCCAGTGCACCAAGTGATACCACAGAGGCAGCCACCAATTCCCAGGATCAGAGCCAGTCCATTCAACCTAACCCCTGAGCAGATACACACCCTGTACCGTCTGGACCGGGATACCATCACCACCATTGTAGACATGATATACAATGACATTGTGAGTCTCATAGACATCCGTACTGCCATCCCCCCTCTACTGAAGGTGGTAACTGTGCTCCACTTCTTGGCCACAGGCACCTACCAGCATACTGTAGGTCAGATGCATGGCATATCACAACCAGTATTCTCACGCACGCTGAACCAGGTGCTCGATGCCCTCATGAAGCACACAAGTCAACACATAGCCATGCCACGGACTGCCCAGGAGATCTCCAACACCAAAGTTGGCTTCCATTCACTGGCAGGCATCCCAAGTTGCATCGGGGCCATCGACTGTACCCATGTTGAACTGGTGGTCCCACATGCCAATGAGGTAGTCTACCGTAACAGAAAGCAATACCACTCCATCAATGTCCAAATGGTATGTGACTCCAACAAGATCATCACACATTGTTGTGCCCGATATCCCGGATCAACCCATGATTCAATGGTCCTGTGGAACTCGACAATACCACGATACATGGAGCGACATGCTGGACAACGTTCGTGGCTACTTGGTGAGTAGCAGGCCAACCACATGGCAGTGTGATGTGGATTGTGAGTGTGGGGGGGGTGCATACTCCAACTGGGTGTGATTGGGGGGGGGAGATGCATACTCCAACTGGGTGTGAGGGGGGGAGGTGCATATTCCAACTGGGTGTGATTGGGGGGGAGATGCATACTCCAACTGGGTGGGTGTGAGGTGGGGGGGAGATGCATACTCCAACTGGGTGTGATTGGGGGGGAGATGCATACTCCAACTGGGTGTGAGGGGGGGAGATGCATACTCCAACTGGGTGTGATTGGGGGGGGGGGAGATGCATACTCCAACTGGGTGTGAACTGGTGTCAGGAGAAGAATGGACATACATATTAGCATCACTGTCCAGTGAGGCAGCCCACAATGGACCAGACAGAAAACCACATGCAAGTTGTGATTTGCCGGACAAAGATATCAATCCATTATGCCAAACATGCCATTTCCAACCACATGCACACCGAACAACACACTATTTGCCCCATAACACAAATCATCAACATGCATGGAAAAATCACAGCAGAAATGTACGCTGAACAACATCAGAAATGATCCGCGCCCATGAGTGCATACAAATGGATCTCCTGTAGCCATTGAAGTGAGCCACACCCGTACAACACTACTGAATTGCCATTAAACAGCATGGTGACTTCAAATGAGGAATGGCAGTATACTAGCAGTGTGGTACAAACGTTGCCAGGGCCGGGAAACATGAATGACTTAAACTCAGCCTGGACATGGCAATCTCTGCCGTATGCATGCATGGTGCATGTCCACTTGCAAGGACTACCTCACCTTCCCACATTGCAGTTACCCTGATTGCCATGCGTGCTTGGATCAGTGGATGTCATTCACAATGCTATGATTGTTTGTGTGATATATACAGGTTCCACTTGATGTAAACACTTACACATACCCATTGTTGCACCCATGCAGGTGATGCCGGTTATCCCCTGAAGAGGTGGCTCCTTACCCCTGTACGGAACCCGCAGAACAGGCACGAAGAGGAACAATCGTGCACATACCCGTACCCGCGTGGTAATTGAGCAGACATTTGGCCTTTTGAAGGCACGCTTCCGGTGCCTCAGCAGGTCGGGCGGGGCACTCCTGTACGGGCATGAGAAGGTGGCCAAGATCACCATGGCATGTGTCATGCTGCACAATATGTGTATCAGACGGTATGTGCCAATGCCACCTGACATTGAACTGCAACCACCTGCTGAGGATGATGACGAGGATGAGGATGGAGGAGAGGGGGCTGCAGGTCATGCAGGTGGCGATGCCCAGGAGGGACGTGCTGTGCGCCAGCACCTGATAGACCATTGTTTCTGATACACATGGATTAGGAGGGTGCAATTGATGTGGAGCTCAGGGCACTGTGTATTGGGAGGAGATTGACACTGTGCACCCTTCACCAATAAAGCACACATACACAATAATCAATGTCCAGTCATGTGATTATCCATGCCATAACGTGTGTATTGAGCATCATGTGATTCAAAAGTGCATGTACCCTCCACCCCAAACATCCTCTCCCCCCCTCCCCCCACAACTCCCCCAAACACCCTCCCCCCTCCCCCCACAACTCCCCCAAACACCCTCACCCCCCTCCCCCCACAACTCCCCCAAACACCCTCCCACCCTCCCCCACGACTCCCCTAAACACCCTCCCCCCCACCCCCCACAACTCCCCCAAACATGGTGTGCACATCAGTGCTGCATTAGTCTGCAAGTGTCAACAGTGACAGGCTGGCCCTACTTCCCTCCTCCACTACCACCATTGGGGGGTTGTGAGTCTGGCCGCCGCAAGGACCTTGCTGGACCTGCGCAGGGTGCTTGTTTTGTCGGAGCTGGCAGACGTGGAGGTGCCTGGTTGATCAGGTCCCTGTGTGTGACGCATGCTCTCCATCGCCTCAGCAATGCGGGTTAGGACCTGCCTCACAGCGGCCATCTCATTACATAAGCGCGTCGTGTTGCTGTCCATGGCGGCTTTCATGTCCCTTGAAAACTCCCAAATCTCCTCCCTGGACAAGGCAGCCTCGCTCACTTGCCGGCCAACCAGGGCATTGAGCTCCTCCTGGCGCTGTCGTATTAGGCTTATGCTCTCGTCTGTGGCACTGCCCCTGTTTCTCCTTGGCGCAGCTTGCTGCATGTGGCCGCCATCAGGTGAGCTCACCACAGGACTCAATAACCCTGCCAGTGAGTCTCCGGCATACACCTCATGGATGCTGCCATTTGGTGTGTTGTATGGGCTGTGGTGTGAAGACAGCTGGGGACTGGGTGTACGCTGCACTTCCGGTGTTGGACATGGGTCCTCCACATCACTCATGGGTGCCGTGGTAGCTGCTTCCCCGACGGAGCTATTGGCTGCGGACAGCGTGCCTTCTGGCACTGGCTCCTGAGTGGTGGGGGTGGGTGGTGTGGGTGCTACCACAGTGTCGGATGGGATATGAACCCTTGGTGTAGTCGGTGCGTGTGTGGCTTTGGACCGCTGGGCTACTCCAGATTTCCCAGTGCCCCTCGATGTACTGGGCCTGGTGCCTGCATCCTTGCCCTTGGCCTGCTTTTTGGGTGGTGGGGCCTGCGTTGCAGAGTCCAGCTCCTCACTGTCAGATTGTGAGCCTGTGGGGGAGCAAGACAGGGATAGCATCAGTGATGGGTCAACGTGCATCATGCATATGTTGTTGTTGCTGCAGTTCTATGGATTTGGACATCTAGTTTGGACATGCAGTTGTTGGCCAGATGGGTGGGTCATCCAGACATGAGTCAGGGTGACACGTGTGTGAGGTGCTGCATGCATGTGGTTGTGTGGGGATGTGCACTGCATATGTGCAGGGTTCTATACATGTGTGTGTGATGCCCCCATCCATTAGATAATTCCCATGTCACATTTGGGGGAGGACCTCATGCTTTGCTTTGCAGTGTTTTGCGTGGACACTCACCTCCATCTGACGTTGTTGCCACACCGCGCTCCATTTGGCCCACTCCCTCGATGCATTCAATGCCAATGATGCTGGCACATGTCTCCTCCCACTCCTGCATCTTCATCGGGGATCCTCCTCCGCCTCCTGTACCCATGGCCAGACTCCTGTTGGTCGATAGTATACTGCGTACACGGAGGCGCAGATCGTCCCACCGCTTGCACACGTCCTTTACGGTGCGGGGGGTGGTGCCCACCGCACTGACTTTCCGCGCCACCTCTGCCCAGATCTCCTTTTTTCTCAGCAGTGCGGGACGGCGCATGTCGCTTGCAAACACTACATCTGCGTTTTCAGCTAGTGTGTCTGCTAGCATTGTCAACTCCTCGTCAGAGAAGCGTTGTTTGCGCTGGCGCGCATCACCTTTCCTTAGGGCCTTGGGCATTCTTTGATGTCGTGGGAAGAAGTTCTTCCAGCTGTGTTGTTGCTGCAGGTCCTGGGTGCAGAGGATGGCAATGGATTGTGTTTTTAAAGATGGCCGCCAAGCTCTTTCCCGTTCCTGTACGATGACGCTATTTCCGGTTCCGCTTTTTTACGGTGACCGCTAATAGCGGTGACCGCTAATGGCGGCGGTTACCGCTATTTCCATGTAGCGTGAGGGCGGAGGTGCTATCAGCACTTTGGTCAATGCCGGTAAGGTGCTCTTGGGGGACTTTTGCAGCATGGCGGTAGGGTCATTTACCGGCATGGCACTATGCGCGTGTCCGCGTACTCGGAATGGGACGCTATTAACGGTCGCCTGCGAGGGCGGACACGCTAATAGCGCCATGCCGGTAAATTCCGTTTTTTACCGCCTACCCTGTAATGAGGCCCATTGAATTGTGGAAGTGCATGTCATTTATAACACGCTTGTTATTTTCTAGCCGATCCGGGATTCGAACCTGTGTTTGCTCAGCGTGGTCTTGTTTCCAAGACCTGCATTGGCACAGAGCTATCCTCCCATCATGAGGTATCCTCCCGTTTTAGAGGTCAAGTGAAGGATTTACCCCCATGCTATATTACAACATCAGTGGATTTACTGCAGCAGCATTACTCTCCATTAACAATCCCAAAGGAGGAGTCCCGGGGACTCCAAAAACAGGGATGTGCACCACCTTGACACCATTCGTAATTCCGCGATAATTCCACCGAGCGGTGGTGAAGGCCCACGATCTTGGTGGTATTTACATAGCTTTACTGCTGAATTTCCTGACAAACTCCTAATGAGGCGGGTACAATGATTCTCTCAAACCTTGAAACAACGATGCTGGTGTTTGATAAAGGCTATTTTTCCTTGGTTGGGGAACGTTGCGTCACGTCCGAGGGTTTAAAGTTGACCACTTGAAAAAATGCCTTGTTGGGGCGTGACGATGAAAATATGTAGTCCACTAGTTTGTGATAACAGGGCACATGAGAAGGGAAAATCAGCACACCTTGCAATATGGCCTGTTCACCAGTAATTAAACTGAACGCACTGCTCATTAAGTTTGCCAGCAAGAAGAAGGTTTGTTATGCTGGCGTGGCGGAGGTTGGGTGGGTAACTCCCACACCACTTATTTACAAAGGAATGACCCGTGGAACGAGATTATCCTGTGACACTGCCCGCCCCTTTGAGGCCATCATTATCGAACTCCCCGGAGTGGTAGCAATGTAAAAAAAAAACATACTTACAAAGATTTACATAGTGGGTTATGCCTTATTTACCACTCTGGGGTATGAAGCACATTTTGCCTTTTCGCAATCCCCATCTGCCCCGCCTGGGAGGGAGGGAAAGTTGTTCTGTTGAAAATTCCAATAAAAACCTATTAAAAAAAAATACATTGCCGCCAGCAAATTGATTTTCCTGCAGGTGGAAGCTAGCTTTTAGAAACTGCTAAAAGAGCATCTGTGCGATCACTGCACATGTTTTACTGTGCATAAGGCAAGTGTCGATCTTTTCTTTTTTACTGCATTTCGTTGCAAGGAATATGCGGGGCGGGGGAGACCACTGCAGCCCCCCCATACCCCCTCGATATTTATTATTCACTTCATCCACACACCCACAAATGTATGCAGCGAAATGGGTCTGTCGAGATTCGATATTTTGGTATGCGCAGTGATGGCATGATACCCTAAAAGATGGCGGATTCGATAGGAATTCTTGAAATGCGTTCAAGAGGCATTTACAATTGTTTCCACTGCAAATTGCAAACAGTGCACGAAAACTAGGATCTGCCCGGATCTCAGTGCATTGTTTGCACTTCATACTGCAAACGATACATATTGCACACAGGGGACTGTGCAGGTAGCAGGAGCAACGGCTAACTCACAATTATTAGCAAGAGAAAGAAGTGGTGCACTCCGTGCAAATAGCACAGGAAGGAAACTGACCATATGGAACCAGCCAAATATTGCAGCACTAAAAGTAAGGGCAGACTCAACATGTTTATAATATTGCCCCCTGTTACATGTGACAATTTACCAAATGGCAGGGACATCCCTTTTTCTGCAGTTCTACTGAACAATGCAATAATACTTTGCATCACATTAGAATGATAGCGCCTCATAACAAACTAACACATGATTTGTTATGGACATGTACATGACGAACACAACTGTGGAAATGTTACATGAATAAAAAAGTACTCTGGAGCAAGTCAACAACAACAAAAACAGTGTATAAGCCCCCTTTCCGTGGGCCTCATTACGACCCTGGCGCTAAGGGATTACCGGTACCAGTAAGGGTACCCGTACCGGTAATCCCTTAGCACCTGATTATGAGGTCCCTTTGCGGGATCCCACCGGAACGGCTGGTTTTACCAGCCGTTAAGGAATGGACCCGCAAAGGGACCTTGGTGCTAATTACGGTACCGCAATTTGCGGTACCGTAATTACCGCCTTCCCCATTCCTATTATGCCCTATGGGGCAAAAATGGGAATGGGGAAGGGCCATGGAGAAAGGGGGAATTACCGCCCCGCCAACCTTGTAATGGGGTAGTAATTCCCCCTTTCTCCATGGCGGAGTCGGTAAGTTACCGGCATGGACCATGGTGCTATTAGCACCATGGTTTTCCACCTGGGTCGTAATGAGGCCCACAGTATTACAAAACACTACTCAAGAGCTACAATTATTGGCATTGGGAATTTGTGTTACTGATATACTGCCAGAGGCCTTCCAAGTTCAGTCAGACTGTCTGGCAGTATTCATGCAGATTTACGTTACGATTCTGTGAAAGTAGTGACGATTCGCTAAACACACCAGTGCCACAGTCAGCCTCATTACGAGTATGGCAGTAATTCTGCGGTAAATTTCCACCTGAATACAAATGGTGGTAGAAGTGTAAATCCCCATTTATTTTGGGTCCAGTGGGGCTTTTTTTGCAGAATTAACACTGCGGAATAATCCCTCCGTTAATTCCGCCAATTCTGCCGATTTTTTGCCATTGAGTGGCAAAATGTACCTGCAGGGTTTTGCTGGAGCTAAATCTTCAACTCAAGGCCAACACTCATAATTTGGCATAGTGGTAAAATTGGAAGTAACTCAGATACCTCTAATTTTACCCCTTTCTGCCATACTCGTAATGAGGCCCATTGAATCTAACGATGAGGATGAAGGCCGATGATGATGAGGAAGGCCGGCACATGGCAGTGTTTGATGATTTTCTGTAAACATCAACACAAGATTCAAGAAGCTGGACATTCCGCTAGGCTTGCCCTGTTGGTTGCGGTCAACAGGATGCAGGGACCTATCCATGCCGGGATAGCACTGCAAACAGTAATATTCTGTGGCAGGGACCTGTGTTATCTTATGTTATGAGTATTTCTCAAGTGCACTATCACCCTGGGGTATCCTGGCGCTCAAGGAGAAAGGAGCTTAAACATTAAAAACCGGGAAGCTTAGAAGAATCAATTGGGGAATAAGAAGGTTTTGAGCAATTTCCGAAAATGTTGAAAAATCTTCATTTAATTTAAGGTTGAGAGGAATTGAATTCCACAAACGAGGGGCAGCCGCAGAGAAGGGCCTGCCGCCGAATGTAGCCTTCCTGAATTTAGCAACAACCAGTAAGCCAAGTTTGGCAGAACAAAGAGACCTAACAGGCGTATACAGTAGTATAGAGTATAGAATATAGAGACCTATCCGCGCCTCTATGTTAGCGTTTGCTGAAATATATTGTCATCCAATATATTGTCACTGCATTTCTTAGTGCTTAGAATGACAACATATTTAAGCAAACAGTAACAACCCGGCGGGGATTTGACCCTGCAGCAGGATATAACTGTTTGCAGTGATCAGCGCCCGCTCAAGGTGCGTTAAGAGGGTGCAGCCGCAAAAGGGCACACTCACAATAAAGGGCGCATTGCCTCCAGCGTAGTGTCATGTAAAGAGTGTTTATTTTTTAATCACGTCGTGATTCTTTAATAGACGCTATTTACCTGAGACTGAGCAGGTGCAAGGCGCACTTTACAAGAACGGCAGAGGGCTCAGTTCTATCACAAAACTGAGCCCCCTAATGTTCTGCATTGGTGGTGGGCAGGGCGGGGAGTGGGGGGCGCACACATCTCGCACAGGGCGCTGGCAGACGTGGGGATGGCGCTGGCAGTGCTATCCCGGCAGGGATATTTACATTAATGTGAATACTTCAGAGAGCAACACCTTGTAGCTGCCACTGGCAGTGTCTCTTTCACCAGGGGCGTGGAGGCACTGCCAGGGGTAACAAGGAGGCTGCCAGGGGTAGCACCTGCTTCCCCTTGTTTTCCTTAGAAGAGGTCCATGCCTTCCAGACATCACCTTTCAGTGCTGCGATAACTTGCTTTCCCCTACTTCTCCCAACACTCTCTCCCTCCCCTTTCCACGACCTGCTCCGTGAAGCCGAATGCATCCACCACTGGGGTCTTGGAAAACGAAGAGTTCAACACATACATGAGAAGTTTGCAATGGAGTGACTTTGTGTTTGAATGAATAAATCAGAGGGCTCACGACACGCATTTAACGTGCGCTGAATCTAGTGTAGAGCATTTGGTCTTTAAGCAAGTGTCTAACTTTAGAGCTGCTCCTTTTACCCCGCTTTTATTCCTCTCCCAACTGGCATTGCTCCTCTTTAACCATCTCTTGCTCCACTCTTTCCGTCATATTTTCACAAACTGCCTTATCCAATACCCTCTCCTGCTCCTCTTCCTTCGTTCACAGACTGTCCTCTCTTATGAGGTGTTCCCCCCTCCTATTTCTAGCCATCGCTCCTCTGCTGTCTGCTGCTCCTCTCTCTAGTGGTCTCTCTACTCCTCTTTAATACTAACTTATAGAAGCCACAATTACACAGCGCCCAGCAATAAACACTCCGACCACCTCATAAGGCTGCTCCCACCGCACTGATGTAGTTCCGGCTTCCCTTTACTCTCAAAACGCCCCATCACGTGAACCCGGTCTCCCGTTGCACACGTGACAGGGCGCCTATTGGCTACACTACACCCAGCTAAATATAACCTACTTGAAGACAAATGTTGTTGTGAGGTCCTCCAACGCGGTTACCACTGTGCTATAGCCTACTTTAAAATCGCATTGTTAAGGCCACAACAAAACCACTGAAGTAGTTCAAGTGTATGCTAATCTGTGCAACCCCACATACATCCACCCTACACTTCTCTATACTGCTCTGGCCCATGCCATTGCCTATACCTGTAGGGATAAGGTCAAACCTGTTAACCACTCTGTTAATAAACAACTGTGTTCACCTCTTCCCTTCTTGTCTGACACACAGATCACCAGCACTTTCTCTAATCTCTTACCTGTTAGCAGCGGCCTGTTCTTGACATCACTGGGCAACTAAATGCCTCAGCCCAATGGCACCCCTCTTCTGCATTATTGATGAAAGAGGTTAAACACTTCCTTCCTGGTCCCATCAATGAACTGTGCACTGCCTCACATTCCAGTTGCTTAACCCTGCAACTAATTACATTCACAGCCATCACTCCTCTTATGAAAAACCTCGCAGTGAACCCTTCTGACTTGAACAAGTTGTCTAACATCTCCAACATACCTAGGCACAATCTTGGAGAACATCTGATTGAGCACAGTGAGAACAACAGACTGCCTTTGTGGTAATCAATCGCACTTCCGACCCCTAAAACGCACAGTAGTCAGTCTTTCATTCATGAGAGAGAAAACATTTGAAGCTTTACCTAGGCCCAGCCTTGTTACTCCCCTTCTCTTTGATCTGTCTGCTGCGTATCACGTGAGAGGTAATTGACCCTGTTGGCCGAGAGAACCCGCTCTCAACTGGATCACCAGTGATCTTCAAGATTGCTCAAGTACTGTAAACATTGATGATTTCCTTTCTCCTATTACTCAACAATGGTGCAGTGTTCCCCAGGGTTATTGATATGATATGTTGTGATATTTTATTCATGTCGCGCTCATACACAGGGGTTTCAGAGCACGACTAGGCAAATCAGGGGGACGGGGAGAACAAAAACCACGATCTTACTAGGCCCAGTGACATTGAGAACGTGCAAGTACATAGGAGAAGTGGAAAGTGCGGAGCAAAGAAGAAATGGGATAAATAATAATAAAATAAATAAATAATAAAATCAACATAAGTGGTAGTGCAGCCAAGTGGCAAGTGTTGAGTTTAAGGCAGCAGACAAGGTGGGTCTGATAAGTGCAGGAGGGGAAAAAAAGTTGTATGCTCTGTCCAACCTGATGAACGCATTTACAATACTTTCAAATTTATGTTTGTGATCACAAATCCTCCTGTATACTACCGCCAATGACACTGATTGACACTGATTAACACATGATTTCTTACTTTCTCCATATAATGCACGATTGGGCCATCCATCAAAAACAAATTCTTCTTGAATCTAATCAAACTAAGCTTATCTGCGATGGTCTATCTTCTGTTTCCTCACGTTCTTTCAAATGGCCTGGCTGCCGTTGAACCTTACCACCACAAACCTGGTAATCGTGTACGATCATAACCAAACTTTTATCTGGAAAACAATGTACCTGCTCAAAAAATACTTCGAACTTTAGATGATGAGGAAAATGTCTCCTAAGTGACCCTGCCACAGAAACTTAAGTTTCTGGGTTTATGTGTTTCGGTCGATCCCCAAATGGTTGAAATTTGTTTTCCTCAAATTATATTTACTGTTTTTTACCACCAAAAGGTAAATGGCGGGTTAGGGTCAGGCAATATGTTTTGGGGTGGAGACGTGGGGACGATGTGCGGAGTGGGCAAAGCTAGGTCTCCTCACACATTCTGTGTCAAAGATGTCAGTATAAAATAACCTAATAAATACACTTGACCAGTTTTAATTCGATCTAAACACATTGAACCAAGTTTCCCAAGTCCTTGTTCTCTACAGATTGATTTGATTATTATAACGCCATTCAACAGTTGCAACTTCTACAAAACAAAGGGCACCAGACTCATTTATCCCTCAAGCCTTAGAATCCCATCATGGTGACCTTGAAGGCTTTGAAATGGCTTCCATTTGAGCAAAGGATCCCGTTCAAGACTCTCTACAGCCTCCTCAAAAGCCTTATCAAGGGGTGATATACCTTTGTACACCACACTAAGAAATATATCTTTCCAGGAACCTCAGTTCAGCTGCCCTTACCTGCTCAGTCCTCCAAAGGTCCACAGAAATCACGTAGTGGACTCTCTCTGGCCATCTATGATCCCAAACTTTGGAACTCTTTCCATCTGGCGATCAGATCAGAATTATTATTCAAAGTCTTCCACTTTAACCTTCAAGCCTTGTTGCTGTCAGCTGCTTATTGAGACGTCTAGATTGCTTGTTCTATCTCACATCACGTGCACTTAGCTTTGTTTGTGGAGTGTAATTATCTTCTCATCCAAGAATGTGCTTTTTACTGATCCTTTCCCTGTGCATAAAAGCAGTCCGACTAAGTTTACAGCATTGTTAAACTCCAAAATAAAATAATTATTACATGCATTTGTCACTTCATAGTGCCCCCATCACCCCTCTGGCCTCTTCCCAACACTTGGCCCTTTTTCACTTGCTTCGTTTCTGTCATTTTTTCTTTCTTTGCTCCCTGTGTTGCACTTCGATGCCCAATCGTGTATCTTTTATCCTCATAATTGTCCCTATCTCTCATGCTCTGTACATTGTCCCTTTCTCCCTATATTGCTTATTCTATGACTGCTTCCTATTTCTGTACCTATTTATTGTCCTCTGTGTGTTCAGTGTGTTGCCTCTGTCTCTTATCCTCTTTGCTCTCTCCCTTTTTTTCCCTATCTCTTATTCTGTGTGGCCCATTCTTATCCCTTCCACATGTACTCTGCATGCTCTCTCAGGTTGCCTTCATCTAGTGTACCCTGTTACCCTTTGATTGCTTTCCTTTTGTTGCCAGAGTTTGGAAAGATTTTCTTTTTGTACCTTGCCCGCCATAGATTCCTATGTGACCCCCCATTCATCTTGCTTGTTTTGAACCCTGTACTGACCTTTGGAGGTCACTAAATCCTTCTGCCTTACTTCCCTTACCTGTTTTTCTCCTTCTTATGTGGAAATTTACTAGTACCTAAAACTGTCAGTATTAGAGACTATGGGCCTCATTAAACCGGCAAGTTGCCGCCGGACTTGTACATTTTACTGGCGTCTGGCATGCCGGAAACACTGTGGTATTACAACCCCGGCTGTCCGGGAAGTCAGGTGCTGGTAAAATGTTGTTCCCCGTTCCCATAGATTGCCATAGGACTCTATGGGAGTGAGGAGCACGGAAGCACCGGCATCGTTAACAACAGTGCCGGTGTTTCCATGAAAGTCTGCCTACCCTGGCCACTGTGCCTGGCAGGGTCTGACCTGCCGGGAACAGCAACTCTGGCAGGCAGACTCATAGTGTGCTGTCCAGTAACAACGGTGCTGATAGGCTTACCGGCACCATTGTTATTGGACTGGCACACTTGTAATAAGGCCCTATAGGAAAGATGCTGGAAAAACATGCCACTAATTCTGGCTTTGCCATTTTTTCCAGACCGGCACACTTCAAGCATGCCAGTGGGGGCCACAGATCTCCCGGCAGGCCTGACCTGACCTGATGTCCAGGCCCCTACCAGCAAACAAATGCCTGAATCACTGGCTCTGTTACTAATGATGCCAGTGATTCAGGAAATCCCATCCCATGGAGACCTATGGGACTCCATGGGAAAGCAAACTTACCGGCACTCCACCGCCCATAATATATTGGTAATAATGGGATATCAGGCGGTGGAGACGGTAAGTGCAGTTTGCCGTTATCCCACAGGTAATACTGGCCGGATACCAGCAAACGTATGATCACGACCAATGTCTCTCTTTATGGATTCTTGTTTTTTTACAATTCAACGCATTACCTTACAGTGAAGCGCACATAATAGCTTTTTGGATACTTTGGCAATATGCCTAAGACAAGCTGGTGTCAGGGTGTGATTTGTACTGTTTTTATGATTTTTTTTGTGTACATTTGCATTTACCGCAAATGGCCATGCCACGATAGTTCTGCTTGTTTTTTGGCCATATTGTTCTTTGGCCTGCTTCTTGCCTTCTCAGGTGAGGAAATGCCTTATTTGTAAACCCCTTTCCGAGGGAAAGGTGCTGCTTTCGTGGGCAAAGGGCTTTGTGTGTGAGCCGGAGGTGTTGGCTGGGATTGTCTGGTCCCATTCCATTCCACACCCTGTGGCACTGGAAAATCTGCTGCTGGATGATGTGATGCCCAGTAGTTGTACAGGATTGGACAAGCCCTGGATGTGGAAAGGGTGCAGATCCTTACCATTGCTGGGTTTGGGCTTGCTCCTATCCTGAATCTTGAATAAAAGTAGGGCTCCTGCAACTGTTCATCGTTTGAACTAAGACTTCTACAAAAAAAGAGTAGCCCAGTAAAACTGAAATGAAGATTATTTTGAGCATTTGGTACATTCAGTATAACTTTATTCACACACAAGATCTGGTGTGGCAGCCCAAAGCCCAGCCCGAACATGCAACTCATCAAGCTGCAGACCAACACTGTCTCTCTGGAGTCCTGCCAGCCTTGTATGTAAACCCTATATTCTACATTCCACACACATCACCATTATTCCACTCGACTCATCACCCAGATCAGATATAACACGGCTTCCTTTCCTTCCTCACTCACCACTCCTTACACCTCCACCTGTCCTCACTTTTGCCGCCCTTCCCATAGTCCATACTTGCTCACCTTTAACCCTCACAGTACCCCTCATCACCTTATCAATTCACACAGGTTCACTATACAACAGATCACCCTTTTCATCACCACACCCTTCTTACTCCTTACCCAGTCACCCACTTGAACTTCAGTGAACTTGCACCCCACCCTCTTATTTACTCTACTCAACCACTTCAATTTCTTGCAGCTCACATTCCTTCTCACTTCCTCTACACAGTGAGACTCTCTCACCCTTCCCAACCATGGAGGTGATATCCTTGTATTTCTTTTTCTATGTCTCATCATCTCGAAAAGCACTTACCCCGATTGTTGCATATGGTGACATTCTGAGTGCATATAATCGCTCTCTCATGGCCAACCTCCTATTTCCCCCACACACTGCAGCCATCTTTATCACATCCATAATAGTCATGTTCACCCTCTCAACTTCCCCATTACTCTTTGGATAATAAGGAGGCATTATTTTGTGAACAATCCCACATTCTTCAAATATTCCCAAAAACCTTTCCCACAAATTGGCTTCCATTATCTGTCAAAATACTTCATGGATATCCTTCTCTTTCAAATATCTCATCGAAAAAAGCTGTGGACATCACCGCATTTGCTTCCCTCACCACTTTGAACTCCACCTATATGGACAATAAATCCATCACTACCCTTATAAAACTACCATGGTTCCCTCCAACATCTAAAGGGCTCAACACATCCATAGCTAACTCCTTGCATACTACTTACGTCACCTCCACCTTACCCATCGGCTGCATATGAACTGGTATACCCGTACAAGCCTTTTCACACTCAGTGCAACTCTCTAGTCTCCTCTCTATCTCGTGGTCAAACACAAGCCACCAATAATCTTCTCTTAACACGCCTTTGTTCTCGTCACTCCTATGTGCCCGACATGGACCATACCCACCAATTTCTCCCTCAATGACATGGGAACAACTACTCTCGCCACTTTTAAAACAGCCCTCCATCTATACTCAACTCCTCTCTCACCTCCCAATGTGACTTCTCCTCACCCTACAATTTCCATTTTTCTGGCCATGCCGAATTCACATATTGAACAACCCATTCTATTTTTCCATCTTCTCTCATCCCCATTTCCCACTCTGCCCTTTCAATAATTCCATCATGTGTCACATAAACCATCTCATATGTCTCATCATTTCCCAGCTTTTCTTGTTGGCCACATAACCTGGACAAATGTGATTGGCTAGAATATTCTCCCTTCCTGGAATAATTTCCATTTGAAACGTGTGACTGCATCCCCGCAACCCAACTGGCCACACAACGAGAAACATTATCCAGCCCCACTCAAAAATAGCCTTCAACGGTCTATGGTCTGTCCACAAGGCACACTCTGTTCCCCACACAAAATTTCATAATTTCTCCACAGTCCAATGACAGGCTAAAGCCTCCTTCTCCTCTAATATTGTCTCTCAGGATAACACAACACTCTTGAAGCATGTGCAATTACACTTTCTTTTCACCCCTCATCTAATTCCGATAGAACTGCCCCAATTCCCCCATCACTGAAATCTATGGTAATTAACGATTTTCTTCCAGTATCAAATTCCTTTTGCATCCTCGCCATGTTAATCTCCTTCTTTATCACCTCAAACTCCATATCAGCCTTATCGTTCCACACAAAATCCACTCATTATTTTAACTACTTCCTCCTTTCTTCTACTTTTTTAGCAAAGTTCTTAACAAAATTTTGGTAGACCTCAATCACTCCTAAAAATGACTGTAACTCCCCTTTGGTTTTTGGTGTCTCCGCCTTACTTATACTTTCCACCATCTCCTTCTCAGGCCTCATTCCGTCCCTTGATATCTCATGCACCAAAATATTCAACTGAACTCTTTCGGAAAACACACTTCTCCCTCCTTAAGGTCATTCCTCTTTTTTCCAGGATATCTAATACCAACCGGTGGACTGGCCAGCTCTCTCCTGGGCTACTTTCACTAGATTACAAACAAAACAGGGATAGTACTTATTCTTCAGAAATTCACCTCAAAGATATGGGATATTGCCTTTCTTGTTAACTATATTAATGGTATCACACAAAACAATGGATATATAGGGCTAACAATCAGCCAATTATATTTTCAAACTATTAATGTGTACCCTAACACTAACCATACATAGAATAACACCCTCTCCCTGGGTGGTGTGAACAAACCCTAGATAACGCTGTGGCATCACCTATCTAACAGAGATAGGTAAGAGGGAAACTCGCCCTAACTCTACAATGGATATATCACTTTAAAAAAAAAAAGGGAATTAGTTGTTGCATTTTAGCTACAAAAGATTAAGAAGCAGTACTTATTGCCATACTGCTTATCTCGGTTGGTCAAGCAGTTCACGCGGGACTGTGTGTGTCAAAAGGACAATTTATTTGCCCTCGATGAAGTGTGCCTGGTCAGCTCGAGAGTGTTATTGATAAAATAATATGTTAAGCAAAAGTTGTTTCAATAAAGCGATCCGTATAGTAATCGAAAAATGGGAGAGATATGGCTAGTCTCTCTGTTTAGATGTCCTGTTTGGCATCTTTCTTCAAGACGGAATATTCTTCCTCACATATTTTAACTCCCCCCATTGGTTTATGTGGAGAGATATAGAGGGTAAAAAAGAGACTAAAATCCAAGAGATCCTTAATGATCTAGAGTAGTCGATGTATGTAATAAATTGTCTGTGGGTCTCCCTTAGTCAGAAGACCTCCAAACTTGTGGTCGACCGGTTTCAATGACATCTATCTTCATTTGTCATCTTCTTCAGGACCGATTTCTTGCATCAGAGAAAATCAATCTGTCCATCCATCAGGAATGGCACAAGGACTTCTGTAAAGGAAGATCGAAAATCCAGGGTGACTTCTCTACAGAGGAAGTGGAGTAGGGCATTTTATGCTTTACTTGTCTTAATCATGCAAGATGAGTTATTCAAAGGGGCTCATTGGGCATTGAACGGGTACCCCCACCCACCCAAGGGAGGGGGGGAAGAAGAGAGAAGGAGCCAGATGTACAGAGGACATGTACTATTCCCATTGTCAGTTGTTTCTTTTAGTAGCAGAATTCGTAACTGAGTAGTTATACCATTGGTTTAATTATCTGGTCTTCACACTTTTCGGATGGTATTGAAGCAGGAGCTACTCAAGCTGCTTCTGTTGTGTGACTCTGGTTCTCTGATCTGGAGTGGACGCAGTCAGTGTGTTCTCTTTTCACTGTAGGGGACACAGCAAGAGATTTGGTTGTATCTATTGGACTTGATTATCCTGGTCTGTGGGTATTGATACCCCTATTGATCCATTTACCTGTTGTATGTGAACTTCTGGCAGTATAACGGTTGTTGCCATCAGTGTGGTATCTCTCGGGTGGTTATTTCTCACAGACTCTTTAACGCTGTCATCCGCTTTGATGGTGTGTGGAAGCTTCTTACGGGGTGATACTGTAAAGGGACCCCTATTTGTAAGTGCGACTATACGTGAACATCCAGATACCAATATCAGGTGTAATTGCAGTTGTTATTTATTTTCACCCGTGCTCTGGGAATTAGTGTGGTCCCCTAATAATCACTTGCTATGTATGGTAGTGTCTCAAGTTATCCAAGTGGCGTTGCCATCACCCATGCATGTGTGGCGATCCTTGGTAGCCCGATTTTGAATGCAGTTCTCTCTTCCTTCATGAAAGAACATGAGATAACATGTGTGTGGGGGATCCTGTTTGTGGGATGTAACTAAACTACTACCTATGTAAGAACATACTCGTTACACCAAAATCGTGGCAAAATTGGGCTGGATATTTTCTAAAGAGCAAAGTGCATTGAGGGACAGGGTCTTACTTATTTCTCCTCCATGTTCTTTACGAGCGGTCAGTGAGGCTCCCAAAGTGGAATCTCGCGCTGCTCGTATCTGCAATTGCACACCCTTCCTGTTTGGCGTGTATAATGTTTTCCTCCTGGTAACGTGATTACGTGTAATAGCGTGATGACGTTGTGGCCGCCATGTTGGAACGGGCTTGCAATACGTGCTCGCGATGCCATGTTTGTGGGGATCAAGCCCCATTCCGACAACCCTACAAACACCATATTAATAGGTGCCAGTCTGGTTCGTTAGCTACATTGTGTTCTTATTGTGTTTATGATTCTGCCATCCCCAATGTAGTGGTCAAATTACTACTACCATGAGGGGTACGATTGGTTGTCCCAATTAATTATGGATAACATGTATTATTGGACCAGATTAAAATGCAGATGAGAATGCACTTGTACTTAAACAGAGACGTCAGTGGACCCAACGTGCGCTGTTACTACGCACGGTTCTGGCAAAAGTGCTTGGGTTGTGCAGGAAGTTATCTCATAGAAAAACCGACCATTATTGGTAATTTGATCAATGCCAAGTTGTTCTACTGGATCTCCAAGTTAAGGCCACTGGTTACAGTGTCCAAACGGAAGATCCAATGCTGTTCTTTTTTCAAAAGAATTTCGTGGAAATTACCTCCTTGTCACAAAGGGATGATTTTCTCCAGGACAGTCCACCTAAAGTCATCCCGAAAGTGATAAAAAGTGGGAAACCAATGGTGCGGTTACTTTTTTTGTCCTGATGCACGATTTAAGTTCTATTAGTCAAGTTTTTACACTGCATGTGGTCATTCCAATGTACCTTAAATTGCAGGGACACGTGATTAAATAAATAACCCCTTTGCTGTTACAGTTCGTAAATCGTCTCTGTTCCCACGGTGTATTCCACCCTATATCTACTGCTTTGCTTCTTATGGTCTGTCTACACATAGTAAATGAACCACAGGGGGAGTGACCACTTGGTGCTGCAGTGTCCGAAATGGTGGTTTGTTCCAGGTTCTCTTTGGGTTCTTCAAATGTATGCACCAGTATATCCCTGATGTTACGCCTTTGTTTAATGGCGAAGATGGTATCAGCTAGCCCACAAGCTCCCGTATTTAGGATAGGCCACAGTTTTTTAATTTCCCATTTTAGAGTATTGAAAATTGGGGAGCAGCGGAGGATGGCAGTGATGGTATTGTCTGCCGTGGTTTTCACATGTTGTTGTAATGTAATATCAGGAGGAATGTTCCTCCTAGCTCTCTTCTGGGTGTCCCTAATGATTTTCTTAGGTTACCCCCTCAGAATGAGTTGGTTTTTTAATTCCTCTGATTGTTGGTTGAAGTCTCCAATTTTGGTACAAGTGCGTCTATACCGCACTAACTTCCCAAAGGGCAGATTGTCGCGTAGAGCGCACGGATGGTAACTCGTATATTTCAATAATGCGTTACGGTCAGTCAGTTTTTTATAGATTTTTGAAATAAGACCGCCGTCATGTGCAAATATGTGAAGGTCCAAAAAGTGTGTCTCAGGTTTGCCGTAGTCAATTGTAAACTTTAGAAAGGGGCTACATTCATTAAGCCATCGATGGAATGTCAGTAGGTCATCTTCATTCCCTTCGAAGATCATGAAGATGTCATCGATATATCGTCGCCACACTATGATCTTTCTCAGATGGGGGTTGGTGGCGGGATAGATGTTTTCCTTTTCAAAGTGTTCAATGTATAGATTTTCAAGGTAAGGGGCGAAGGTGGCGCCCATGGCCTTACCCAAAAACTGTTGGTAGAATTGATTGTTGACCAGAAAGAAATGTTTTGTCAAGGCAAGTTCTGTGAGTGCCGTAATAAAGCCTCCATGGCCAGGCGTGATATTTGGGTTGTGCTCCAGATGTTTTCTGACCATTTCCACAGTTTCCATCTGGGAATGCTTGTATAAAGGGACTCAATGTCCATCGTCACCAGTCATTGTGTGTTGGCATTGAAAAGCAGGGTATCCACTAAGATGAGCATATCTGTTGAATCCTTCACAAAAGACTGCATTTTTGGTACCTTCACTGGAACCATCATCGTTCTGAGCAGAGCCATGGAACTTTGCAGATCTCCAGCTGGTGCCACAAGTGTCCTGTGCCACTGTCTCACTCCAAGGGAAGCAGAGAGGGGACTGCTTTTGTGTTTGCTGCTGTACGATTGACTGTCACCGCCTGATCGTGTAGACCTTCATTAGAACATTCCTTCTTCACTCCACATTCATCGTTTTGGGCCTTTAACTGGAAGCTGATTGTAACCGATTCCTGTGCACTGCAACTGACTGCAACTAAATCCTGATGACAAAAGTGACCTCTGCATCTGCAATACTTAGGCTTTTTTACTCAAACCAAGCCAGATGATTGTGTCCCCAATGGATTCCGGAAGATCTGCAGTGGTATCTGGAAAAATCAGAGTCAGAGGAGTAAGTTAACATACCTGTTTCTATCCCCCACTGTTCACCATAGGGCTACATTGAACATAAGGTCCTGGCCCTAACTCACTCTGACCTGACTTCTGGTGGTGGGTCACAGGTAAAAGGATCCTCTTCTAGGTCTACTCTAGTGAAAAGGTTTAAGTTGAGTACTTACCTGAAATTTCCTAAATACTTATCTAACTTTGAAAACGTGCAAAAAGTGCCACTATAGCCCACTGCATCATTTTGAAATGACTCAACTGAAGAAGTTATAGTTTGGAACTTATGACTTTTGAGCACAAGTCCACAAATCACCTTAGGCTTGGACTAATTTGAGATTGAGGAAAGAACTGTTGTGCTGAGTCTACTTTTCCTTGAATCGGACTACTCGCCTGCATTGCACTGGCAATTTATTGATATGCATTCTATTCTCCTAATGGTGAATGTGTATATATCTTTATAAGGTTTTGTGTGGCAATACGTACCTGTAATTTTTATATGCTTAGTGTGTAACTAAAGGCTTAATAAATAACTGTATTTTTATATACTGACTCATCTAAATTTAATTACTGGTGTTGCTCTTGTTGGGGGAATACATCCAACACCCTTGACGTGCATGTAAATACACACTCCGAAAGTCACTCTAAAGAACCGCAAGGTCATATAAGAAAGCAGCCCTGTTCATCTAAAGTTGCCTGTGTAGGCCCAAAATGCACTAGTACCCGAGCTTGAGTAAGCAGTATACCTCAGGGACAAGTAAGCCATAAAATTGCAGACCTTATGCCCGAGGATAATCACATATCCTTAACAAGTATAGAAGCATTTAACATTAGTCAGGGAACCATTAGGGGCACTCATAATGATAGCAAATGGTATTGAACATTTACACTAATTGTCTGAGCAACACAAGTATAACAGATAAGAGTGCTGCTACCAAAGGGTGAGGAAACCGAGGCATATAATTCAGAGCCTATTGTGGTCACCCCTTATTAATCAAGAAATGATCAAATCTGAAAAACTGAGATACCAAAAAGGAAATACGCAGAAGGCCAAACGGGTACAATCAAAAAGTGATTTATCCTATTAGCTCAATGTTTAACATATTGTGGCAATTTAGGTAGAGGCATCTCAGACATGAATGACTTGGTGAGAGAACGGATGTGAAGCAAAACACAATTGCAAAGGATTTAAACAATTTCAAAAGGTGCATGTGAGAATAATAGAAATAAACAGACTATGATTCAGCAAGGAACAAGAAACACATGAGATTGTCCACTTAGAATCAAATAAATCAATAAAACCAAAAAAGAAACAAGTAATACCATCAGAGAAAAAACATTTCCATTTTGTAATCAAAAGTACTGTCACAACCAGCTATTTCGTCAAGCTGATTCAAAATGGATAATAACACATATGTACACATTTACATTGTGGACCCATAGATACTATATCAACCAGCTACTTCCTCAAGCTGATTCAGTTTGCATCTTGTCCATAAATGAAGGATTCTGTATGCTAAATCAAAAGCTGGTTTGTGAGTCAGAGAAAAGAAACTGCCTGGAATTTTTTCAAGCAAATAGAGTTTATGCCTGACTTGTAAATTAAAGGCACCTGGAGTTTAAGCCAAAAAAGAAAAGGAACTGCCTGAAAGTTCTTTGAGCAGATCGAGTTTGTGCCTGACTCATAAATAAACAGGCACCTGGAATTAGAGCCGACGCAGCAGGGGGTCAAAATAGTCAATTGCTTGATTCTGTCTTGAAGCACCCGCTAGGGCAGACAGAGCTGGTAAATGCCCCCTTGGCACTATTGCGTTTCAGCGGCAGGTCGATGAAAATGCAAAATGGCCGCCTTCTTCAGGGCTGGAGTAGCGACCCCTGTGAGTCAAGAAAGAAGCCTTAAAACTGTGTATAGCCTTTAAGGCATTTCAGAGGGACAAATTAATTGCCAATGAACATTAAAAACTTGTAGGCAAAAAAATTGCTCACCGTGGGGAAGAGAAGACTTGCCACGGGGGACAGAATACCCCTTTTCCTTTCACACATGTCGATCCCAGGGACACTGCAGTTGCTATGAGTGTCCTCCTGTCAAGTATAAATCACGGGAGGAGATCTCAAGACCTGGCAGGCTTGCGCAAGGAAACACACACACAAGGCTGTAACTTCCCACAGCAAGACGGAATGCTGCACAGTGATTGATCCAAGGAACGGGGGGGGGCAAACACATTCTAAAGCCTGAGTTTCGGTAGTGAGGTCATGTAAAAGCAACAAAGAAGTAGCAGACCGCAGACTTAAGGGACAAACACTGCACATAGATTGGTTGAGACACATCAGCTTAGCCAAGTTCCCAAGCCAGTGTTCAAAAGCCATATAACAAATTATGTTCCTACCCAGTACATTGAAATGCTACACCATGAAGGTCACACCATGATAGGGGAAAACTGAGGAGCAATGAAGCAGCATAGATGAGAGAAGAATGATCAAGGAACAACACGGACCTCTGTAGGAAAACCATCAATGAAAAAAAACAACTACTGTGATAGGAACAATACAAAACATCACTGCAAAAAGAGCAGAATCAATTATATAGCAATGGCTTTTATGGAAATGTATCAATAACACCAGCAGCACATGCACAATATTGTTTAGAAGTACATTTACAATATGGTGAGCTACACAAATATACACATATATTCATATAATTGCAAGAGAATGAAGTTGCTGTCCGATCATAAGGTAAATACTGAAGCCAATGAGCATGCATGAAACATGAGAAAGGAAGTTTTGAAGGGAAGCAAGTAATGTTTCTAATGACGAGTTGCAACAGTGAACTGGCGATGAACAGTTCACAATGGTGGGAACGGTAAAATGGTACCAACCGATCAGGTATTTGGGAAAAGGATGGCAAGTTATTATTTTGTTGCTACACTGTCACTTATCACACAGGGATTAATTGAAATCTATTAAATCACTCACTCCACGAATACTCCTTCTAGAACAGTCAATCAATATAAAGTCTAGACAATACCAAATAAAAAGAGAAACATTGAATCAGCATTATGGGAAAGAAGATGATTTCAGTGTCAATTAATGAATAAACTGATGTCTTGCCATGGTCACGAGGGCAGACTAACCCAATAGCGCTAGATATTGTATAGATTCACCTATGGTGCAAATGACGATGTCCAATCAACGCCTGGAGATTTGTGAATAACCTGTAACATTTGTTTATAAAAGGTTGCAAACAATCACTCTTTTTCTAGGTGAGTTCCTTATTGGATTTTGGGTGATCTTGTCGCTTGTCTAAAGATTAACTGCTGTGTTTGGATAAAAGTATGCATACATTATAAGATTGCAATCTTTTGGTTATAAGTGCCTAAGAAACAATCATTTTTTTCAACCCACAATGAGTTTAAGCAGAATTTGTTTATTCTTAAGTGAAAAAAATTGCAAGTACATTTCGGATTTGACCATTTTTCTCAGTGTGACTTAATGAGCACTTGGTACATCCTGTGCCTTGGTTTTGTCCTTTATAAGTGTCCCCTTATGATCTTTTGATGTCATATGATCCTGTTTAGGTCTTCTGTTGTCCTGTATGACTCTGATTGATCTTGTCCTCTCTTTTTAGTATACTTTTGTCCTCTAATCTTTGTGTCCTTTGATTCTCTAATCCTCTACACATGTTTCGCCAATTGGATGTGGCTCTTCAGGAGGAAAAGATCTTTTGATTTTTCATTTGATACGATAACCGGTTGAATCTGATGGTGATCAGAATTAGTTGGTAATCATAGAGGTCTTTAAGTTGTAACATTTGTTGTCATTTTACCTCTGAAATTTACTATAAACCAAGCCATTTTATGAGACCATGCTGAATGCCTTTTTGATTATTCCCGGGCCATGAGTAATAAACGTTTGTTTTTCACACATCTCGTGCATTCATTTTTTGGCCCTTGGATTTATTTTTAATTATTGGAAGTGGGTTACCTTACATATTTTGTTGCCTGTACCAGTATTCAAGTCTCCTCTGGGCCTCTCTGGGCTCCTCCGCTGCACTCCTGGGCAAGCAAAGGCCTGCCTTTAGGGAGCAGAAGACTGCACAGAATACGAGGAGGTAGAAAGTGCCAAGGGTACCCAGATATTTGCTTGATCGCTTCAGGCCCAGTCCCCACCCCCACCATTGCACGCCCATTGTGGGGAGAGGCAGGCCCGGAGGACTTTGGAAGACCATAGCTAGCCAGTGCACCTGATCCGAGAACTACAGCAGGAGAGTGAGTATAAATACGGAAGTGGAGAGAGTGACAATGTGAACCACGTGTTCTTTCTCACCTTTTTTTCTTTTTTCTTTATAGTAGTAACTGAAGAGGGCTCCCTTAGCAAGGAACAGTGACGTCACTTTAGCTGTACGACTTGGTAAATGAAGGGTACACATCCCTCAGTAAGGGAGTGCAGCGCTGCTTTAGAAATAGTGTGGGAAGTCCTGCACTAGTGAGGACTGTAGCCTCTGTCCAGAGAGGCGGAAGAACAGAGACAATTTTGTAAATAAGTGTTGTTTTCCATTGCACAATATAACAAAGGTATTAGGTGATCAAAGGCAAATGTTTGATGTACGATTTGAAAGAGGGAAAAAGATTGGGGTGGACTCTGTATTTGGGAGGGGGGTAGTTTTGACGACATTGGTTTTCCATGAAGATGCGTTGTGCTTTTGTGTTCAAATTGTGTGCATTGTGTTAAGAGGTAGCTCTGGGGCGGCATCATAGGAGGGCGACCCTTAGAGGTTTTATTGAGGCTATTGTTTTTGGTATTTTGTCAATACTAGATATTGCCAGTTGTGTTTGTCATTTTACTGTTTAGACAAAAATGAGTACTCCAGTTGAACATATGTGCAAGGAGCTCCCAACATATAGGGAAAGATAATTAAGTACAACAATGAGTGGTTGGTGGGACCTGAAGGAAAACATTTTACAGCTTGGTCTGCTGAGGGCACACATGATAAAAATATAATGCAGCATACGTACACTCATTTATTGTCCACATACAAGGGTAAACAGCTGAAAAGAGACAGAAATTGTAGGAGAATGATGAGGGCAATAATAAAGACAATAGAGATACAGAAGTTATATCAGCTCCATCCCAGGCAAACAGCACAAATACAACACAGATTTTGATGCCTGCATAGTCGGTACCCAAAAAAGCAACCAGTAGGAACAGGCTCCAGTGCCTGCGCAGCTGACAGCCCCACCCACACATTATCCTTTAAAGCCTGCAGGAGGATATACTAACCCGCAGTATAAATCCCCTGCCTATACTGAAACAAATACATTTTGGGGAATACATGCACATAGTGATCAATGAGATTCAGCAATGGTAAAAATATAGAATAATGCAAATAAGGATTTAGAAGCAGCAATACGCACAAAAGAAGAGGAACTGCAAAGGGCAGCGAGAAAGAGAGAGGGGCCTTGCCCCATGGTAGATGTTGAAACACATACAGCAGGAGAAATACGATTAAAATTGAATATGGCAGTGATAAAAGATAAAAGATATGAAAATAGAAACTAAAGAGCCAGAGCAACAGGATGTAAAGTACGATTCTGAGGTTGTTGAAAGTGAGGACGAGCAGGAAGAGGGTGAGGAAAATTATGAAACTGAACAGGATCAGGAAGAAAGGATTCCAGGGGAGAGAAGACTAAGGCCTTGCCCCAGACCAATGGCAGTAGTTAGAGGGAAGAAAAAGGCTAGAACGCATTGTAACCCAAAAAGGGGAGGCAGTTTCCATTAATTTAAAAGGGGGTGTGCAGATCACAATATGTTCCATGACCCGATATGGATAAGAATAATTTGATAAAGGCTCTTCCTCCTCTCACAATGGGGGGCGGGCAAATGCATTCATGCATTAGAAAAACACACAGCAGGGGACACCCTAGCACTAGGAGATATGAAAAGTCTATTAGCATGTATAATAGGGGATCAGACAAACACTGTTTGGGAGAGAGCAGGGTAACCAGGGGTCCATCTAAATAGTGAGACACATGTGAGAACAATTGACGAGCCCGTGTGTGGCACACATTGAGAAGGACATTCCCAGATAAACCTGATGTAGGTTCCATTATGGCACAAACAATAAAACAGAATGAGGACCCAGCGTTATACATTCGGTCCATCCAAGAAATGTGGCGAGAGGAGACAGGGGAAACATGGGAACAGAATGTACAATTCTTCTACTCTATCCTATGAAAGGGCCGTCCCACAGAAGTGCAAGCACAGCTAGACAGAATAGTAGGCATGGAAGCCAAAGGATGGGATCAAATACACGCACACATAGTATATTTTTATAAACACAAGTGTAAGAAAGGAAGGTTAGCAGAAGAAAAGGTGCAGCGTGCAGAAGCAAAATGAATACAGGAGAAATTGGCAAAGCTTAGCATGGAGGTCGCAGTAGTAACCGATCCCACAGATGCCAAGCAGCAGTCAGGGTCACCACAAGATGGGCAAATAACCCAGATAACAGTCAAAGAGACAGAGAAGGGGTCAAAGGGGCAAGAGGAAATTCACAGAAATGGCGAGGGGGAGGATTTGGAGGATTACGACCATAATTTGGAGGAGCATGTTGTACATGTGGAAAGATGTGACACATGGCTAAGGATTGTCAAAGTAGATCTCCCATGAAATACCACCTAGGAGCACCTCCAGCTCCATAGTATGCACAAGGACCAACACAGGGATTTTTGGTCCCAAACCACGCCTCGCTCCAGGACCCATGTATGCCCCAGGATCTGCACAACCCCAGAACGAAGGCCCAGTGCAAATGATCACACCCACACACGGACAATCTTTAAAACACCCAACCCTGAATGTCATGCAAAATGTCACCCAAAAAGCTTCAGCACATGCAACTACAGTGCCATGGGAGCAAAATTCCCTTCTGCAGACAAAGGCAAAAAACTATACTGGAGCTAGTGTCATAGGAAGCAACGCTTTCCCACTTCCAGTGTCAAACTCATATAGACAATAGGACAACCCACAGCGAGCCCTAACATGCCCAGTTCTCTCAATCACTCCAAACACAGACAAGGAATCCAAAGTGGGAGTGGGGAAATGGGAACATAAGTTCATCTTTATGGTAGACACAGGAGCCACTCGATCCTGTATAAGGTAGGGACGGTTTCCATTGACAAATCTCAGCATGGATATGCAGGGATTCTCTGGGGCCATCATAAGGGTTCCATTTACAGAAGAGCTACCACTCACTATAGGGAATCAAGAAATAGTAGCACCATTACTTTACAGCATATACACACCAGTGAACCTATGAGGTAGGGATCTCCTTCAGAAGTTAAACATGACCATGTCATTTATTGACAAGGGAACTGTGTGCTCCACTCCAGGCATACATTACAACAGAGTAGCCCTGGTAATACAAGCACTTTGCAGCACCAACACCATTCGAACATTACCATTACCTGAGACTCTATTCACATTTGCAGTGACCATTTTGATTGGCTTGTTACCAGACATGCAGGATGTGACATTTGCCCTACTAGCAGATTTCTTATTCAGACCAGCAGTACCACTTGAGGTAGCTCCAGGAACAGTTTTTACACTACACATCGAGGCAGTGATCATGAGGAAAGACACAATCATCATAACAGACACAGATGAGGAAGGAATGGAATGGAGGACAGTAGTGTGCATATACTTCAACCTGCCATTAAGAGACATCACAGATGAACAGTTATTTGCAAACATAGAAACAGATGGAGAAAATAAATTTGAAATCAGCACACCCTGCCACATGGTACGGCAGCACAGAGAAGTGCCCCATACAATACTGACAGCCTCAGCAGCACCCTCACAGCTACAAGTGGACCTGGCACAAGTGCCTAGTCAACTATGGACAAGCAATCCGCATGACGTAGGGTGACCGACCAGCATTAGGGCAGTAAATATCAGACTCAAACCCAGAGCCATACTCCCCAAATTAAAACAACATCCATTATCTAAAGAAGCAGATGCGGGAGTTTATGACACAATCAAAGTACTCCTTTACCAGGGCATTATAGTGCCCTCACACTCACCCTGCAAGACACCCATATATCTCCTGAAAAAAGGAAAAGGATCATCATGGAGATTCATTCATGATCCCCCCCTCTGAACAACATAGTAGAAACAGAATACCCACTAGTGCCAAATCCTGTATCAGAATTGTGTATCATACCCTTGGATGCAGTCTATTTCACTGTGATTGAACTTCCAGTACACTCATTTACCACACAGGTACTATGAATTCCCTAGAGTTTTCAGGTCCTTCCGATGTATTTAGGAAACATCCACTTGGCCAGCACAGTGCTACAATATGTAGATTATTTTTTAGTGTCTAGTACCACAGAGGATCAGTGCAGAAAAGACACAATACAACTTCTGACAATCCTTGCAGACAAAGGGTACAAGGTGGACAAAGAAACATTGCATTACTGTCAAAAAGAGGTGGTATACGAAGGACAGATCATATCCTCAGCAGGAAGGAGGATAAGCCCAGACCTAGCCACAGAAGTGAGAAATACACCAGTGCCTAAAACAGTCAGGGAAATGCAGCAATTCCTAGGCCTGCGTAATTATTGCAGAACATGGGTATTTGATTATTCAACACATGTGAGACCCCCATTACAGGCACTCAAGGAAGCACAACACATGAAAGGCATGCTTGAACGGACAGAGGAGATGACAGAATGCGTTGAGGTCCTCGAAATAGCTATCAGCAGTGCAACAGTTCTAGCAACCTCAGACTACAACAAACAGTTTATCTTATTCTCACACTCAACCGAACAGGTCATGACAGCAGTACACACACAGCGATCATAGCAGAGCTATGAGCCATTGGCATATTACAGTGGTCAGTTATACCCGGTAATGCAGGCTCATTTCCCATGCAAGCAAGCATGAGCTGCCACAGAATTTGCTGTACAGAAGTCTGCCACCATATTTGTTGGATGTCCACTTACTTTACACGTTGAGCACACAGTTTTCTCCATTTTAGAGAGAAACAAATCAACACTCACCACTCAAGAGAGCTTGTGGTTATGAGGTAATATTGACTAACCCAGCCATCACCATAGTGAGGTGTCACACAGTTCACCCAGAAACATTTATAGCAAACCAGTTAGGCCCGAAGATGAGGTTCATGACAGTGCAGTATATGAAGGAGAACCTGACCCCCTAGACACAGGCGAAGTGCTCTATGTAGATGGGTCATAGAGTATAGACCAAGAGAGTGGCCAAAGGCACACAGGAGCAGAGTAATAAGATATGTGAAGGACCAAGAAGAAGAATGTCATATAGTAATGCAACAGAGGTAACACTCACAGTATTCAGCACAAGCAGCAGAACTCATAGCAGTCAAAGAAGCATTAGAGGCATCAGCCTATGATTATGTCGCCATTTATAGAGACTCACACTAAATGACATCTAAAGTGCATTCAGGCTTATCAAGGTCGAAGAGAAGAGGTTAAAGAAGGGTAGACGGATCACCAGTCCAACATGCAATCTTGTTAGCGAGACTAATAGAAGCATTAAAGGGTGCACTTCATGTAGCCATTGTGAAGCGCGCAGCACACTCCAAGGGGAAAGACCTGATTTCACGTGGAAACATGGCTGCGGACACAGCCACCAAACAGGCAGCTTATCTGCCATTTCAAGAAGAACCCCAAATGCCTGTCACATCAGTACAACAAGAGTGACCACCAAATTTATACAGTGCATTATCAAAAGGATACATCATTGAGTTACAAGAAAGAGCCCCACCAGAAGTAAAGGCATTATGGGTAAGGAGGGGATGTACTCTGTCATCCACTGACATTATATCGATACAAAACACCACAGGAAAAGTAGTCATGCCCATAGAGTTATTGAACATCGCCATGGAGCAACTTCATTATCCTATGCATAACTACAGACCGACCACCACCCGATCGCCTTCACCCTAGCATCCAACAGATTACTGGCCAAAGATAAAGATATGGCACCCCCCTTCCCACCAGGAGCAAAATAAATATCACGCCGGATAGGTTAATAGCACATATCTTACCATCTCTTAACTCACTCCCAAATGCCTCTGACCCTAATCTCCTAGTTGAGGCTTACAACAATACTATGTCCAAATCCTTAGAACAACTTTGCAAATAACTATAAAAAGGAAATTATTTGTACCAAAAAAGACCTATATAACGAAAGAATTACCAATGCCAGTTCCAATACCAAGGAACTATTTGTGATTCTGTGAGAAATGGAATCCCCCATTCCTCCCACTGACAACGTGCCTAAGGACAAACCATGGTGAACTAGCATACAGAATGCCTTAGCAAACAACATAACACTACTCCAAAATAAGATTGCCAACAAAAAGCCTCCCTACCCAATTATGAGTTACAATTCTTGAAAACGAAAAGATTATCTCCTTGAACCAACAAACTGCCAGGGCGACATCTGTCCCGCCCAAATAATCAAAGACGCAGTTAGAGACCTAACGCCATTATTTTCAAAATGAATTAACGCTTTCTTTGCAACAAACACTGTCCCAAGTAACCTCAACGAGTCCTGGGTCTTACCTTTGCTAAAAAACAGACTCTAGACCCTTGCATCCCAACGTACTACAGGCCCATCACAACGGTGCCTTTCCTCCTTAAAATCATTGTTAAAGTAGCATACCTGCAAATACAGAAATACCTTGAAAATAACCATCTCCTAGGCTCCCGCCAATCCGGCTTCAGGCCACAACATGGCATGGATATGGCATTAATTGACTTAAAAACTCAAATTGATGAGCTCAAGGACAAATCGAAAACTGCTTTGCTACTTCTCCTCGACCTGTCCGCTGCCTTTGACCTGGTGGACAATGAAGTCCTATGTAAACACCTCGCCTCTGCTGCCCACTTCTCGAAGGAGGCAATAGCATGGGTCCAATCATTCTTAAACAATAGAACCATGAGAGTTTTCACCCCATCAACATCTGCAGACCCTATCCAGACCACATGCGGCCTTCCACAAGGATCTTGTGTATCGCCGACCATGTACAATATATTTACAAAGCCTTTGTTTGACAAATTGGACAGGCTGGGTGTCACCTACATGAACTATGCAGATGACACCCAGATCCTCATTCCCCTTTCGGGAAATTTACTGTAAGGACACAGCGTTGGTAAATAAAATCTACCTTATCATTCAGGCATGGATGGCATCCCATGGCCTCTGCCTGAATGATGACAAAATGGAGCTCCCGATTCTTGGAACAGCTGCCCACCTAAAAAAATTGAACTTCAACTACTCGGCCTTTAACATCGACAGAAACACTATCAAAGTAGTAAAAGAAGTGAAAACTTTAGGTTTCTACCTTGATTCCACACTATCCATGGCATCAACATCTGCCTACACATGTAAGTTATCCAAAGCCAGCTGTATCATCCTTGCCAAGGCACTGATACTATCAAAATTAGATTATTGTAACGCCCTATATCTAGGTGCGAGCAAGTATATCTTAGACAAAATCCAAATCCTACAGAACAATGCGTTAAGAACTGCCCTGAATTTACACAATAGAGAACATATATCAGAACTTAGAAGAGAACACCACTGGCTGAAGATAAATGACAGAATCCTGCTCAAAACAGTCTCACTTACTATCAAGTGCCTTAACAAAGCAGCACCCCCATACCTAACGGAGAAAATAGTTAGAAAAACCTCCAACTGCTCTTCTAGATCAGCTAACTCCTTTTGCCTGAACATACCCAGGTTTAAGATAAAGAAATCTGGAGGTAATAGCTTCCCAGAGAAAGCTGCCAATTCTGGAAGCCCTACCACTTTCACTCAGAAGAGACCAATCCTTCCCCAGTTTTAGACACAATACCTTCAACTGGTTGCGATCCAATGACATTTGATTTTGCTCTACTTACTGCTTTGTGTATGCTGTTGTCATCCATTATGTGTTACCCACTGTATATTCCTGCTGTACCCCCTCTTATGCTATTACTGCTGTTTACGTGTTCTCATAGTGTAAACTAAGCTTAAAGTATTCTTGTACTCGTTGCGGCCAGTTACCTCCGGGATCGGTGCGCCTTACAAATTAATAAACAAACAAACAAACAAGCAAATAAACAAACACCAAACCTAAGCAACACCTTCTGCTGACATATTGAGGACTGGTTTGTGCCCAATTTGGCTGAACAAGTCGACAAGTTTGTGTCAAACTGCATCATGTGCCAAAAGTTTCATCCTGGACACACACTTAAGACACTAAAGACAACATTGCGCCGCCCCACAGGGCCCTTCAAAGAGCTCCATATTGACTACATCTACATGGTAAATAGGTGCAGCACATACAGGTATGTACTAGTAGTTGAGTGCCATTGAGTGCCCATATTCCCGGTGGATTGAAGCAGGACCCAGTGTGAATGTAGATAGCAAATCTGCAGCAAGATTCCTTGTGAGAAAGGTGTTCTCCAGATGGGGCATTTGTGAATACTAAGGTCTGATAATGGCCCTCACTTTGTAAATGAGTTCTTCACTGAGGTGACAAGACTACTAGGTATCAGACTGTGTACAACCTATCACCCACAAGTAAAGGGGGCGGTACAGCATCTAAACTGTTTACTTAAGATTAAGTTGGCCGAGCTTTGTGATACATTTAAAAGAGCTGGCTTTATTGCCTGCCTCTTGCCCTGTTCAGTGTGCACAACCCACCAAGCATGAACCACCACTACCTGTCACCCCATGAAGTGGTGATGGGAAGGAGGAAGCATAACCCAGCTTCACCCACATGAATAGCGTCTGATGCACAAAGGAGCATTGATTTGTTGGGATAAGAGTTTAATGTATATCTCAAAAACATATCGACCTGTGGCAAGCTTATATCTTCCCAGATAAACATCAAAGCACCATCGAGCTCCAATGGATCAACACGACACAGCCACAGAAGAACCCCTTCAACTACAACCAGGTGACAGAATCTATGCCAAACACCATACGCTGTGCTGGAATCAGCCACAGTCCACCGGACCATATGAAGTGGAAAGAACCACACTGACAGCAGCAAAGTAAAAGAATCACCGTTACTGGGTGCACTTGACAGACTTGCGCAAAGATACAAGCACAACACCACAGCACTGAATCACAGCAGATGTTAAGGCTGGAATAAGAAGCAGCAGCCAAAAGTAGAGTTAATTTTAAAAGAGAATGAGCCTCATTACAAGTTTGCCGGTCCGGTAACAACGGTACCGGTAAGCTTGCCGGTACCATTCTTACCGAACAAGCAAACTATGAGTTCTGAAGACCGACACCCATGAGCAGACCATATCGGATGCACCGGCACCATTTGTGAATGGTGCCGGTGCATCCGGCCTCCCCATTCCCATTGAGCCTTATAGGGCTCAAATAGGAATGGGGATTAATTATTACCGGCACCCGGCAATGGGTAAATACAGGGTGCACTTGGGCTGTAATGCCCCTGTATTTCCCCACTGCCAAGCACCAGAATAATTCGCAAGTTCGGCGGCAGCCTGCCGGGTTTATCGGCAAGGCTACCGCTGAACTTGTAAAGAGGTCCTTTGAGAAATGACATTAGAAGAATGAAATCTTCTGGGCACAGCAGAGTCAGTGCAGCAGCCAATACTCAGGAAGCCAGAATTAAGGATCTATGTGTTTACTACGACCCCCAGAAGTGTGACGGCTGAAAATGCTGACTTTTTTTTAAACCCCCATTACACCCCATACATATGCGGGGGGGATACCCCCCGCAACTCCCATACTACTATTATAGCTCATATCCCCCACATATATATGTGGTTTATGGTGGTCGGAAAAAGAAAGTCAGAATTTCAGGAGCTGGAATTCTGAGGGTGACATTTTGGTCTATTTCCAAAATGAACAATGGTAGAAATATTAAGAATGTGTTTATATGCATACGTGGTCTTTTCTTTTCTCTTTTCGCTCTTTTTCACTAATGAAATTAATGAGTTTAGGTATCAGAGGTAATAGAAATAATGATACAAAAGTATAAATAACCTTGTGACCAGACACAACAGACAATTGAATGCAGAAGTGAATAATAACGTGCTAGATGAACATCATTCTGATGGCACCAATGTTTGGTACGATACAAAGAAAACAATCAGTAGGGTCAGGGTGAATGAAGCATTTTACATATGCAGGCTTTTTCCGCACATGGTTTGCACACCCCAAACTGTTCTTATCTAAGAAAAGGCAGACTTTAGGTGCACAGTGCTTGGCATATTTATTAACTTGCAAAATGCAAGGACAGTTTCAGGGACACACAGTATGAATTAAAATGGAAAAGAGATTGAAAGATGAATGTGAAGGGATATGGAAATCTGAAGGCGCACAATGCCCTGCAAGCCAGAGATGGTCATAGAAGTAGCAACATTTTGGAACAAGAAATTGTTGAAGGGGCGTGCACTATTCAATGCAGAGGGACTAATGGGATTTATAGAAGAAGAAATCATGAAAACAGATGAAAGTTGTAGAAATATATAGGCATCACATGTGAATACATTGACCAATTTACAACAACATGAACAACCTGCAAAGGTATAGGAACTCACTCGATCTTTGTTTTGTTTCAGGGTCAAAGGAAGTGTGCCAGTTGGCTCTAACAACAATTGCAATCAAACCTATGCGATGCCAGCCTTGCACGAGCGAACTGCAACCATCATGGACTTCCTGTGGCAGTGTGGCAAAAAAAAAGGCGTACTTTGACCTGCCGTCCTCGTGTGATGGATTGTGTTCCTTGGTGAACCTGCACGCCCCTGTATTTTGTTTCCAGAAAGTCATGTAGAATTGCCCAAGAGACAGTCCCAATCCCCTGCAATGCCCTTGACAACTACAAGACAAATGAACTCACAGGCAGCAACGAGAAGGAAGCGGTCAAACTATTTCTCAAAGGAAGCTGACTAGGACTTGGAGAATTTACCAATACAATATAGACATTTCTCCAGAAATGAGACGTGTTTTTCTTCATTAATAGGTCTTGAAATACAAATGGCTACCAATGCCAAATTATTTCTTGCAAATTCCACAGAACATGGACTTAACGCAATTTGAGAAGAACTTGAGAAATGGAAGGCAGCTTTTGTAAAATGATGGGCAGCACCTGCTGAACCTACGTGCCTCCTAATGATGCAGGTAACAGCACACTAACCATTGCAATCAAACAGATGGAAAAATTGAAAACAGACATGGAAGCAGAAGATCAAAATTGGTAGTCAGTCCTCACCTACTGGATGCCCTACTGGCTTACCAATATATTTAGAGTATTATTTCCTATCCTCATCTTCTTGATAATAATCTAATGTGTTTACCAAATTATAATAACCTGTTGTGTGTCTCATGGAAATAAAATTAACCTCCTTGCATTTATGATAGGTGATGCTACTTCTCTTTGAAAAGATGAAAGCTGCAAAAACGACCAAGAACCATAGCTAGGAGAAATAAAAATGATCCCAATAGATCGCCTCATAGGCCCTGAGATCACTCTTTGGTCACTACCCCTGACCCAGAAAATTGCCTGGAGTGCTATATCGACCCAGAAGATTTCCCACCTCCACCGACCTGGAAAGGAAATCAATCAACAGCAATACTACATCACGCCTTCTTATCAGCTCAAGAGATAACCATTATTTATAACTTCCAAGTTATACTGACGATTCATAGTGACCATAACATTCTGGCTATCACCTGGTCATATGCCTCTAGTTCTATGAGATAATATTATACGCCAAAATGCCATCTGTCAGAGGGCCGAAATCGAATCAAAAGGAGAAGGCCAAAATTGAAACAGCTACTATCAATCATTCAAACTAAAACTGATAATCAAGACTCATGCTCTCAGCCAATATACATGCAAGCTCTGATGTTTTTTGCTGAAAAATCCAACCATCTTGGCTGGCCAACATTCCAACATACATATCCATATGATCCAATTATTAAAAACACCAGAGCAAAAATGAGGGCAGAACTGCAAACTATAAGAACTTTAAATCTGAAAGAATATAAAGAAAAACGTGTGAAGATTCACAGTAAATATAACAATTTCTCAAAACAGCACAAAACACAAACAGCCCAGGATGCAAATGAACACTTGCTAGCAGCCCTAATTACTAAATCTAGTGTAAACATCTGAAGATTTCTTAATGAGGGTACAAAGATGGGCACACCCAATCACTCCTTTTGAATATAATCCCTGAAAAAACATGGAAATCTCACTTTTCAAATCTTTTTGTTGACATTGAGGCTAATGCGATGAAGATAAACACACAAAAATCTGTCTTCATGCCACTTGTCTTTGACCATCTTGATATTTTGATGTTAATTAAAAAACTTAGTACATTCCGAGCTACGGGACCTGATGGCCTATCAAATGCCATCCTTAAAGCCCACCCTGAGGATTGGGCCAACATATTATTTCAAATATTCCAGAATGTGAGAAGTTCGGGATGTATACCAGAATCGTGGAAACAGTCTATACTGATCCCCATATTTAAGAAGGGCCATCGGAGCTTACCAACCAACTGTCGCCCGATTGCCCTACTGGACGTCTCAAGGAAAATTTCTGCGAGCCTCGTGCTAAAGACTTAAAGACGTGGCTGAAAACAGAAAACTGGAGGGACCCAAATCAATCTGGCTTTATTGCTGGATTAGGTACAGCAGTAAATCTTTTAATTTTAACAGCTTTGAAGAATCAAGTATGGGAGGCCAAAAAAACGGTATTTCTAGCATTTGTCAACTTCCGACAGGCTTTTGACTCAATATCCAGGAACATCCTATGGAAAAAATGATCAGATGGGGGTTGCCTGACTTATATCCTCTAAGCAATATACCAGTTGTATTCAGATACATCGGTTCAGGTAAAACTATCTCAAGAAGGCATATTATCTAAACAGATCCCTACCACCAGGGGTCTGAAACAAGGTTGCATCCTTGCTGCAACACTTTTTAATTTTTATATTAGGGATATGTATAACCATCTCCAAACCATTTGAGCGTTCCCAACAAAATTGGGTAACTACACAATGCACTTATTATATGCCGATGATTTTGTCTTACTGGACCAAACACCAATAGGACTGCAGTAGCAATTGCAGGACTTAAAAAACTTTGCAGAGGAAAATATGTTAACCATAAATATAAGAAAACCAAAGATTCTAAAGCTAAACCCTCAAAGTAAAACAGCTAAAGTCTCTGTATTCAAATGGGCAGTAGGTATAGAAACACCGGAAATAATTCAGGAATACAAACATCTAGGGATTAAAGTGAATGGTACTAAATCAGACATCCCCTACAAAAATGATCTGAAACATAAAACCCAAGCCATGTGCTATCAAGAAAAGCGAATTGACAAGAAAAATGGGAAATGCTCATATCTACCAATCTTAAGATTCTACAAAGAGAAGGTAATCCCTGTGATAACACATGGTGCACATACAAAGCCCCCAAAAAATCAACCAGATTGGCACTACCTGGAGGGAACTTTTTGGAAGATTATTCTGACAATACCCAAATGTTTCCCAATACAAATAGTGAGATATGAACTTGGGTTGATATTAATGAGAGCAATTGGAGCTTGGAATGCTATGTTGCTGTACAATAAGTGTATGAATAAAGATACGTTTGGTGATACTCTTTTAATACCATTAGAAAATCTATTGGGAAACCCCAAACAGGCTATGTTTGCCACATGGAGTTGATACTGTGTATCAAATCTGGCAAAAGCAGACATTGAACATACACCTAAGGAGGAAATCCCGAACCATGGCCAAACAAAAATATTGGGCAGCACAGTGGAATGAGAACTGACAAGAATTTATTAAATATAAAATATTTACCAATGGTCATCAGTGGTCATGTGACTGGCACACGGGTGCAGAGAAATATTTGGCTGATTTGGCTGACCGCACTGTTATGTTTTTTTCACAATGAGTAGTTTATGCCCCATCCCCTTTTGCAGATCCCTGTCCTACTGGGCATGTGTTTCAGATTGACGTTTCCCAGGTCCAGCCCGCCCAAGGGATTTCCTGCTACTTGTGTTTATGATTGCACTATTTTTATCCTTCCCCTTCTTTAGCTAAGGATAGGGCAATGCATTGGACTGTTTATACACCCAATGTATCATTACTCTCTACCGTTCACGGTGAAGCCCTTTGTAAAGGCCGTCTGTGGCTTAGAGTAACTGTGTCATTTCCCATGTAGCTGCCCCCACCACAGTTGGTAGGTGCGTCCCCATGTCTGGTGCTGAATTAGCACCTTTAATATAAGCACATGCACACTATTCTTTAGGAGTACCTTTACAATATTGTCAGCTACACATATATGCACATTTATTCATATCATTGCAAGAGAATGAAGTTGATGGGCACCTAAGCCCCCAGCTGATAAGGTCAAATACAGAAGCCAATGAATTCATGCATGAAACATTAGAAAGGAATTGGTGAAGGGAAGTAAATAATGTTTCCAATGAGGATTTGCAACAGTGAACTGGAAATGAAGAGTTCATAATGGTGGGAATGGTGCCAATTAATGAGGTTTATCTCCTGTCAGGTAATGCCCCAGGCCCATATTTACAGGCCCGAGCGAAGCGGAGTCTGTTTTCCCTTTCCATAGTGGCCATCGGGAATGGACACTGTAAAGGAGGTCCCAGACACGACCTGCACCCCTGCCCCTCATTTCGAACGTCCAAGAGGGTACTCACCAAGGTTCGTGACGTATGAAGAGCAAATGAATCAACAGAGAGCTGCACTGGGACTCTGCCCAGTGTATATTAGAAGATCCGTACCTGTTGAAGCCCCCATAACCAGACAACCCTGGGCAGCACGGTACCCTATCAGACAACCATACCAGCCACTGACACGAAATGAGGAATACCTACACACAGTCCACGAGGAGACCCCAAAAGCCATAATGGAAGGCCAGTGGAAATGACAAGGGCCTGAACAGACATGAATGAGCAAAAGTGGCTATGAAAGGCAAGCACACCAGTGAAAGTAGCTACAAAAATAAATGTAATGGACACAGAGAAGAGACAATGTTAAAACATAAGGAAAATGGTTCCACAAGACAAGATGGAAGCAAGCACCCTGATTAAACTTGTGTAAATAGGCTCGAAACGCAAGATGCTAAGAAATCGATACTGCTTGCAATGCTTAGTAGAAGACAGAGCGGCAAGCGCAAACCACATATCTACCTCAACAAAGCACAGCGTACAAGTGCGACTCCATTTTGTAAAAGCAGAAGTGTACCAAGGCGGCCAGAGGCCTGACAGACCGAGTTAACCAGAGGGAGGAGAAGGAGCGGAATCGAAACTCAGCAAGGAGTGGCTCAGGCTTAGGAAATCGATGTCAACCAGAGAAGGGGAGGAGAACATGAGCTCACAGGACTCCAACTTCAGAGCATACCAGCCTGCACGTGCAAGGTCAAGACATGGGAGGCCCCAGGCAGGTGGCTGAGCCAAAGCAGAATTAAATACAATAAAAGCTAAAAACTGAAGCAGATTCACAGTGAACAGACACGTGACCAGCCAGGCGCGAAGAGGTATCGCCGCCTGACGTCATCCAGAACCCAGCATGCCATAACGTTTCCCGATAAGAGACTACAGCTCCGAGGCAAAACCCAGCCAACTAATGGACACATATCCCTAAGATACTGATTGATGGGAGAGAGGCAGGGTGAAACTTGGTACACAATGTCCTTGGGTGTCCATTCTGCATGCTGCTAATTAAAATGAGGATTTATGTCTAGGGGTGTAACCTGCCCAATCACAATGGACCATGTAATCTAGGGTCCTATAGACACTGTAACCAATGAGACGTTGTACTCATAGTGATGTCAATCACGTGTGTTGTAGAGGGATGGGTGTAGACGCCCACCCGATAAGAGTTATCCAATCCGAATGCTCTATTTTCATATACAGATATAGCACCTATACGTAAGTTACCTTTCCTGACCAATTATATTGCTTGATGATTTTTTATACAAAATAGACGTCAATGATGACGAGAATCCGCTATAAAGGTTACTGTTTGAATGAAGAACTTGGAAGTCGGAGCGAGACCGGAGATCGCACATCAGCTGATTCCCATGTGTTTCCCTGTTTGATGTATGCATCATTAAACAGACTTCCCTTTGCCAAACTACTGAGTCCTCGTTATTGAGTTGTGTTGGAGTAAGTGAATCCTGCACCCCCTGTCCTCACTTGGTGCAGTTATCTTGTCTTACAAGTCCTTGAGGGTGAGTGCTGACCAATGGGCCCATCAGCAATTTCCTCTCCTCGAGAACACTTAGTAGCGTGAGGATGGTTTCGGTCATCGATTATTGATAATCGATTGATATAGTGTAAGACACCCTTAGACCAAAGGCACGAAGTAACTCTGGGCCTTCAGTGAGATCACGAGTCCTATCGCCATTCCGGCTGAGTAGGCTGAGAAGCTCCCTGTGGACAATGATAGTGTAATATTCCAAAAATCTGCAGTGGGTCTGAAGGAACCTGCTTTTCCAAGCATAACCCTTCTCATTCCCACGGGCAGCGGATCGGACGAAAACCTTAAAAGCAGGAAGAGGGAGGTCCTGAAGCTCCACAGAGGAAACGATGCGATTGGTAAGTGAAACAATAAACTCGTTACTTTGGCAAATGTCATCTAGACACTAAAGCCATTAAGGGAAGGTAACGGAGGGATTTAAAAAAAATAATAATAATAAAACAGCTAGAGGAAGAGAAGACGGTATATATAGAGAGGGTAAAGACTCAAGCACCTAAAGTAAATCGTGTAAAATACCGGGAGGGCACCCAAGAGAAAACTGTAAAGAATACCGGGGGGGGCACCCGAGAGAAAACTGTAAGGAATAACGGGGGGGGGCACCCGAGAGAAAACTGTAAGGAATACCGGGGGGGGCACCCGAGAGAAAACTGTAAAATTTGCCTTGTTCCTGAACTTTAAAGAGTGGTCAGAAGGAACGTGAACCCAGAGCCCACAGAGGGGGGACGATTAGGCTGCGATTATGTTTAAAGACGTAATTATAGGGGTTTGTTCAAATCCCATGGTGGGTAGTGATTAGAAGGCAGGTATACGTATGACCAGCCGGTATTTGTCTAGTCTGTCAAGCGTCTGTCTTATATGTCCTGTGTATGTCAATTCTGAAACCACTGTACTGTTGATTGAGTGCAATGCATTTTGGATTTATGTGATTCCGTAATTGAGAGGGAATCGCCACTGAATTGATGAGTTTTGAGTAAACGGTTGGTATAAAGTTTTGCAGGGAAAAGATTGGATTGGAGCTTGCGTATTTGGTGCTCGCTCATAGTAGTGGAAAGCTTAAAGAATATTGTTAGTGACAAAAGAAAGAAATATAGCCAGGAGTGGGTTAAGGACACCGCGAATAAGATGTTTATGCCGTGGCCCCAGAATGGGTCATTGTCTAAGGCTGTTTTGCAGCACATGACCACCTTCCTACATGCCACATATAGTCGCAAGAAGCTCGGGAAACGCCTTGCTGTTCTCGAGCTTTGGAAAATGTTTGAGCAAGCGAAGGAGGAGGAACCACCAGCAGATTGGATATTAAATGTATGTACAGAAGGGGTGAGACGCCAACTGCGCCACCTGCCCCGCCTGAGCCAGTGATCGAAAGGAGTAAGTCAGAGGGACTTTACCCACTAAGAGAACTTAAGGCAGCCACAGGTTATAGCAATCCGGCATATGAGTCACCTACATGCAGTAGTGACGAGATGAAAGGGAAGGAACAGGAAATCGATTTGCCCTCCGTAGTTCCAAGGGACAAGGAGAGACACGGTGATGAAGGGAAGGGTCAGGCACAGAGTAGTGCACCCCTCAATATAGAGAGAGAGAGGGCAAGGGCAATAAGCGGAAAGGAAACAATGAATTAACATTTGCAAAGGACAAATGGATGGGAGTACAGATACTATTGAAATTAGATGGAAAAGGAAGTGATGATGCAAGGCCGAGTGAACGGTCTGACGAGACTGAAAGGAAAGGGAGAAAGAAGAGGATATGAGAGAAGAAAGGGCAAGAAAGAAGGATAGGTTGAGGCGAGAACAACTATATCGCGAAGAGCAAGATATACCGCTCAGTCGCACACAATATACAGCCTACGAAAAATACAGGCAGAACATGCTAAAGTTAGAGGAAGAAAGGAGAGGGCACGAAAGAAAAGTGAAGAAGCGAGAAGACGAGGAAAGTAGAAGGGCAAAGGAACGTAGAAACGAACGGATGAAGGAAGTAGATAAGATTAGAGAATAAGCGAAAAAGCAAAGAGAAACAGATGAGGAAGCAGAACGTAAGTGCAGACAGAGGGCACGAGATCTAGAATATTTGCAACGGGAAGTTAAAAAACCCAATCCTGTTGTAGACTGGGAAGACAAAGAAGAGTTCTTCCCTGCAAGTGATGCGTTACCAGGTACAAGCGGGACAAATATTGATGATGACTTCGACACCAGAAGCATCGGGGAGACGATTGATAAAATATATGATGAGATGGGGCTGGAATTAATATACCAAGGGGGAAGGGAGGGTGAGTGCTTAGCGAGCACTCAGCTATATGACACGGAGGATGTAACCTGAAGTAGCGGGAGCAGGGGACTGTCCCTGGATAGGCTAGAGATTGGGCAGAATGAAGATGATGCAAGAAGTTGTGTAAACTGGGAATATTCACAGTCTGACTCCGGTGGGGAAACGGAGAAGGTGCCGCATGATGTTGGGAGACGGTGTAAAAAGCGGCTGCCAGGGGACCAAGAAGTACGATGGCCAGATGCTGGCTGGGCCACAAGTAGGACACCGAAAACCGCTGGACAGTCCAGCAGACATGTAGAAACACCCCACGGTCAGAAGGGGGCGGCAACACCTATCTATGCAGATAGGTTAAGGGCATTGCCAGGTAGGCGGCAAGGTGAGAACCCCACCCCTGCAAGAGACCGAGGAGGTATTGGGAAGGAAAATGAGAATTGCGCATTCCAATTCCCACTGCTAGAAAAGGGAGGAGCAAGACCGCAATATATTCCATGGCCACACATGGACCGAGAGAACCTTAAAAATAAGCTTCCAATGCTGACATTGGGAGCCGTAAAGTGGATACACGAGTTAGAGAAAATGACGGGGGGCGTCACCCTAGTCATAGGGGACATTAAGGGTCTCTTAATAGCTATACTTGGTGAAAGAGCAGACGACGTGTGGAAAAGGGCAGGCTACCCCAGGGTAACTCTAACGAACACCTCCCATGATGGAGCGCCATTTAATAACTGTAGGGCAGCAGTATGGAAGGCGCTGCGTACATTATATCCAGACACATCTAATATGAGAGCTATAATGACTCGAAAAATGAAAGAGTCTGAGGATCCGTTGCTTTACATCCAACATTTTCAGGACGCGTGGGTACTCGAAACGCATGAATATTGGACGAAATCTATCCTTGTATTCTACCATATATTGTTCCAAGGGTTACCAGAACCGGTGCAAAAACAGCTCAAAAATGTTATTTGTAGGAATAGAAGCTAAACCATGGGCCAAAATACAGTTGACAATCTCTCACTATTGTAGATTATTACAGGAAAAGAATCGGAAAAAGGAGGCAACTCGCAAGGGAGAGGAGGCGAAGCTGGTGCAAAGGAAGCTCTCAAAGTACGCTCTCGACTGAGCCATGATAACTAGCCCAGCCGAATCGAGTGCACAACGTGCAACTAACCCGCCACAAAATAATCAGGGTAACGTGGGATTTTACCCGAGGGGAAGTGGTTTAGGAGGAAGAGGATGGCAGAGTAATCAGGGAGGGTTCGGAGGTAACAAAGGAGGTTTTCAAAATGTTCAAAGTAGTATCCAGAACGCACTGTTGGGCAGTCCAACTATGCCAGATGGACAGATGGCCCGACCACCGCCAGTGTGTTGGCTGTGTGGAGTGACAGGACATGTGGCACGCATGTGCAGAAGCCAATGTATATGGCAGAACAACCAAGGAATTGGGGTAGGCGAGGTGAATCAACCTGCTACCCCACAACAGGGCAGTGCACAAAACTATACCGTACAGCAGCAGGTGGTTGGCTTGCAACAAGGTGCACAACAAGTGGTTCAGCCACCAAACATGGGGAGTTTGCCACAGGAACAACCCCAGCACACACTGCCACAAGTGGCTCAGGGGGTTAATCCCGGAGAGGGAATTAACCCTGGAAATGGGGGAAACCCTCAAGTATACAGTGGACCGAACCTATATATAAAATAGGATGGCTCACAGAGAGCTCTGATGTGTTCTATCCTATCAGTGACACCAGACCCTTACAGGGAACCTGGGGTAAATGTCACCATAGGGGGAAAAGAATATTCCTTCTTAGTAGGAAAGCGCAAAATGAATGTACCCCTATTGTATTCACGTCAGACCCCAGTAAACATTCTGGGTCGAGACCTGATGACTAAATGGATGGTATAGTGTGCTCCACTCCAGGAATGCATTACTCGAGCGTGTGCGAAATGATCAGAGCATATTCTGGACGTGCAGCCATGAGGGCTATACCGCTGGAGCCAGAGGTTTTCGCATATGGCATACGAGTGCTCCTGGCAGGACTGCCAGGCCTCACAAACAAAACTTTGAGAACCCCTGATGAATTTCTGTTCAGAACAAGAATACCCATGCACGAAGAGGAGGGACAAGTATTTCCCTTAATGATACAATCTGCCGCAGTGCGAGGAAAAGTGGTATTAGTTGAAGGATATGATGATGAGGGCAGACCCTGGTGTGCAATTGTCACCATCGAAGAAGGGTATCGAGTGACTGACATCACCGATGATGATCTGTTCGAAGAACACTCTGATCTAGAAGAGACACAGGTGGAAGTGAGTCACACATTTTGTGTCAAAATGATCGAACGGGAAGTGCCACAGAGAATGATGCTAGCACTAGTACGGCCGGAATATTTTGATGATGGCATGGCCCAAGTGCCAGCCAAGGTATGGACTACAGGACCCTATGATGTAGGTCTCCTGATAGGGGCAGGCGAAGTAAAAATCAAATTGAAACCAGGATCGATTTTGCCACAAGCACGACAGTATCTCATGTCCAGAGAAGCGGATGAAGGGATCGCAAAGACAATTTCCGCCATCATGGAGCAGGGCATCCTAGTGACGTCAGTATCACCTTGCAACACGGTGATTTATCCTGTAAAGAAATCAAGGGGAGGGTCCTGGCGTTTAATCCAGGATTTACGAGCCTTGAACGACATAGTCAAAGCCAAATTCCCTTTAGTCCCTAATCCATCCACAATTTTGAGCAACATACCCACTGAGGCAAAATATTTCATGGTGATCGATTTGAAAAATGCATTTTTCTCTATTCCATTGCACCATGACTCACAAGACCTGACGTAATTTACGTTCAGACAAATGCACCTGAAAAGTACGAGGTTGCCACAAGGGTATTGCGAATCACCATCCATCTTTAACAGAGTTCTGCAAATGGACCTAAGCAATATCGCAGTGGACAGTGTTGTTTTGCAGTAAGTAGATGACATTCTGATCTGCAGCACCACTGAAGAGCAATGCCGACACGACTCTGTCCAGCTATTGACTATACTGGCAGAGAAGAGGTACAAGGTTGACAAAGATAAGTTGCAGTACTGCCAAAAGGAGGTGTTGTACATAGGGCAACTTATCTCACATGAGGGAAAGAAGGTAACCCCAGAAAGGGCTGAATCCATTATGAACAAGGCCAAGCCGCGCACAATAAAGCAAATGCAAAGCTTCCTAGGCCTGTGCAACTATGTTAGAGCATGGGTCTTTGACTATAGCTCGTACACTAAACCCTTGCTACAGGCCTTTAAAAAGGCCCAGGCAACGAGAAAAGAAATTGAATGGAATAAGGAAATGGAGAAAGGATTTACAGAACTCAAGGGGGCAATTTGTAAGGCCCCAGTTCTGGGGATTCCTAATTATGCTGAGGAATTCTATCTGTTCACTCATACCGATGGCAAATTTATGACGGCAGTTCTTGCAAAACAAACCTCACTGGGGTACAAGCCCCTAGCGTATTACAGCGGGAATTCGGACCCGGTCATGAAGGGCCACTTCCCATGTGAACAAAATCTAGATGCTGCCGCGTTCACCATCGAGAAAGCGTCATCCATTGTGATGGGGTGCTCCATGACTCTGTATGTTGAGCACTCACTATTTGCCATACTGGAAAAACCAAAGGGCACATTGACGTCTCAGAGAGCATCCGACTATGAAGTGATTATTTCTAATCCATCGATCAAAATAGTGCAATGTAAGACTGTCAACCCTGCTACGTTCATAGCTGGGCCAGTCACAGAGGGAGAACCTGTGGATGACTGTGCGAACTATGAGGAATTCTATGATGAGATCCCCAGGGTAAAGGAAAATGCCCTGGCGGGTGGAGAGATTATCTTTATTGACGGGTCTTTGAGAATTGACCAAAAGTATACAGTTGTGGCCGTGGTAAAACACACAGCGAATGGAGAGTTCCAAGTACTTGTAAGTGTATGAACACCATCTCATTATTCGGCACAGGCTGCAGAACTATTGGCGTTGATACTCCCCATTGAGAATCATGCAGACCAGGAAGTAACAGTATACAGTGACTCCGCCTATGTGACGTCAACAGTGCACGCAGGACTGGCACGCTGGAAAAGGAGGGGCTACCTCCGAGCAGACGGAATGCCCGTGCAGCATGCAGCCTTATTGGACAGGCTGATAAAAGCACTGCAGCTCCCAGTGGGCATAGCAGTCGTAAAATGCGCCGCTCATACCAAAGGCACAGATTTCGTGTCACGTGGAAATCATGAAGCAGACACGGAAGCCAAACGTATGGCATCCAAAACTGAAACAATAATGGACGTGGAGGTGGCACGTACCCATGAAAGAATGATGGTAGCACGAGCCACACCAGAAGCCTATAGTAATATGGGGCAGTCTCAATTAATGGAGCTCCAGGGAGAGGCACCTAAGGAGGAGAAGAATCTGTGGAAGCGTCGACGGTGTTCTTTAAACCCCTCAGACGGATTGTGGAGGCAAGACAGCACTGGTAAACCAGTGATGCCTTTCACCCTCCTAAAAATAGCTTTAGAACAGCTCCACTACCCAATACATATGTCTAAGGAAAATCTTGCCGCAACGCTTGCCGAAGACTGGTTCACACCGAATTTAGCAGAGCACGTTGCTTTCTTTTTGATAAACTGCATTGACTGCCAGCAATTCACCTCTGGGCACACATTAAAAGTAGTGAGAGGAGTCATCCCCAGACCAAATGCACCTTTCCAGCACCTGCATATTGACTATGTCGATATGATTCAGGTGTGTAATGGGTACAGGTATTTAATTGTGGTGGTGTGTCCGTTCTCTAGATGGGTAGAAGCAGGTCCCTGTACACACCCTGGCACTGCCTGTGCTGCCAAATTCCTGGTGAGGGAGGTTTTCCCTAAATGGGGGGTGTGCGGGGTAATGAGGTCAGATAATGGGACTCATTTCGTGAACGCAGTGTTCGAGCAGATTAGCCTGTTGCTTAGTATAAGGCACAAATTCTCGTCGGTGTATCATCCAGAAGGAAATGGGATATGTGAACAGATCAATGGCTTGCTTAAGGAAAGGATAGCCAAGTTTAAGCTCACATTAAGAAAAGGATGGATGCACTGCCTACCACTAGCATTGTATGCTCTCTGTAACCAACCAGGCTCCGACCATCATCTTACGCTGCACGAGTTACTGGCAGAAGGATGAGGACCCCTCTTACCCCGCAAGATAGAGTTAGATGTGATGCCCAGTCAACTAGGGAGGTTCTAGGAGTAGAAATGAAAGCCTATCTGGACTGTCTCACATCCAGTGCCACAGTCATTTCAGGCCAGCTGCAACAACGGCGGAAAGGGGACAGTGCAGCACAAACCACAACAGATAGTGCTGATGCAGACGCAACTCACAGCCTGTGCACACCCCTCGTCTTCCCTGGAGACAGCGTTCTAGTGAAGAATTTCACCAGAAAAAGATGGGACGAGCCGAGGTTTAATGGCCCGTTCATCGTAGAGGACTGCACCCCGTCCGCTGTCAAGCTCCAAGACAGAAGAGCCTGGATCTTCCTAAATGATATCAAGCCCTTTGTAGGAGAGAGCTCACCTGCTGCACTCAACGCCGAAGAATCTACAGACAAAAGAGAAGAACCTCAGCATGCACAGACAAGATCCATAACGAGGAAGAAGGACGCATAAGCAGAAAAACGAGGACAAAGAAATTTTGTGTGAAAATTGAACGCTTTCCCTGAAAAAGAAAAAGGGGACAAGGACAAAATAAACACACTGTACATCCGAGTTGCAGGGTAAAGAGAATCACACCCAAAACCACAACAACATTGATAAACTGAACTGTCAAAACCATATCACTGCCAGGTGACACAAAGAATCAGGACTCTGATAGACTGCCAACAAAATATTTCCTGAGAACATAACATAGTATCCTGAAGAAACCAGTATCAAGACTTCGTTCGTCAAACTTATGGTACATCCCAGCAGAAATCTCAAGTGGGACGTGCTAACCTACTTACAGCTTGTGGTCCTATCATAACCGTCACGAATAGGGAGAGAAGCCAGTGTCACAGATTAATTCATGATCCTGCAAATAAGAAGGTAATCAGGCAACTGCCGACTGTCATCACAGAGGTCTTCGCCGAGTTGCCCGAGCAGAGTGAACAAGAGACTAATGCTCCCACCTCAAGTGATCATTGATGAAATAACATATACATTATTCTTTCGAATCATAGAGGAGTGACCAGGACTAGTTGGGAGAACCACGGATACACTGACTTTTATCAGAGACCCCCGAAATAATGACTTTCTGAATCAGGTGTGGTACAAACTGAACCATGTGGTAGCTATCCACGCAGCAGGAAAGTGCAAAAACTGCTCACAACAAAAGAAAGACTTGTGATCGGGACCCAGCAAACAAAAGCAAATGTCCTGTACACCTGCAGACACGCAGCTAGCCCACGATGTCCTGAATAGACTAGTCACAGACTATCCAGAAATGGTGGGAAGGCCTGTGGATGTCGACGTTGTCACTTTCCTCAGAGAGCCAGTCAATTTCCTGCACATGAAGACTCTTCTCCATGGCATCATGCTCCAGGTGGAGCTGTCCAACTTCCAGCGAGAATTCCTAAGGGGATTCCAGTGAGACCTTTCGCCGGGGGACACATCGAGGAGATAAAAGACTGTTCACGCTGCAAGGAAAACCTGAGATCTAGAGACTAGAGAACAAGAGCAAATGTCACTAACATCAGAAGACAGCAGATACGCATTCCAAGTCTTTTTCCACCTAATTGAAAACTTTCCAGAACTAGTGGGCAGACTCAGCAATATGGATGTGCCCATTTTTCTCAGTGATCCAGCAAAAAATGCACAGTTAAACAGGCTCCTGAGGGCTATAGCATCACAGCTGAGAAGCAATCACGGACACCCAGGGCTGAGGAGAGCCTTAGAAGCGGGAGATCCACGCTAAAACCTTTTCATCATACTCCCGCCGGGGATAGAGCAAGGAAACAAAGACACAGTTCTCCGTGCCACTAACGTAGGACAAATCGAGAAGAGCAGAACCGAGGATAACAACATCTTGTTCATATTTTTCAAATTTTTTCTATTTTTTCATTTTCGCTCCACAGTGGAACAAATGGGTGAGAGAGACACTGTTCGTCAACTTATCGTCGAAAGACCAATTGAAAGGAACAGAGACACGAACTTCACCGCCGTATTTACCTTTTTGAACCTCTTTCTTATTTTTTCCTACCTTCTCATATGTTCACTTTTGTTTTTATTTTTATTTTTATTTTTCAATATTTTATTTTTGCGTGATGCGTAGCAATTCCATCTTTTCATGGTGTCACAGCGAACATATTCCTGCATGTCCGCAGGGCCAAGGCGTGTTGGAAGAGTGCCCTGGGACTGCGTTTATTATAAAAATACGAAACGAGAGTGACTCGCTGAAAACGGTAGTCTAACCTTTTCCCATAGTCTAGCAAAGGAGCTGTACTCCATACCTAGAGACTACCATCATCACTCGCAAGAGGGGGGACACTTGGAAAGCACCAGGCTCTAAAGAAGTAATAAACTTTGAACTGTGAGATAAGAACAAGAAAAGAATAAATAATTAACTATGGACTCGATCGAAATGGGGGCCCAGAACAGTAACGTAATCTTACCCCAGGCAGAGGGGCACCCCCGATGCCCTGGAAGGAAATGCTGCCAACTTTCATATAAAACCATCATGTGTATATGCATAGTAATGATCGTTGTGTTTCTATCCTTGACTATAAGAACTGCATTTTGTATTGGTGCACGAGGTGTCACAATGTCAATGCATCCATCAGATACTGAATGCCTGGGGCCTACAAAAGCACCCAGACCATAAATAGTAATCCCTGTTCCGAGAAAAATGGATGATAAAACGAAGAGTTTGCAATTGAATGTAATCAGTAGTGACACATACACACGCGAGGTGATGAATGGAGAGAAAAGCTGGAGACAGGGTCAGCACGGAATGAATGATAACATAGCACTGTCCACGGCACACACTCACACACTGAATGCACACAAACAAAGGCAAGCGTCAATGGTTGCAAGGCTTCCAACGAAGACGGCAGACAAGAGGAAGCTGCCTGCTGATCTTCCAAGTCCAGAAAGTAGTGGAGGTGACCAAGAAAGGCCAAGTGAAACACTAAGGACAGAGGGAATAACAAAATCCCTCAAAAGAACGGAAGTAGCCACAAAGGAAATTACAGAGAAGACACAAATGTTACTGGATGATCTGTTCCCATTTATAATCAGAGCGAAGAAACTGCACGAGGAGCTGCAAAACAAGATTACAGACACAATGACAGCAAGTACAACAGTTCCAACCCAAGGGGCAAGCCGCAGTCCCACAACACAGCCACGCATGGAGAAGTCGGCAGACAGCAAGTGGTCAGGGGTAGCTCACGACAGACTACAAGATCAAAAGAGGGAACGCACAAAACCATCCCCTACCACAGCGATGCGGACAACACAGCCTGCTCCACCACAATACCCAAAACGGATAAGCAGCACTGATGCATTCAGAGACATAGTAATAGGGAATTACAGAGAACGCGGAGAATCAAGAGAAGCCCTTATGAAGATAACAATGAACTTAATGATTACTTGGACAGCACAGCACATCTTGGAAACAACATATGGTACAAGCACATGAAGGAAGTAGGACGAAGAAGTCGAAAGGAGAATGCTTCGTCTGTGCTCTCTTACCGTACAGCATGGGAAAATCCAAAATCTTCATGGCCATAGAAATTGATGTCCCAACAGCACACTGTATGTCACAAGTAGCAATGCGCAACACCAGAGGACAATTTATGGGGAGAGATGCCTCATTGATATGGGCCGACGAAAAGAACTACCCAGATGAAGATGGCTATGTCCAGGACATTAAAACAAGAAACAGGGCGCACACCAGAAATCATGTGATCAGGTACGAGAACCATGGCATCAAAGGATCAGGGATAAGATGGGACATAAACCCGAGACTGAATGTCCAACGAAAAACCGCAGAAGAGGCCCAAATCTGGGAGAACAGAGGGCAAATGCAGATCTGGGGGTCAGTAGCTTCCCCAAATGGATGGGAAGAAAGCGTAGTGATTTGCTGAGCTTGGATGGTCCTTGGAGCCTGCAAAGAAGCGATAGAAAACTCACAGAGGTTATGCAAACCTCTATGGACAAGATTGGTAAAGCTGCTAACATGGGTCTAAGACGGAGGAGGACCCCTACAAATAGTACCACTGGAAAACACAAAACTCTGCTTCAGAAGTAATGGTACAAGGAACATGGGAGAGAATGTAAACTGCGGATGAGTCTTCGACGCCCCAGGAATGACACAAGGTACCGCAGTCATCATGGACCATTACTGGGCGTGTGGATCCAAAGCATATATAAGACTACCGAAGAATTGGGGAGGCATATGCACACTGGTGAACATCCACATTCCTGCACTAGTGATTCCAAGGAATGATCTAAATCTGGACAGTTTCCCGAAAACAAATGCCCATCTAAGGAAGAGGAGATCCGTAGAACTGGTATCCAGGATGAAGAGAGAAAACTACTTCTCCACTAAACCCGAAGAGGCATTCTATGCAATCCCATATGAACACCCGCTGTTCAGCCTCACCTCAACAGTATTAACCACAATGCTATTGCCACACATCCAAATTGGAGTAAATGCTAATTGGTTGCAGATAACCAGATTGCAGTTATTGCAGACTATCAACACTACAATAAAATGATTCAACGCGATCAAAGAAGAACTGAGAGCAATCAGACTGATGACCCTCCAGAACAGATACGTGCTTGACATGATCACAGCAATGGATGGAGGTGTTTGCGCAAAGATTGGAGAATCATGTTGCACATTTATTCCATCACACAACGAAGAAAATGCAACCCTCACAGAGGCCATAAATATGTGGATAACCCTGAAAAGCCAGATGACCAATGAAACGGATGAAGTGGATGATGACAGCTGGTTTGGGAACCTAATCTCATGGGTCCCACAATAGATGGCTGATATACTCAAGTTTCTGGGAGCCCTACTAGCCATGGCACTGCTAGGATTCTGCGTTATCAAGATAATCATCACACAATGCCAGAAAACTGCAAAGAAAGCCACTGGGATGAAAATTATGGTCAATGTTGAGCCAGGCTGGAAGCCACAGGACCTTACAGATGAAGAAATAATGGACTTTGTGAAGGCAAATGAGTTTGCACCAGAAGGAACAAAGTTTACTTATCCTATAAAACGAAGAAGGTATGAAGGAAAATGGATCTACTGCAGTCCAAACGGACAGTGCCAGCTAATGACCTGGAACAAAGATGAACATGTCAAGACAGCAGGGAGTTTAAAAGGCGTGATAGAAATATGGACCCCAAAGATGCACATGTTCACGCCTTCATGTACCAATCCCGAAGATGATGAACAAAACACAGAAGAACCAAACAAAGTAGAAGAGAAGAATGGAGCAGAAGTGGTCGATGAACCGGCCAGAGGGGGGAGTGTAAAGGATGGCCCCAGACATGACCTGCACCCCTGCCCCTCATTTCGAACAGCCAAGAGGGTACTCACCAAGGTTTGTGACGTATGAAGAGCAAATAAACTAACAAAGAGCTACACTGGGACTCTGCCCAGTGTATTTTAGAAGATCTGTACCTGTTGAAGCCCCCATAACCAGACAACCCTGAGCAGCACGGTACCCTATCAGACAACCATACCAGCCACTGACACAAAATGAGGAATACCTACACACAGTCCAGGAGGAGACCCCAAAAACCATAATGGAAGGCCAGTGGAAATGACAAGGGCCTGAAAAGATATGAATGAGCAAAAGTGGCTATAAAAGGCAAGCAAGACAGTGAAAGTAGCTATGAAAATAAATGTAATGGACACAGAGAAGAGACAATGTTAAAACATAAGGAAAATGGTGCCACGAGACAAGATGGAAGCAAGCGCCCTGATTAAACGTCTGTAAATAGGCTTGAAACACAAGATGCTAAGAAAGCGATACTGCTTGCAATGCTTAGTAGAAGACAGAGCGACAAGCGCCAACCCCATATCTACCTCAACAAAGCACAGCGTACAAGTGCGACTCCATTTTGTAAAAGCAGAAGTGTACCGAGGCGGCCAGAGGCCTGACAGACCGAGTTTCCCAGAGGGAGGAGAAGGAGCGGAATCGAAACTCAGCAAGGAGTGGCTCAGGCTTAGGAAATCGATGTCAACCAGAGAAGGGGAGGAGAACATGAGCTCACAGGACTCCAACTTCAGAGCATACCAGCCTGCACGTGACCAGCCAGGCGTGAAGAGGTACCACCGACTGACGTTATCCAGAACCCAGGATGCCATAACTTTTCCTGATAAGAGACTACAGCTCCGAGGCCAAACCCAGCCAACTAATTGACACATAGCCCTAAGATACTGATTGATGGGAGAGAGGCAGGGTGAAACTTGGTACACAATGTCCTTGGGTGTCCATTCTGCATGCTGCTAATTAAAATGGGGATTTATGTCTAGGGGTGTAACCTGCCCAATCACAATGGACCATGTAATCTAGGGTCCTATAGACACTGTAACCAATGAGATGTTGTACTCATAGTGATGTCAATCACGTGTGTTGTATAGGGATGGGCGTAGATGCCCACCCAATAAGAGTTATCCAATCCGCATGTCCTATTATCATATACAGATATAGCACCTATATGTAAGTTACCTTTCCTGACCAATTATATTGCATGATGATTTTTTATGGAAAATAGACGTCAATGATGACGAGAATCTGCTATAAAGATTACTGTTTGAATGAAGAACTTGGAAGTCGGAGCGAGACCGGAGATCGCACATTAGCTGATTCCCATGTGTTTCCCTGTTTGATGTATGCATCATTAAACGGACTTCCCTTTGCCAAACTACTGAGTCCTCGTTATTGAGTTGTGTTGGAGTAAGTGAATCCTGCACCCCTTGTCATCACTTGGTGCAGCTATCTTGTCTCACAAGTCCTTGAGGGTGAGTGCTGACCAATGGGCCCGTCAGCAATTTCCTCTCCTCGAGAACAACGCGCGGGGAACAGAATTGTTCCCAGCGCGTCCACTGCTGAAAGACGACAGAGAAGAAGGTAAGTGGGGTTGGGTGGTGGAGGTGGAGATGAGGGAGAAAAAATAAATTAATAAAAAGATGCAACAGAATCCCCAGCGGGGGACGCTGGTAGTCTCCAGCCGCGTGGAGGTGTGGAGCAGGGATGGCCCCACTTTGAGCTTCCACGCGGCTGGGGGCTGCCATGCCGCCCCGCCGTGGACAAAGGAGGCAGCAGGTAAGTGGGGTGGTGAGGGCAGGTAGGTGGGAGGAAAGGGGAAGAATAAAAAAAACCTTATCTGAGTCCCCTGCGGGGGGCGAAGGCAGTTTCTCAGCAGTGGGGAGGCTTGGAGCGGTGATGTCCCCGCTTCGAGCCTCCTCATTGGCTGAGGGGTTACCACGCCCCCAGCTGTGGACAAAGCGGCTGGAATCCCGGCTGAGAATTGAGGGATTCTTAGCCGATAACGACCCGGCGAGAGCCAATTAGAATGCGTGTTGCATTCTGCTTGACTCTCGCCGGGTACTAATGTATATTAGCATCTGTAGTGGAACATTCTGTTCAGCGAATCAATCAGGATCCTTGGCTTCCAGGCATCAATCCACAGTTACGGAGGTCCCAGGTTTCCTCACAGCTAGCTGGGACCCCACTGCAACTACGGGTGCCTGGCTGCTCCTCCTCTATTCACATGCATACAATTTGCCAGCTTCTCTGCACCTACTGTGTAGCTCCCAGTCCGTGGATCTTAGCCTTGTCTGGTGTCCTCTTCCTGCGATGGGGTCAAGATACAAATAAAATTGTTAAAAAGGTTTCTGTGAACACCTTGTATATACTTAAAAAATATATCAAAGATAGGTCCTTACCAAACTTTTTGTCTTCGTACAATAAAGTGAATTTTATTTTTGAATTCACATATAAATTGAATTTGACAAATTAAATTCATACATGGAATAAAAAAATGAAATCATATTGTACACAAGCAAAAAGTTTTGGTAGCAACCTATCTTTGATACAATTTTGATGTATGCATACGTAAGTCGTGGAAACAGGATCGGATTGGCCTATATGACAATGGGGCAATGCCTGAACCAAAAACGTGAAATGCTAGTGTGGGCCCGTCTTTGGGCCAAAGTGGGGCACTTGTTTTGCCAATGTGGGCCACTTTGATGAGTTACTTCACTATGCGGATAGTAGTTGCGACCATTGTTGCTGAGTAAATATTCTTTAAATTCCACAATTTGCATCACATTTTATCCCAAAAAACTCTCCCTTGGGCATTATTCAAACAGTCTGTCACAACGGAGTAAATTGCCGTTTGTAACTGTGGGCCACTTTTTCATTGGTGCCTGAGAAAATGGTATGCCCCAGTCCGGCCCTACTTTCGAGGAGATTCTTTGGGTGATTAATCTCCATCTGCTGAATGCATGCCACAGTAATTCAGCAAATAATGTAGGGTGCAGTGCAAGAAGTCCCTAGCATTCATTTTTTTAATATATTAAAAATAAAATTGGACTGCTTCCCACTCGTGACCACCAAACCCAATTTAGAAGGTGGCCATTGCAGGATATGTCACAATGTTTGCACTCAGGTTTCTGAGCATTTGACTTGCAAACATAAAATCCATTGTCCATGCGTGACTCCACCAGCAGCATCTGGGGTGTGTGTTGACATACCCTGCCGATAGCTTTAGCATGGAAGCGGGAATGGTATCTCTGGGTCCCCAAAGAAGCTTAACACCATATCCATCCAAGACCCCAGGTCAGTTGGTAAAATCCAATATTCGAACACCACATCTCCCAGAATCCCCATCTCTTACAGAAGAAAATCCAGATTGAATCCAGGAAGCTGAAGACTGATGTCATGATCAACAGGAGGGCAGAGAAAGAGCAGAGCGAGGGGCTGCTTAAGGAGAAGAAAAAAAGCCACAGCAGAGGGCAGAGAAGTAATAGATAGGGGCCCGGCCAAGGTGAAAGAGAACGTGTCAAAGCATGGGGCTGAGAAAGGGAGCATGCAGGCTCTGAACAGCGAGAAAGGGGGAGCAAACCCAAATGTGTCCTGGGGACCAACCCAGAACATAGACAAGCCAATAAAGTTGCATGGGTACTAGCCTATGAAGAGGATGGACATCTCTATAGAGGGGTGACGTAACACTCCAACCATCCTGACAAGAAAACTAAGCAAAATTAAAAGAATAGGCCTTAATGCAAATAGTGTGGGGACCTCTGATAGGTGCCAATGCCTTATTTATTTATTTATTTATTTATTTATTTATTTCTACCACGCCGTAGCCCGCAGGCATCAGGGTGCCACATGTACACGCAGAATCACATTATACAAACAAGTCACGGGACAACATGAATCTACAGATTTTCAGGGGGGTTTTGGCTTAGATTAAAGGAGTTATCTAAACATACCTTGAATGACCATAGGCACAGGCATGATGGACGGTTTTGGTCCCCAGCCCTCCTTATCAGGCATTGCTGAGCCCAGGCTGATAAGGCAGTTTGAGCCCTGTATATTTGTAATCATTTCTTCCATCACTGTGTAATGTCGTGCCACCTCCTATCCAAAATACTGTTTGTTCGGCTGCAGTCGATGAACTGTTTGATGTAACCTGCGCGAATGAGTCATGAAGAGAACGCGCCGAGGGAGGGACCCCCTGCGCGCGGGGCCCAGCTGCAGAGTCCTCTGAAGACCATCTCGCCTCCCAGAGTTCATCGGAAAGGATTAACTACTTCCTTCTGAACTCCCCTGTCTCCGAAATCCTCTCACACCCCCGCACACATCAAAGAGCGCAGGTGCAAACTCTACATTGAGAAGCACTGGCCAGACATGATTTGTAATGTTGGGAAAGGCACGCTCTGACAGCAGGTCCGGCATCCACCCACCTGCATCAGTGGCGTTTGATGCAGGTCCGGCATCCACCCACCTGCATCAGTGGCGTTTGATGCTGACATAATCAAGTGGGGGCTCTGTGGTTTAGCGTCTTCTGCACCCAGTCCCCCCCCCCTTGCCATCCCCACAGCTCGCATTCACTTGGCTCCCCAAGGCTGTCTTTGCTTGAAATGATCTCATTTCACAATATTAGCGTCAAACTGTGCAAGGATGGCAGATAAATACAGACAGCCGACGGGGCGCCGGGGACATGCTCCTGGGGGCACTGGAGAAGTCCTGCGTGTGCTGACATTAAGTACTGAAGAAACTGGGCCCCCACTTGCGATATGTAATGAGGCTGCACGGACAAGCAAGCCCCAGACACGGCCGGTCCAAATGTTTGCAGAATATAGCTTCTGATGCCACACACACTGCAAAGTGACTTGCCTAAAATCAAAAAGTCAAAGCAGCTGGGTTGCCTTAGGTGGGGGCTAAAGTACCCCTGAGCAGTGCTAACTGTCCCTTGCTCTCTGGAATCAAGCACATCGCATGGTCATCACCAGTATTTACATGTTTGATTTGCTGTATTTTGACCTGCTGCAGCCACCATCCCTCACCAGATACAGGGTTACCTACAGGATTCCATCCCCAAGCTGTGCTTACAGATGGAGCCTTACAAACCACAAATGAATAAATACATCAATAAACAAATGAAGGAAGACGACTCTCAGGATCTCCAAGGAGCATAATGGAGCGATGCCCACCCCCTACTGAAAAGTGATTACAAACCACTGGGCAGAAAGCGACCTCTGGTGCAGATCATATTGCTTAAAGGCAGCTTCGATGGGGCAAGGTTTGTACTTAAAAGAGGTCACCTTCACCTGGGTCTAACACAGAACAAAGCAACCTTAATAGCCAACTACAACTTTCCCTTCAAATTCCCATTAATGCCCTAATGGCAACATATCTCCTCGTCAAATAATGCCCTCAAATTCGGTCTCCAGGTCCAGTCCTCCAGACCAAATGCATTCCGTATTCTCAGGATTACCCCACACAGTACATTTGACTACAGTTGACCTAATGGGCGTTATTTTAAATAATCAATCTTGTTTTCTGGCTAGGTGTCTTGAGAGCTGGACCTGGATACTCCAGTCTGAACCTCCTACTCCCTCCCTATGGCCCTTTCCTATACTCATAGCAGGGCCTCCTGGTTCTCTGAATTTCTCTACTCTCTTTTCCTTTCCCATCCGTCTCTTTCGTTTTTGGGGATCCCACTTCTCTGTTAGGCGGTACAGGGCAAAGCAATGCAACTCATTCCTCAATTTAATTGTTCTACAATCTAATGTAACAAATCCCAACCAACTTTTAAGGACCACCTTAACAACGTTCCAAGCCCCCACCAAAAGACCTTCCCTGACGCTTTGCTTCACCCAGCCTACCGTTTCCAAAAGAGGTCAAATCTTTCCCTGCACCCCTGTGCTCAAATCAAATAAACCCTATTGCAAATTAAATTCAACTTGACCTAAAACCTTCCTAAAGACGTCCAAAGATTTAGATATAGTAGCCTTGTGGATCATTAACCCTGTACTGCACAGAAGCTCACTCTCTTTGTTCTCCACATAATGGTTTTCTCTACGGCCACTGGTCTGCGAGTCTCTAGAGCGTTTCAGACCACTCTTCTTTCCGGTTATTGTTTCCTTATTTAACACAATCTTCTTTTCAGTCTTTCGCCTCATTTGTCTTGCACTAAGTAATTCCTGGGAGATTAATGATCCAAGTATCTGACACTTATCTCCCCCACTTTTCCTCTCCAACAATTGCCCCTATTGCATGCCCTGTCCTCAACCAAACCATTGCGCTGCAGCCTATTTTCTCAGCTGCATATCCCACATGGTCACTTATTTTTCTGGGATCCTTTCATTTGGAATATCGAGTGGCCAAGTTGCAAGTATCTGTATAGAACCTTTTCAGCATAAGATAATATGTTGATTTAATAAAACATTCTGAATACCATATGATAAACAAATGAAATATAAAAAACACAGCAAGTGATAAGCGGTCTAGTAACAGATGACAACGATTTGGGAGAATGAGAGTTTTGCTAATGTTGATTAGAGATGTGGAGAGGAAATAACAAACTGAATCCTTAAAATCAAGAAACAAAAGCCTGTAAACAGGTAAACATGTGTTATAAGATGCATATCCACACCAAAAGGTGTTTGGAAGTAGGGAGCTAGATTTGTAATTTGCTCTGACAATGAGCAGACTTTTGATTTTGGAAGATCACATTTCTTCAGCTGTGCTTTCCCGTTGCCCACTAACATACCATCATTTTCTTGCCTCCAATTCCTAGATCGGGATTCTTTTAATTTATGTTTAGATATGTATGTCACAGCAGTGTTTGTCCTGCCTTCTCACTTAATGAAGCCAGGTTTTTTGTTTTGGAGGGGCTTTTAAGGGTTTGGTTTTTGTAATTGTAGGAACGTTAATGATGAGACTGTTTCTATAATCCTACAGCTGGTACTTGATGGCCACTTTAACCTCATACACATCACATTACCAGGGTTGGGGCCTGTAGGGTATTTTGTGAGGTTACCTAGCTTGCCACAAAAAACTGGGCAAGGCTCCCATTGGGATCATTTGCTGAAACCAAAAACAGGACTTAGGGTTGCACTAGGGGCACAATTTATCTACCTTATTTATATTGGATCGCTGTGTAAATTACTCAGAATAGACTTACATGGTCACCTGAAAAATTATGTGTTTATAATGTGTGCAATCAGGTTGCAATTACCCTCACTTTATCCCGGGCCTCTTGGAGAGAGACTCAGGTTCTGACACAGAGCTGAACATGTAACATCTTATCATTAAAATATACTCACAATTAACAGCCACACATTTCTTTTTGAAACTGTGCCCTTCAGTGTTTATATATATTTTCTCAATACATGGGCAATGCACAATTGTAATTTATCCGTGTCATTAGAAATACAGAGAGGGAGCACATTTAGCAGGAAACAAAGTAAAATTCACATTTCACACATTGTCATCTGCATTCCACACAGCCCAATAAACGTGAAAGTGTTCTGAAACGCTTTTTTACAAATCCTCCCACAAAAAGTTGGCAGGTGAGCACAGAATAATCTATGGATTTTGACCTACTTTCAAATGCTTTTCACCAGTTTGCAACTGATTACTCACACGCAACACTCAGCCTATTTAAGTTCTATTGCACACAAAATTGATGTAATTTCCTCACTTGGTTACTGATATGTTTACCAAGATGCCTGAGGGATCTTGCTTGCAGAGCCAGCGAAGGACAGGCTCTGTACCTTCGTTCTCAGCATGGACTCGAATACCCCCTTTTCCTCCCTCCTTTTCTCTTCTGCAGAAAGGCCTCTTTACAATGGCCAGCCCAGGTTTGTTAACCTCCTCTTTCTGCAGCGACCCCCCCCCTGCCCAAAAAATACACTTTTCACTATAGGTCTTCTTTTTAAAACCTCCTTTCCGCTTGCACAGTTCATGTATATTCCCATACTCAAAGTGTAAGATCTGCCTGCCCATGACTAGGATTTCAGATGTTAATCAGCCACCTCATCTGGATAGCCAAACCTCCTGGAAACTTCTAGAATGCTACCATGTGTTTCAAACCTGTCACCTTTCAGCAGAGTTTGGTTCAATGGGCATTTTGTGAGGAAACAACATGTACCATTTTCTATTCTGGCTTCCTGTGCTAACTGGTAAACACAATGGATCGTTTTGAACAACATGACTTTTCACATTCCTCAGCTCTCGTCCCCCATTGGAAAAATCAGTTTTTATTCTTGCATTTTTTTGTGAGCAGCACATCAGAGCCTGTGTCTGTAAGCCCATTTAAATCCCAGTTTTCACTCTAGCTTTGCACCACTGATTTGCACAAAGTGCCATGGACTCAGCTGTCCCATTCTAAACACTAATTGTATTAGTGGGTTACGGATTAAAATTAGTAACTAGTAGATTAATAATTGTTAAAGTTAGGTGTTAGTCCCTAAACTCCCTGAATGTTTGCACTGCCATAAAAGGGTAAATCCCAGGTTACCCCTCCACTTTTGTTTGTATGAATTCACAATGCTGTCTCATATCAGTGTCTCCCATACATCCTATATATCTAGTGTGCAGAATTATGATTCCTGGCATAGTTGAAACCATTCAACAATTTGCACAACCCAAATGTCCTACAGACGGGAGAACAAAGATGCTGCACTTAAAAGACTTTTACTCACATGATAATCTTGTGGTGTGTGTGTATGAGGTGAGCGGTGGTAACACTCAAGGCTTAGTATCCCTTATTTGAATAACTGCCTCGTCAACTAACCACCTTGTAACAATGTATGGACAACATAATGAAGAAGTGGCTATGTTACTCATATTTATCTTGCTTTATTTTGTGTGGTCGATTAAGCCAGAAGTTTCTTTAAAGGTTGTTTCCAACTATCCTTTCTTTTATGATGCATGACTAGGGGTGACTTCTGCTTTCTGAGTAGCTCCTCCAAAGACTCTCTATTTTCCTTGTTGCCCACTTCTACTAACCTGTGAAATTCTTTCAAGGGTTCAGGCTTCTTCTGTAACTCTCTGCATTCACACTGTGTTTGTCACACCCCCGGCTCGGTGAGGTTGGGTCAAGGAGGCCTCCTTCGTATGGATAAAGTCTCCACGGTCCCCAAGTGAGATATTGAAAATGGGCCCTTTCATTCCCCTCCACTGGTAGTAAAATTGATCCACTCCTGTAGCTTTAGATAGAATTATTTATGCCTGTCTCTCTTTCTAAGCGTTTTTACTTTGTCATTGGTACTTGTTGTGAGCTTAGAATCCTCCCTACCTGAAGTTACATTGGTATTCTGCTTGTACCTTAGTGGGCCCACTCTCATTCCTCACTTGCCTGCCTATGTCTGACTAAGAACAGTGTTGCAGAATATTACAATGAGGCTCAAGTTCCTATTTCCCAGGAGACCTTGCTCATCTATCCCTCTCCTGCCTATGTCTAGCGTAAACAGAATTCTCGCCTCACTTCTCTTACATAACAGACTGAAGCAGTTTTGGACTTGCTTATGCATCCTTTTTACAGTTCCCATTTGCTCACCCATATCTCATCCCTATTCCTCCTACGACAACAAGCTTTTTGCAGCTGGGCACGTTTTTTGCATGAGACACTGAATTGCTAAAACAGTCCCAAAGCTCATTGCTCATGCATTCGAGACACAAATGCTAATCTTTTATTTGCAACATGTATATGCTTGAAGAAAACAGCCCACTCCATAAATAGGGGTTGCAAAAGCATATGCGTGAATACATTTAAAATATGTAAACATGAAAATTGTTTCGGACAATATTTTTTCTAGTGGTACATCCCAGGCACCATTGGGTTGTGCACGAGTGACTCATCCCTGCAGCTTTGGGCTGCTTGTACTTGCTTTCATTTCAGTAGAGGGGGCCCCCACAGCGCCCGCTGTGGGGAGTGGGGGGAGGGCGCTGCCACATGTCTTTAGAGGGGACCCTTCCGACTGAAAAAGAAACAATTTCTTTATGAAGTCGCTCGAACTTCAGAAAGAACATTTTTCTTTATGAACAAGAACAGACAGTATTTCTTTCTGAAGTCAGAATGAAGTCATTATTTCCATTCCGGTTGGCTCACTGTAAGATGGCGCCGGTCTGGCTCCTCTGCACATGACGGGAACTACGAAGGCCTCCCTGCTTCCTGCTTCTTGTCTGTGGTAAGCACGGGCCTGCCTGGACAGAGGAGTCCCCCAGGGGGATGGATTGGGGGCTGGGGGGAAAGGTACAGATTAAAAATAAAAATAAAAATGTAAGGTGTGTGCTTGCGTATGTGCTGGTTTTGCAAGTTCATGTTGTGTGTTTGTAAGTATATATGCGTATGTGCATGAATGGGTGTGTATATGTATTACATAATATGTGTGTGTATGAATGAGCGTATGACGTATGGGTGGCTCTGGGCATGTGGAAATAAGGGATTGTATGGTGATGGGGTGTGCAGGTGAATGAGCCATTGAATGGAGTGTGTACATGAGCGATTGAATGCTCTGTAAGTGTGCGTGTGCTTGTGTTTAATGTTGGAATGGGGAGAGGATTTTGTGGTTGCAGAGTGGGGATTGTGGGACGGAATATTATCTGGCTATACTGGCATTTGAGGGCAGCCAATCTAACCTTTTCGTGCTGTGGCATGGCATATTTGTCTGGTCATCCATAATAAAGCTAGCATGATATGTGTTATTACTCTCATTTTATTGCAGCAGGTTTAGCAATTTCTTACTGTGGCATGTCATTTGTTACTGGGCATCTTCAAGGGTGTGGCAAACATGATAGGTTTTATGAATGGCATACATTATGCAGACAGTTTGACATGGTTTCTTATTGTGACATGGCGTTTTTAATGGCAAAGCCCACAGAAGTATGTCCTTACATTGGACTACTGCCATATATTGATAGAGCCAGTGTGGCCATGTTTTCTTATTGTATCATTACCGGAATTCTGCACAAAGCAAGCATGAGTATGTTCTTATACAGGAATACTGGCATATGTCAGTGCAGCGAGAATGGAAATGTATGAACACAGCCAGCATGAAATGTTTTTATACTGAAATACATTTTGGGCAAAGTCATCATGAACATGCCTTGGGAAATGCTCCTGTGCATTTTTGGTGACTTGGATTTTTAGATTGAAATAACCCTTCAAATCTTGCAGAGGCAAAGATGCTGAAGCAAAATGTCAAGGTTTATGACTATGGGCCTCATTACACGGACGGCGGTAAGGGTTAACGGTCACCGTTAATGGCAACGGTGACCGTTAACCCTTACCGCCGTACTACGAGGTCCCTTTGCGGGTTGGAGGAATTATCGACTGCTTCTTGCAGGCGTTAAAAACCAACCCGCTAAGGGACCTCGGAGCTAATTACGGCACCACAAAATTGCGGTGCCGTAATTAGCGCCTTCCCCATTCCCATAGAGCCCTATGGGGCAGAAATGGGAATGGGGAAGGGCAATGGCGGAAGGGGGATTTACCGCCCCTCCAACCTTGGAATGGGGCGGTAAATCCCCTTTCCGCCAAGGCGGTGCCAGTAATTTACCGGCATGGTCCAGGGTGCTAATAGCACCCTGGATTACCGCCTTCCGTGTAATGAGGCCCTATGTCTTTCAGAAGGTAGAGAAGGGAGGCTTAAAAGTCACAATGTCCTTTAAGGTGGACCGGTGGGAAAGGGACTCTTGAAATACCATGTGTTCTTTACTTTCAGCTCAATGGTGTTGAGCCAGGCTTTTGGCATCAGACCGGGAGTCTGGGTGCTTTCGATGCTGTGCCAGGGTTGTGTCGCTAAGCAGTGATGGCGAGCTCCACCGATGCAGTGCTTGTTCGGGAGCAATGATGGCTTGCAGGTTGAAGACGCTGGGAACGGCAGGTGATGTCGGGTTGAAAGAGCTGGAAGACTCTTCAGCCTTGGGTGTAAACAAGTTGAAACTGGCCGCCTGGGCCGATCAGGGTCACTTCTCTGGTTTTGTGGTTGTTTGAAGACACAGTCCAGAGTGTCAGTGACAAGGTAAATCCTTTCTGCTGCACATCCCAACCACAAAGGTGTGTTAAGGTTGCTTGCAGGAGTTCTGCCAAGTCCAGTGGCAGGATATGGTAGCAGTGCCTCAATTACAGTAGGCCTTGTCCACACAGAAGATCACCCCAAATGTGCCCTTGTGATGTGTAGGGAGAAGATTGTTCTGCTTCCTTGCAGCCTTCTGCCTTCAACTCTATAGCAGAGTAATGTGGCATAGACTGTAGCCCCCAACAGAGTTCCAAGTGAATACTTCTTGTCTTTAGGTCCAGGGATACATAAATAAAGGGGAGGGTTGTGCCCCTTTAAATATACAAAATGCTCCAGTGAATTGGTCCACTTCAAGCCTGCTGTCAGGAGACCAGTCACGACTATTGCAACAAGTGTCCATGCTGTATCTGCAGCATTTGATACTGTCAACCACTTAATATTTGTGTACACCATTTCTCGTCTTGGCTTCAAGCGTTCTGTAATTGACTGGTTTTGTTCTTATTGTTCCAAACATACCTACTCTTTCTCTTGGGCTGATGAATCTTCTTCTGTTCTTCCTCTTCAATATGGTGTTGCATAAGGCTCAGCTCTGGGGCCTTTACTATTTTCTCTTTACATTATTCCTCTTGCCTCTGTTATTTCTTTATTCAGTTTTCCTCGCCATTTCTACACAGATGACGCTCAAATCTTTTGGTCCTTTTCTTTCTTTTCTAACACTGCCCACTACCCACCCAGCACTTTTCTTGCCTGCTTGCTGGTCATTCAATCCCGGATGTCTGAGTACTATATACATCTGAACATGTCTATAACTGAGGTTCTTTTCTGCTACCACTGCCCCGCCTCCTTACCTCCTCCTTCTATTTATTTTGCCCCAACTTTCTATTTCTCTGCTCATAGTCTTGGAATAATTATTTACTCTGCGATCTCCTTTTCCTCTCACATTGCCACTGTTGCTCACTCCCACCATTTTCATTTCTGTAACTTTCGGAAAGCACGTTCCTTTCTTTCCCCTCACAGTCCCAAAACATTTATCTAATTTCTCGTTTTTCCCAACTTCTATTGCTTTAGTCTTCTTGTTGGTCTTCCTGCCCATGAACTTACCCCTCTTTGTTCCACCTATAATTATTTCATGTGTCTTCTCTTTCATACGTGTCCTCAAGACTCTATTTCCTTTTGTTGCTCTGAGTTTGATGCAAACCTGTTGAATCCTGTCTGCTTTTTGATATATTGGGCTTCATTACGACCCTGGTGGTTCCAGAAATAAGGGTGCCAGTAGCAACGCACCGGCAACCTTTCCAAACCTCCAGACTACGAGTATGCCTGCAGGGGATGTTGCTCCTGGCAGGTCAGACCTGCCAGGGGCACTGGTCCCTACAGCTATGGTTTTCACAGAAGCACTGGCACCGTTAGCAACGGTGTTACCAGTTCTTCTGTGTCCCCATTCCCATGGAGTCTTTTTGGACTCCATGGGAATGGGGACATACACTTTCTGCTGCCTGTTATCCCTGGCCGCCGGGACTTGTAATGTCCCGCTGGCACCGGGATGTCAGGCGGGGGAACGGTGTTACGAGTTCAGCAGCAGCCAACCGGTAGCACCGGCGGGCTACCAGCAAACTTGTTATGAGGCCCATTGTGTTTAATTGTCTTCATTCCCTCATACCTTTGTTCCTTGATTTATTACTATTCTCCGCCTTGCTCTCTTCATTCACAGTCTCAATTCCTTCTGTATTGACCCTCATCCTCCATGCGCTCAATCTCGTTTCCGGTCTTTTTCTTTGCTTGCACCTAACTTCCATTTTCCCTTCCATCTCTATCTTCCTTTTCATTTTTTCTATCTCATCTGGAAGACTGTTTTCTATCTACTTGATTGTTCATGTAATTAATTTATCATGCTTTTTTTTAACCATTTTTATATATATTCGAAAGCGTGTTAGTGTGAAGCGCCATATACATTCAATAAAATACAAAAAAACTGGGAGGGCAGATTTTAAATGTCCAGTTCCCAGCTATCCCTACAGGGAGACTTCCTCCTCTGACAGCTAGTCATGTTGCACCCGGGTCACCTTCCATCAGTTTAAAAATTAAATGTCATCAAAGGCTTGTGGGTGTATAACTGTGTAATCCCAGGAGCCACACTGTCACCCCGATATGGCGTATCTATAAATAAGAAACTGCCAACAGGCCCTCAGTACATTCAGTAATTATTATTGGAAAGGGGTGCTTGTGACTAAAGAGGCAACCCCACCCACCCTGCAGGAGAGCCATACCAGGCATACTGTTATCCCCCCTGTAACAAAGCAAACCCCTATATAATCTGGTGAGAGTCCTTCATCTCTTCTTACTTTTCCATCATCAAGTGAAGTAGTCGTTCCAGTTCGTCACAGTAGATGCCTCTGCTTCCTGTCTCATCCTCCTCAGACGAGGGGTATTGGTCCACCGCTCTGTGGCATTTTACCTCTGTCCAAAAGAGTGCCATTGTCCTTACGAGACAGAACTGTCCAGTCCCAAATATGGCAGCCCAATGGCTTTCATCCAGTGCACCCAACCAGTCCCAAAATCATCGTCTCAGCACTTCCGTCTGGCATATGCATAGTTGACTGCATATCGCACAAGCACTAGCCAGTGTATAAAGTCCAGACTGAACCCCTCAAAAAAGTCTGCTTAAAAGAAAGTAAAATAATAAACGCTATGGTTCATGGAAAATAGCCGTGGCATAGGCATCTGACAAGGGGACGTTTTGCCACATAATCCCCCATTTAATTTAATTTGCCATCCCCATACCATTATAGTACTCACTAAGATATCATCATTTTTCACAACTAAGAGCTATGGGAAAACTTTGGGGTGCAGCAGCTCTGCGTTTACAAAACCTCACTAGCGCCCTTAGCCGCCCCACTGTTCTTGCCTGTGTTTCCTCCTCTTCTCCTCCCCCGTCTTACGTCCAACCTCTTGTAATATAAAATACCCAGAATGACTTCTCCTAGAGAGCCATACCAACTTGCTTGGCAGCTCGAACACCACCCCATCAAAACCTCCCTCACACTGTTACTTTTCTGATTTTCACGGTCCTTCGCTTCTAAACTCCATTCACCCACTAATAAAAGGAGTAATATGCCTAATACCTCTTACGCAAGATTGAAATGATCATCAGTTGCCCCTTGATGAATGGAAACACACCACGTGTACATTTGAAAATTAACAATATAACTGAAAATGAAATATCTGTATGTATAGTGCCGTGATCCAATGTGGCCTTGTGTTGACTTTCAGACAGGATGTAGCCTCAGCTGAACCAATTGAGGCTTCCAGTAATTCATCTATTCTTGTTACTGTGCGGTGTGACAAAGATCAATTCTAAAATGGCTGCCCACACGGGTCAATTTGGATGCTCATTGTCGTTCGCCAAGGTGCCACGGATGATTACTTCAACGTTTTAGAAGACATAAATATAGAATATACCACCCCTGTACGTGCCCATGTGCTTTCCGGATGGACAGTGACAAGGAACGCTTTCACTCCAGCTCTCTCAGTCTCTTATTTCATATAATTATTCGCGCATCACTTCCAGGATTGTCTCCCCTTTTGGGGTCAATGCCCAGAATCTCCTTCTCTGTGAGCAGCTGCTGGACATGATGTTACACATCGTGCACTTTAAAATGCAATCCCTGGCAGTCCGAGACCCTATTAGCCTTCATTGATTCTCTGCAAAACAGTACCACCACAGTCTCATTATCCATGTTGAAAATCGCCTTTCCTGTTCTCCAGCAGCGTGCCCCAACAAGTGAGGGTCACAAATGCAGAAAAAGTTTAGGAAATGCCATTCTCCTCTCTGTAATCTTCCAAACCACTGATGGTTTTCAGTCACCCTGCAGTTAAGTGGACATGTATGTTCCCCTCCTATCGCTTCTAGCAAATACATGGATGCCCCTTTGAATGCTGTTAAAAACGGCAAGTGCTCCCTCTCTGGCCTGCTGTTTTTGGACCTAGCGTATTCAGTTTAGGACATTCTGCCCAGATTCTCAAGAATGCGCTCATTTCATTTGCACTATTTTCAGAATTGCGTAGGACACCTTATGCACAAAGTTGACTTGACCCTTTCTGGAGAGTTTGTAAGGTGGCACAACGATGCTAATGAAGGACAGATCTCCGTCATCCACGAGGGCGAGTGCATTTCACTGCCATGGGCCGCTAAAGGTGAAAGGATTATTATGTTTGGGGGAATGAAAAGCTAGTGTGACATCCGTGGCTTAACGTGCGGTTGTCACACTTCAAAAACAAATCCTGACACGGTAACAACTGACCCTGCCATGATGTGTGCCTCCCTGCACCTGATTCTAAAGGCACAGAGGGATTCCCCTCTTTTCTAGACATTTTAAAGCACCCCCTTATTTGTGCAAATACGCAAAGGGGGAAATGGACATGTGAATGATCGCATCTAAGGTACGCTCACTAAACACCCTTTGGGAATTGGGTATCCCTTCACTTGCACCAAAAAAGGTTTTGAGAATCTGGCCCAGTGTCGCTTCCCATGTCAGAGCTAACCAATGTGATTAGACAAACTAGCACTGCAAGTTAATCTCTGGATTTTCTTAACAAACTCTGCCCCCCTCCATTGTTTCCTTCCTCCCCAGAAACAGGAAGTTGTCAAAGTAAAGAATCTCGTGTTCCGATCCAGCACAGATGCTAAACAATCATTCTGGAAAGGTACTAAAGCTTCCCAGCGGTGCTACTGTGCATCACTCCATCAACTGCCATAGAAACTGCATTCAGAGGCTTTCAAATGCCTCCTGGTGTACGTGAGGCGACTTAAACCATGTGTTTATTCGCCCGTTGCCACCTGGGTCCCATCCGCACACGTTCACATTATTAGGATAGTAGCAATATGTCAGCCTGGAGCCATCAAGTCTAATGAAGTCATGTATCAATTGGCCTCCTGGCCATGAAAAGTGCTGAATATGCATCCATCGCAATGCTCCTGCTGCTGTTTGTGGACCACGACATTGAGGCAGGTGGTCCTCATAAGTTCTTTGGTGCCCAAGCATACAAAACTGTTCATCCAAACCTCAATTCGGCGTGTTGCTGCTCTGCAGTCACAGGGAGGCGATCATGTACATGAGGCATTGTATTTGTTCTTTGGCAGCAGCCTCTTTCTGGACCATGTCCTGGCAACAGGACTTTTGTTAGGCGGTTTTTCAGAAACACTACTGGTGTAGGGTTTCGACGAGTCAGCCTTAGCAGAGCTGTTATGTTATATTAGTTGGTATTTGTAAAGTGCCTGCTGCAATTGGTATGGCCTCGAAGTGCTGTGAGGATGAATGCCCTTTGGAAGACCATAGTCTGTGCTGAAAGTAATGAAAGGAGTGGTAAAATGCATTTATAGCCAGATTGTCACAGAATCAAGCTATGTGAACAGCTTGACGTCTGAAGGTTAACTACAAAATTATAACAACACTCACTTGGTAAAAAAAGCTAAGAAGTAAGCATTAGAATAAGGCGATCAGGGGTTTGATGTAAAGAAAAGTACATTTAGCATACACAAGAGTTTGTCAATAGATTTTCCTCACAAGTATACAAATGTGCTTATCTAGTTAACAACACAGATTAATGGATATGAAGTACTATAAGTAAGTAGGGGTGGCGGAACTAAATAATGTATGGGTAGAGGTGAGCCAGAGCCAAGCTTAGGGGCCTGGATTGGCTCTAGGAGTCAAATGTGAGGCAAGACAGAACAAGATACATATCTTGTCATCTACCGCCCCACCCTCAAACACACAACCCATTCCTTTGATGAGACTGTCTCAAACTCTACCAAATAATGCAAAACCTGACATCACATATCTGAGCCACTTGTTTTTGTTTACTGACATGATTTTAGGTAGAATCCTGTGCATTGCCCTTAGGGACCACTACACACAATTAAGACTACAGGTGGCAATACAAGTTATACCTTTGGTACAAGCCTGTACTACTATGTCAAAGTGGTAGCAGTGGTGGAGCAGCCAGGCTTATCTCAAGAGCATATGAGCAGTAGCAGAGATTACACAAAGGGACCACAATGACTGTGACTCAAGCAAACACTGACTCAAGGTTTCAGGTAGAAAAATATAAGTACATTTATTTTTAAACCATTTGTTGTAAACACGACACTTCTATTAGATTAAAACCACACGAAACATATACTACAACTAAGCAATTCACTTTGTACAGTAAGTCTCAAGGTAAGTACCATGTGTTTGAATGGACCGGTGTTACGATCAAAACATGTTACTGCAAATACGATTGCGATCACTTTTTGACAGTTCGGTCTAATAACTAAACACGTATCCGTGACATGAAATGCTACCGGGGCAAAAACACACTTAGCACCTGAGATACCCAGAGGGAGTTGGAGGCAAAAATCACAGGCAATATTTTGGTTAGGCAGACAGAGTCAAGAAACACTTGGAGACAGGAGTTCAAGAGGCAAAGGGCCGGAGCCAGGGTCAAGTGACATCGGGGACCTGTTGCCGAAGATCACACAGTCAGACAGTTCACGATTCAACGTAGCCAAGAATACTTCGATATTGTCAATGTTTGGAAGCAAAAGTTATAAGAAGGAGGGAAGACAAGGGCAAGCCTTGGAGATGAAGAAAAGGGGTTCACCATGTTTCCTCAAGCAGAACACAGTACCTTATTCCAATGGTGCAGCTGGTGCCCTGGCAGTTGTTCCTGTTGGTGTCCCACAGACCCACGATTCCTGGAGCTTCGAGGTGAAGGAGGATGTCTGAAGGGAGTCTGCACCACACAGGGATGAAGCCGGCAGCAGTGACCATGAATAAATGGTGCGCTCCTTAAAAACAGGAGAGGTTCTTCAGGTGGCTATCCGGACCACTACAGCAGTGTGCAGCGATTTTGTCCACGAAGGCGACCTATGGCTGAAGAAGATGAGCTGGTTATCCCCACCAGGCTCAAGGGAAGAAGACTCCGGACTGGATCTTCTCTAGTCGTTGAAGGGTAGATAGCTCAGGACTGTAGCAGGGCTTCACCGGGACGAGGTTGTTGCAGCAGTCGTCGTTCTCTCCGCTTCTCCTCGGTTCCTTGTAGTTCCAGTGCGACTCTGACTTCTAGCCCAAGAGACCTGCCTTTAATGCGCAAAACCCCCATTCACACAGCCTGGCTGTCAATCACCCAGCAGGGGGGTTGTCCAGCCGGGAAAACCACCTCAGCCTATCATGGCAAAGTGTGACTTGGGTTTCCTAGGATACCCTGGGAAGAAGCCCACCAAAAGATGGTGAACAAAGAAGGCAAACCTAGTTGGCCACGCAAAGTAAAACACAAGAAGGACTTTAACAAAAAGAAATGGCGAATAAACCCAACCAGAGCCAAAAGAAAGACAATTTGGTCAAGCGGGTTTATGTTTGAGGCTAATATAATAGCCTAACACAATACCACGTTTATCTAATATAATCGCGGTAGAAAAGTTAGGGTAGATACCACTGCCACCAGCCAAGTCTAAATGTTAAAAGAGCGGAACAATGCTCTAGGAGGTACAGATAAAAAGGGATATGAAGTAACCCTTTCCAGTACTCCATGGAAGATGGGGTGTACTGGATCTGTGGTAGATTGACTAGGTAAAGTTAATGGTAATTTTACCCTTTTCTGGGGGACTGTAGTCAGCCTCAGAAATGGATTTGGGGGGAAGTCTCAAAGACAACCCTGTGCCACGGCACTGAAGGTGCTGTGTGACACACAAAAGAAGGGGGCTACTGAAGTCGTGCACTCCAGAGTCCACAATCACAAAAACAGAGAAATATACATGGCAAAACACAGGTAAGAGTGGGGGAAAAGCTCACACTCTTACCAAGTGGGAAAAAAAAATAAACTTCAGAAGTCCAGCAAAGCTGCTGGGGGACTCACTAGGTGAGGGAAATTAGCCATCAATGAGAATTCTCCCTAACACATGATTAGGCTAGTTTTTTGTTTTTCTGACAATGAGGATTTACAAAATTCTAAAGGTGCTGTATATCTACAGATTAACCTTTTTTAAAAATATGTTTTTAAAGTACTTTCCTGAGAGTTTAATCTGAGCTCATAGTGCACACAAATGGGGCAATAAGCAGGCAATGTTGTTCTCATTTTCTGGTGCTGTTGTTTCTTTTTTCCTTACTTTAGTTCCCATGTATGTGCCTCTAATTTGAATGTATTGTGAATTTTTACATTTATCTTTTCTACTAACACACGGGTGTGGTAAGTTTTCAATTATTACCTATTTATTCCATGTTTAACATTACTCAGAACTCTCATAAAGTAGCATTTATTATTTTACTATCGGAAATTACCAGGTTATAAATATTGTACTTCTATGGTGCATGCTGCAACCATTGCCTATATGTATGTATAATTTGGTTACTCTACTAACAACAACGCTAGAGTATAATGACTTGTTTACATGAGAACATTCTTTAATAAATTAAGTAGTTCATGATAGCTCCCTGAATCACCCCTAACATCTTGTTTTCAACATTATAAACTCAACCCCTTGTAGGGACTGTTAATTCAAATTAATTTAATATGCAATGCCAATGATGTCATCTGTGATATCATCGTTCATGTCCTGCTAGTTAGTCTTAGCAATGCATGGTGGTGGCGTGAGTTATGGTCACTTAGCTTACCCTAACTGAGGAATTTCAGGGGGTTTTCGGTTTTACTTGTTAGCATAATTCCCTTTAACAAAGTTTTTTCATTGAATTTCATAGCTTTTTATTAGTGCAAATTAACTTTAACATCCCTTTACAAAGTTTTTCAGTGAATTTCATAGGTTTTTACCACTGCACCCTAATTTCCTACAACTAACTAATATCATACTTACCCCAATGTAACAACATTTCTGTCCAATTTACAAAGTTTCACCTTAAAACTCAGCCATTTCCCACCTTTTAGCATCATGTTTAACACTTCTATACACTTTTCATAACTTTTTCCTTTGTTTTTGTGTTCGCCAACATTTTTGAACCTCTGATGTCATCGCGGACATTCCGGACAGTGTCACGTGACCATGCGCATATGCGCAGCATGATGACATGTCCACGAACGCCTCTGCACTTCGCAAACGGGTCCATGCTTCATGAAAAGTTCAGAACTGCATTTTCAGATGATTTAGGAACTTTGAACTCAAAACTTACCCTTGCACAGCTCCTACACCTATTCTTACGCATTATCCATTAACAATCTAGCACACAGCACATACTTGGAAGAATATTAGCAAAAATGCTACCTATTTTAAAAATGGCATCAGCTATTGCCATCCCTCCTCCCCAAGAGCCACCACCACCCTCCCTAGCTGGAGGAACTACACAACAAAAAAACACAGTACTTCAAAAGATAATGAAGAGGACCAAAAAGATGAGGTAGAGGAAGTGCCTACCTCTAGCACCGAGAGAGAATCATGGGTGTGGCAGTTCTTTACCACTGTTGGGATTGTACCAAAGGCTAAAGCTATGAAAGTGAAATGCACTGAGTGAAATGATGTACTCAGTCGCGGACTGCTTGGACAGTACTCTTACGGGACCACCTCCATGAGCTGCCACACCAAATTCAACCACCGCAATACTCTCAGAAAGGTTGTTTCTTTCTGACCAAGTAGTGGGCTCTCTTCCTCCACCTCATTTCCTCAACCAATACTGTAACCACAAAGCCTACTCCTATGGAACACAAAATCCCCTAGCTACCTTGCAAGTGATAAAAGAGGCTGTTGATCCATATCTTTCTAGGACAACTGTTCTCTGTATATACTGCAACACAGAGCTCTGCAGGGGTGAGGAATTTCGAAGTGCTTTTGAAACTGCAATCAAAGAGCATGAGAAACTCTGCCCCCTACCTTAGAAGTAACACACTGGCAACATCTTCCCCTGTCTAACTGGCCCTTCATATTTGTGGTTGGTGCCTCTTCCCTCATTCTCCCCACCTTACTTGCTGACCACTACTGCAAAAAAATCCCAAAACACCAAAAATAAGGTTCCTTTAGGAACCACTTTTCAAAGTAAAAATAAAAAAAACAAAAAAGAATATTCTATAGACTCCATCTGCTTAACATTTCTCAGTACCATTCTCCAACATTTCCATCAGCATTTTGTGTTATGATAATGGGAATAATGCACAATTGTATACCAGAGAAAAATATAAAAAGGACTAAAATAATTTTCTGTCCAAAATACTTTTATCTAGCATACAATAAGGACCATAAATGATGGACCTTTACAACTATCCGTGGTCTCCACAGTCCCTTTCCAGGCCATGGATCATTAAAAGATATGGATGGCACATGCACACAATCGCACAGGGCAGGCCTTCTACCCTTTTTAATTTTATATTTGTAACACTCCAGTAATGCCTTCTTTCAAACAGTCACACATCCATCCACCAATCACTTCCAAAAACTGTACACATAATCCTATCAGCATATTAAGCTTCCAGACACCAACTGCCACTTAACAATCTTCTACAAATCTTTTGCACCTGCATTTCCCTTACTTATGCAAAATAAGTGTACACAGTGCTCCTATAAATGACCATATGCGTTTTGCAGTGAGAGAAGTGCATAAATAGAAGGGGCAGTACGGATGGGCAAGTGCTCATAAGAACGCAGGAGGAAAGTGCCAAGGGATGCCAAGGTGGGACGCCACTGGCTAGCTACTGGAGCAGTGGAGTCCCAAGAGTGGGATGCATCTTCAACGTAACATCGCTTTAACATCGTTTTTTTCATCAATTTAACAGGTTTTTATAAGAGCAAATGTTTCATGGCGTTACATCACTGTATATAAGTTTTGTTAATAATTCGTCTTTTCATATTTATGAAAGAACTATAAACCTCCTTTAAGAAATATACTTTTTGCAACACATGCTTATGTCTGTCGTTATCAGCAGTGCATGCTGGGAATGCAAATCATTGTTCAATTGCCTACGGCATAAGGCTCCACCATGACCCCAGCTGAACCAAAACACCCCTATTATTCACTGCACCTACCCTGCATCTTTGCTCAGTGTCCACTACACCCTAATAATGTAACCAATTGCCAGTGCTCATGGCTTGCAGCCATGGCCACTCCTCAAATTCATAGGGCATGGGCTTCGGCTATGCCACATTCCCCAATAAGCAAATCAGAGTACACATTTCTGTTTGCCGAGGGCCAGGTCTACCTCCTACACACCATATGTATATCACTAGTTTTTCTACTTGCATTCTTAAACTTTTGAAAAATAAAACGCAAGACATATTTCCAAAAACATGCTTGCAGGTGCTTGATAATGCTTGTCGCGCAAGTTTGTTGTAATCTAGTCCACCACTTCAGGCTGTAATCGCAAGCAGAATATTTTTTCCCATTCAAACCTACCGCTTCGGCCATGCCACATGACCCAATAAGCACATTACAATACACATTTCTCCTTGCTGACGGCTGGCCCATTGCCCAGACACCAGTGTTATATCATTGAGTTGTGTACTTACCTTTTCACACTTTCAAAAAAATAAAAACACAGGACATATTTGCAAAACCATGCTTTCAAGTTCTGCTGACCCGCCTCGTGAATTTGTGCTGCAATCCCGTCTAGCACTTCAGCCTGTAGGCATGAGCAGATTTTTTATACCATTCAAACCTATCCCAATTTTGAAAAACTTTACCACATAGCAGGTCCCTGGTGGCCATGCCCACTTTAACACCATTGCTGGTCCCTTGTGGTCATGGCCAGTAGCCAGATTCTCCGGGTCATGGCCTTAGGCCATGACCCGGAAAATTTGGCCACTGCCCATGGCCACAGGCGATACCTCAGTCACCAAAGGTATATCACTATCTTTTGTACCTACATTATGACACTTTTCAAAAACATAAAACACAGACACATTTGCATAACCATGCTTTCAGGTCCTTCTCAATGCACCTTACACGAGTTTGCAAATCTGTGCATGTTTTATTTTTTGAAAAGTGTCAACATTTACATAGATAAAATAGTCATATAACTTAGCCCGCACTTGACAAAATCCATTCAGACTTTGCACAAACATTCAGGGTTGGGTCTATAATCTTTCTGAAAACATGTGTCCACATTCGTCAAATGGCAACAAAGTTATAAGCCATCTAAACATTTTGAGACACCCTCTAATTTTGCGCACTCTTGACAAGATCCCTCCAAACTTTGCAAAGAGATTCATATCTAGGTCTAACATTTTTTTTCAAACTTCTGTAGATTCATCAAATGGCACATTTATAAGCCTTTAAAATATGTTGGGACCCCCCTCTAATTTTGTTCCCTCTTGACAAAACAGCACCACACTTTGCAGAACTATTCAGAGTCTGGTCTAGAATGAAATTCCAGAATTTCATGCAGGTTCATTGAGTGGTGCCAAAGTTATAAGCCATCCAAAAACTGCTTTTCACCAACCCTGTAATGCAGAAATAGGCATAGATGTCCACCAACATCTCAGATGTTCAAGAACATCACAGGACTGCCCCTGACATCCAGACTGTTCGCAGGCATCAGAGTTTAATGACCCCCCACTTGTTGTGCTTTTTAAGGCCATATCCCATCCTCATCACCCCTCACCTCTCCAGAGATTGTTTCATTAGTTTGACAAGTGAAATGTTGTGTATTTGAACATGTTTTTACAATGATGTTCGTGGACACCGGCCGCTGTCCATGAATCCAACATGGTGGGTGTTTCCAAAAATCTGACGCACTTCACACTTTTTACCATCCAATCAGCTGGCATATCCGAGGTCCGTGGACACAACACAATCCTCTGGGCCAATTGGAGGCCAGTCCGCGGACCGAACAGGGAAGTGAGTCATCTGACAAAACCCAGATATCACTCATTTTTTTGCACCTACCTTTTGGTTGTTTAAAAAAAACTACTGGACTGTCATGGTTTGCCCTGGCAGTACAGGTGGCACCTGGGCAAGGAGGGTGCGTGAGTGGCAAAGGAAGCAGCTATCTCCAGTAATTGCCCCTTCCAAAATGGCCCCTGGTTAGGATGTTCGATTAAATCCAACATGGCCCCCGAGAAGCCTGTTATTCTGTTATTCAGTAATCCTTGGTTGTCTAGTAGTGCTGGGTGGGCCCAGGGTATATAAGCCCTGCCCTGGGCCACACCCAGCGCTTAGCATTTTCTCTGGCCGCGGATTGGCGTGACGCTTGCCTGTCACGTTCCCAGCTTATCCATCAGAGCCCCGCGCACATCCAGCCTCCAGGCAACCTGCCTGTTTATCTCTGCGGCTGTGTGCGAGCACCCTAGAACTCCCCCGCTTCTGTTAATCTGCATCTGGAATCCATTGCGGTTTGCGTCTTCTCCGTGGGACTCAGCATTTCCTTTCTTGCTTCCAGACGGCTCGGACATCCATCGGCTGCATCCGGAACACCTGTAACGTCGGAAAAGACAAGGAAGTGAGGGGTAAGCACGGATGATCCATGCCACCCTCAGCCCCCCTCTCCTCAACTCAATACTCACCGTGGTGACACGGGTCCTCACAGGAAGAGAGGGAAAAAGACACTGACATTTGTTCTGAAACCTAAAACCTTAGAAACTGAAGCATGCCTCTGCCATAAAACGGCACGTTGGGACTTTGCCTGCACACTTTCCAAAGGGAACATTAATCAGTGGAAGAGTGCTTATGCACAGAGAAACAGTGCTCCTGCACAGGAACTTGAAAGGCAATAACGCATCCGGTGCACAGCAGCAGGTCTGGGCCGCCGGGGTCCAGTGAAGGAACTGGACTTGGATTACTACCAAAACTGATTAACCAGTGAAGTAACTGGGTGAGACTCATTGCCTACTCGGAGATCCAGAGTGCCCCGGGATCTTCCCAAATCACCAAATCACTCCCCCCTCTCTGATCACTGGGTAGTTGACCAGCAGTGAGCAGAAGGAAAGGAGTGTTTTGGGCCTGCAGCAAGGGGCTGAAGATCGTCGACAGACCGGACCAGGCACTCCTGCAGGGCCCCAGAGGTAAGCGTTACAGAACGCTAAGACCACGTCATCGCCTTGCCCGATTGCCATGGCATCAGAAGTGGACCAACTAGCTGCCCTGTTGGGCGGGTTACGAGCCGAGGTGCATGCTGCACGCTCGGAAACTAATTCAATGCAAAAGGAGTTGGTAGTAAACAGGGAAAGGACAGAGGAATTGGCAAAACGCCTAACCAGAACCCAAGCCGGACAAATCCCATTGCCCGATTCTGCAGATGGAGCAACAGCAGCAGCATCCCAGATACATGTTACCACTCCGGTCTCCATTCCTTTGGCCCCACCAGAGAGGTTCATGGGGGATCCCCAGAAGTATGGAGTGTTCATGACCCAGTGTCGGCTTCATTTCCTATGTCGTCCGGGGGCATTCCCAATGGATCAAACCAAGGTGGCCTGCGTCCTGTCTTACCTGGGCGGGCACACTGCTACCTGGTCCATACCACTCGTCGACCGGGATGACCCGATTCTACACAATTTCACTAACTTTCAACTGGAAATGGATAAACTTTTCTCTCGCTGCACCCGGGGTCATGCCTTGGATGGGGAATTGCTGGCCCTTCGACAAAGGTCTCAGGACTTGTTAGCAAATATAACCACGTTTAAGCGGCTGGTGGCGGAAACCAACTGGCCAAAGGACAAATGAACAACTCTGTTCTACCGAGGTTTGCGCAGTGAGCTAAAAGACATACTGCCGCAGGTAGTAAATCCACCAGACCGCTGTTCAACTACATAGACTTAGTAGTTCAGCTAGACCATCGTCTTCAACAAAGGAAGTCTGATCGTTCCCGTTTTGAGAGTCGACCTCTATTTATACGACTCCGGGAAACACCACGAACACCCGAGAATACGCCTGAACCGATGCAACTGGGAGGCATAAGAGGCCTGCTAACCAAAGAAGAAAGAGAACGACGCAGAAAACAGCAATTGAGTTTGTACTGCGGGAAGGCAAGACATTTCCTAAAGGATTGCCCAAACAAAGTACCCCGGAGATCACTGGGAGTAGTGGAGACCACACCAGAACCACAAGAGCCAATGGAAAACTGCATGGCTCGACAAGAGTAGAGACCGTCTTGTCGGGAAAAGGAGAGACGTCTGCATTACAAAACCAGTTATCCTCATATGCTCTGAGCAGCCGCAACGGATGCATGCCCTGGAAGCGTACATTGACTGTGGGGCAGTGGGTAATTACATGGACATCACGGTGGCCATGCGCATAGGTGTGCCCATACAGAAACGGGAGAAGGTCGACCATATCTTCCCTGTAAATGGGACCCAGTTGTCGTCTGGACCGGTGACCCAATGTACTGGAACGGTTGTATTATTATGCTATGACGGCCATCGGGAACAGATTGTTTTTGATCTCATCAACGCTCCCCAATTCCAACTAATTCTGGGAATGCCTTGGCTGGTATGTCATAATCCAGTCATAGATTGGCAAACTCATTCTGTAACGTTTTCAGCTACATGCATCCACACCTGTTACCCTGCTTCGACCAAAGCTCATGAAATCCCAGGATCTGTAACGGGACCATCGGGCACTGTGTTGGGGATTACAGGCCAACTACCTCCAGAGTATAAAGACTTCCAGGACGTTTTTCACAAGGAACAGGCTAACACGTTACCGCCCCATAGGGCCTATGATTGTCAGATTGACCTGGTCCCAGGAGCACAACTCCCTTGTAGCCGTATTTACGCCCTTACTGAAAAGGAGAACCAACACCTGTGGGAATATCTAGATCAGTATCTGGCCAACGGGTTTATTCGACCTTCCAAGTCTCCTGTTTCCTCAGCCCTCTTTTTCATCCCCAAGAAGGAAGGTGACCTCAGAACTTGTATAGACTATAGAGGGCTCAACAAAATCACCATAAAAAAAATGGTATCCCTTGTCCTTGATTCCCGTGCTATTAGACCAGGTGAAGGGGGCGAAGATTTATACAAAGCTTGATCTCAGAGGTGCCTACCACTTGGTTCGCGTGAATGCCAGGGACGAATGGAAGACGGCCTTCCGCACCAAGTTCGGATTGTTGAATACACAGTCATGCCCTTTGGCCTGTGTAATGCACCAGCCGCATTTCAATACATTATGACAGATGTGTTACGAGAGTTACTTGACGTCTGTGCTATGGTATACATAGATGACATCTTGATCTACTCAGATTCAGTTGGAGAACACGTGCATCACGTAAGAGCAGTTCCAGAAAAGTTACGTCAGTATCATCTGTTCGCAAAACTCAAAAAGTGTGCCTTTCACGTAACAACTGTGGAGTTCCTCGAATACGTACTCAGCCCTCAGGGCATCGAGATGGACAACCGCAAAGTGGAAGTAATCCTACAATGGCCTTCACCTACCTTGATCAAAACAGTCCAGAGTTTCCTAGGTTTCGCAAACCTTTATAAGAGGTTTATTGCTGATTTCTCAGAAATTGTCCATCCCATAACATCATTGATTCGCAAGAATCGCACATTTGCATGGACTACTGAAGCCGAGAGGGCCTTCCAGCAATTGAAGCAACAGTTCACCACTGCACCCATACTCAGACATCCAAATCCGGAACTCCCGTTTTTGGTGGAAACAGACGCCTCCAATGTAGCCATGGGGGGAGTGCTTTCTCAAAGAGATCTTTACACCAACTAATTGCACCCAGTGGCATTTTGGTCTCGCAAATTCAATCCAGCAGAACTGAATTATGCGGTGACCGATAAGGAACTCCTCGCCATTAAGGCGGCATTCAAAGAATGGCGACACCATCTCCTAGGGGCATGTCACCCGGTCACAGTGCTTACCGACCATCACAATTTGAGTTCCTACGGATGGCCAGGGCACAAACACCACGGCATTTACGATGGGCCCAATTCTTTTCTGAATATGACTTCACCGTCAGTTATCGTCCGGGAGTTAAAAACAGAAAGGCGGATGCCCTTTCACGGATCAGCTGGAGTACAGAAGAAGAGGACGCCTATGCAGTTCCAACTCCATTGCCCATTATACCAGAAGAAAAAATAATAGGAATTACCAGCAACCCCGTGACTGCACTGGAGATCATACAAGAAAAGATCAAAGAAACCATGACTCCAGTACAAGTATGTACGTGGGTCTCACAAGGACCACAACGAACGATAGCCAATGATCTTCCTTACTATTGGAATCGACTCTATCTACCACACCCAGCAATGCATAAGCAAGTCACGAATACCTACCATGATGCCCTAACAGCAGGACATCCTGGTATTGAAAAAACCATGGCAAAGGTGCAGAAACATTTTTGGTGGCCCACCTGGCGGAAGGACATAGTACATTATGTAAAGTCCTGCAACATCTGTGCAAGAAATAAAACCCCAAGAACTAAACCACAGGGATTGTTTCACCTATTATCAATTCCACCAGCCCCATGGCATACAATCTCGTTAGATTTCATTACCGAGCTACCCACCTGTGGGGGATATAACACCATTCTGGTAGTGGTTGACCTCCTCACCAATATGGCACACTTTATTGCTTTGAAAGTTATACCCAATGCAGGAACACTAGCACAAGTCTTCCTAGCCTACATCGTCAGGTTACACGGTTTTCCTTCGGCAATAATATCACATCGAGGGAGTCCGTTTGTGTCCAAGTTCTGGAGAGCCTGCTGCACCAGAGCCCAAATCCAGGTCCTTCTTTCCACCAGCCATCACCCACAGACCGATGGGCAGACCGAGAGAACGAACCAGACGCTCGAGCAGTATCTTCGGTGCATGCTTGCCCAAACGGATCTAAACTGGGCAGAACTGCTCTGGGCAGCTGAGTACTCATATAATAACTCAATCCATAGTTCTGCTGGTGTTTCACCCTTCTTCTTTTTATATGGACGAGACCCACAAACATCGACCTTGGATCCCCCGGCACCCCTGGAAATGTTGGCAGTTAGTACCCTGCATACCAGCATTAAGGAGACTTTAAAAAAGGCCACTCAGACTCTCATGGAAACAAAGACCATTCAAAAACATTTCGCAGACAAGAAAAGGACCCCTGAACCTCAATACCGGATAGGATATAAAGTATGGCTATCCACAAAACATATTATATTGAAAGGACCGAGAAAGTTTCACCCCAAGTACGTGGGACCATATTCTATTAAGAACATTATCAATCCCGTGGCCACGGAGTTGATATTACCACCTACGCTTCGCATACATCCGGTATTCCACGTCTCATTGCTGAAGCCGGTACATCCCAGGACCCGCAATACTCTACAACAACCTCCGCCTTTAATGGTACAGGGGGAAGCTGAGTTCGAAGTAAAAAACATTCTGGATTCCAAGGTAGCTCAGAATAAACTCTATTACCTGGTGGATTGGAAGGGTTATGGAGTTTTGGATCGCACCTGGGAACCAGCGAATCACATTCATGCACCTCGCCTCCTGACCCGCTACCATCGGGAACACCCGGAACATCCAGGCACGGGTATGGCTCTCCTTAGGGGGCTTTGAGGGGGAGTACAGTCATGGCTTGTCCTGGCAGTACAGGTGGCACCTAGGCAAGGAGGGTGCGTGAGTGGCAAAGGAAGCAGCTATCTCTAGTAATTACCCCTTCCAAAATGGCCCCTTGTTAGGATGTTCGATTAAATCCAACATGGCCCCCGAGAAGCCTGTTATTCTGTTATTCAGTAATCCTTGGTGGTCTAGTGTGCTGGGTAGGCCCAGGGTATATAAGCCCCGCCCTGGGTCACACCCAGCGCTTACCGTTTTCTCCGGCCGAGGATCGGTGTGACACTTGCCTGTCACGGTCCGAGTTTATTCAACAGAGCCCCGCGCACATCCAGCCTCCAGGCAACCTGCCAGTTTATCTCCACAGCCGTGTGCGAGCACCCTGGAACTCCGTCGCTTCTGTTAATCTGCATCTGGAATCCATCGCAGATCACGTCTTCTCCGTGGGACTCAGCATTTCCTTTCTTGCTTCCAGGCGGCTCGGACATCCACCGGCTGCATCCGGAACACCTGCAACGTCGGAAAAGAAAAGGAAGAGATGGGTAAGCACGGATGATCCACGCCACCCTCAGCCCCCCTCCCCTCAACTCAATACTCACCGTGGTGACACCGGTCCTCACAGGAAGAGAGGGAAAAAGACACCGGGGGTCTTTACGACCCAGGCGTTAAGGGTTTAACGGAGCCGTAAAAGGTTGCGGCGCCGTTAATCCCTTAACGCCTTACTACGAGGTTCCTTTGCGGCTCCCGACCGTAACGGCTGGTCTGGACCAGCCGTTAAAGTAGAGACCCGCAAAGGGATCTTGAAGCTAATTACGGTACCGCAATTTGCGGTACCGTAATTACCGCCTTCCCCATTCCCATTGAGCCCTATGGGGCAAAAATGGGAATGGGGAAGGGCCAATGGTAAATGGGGAATTACCGCCCCACCAACCTTGGAATGGGGTGGTAATTCCCCATTTCACCATGGCGGAATCGGTAAGTTACCGACGTTAACCATGGTGCTAATAGCGCCATTGGTTAACACCGGACTCGTAATGAGGGCCACTGACATTTGTTCTGGAACCTAAAACCTTAGAAACTGAAGCGTGCGTCTGCCATAAAATGGCACGTTGGGACTTTGCCTGCACACTTTCCAAAGGGAACATTAATCAGTGGAAGAGTTCTTATGCACAGAGAAACAGTGCTCCTGCACAGGAACTTGAAAGGCAATAACGCAACCGGTGCGGAGCAGCAGGTCTGGGCCGCCGGGGTCCAGTGAAGGAACTGGACTTGGATTACTACCAAATCTGCTTAACCAGTGAAGTAACTGGGTGAGACTCATTGCCTACTCGGAGATCCAGAGTGCCCCGGGATCTTCCCACATCACCAAATCACTCCCCCCTCTCTGATCACTGGGTAGTTGACCAGCAGTGAGCAGAGCGAAAGGAGTGTTTTGGGCCAGCAGCAAGGGGCTGAAGATCATCGACAGACCGGACCAGAGACCGCCGACAGACCGAACCAGGCACTCCTGCAGGGCCCCAGAGGTAAGCGTTACATGGACGGATGAACATCAAATTTACAAAAGCACGCTTTTGGGACCAATCCGCCTCTCCTGCCAAAAAGTTGGTGAAAATCTGTCCAGCAGTTTGGGCTGTAGACGTGAGCATAATTCTTTTTCCATTGCGTCAATGGTAAAAACCACACATTATGCGGGCCCCCCTATAACATTGCCCCCCTCTACGAAATCTCACCAACTTTGCAATATCAATCTGACGGGACCATATACTTTATTTGCAAAGTTCCGTGAGGATTCGCCAGGGGGGGGGGGCAAAGTTATAAGGCTCACAAAAAGTGCACTTCCTATGGGTTGAACAGCTTAACCATAACTACAAGGCGGATACTGCAGGCCGTGCAATACGTATGGCTTTTTGGGTAGTGCACATTTAACTGAATCACTTCTTCATGATTCCAGTTGTGGCAGCTTAAGGACATGGGAACAATTTAGTTAGAGTGATTTACTCAGGATTGCATAGATTGGTAAAGTGTGGAAGTCAGTTTTTCTGCTTTCAAAGTTTGCAATTTTATAGGTTTCAGAGAAGATATGCGCCCGTTATTTCTATGATTTTGCGCCTACATGCAATTCCTTGAAATAGATTAAAAAAAAAAAAACTGTTCTGTGCAACTCTGTGCACATAGCTGGTTGCATGCAGTTCTTACAACTATCCCTGGGTGGCAGCGTCGCTTTAATTTACTCTGTGAATGTAACAGAGGAAGATGAGATTTTTGGCTTTTCTCCAGTTAGCCTTTTCTTTCACAAAGGCAATCAGACTGAGCAATGACCTAGCGTTTGGCTCTAGTTTTGAACCGGCTCTAGCTCCCCCACCTCTACAATTAAGAAACATATAACATACATAGAAACTCAGATGTTGCAATGACCTAAAGTAGAATGAAGATATGTTTTAAAAAGTAATCATAGGCCTTAAAACAAATGTAAGGCAGCACCAGTCCACACGTAATAGGCCCAATCCTAACACAAGCTCTAGTGTTAGACAGTGTTTAAGGCAAGTAATCAAGTTTTGGCTACTTTCGGAGGGTTGCAACACAAATGAAAAAGTTCACAGAGGTGCACCGTTGCAACCATCCTTTCTGTGCTTCACTAACGATGGGAGAAATCCCCACACAGCCAAAAGAAATAGGACACTTGCTTCCACTGCTTTACTCTCCTTAGGTGAGACTGTACTGCTACGCCATTGACCTAAATGGGGGAGGGGGGTGTGTTACCCCTGCACTGGTAGCCTTCAGGATCCACCAGTGTCCTCCAACACGAAGTGAGTTAAAGAAGGGAGTGACATTAAAAATATCTCACTCCCAAAAATCAGGTCAGGGTCACAAACCAGTCAGCAGACATGCTGGCGGCCCAGTGCCAGCAGATGGGAAAGCTGCAAAAAAGATCAATCGTGCCTAGCAGCTTTCATTAGCACAGAGACAGTGGCCAAGTGTCTGGGTCTCCCAGGACCATGCTAGCAGCAATACCCAGGGTGAGACAGTCTGCCCTTCTAGATCCAAAAGATTCATACAACTTTCACAGTCTCACTGTTCATTCTTGGTGGGTCCTACAAGATACCATTTCAAGGGAGTGTCTAGAGACGGTACTTGTATTCCATGACAGGTACACCGACGCCTCAGGAGTGGAGAGCTTTTTGGACACGACACTCGCATCCATTTATAGGAGGGACAGGAGAATGATGAGTAGACATGTAGCGATGCCTACTCACAGTCAGATATCTATGAGCAAAGTCCAATGCTAGCTCTGAGTGAGGTTGGACCATGGAAGGTGAGCCTCTGCGCTCATAGCAAAACAGGGTGAATAGCCCAACCTACTCCAGGATGAATTTACAATTTACAATCAATAAGGAACATGACAATACACACACCCAACCAGCTCAACATTTCTCTGAGAGGAAACATCTCATCCATTTCAAATGGGAAGAGTTCCCAAAAAAGTCAATGTTTATCCGACGCTAGTGCTGGCTGGAATTTTAGGGCCAAGGTGGACGTAAGAAGGTGTGGCGATCTTCTTAGCCATGGCTGTTGGCATTTCCATCAAAGCACTTTTCCGCCCCTCATTTAGCGCTTTAAGACATTTAAACACTAGTCCAGCCTAACCACAGAGTCCACATCACCTATGCTCTACTTTTAAGAGTCACCTTTACCACGGAAATCACGGCATTGTTTCCATGCTAAGTTACCACTTTAGGAAAACCCTGCATGCATACGTTGGGCCTCACTAAGATTTCAGTGATGTTCCAGTGGTAAATCCAATGGAATACCGCCCAAGGGAATGACTGTTTCTGACACCTGATCTAGCAGATTTACCGCTGAATTACAAGTGGTGGTAGCGGTGTTTGTCCCCATTAATTTGGAGTCCATAGGACACAATTGGGATTTTGGCCATATTAACGCCACATTAATTCTGGTGATTTTGCTGATTCTCCAGTGGAAAGTAGGAGGATTTACTTCCAGCAGGATGCTGGAGGAAATCCCCCACTCCAGGGCCAAACTCGTACGGTGGAGTGGGAAAAGTGGCAGGAATTATGTTATCGCCACTTTTTTCCTCCACCGCCATACATGTAATGAGCCCCAGTGAACTTTCTGATCACCAAAATAGTTTTAATAAGTGATAATGAGGAAGTTTGAAATTATTCTGATCCATTAATGTTGGAATTTCTGTCCAGTCAGTTCTTCCAAGAGGGACCTCTGCTACTTGCCATTTGCTCAATTTCAATGGGAACTGCATTTTGCATCCTGCCTTCAAATCACAAATTCCCTTCAGTCATGAAAAGGTAACTTTCACACATTCTTCAAAGAGAAGGTAAAGTCAGCTCAAGGTTGAACCATTGAGTATTTGCTTTTAACAAAGTGTCCTGGCAGCAAAATGCCAAGCCCTTATTTCTTAACAAAACATTTTTTTTTCAAATCTGATCCCTTCTCTAAAGACCACCACTAGCCCGTTACAGGGGAGTGGACATGGGGGTAATTACACTCACAGGACAATTGATATTTGTACATGCCTGAACCTCAGCTCCATATTGCACACAAAGATATGACATCATACTAAATCACAGACGAATAATTCAGCCATTGTGTCGTAAGGCAATAATTTCCGAATGCCCAGCACTGAAAGGGTAGGATTGTTAACGGCCTACTATGCTGCCCTCTGTCATTTCCTTTCCTCTGGCCATTCAATCAACAAGCACAGATCCCCCCCCCCATCTTCTCATCTTCGGCTGCTGGTAATGTCATCAACTTCCTTCAGAACAAACTGTACCCGGTACGACGTTCATTCATCGCCAGGCTTTTTTTCAGGGAGTTTTTTGCCACCGATTTTTGGCATAAAACACTAATTGAAATATATGGGCGGGGGGTTGAATAAAGGAATATATGGGGGATGGGGGTGTGGGAAATAGGTAGTAAAACCTGGGAAGCAAATATTTGGGGGGACCACCAAATCAAAATAAAAAATGCCAATTATTTTTTGGGGCCAAAAATCAGCAGCAAAAAAATCAGCAAAAAAACCCCAGGCAATGAAATGACATAGAACCACTGCACCCATATTACTGTTGATCATTAACAGTTATTAGCATTGCAGCCACCATGTTGAACTGCCTGTGGCTGGTGCTGAACGGGTTCAGAGCATACAGGGGCAGGTCTGAAATTGTGGTCCACAGTGCACAGGATGCAGTTTTGCACGACACAGAATTATTTTTCCCATTTGTGGCTGGTATTTTCAGTGGCGGTCTGGATGTGTTACCTCACAATCAAAGGTATGTTTACATCACCATCATGTCTCAGGTATTTAATACTATTGCTTGCTGTTCAGGACGGTGGCAAGCAGAATTCCCAGAGGACAAGCCAGGAGAGCTTCCGTGAACTGACATCTTTTTATGTTTATTTTTTATTTGATTGTGACATAGTTTATTCAACTTTACACATTAGTACAGAAAAAAAGAAAAGCAGTCCAACATCACAGCATTCCACATATATTCCCTCAGAGAAGAAATGGGTTAATTTGCATAGAGTCGTAAAGATCGACTCAACTTTTCTCCACAAAAGGGTTAGATAAATGGTGTAAGCATGAACATTCTATGTCAAGACAGAGGCGAGCATTAAGCTTCATCTTCTTTATTCTCTACTCTCCAGCAGTTTCAACAAATATGACTTTGTAAACTTTCAATTTAATTTTTTTTTTTTTAAACAAACATCAAATCCCATCAATCCTGTAGTCCCTTAGTCTCTGGCCATGTGACCTAGTCCTTCCTGTTCCTCTGTCCTTCCTCTTCTTTTCCTGCTCTCCACAAGATAAGTACCTCTTTATTTTAGCTCCGTAATATTCGCTTGACAAAACGTCTTTTATGCCATTAACGTAATTGGAATTGTACACTATGGACAATAATAGAATAAACATGTATAGTAGAGCGCGGAGCGTTAGTGTTTTAGTATTTAAAAGGGATTCGGAGGCCCCGTGTCGTAAGGTACGACACCTCAGGAGCGGGCCGTACCCCCTGGCAGAGCGCAAGTTCGCAGCCCCAACCCTTGAGAGGGCGGAGCGCTACGCAGGCGGGAAATTTCCCGCGAGCCGAGCAGAAACGGCCACACACGGCGAATGCGCCAATAGCGAACGCCTCCTACGCGGGGGCGTGGCTTTAGACAGCGGAGCCGCACGATTATAGAGTATTACCAGGCAAATCGGAAAGATATATCCTGCAAACATACATATTGTATAAGGAAGGTGCAGCCTCGAGCAAAGTGAATCTGTGGACGCGCCACTACACCTAGACAGGTATTGATTCAGGCACCGGCTAGCACAATGCCGAACTTCGAGTGGAGCGAAGAGGAGCAGGAGGCAGTCTACCAAGAAGACCTAGCCTATAGCTTCAAAGAAGTGCTGGGAGATTCACTGACCGAGGCAGTGGCCCAAGGAGTGCGGCCTTTACAAGAAAGGCTAGATACCATAGAACTATTCCTGAGCCAGAAGGAAGAACGCACCAAGCAGGAAGACAGCGCGTCCACAAGGGCAACGTTCAACGACTCTAAGGGGTGTAACAGGGCCCGGAAGAGCAAAGACTCTTCTGACCCCCCGGGCCAACTGACAGGGGCGAGTACAGGAGCCCCAGAGGCTACAGACGCGTTCCTCAGACTAAAGGAAGCGTTCATGAAAGATTCCCAGGTGCTGAGCCTCCGGACCCCCTACCCAGGGGAAGACAATATGGGTTGTACAGAGGAGGAACCCCCAGAAGGCTTCCCAGACGAGGAACCGCCGATATCCCCCACATCCACTCAAGCGGATGCAGATAACGAAGGGGATGAGGGGAGCCAACCTCTGCCTAAGAAAAGGCAACGAAAACTCCACCACCTAGAAGAGGACGAAATGGCGGACATGTTCCAACCGGAAGAAATCAGAAATCCGAGATCCTCGGAGTGGGTGCCATCGCCGAGAGTGGCGAAATACATGACGCAGAGATTGAGGAAAGCTCTCGAAAAAGAGGTCAGACAAAGACTGAGGGCTGAATGTCCAAGACCAGACCTGCCGGGCAAAGTCGCGGAAGCCCCGGAATTGGACCCTAAAATGTTGTCGTTCGTCTCCAAATCGAACAGAGACCCGAGGAACGGCATAGACCGCTCCTGGAGAAGCTGCTAAGAAAAACTCCTCGACTGGCAGGTCCACTAGCTAAAATAATGGACCTAGCCGAACGAGCCAGAGATACAGGCGAGGAGGTAGACCCAGGAGTGCTAGCGAACTGGGCCCAACGGGCCGTATGTATACTAGGAAACGCGAACTGCGTGATTTCATCGGAGCGCAGGAGAGGCCTCCTCTTGAAAATCGACTGGAAACTAGGAGATCTGTCATCATACGAAGCCGGCGAGGCAGCGCAGGGCCTATTGTTCGGAGAGACTTTTGGTAAGGAGATGGGGAGGTTCGTAGGGACCTACAACTTTCTGGAGAAAGCTCAGGCTTCGATGAAGAAAATTTTCCCAGGAAGAGTTTTTGGCGGGACCGGTCGCTACAGAGGTCGCTCGACCGGTCGATACCAAGCATCCAGAAGGCCGCAGTACAACAGAAACCAATACTGGGAATCCAGGCAGCCTGATACCTTCTTTCCCCCAAGAGGCCGCTTCCCTAGAGGAAGACGATGCAGAGGACAGGGAAGAGGACAAAACTTCCCCACAGGTGAGAAACTTTACATATCCACTAGTAGGAGGGAGGACAGCTATATTTTAGGAAAACTGGCGCTCGCTTTCCAGCGACGCTTGGGTCTTTCAAACAATAAAAGGCATGTGTATAGAATTCACAGAAACCCCCGTTCAGGACCAAGCACCACGCCCCGTAGTCACTACGCTGACCGATAAAGAGCTGCTAGACTCGGAATTGCGAAACCTAGCAGAGAAACGGGCGATCGAACCATGCATAGCACCACCAGGATTTGTGAGCAACATGTTCCTGGTTCACCGAAAAGACAAAGTGAGACCAGTGATAAATCTAAGGCACATGAACAGCTGAGTGGCCTACAACCACTTAAAAATGGAAGGAATCCACCATCTCAGAGATACGCTCAGACAGAACGACTGGCTGGCGAGCATAGACTTGAAAGACGCCTATCTTATGATTCCTGTACAGAGGGATTTCCATCCATTCCTAGCATTCGACTGGGACGGGCAATTATGGCAGTTCGCAACGATGCCTTTCGGGCTCTCCTCGGCGCCGTGGGCATTCACGAAAGTGATGAAGCCGGTAGCCGCAGCGATCAGAGGGAAAGGAATTTGCATGATTATATATCTAGATGACATCCTACTGATGGCCGACAGCAGAGAGACTCTAGTCTACCAGACCGGATGGGTAGTACACCTCTTAACTCCGTTAGGTTTCCTAGTGAACTGGGAGAAGTCGGAGATGGCTCCGGTGAGGAGGATAGAATTCCTGGGGTTTATTATAAACACCAGGTCGGCGACACTGGAACTCCCAAACAAAAAGATCAGAGACATAAAGAGAGAAATAAGAGCATGTCTCAGCAAAACGAGCATATCACTCCGCACCATAGCGACAGTAGTAGGCTTACTAGCGGCATCAATACAAGCAATCTTCCCAGGGCCATTACACTACCGAGCCCTTCAGAGGCTGAAGATACGGCATCTTCAGCAAGGTCTACACTACCACCGACTGGTACTCTTAGATCAAGAGTCCAGGACAGAGTTGGAATGGTGGTTAGCAAACATGGAGGCCTGGAACAGCAGAGCCATCCTCGGCGACCGCCCAGACCTGATAATAGAATCAGGTGCCAGCAGAGCAGGCTAAGGAGCCCGGTGCGGGGATCTCCAGACAGGAGGGAGATGGAGCGCATCGGAACTCCAATTACACATAAAATGTCTAGAGTTACTAGCCGGATCTTTTGCAATCAGGGCATTTACAAAAGGGAAAGTGAACTCCTGTATCCTGCTAAAAATGGACAACATTTCGGCAGTCAAATACATCAACCTCTTAGGAGGGACAAGGTCCAAATTGCTGGCAGAAATAGCCAAGGATTTCTGGCATTCCTGCCTAGAATCAGGGATCTCGGTGGTAGCCGAATACTTCCCAGGTTCGTTGAATGTAGTAGCGGACTGGAACTCCAGACATCTCTCAGACTCCAGCGACTGGATGCTGGACCGGATGATTTTTCAGAAACTGGAAAAGATCTGGGGCCCAATATACACAGATCTGTTTGCGTCCAGGCTGAACGCTCAGAAAGAGAGGTTCTTCAGTTGGAGATTGGACCCAGCGGCAGCCGGAGTGGACGCTTTCCTTCAAGATTGGAGGGAGCACACGCTTTACGCTTTTCCCCCATTCATAATGATGAACCGAGTACTAGCAAAGGTACGCAGAGAGACAGCGGACCTGATAGTGGTAGCTCCGATCTGGAAATCCCAAGTATGGTTCCCAGCACTCATGGAACTATTGGTAGATTACCCGAGAATACTGCCCCAAGGAGAACACCTCCTCACGGACCCAGCTGGGTCATATCACCCTCTGAGAGTGAAGGGGACACTGCCATTGATGGCGTGCAGGATAGCAGGAGACGCTGGAATCTCCCGGGCATTTCGTCACAAGCTGCAAGTCTCATCACAGAGTCATGGGCTCCTTCAACTCGAAGGAGCTACGACGCAGCTTGGAATAAGTGGTCGACATGGTGCAGAAGGAGAAATATTCATCCTGTTTCTGCCCCTCTAGTTGAGATCTTGAATTTCCTAGCAGAACTCCTACAGGACGGCAAAGCATACAGAACAATAGGGGTATACAGATCTGCGATATCAGCAGGTCACCTACCCGTGGAAGGAGTACCGGTGGGAGAGAACTTAGCAGTAATTCGGCTACTAAGAGGAATAAGATTCAGGAAACCACCGCAGCCGAAATATGAATCTCTATGGGACGTAGCAATAGTATTGAAACTATTTGCGGACTGGCCAGACAACAAGTATCTGTCTCTAGGACAGCTGTCCGAAAAACTAGCCATGCTACTATGCTTGGTGTCATGCAGGAGAGTAGCAGACGTGAGAGTCTTAGAAGTGAATAGGAGAACGTACGGGCCGGAAGGTGTGACGTTCAGCTTAGCCAGAAGAACTAAAACGGATTCTAGTACCATCACATACCCGTACATGCAGGAGCACCCGAAATGGTGCGTAGCGGCATGTATAAAGGAATACGAAAATAAAACAGCCGAACTAAGACTGGCAGGGACGACTCAATTATTAATTGTGCGCAGAAAGCCACACAGAGGAGTAGCAACAGCCACCATAGAACGGTGGGTCAGAAACATTATGAGTTTAGCAGGCGTAGACATGACAAGATTCGGGGCTCACTCAGTCAGAGGAGCGAGGGCCTCGAAAGTACTAGGACTAGGCGCAACATTACAAGACATCATGAAAGCCGCAGTCTGGGCTAGTGATACGACATTCAGAACGTTTTACTACCGACCTATTAATGCAATGGCAGGAGTAGTAGTAAGAAGCTTTGAACAAGCTTAATGCTCGCCTCGGTCTTGACATAGAATGAAGATTCCCCCTGCTAATAGCGCAGGGAGCTCCTGATTCTATTAAAGACAAGGAGGCGAGCATTAAATTCCCATCCCGAATTCACAATGAATGCAATAATGAAATACATGTTGTGAAGTACTGTTGATAATTAACATGGCTATTTCTTCCAGAATAGGGTGTGTATTCCCGCCCTAACGTATACCATTTTGTTTCTTATTGACTTAGAAGATGATCAAAAGAACAGCTGAAAGCCTGAATCAGAGCAGGTCGCCTAGAACAGCCTCGAAAGCTCGTATGTGAGAGATCGAACTGGTACAAAGCAGGAAGTTCAGCACAAGTTCAACAGTTGAGTGCGCAGTTAAAGAGAAAGGACAAGTTCAAGCAGTCAAAGAAGAGGAAGGACAGAGGAACAGGAAGGACTAGGTCACATGGCCAGAGACTAAGGGACTACAGGATTGATGGGATTTGATGTTTGTTTTAAAAAAAAAAAAAAAAATTAAATTGAAAGTTTACAAAGATATATTTGGTGAAACTGCTGGAGAGTAGAGAATAAAGAAGATGAAGCTTAATGCTCGCCTCCTTGTCTTTAATAGAATCAAGAGCTCCCTGCGCTATTAGCAGGGGGAATCTTCATTGCCACTCATGAACTCGCACCATAAATAATCTGCAGAGATATTGCCCACCATCCCAGCTGCTCTCCTCGCTTCCAGCCTGTTATATGTAGTCTTGTATATTGTAGTCTTGTCACTAGCCTGGAATGCCTGATGTCTGAATGCGATGTATGAATGCAGCTCAGGAGAATGTTGAGTGGATCTGTGTATGCATGTTCTGTGAGTGTCAGTTGGGGGTCTGAGCTGGGATGTTAGGATGGCCGGTGGGTCTTCTCCTTCATATGTAGTGTACTTACCAATACCTGTCCATGTCCAGTCATCTATGTCACTGTACATACTTGAGAGTAACAGGAATTGTATATACTGTACAATAAAGACTACCTGGATCAATCTGAGTCTCCACAGCAGGTCTGCGTGTCTGAGTGACTACAAAGAGACTTTATTACACAGCCTTAGGTTGTTCAAAGAGTGACAATCACATAACAAGTGTCTTACTGTTTCCAGTACATTAGAACCACATAGACGACATGTGGACCAGCACCAAGCACCCTGGATTTCTCACTCCAAGACTAGATAGTTGCCAACGAATTGCTCAATATAAGTAGGTGATTTATTTCTAAGGGCTATGTGCCTCACATATTCAGTGGCCGTATTTCTTGTGTTTAAATTGATCATGGCCTACTCAAAGTCATGCTTTGCTAAAATACCCTTCATGTTCTTTTTTTATAAGGGCAAAGGGAAAGTTAGTGCATGTTCAGGTGCCCAAATTAGCAATTACTTAGCCCGATGACTGATTCTCCCCACGTTACTGGTTTTCATCAGGGTTTCAAGTGAGGAAAAGGCATCAGCCGTCAATGCCAACAGGATATCTTCCGGTGCATTACGTAATTTCCACCAAGCTGTTAAACAACACATTGCGACCCTAGAGACTACGGCAGAAATGTTAAATTCAAGGAGAATCATCCCATACGCTGTGCGCCTAGGAAGCCGAAGCAAACATTTTAACAAAGAACTTTCCAGTTTGCCAAGCACCTCTATCATAGAAGGCGCCTAAATTTCAGCACCATACAGAACCAACGAGGAGATCTTAGACTGATACAGCTGTATCGTGGAGCCAATTGAGAACCAACCACCCTTCTGTGCAAAGTAACAAAGGGCCCCCAAGGTGGCATTGCTTTTGAGACTGATTTCGTCAAAGTGCTACTTAGCCTACCGTTCAGATACAGGCCATGGTATTTATAAGATTAGACCACACTAAGAGGTTTTCCATCAAGCTCCCAAGCCCTAGGTCTCTGTTTCCTTTTCCCTGCGTCAAATATCATTATCTAAGCACCAGGGAATTTTCCAAAGCATAGACCACTAGTTTGTTAAGCATAGGCTGAAGGCCTCCTGGTGTCAGATCAAGGATTACAAGGTCATCTGCGTATCTTAACCACTGGATCGGGAAAGATCCAAGCTTGGGAGGGATAGCGAACAAATTGCTTAGTGCCTCCCCCAACTCCAACAGATATAAATTGAAACATATGAGAGCCAAAGTACAGCCCTTTTTCAGGCCCTTAGTTGTGGGTATCCAAACCGTTGTACTACCATGGCTGTCCAACATAATTTTAACCCTAGTAAGGGAATATAGTTGGGCAAGCATTTTAAGTAGTCCCAGTCGAATATATCTGCTTTCCAATTTACTCCACAACCTAGGGCTGTCTACCGTGTCAAATGCGGCGCTAACATCAATGAACGCAGCATAGACTGGTAGTTTCCTGATTTCCGCCTGCTGGATGATTGTGGTTAGGGCAAGAAAATTGGTGTTCGTATTCATTTTTTTCCGGAAACCTGTTTGGTTTAGGGGTATGATGTTGGCCCCCTCTACCCAGTCTTCAAGTTCTTTTTATGATATCCAAGTGAATGTTTTTACTGGCACATCTAGCATTGCCAGAAGGCGATAGTTTTTTGGCTCCTCCGGCTTCTCTTTTTTGATATAGGGACGATTATGCTATCTCGCCAAAAGCTAGGTACCATCTGGAGCATCTCAATGCTTTTAAACAGGCTGTGTAAGGCAAGGGACCAAAGGTCTGGAGCAGATTTTACTAGGGAACTACATATCCCATCGGGGCCGGGCGCTCTGGATGCCTTACTGTTCATAATCATCCTCATAATATCAAATGGTTTCAAAGTGAGTGACCAATTCTCTGCTGGGGTTTCCATCCTGTGTCAACGAGTGGACCATAACCCAGAACCTGGGTTATGTAGGCCTTCCAGGCCTGCTCAGACACAGCATTGAGTACTTCCCCGCTGTAATCTCTGGCATTTCCTATGCGCCAGAAGCTTTTAGTGTCAATCGTTAGCGAGGACAAAAAATAATTCACACCAAACTTGGGAATCTTTAGATTATTTATGGCTCTTTAGACACTTTGTATATTTAAATTTAGCAGCTTTGTTCTCACTGCTATGTAGAGCAGGGGAGATTTCTGCTTTAGCAATTTGCCATAGTTCTCCTCTAAGTTCCCTTTTCCTTTTGAAGAATCACACTGTCAAATTTGTTAGAAAGTGTATTCGTCCTCCCAAAACAGGCTCTCCCCCGAGGTCTGATTTTTGTTATGGAGCATTCTCGTATAGTTTGCAAAACCTTCTCAAACAGGGACAGTCATTGTGAAGGGTTATTACCCGCACCATTGATGTACTCCAGCAGGGAATTATGTGCGACTGGAATCGCTGTGGTCAAATTGACATCCTTCCAGGAAATACGATTTTTAACCCTATTGATGTTTAATGCTCCAGTAGATCCCTCTGGCGACCCCTTAGTACCCTTAGTTATTAGATCAAGCTACTTTGTTAGTATTATGCGATGTAACATATTGCTTTTCATGAACCACCCCAACTGCAAAAGGATAAGACAGGGAGTCGAACAATACCCCCCACCCCAACTATGGAGCGACTTGCCAACTTACCCTGAAACCAAAGTCAAATAAAAAATAACTTGCCTGAAAGAAAAAACCTTGTTCAAGGCAGCTACCCCAGACGCCTTAAACTGAGCCGCATCTTCCTGGTCCTTGACTTAGTTCAAAATCTGCTATAATGCACTGACAGTGTATTTGTGTTTATTTTCGTCCAAGATGTTTGTTCTCAAATATATGCATCCTATGAAATAAAAATAAAAACCTTACAATGGCAATACATGTCACGTGGGATTGCAGCTGTGCTCATAGAAGCTGCCAACCAAAGAGGAAAACAAATGGCTGTAACAACAATGTGTGATAACTCTTTTATGTGCCAATGCTAGACCAGGAGCAGTAATGGAATAGTGCTTACAGACCAAAAAGGCACACAAAGGCAAGTGTACAGCTGCAGGCAGGCACTTTGCATGCAGTATCCAAAGAGTGCCAACGAAGGAAGCAGAGCGAGGGCAGGGGGAGAATGAGGGGGGGCAGGAATGCCCCCAATAACTCAATCTCCCTCCCAATGGAAGGAAAGAAGGTAAGAAACAAGAACAGTGCCCAAAACATCCCCTCCACATCCAGAGACTGAAAGGAAGCTAGACCTTGACACTTGGTCAGTCTGTAAGCACAACAAGCTCAGGGAACAGGGATTCACTGAACGCCATTGCTAGAATCATGCTACGTTAAGACGCCTTTGTACTGCACCCATCACCAGGGGTAACCAGACTGTAGTCTGTGGGGGGGGTTGAAGAGGGAATGAATGTGAGAGGAAAGATGGCGCAGTAGCATTTTAGAAACCAACAAACGGTTGGAAATATACAAGAGGTTTGACAGGACCGTGTCTGATTGTGGAAGTCCCTGGATCCATGCGTAATATTTGTTTGTGGATCATATGGAGGGCTGATCATTAAGGTGGGAATAAAACCTGACCATAATGCTGAGTATCTTCCAGGAAGACAATTTCAAGTACATTGTTGCGTGGTACCAGAATAAATCAGTGCATGTTTGTGTGATGGATTTGAGATATGCTCAAGAGTGCCCTTGAAGTGTGGAGCTTTTCCTGCCCCCCTGATCACCAAGGGAATAATCTAGGAGTGTGCTGAGCTGAAATAACAGAAGTGTCAGAACCAATAGTTGGCCTGGTAAAAGTGAATGTGGGGGAACACAACATAGAAAGAGGGAAGGAAAGAATAAAAGAAGGAAAAATCCAGAACCTGTATCTGCTTGACCACTTGGAGATATAGGCAATTAAATGATCCCTGTTGGATACATGTGGGACAATGATATAAGAAGTTGTGAGTAGTCTACCAGATCCCGGTAATGTGTACTCCTCTATATTATGTAGTAGGCACCCCAAATCTCTATATTTAATTTGTCTGAGGACCTAGGCGATAATACATCTTGATATACTTAGAGTGAGTCTCCTATGCGTTGCTCGGAAAGCTCAGAGTCGGCTATGAATGCACCACAATTCTAAAATCTTTCAAATCACTCAAAACATGGCTTTGTCAACAACACCTGGGACTAATTAATTTCAATGGATGCACAGACAGACAGACAGACCTCAACTCCCAGTACTGCGCTACTGTGAAAAGATGCACGCCCAAATACTGGCTACCCACACTCGGTACAGAACTCTGCTGTTCTCGAACTAGGTCTGTGCTTTAACCAATACAAATAAAAAATGCTCAGTTTGCCAATGGGCATAAGATAAGCTAATAGAACTAAGTGCAATGTAATGTAATGAGTTAAGCTATGTTATGTTAGAGATGTTTTATAGTGCGCCAAATCACCACCGAAGGGTTCTGAAAGTGCTGAGGCTTGTCTGTAAGTTATCAGAAAGGACCCGGTCTGGGGAATCCAGACCCTTGACTCAGAGGAAATGAAAATGTAAGAGGAGCTGGGAATAGGGTAAAGTTTAAGGAAACATGAGGAGTCAAACAGAGGTTGTATGTCCTGTACCCTTCCCATAGTTTGCAACAGAGGTGCCACTGTCATGGTCTGATGAAAGCCAATAAACTGTATGTTCAAGGAATCCATCATTGTTGACCGCAGTTGGTTTATGGAGAGACCCAAATGGTGTATATTTTAAGAACAACAACAATGCAAAATATTTTCTGAGTTACAATTTCATCTAATCCGGCAGGAGCAAAAACACAGGACTCGACTTTACCAAGAAAGACATGGCAAGACTGACAAGTAATGAGACAGACTTTAGGGAGAAAATAAATGAGGGATTGGTCTGAACATTCTCTAGTTGATGCAAGTGAAGTGGCTTCATCTTAAGATTCTTCTTCCGCATTGACACTTATCTATGAGTCGTTCTACTCACCCTTACACCACCTCACAAACCTCCCCACATATTTTCATATGTCCTCAACTGTTTTCCTCTATCAAACTTCGCTCTCTCATGCAACCCCAGGTGGTTCATCCCCACTACTCAATCACAAAGCTTAGATAATGGAGTTATTTCAAATCTCCCAGAGTATTTTTCCCCAAACCCATTTCAACTCCGTCGGGGCATCTTGTATGCCCCACAATGTAACCACTGTACCCACAGCAAGGGATAGTCTCCTGTTCAATGTGGCACCTAATTTGCAAGATATTGCTGAACGAATTTGAAAATGTGTTTGCACTCCCCAAGAATAGTTCTCAAAGGTCCTTTCCCGTTTCCAAATGCAAAGCAGTTGCTCTTGTCCCACAACCTATACCTAACCATTCTATCAGGTGTCTAGAATGTCCGCATTAGCAACTGGGGGGGCAGCCAATCAGGTGGCTAGGAACATGGGCTTGAACCGCTGGTGTAAGCCTGCATTCCAAGCTGCCTGACGGCCGCCTCTCCCGCTGCCATCTTCCCCCACCATGTCCCCTTTTTTTATTTTTAACCCACCCCCCCGCAACCTACCTTATTGCGGCTGTGGAGGCACTCGCTGCCACACCCGCACCTTCCTCTCTGTTCACAATGGCCACCATCGAAAGGCAAGAGTGGCTTGATACGAAGCCCTACCTTCCCTTTCTATGACAGCCACGTTGGTAGAGGATTTTACTTTGTACAGTGACACGCCACGCACGTCCCATTTTAGGAAGGAAAATCCTTTTTTTAGCACCCCGGGTTGACGCTTTGTTAAACCAGGGTGCTACTGGCGTTAACTCCCGATCTGGCACGCCAGACGAGGTGTTAACGCCACAATATTGAAGAAACCAAGGTCCAGCTCTGACCCAAGGTTTATTTTAAGAACCTCCTGTACTCTTTCTTCCCCAGGATCCAGAAGTAATACTTTAAACCACTTCTGCACCCCTCCATCAGCTGTCTCATTGCATTCGCTAACATCAAGCAATTTACATAGTGTTAAGAAGCAGCTCCCAGCCTTCTTAGGTTGACATGCTAGGTTTATTATAGCTTCTCAGGTCACGTTCACAAGCAGTTACATAGTACTTAAGTAAGCTACATTAATAGGACAGAAACACTGGCAGCCCATCATCCAGGCTTCAGGCTGACTAACTGCACAACATAGAACCTTCCCTCAAGCATTCCAACACTCAGACACAAACACTCCACATGGCATCACAACATTCCTTCTGCATTCCCACTACCAAGCTAAGCCAGACACAACACATCTCCTCCCCTTACATTGGCACATTGCACAGAGCAACAATACATGACGCATACATAACACACCTCCCCTCTTCCGACAATACAGACATTACACAACACACCTCCATACACATCAAAATCATTCAAACGGACTCACATCATCAGGGCAAGCACACAACATGTGCTCTGACACTCAAACACTCGCCTCATACCCGATGCGCTGGCCAGGCACACCAGGACGAACAACTAATGTCACTGTCGCACTCCGGACCCTGATGGGGTGAAAAGAGTCATAGAAGGATACACAGTACAGCTAAACACAGCCACATGTGCACAACAAATAGAACAATAAATTATTTGTGGTAAATAAACCACAAAGTCGGGGTACTACGTGACCATGCAATGCCTAATACCACAGGCACGCCCAAACCAACCAAAACCGGGGGCGCTACCACCCGTACACATATACCGCTAACTCTGCGTGACTTATACCGCAGTCACAACCCTACACCTACTGGGGGCGCTACCACCCAGATACCAAACCATTCATCTCGGATGACTGACCACAGTCAAACTCCAACACTTGCTGGTGCTACCACCTCACACAGTCATACCTTGGCTAACCATGCATAACTCATTACAGTCATGCCCCGATATATATGGTGGCGCTACCACCATAAACCCACGTACACTGTTTAACCCTGCTTGACTCATCACAATCACGCCCATACTGTACTGGAGGCGCTACCCCCAAACACCACATGACGTGGCACTACCTTCCAAATGCCCTTGTGTATATCATTCCACACCCATACTCAAAATATTACTGAAGGTGCTACCACCAGAAATCACATTTGGAAGACACAAACATGCTGAGCTGGCATTCACACCATCAGCAAAACCCTACTTATAAATCACATATAAGCTTCACCCAAAACCAAACACATGGGAGGCGCTACCCCCGCATTCACCAAACAATCATATCCACACCTATACAAGAAACAATTGAAGGCGCTACCCCCAATCTCACTAAATTCCTGGAGCCAATACAGATTTTCTATACTGTTCACAATGCATCACATAAGAGATTATACAGTTCACATTGCATTGCTTTATATATTTGAAATGAGGCATTTTTTTTAAAACCCCATATTTCATGAATTCCGAACCAATCCAATCCTAATAGTCCATGTCCCAACTTAGTGACCTAAATGATGAAAATCCTCAAGAAGGTTAGATCTAGACTCTAATACAATACAATAAATGTCATGAGCACATTTCCATATCCAATCCTAAAAGTCCATGTCGCTATAAAGCGGCCTAAATGCTGAAAGTCCTCAAAAGGTTAATCCTAATCTTCAAACATGACCCACACCACTCACAAATAGTCATGAGAAATCCATGCAGCAAACACCCATACCATTACCTGAAGGAGCTAAACATAAATGCATTTGCTTAAAACAAGACATCAATGCCACCTCCTATGTATCTACAAATCCTCAAAGTGTAACCATCCACTCTTAAAACACCAAATATCAGTGGCGCAACACACAAGGATAATATCACAAAAGAGTGATATTCACCAGAAAGGGCAGGAGGAGTTGAGCTTGCGCATGTCGATGCATAACCTTAAATCACCAGAACTCTTTTTGACAACTACAACTGGAAATAGCCACTCAACTCCATGAGTGTTCTACCTGAGATCAGTTAAGCCTGGGTGATGGGACCCAGTGGTTATCCTTATTTGTAGCTTAATGTAACTATCTAATGAAGTATTTGTAAGAAGCCCAAGAAGACCCCTGAAGTCACAATATTACACATAGTTGTCATGATGCCTACCTCCAAGGAGCCAGGTCCGACCCAGCAACCCCAGAGGCAGGCATCATTTCCCCCAGGGGAGTGCCAGCGGGCCCAAGCTGGGGCCCTTTGGACTCAGTCCTGGCGCCTTAGGCTCCAGGCTCATGATGGACCTCTGTCCTGGCGCCTTAGGCGCCAGGCTCATAAAGCTAGACATGTGTTCAAGTGTTTTAATGTGCACTTACCTGATGCAGACCATGCTGCCACATCCAGGCCCTCTTGAGGCCTGAATAGGAACTACTTTACCTGTGGGACTACTTTCCACCCGGGTGTGGTCGGGGAAGGATACATACCTGATTGGAGGAAGGATACACACTTGGAACTTCTTCCAAAGCTATTTAAACCACACCCGATCAGCAACTCACGCTTCGCGTTGTTCTGCTCCTCGCAGCTGGACGCTCACCGTGTCAGCTTATGCATCTGGACTTCAGCCACGCCTGTCAGCATCCTGGGTCACCTGCAAAGGGAGACAAGAGACCTACCAGCTAATCTGCACCAAGGAGACATCACCGACGATCCTGAAAGGGAAGACATCATTTTTAAAAGCATTTCGTTACGATCGCTGCAGCGCTGCATTTCACTCACCTTTCCTGGGTTCCTCCATCTTCAGCAGCGATCATCCGGATACACAGCCACTTCCCAGAGCCTAGAGAAAAAGACAAGAACAAGAGGTGAGAGAAGGAAGGGAATAGGAAAAGCTCAGTTTCCTTCTAAGACTTACCTGTTGGGTCATTCCCATTTCATTTCGGGTCTTGCTGCTTCCAAGCAGGACCCCGGCCCCTATGGGGAAAAAAGACAAAGACATTAGATGAGCGAATGCAAAAACATTACCTGAGCGCTCATCTAGGACTTACCAGATCTTTACTGGAACTGCACGTTTCACTTCGGGTCGGCGCCATATCTCCGGCATTCCGAACCCCGGCCCCTATGGGGAAAAGACATCAACATCAGCGCTTTGTTGCAAGAAGTCTCCAAAGGAATCTTCATTCATCACCTGAAAAAAGACAATGAACATTATTATTTAAAGCTTGAACTTTTGAACTTGCAACAGAACTTTTACAGCGCCTTACCAGTATAATCAAGCTTACCTGAACTCCCATCCAACCTCAATCCAGTGAAGTAACTGGGTTCAACGCGCCCCTGCGTCAGAAGCAGGATGGAGAGCTCGTCCTTTCAGACCCTAAGGTGAGACTTCACGTGGAATCGTGGAAGGGTATCGTGGAGGGTTGGAAGAGAGTGGGAGGCTTGAGCATAACTCAGTCAGTAGGTAATACTCCCTTATCACGCACAGGGGAATATTCCTGCGAGCCGGAGAAGCCAGAGTACAGGGCCCTTCCTGTTCATCTTCAGAGTCCTGCGCTTCACCATTGAAGAAGCATCAGCACTCGAAGCCAGACCTGCGCCTCCGTGGGAATCAGGTGAGCGTTACAGAACGCGAAGCCTACCCACAGTTTCCCACCCAGGCGCTATGGAGACTTCCGAGACTGACCAGCTGGCCCAGCTTTTGGGGGAATTACGGGCAGAGGTGCACTCAGCCCGCCAGGAGACTAACGCTCTCAAAAGAGAACTGATCTTATCTGAGGAAAGAACTGATGACCTAGCCAAAAGGTTATTACAGTCCCAGGCAGGGCACACTCCTTTACCTAATTCCGGAGACATTTCCACATCAATGGGTTTGAGTAACCCGGTACAAATTAATCTACCTGGACACATGCCTTTGGCCCCGCCTGAACGTTTTGCGGGGGATCCCAAGAAATATGCCGTTTTTATGAACCAATGTCGTTTACACTTTCTATGCAGACCCGGAGCCTTCCCTAACGACCAGACCAAGGTAGCCTTTATACTATCTTACCTCAGTGGCAGTGCTGCCGATTGGTCTATTCCATTGGTAAATCAGGATGATCCCATTCTCCAGAATTTTCAGGGCTTCCAGGCCAGCATGGAAAGATTGTTCGCTCGACACTCTCAAGGACAGGCCCTTGATAACGAACTGCTATCCTTACGACAAGGTAATCAGGATCTGCTGTCCTACATAGCCACCTTTAACAGACTGGTTGTGGAAACTGGATGGCCAGAAAGCAAAAGGATCACATTGTTTCATCGAGGCCTGTGCGGAGAGCTTAAGGATGTTCTAGCTCAGATAGTAAACCCACCCCAGGTCTGCGCAGACTACATTGACTTGGTGGTTCAACTTGATCACAGACTTCAAAACAGAAAAGCAGATCGGTTCAAGTATGAAAACCGAGCACCGATCAAAACCCACGCTACCTCCAAGAGTACCGACGTATCTGAACCTATGCAAATCGGTGGTGTTAAAGGACCATTAACGCAGAAAGAACGAGAGAGAAGGCGGCAAATGCAACTTTGTCTGTATTGCGGGACTTCCGGTCACTTTCTTCGAAATTGTCCAGTTAAACCACTTAAGAAGGTGGTTGGAGCTACTGATAATGAATTAGAGACACCTGATTCGGGAAACGACCTAGCCCGGCAAGCGTAGGGGTCCGCTTGCCGAGCTTGAAAACTAACTCTTTGACCTCGCATTTCGTCATGCCAATGGTGCTCGTGGACCCAAAACAGCCTCAGCAGTTGCATGCTATAAAAGCATACATCGACAGTGGAGCTATTGGAAATTACATAGACCATGTATTGGCTTCCAGGATTAAGCTTCCTCTCCGCCCGAAAGTAACCCAAGATGTCATTACTACAGTAGATGGAACCGAAATAGCCTCAGGGCCTGTAACGCATTCCACTGTTGAAGTGACACTGGTGGGTCAGGATGGACATCGGGAAGCAATCGTGTTTGATGTGATCAAGGCCCCACAATTTCAAGTAATTCTTGGAATTCCTTGGTTAGAAACACATAATCCCAGAATTGACTGGCGAGCAAAGAAGATAAGTTTTCCTGGTTGTGAACGAACTTGTTATCCAAGAAATCCAGCTATGGGTCTAGCCACAGCAACTTCCACCCCTGTACAGCTACCGTCAGAATACCAAGAATTCCAAGACATTTTTCAGAAAGAACAGGCTAACACGTTACCTCCCCAACGGTCTTATGATTGCCAGATCGATCTGGTACCCAATGCTCAACTACCTTGTAGTAGGATTTATGCTCTTATGGAACCTGAGAACCTGCATTTGCGTCAGTATTTAGATCAGTACCTAGCCAATGGTTTTATTCGCCCGTCCAAGTCTCCTGTCTCTTCAGCTCTGTTCTTCGTGCCAAAAAAAGAAGGCGACCTTAGAACGTGTATAGACTTTCGCGCCCTAAATCAAATAACGATTAAGAATCGTTATCCTCTGCCCTTGATCCCTGAGCTTATCGACCAGGAGAAAGACGCTTGTGTGTACACCAAGTTAGATCTCCGAGGAGCTTATCACCTGGTGCGCATAAAAGAAGGCGACGAATGGAAGTCTGCATTCCGCACCAAATTTGGGCTCTTCGAATATCAGGTGATGCCCTTCGGTTTGTGCAATGCACCTGCCGCCTTTCAGTACTTTATGAATGATGTTCTTCGGGAACTTATCGATGTCTGCATCATTGTTTACATTGACGACATCCTGGTGTACTCTTCTTCAGAATCTGATCACAGAAAACATGTTAGGGCAGTTCTTGAGAAACTGCGCCAGCACAGACTATTTGCAAAACTCGAAAAATGCTTTTTTCATACCACAGAAGTTGAGTTTCTCGGATTCATCCTGACACCTCAAGGAGTCCGAATGGACTCGCGAAAGGTGGACGCCATCCTCAAATGGCCATCTCCAAGCTCGGTGAAGGGAGTTCAGAGCATGCTCGGCTTTGCTAATTTCTATCGAAGATTCATCCCGGAATTTTCCCGAACAGTCCAACCCATCACCGCTCTCCTAAAGAAAAACAAACGTTCGAATGGACTCTTGAGGCCGAACAAGCCTTCCAGGACCTGAAAACCAAATTCACCTCTGCACCTGTATTGAAGCACCCGCACCCAGATCTCCCGTACATAGTGGAAACCGATGCTTCCAGTTCGGCCATGGGAGCTGTCCTGTCGCAAAGAGACCCAAAAACTAACCAACTACACCCAGTGGCCTTTTGGTCCAGAAAATTTTCTCCTCCTGAAATCAACTACGCAATTACCGATAAAGAGTTACTGGCCATCAAATCTGCTTTCAAGGCTTGGCGTCACTACCTTCTCGGGGCAAGACACACCATCACCGTAATTATGGACCACAGAAACTTACAGTATTTAAAGACGGCCAAAGCTCAATCTTCACGACAACTCTGATGGGCTCTATTCTTTGCAGAATTTGATTTTGTAATTACCTATCGCCCTGGCTGCAAGAATGGAAAAGCAGACGCCTTATCCCGGATTGGCATGGAAGAACCTAATTCGAGCTTCGAACCTGTGCCCATCATACCTGAGCAAAGAATCTTAGGCTTAACTTCATTGCAATCTATTAAGGATATCCAACCGCAAGTAAAACAACTTCTAGACTCTTCAACCTTACTGGAATGGAGTCAAAAGGGTCCTCATTACACCGTTAAGGATGACTTACCCTACTTCCAGGAGCGGTTGTTTCTGCCAAGTAAAGAATTGCAAGAACTTGTTATTGCCCATCATCATGAATCTTTAATGGAAGGACACCCTGGTATCGCTAAAACGGAGGAAAAAATCAAACGCCACTTCTGGTGGCCTTCTTGGAGAAAAGACATAAAGTCTTTTGTACTGTCTTGTGGAATTTGCACCCAAAACAAGGCTCAAAAGAAAAGGCCAGCCAGCCTACTTCAACCCTTGGATATTCCACCGGCACCATGGCACACCCTGTCAATGGACTTTATAACAGATCTGCCTCCTTGTGCTGGTTACAACACAATCCTTGTAATTGTGGACCTATTCTCCAAAATGGCCCACTTTATCCCTTTAAAGGGTTTGCCTTCAGCTTCCACCTTGGCCAATGAATTCCTGGAGAATATAGTTCGCATACATGGTTTCCCTTCCATTTTAGTCTCGGATCGTGGAAGTCAATTTATCTCACATTTTTGGAAGAAGTGTTGCCAACTAGCACAAATAGATGTGCGGTTATCCACCAGCCACCACCCCCAGACCGACGGACAAACCGAGAGAACCAATCAGACTCTCGAGCAATATCTTCGGTGCATGTTACACCAATCCGAGTTAAATTGGAAAGACATCCTTTGGATCGCAGAATATGCATACAACAATTCAGTGCATTCTGGAACCGGACAAACCCCCTTTTATACTTTGTATGGTCACCATCCTCGGACCTCTGCTCTAGATCCACCTCTGACCCTGGAAATGCCCGCAGTAAATCATCTGCATTCCACAATAACCCGAGCCTTCAAAGAAGCTGCAACTCATTTACAGCAAGCCAAGAAAAAGTATAAAGAAAACGCTGATTTGCACCGAAGTAAAACTCCTCCTTACCAAGTAGGAGACCAGGTATGGCTAGCAACTAAACATTTACCCCTCAAGGGCCCGCGAACCTTCAATCCCAGATTCATAGGACCTTATCCCATCAAAGCTATAATCAACCCAGTGGCCTTTAAACTGGATCTACCGTCCAACATGCGTATTCATCCAGTTTTTCATGCATTACTTTTGAAGCCAGTACAACCAGGAACCCGATTGTCCAAGCCTCCAGATCCAGTTCAAATTGAAGGGGAATTAGAATTCGAAGTTAAAGACATTTTAGACTCCAAGGTGGTAAAGTCGAAACTCTTCTATCTTGTTGACTGGAAGGGATATGGATCTCAGGAGAGATCGTGGGAGCCTAGTAACCATGTCCACGCACCTCGATTAGTACAAAGTTTTCACCGGAGATTTCTGAACAAGCCCAAACCCCCTGAGGGAAGAACCTTGGGAGGGGCCTTGAGGGGGGGTACTGTCATGATGCCTACCTCCAAGGAGCCAGGTCCGACCCAGCAACCCCAGAGGCAGGCATCATTTTCCCCAGGGGAGTGCCAGCGGGCCCAAGCTGGGGCCCTTTGGACTCAGTCCTGGCGCCTTAGGTGCCAGGCTCATGTTGGACCTCTGTCCTGGCGCCTTAGGCGCCAGGCTCATAAAGTTAGACATGTGTTGAAGTGTTTTAATGTGCACTTACCTGATGCAGACCATGCTGCCACATCCAGGCCCTCTTGAGGCCTGAATAGGAACTACTTTACCTGTGGGACTACTTTCCACCCGGGTGTGGTCGGGGAAGGATACATACCTGATTGGAGGAAGGATACACACTTGGAACTTCTTCCAAAGCTATTTACACCACACCCGATCAGCAACTCACGCTTCGCATTGTTCTGCTCCTCGCAGCTGGACGCTCACCGTGTCAGCTCCTGCATCTGGACTTCAGCCACGCCTGTCAGCATCCTGGATCACCTGCAAAGGGAGACAAGAGACCTACCAGCTCACTGCACCACGCAGACATCACCGACGATCCTGAAAGGGAAGACATCATTTTTAAAAGCATTTTGTTACGATCGCTGCAGCGCTGCATTTCACTCACCTTTCCTGGGTTCCTCCATCTTCAGCAGCGATCATCCGGATACACAGCCACTTCCCAGAGCCTAGAGAAAAAGACAAGAACAAGAGGTGAGAGAAGGAAGGGAATAGGAAAAGCTCAGTTTCCTTCTAAGACTTACCTGTTGGGTCATTCCCATTTCATTTCGGGTCTTGCTGCTTCCAAGCAGGACCCCGGCCCCTATGGGGAAAAAAGACAAAGGCCCTCATTACGACCCTGGCGGAAAGTGACTGACCGGACCGCCACAGCGTAAATAGCGTTTCCGCCATTGCACGATGGAGCAAAGTGCGGCCCATTCCGACCCATCGGGCACGAGCACCACGCCATGGCGGAAGTGCAAAGTCCGCGATGGCGGAAATGACCCCAAAACGGCCCACACCGCCGCCGTACGGCGCCCTAGGTGCAATACCGCCACCCATCACAGCGGACACCGCAGTGTGCGCCTACCGGAAAGTACGGTGACCGTAAATATACGGAAACGGAAGTAAAAACATGGGCCCGGAACGGGAAACATCACGCCGTACACCTATAAAACCACAAAAACCACACAACCACTAAAAACACTACCCTGAGACACACCCCAACCCGTCATCCACCCTAGCGAAACCAAGAAAAATGGGAAAAGTAGCGAAGAAAGCGTGCGACCGCAAGCGGCAGGTCCACTTCTCCCGTGAGGAACTCACCGTGCTAACAGAGACCCTCCAGGAGAATGCTGCCGTCGTCTTCTCCACGCAAATGACCAGGACGGCACTTGCGAACAAGAAGGCCATATGGGCTCTGGTGGCACAGCGGGTAAGTGCGGTGGGGACCGCACCCCGCAACCCACAGCAATGCAGAAAGCGATGGGACGACCTGCGGATACGCGTCCGCAGCATACTCTCTGCCAACCGCAACATTGCCACAGCCACCGGGGGAGGTCCTGAATCACCCATCAAGTTGACCCCCTGGGAAGAAATCTGTGCCTCCACCATCGGAATGGAGAGCATAGAGGGAGTCGGAGGGATGGAGAAAGGAGTGCAGACATCCGAAGATTCAGGTAGGTGGGCCAGATAAAACAATGCTAAATCCACAATGTCCAATCATGTGAAGTACCATGTGTCCACATAGTGCAACAGAAACACATGTCCAGGAGAACGTCCACACACATCGGCCTGATAGCGCACTTTAAAACTCACAATAAATACATAAATAATTAAAAACCCCTAAAACACCCACTACACGTGCAGCAGGCACACCCTAACTGCAGGCTGCCAAACAACTGCACCCTCACTCCACACACAAATGAAAGCACCTCCAAGGCCCCGACCCAAATCACCCTCAGGTACCACCCCAATGCATGTGATACAATGCCATTCCAATACCCACAGACCCATTAATAACCCTCGCCCTCCTTTACTCCACCACAGGGTCCGATCCAAACGACGAGCATCAGGACACCCCTACCAGCACACCTGCAAAGAGGGCCAAGACCAACGGCCAAAGACCCTCCACCTCAGCTGCACGCATCAAGACACGGCAGCAGCACAAATCAGGTGGCAGCACAGAGGAGGGAACATCAACAGGCACCCCAGCAGCCAGCATGCCCACAACACCACCACCACAGGTCCCCCCAACGGATGCCACAGAAGGCACTGCCTCTGGTGGCAGCAGCACCATAGGTGACACCCCATTGATGGCAGCATGCTCCGACACAGAAGACGGGGATGTCGAAGTCAGATCCATCCATGACCTGTCCCAATCCCCCTGTCTGTCCCATCCCGTACAACATGAGGATACCACGCAGGGGCACCCACAAGACGACGACTGGCCATCCCCCACAAGCCCTGTGGCAAGGCAACATGAGGTCAACAGCCCCTCTGTGACACCCCCGCAAATGGCCATGGCCCAGCAGAGGCAACAGTCCCTCGACCAGTTAATCGTGCAACAGCAGCAACTGGCCACGCTCCTCAAGGACCATGCCGATGAATGTGGGGGCACTAAGGCAGACATAGAAACATCAACTGAGACACTTAGGGCAGAAATGGAGAGAAGTACAGAGACACTAAGGGCACACATGGAGAGTAGCACCGAGAGCCTGAGAGTCCAAATGGAGAGTAGCACCGAGAGCCTGAGAGTCCAAATGGAGAGAAGCACCGAGAGCCTGAGGGGGGAACTGCATGCGACGTCCAAAGACGTATGTGCCGAACTTGCCGCAGTGCGCCGTGTGCTCACTGAGCTCTCACAAACCCTTAGGGACATGCATGGACGTGAGCAGGCAGAGACATCATCCGTTGCAAGTTCCGTCCAGGGCAGCCCCCAACGTAGATCTGGGAGGAACCTGCGCTCCACAGGCAGGGGTGCCCCTGATACCCGCAGAGGGGGCTTGCAATAGCGACAGCCCACTGACAATGAGCATCTTTGGACACTGGTGTTCGGGGGGGAGGTAGGAGGGTGGAGGGGGTGTGTTGGGCTCACTTGGGTGGCGGGTCGATAGGGTGTTCAACATGATATCACATATGCCATAAACAGTGCACGATCAACCAATGAGATGTGTGGACAATGATCTTTGTGTACTAGGCCATCATAGGCGTACAGTCCATATTGTGCATGTACCAGACACACACAGTGCCACGAGTCCCGTGTCCATGTATCAGCCACCAGGCGTGAGTGCTAGAAGCATGCATCAATGAGATGCTGACGAATGTCACGGCCCTCCGGTGCCTCGCAGACTCCTTGAGGTGCTGCCACATCCCCACCCTCATCATGACCATCTTCAGGTGCTTGCAGTTCTGCGTCAGGGGGCATGGGCACATTTCTACGTACGCACATGTTGTGGAGCATGACACATGCCATGACCATCTTTGCAACCTTCTCATGGCAGTACAGGAGTGCCCCGCCAGACCTGCTGAGGCAGCGGAAACGAGTCTTCAGTAGGCCGAATGCCTGTTCAATGACTACACGGGTACGTGAGTGGGCATGGTTGTAGTCCTCCTCATGCTGGTCCCGTGGGTTCCGGACTGGTGTGAGGAGCCATCTCTTCAGTGGATACCCAGCATTACCTGTATGTGGACGATAAACGTATGATGTGGAATGCCATTGCTACGTACGCACACCCCCCCGCCCCTTCCTGCCAGGTCATTGCCGCATCACATACCCCACATCATCATGCATGAAATGAGACTCACCGAGTAGCCAGGATCTGTTCCCTGCGTGTCGCTCCATGTAGCGTGGTATAGTAGAGTTCCTCAAGACCATAGAATCATGGGTTGATCCAGGGAATCTGGCACAACAATGTGTAATGATCCTGTTGGAGTCACACACCATTTGTACATTCAGGGAATGAAATTGTTTTCGGTTGCGGTACTGGGCCTCCATGGCATGTGGGACGACCAATTCCACATGGGTGCAGTCGATGGCACCAATGCAACCCGGTATGCCGGCAAGTGCATGGAATCCCACTTTTGTGTTGGTAATATCCTGCTCCGAGCGTGGTAGAGAGATGTAGTCGTCTGCGTGCTGCAGGAGGGCATCGAGCACTTGCAATAGTGTCCGTGAGAACAGTGGCTGAGAAATGCCATGCAACTGTCCGACTGTGTGCTGGTAGGTGCCTGTGGCCAGGAAGTGGAGTACAGACACCACCTTCAGTAGGGGTGGGATGGCGGTTGGGCTATCTATCATGCTGACAAGGTCAGCCTGTGTCGTGCCCACAATGGCGGCTATGGTGTCCCGGTCCGAACGGTAGAGGGTGTGGATCTGCTCATCAGTGAGGTTGAACGGATGTGCTCGGAGGCGTGGGATTGCGGGCTGCCTGCGTGGTGGTAGTGGCTGTGCTGGCGGCCCTTGCTGGCCCTACCTTGGCCTCCTCCTCCTCCTGCGTCTCCTCCGTGCGGCCGGTTGTAGTTGGTGTTCGTCTTCTTCTTGGAGTTGGAGTACTTGCAGTGCTATCAGGTCCCCCAGGGCCAACATCGCGAGTCCTGCCGGTAGCATTTCGGAGTGGGTGTGGTTGTGGGAGGAGACTGGGTGTGCAATTTATGTGTTTTCAGGCTGTATGGCCTCCACCTGTGGTGATTCATTCCACCTGTGCAAGCTGCTCTCCCCTTTGGCCGAGCACGTCCCGCACACAACGCTGCAATTCGAGGAATGGCATCTTGCTATTGCAATCATGTATTTGTACCCGATGGCCGTGTAACATTTGTTGATATGTACATTCGGCTATGGTCCCATTGTTTCACATACAATCTTTGCAGTCGCGAACAGACTTGTGATGGGTCAGTGGAACGTAGTACTCGAGTAACGGTGGGCCCTCATGCATCACTGTACCGAGTTGCACCGACGGGCGGGGCGTCCCATTTGTGGGTGAAGGCAGTTGCCATTTTCACACACAGCCGCACTAGATGGATTAATTTGTGATTTCAAACGGCCACAGATGCCTTTTCGACGTGATGTTGCAAATGAGGAATTCGAAGGGCGGCACTTTCGGTTTCCAGCTAGCGGCGAGGAGATGCCCACAGGTCTGACTGCAAATATAACGTTCTATTGTTCAATGTCCTTGAGACAGGGGCCATGGCGAGGATGCAATGATTGATATGAATAGTTTGGGATGCGCAATAGCGACGTGGGCGATGAGGCCGGACGTTCCCAAATACATGTTACTTCACAACACTGGAATTACGGGCTGGGGCACTGTGGATTTTGCAGGCTGCATAACGCACAGACTCAATGGATATTTCTAATGTTATGTGAGTAAATATTCAGGCGTTTTTATACCGGGATGAGGGAATGATGAATGGATGCATGGGCAGGTGATTTGATACAGAGTTTGCCATGTACAGGGCTTCTTGGAATCTATCTGCCTCCCCTGCGCTATGTGATGCAGGGCTGCCATAGTGGGACCATCGTCTATCTGGCCTTGTTGAGCCCTCCCTGTCTCGACGCGCCTTCAGACACTTGTGTCCATGCACGTTAACATTCCCATCTGATGGATTCTGTTTTGACAGACGCATGCACAGGTACACTCGTTTGTGATGGTGTTTACACCTCGATATAGATGGTTATGAGTCGCAAGTGGTTTTGGGGTGGTGATGATCCTTTGGAGTGGGCTAGCATGCATATGGCTGTGGATTTAGTGTGATCATTGAAGTGAGTTGTTCGAATGTAGTTCTGATGGCCATTCTGTTCTTTTTCTTTTCTTTTGGTTGACAGGTATCTCCTCCCCTTTTGCCACTGCCATCTGTATGCCACTCCTGCAGATGGCTTTTACTCCCGACACCTGCTGCTTCGTGTTAATCAGTGGAGCAGCATTACGATTTTATGGGACGATCGCCAATGGGCCACATGCCCTTACGCAGTACTAGTGGCTCGGAGCAACATTTCGGCCTTTCAGCTGGACTAGTGCCTTCCCATTGGGACGGCCCTGCGGTTCTGTGCGCTTCCATGTTGCCTTTTCGTACGTGAATGTGGCTCTGTGTACCATGATGGAACAGGGCGTCACACAAGTAGTAGCTGGTCATTTCTTGCGGATGCAGCCCACAATGGTGATATGTGTTTTGGAGTTCATGGCCTAATGGCTGTATGGGCTTGGTGATTTTGTTGTGCATTAAATTTCTATTCTGATATGGGCCGTGTAGCGTTCTTCTTTGCGAGTGATGTGGCATATTCCTATTTGGGGAGCGATGTATTGTGAGGAGATCTGCATTGGGTTCCAGCTTCGGAGTTTAGTTGCGTGGTACTGTGCTGGCCGCGTTTGCCTACGAAGCCCAGTGAGGTCAGGGATGGGGGCTGCCAATATGACTGTTTGAATGTTGTCATGCTCAGGGGCGGGGGATTGGGTTTTGTGTAACAGATGCCGGTCAGCCAGGTGGACTGGTGGAATGATGTGATTTTCGGAATATTGCTGGTCACAGGTGCCTGTGTTTGCGTGCGTTTCTGGGGGGGGGGGACTGTGGTCATGTCCATTGGAATGGCTTCTGTATTCGTGCCATCTGTGCCCTGCAGCTCCCATTGGCCCCTCTTGTGATTCTTTTGTTCGTTGGCATGCATGGGTGACTTGTACATTTCACTGGTTGCATTGTGACTTCATTGCACCTACGGGGAGTTGTACTTTGTGGGCAGGGAGCGGTGTACAGGCACTCAGTGGGGCCGTTTACGGTTGATTCGCGATGCCGTACTTCTCACCATGGCGGAATGGTACTTTCCGCCATGCTTGATGGCGTTAGGTACATGTCCGCTAGGGTCGGAATTCGCGTACCCTTGCGCCATGGTGGTATTTACGGTTTGGCATGGCGCGCGCGCGCGTACTTGGTGCAGTTAGCGTTGGCGTTCACTACGGTGTCGCTAATGGCTTCGTACTTTGCGGTGACGGGTCATAGTCGCACCGAGCGCTATTCGATGGCGGTATTGCATTTCCGCCATCGTTTTTCGATTTCCGCCAGGGTCGTAATGAGGCCCCAAGACATTAGATGAGCGAATGCAAAAACATTACCTGAGCGCTCATCTAGGACTTACCAGATCTTTACTGGAACTGCACGTTTCACTTCGGGTCGGCGCCATATCTCCGGCATTCCGAACCCCGGCCCCTATAGGGAAAAGACATCAACATGAGCGCTTTGTTGCAAGAAGTCTCCAAAGGAATCTTCATTCATCACCTGAAAAAAGACAATGAACATTATTATTTAAAGCTTGAACTTTTGAACTTGCAACAGAACTTTTACAGTGCCTTACCAGTATAATCAAGCTTACCTGAACTCCCATCCAACCTCAATCCAGTGAAGTAACTGGGTTCAACGCGCCCCTGCGTCAGAAGCAGGATGGAGAGCTCGTCCTTTCAGACCCTAAGGTGAGACTTCACAGGGAATCGTGGAAGGGTATCGTGGAGGGTTGGAAGAGAGTGGGAGGCTTGAGCATAACTCAGTCAGTAGGTAATACTCCCTTTTCACGCACAGGGGAATATTCCTGCGAGCCGGAGAAGCCAGAGTAGAGGGCCCTTCCTGTCCATCTTCAGAGTCCGGCGCTTCACCATTGAAGAAGCATCAGCACTCGAAGCCAGACCTGATCCTCCGTGGGAATCAGGTGAGCGTTACAATAGTTTGCTCAACTTCATCCTCCCGCTATTCATTAGCCTAAGGCAAGCAGGTTGAAGTCTGCACCTTTCATTCAAAACGGTAATCAATGGGCCTCTAAGTACACCATTCTGCGTCTCTTTACTATTATTAAGTTTATATTTATATATCACAAAGATCCAATGTCTCAGATACCAAAGATCATCAACTGATCTGATACTTAAATTAGTCAATTTTTTCCAGTATATCTTTTTTCCTCCCACCCGGAACCTACAATCACCCCAAACCTTCAAGAAAGACCAATATCTCCCATTTTCGCCCAGCAGTTTCAGGGACTCTAATCAAGCACTCATACCTTGTGTAGTATTGTTCTGCTGGTCCCTGGCTCCACCTGCTTTACCGTCTCCATGAGAGAGAAAGGGCTCAGAATCTCCTTCTCTATTTCTTGCCATGCATTTTTCTCCTCAAAACACAATACTTCTGAGAGGTGACTCAGAATGCCAGCAGCATTGTACCTTTTTAACTCTGGAAATCCAAAGCCCCCTTGCCCTTGATGCCTTTTGAGGATCGCCCATGGGAATTGTGCCTTGCTACCCCTTCACCAGAGAAAGTCACCCATGTTGTTTTAGAACGAGGCCAATATTTTCATACTGGTTCCATGAGGTACACATCTAAAACTCCTAAAACTGTAGATTAATATGGGCAGTACATTCATTTTGATGATGTTTACTTTCCCCCATATACTGAAATTCAGTAATGACCACCTTGCAAAACCTGTTCTTAAGTCATTGTGACCCAGATGCCACTAATCACACATTCAGGAGATTAGCATAACTTCTGACTTCCCAATGTCCAGTTTGTAGGTTAAGATCACTTTGTATTTTGTATTTCTGTATCTCATTTGGTAATTAAGGTACATATTCAAATAGGTCTGGAAATATGACCACTACAGCATCAGCATTTGCCAGCACCTTCCTTTCACCCTTTAGATTGCAAATCCCTTTTAATTAGGTATTTTGCTGACTCGTACACAAAAGTGACACCTCAGACAGATTTGATTTTGATTATAATATTTCTAACGTGCATATCCCCAAAGGGAACCTAGCAGAACTGCACCTCGCGGCCAGATAGGATTAGAGTTGAATAGACATAGATCGCCTGCTTTAGGGTAGCCACAGAGCTTATTTAAACAGGTACATTTTCAATTGCTTCCAAAAACTAGATAGGGAATTGGTTTGCCGGAAACATTGCGGAGAAGAATTCCAGGCACGTGGGCCCACAAAAGAGAACCGTCTATCTCCCCAAGTAGTTGTTCTAGAAGGGGGAATTACTAGTAAACCTTGTCCCTTGGATCGCAAAGTACAAGTGGATAACTAATGAAGAGAGTAGAAACAAATTGACTTCTTCTTTAGACCTTGGTTGCGCCCGAAACAAACTGGACGCCCTCCCAAAATATCTGGACAGATTCCCTTCTAGTTACCATAGGAACATGTTTCTACGATTACGTCTCAATCTCTATAAAACCAAAGAAACACTTGTAAGGAGGCGCGAGATATCTGAACAGGACGATCGATGTCGTTTTTGTAGTCAAGCGACAGAATCGTTACGACATCTAATCATTGACTGTGAGGTGATTGGTGCTCAGCGCTCCCTACACTTAGCCAAGTTTGATCCTTTATCTGGAAACATGGATGCCTGGTGGTGCTATTTGATTGGAGGTTTCAATACTCAATTAACTTGTGCGATTATAATTTTCATGGACGATTTAGGGTTATCCAATCTTGAGGGCTTGGCCTGAGATGTGTGAATCCTTGGGATTACTTGCTTTTAGATTCTGTGATGAACTGTAACATAAAGTTTGCCTTTCCTTTTGTATAAACTGATGTTACATAAAAATAAAAAAATAAAAGTACAAGTGGGACAGTGGGGTACAATCTTAGATGTCAAATAGATTGGAGTAACCCAGTCTATGCATTTGAAGACAAGGCATACAATCTTGAATTCTATTCACTGTTGTACTGGCAGCCAACAGAGACCTCTCTGGAACTCTGAGATAGGTGTTTTTCGTGGCAGTGAGACGATCGTGCATACTGCTGAGTTCTGGGCCACCTGTAAGTGTTGCAGTTGATATATTGGTATACCTGATAAAAGGGCATTGCAGTAGTCCAGCTTGGAATTCGTAAGAGTACCTACCATCGAGGGATGATCCTTTTCTGAAATAAGTGACAGTAGAGGTTTTAGAAGTTTCAGTTAAAAGTAAAAGGACTTAATGATTTGAATAACTTGTAGATTGAAGCTTAAACTAGACTGACAAATACAACCTACATTGTTTACTAACTGAGTATATTTAGTTGCCATCCCAAACAGGGCAGCACAGGTGACCGAAGATATCACATTAGCCAGTTTCTTTTTAAGGCCAAAAACAATGATCTCAGTTTTCGAGCGGTTTAGTTGAAGTTTATTTTCCAACATCCAAAGTTGGATTTCTTCAGCACACTTCACCACACCCTGTACTGTCTCCAATGATTTCTTTAAACATACAGAAATCTGCATATCATTTGCATACGAGTGAAACTGTATATCGAATTGGGCAAAAATATTAAGCAGTGGGCGGATGTAAACATTGAATAGTAAGGGTGACAAGAGATGACCCTGAGGTACTCTGCAAGTGACCGGACGTGCTTCAGAAAGATAGGGACCTGCCTTAACCTGTTGAGATCGATCGGCTAAGAATTAATCAAACCATTTAATGGCCTCTTTGGATACATGTGCAAGTTTTTTAAGAATGCCGAAGTCAACTGTATCAAAGGCTGCCAACAAGTCAAGCATGACAAGCATGCTGTTGCCACCCTTGTCGGCAGCTTTGAGAATGCCATCCAAAGCCCATAAGGCTATCTCGGTGCCATGACCTGGCCTAAATCCTGATTGTTGACCAGCCAGAATGTTGTTATCTTCCAGAAACTCCTGCAAATGTATGGTCACAATTTTCCCCAGGATTTTGGCTGGCCAAAAGAGGCTTGTAATGGGACGGTAGTTGGATAGAATTGTATTAGGTCATACTGTAGAGCTGATAGCGGACATCATTGACTTGCACCTTTTTGAAAGCAGAATTTCATTGACATGATCCTGTTTACAAATGTCTGCAACCTCACATTCAAGTACATTGTGCTCATTAAGCCCAAAAAGGATTCTGGGAATCCAAACTTAAGAAGCCAATTTTGTAAGAAGTTCCAGTATAATGCCTTTTACCATATAGGCAAAGGGCCATCAATATCCCATCTGAACTTCCAAATAGGTCCAGGAGATCCAGAAGTGCGCTTAGGTTGCCAGGGCACCCTCTACCCCTAATGAAATGACACTTCCACTGGTGTACATGCTTTGGCATCAGATCAGGTATCCTGTTGGCCATCATTCCTGTCAGGAGCTTGAGTTCACAGTTAAGTAATGTAATTGGGTGATAAAACTGTCATTTCCACCTAAAAGAATGACTGTAATTAGTGATTACTCCATTTAAAAAAGCTTCACTCCTTCCTCCAATTTCTCATTATATACAACACTTCACCTGAAGCCTGCAGTATAATGTAGAGGTATGGGGGGAGGCCATCTGCCCCTGGGGATTTGCTGGGCTTCAATTCCCTGATTGCTACTCTTGTCTCTTGTTCACTAGCAGGCCTTTTCAAGTTTTGAGCCTCCTTCTCAGACCTGGTTTGTGTACCCCGACCCCCTAAGAAGTGACCAAATTCCCTCTGAGATCCCCCACTCTCTTCTTTATAGAGCTCTTTATATAATTTCTTGAATCTCTTCGAAGTATCTGTGTTACTAGTCCAAATATTGCCCGAACAATCCTCCACAGTCATAACTGTCCTTAGTTCTTGAATTTTCATTAGTCTCTGAGCCAACAATCTACTTGTTTTCTCCCCATATTTCCAGAAGTACTCATCACATTGTTTGGAAGAGGTGCTTTGCATGTTTGGCACAGTGCTCATTAAGGTGATCCCAAGGAAATATTAACATGAAAAAAACCCAGCCAAACCACAGACAAAATGCACTAAAACACACACCAACATAACTTTCTCATGCATACAACAAACAACCAGAACACTGGACCTCCCCTTATGGAAACACAAAGCAGAGCACATGATTACACTAGCATCCTAACCGCACATGGCTCACAAACCCAACATAGACATTAGTACATAACCAAGGCACTGATTCTTACCCTTATGCCAACAGCAATTCAGGTTGCACAACCAACTTGCATGCAAGACAACACACACAGACACCAGTTCCTCCAGGTTCTGAACCTATCTTATCATCCTATCCTTTACTAACACACCCAACCTCTTTTCCTTGCAGAGCCATGTGAGCGACTGGAAACCGCCCCTGGGTGGTAGTGGTGTGAGGTATAAGTCAAAATAACATAACAAAAGCTGCAAGTCTTTCTTCTCCCTGATTTTCGAAACATCAGTTCCCCTTAGTCTATTCTCGAGTTCCTTCCTTTCTAGCTATCTCTGTCTCTTCAGTGCTGACCATATGCTAATTAGTCTGCATCTCAGAAACACCTCAGGTGCATCCTAAGATATGCCCTTTGGTTCCACGGAAAATCACTTTCTCTTCCCAAAAGTGGACAATGTTAGTCTACAGACATTCAGCCTCATGATCTCCTGATAGTATTGCACCATCTTATAGCCAATATCTCGGGTTGGTCTCATCCTACCCACCTCATTACAATTCTAGTGAGGTCATTGTACGATCTGAGATACAGGTATATCTCAATATATCTATATTAAAACTATTTTCGAGTAACTCAAATAGGCACTCAAAACCTTACCATTTCAGCTAACATCATTATCTATCCCTCCTTCCCTCTTGCCCTTCATCAGTTAACTAAATCATTCCCCCCTATTGCTCCATCTCTCTGTGATTTATTTCACTCGTATGTCTGTGGGGTTTGTTCCGCACCATGTTGGGACCTGTTACAGACATGAGTTCGACTTTAGTGGGCCGTCAGGATATAGAATGCATACACTCTCTAATCTATTTTCAAACTCGCCATCGAAGCTCCTTTTAGCTTATCCCTCTTACTTCCACTCCAGTTATGTTCGGCCTACGAAGGAAGGTGGGCCTCTCCAGCCACTGTCTCCTCAGTAAGGTCATACTAGTTCACATCGATATCCCAGGTGACCGGTGAGATTCAAACAGGAACGTACTCCCCAGGCGGGACAAAAGCCAGAGTGCAAGACTCGCCTTGGCCGACCAGATCCAAGTTGCTATGCCCCTCCAGTGAGGTTCAAATATCAGCATCTGACATTCATGCATATTTTAGGAGCTAGTCCACTGCCCTTGTGACTGATTGCAAAAGAAAACAGGAAGAAAAATGGAAGCCAATATTATGTTGAATATGACCAAGCAAAAGGAGCATTCCCCAAAACTGCGGCAAAATCAAAACCAGCACCACTTCCTTATTCCCAAAGACTTACAAATCAAATAAAGTATAAACCCAATAAAGTATCAGTCTGAAACACGGGAAAGACCTACAGTTTTTGGATGTTTCTACTACATCTCCTCATAGTTTTTTATAAACTCCATCAACTTCTAGGGATCACTAAAGCTATGCACCATCCCATCTATCTTGATTTTAAAATTAGCAGAGAATATGTAAGAATTCAACCATCCGCATGGGGAGTGTGCGCTCGCCTGGGCTTTTTTGATTTTTTAATAATAAAAATGAATGACCAGAGATCAACCTCTGAAAAATGTGTGACGCCATTCCTCACACATTTTCTCTGCTCACCACATGACACGCATAGTCACGTGTACTCATGGAGGGCACATCCTACAGGCACCGTCTTCCCCTGTCCTGTTCAGATGGAATGTGGCAGCCATGGGTACATCAAAGCATCTCTAGAAGGTGGATTGCACACCTTCCTCCAGCCATGGGCAGCCGCATTAAAATATCAAAGGCTCCAATGAGCTGCTTTACTATTGTTTAGTCTGGCTGGTGGCAGTGCATACTAATGATAGATAATTGAAGCAAGCCTGGAAGGGGCTTGGTTGCTGGACAAACAACAGGGAAGTGTGGCTAACTCTCTTTTGGCATGCAATATGTCAACTTGAAGCTAGTACCCACCCATCTGTATGAAAGGCAGTGAATGGCATGTCTGGGTCCATCAGTTACCGTAGGTACCCCTGCAGAGCGGCACCCTTTCAGAGGGGAGAAGTATGTGATTTGAGGGTGATGGGCAGTCTGCTCTAGGCACAAACTAAAAGGCGCTTCAAGCAAGAGTCACAGAGGGCTCAGTTAACCAGAGAGACACTTTTATATGCAACAGACAGGAAGGTGGGTGGGATTTAGGTATATGTTGTCACCCCTTACCTTTCCTGTTGCAGAGCACTCTGGTCCTGAACTCATGCATAACAGAAGATTGTTGGTGGGGACCCATGATTGGTCCATTAAGGAAGGCTTAGCCTGCACCAATACCTAGAGTCCATTTGGCTTTAAGAGAGGGCTGAATCCTCACTTGGCAGATCATCTGATGACTTTGAAAGGAGTAAGAAGAAGGACTCATTTGGACCTGGGCTGAAGGTACAGTCTACCTTATATGGCCATGAATTCCAAGAAGGAAGCAAGATCCTCTCCCTAAACATCTCCAAGGGAACAGAGGGAGATACCGGACTCAGAGCACACGTTCAGCAGCTCCAGACACGGTACCCAGCCAGCACACAGCATTCCCTGCTAGGTTCTGCCAGCAAGCTTCATAGGTGGGACATGCTGGAGAGTATCTGGACAAAGGACAGGGCCATTGCCTGCAAACAGTCTCCTCAGCTTTGGGCTGTCCGCCTTGAAAGGATGACACGAGCCCTGTGAAGAAGTTAGGAGGAGTGCCACACAAGCATCAACCAGCATCCATCTTTTAAGTACATTTTTGAGACAGTCGAGTCCTCAAACTGCAACCGGCTGCACCGCTGACTGTTGTCATGCTGCAGTCATCAGAGCCGTCCAAGATGCCTCGACCATCGTTACAGATCTGACAACCAGCACAGAGAAAATGATTCTTGACCTCAAACTGCTGTGCAGGTCAGCCTGCAGCAGTCCATTCAGTGTTGCTCGCCAAACTGCCTGCTGCATGATACCCGCAGCAGTCTCCTGCCTCGAACTCTGTCTCAGGTGCTGCGAAGCGCCCTGGAACCCCCTCAATGCTGTCGAGCGTCAAGAACCTCTAAAACATCAGGTACATTTTGGTGCTGCCACTGTGGTCCTTCTCCGAAGACCCCTACAGACAGTTATGACCCATTGCCCCCTTGGTGCTGAAACCAAATAACCTTGGAAAGTAAGACTGATTACTTTACCAACTACCCTCCTGTCAGTATCCAGAGTGCATCCCTTTCCTTCGTGAAACTGTTTGTCCTCTGTGTTCCTTTACAGGGTGGGTTGTATTTTGCAGTGTGCTAGAACTATCTGTTGTATTAATAATAACGTAGATATTTGTATACAAGCTTGACTGGACAGTCAAGGATGGACAGTCCCTTTTATCATTGGGTAATAATTGTATTTTTGCTGTGTTGCAACTAACCTTGCAGAGATAAGCCTGCCGTTCTGTTCATGTTATCAAAATTAGATAAGGAGATTTATAATTGATTTGTGTTCCTATATGTTCGGATCCCTTCTGGTGTATTAGAGGTGTGGGGCTGATTGATGGTTCAGAAACCGATATTCATCCCTCGACCACTGGTGCCCGTGAAGTTGATTCATCACAGAATGACCTAAAGTATTACAGTCTCTTCTCCCTTGCTGTGTTCTTACATGGGAGGGATAGCCTCCTCTTTTCCCCCACATCCTTGCTCAGGTCCCTGAAGAGCATTTCTTGATAATTCCCCCTCCACATTACTTCTCTCTTCTCTTTAGCAGCTTTCAATATTGGTTCCTTTTCCTGAACGTGGAGGAACATAACTCCAAAAGTCCTTTGTCTCTGCCAAATGGGTGGCATTGGTACAAGAGCTCTATGGGCACTCCCTAGAGTCAGGGTGGTCCCATGAGGGAGACCCAGAACCCAAGCAGGACAATTTTTCTAAACTCCTAATGATTCCCCTCTCAAGGTTTTACAGAAATCCCCCCATTCAAAGTTTATTTCTCCTCTTGTAGTTCTCCTGATCAGATAGCCTGAGATTAGCACTGACCAAGTCGCCACTGTTAACTATAACTCAGATTCTGAAGCACTGGCCGAGGCATCTTGGATGTCTATAAGCGACTGTGGCTTGACAGAGGTCAACGTGACAGTCAGTTGCGGATCGAGAAACTCGACTGGCTCGAAAATCTCCTTTAATGAGGACGGTGGTAGATGCTTGTGAAGGCACCTCTCTCAGCTTCTTCAATGGACTTCAAATGGCCCACAGCTGTGGACAGTGTTGCAGGCAGCTGCCTTGTCCATGGTTTTAGGGTCAGAGACCATCTGGCACTCTCTATCCAGGAAGCTACCTGCGGAGCCTAGCAGCAGGGCACGCTGTGTGCTGGTTGAGTACTGGTTCTGGAGTGGCTGGAGTGCCCACTCAGTTAAGTTTCTCCCTCTGTTCCCTGGGAGAAGTTTAGGGGAGGGATCTTGCTTCCCTCTTTGGATATCCTGGCCTCCCTTCACTGGAGGAAGATATAAGGCAGACTGCACCTTCTTCCAGAGTCCAAGGTTGAATTCTTCTTTCTTACTTCTTGTGAAGTCTTCAGACGATCTGCCAAAAGAGGGGCTTGGCTCTCTTTTAAAGTTAAATCGACCACAGTGATTGGTGTAGGCTAAGCATACCTTAGTGAACCAATCCTGGGGTGCCTACCAACAATATCCTGTATGTGTGAGGTCATAACCAGAGTGCTTTGCAACAGGAAAGGTAAAGGGGTGAAAACCAGACCAAGGTGTACCCCAGAACTAATATAGCAGCACCCTTCTCTCAACAGAAAGAGCGCTGGGCTCACTCCCTTGTGCTACTAATTCACACCCATCTTCCTGTCTGTTGTGTTCAAAGAGTTTCTCTGGTTAATGGTCCTCCCTGTGTCGTCCCTGTTAAAGCAGCAGGTTTCCCTTGAAGCTGCGGTGAAACCATACTCTATGGCTCCTGCAAACCACATTCTCTTACTTTATGAATGGGGTGCCCCTAGCAGGGTGGCCTGCTGTAAACAACAGACTCAGACATGACAGTTCACTGCCATCGATACTGAGAGGCAGGATCTGGCTTCAGGTTGACACAGTTGCATATGAAAGATTGTCGGGTTTCCTGCCTCCTTTTGTTATCCTCTGCAGCTAGGCTCTGTGTGGACCTGTTTAAAATACTCCCTGTTGGTATGATAATCGCTGCCACCAGTTGCAGGGCCTAACAGAAGAGCAGGGTGGATCCATGGAGCGTTTGTCAGTTAATCATGCTGACCATGGCAGGGGGAAGGTTGGTCCCACCCCTTCCTTGAGATGACATTGTGCACTCTTTGGCTGTCACATTCCAACTGAATATGACAGGGGGAAGGTCCTTGTAGGCGTTGTCCATCCCGAGTACATGGGTCTATGCTTTTATCATGGTGTGAGCATAGAAAAATGTGTGTGGATTAGCCCCACCCTTTTTCCTGAGGTTGGTCTACCATCATTTCATTTAATGAAACATTTTTTTAAAAGCCCAGGAGAAAAAAAGCCTAACTTGTGGATGGTTGAATTCCTCACATGCCCCCCAGCCTCAACATGTGAATCACCACCGTACCAAGGGTCTGGTTTGTCATCTAGGTGAAAGTCCAGCTTTGGCCATCTGCATTTCCATGCTGGGAGCCTGGCTTGTGTTGGATGTCCTTATCTAATCCCTATAGATGGTCCAATGCAAACGCTTAGGATTCTCCTCTTCTAAGAGTCTGGTGGTATGCTTGGATGGTGAAGTGTGACCCAAAGATGTATTGTTTCAGCTTCTTCACCGCCCACATGACCGTGCAAGCTTTTTTTCAATGATGGCCCAGTTCCTTTCACTTTTCATTATAATTGCCTGCTAATATAGGCGATAGGTTGCTCTACACCTTGAGAGTTCAGTGCGTTAACATGGCTCCAATCCCAAAATCACTCCTGACCATATTCTGGCACTTTCAGAACTGGGGCCTGCACAATTCATCCTTCAAATCCTGAAAGGAGGTTTGACAGACGAGGGTCCAAGTTACCTTCTTTGAAATTTTCTTTGAAGTTACATCATTCAGGGGCATGGCAATTAATACATACCCCTTGATGAATGACCGATAGTACCCAGTGAGACCTGTGAAGGTTATCACCTGTGTGGTGGGAATGTCCTAATCCTACCTTTTCTTCAAGATGTTGTTTCTTACCTCCCCCAACCAGGTAGCCTAGGTAAGTCACTGTGCCCTGCGCTATCTGAAGCTTTGTGGCCCTGATGGTAAAACCTGCATTCTGCAGCGCCTCAAGCACTTGTTTCAGGTAGGATAAGTGATCCTCCCAGGTGAGGCTGAACACAGCAATGTCGTCTAAATGGGTAACACTGAAGTTTTCCAGTCCAGACAAAACCTGGTTAACCATCCTCTGAAAAGTGGCAGGGGCATTCTTCAATCTGAAGGGCATCACAGTGGACTGATAATGTCCTTCCGAGGATGAAAACAATGCTGACCTCTCTCTTTCTCTGTCTGTGAAGCCGACCTGCCAGTACCCTGCGTGAGGTCAATGGTACTCATGTACTTGGCAGCGCTGAACTTGTCAATGAGCTCATCTGCCTGAGGAATGGGGTGAATATCTGTCTTCATGACACAATTGAGCCCCCTGTAGTCCACACAAAAGCGTACTTCAGTCTTCTCACCCTTGGTCTTTTTAGGGACCAGTATAACTGGGCTAGCAAAGCAGCTGTGGGATGACTCTAGCACTTTTAGGGACAACATCTTGCAAACATCGCCCTTGATGGTGTTTCTGACCTTATTGGACATCCAGTGAATCCTGCTCTTCACTGGTTTACTGTCTCCACTGTCCACATCATGAGTGCACCAATCTGCGTAACTGGGAGTCAGTGAAAACAGTTTGACTGTCCCAGTAAACGGCAACAGTCTGCCAGTTGTCGTTCTGACTGGTCAGTTGTAATGTTGACACCTTCAACTGACCCATCTGTGGCTTTAATGTACAGGAGTTTTGAGAGGGGATCGGTCTCCTCATCAGTCTCTCCATCTGTCATTAAAGCCATGGCCAAGTCATCCTGGCTACAATGGGGTTTTAGCCAGTTGATGTGAAAGACCCTGCACATTTGTTAGGTCATTTCACGTCAATGAGATAATTTACCTCACTGATTTTTTCAAGCACACGGTAAGGCCCAGTCCACTTGTCCTGAAGGGCACTGGGTTTGACAGGTTCCATAATCCACACCCACTGGCCTGGAGAATAAAATGTAATTGTGGCTTTCAGTTTAAATTGATTTTATTTTTATATATTGAAAAGTTGATTTAATTCAGCTGTATCAATAAAAATATATTTTAAAAAATGGTGGCCTTCTGGTCATGCCAGTGCTTCATTAGCTGCTGACTGGCCTTTAGATTCTTTGTCGACTGTTCCATGTAATTTGTCATTCTAGATCAAAGGCCAAGTACATTGTCCACCACATCTCACTCAAGGCATGAGGGGTGGCCCTTCCATCCATCTTTCACTAGTTTGAGAGGCCCTCTTACAGGGTGTCCAAACAGTCCAAACAGAAGCTCATAGGGGCTAAACCCTACTCAGTTCTGTGGCACCTCCTTGTAGGCGAACAGCAGGCATGGCAGGAGAACATCCCATTTTCTCTTCAGGTGATCTTCCATGCCACCTATTATGTCTTTCAGGGTATTGTTGAACTGCTCAACAAGTCTGTTCATTTGTGTGTGGAAGGATGTAGCGATCCGGTTGGCAACTTCCTTGGGGAAACCAAAATGGGAGAATATCCCAATCAGAGCCATCACAATCACAGGGGCTTTGATGCTCCTCAGTGGGACAGCCAGAGGGTACCTAGCGGCGTGGTCTACCATCACCAAGATATATCTGTTCCCTGAGCTGGTTTGGGGATCCAAAGGCCCCACAATGTCTATGCCTAGTCTCTGGAAAGACCACCTAACCAAAGGTAGGGGAATTAAGGGGGCCTTTGTGGCACCGCCTGATTTACCACTTTCTTTTTCATTGGGGAATAACCAACATTCAGGTGCCCTTACCCTCAGAGTCTTTTTGCTGCTTGTAGAGCAATACACCCTCCCAGAACACTTTGAACAGTCCACGGGCTACGTCCTTAGCCTGCTCCTCCACCTGCTTTGACAGACACTCTTTCTGGGCTTTGAACAAGTCAATTTAATCTGACCCCCCAGCAGATTCAAACTCATCCAGTTTGGGCAGGCCCTTCAGATTTGATCTCATCTGGTCCTCCACCTCAGGCTCCTGTGCTGCGCCATGAAATTCTGAAGTCACTGAGTCCCCTGCTACCAAAGTAGGCCCCTCTTCCGCAGGAATAGGTGACTCAGCAGTATTTGGAACTGTGCCAGAAGCTACCGGCCACACCGGCCCCTACAACAAGCCCCCAGGAATCCCTCCAGACCCTAAGGCGCTGATAGCCTTCAATCTGGTGGCCTCTTTGGCCTTTGATCTGGTAGCTGCCGCAAGTATCTTGGGGTCAGGAAGATCATGGGACAGGGATTGAAAACTTCACCGCTTCAAAGCACTGCTTATTTTCACCTCACCAGCTGAACTCTACTATGGCCAAGGGCACTTACTCCTTCTGTCAAACCCACTGACGATACCACCAGGCCCATAAATATACTATCCTGGCTGTATCCATTGCCAGGTGACAGCAGTGATGCTAGCTGCGGTGTCTCTGACCGCAGGAGTTTTGTGTCCATCGATATACACATGTTCTAAGAACAGTTGAGTATCATTGGGAACTGGGACCTCTTCTGGAGATCCGGTACTGTACCCACTCAGTGTAACCAGTGCCCATTTAGCCACTCTATGGCCTATTGGGAAGTCCTCCTCTAGGAGGCCCACACTAATGATGGCCTCCTCCATGAGTCCAACATTCACTATGGCTTGCTTGGCTAAGCCCTTCCAAGCAGGATCCCCTTTCCTATGACTTAGCTCCTTCCACACGAAACAACCTTTGGCTCAGGGAGAACGCAGGTGTCCCATTGTTAGGGATGCTTTCACTCTGCTTTTCAGCGTGCACTGCTGAACTAGAGTTGTGGGACTTTCCATCATTCTTTTGGGGACCTGACGTAGAAGAGGAGTGGGTTGGACCTTTGTCCTTCCCATCCTTGATACCCTTCTTGTCCAAAACTCTCTCTTCTGATTTGGGTGTGCTCGCATTACCCTTTTTCTGAACTTGAGTACTGACAAACCTGTTGGCAGCCTTTACAAGCTCCCTAGGGTCTGTAATAGTCTTTTTCAGAAGATGCTGGTGTAGGTCCACCTCACAATTCTTCAAGACATGCTCACACACAATCAAATTGTACATCCCTTTAAATGTGTCAACTTTGTTACCAGACACACAACCGCTCAGATATTTCAACGACAAGTCCATACACTTTCAACGACAAGTGTATGGACGCTTCAAATTTCGTCCCACTTTTCTTTCCAAGCTCTTTGAAGCACTTGAGATACTGTTCTAGGGTTTAAGGAACTTCATGAGAGGGCTGCCTTCATGCTCTCATAAACGGGCCTTTCCTCCGGAGTTAACTGAAGTATTGCATGAGTCCCCTGGAATTAGTAAGCGACTCACCAGAACTGCACGCCACAGTACCTCCTCCATCTCCTGTAGCTGAACATCAAGCTTGAGTGCTTCAAAACAATCAACAATATCCTTCCCCACAACATAAACAAGCACTAAATCTTTGGGGATGTGGCGCTGGGGCTTATCCTGGGCACCTTGGTTTGAACCACTACTGTTTTTTTCACAAGATATAGAACTGTTGGCCTCCTTCTTATCGAGTGCTAGATTGTGCAGCTCTATTATGACCTTGTTCCACTCTTTTTGTCCCCCCAGCACTAGTCTCCTCTCCTCCAACAGGAGAGGAGACTAGTGGAAAAATTACCACCAGAAAAATTACTGGCCCACTTAGAGGCTGTGCCGAGGCCTGGGGCTTGAGGGATGCCGCACTAGCCCCTAGACCCCCCTGACACTCTGGATTGTTGAGAAACCACACTTCCACCACTCCTTCATGTAGGCCTTCTTCATTCGGGTATATGGGGACAAACTCGTCCCCTGGGGTCTCTTCCCCAGCCGTCCTTGCCTCTACCCAAGCTTGGAGGCTGTTTAGGTTTATTAATCCTGGTGCTCTGGGGAAGTGTAACGCGTAACTTGTCTCTGCAGGAGCATAAAAGACCTGAAAACTCTTGGGCTGCTGTTGCTGGTCAAAAGGTTCCCCCGTGATAAATGAGAGATAAAGAAATAGGAATGATTTTAATATGGACTCTACACTCTAACGTGGGCTCCCATACCCCTGGTGTGAGTTCTTGGAATTTATTTTTTGGGTGCCTGCTTCCCTTCTCACCTGTGATTTCTTTTTCGGGAGCTCTCCGTCCTGCTGTCATGTAGGGGTGCGTTGGTATAGAAGCAAGACTTTTCCAGAATGAAGATTGCTGGAAAGCTTCTGAAAATTCTAAGTATCTTGACAATTCTGGGTTGGCTGTAATCTTGCTTTGAGTAGTAGTCTCTGTGGACAATAAGGTTCTGAGGGAGGTTTTCTCTTGACTCAGTCTTATCTTGTTCTATCCCCCTTTATTTGCAGGTTTTGAAGAGAGAAAATATTCATGCGTGGAGACTCACGGGTGTTTTAAAACGAATGCCACGAAGTCTGGCTGCCCGGTGGTAAGGTGCGCTTGTAGTGACCGAAGTCGCGCAGTGAGGATTAGGCGTTGTGGCCCGCTGCAGAACTTCGCTGTGTGGTGAGTCTCGGAGAACTCAGAAGCTGCGTTCCTCAGGAATGCGGTAAGTTAGCGCGCAACTAATATCTGAGCGCGCCTTGTAGATTATGTCTCTTTTAACCAAAATACCTTTTATTGCAGGTTACGGAAAGTCGGAGGTCAAAGAAGAACGTAGAAGTCTGAGGTACGGAGTTCAGAGAAAAGGCTCCTCTTACTTTGAGAACTGCTGCAGAGAAAACATCTAGACGGTACGTAGACTCTTTGGTCAGTGGAACTTCCTTGGTACTTAGAGGCTGTGCTGAGGCCTGGGGCCTGAGGGATGCCGCACTAGCCCCTAGACCCCCCTGACACTCTGGATTGTTGAGAAACCACACTTACCCCCCTGAGGGATGGTTGGTGAGAAACACTACTTATGCTGTCTTCCTCGCCATCTTCCACCACTCCTTCAGGTAGGCCTTCTTCATTCGGGTATATGGGGACAAACTCGTCCCCTGAGGTCTCTTCCCCAGCCGTCCTTGCCTCTACCCAAGCTTGGAGGCTGTTCAGGTTTATTAATCCTGGTGCTCTGGGGAAGTGTAACGCGTAACTTGTCTCTGCAGGAGCATAAAAGACCTGAAAACTCTTGGGCTGCTGTTGCTGGTCAAAAGGTTCCCCCGTGATAAATGAGAGATAAAGAAGTATGACTGATTTTAATATGGACTCTACACTCTAACGTGGGCTCCCATACCCCTGCTGTGGGTTCTTGGAATTTATTTTTTGGGTGCCTGCTTCCCTTCTCACCTGTGATTTTTTTTTCGGGAGCTCTCCGTCCTGCTGTCATGTAGGGGTGCGTTGGTATAGACGCAAGCCTTTTCCAGAATGAAGATTGCTGGTAAGCTTCTGAAAATTCTAAGTATCTTGACAATTCTGGGTTGGCTGTAATCTTGCTTTGAGTAATAGTCTCTGTGGACAATAAGGTTCTGAGGGAGGTTTTCTCTTGACTCAGTCTTATCTTGTTCTATCCCCCTTTATTTGCAGGTTTTGAAGAGAGAAAATATTCATGCGTGGAGACTCAGACTTTTAAATTGAATGCCACGAAGTCTGGCTGCCCAGTGGTAAGGTGCGCTTGTAGTGACCGAAGTCGCGCGGTGAGGATTAGGCGTTGTGGCCCGCTGCAGAACTTCGCTGTGTGGTGAGTCTCGGAGAACTCAGAAGCTGCGTTCCTCAGGAATGCGGTAAGTTAACGCGCAACTAATATCTGAGCGCGCCTTGTATATTATGTCTCTTTTAACCAAAATACCTTTTATTGCAGGTTACGGAAAGTCAGAGGTCAAAGAAGAACGTAGAAGTCTGAGGTACGGAGTTCAGAGAAAAGGCTCCTCTTACTTTGAGAACTGCTGCAGAGAAAACATCTAGTCGGTACGTAGACTCTTTGGTCAGTGTAACTTCCTTGGTACTTCGATAACTTTATAACATGCTTTTTCTTTTGTTTTGACAGGTCTGTGAACAGAAGCGCTGATAAGCTTTGCACCGATGTCAGCAGAACCAACGCAAAGCGTGAGTCAAAGTGTGGGCAGGGCTTCTGTAGTCCTCCAATGCTAGCTACTAGTTCTTGCAAGCATGTCTGTCTGCAGCCCACAAGGTGGCCATCTTGGGGGAAACCCTCTACCATTAAGCTATATGGGGGATCACTGTGAATTCAAACTCTGATAACTGAGAAAAATGTCTGACCCGTCATGCTGCTAACCATCTGAGCCCTGCATGTCTGCATAATGAACTCTTGATTCTTGAGGTGATCATGACAGGAAGTCCCCTCTCTTGACATAGGATGTGCAAGACATCCTTGCTCATGCCTTTCAGAATCTCTACTTCAAGATCCATGATTACTAACAAATACCTAGCAGTGTTCTAAACTTTAACTGCTACTGTACTTTTATCATTGGGTGACTAAGCTGTGTACAACGCTCCAACTATATCTGACCGTCTGCCACCAATGTGACAAATCAAGTTCCAGCGTACCAGTGGTCCAGGGGTGAATATCGGTTTCTAAACCATCAATCAGCCCCACACCTCTAATAAGCCAGATTGGATCTGAACATATTGGAATAAACACACATACAATTAAAATTATAAACAGCTGTTTCCATTTTTGTTAATGGAATAGAACAGCAGGATTATCTCAACTAAAGGTCGTGGATCGTTGGTTAGTTACAACACAGCGAAAAAACAATTATTGCCAATTATAAAAGGAGTGTCCAGTCAAGGTTGTATAGAAATATCTACTTTATTAGTATCACATTAGACAGTCTAACAAAACTATGAAATACAACACACCCTGTAAAGGAATGCAGAGAACATACAGTTTCAAAGAAGGGAAAGGGATGCACTCTGGATACTGACAGGAGAGTAGTCGGTATGGTTAATAACCACAACAGTTTGTTACAGTTCTTTGGCTTTAGCACATTGGTGGAAAATGGCCTTAAAATGTCTCCTGGAGGCCTTCTGGGAAAGACTGTCGGAATAGAAAATATATCATATTTCCTATTGTGGAAAATATATTAAATATTGGGCTATGCCAAGCTGCTCGAAAGTCGCTTGCGAGAGAAATCTGTGTTGCAAGGTCCTGACCTTTAATCCATGTAGGTCGCCATTTTAGGTCAAACCGCCATTTTAGGATTTGTGTGGAAAAGTCACCCTGTGAGCTAAAATGGTGGACGATGTCATTGTAAAATACAACATGGCCGTCTTGACCTCTGTACATCGCTAATGTGTAATCTGCCTGCAGGCTACTTGTTGAGGTCATGAACTGAGACCTCGTCCTACGTTGACCTATGTGTAAAAGGACTACTCACGCAATGAAACCAATCCACAAGTATATATTATGATAATCTATTTACATATTGAACGATGAACATCTGTTTTACTACATTGTATTTATGTTTAAGAAGACCTGCAATGCGAAACTTTAGAATACACAGTTAATGCATACGTTTATTGTTATATGTAATAAAAACAAACCAGTTAGATGCAGTTATTTGGGATTCGGCAATGAACCCTAGAATTGGTGATGTATAAAGTGGAATATTAACCCGAAGTGGGGCTGGACATAGTGCCCACAAAATGTATAAAAAGCGAATGAATTCAAATGTACACTCTCTCACTGAACACACTGAACCACGCTGGAGTTCGTTGTGTTGTACTGAGGGCCGATAGCTATTTGACTTTGCACTGTTTTTGTATTTGAATTCAGTAGAGAATAAAGTACTTTGTAACCCGTGTTCGGTGTATTTCCTTTTGGGGTACTCAGCCTCGATATTTTGTTTCTGTTTTCACAGTTGGCGCCCGAATAGGGACCCTCAAGATTGATGCCAGATTGTTGAAGGTTGACACACGCTATCGGACCGGGATCGGACGGTGTGACAAAAAGCAAGGGGCCCCTGGATGAGACGCGACACCTCAGCAGCGCTGCACAATCTGATCCCTGGACGACTAGCCTGTGGTCTGAGACGGCATCTTGACGAGGGTCCACTTATTGAGGCGGGCAGATTTGCCGAAATCACCATACACGAGGTAAGATTAGTTAGGTAAGATTCTTAGAAGTACTGATCGGTCCTCCTTCGGTTTGGCTAGGTGAGTCGTGACCCGACTCTTAATTTAACCCTGGAAATTTGAATTTTGGCGCACTGTATCTGCAGACACAATTATTGACCAGGTAACACCAAGAATTTGAGATATGCCTGTGAAATTGTATACCTGCTTTAGGGCATTATTCCGCTGTGATAGACAATCTTTGGAATTTAGCCATCCCGCACCACAGGAGGGGTCGCCGGCATGTACTATGTACTGTAAGCATGGCATTGGAAGTATAGTATTTAATGATATTTGGCACAGACAAACCAGACATGCCTCCGAGCTTCAGTGGCCAATCAATGGTAGTTTTGAGATCCCTCGCATTGAATATAAGGAGTCAGTATTGTTAAAGAAAAGGATAGACCTGCAGCATTTGATGTTTTGCAGAATTGGAAAAAAGAAGCGTTACAACAGTTTAAGAGTAGAGAGAAACACGTGCGTCGTCATAAAACGAATGCCAAAAAAGCATTATTATATGACCAGGATAAACAGTCTGAATCGGCTAAAAATATGGAAAGGGCTTTCTCACTTGGTATTCAGAAACTCTATCCTTCCAAAGATCTTCATGATTCTGATGAGTTTTTTGAGAAAATATTAAATGAACGAAGGCCTGGTGCCTCTGCGCCACCTCTGTATGTTCCTCTTCCTGCAGCTGTACCTTTTCCTGTTGTTATTCCTGCTCTCCCTGCTCAAACTGTTGTTCCTATTCCCCCGACTTTTGTCCCTCCACCTGCTCCTCCGCCTCTTTTTATTGCACCAGTTATAGCTCCTCCATCGAATTTGCCTGCTCCCCCTCTTCCAAGTGGTCTTGGGCCGCTTGTAATCGATCATGGTGCAGGTTCGAAGGTTGTCACTCGCAGTACTGTACCACCGGAGAAGAAACGTGAGTTAATTGCATGGGCTAAGCATTGTATGGAGAAGGATGATCAGGCTAGTGTTTTTCCACACTTTTTAATACGGATAATTTTCCTGAGAAAAATGTTTTTATTGAAGGTTTGGGGATTCAGTTATGTATAATGTGGGGAAGATTAAATAATGCGGATGTTCCGCAAGGGTTAAGGGATCCAAATACTTTAGCACTTTCCAGAGAAGGTAAATGAGCATGTCGAGAGGTTATTTGAGTATAGAAAGGAGTTAGAAAGGATACGGAATGAGGATGATGAAGAGGAAAGTATGTATGTATAGAAACGGTACCTTCCGTGTCGTAAACTGATATCAGAGGAAATGTGAATTTGTAAGAAAGATGCGATTAGATGGGTTTCAGACATATCGATAACTCCAGTTGAGGTATATGACACATATAGTCAATATACTTTGGAAATGCAGAGGAAAGTGATACAGGTAATGGTAGAGTACCTGCAGGATGAATGTGTAAAGAGGAAGATTAGTTGTCCCGCAGAGTTATTGAATATTTATAAGAGAGCTTTTTCACCTGACACTTTTTCGACTGCTTTAGCGCTCGACTTGGCTCTTTTGCTCAGTAAGCGCTCGGAGTTGCCTACATCTCAGTTGCCTATGAGAGAGGTTCCTCCGACATTTGTCCCGAAGGTTGAGGTCGCGGCCAATGTTGCTCAAGGTATAGTCGCTGTGGACATTCCCGTACATTATGTATCACAGTTTGTTCACGTCCCGTTTTCACGACAGGAAGTGAACACCATTAGACAGTCTATTCCTGATATTAGGAAAAATCTGACAGGGTTCTATAAAGAGAGGGAATCTGTTTTGCAATCCTCAGTGTTCACCTTAGGTGACATTGATTTATTGTTTCCAGTACTCCTGCCCGTAGATTTATGGAAACAAGTTAGAACTATTGACGATGTACCCGGGTTCGGAGATACATGGGCGAATTTAACTAGGCTCGATGGGGAAAGGCCAGCTGGCAAAAGACCACAACAGGTGATATTAACTCTGCCTGATAGAATTATTGCTAAATTAAAAAACATAATTCCCGAAAAAATAATTATTTGGGACAAGCTTACGGCCTGTGTCCAAGGAAAGTCTGAGGGTGCTACCGAGTTCTTTAATCGGTTCAAACAGGTATTTTCAGATTTCAGTGGACAAGACTTAGGCACAGAGTCTGGGAAAAGATTATTTGTGGACAAATTTTACGTGGATTGCTGCCTGACATCCAGTCACAGATTATGTCCTCTGAGAGCGCTTGGCAGGCGAAATCGCAATCAGAAGTACTGCACATGGCTCAGTACTATGAGAATCGTGTCAATAATGAAAAAGATAGGATTGAAAAACAGAAAGGTGATTTAAAAACAAAGGTGCTATTGCAGCAAATTGTTAGAGGCCCCAGAGGGGGTAACTCTCAGGTTATAGGTCAGTATGTCCCACATGGGAATGTGCCCTTGGGTCCTGTGAACATTAATAAATGTGCTTATTGTCGTCGAGAGGGTCATTGGCGAGCACAATGCCCCATCCTTCAACAGAGGTCGAATAATAATATGGGTAGGCGATCAAGAGGTCGCCCGGGCGTAGGGGGCCCTGGAAGAGGTCAGTTTACACAGGACCCTCAAAAGCCTTTTTCACAGGACAATCAGACTCTGAGTGCGGACACTAGGAACATATTCGATCATCCTTCCGCTGCATATTTATCTGAAGAGCTTCCTTTTGATAATATTCTGTTTTGTTAGGATTGCCCGAAGCAGGGTTTGGAACCTACACCTATTCCCGTCAATCAGAAAGGTCCCTATGTTGAGATGATGGTGGGAAATAGGAAACATCAGTTTTTGATAGACACTGGAGCACAGAAGTGTTCCAGTGATCGTTCGCGGGTTCCAAACATTCAACTGTCAGGGCAAACCAATGTTTCTGTAGGGTTTTCCGGTACACCAGTTGTTTGTCCGGTCTCTATGACGGTACCTATTTCTTTGGGTCCCTTTACGGACCAGTGTCCTTTTCTATTGACCTCGGATTATGGGGAAAACTTGCTGGGGTTGAATTTGTTAAAAGAATTGAATGCAGTGATTTATTGTTCTTCCGATGGAGTGCGCTTAACGATTTCACCACAGCAATCTTCTGCCTCACAATTTCTGACTAGACCTTTACCTACAGAATTCATTGATGTACCAGAGAACTTGCGGGCTGTTGATGACAATGATGTCGGTGTTTTGCAGATTGAGCCTGTTAAGATAGTTTTGAAACATGGAATTGAGCTGCTACGCATTCTCCAGTATAAGATTTCAGCTGAGGGCGAGCGAGTTTTGAAATGTATTGTTTCCGATTTTGTGCACCGCGTTGTGATTGAAGAAATTTCAGGAAGTTTGTGTAATAGTCCGATTTTACTCGTGTATAAGAAAGGCGATAATGTAATTCCATTCTGTTTTATAATTGATTTACGTGCCATTAATAAAGTTGTGGCGCTGCAATTTCCAATTGTGCCTGATGTGACGACAATCCTAACCATGATTCCAGCTACAGCTACTTACTTTAGTGTTGTGGACCTAAAGAATGCGTTCTTTAGTATTCCTATACACAAGGATAGTAGATATTTGTTCGCGTTCACCTTAGGGGGACGCTCGTTTACATTTACTCGTGCACCTCAAGAGTACACAGAGAGTCCTAGTATTTATAGTAGGGCTTTGAAAGAACAACTTGATACCCTTGAATTGCCCTCTACTTGTAATTTGCTTCAGTATGTTGACGATTTGCTTCTAGCTGCTGACTCTGAGAGTGACTGTAAGGAGGGCACTTTGTTACTACTTATTCATCTAGCTAAGCATGGTCACAAAGCTTCGCTTAAGAAATTTCAATATTGTTGTCAGGAGGTCTCCTATTTAGGCTATCTCCTGTCAAAGGAGGGAAGAAGATTGACACCTGAAAGAATAAAACACATTTCTGGCATGTCTGTCCCAAATACGCAGAAGGAAGTTAGGGCCTTGATAGGTATGGCTTCTTACTGTAGGTTGTGGATCCCAAATTTTTCACTAGTGATAAAACCGATGTTGGCCTTGACGAAGAAGGGCATTTCTTCGCTGTTGCCATGGACCTCGGAACACCAGCAATCGTTTGACTTGCTTAAGACTGCATTATGCTCTGCACCAGTTTTGGGCACACCAAACTATGAAAAGGCCTTCGTATTGTTTGTGCATGAATGTGATGGAAGTGCTTTGGCTGTATTAACGCAGGAGAAGTGAGGGAAGAATAGGCTGTGCGGTTACTATTCCTCTGCCCTTGATCCTGTAGCATGCACTTTGCCAAGATGTTTGCGCGCTGTCGCTGCTGCTGCTGCATCTGTAAAGCAGAGTGAGGGGATGGTCCTAGGCCATGATTTGACCCTGATGGTGCTTCACTCTGTAGATGTTCTATTGAACCGAACCCAAACGCAACACCTCACTTCCGCACGGTTGATGAGATATGAATTGATCTTGTTTGCCCCTCACATTCAAATTAAGAGGTGTTGTGTTCTTAATCCGGCTGAACTCCTACCTTTCCCGCAAGATGTTGAAGACTCACATGATTGTTTGTATACGACTGAACAAGAAACAAAGGGCAGGATTGATTTGAAAGATACCCCTTTGGATAATCCGTAAGGAGAGCTGTTTTGTGATGGCTCCTGCTTTAAACTTCCGTATGGTACATCCACAGCCGTTTATGCAATCACTACCTTGAGCACGGTTGTGGAAACTAAGAGAATTATGCATAATTCTGCGCAGACTGCAGAGATTATAGCATTAACCCGAGCTTGTGAACTTTCCGAAGTAAATATATATACTGATAGTCAGTATGCCTTTGGGGTGGTTCACAACTTTGGGAGACTTTGGTCGGAAAGAGGATTCCTAACCTCGCATGGCACCAAGATCCAACATGGCACCCTAATAGTTCAACTACTCTCAGCACTTGCACTCCCTACTCAGTTAGCAGTTGTAAAATGTGCAGCACATCGGAAGATTGTAGATAATATTGGAAGAGGGAATGCTTTCGCTGATCAAATAGCTAGACAAACTGCCACTGATCTCCTTACGGAGATATATGTTTATAGGGAGACTGAAAATGCTAATGTGACGGATGAGGGCGTGGGGTCTGTACGGGATATTCAAGCCGATGCCACAGTAGAGGAAGCTAAGAGGTGGGCTGAGGGCTTGGGAAAACTTAATGATGATGGGTGTTGGGTGGACACGGTTGACGGGAAATGGTTACTTCCTGATGCTTACGTGATGATGATGGTTGCAATGGCACACGGTCCTACGCATGTGTGTGCCAAACAGATGACGAAAATGTTAGAAAAAGTTTGGGTAAACGACAAAATTTCAAAAATTGCTCAGCACTACGTCCAGAATTGTATGATTTGCTTACAACATAATGTGGGAAAGAGGACAGCAAACCCGAGGGGAAGTTTTGGGCCACCCTCTGTCCCATTTGAAGTAATTCACTTTGATTTCATTGAAATGGAGTGATGCAACAATTTAAAATATGTATTGGTAGTCATTTGTGCCTTTAGTAAGTGAGTTGAGGCTTTCCCTATTAAAGATGCTATAACCATGACCACTGCGAAAACCATGTTAAAGGAGTACTTTCCCCGGTTCGGTTTGCCAAGAGTTATCTGGTCGGACAATGGTCCACACTTTGTCGCCGCTGTAATCCTACAGATATGTACAGCGTTACGAATTGACAAACGGTTCCATTCAGCCAGACATCCTCAGAGCGCCGGACTAGTAGAAAGACACAACGGTATCATCAAGAACAAGCTCGCTAAGACGTGTGCCGGCACCAAACTAAAATGGCCGGACGCCTTACCGATCATGTTACTAGCTATGCGTACAACCCCTCAAACTAAGACTGGGCTCTCTCCATTTGAGGTGGTAATTTGGAGACCTGCCAATATCTGGAATGTTCCAAAATGTCGAAATTTGAGAAATATTGAAAATGTACTACTTTCAGATTATTGTAGCCAATTGACTAAAAACCTGTATTTGATTTACCACCAGGTACGAGAGGCCTTACCTGTGCGTTACGAAGGCCCGGGCCACGGCATACGACCGGGGAGCTGGGTGCTCATTAAATCATTTGAGCGCACCTCCTGCCTCGCGCCTCGCTGGCGTGGGCCATTCCAGGTCCTGTTGGTCACCCAAACAGCGGTGCGGGTAGCTGGCCGAAAGAATTGGATCCACGCGTCACACATCAAGAAACTTCCTCACCCTGTGCCACACGTTACAGAAGAAGCAGAACCCCTCGCTGATACTGCAACTGATGATCCCAAAGCAGTAAGCAGCACTGAGAGTGTGTCGGAGAATATCTCTAAGCCAGAGAGGCTGCCATTTTGTTTCCACACTCTCCACATATTTTTCACCCGGAAACAGCTGTTTCAAATTCAGCCTCTTCATCTGTCCCTGATACGTTGCTTCCAACGGGAAGTGACGGCACATTGTTTCCGGATCAATCAGTACCAGGAATAGCCAGATATCACTTGCGTCCGAGAAAATAGACATAAGGCAGGTTCAGCGGTGCATTCAAGGAAGGAAAAGAGTCATTGAGGGCTTGCTTTTGCCCAAATCCGAGAAAGGGAATTCTGTTGGCTAGGGTTTTGGAAGGACACAAAAATTGCACGACTGGGGGGTCGCCAGCAACGAACATTGGGGTTTCGGTTTGAAGACTGCAATGCCTGCTACTGCCGCTGCTCGTATTGGACTTGTAAATAAGGGGGTGACCAACCGGGACAATGGACAAAATGCCAGGGCCCCGAAAACGTACTGCTTTATTTTTGTAATAATATTTGGTTTTATAATAGGCACTGTTGTAGGCCTCTGGTATTTAGAAGAAGCTTATCCTTTGGAGTTTTCGCTACCGACTAAAAATGTACCCACTGTCCATTCACCTTTTGTGCATTTGCATACTTTGTCCCCTAGAGATTCCCAGCACAGACAAAGGTATCATAATAATACACTGTTACTTATCATGAACGCTACACATGTCATTTTTAATAGGTCCAATTGCTGGGTCTGTTCACATTTACTGCAACACGGGGATAAGTGGCTAGGTTGGTATATTCATCCTTTACCGTTGACAACTGCTTGCTATGCTTCTCTTAGAGCACTATTCTTTGGCCGATGGAATGATAGCGTCTCAGGGAACTTTGATGGCACCAATTTGAATAGTTTTGAGAAACGTGTTTTGACTCCCCTTGGATGCTCTCTTTTTGCAAATAGGAGTAAACCGAATGTTGCTTCTATTAGGCCTTCTGATAGACTGTCCCATCCCTTTCAATCTTTGATTTCCTTTAAAATGGCTCTGATAGGCAATAAGGATGCCATGCCTCCTTCTTACACTGTTAACCATAGCCCCGATTCAGTTTCTTTCTGCATACAGAGGAATGGCATTCGGTCAATGGGAGTTTTTAAAGGTTGTGCCAACGTTGTGAATTTGACTGGGGAAGACAGACCTTTGTATGTAGGCAAACCTGTCTATTTTGTTTGCGGTAATGCAGTGTTTCCATGGTTGCCCAGGGATTGGCAGGGAACCTATTACTTAGGGATCCTTTTACCTGGGGTGTTCATAGCAAGTACTATAGAAATTTCAAAAGCTCGTCCACAGAGGAACGAGAATGGTGACACCCCAGCACAAGTTTTGGGAGATATAGCGAAATCAATTGTGACTTTTTGAGGGCAGATAGCGAATTCAGAGGATATCAGGAGACTAGCGAGAGTACTGGAGAGAACCATCAACCGGACCATGGATATACTCTACAATATGACATTAGAGCAGAAAGCAATAAGATTAGTAGCACTCCAAAATCGTATGGCATTAGATGTCATTTTAGCTGAGCGTGGTGGAGTATGCCAATTACTGGGGTCCGCTTGCTGTGTTTTCGTACCAGATTCCTCCCCAACTATCTTCAAGGCAATACAGAATCTGCACGTCCTTAGTTCCGAAGTGCATGTTCCCAAGGGAAATTGGGATCTTGGCACTTGGTTCTGGTACTTCTTGCGATCTTGGGGTTGGAAGGTATTTTCGGTCTTATTAACTATTTTAGGAATTCTGTTGTTCCTTTGTTGCTGTATTCAGTGTCTGCCTGGTATATGTTCAATGCTAGGGGGACGTTGCGCACAAGCAATAGATTCGATAGGACATAAGGTGTATGCCTCAAATAAGACTTCCAAAGAATATGTGTTAAAAGATATATTAGTAAAAGACCTAATGGCAATAGATATTTCAGATAGTGATTCAGGGTACATGGATATTAATGCATGGAATTATTGGCTAGGAGACCCAAAGGAGTTTTTAGCACTTGGCATAGGCCAAAAGGAGGGTTTGTCGGAATAGAAAATATATCGTGCCTCCTATTGTGGAAAATATATTAAATATTGGCCTACGCCAAGCTGCTCGAAAGTCGCTTGCGAGAGAAAAATGTGTTGCAATGTCTTGACCTTTAATCCATGTAGGTCGCCATTTTAGGTTAAACAGCCATTTTAGGGTTTGTGTGGAAAAGTCACCCTGTGAGCTAAAATGGTGGACAATGTCATTGCAAAATACAACATGGCCGTCTTGACCTCTGTACATTGCTAATGTGTAATCTGCCTGCTGGCTACTTGTTGAGGTCATGAACTGAGACCTCGTCCTACGTTGACCTATGTGTAAAAGGACTACTCGCGCAATGAAACCAATCCACGAGTATATATTATGATAATGTATTTACATATTGAACAAAGAACATCTGTTTTACTACATTGTATTTATGTTTAAGAAGACCTGCAATGTGAAACCTTAGAATACACAGTTAATGCATAAGTTTATTGTTACATGTAATAAAAACAAACCAGTTAGATGCGGTTATTTGGGATTCGGCAACAAACCCTAGAATTGGTGATGTATAAAGTGGAATATTAACCCGAAGTGGGGCTGGACAAAGTGCCCACAAAATGTATAAAAAGCGAATGCATTCTAATGTACACTCTCCCACTGAACACACTGAACCACGCTGGAGTTTGTTGTGTTGTACTGAGGGCCGATAGCTATTTGACTTTGCACTGTTTTTGTATTTGAATTCAGTAGAGAATAAAGTACTTTGTATGTTCCTTTGTAACCCGTGTTCGGTGTATTTCCTTTTGGGGTACTCAGCCTTGATATTTTGTTTCTGTTTTCACAGGACCAGGGGGACAGAACCACAATGTACCTTTTGCTGTTGGTGTTCTTGGTGCTCGACAGGGTTGAGTCGGCTTCTGGGCGCATTGCATGCTTCTGTGACAGAGTTCCAGACAGGAGTCAGCTGCGGGTATCAGGCGAGCGAAGCTGGATGAATGGATGCAGGCTGGCCTACATGTCGGCTCGGGGTCAGGAATCATTGTTTCAGTTCTGATCAGAGGTTCTGAAGTGCTGGTCAAGGCGTCTCAGTTGGCATTAAGCAACTGCGGCTTGACAACGGTCAGCATTTCAGTCATTGCAGATCAAGGAACTCTACTGGCTTGAAAATGTCCTCTGAGGCGGGCAGAGGTAGATGCTTGTCAAAGCACTTCTGCCAGCTTTTTCAGTGCTCAGCTGTGGAGAGTGTTTCAGGCAGCTGCCCTGCCCTTGGTTTTAGGTTCAGAGATCTTCTTGCACACCCCATCCAGGAAGCTTGCTACATAGCATCACAGGGCACACTGTGTGCTTGCTGGGTACCAGTTTTGGAGCAGCTGGAAGGTCCTCTGAGTTCTGTTTCTCCCTCTGCTCTCTGAGAGAGGTGTAGAGGAGGGATCTTGCTTCCCTCTTTGGAAATCCTGGCCTCTCTTCACTTGCAGAAGATGTCAGGAAGATTGTACCTTCAGCCAGGGTTGAAGGTTGAGTTCTTCTTTCTGACGTCTTGTGAAGTCTTCAGATGATCTGTCAAAAGAGGGGCTCAGCCCTCTTTTAAAGCAAAGTGGGCCACAGTGATTGGTGTAGGCTAAGCCTACCTTAGTGAACCAATCCTGGGATCCCTACCAACAATCTTCTGTATGTGTGAGGTCATAACCAGAGTGCTTTACAACGGGAAAGGTAAAGGGGTGAAAATAGGAACTATGTGTGACCTAGAACTAATATTGTGGTACCCTTATCGCAAAAGAAAAAGATATGGGCTCACTTTCTTGTCCTACTAAGTCCCATCCATCTTCCTGTCTGTTGTTTTTAATGATTCTATCTGGTTAATTGTCCTCTCTGTGTGGTCCCTGTTAAAGTGGCAGGTCCCCGTGAAGCTGTGGGAAGACCATACTATCTGGCTCCAGCTAATCACATACTTGTACCTTATGAATGGGGTCCCTCTAGCTTGGTTGCCTACTTAAACAACAAACCCAGTGTAGGGAAATGTAATAGGGAAATAAATAAGTTTCCCTATTCTGAATTTTAACAACAGTAGCTCCACATTTCATCATACACAGTTTACCAAAGGTTTGAATCTTAACTAGGGCCAAGGGAGTGAGACTCATATGTGAACATGAAGCTGTGCCTAATAGATGTCAGTATTATAACGCATAACGCACATTCCAGTCAATTTGAATTTGACCTTGCACAACAGGTTTTATCATTTGCACCAAACCACAGCAATGCACTAAATGTAATGAAAGTAAAATTAACATATTAATCCTACTAACATTCCAGAACCCAATAACCTATTCCCCTACTAATATTCATTGCAATTTTGACCATTGCTTATGAGTGCAAAACATTGGTACATTGGGGTAAAGAGGCTCATTTCACAAAATGTAAAGATATTTGAGCTGCACAAAGTCAACTGGAAATGTAGGACATGTAGAAATGATTGTGTTTTGCAGTGAATACATGACAGGGCTGAGATGCAAGTTGATTTATTTAAACTGACTCCATTGTTCATTTGTGGCGAAGGAGGAAATAGCGTCGGAATGAATGTAACATTTTTATTCAGCACTGCAGCTTGAATCTTGCTCAAAGGCACAAAGGAAATAACGTGCTATTTAATGGACTGGTTTGTCAAGGGGAGGTTCTTTGAATGACACTCACTCACTGGCAAAGGAAACAGACAGACTGCCAGAGAGAGAGCTCACTCCAGGGTTCTTTCCCTCCGGCTGACTTTGGCAGCTGAAAGGCTGGCTCGTTCCTTCCACAAGAAAATGGATTGGACATGATAAGAATTCTTTTGTTCTACCCTGTCCAGTAGATGAAGTATCGCCGGCTGAGACAGTGAAGGGCTATCCTAATCTTTGTGGTCCGAGAATCCACAAACCCAACAGATCTAGGTAAATATGCAGTAATTGAGCAACATTTAATGTATGGAAGAAATATTTTACAGCCTGTTGTGAGATAGAAATATGTTTGTTTTCTTAGAGTAATTTACAATATATATTTTACGTTGATTCCCATTTATGAAGCAAGCTTTTGTTAAGACAAGAGGTTCACAGCTGCAAAGAATTGTGAGAGAAACATTCAAGTTTACATCAGACTGTGTGTTAGCCAGCCAGCAACAAATGTGTAATTGAAGCTTATTACTAGAAAAGCTATTTAATGTGTGCAAGCTCTCTAATGAAATGTATTTTATCCATGTTCAAGTATAAATGACTGCAAAAGTAGCACAGCATAATGCAACTGTTTGTTAATTTTCAGAATTTTAAAATTTTATAAAGCCACAAAAGAAAAAACGAGTTAGCTTCAGTATTCACATTATGTTTGTTTGTTTGTTTGTTTAATCATTTAATGTGCCTGAATTATTTTGTTACCACATAGGCTGAGGTCCAACAGGTGATAAGATCCTTTCACTACAGGCGGTAATTCACATTACCACATGTAGTAAAACATAAGGTAAATTACTTGTTTTGAGTTGAGTTTTTCAGAAGTGCTATGCGTGTGTGTGAATACAACTATTTTGTGATGTGACATGATAAATGCATTTTGAAACACAGCCAAAATGGCATAAAGTGGTATTGTACATAAGATACCACAAGCAGATAAGAGTGCATTAAGTCCAGTAATTGCTTAACGTTAGCGACCCTGGTAAAATATTTATTAGGCAGTGTTCTGAATTTAGTCTCACCAGTAAAAAGATACCCCAATAAACTGACCACAATATATTAACAAGAGCTAACAAAAATACCACTATAACACAAAAAGAAAAATATCAAGAGATAGTAAAAATATAGCCCAAAAAGATCTCTTATACCAGACATGACAGTTTATTGCCATCGATACTGGAAGGCAGGAGCTGGCTGCTGGTTGGCACAGTTGCATATGAAAGATTGTTGGGTTTCGTGCCTCCTTTGTTATCCTCTGCAACCAGGGCTTGTGTGGGCCTGTTTGAAATACCCCCTGTTGGTATGATGATCGCTGCCACCAGCTGCAGGGCCTAGCAGAAGTGCAGGGTGGTTCCATGGAGCTTTTGTCAGTTAACCATGCTCACTATGGGAGGTGGAAGGTTAGTCCTCCCCCTTCCTGGAGATGATATTGTGCACTCCTCTGCTGTCACATTTCAACTAAACATGACAGGGGCGGACGGTGTCTGTAGGTGTTGTCCAGCCTGGAGTACACAGGTCTATGCTTTTGTCATTGTGCGAGCATAGGAAAATGTGTGTGAATTAGCCCTCACACATTTTCCTCAGGTTGGCCTACCATCATTCCATTTAATTAAAAATGTCATAAAAAAGCCCAGGCGAGTGCACACACATCTTGCAGATGGTTGAATTCCTTACAATTGTCATGTACTGCAATCACACTGGTGGCTTACAGTGTGGGTGGTGGTTTAGCGGTGGTGTCTGACAGGCTTGCAGGAATCGGCATCAGAAACTGAAATGGCATTGAGGTATGACATTGGAGTTCACAATCGTGGCTGCAGTCTCCAGACATGGTGTGAATCTGGTTCTTGACGTTGCATGTTTCTTTACGAATCCATCATGTCTGCTATTTTTCAATCATATTGCTTCCTTGATGGTTCATTGTTGGGAGCATTCCCAAGCCCTTCTGGTCAATGAGTACTTCCTTCCAGTTAGGGGAAGTATAAAAGAGGAAATCATCAGGAAGATAGTGTCATGGTTTTGACTGATACCCAGATGAATCAAAAACCTTCCTCCCAATCTCCCATCCAATGAGGATATAATAAATTACATTGACCCGAAGATTGAACAAAATCGTGGAGGGCTGCCATCCAGATCAACAGACTGAAAAAGAAACACACAGTGAGGTCACAAATGTACTCAGCATAAAAACCCCACTGCAACCCAACCCAAGATACCGTTTATTACCTGGATGTCGATGCCTAGAGGGGGAACCCAGAAACAGAAAAAAACAGAGGAAGAGAAATAAAATAAATATGGTGAGAAAAACAAAAGGCATGCCCTGAAGACAAAAACAATGGGAGCAAAAAAGAAAAGAACATGGAAAAAAACCTACTCGAATTGCACAAGGATGAAACTAAGAAAGAGAAAGGAAACTGGATCCAAAAGTAAACAAGTCTCTAAACTCCAGAAAGTGGTCCAATAATTCCACAATAGGTGTTCCTGAGTTCCAAAACAAATCCAGGGAGAAGTTAGTGCAATCCAATATCCCAAATATAGCCAAAGGGTCAAAGTCCAAACCATAGTCCAAGCCAGAAATCCAAAAGGGCAATACTAAAAGGCAATCTGAGGTCCAAAGCCAGAGGTCAAAAATCAAGAGTGAAAACAGAACCAAAAATGAAAGGCAAGACAAATACACAAAGAGCTCTGGGGTCTAACAGGAGATGAAGCAATCCAGGAATAGTCCAAGGCCAGAAAATGAAATGAGGGTGCCAACTCACTGTGTGAGGAAGGCACAACAGTTGAGAAGCATGAAGCTGCGGTGCGCTACTGTTTTTTTATTCTTCTTCTTGTGATGGCTCCTCAAGGGCCAGAGCTGGCAATTTCCATCTGCAGAGATGATGTTCGCCGTTAGTCACCCTTGTCAATCACGCAGCTCCACTAAAGCTCCTCCCACTTCCCAGTGTCCCCAACATATTGATGGAGGAACCTACACTGCTTATCCTCGGAGCCCATTTTGAGGTGAAGCAATTCAACTATACTCTTCACTGCCACCCTGATGCTACTCATCCTGGCTATTAACAATTCTCTCTGCAGTCTGAACTTTTCCGATCCTATCATAGGTCTCCAACATACCCAGGCTTCTGCATGCCTCACAATTCACAGAAGTGACTCTACCCATCTTAAACTGCCATCCTTTCAAACCTGCATGGCCCACTCTTAGCCAATTCAGAATAGTTTCCTCTATGCGTGCCAACTCTGCATCCCCCCCACATCTTTTACACAGAACCTTTCTTTGTACTGCATACAAGTGCCTCCCCTTCCTGCTCATATCCCATTTCCATTGCCATTCTCTGTTAACTTCGCCTTTCACCACCACCTGGACCTCTGAGATACTTAAGGGGATGTCTATTTCCACTACCTCCCAAGGCGTGGCCCCCTACACAGCTCTGTCCACCAACTAATTTCCCAAAATCCCACAATGACAGGGGATCTATGCCAACTCAATTTCCATCCCACCCACTGTGCATTTCTCGAGCTGCTGTCTAATACGCAACACAATGTATTTTCTATTGCCGTTCCATTTCTTAATAGCTTGTAATGTACTCAATGAATCCACAAATACCACTACTTTTGCAAGCCATTTCTCCATAAATCTAGCCACTGCCATATTCACTGCCATCAACTCTACCGTGCATATGGAGACATTATCTGATAACCTTGCCTTTTTAAACTCCTCTTCCTCCTTAAAATAATAGGCCATGCCTACTTTTTGCTTGTCGGGTCCCTGGATCCATCGGTATACACATGTGCACCTACTCTCCCCTCCACATTCCCAAGATTTCCCCTCTACCACCCTTCATTTTCACCAGTACCTTCATCAATTCTAAACAGATTTTAGGTTCATGCATCATCCATATGGAAAACAGCACTCTATCAGAATTATCCACAATCCGTAGCAACTCCACCCCCAAAATGCTTCACTAACCTATCAGCATGAAACCCAAATGTCCCACCTCTTCTCTTACAGCTTTCACCTTTGTACACATGCATCCAATTAACCCTCAGGCACTTTTTTACTGGGCGCCACTCACTGTAGGAATGGTATTTCAACCAATATTCAACTCACAATTCTACTCCCCTCAGGTCAAAGGGCAAAACCCCTGCCATCAGCTGCATGGCTTCAGTAGGCGATGACTGTGTCTGTCACAATCCTCAATGCTCTTGCCTGAACTCTATCCAGCGACCCAAGCAGAGTCTTTCTGTATCTAAGCTGCAGTTGAACCCCTTATTCCACCACACTCCTAACCATTCCAATATACAGCAGTCTCATGCTCTTTTACCACCACCCCCCACTCGTGACCCAATGTAAAGACTGGAAGGGGGTGTCTGTACTTCCGCTCTCTATATGGTAGAGGAGAGGCACAGAGTACCCCAACCAAGATTCTCTATTATTGGTAACGTAGTCGAGCAATCAAGGCCTAGCTTCTCAGGAGGTGATGCAGGCTGGTTCTTAAGTACAGTGTAGTCCCCGAACCCCCACAAAGGAATGTCCACACACTGTATTACTGAAAACACAGTCTTTATATAATTAATATTCAAAGGTATGTACACGATCACAATAACGCACTTTGTACTCGGAAATCAACAATGATAAATATATATATACATTTCTAAAGTGGTACCACCAATGTTATCAAATCTCACTAAAGTGCATCAACTGTACGGTTAAAATGTCACACAGATCAATAACGAGGAAACCAGCAATAGAGATAGGAAGGAACGTAAGATGGTTGAAACAATAGGCAGAAGGCTGGCCTCTACCGATAGACACAGTTCTGTGTGGAGATCCCCCCACCTGTGCAACCTGTAAAATAAAGATATATAGCACAAGCCCAGTCCATATATTGTTCAATAGCCTTATTTCCTCCTATAATGTTTTACCCACCCAATGTACCTGGTGGAGTAGAGTTCTTCGAAGATGTGTCGAAGGATCCTTCTTGAGTGACTCCCTTTAAAGCAGGAGCCACAAATCGTCGAGAGGCGTCGAAGATGGTGAACTTGTCGTCGACGGCGGCAATGAGAAGTTCAAGGGTGCCGACCGCAAAGAGTTTCCGAAGAGCTGTGGCCCAACGAGGGCGTCAAGTCGTCGAAGTCTTTGTGGCCTTCAGGTGGCGGGAAACCCACCGGCGGATTCTCCTCGGCGCGTTGGTCGTCCTCGGCTTTCTCCGACGGGACAAAGTGGTCGACGTTGCGGACAAGGGAGTCCTTGGATTCAAATGTTCTTAGGCAAAGGAGCGGGCGGCTCCGGTCGTCGGCGGCACAGCGTCAAGCACTCCCGACGGCTGGGCAACACAACTTCAATGGGACTCCAACGGTTACACAAACCTGCAAACCCTGGTCGACGGCAATGGACTTTGACAGCGGTGAAGTCCGGGTGCTTTGCTTCGTTCTCCTCAGCGGTCCTGTCTCGGGTCGGCAGCCTTTCGAGGGTCTGACTTCCAGGGAGCTTCGGCAAAGGTTAGCGGTGCTCGATGGTCCCTCGGAGCATGGGAAGAGGGCGCCTTACCAGGTTCTCTCTCCGATCAGTCCTTGACGAGTTCGGCAGCTTTCAGATCAGGTCGAAGCAAATGCAACAGCAAGTCTTCGTCTTCCAGCTGGGCGTCGAGGATCAGCAGTTCCAGTTACTCTTCAAGTGTAGACACAGCTTCTGAATGCTTCTGAACAATTTCCAGTGGTGAGAGGTCCCCAGATATACTATCTTGTCTCTCATCCACACTGCTGGGTCACTCTTAGCAGCCAATCATACAGAAAGGTATTCATGCAGTCAGTCAGCCAATCAGGCACACAGTGCATTCAGGCCATCCTCCTCCCTCTCAAACACTCACAACAAGGAATGTGGATTGGGACAAGTACCCAGCCATTCAACACTACACACTGCATTCAGGCCAGTTTTGGGCAGGGCTGTCGCAGTCTTTGTCTCTCATACCAGAAACCAGACAGCCACAACAAGAAGTGCATATTGGTCACACACTCCATTCACCCAGGTCCCACCCACAGGGCGTACCCACAACATACAGTCACTGGGAAGGATCCAGTCAGTCTGGACTGGACTTCACAACAACACCATATATGGAACTTCCACCCAACAGCCAGTCAGGGGGAAGGGACAGAGTCAGGGCTTCCCAGGACTTTGGGAAAACAAGGTAATAGGTAATAGAAAGCAAGAGGCCACAGGGGGCATCTTGTTTTCCATCAGGAATAAACTGACTCCAATGGCAGGGGTATCCCAAAATGGAGGATACTCAGCGCACCTGTCAAATTCAGCATGGAGCTGCCACCAGCACATACCCTGCTCTGCGGGCCACCCACAGGTGCCCAAAAACATACACTAGGGCACAGGGTTGTACCCCCCACCCATGGGTGCCGTAAGGGTATCCCACAGGTCTGTTCACCAAACCAAAAGAGAGAGAGCTGCACCGCCAGGAGTCCCATATGAACTCCTGCGCAGAAAATACAACAGAACACACGATAAAAAGGCAGTAAAGGACAAGGATACAGAGGCCCTGTCCCTCCGATGCATTTCCAGCATCACAGTCGCCCCCCCCCCCAGACTGAGGTGGAGGGTGCCTAATCTCCCACGGGATAGACACCCTCATCCAGACGGTAAACATACCTTCTGGAAATGCCATCTGCATTATCGTGACTCTTCCCTGGTCTGTGCTCTATGGTGAAGTATAGCCCTTGCAGGCTAATGGAGCACCTGAGCAGTTTCGGAGTTTCACCCTTCATCTGCATAAGCCACTTCAGGGGCTTATGATCTGTTTGGACCTTGAAGGTAGACCCCGTTAGGTAGGGCCTAAAACGCCAAAGGCTCCAAACTATACTGAAACACTCCTTCTCAACAATAGCCCACCTAAGTTCTCTACCCTTAAGTTGTCTACTGATGAAGATGATAGGATGTTCCCTCCCTTTGTCGTCTAACTGGGACAAGACAGCTCCAATTCCGGTGTCGCAGGCATCCGTCTGGACGATAAAGGGTCGGCTGTAGTCAGGCGCACACAACACTTGTGCCCTACACAGACTTTCTTTCAAGCCATCAAAGGCCCTCTGACAGTCTTCCGTCCAATTAACCTTCCTAGGTTGTTTGGGGGAAGTCATAGCTGTCAGTGGTGCAGCTATGGTTCCATAGTCCACCATGAAATTGCGATAATAGCCAGTGAGGCCCAAAAAGGCTCTCACCTGGGTTTGAGTAGTGGGAGTCTCCCAGTCCTGTACATCCTGTACCTTACAGGGGAGAGGTTGAATTTGACCCCCTCCTACCTCATGAACAAGATATGTGACTTTCCCCTGAGCTATCTGGCACTTGGTGGCCTTGATAGTGAGGTTAGCCCTTTTCAAGGCTTGCAACACCTTACCCAGATGTGTCAAATGCTCTTCCCAATTGGAACTGTAGATGGCAATGTCGTCTAAGTAAGCCAGACAAAAGGCTTCCAGCCCACTGAGAGCATAATTGACCAATGTCTGGAAGGTGGCAGGGGCATTCTTCAACCCAAAAGGCATGACCCTAAACTGGTAGAGTCCCTCTGGTGTTGAGAACGCCGTCTTTTCCTTGGCATGGTCCGTCAGAGCTATTTGCCAATAGCCTGAGGTGAGGTCAAAGGTGCTCACAAATTTGGCAGCACCTATGGTGTCCACGAGCTCATCAGCCCTGGGCAATGGGTGCACGTCAGTTTTGGTGACGGCATTGACTCCTCGGTAGTCCACACAGAACCTCCAATCCTTGGTACCTGCCTGGGAACTTGCCTTGGGGACAAGGACCACGGGACTGGACCAGGGACTGGTGGGGGGTTCAATAACACCCAGATCCAACATCTTGGCGACCTCAGCCTGGATGTGGTTCTTAACAGTATCTGACATATGGTAGCTCCTGCTCTTGACAGGCACGCTGTCACCAGTGTCAATCTCGTGCTTACACCACGGTGTAAGGCCTGGCGTCAGCGAAAACAGAGAGGCATACTGCTGGAGCAAAATCCTGCAGGCCCTCTACTGCTCTGTTGTCAAATCTGGAGAGAGATGCACTCCCTCCACTGAGCCATCCTGAGGGTTGCTATACAGCAAATCAGGAAGGGGCTCACTTTCATCCTCTTCTTGCTCTGAAGCCAGCAATAGACATGAGACTTCGGCTCGCCTGTGGAAAGGATTGAGCCTATTAACATGGAATACCTGAGGGGCTACCCCTGGGATTCCCATGTCAACCAGATAATTGACCTCGTCCATCTTGGAGATTATCCTGAAGGGTCCAGTCCATTTATCTGCCAATGCCCGAGGCTTGGTAGGCTCCATCATGAGGACCTCCTGTCCCGGAGTCCAATCCACTTGTGATGCTTTAAGGTCATGCCAGTATTTGTTCAATTCCTGGCTGGCCTTGAGATTCGCTGTTGCCTGACCCATCATCTGTGTCATCCTCCGTCTGAGGCCTCCGTCCTCCGTCTGAGGCCTAACACATAGGCTTGGCAGGACCTGGAGGGGTGGCTTCCAAACCTTCTCTGATCAAGTCAAGGGGCCCCCTCACGGGATGTCCAAAGAGTAACTCAAAGCGGATGAAACCAACACCCTCTTGAGGTACCTCTCTGTAAGCAAACAGCAGGCATGGCAGGAGGAGATCCCATTTCCTCCTTAGGGGCTCTACCAAAGCACCTATCATGCCCTTGAGAGTTTTATTAAATCTCTCAACCAGACCATTGGTCTAGAGATGGTAAGAGGTGGAGAACTTGTGGTTAGTCCGCACTCTTTCCACATGGTCTTCATGTAACTAGACATGAAGTTGGATCCTCTGTCAGAGACAACCTCCTTGGGGAATCCAACACGGGTGAAAATGCCCAGGAGAACCCTGGCAACCACCTTGGCAGTTACAGTCCAAAGGGGTATAGCCTCAGGGTACCTGGTGGCATGATCTACCAAAACCAGGATGAACCTATGTCCACCTGAAGTGGGAGGGTCCAGGGGACCGACAATGTCGATGCCCACCCTCTCAAATGGTGTGCCAACCACTGGCAATGGCTGCAGTGGGGCAATGACACTGCCACCAGTCTTGCAAGACAACTGACAAGTTGGGCAGGTCCTGCAGTGGGACTCCACTTCTACTCCCATCCGAGGCCAGTAGAAATGGGCAGAGAGCCTCTGCTTAGTCTTCTTGGTACCAAGATGACCAGCTAAGGGCACCTCATGCACCAACTGCAGTAGGAAGGGCCTGTAAACCTGGGGTACCACCAACCTCTTGAGGGCACCAGGTTCAGGCTTAATGGGCTCAATAACTAGGAGCTCACCCTCCCAATAAATTCGGAATGTCCTAGGCACTTCTCCTTGTGCCTGGGACATGGCCTGGTTCCTCAGACCCTCGAGAGAGTGGCACTCTCTCTGTCCTTTACAGAAGTCTGCCCGGGAGGATCCCCCTTCAGCCAACAAGCATTGTAGATCAGGACGATCCTCCGGGTTGAGAACCTCTCCCACAGGAGAGTCTTCTGGCTATTCTCCCACAGGAGTTGAGACGGGGTTTACCACTGGACCCAGCCCGTCCAGAGCATGGATCCCAATGGGTGCTGTAGGAACAGCAGGAAGAGAAGGAGCTCCCTCCACAGAGGTGGCCTTCTTGTTCCTCCTTCGTCTGGCCTTAGGCCATGCCTTTGGCTCGGGTACCTGACTCACAGCCAGATCCGGGGTCACCTGTGACCTAGTGACCGCAGCAGCAGTCATGGGAAGACCATCCGAGATCAATCCCAACTCGACTAGATCATTACCTAACAGAATGTTAGCAGGGACATTGTCCTGAACCAGGACAGGGAGCTTTGCCGTCTTGTCTCCAATTACGAGTGTGACTAAGGCTACAGGTGATAATTTGGGAGGCCCACCAGCTAACCTGGTGGTTTTCAGAGGAGCACCTACATAGTCCTCTGGCTTGCGCAGGATCCTCTCCACCAGTGTCGTGCTTGTGCCAGTGACTCTCAAACCAGTAGAAAGCTGGCCATTCAGGAGGACACTTCTCAAAAATCTACAGGTGTTCTGTGGGATAGTCGCCAATACTTCCGCATACTGGTCCAAGGCCCCAAGGGGCACTAAGGAAATCTCTACAGGAGCACCAAATGTGATCCCTGTAGAGGAGGGAAGGACAGTGGCCTCCACCTCAGACATGGGATAAGGGTAGGTCAGGCTGACAGCCCCACAATCCCAACAAGTGCCAGGAGTGCGGGGTACAGTACTAGAACCACTGGGAGCCTGCTTTGCAGCAGGTGGACCACTACTCTTATTCCCACCCACAGATGACTTATCCCCACTTAATTTTTCGGTCTTCGGAGAGGAGGGTTTAGGTTTACCCGACTGTGACTGCTTTTGGGACTCCTCAGCTTTCTGAGAGGCCCCCTTTTCTTTGTCCTTGTCCTTTCCACTGGAGTCCTTAGGGGACACCCGGTGGGAGACCCACTTGTCAGCCAACCTAGCCAGCTTAAAGGGATCCAAAATGTTCTGGTCAGCAACATACTGTTGCAGCACCGGTGAACAGGCTTCAGAAAAATGCTCAAAAAACAACAGGTGGGACAATTCAACAAAAGTTTTCACCTTGTAACTATCAATCCAACCCATCATGTTCATGTGCACAGCACGCACCCAGTCAACCCAAGACACATTCTCTCTTTTCTTAAAATCCCTGAACCTTCTAAGGTATTGGGTAGGTGTCTTGCCAACCTTGGCAACCAAAGCAGATTTCATACACTCATACTGACCCCTGTCTTCCACACTCAGCTTCAGAATACAGTCATACCCAGTCTGAGGCACTCTGCTTAACAAACACTTAGCCCAATCTCTTTTGTCAACATCGTGAATTGCACAAGCCATTTCAAACGCTTCAATCCATTGGAGGATATCAGAACCCCCCACAAACACACCAACCAAATCTTTCATAAATTTGGTGGCTGGGGGCCTGCCACTCTCAACTGGTTTAGCTGAAGTCTCCACTCTAGCTTTCTCTAGCTGGGTTATTTGGTGCTCAGTGTCCCTATCTTTGCGTTTCACTTGCTGTGCCAACTCCTCTTTCATCAACTCAGCTTTGGTTGCCAACTTTTTGTATTGAAAGGCTAACTGTTCCCGTTGTAGCTCCAATTTTAAAAGTTCAATCTTCAGGGCTTACCCCTGAAGAGCAGTGCTGGGGTTCGGAACAGAGGCAGCAGGAATGGTGGCATTCCCAGAAACAGATTCAGTAGAACCCCCAGGGGCAGAGTCCTCATTGGTTGCATTCCCCCCGTCATCAAGAGTTTCACCAGCAGTCCACCAGGGCAGCTATCAGCTCAGCCCTAGACTTATCCACAAAGTCTAACACCCTGGCTTCACAAGCACTTTGGAGAGCCTCTAAGCTCATCCTAGTCAATTTACCATTTGCAATAGACTCCATCGCTTGTAATGCAGTTATTTTGTACACAACCAAACCTTTATTTAATAAAGTGCAGATATTTTGTAAGTGGCACGGTTATACACTGATTCTTAAAACCGTAAGCATCCCACCGCTGCCACCAGTGTAAAGACTGGAGGGGGTTGTCTGTTCTTCAGCTCTCTATATGGTAGAGGAGAGGCACAGAGGACCACAGCCAAGATTCTCTATTATTGGTAACGTAGTCGAGCAATCAAGACCTAGCTTCTCAGAAGGTGATGCAGGCTGGTTCTTAAGTACAGTGTAGTCCCTGAACCCCCACAAAGGAATGTTCACACACTGTATTACTGAAAACACAGTCTTTATATAATTAATATTCAAAGGTATGTACACGATCACAATAACGCACTTTGTACTCGGAAATCAACAATGATAAATATATACAGTTCTAAAGTGGTACCGCCAATGTTATCAAATCTCATTAAAGTGCATCAACTGTATGGTTAAAATGTCACACAGATCAATAACGAGGAAACCAGCAATAGAGATAGGAAGGAATGTAAGATGGTTGAAACAATAGGCAGAATGCTGGCCTCTACCGATAGACACAGTTCTGTGTGGAGATCCCCCCACCTGGCAACCTGTAAAATAAAGATATATAGCACAAGCCCAGTCCATATATTGTTCAATAGCCTTATTTCCTCCTATAATGTTTTACCCCCCCAATGTACCTGGTGGAGTAGAGTTCTTCGAAGACGCGTCGAAGGATCCTTCTTGAGTGACTCCCTTTAAAGCAGGAGCCAAGGATCGTCGATAGGCGTCGAAGATGGTAAACTTGTCATCGACGGCGGCGATGAGAAGTTCAAGGGTGCCGAGACCGCGATGTCGATCCAGGCGGTGCTCGTCAGCGACGTCCTGCGAGGATGAGGTGTGCGGGGCACCTCAGCGATAGGTTGTTCAGGACCGCAAAGAGTTTCCGAAGAGCTGTGGCCCAACAAGGGCGTCGAGTTGTCAAAGTCTTTGTGGCCTTCAGGTGGTGCTAAACCCACCGGTGGATTCTCCTCGGCGCGTTGGTCGTCCTCGACGTTCTCCGGCGGGAGAAAGCGGTCGACGTTGGGGACAAGGGAGTCCTTGTTTTCAAATTGGATTCAAATGTTCTTAGGTAAAGGAGCGGGCGGCTCCGGTCGTCGGGCGGCACGGCGTCAAGCGCTCCCAACGGCTGGGCAACACAACTTCAACGGGCCTCCAGTGGTTACACAAACCTGCAAACCCTGGTCGACGGCAATGGACTTCGACAGCGGCGAAGTCCGGGTGCTTTGCTTCGTTCTCCTCAGCGGTCCCGTCTCGGGTCGGCAGCCTTTTTCGAGGATCTGACTTCCAGGGAGCTTCGGCAAAGGTTAGCAGTGCTCCATGGTCCCTCGGAGCACAGGAAGAGGGTGCCTTACTAGGTTCTCTCTCGGATCAGTCCTTGACGAGTTTGGCAGCTTTCAGATCAGGTCGAAGCAAAGGCAACAGCAAGTCTTTGTCTTCCAGCTGGGCGTCGAGGATCAGCAGTTCCAGTTACTCTTCAAGTGTAGACACAGCTTCTGAACGCTTCTGAACAATTTGCAGTGGTGAGAGGTCCCCAGATATACTATCTTGTCTCTCATCCACACTGCTGGGTCACTCTCAGCAGCCAATCATACAGAAGGGCATTCATGCAGTCAGTCAGCCAATCAGGCACACAGTGCATTCAGGCCATCCTCCTCCCTCTCAGACACTCACAACAAGGAATGTGGATTGGGACAAGTACCCAGCCATTCAACACTACACACTGCATTCAGGCCAGTTTCGGGCAGGGCTGTCTCAGTCTTTGTCTCTCATAAAAGAAACCAGAAGCCACAACAAGAAGTGCATATTGGTCACACACTCCATTCATCCAGGTCCCACCCACAGGGCGTACCCACAACATACAGTCACTGGGAAGGCTCCAGTCAGTCTGGACTGGACTTCACAACAACCCCATATAGGGAACTTCCACCCAACAGCCAGTCAGCGGGAAGGGACAGAGTCAGGGCTTCCCAGGACTTTGTGAAAACAACGTAATAGGTCATAGAAAGCAAGAGGCCACAGGGGCCATCTTGTTTTCCATCAGGAATCAACTGACTCCAATGGCAGGGCCGGGGTATCCCAAAATGGAGGATACTCAGCGCACCTGCCAAATTCAGCATGGAGCTGCCACCAGCCCATACCCTGCTCTGCGGGCCTCCCACAGGTGCCCAAAAACATACACTAGGGGCACAGGGTTGTACCTCCCACCCATGGGTGCCGTAAGGGTATCCCACGGGTCTGTTCACCAAACCAAAAGAGAGAGAGCTGCACCGCCAGGAATCCCACATGAACTCCTGCACGGAAAATACGACAGAACACACGAAAAAAAGGCAGTAAAGGACAAGGATACGGAGGCCCTGTCCTTCCGATGCATTTCCAGCATCACACCCAACACCACCCATAGCAGATTAAGGCATCCTTTACATTTCGCTACCATCCTGTCCACCTGTATATTCCAATATAAATGCTCAATCAGGGACACTCCCAGGTACCTAAATTCCATCACTTGTTCCAACACAATCCCACGCAGTCTAATGTCCAGGTTTACTCTTGGTTTACGTCTATGAAACAGCATTCAAACTGATTTGGAGCTAGACATCATAAAACCCCATTTTCTGCACCATCCATCCATGACATCCAATGTCATTTGTAACTTCTCCTGAATACTACCACCACACTTGTTTCTCAGCCACAGCACCCCATCATCCACATAGAACCCAACTTTACATCCACACTTCTGGACTTTTCCTATAAGACCATCCACTGCTGTATTAAAGAGTACCGGACTAATAACACTGCCTTGAGAAGTCCCATTCTCCATCAGCTATTCCTTGGATAACGTATCCCTCACTTTCACACAAAACTCTCTATTTTCGAAAAATGTTCTTCACCCAGGAAAATAATTTCCCATGAACACCTTTCTCACGCAAAATCGTAGAGCAGACCTCCTCTCCACACCATATCATAAGCCTTCTCCATGTCTATGAAGATTGAGCCTACCATTTCACTGCAGCTCGAGGCCTCTTCAATGTCCAAATGCAGCGGGTCCCTAAAGCCGTGATGCAATGGACGTTCCATGTGACAGTGGACGGTGTTGACCTTACGTGTTTTGCGTGCCCCGCGCGCTGCGGGGAAATGTAGTCCTAAACAGCGGCATGAATCCCTAAGCTGCCATGACAAGCGCCAGGGACACAGACCCTTTCGACCAGGGTTCCTTAAAGGAAGTATTGTTGCCTCCCTTTCTGTTCTTCACCTGCGTGGTTGCTGTATTGTCACTCTTGCTTGGTCTCTGCGGCAAAGGAATTCAATTTTGGTTCAGACCATTCCCTCCATACTGCATTTATTTTTGCCTGCTGTTTTTTCTTCAAATAAGGGGTGTGACTGTCTTCCTCAGTCCAAAGGAAGTGCAGAGAGAAATTAGGGAAGATGAGCACACCTCTGTGCACCATAGCGTCTGGTGAGTGCCTCAGTCCCTCAGTCCTTTCACTGTCGACTAGAGATGTTGGTATTTAGCCACGCTTTTTCTCAATTTCGCCATGTCAATTTGAGTAGTAGCCTTTTTCCCCCAGCATATTTTTTCCACCTGCTTAATTCTTATTGAAATGTCTTCTTTCCCTCCTTTATAGAAGTACTGTGAAGCTCCTTTGCATTAGCACTTCAAATTTCATAGTCTTGAGCTGTTCCTCTCTCTCCTGATACCCTCAAACTACCAGCCACACCTTAACGTAGGGGTCCAAATTAAATTAAAATTGAAGAGTAGGTTTATCCTTCTGCTTAATTTAATTATGCATTCATGATCATCTTTGTAAAGGTGTATAGCGCCTATGAAAAAGCTTTGTATTTTTAGGTTTTTTGCATTTGGTTGAGATGTATTCAATTTTTTCTATGGTTGTACAGTGCTCAGTGAGCCATTAGTGACAATGTCTGCCCTATATCAGACATTGTAAATAAAAATAATTAAATGAAAGTTCGGTTTTGCAAGGTCAGGCCCTTGCCAGATGTGCTCTGGGGCTGGCCATGTGGACTTTATCCACGGAGGCCACATGTCTTTATCAACCTCCTCACTGGCTCCTTTCTTGTCCTCATGCTGCAGACTCAGAACTCATTGAGCCAAAATTGCCTTTCATTAATGGTGTCCAGGCCATGTACCAGGGCACCCAAGTTTTGGATTTAAGTAGGTCCCATCGTCAGGGTCGGACTGGGACTAGAAATAGGCCCGGACACACAAAAAAAAGTGGCCCACCCCTCGCCTCAGAAAAGTGGCCCACCCCTCGCCTCAGAAAAGTGGCCCACCCCTCACCTAAAAAAAGTGGCCCTCAAACCATCATCCGTGAATCGCGTCAATTCACAACTTAACAGAAAATGCTACTTATGGAGGGTTCATGTGTCTGTTGCATGTTATGTTTTATGTAAAACGCCTGGGAAAGTGATAACCGGTCCGATAGCACAGCGAGTAAAGCACTATAAAAAAAAACAATTAGAATTAGAGCACTTGCTTTGACATTTGTGCAGAGCCTGCTGATGCAGGTTCAAATCCCGGCAGGATCAAACTCAGCCTTTCATCCTTCCGAGGTCGATAAATGAGCACCACACACCGTGGGTATTAATAAGCGGTGCTCAGATACCTGAGGGTTCGTAGCGCTATATAAATGCTAAATTATTATTATTTTATAACATTCCTTTTGTTCTTTTTAAAAAATAAAAACATCATCACTTAGTAAAATACTTATTTTGCAGAACCAGACTCAAAGCATGTCTACTCGTTGACACCAGTAATGAAAATAGAGTTGCATTTAATAAGCAGTACACAGCCAAATGATGACACAATAACAACACAACTCATAAAATAACATAACGTTGCATACAGTTCTGTGACAGGGTCCACAGCTCCTGGAAATCCTGCTTCCAGCTTCATGAAAATCCTGGAAATCACTCAATCAAGAGTTCCTGCAACAATGCACTTTTATGTGCAACCAGGTCGATTATGTCCGGATTTTGCAATTGGACAAGCACATTACGCTCCACTGACATGAGCATAAAGGCTTCGAGGTTGTCCTGGCAGAGGTGGTTTCTTAGGCGGGTTTTAATATTCTTCAATTTTGAAAAACTTCTTTCACATGCTACCTGTGTGCAAGATAAGGTCAAGATGAACTTGTATGCCAAATACAATTGCCGGTAAGCACTACTAAAAAGTTCATACCTTTTTAGAATTGCATAGCAACATATTGCACAGTTACGGCATGTATTGCATTTCTGTACTAAAGGTAGCTCTCCAAAATCTTGTAGTGCTAGATCTTCACTGTGTAGGGCTTCAAAGGCATACTCTTCTGGTAGTGTCCTCCTCAGTTTAGTCCACTTGCTTGCAAAGTCTGAGAGTTCTTCCCTTAACCCCTGTAGCGTTATGGAGTCATCCAGTCTTTCAAGCAAGGAGCACATATTTGTAAGAGCATTGTCGGGTAGACTTTCATTGAAATTTTTGGGATCCAGGCATGCTATATCTGCGGCAAGTGATGAGTGGGTTTTAAAACGACTAGTTAGGCTTTGAAGAATGTTGTCCATAATGGCATTATGTACAGTAACTCTAAACCGGTCTTTAGCCAAGGTGATTGGCTCATCCCTTGCATTCATTCCAGGCATCCTCTTTTTGTGGGCCACTCTCCCCTCTGGAAGTGCAGTTTCTACTCTTTTATCATAGCCTCTCTCTTCCAAGCCCACGTTGGCCCATTCTGCAAATTTTTCAGCTGCAGAATACACAGAATCAAAATGTCTTGACTGTGCAGCAAGCGCTTTTGTAGTGTCCAAGACCATTCTTTGTGCCTGTAGGATGTCCATTCCACTTGTCTGGAGGTACTTAGATAATGGAGTTGTCGAATTAAATACTCTGAGATATAACTGAGCTGTGAGCACTGTTTGGAATTTGCACAGAGATTCAGAAAAGTTTAAAGCTTGGTAACGGACGTTTGCATTGAATTTATCTGTATTTGAGCCAATATTATTGAGTGCAACAACCACATCAATGAACATTGCTTTGTTTGGGTTATTAAAGGAGCCAAAAACTTTCCGTAGTGCTGCATCCTTTGCCCACCACCTTGTTTCTCCTATTATTTGGATTGTGCGGCCTTCCACAGACAGCTCACGCCACACATCCATCCTTTTGTAGGACTCCCTGAAAAAAACGGCACAGGAGTTTAACAGGCCAAACAAAGCCATGGATTCATTTGATACTTGTGTCCCCTCTACAAGTACAAGATTTAATACATGTGCATAGCACCAGACATGTATTTGACCAGGGGATTCCTTACTGAGCCAGGATGTGAGACCATTGTACTGCCCCTGCATATTGGATGCACCATCGGTTGAATTCCCAATGCACTTGCGTAGGTCCAGACCATTATCTTTAATAACACTCTGCACCAACTCAAACAGCCCCTTTCCAGTAGACAAAGTGCAGTTGGTTACTGCTAGTAGGCGTTCATGTACAGTGTCAGTAACATATCTAATAATTATAGAGCACTGATCAGTAACACTCACATCTTGGGTTGAGTCTATCTGAATGGAAAATATCTCTGCTTCCTTTATTTCTTGACAGATTACCATTTTGATCAGTTTGGAAATGGCTTCAATCACATACCCAACTGTAGTCTTTGACATGAAGGTCACAGAAGCACCCCGGCCTTGCCCAGTTTTCTTTTTGGATTTGGTTTGAATGACCTCAATATGTTCCTTTAGAGAAGGATTTCAAGGAAGTTGCCATGATCCAGCTCTTCATTATCCAGCTCGGACATGGACTCTGATTTCCCACGAAAACTGAGCCCCCTTTTCCCAATGACTTTTACAACATCAATAACGCGCTCCAATATGTCTCTCCTTTTTCTGATTTGCTCACTTCGAGCTAATTTCTGTCGGTGAAAGAGTAAACCGCCTATGTCAACCCCTGAAAAGTTTAACATATATGAATCTGTGCACCTCCGGTGACCTTGGCCTGCCTCATGTTCTGCAATGCGCTGGTAAATACGCCTCCAGTTTTTCATCCCGTTGATGAAAAGACCCCTCTCTCCACGTTTAGTAAACGCTAAACAAACTGTGCAAAAAAGGGCCTTTTGTATTTCAGAGTAACTTAACCAATACCGTTTTGCCCCATCTTTCCTCCAAAAGGCTAAGCTGGCTTTGATGTGTCTATGTTTGGGAGGTTGAATTGGATGGTGCTGAAAGAAATAGGAAAGTTGATCTGGTTTTGGACGTTGAAACAAGTAGTCTGCCACCTGTAGATCATCTTTCCGTGCTCTGTGCTTCACACCCCCGTTCCCTGAGTCTTCAGTATGTTGTAAAGCAGATAAAGATTCTTCCGAATGACTAGTACCTGCCACTTCCTCTGGGGAGATGATGTTGTCTCCAATTATTTCTGGCAGACTTGATTCTGACACTTCCTCCTTGGGGGAATCTTCAATTGTTCGTGGCAGACTGGTGCCACCACTGGCTGCCTCTTCCTCGAGATGGACAGCCTCAATTATTTCTGGAAGACTTGATTCCAACACTTCTTCCTTGGGGGAATCTTCAATTGTTTGTGGCAGACTGGTACCACCACCGACTGCCTCTTCCTCGAGATGGACAGCCTCAATTATTTCTGGAAGACTTGATTCCAACACTTCTTCCTTGGGGGAATCTTCAATTGTTTGTGGCAGACTGGTACCACCACCGACTGCCTCTTCCTCGAGATGAACAGCCTCAATTATTTCTGGAAGACTTGATTCCAACACTTCTTCCTTGGGGGAATCTTCAATTGTTTGTGGCAGACTGGTACCACCACCGACTGCCTCTTCCTCGAGATGTACAGTCTCAATTATTTCTGGCAGACTTGATTCCGACACTTCCTCTTGGGGGGCACATTCAATGATTGCTGACATTGTAGTTGCTGAAGCATCTGCCTCTGTTGAGATGTCTCCAATAACTGCAGAGACTCTGGCTTCTAGTCTTCTCACATCTTGATCTCTTGTTGATGGGTCCAGTGAAGAACCAGGTTTAACACTTATACCTGAAGAAGATGGCTGGTCACCCTCATCCACTTTTCTCCCAGCAACACCACTTGACATTTTGATGGTCTGACCTGTAAACAGATCTTCAATTTTTTTGTTTTGCCGGATTTCCTCTTCAATTCGCCTTTTCTTCTTTTCTCTTAGTTTTTCTGCTCCTCCCTTTCTTTTTTTTGAATCCATTTCTCCCCTAAAAAATAAAATTAGCTTAATTGTGCATCGGATTCCTACCTTTATCACAGTAGGTCTAAGTAACCTGGCTGCCAGTGCCAACATCCAAAATATAATTTCAGTAAGAGGAAACAAGTGCTTGTCAGCATTTTCAGATGCGACTGTCCCCAGCCTCACCATAACCTCCCTCCCAAAAAAGAGAACAATATCCAGCTGGGTCTATAAAATGCTGAGTCTAACAGTAATCCAGTCCCATACATTAGGCCTGGATGCAAATTCACAATAACAAAACGTGGCCAGATTGAAAGAGGAGGAATAGGCTAGGAGTTCTGCCTGGTCACTGTTCTGCTTATATGCTGGACTGGAGCCTAGGGTGGCCGTGCATCTGTGGGGAGACAACAGGTGTGCACAATAAAGGCTGCCAAAGTAGTTTGAGTGTGCTATACAGGACCACCTTACATTGCACTGCATTGAATATGTACAGTCACTAGTGGTTACTTACCCACAGGGATGAGCTTGCCTGGCTGGCTGTTGGTAGCTCCGCGCTAAGGCCTGACTCGAGTGGATACTTGAACAGTGACCTGCCTGCAAAAAGAAACAAGGTAAAGATGACGAAAACCCAATAAACACAGTATATAGCATATAAATACAGTGCAGGGCTTGTAACAAAGATATGATGGGCACCGAAGCAAGCATCCCCCAATAGCTAGGGGCTAAACCGTAGTCTGTCACAAAAAAAGGAGTAGAGCATCCAGGTCCATAAAGGCTATATGCAAATTGAGCTAAAAAACAATAGAGGATGATTTGTGATGTGTTGATGTATTCCTTGTTTCATTTGGAGGATGCAAATTGCTAAAGCATTTCCAGATAGTAATGTGCTATTGCAGGGAACTGGGATTGCAGTAAACAGGTAAAGGTCATTTGAATATAAGCTCTAAACTAGACATCAACTACAAGGGCTTGTAAAAAACAATGTGTGTGAGTGAGACTTGATACAGAGTGAACACTGACTGAGGAATCTGTGCCCAGCAAAGCGCAATGCTATAGAAAGGAATGCATTGCCTACCACGGTTCTCACTGCGCAAACACAGATGTTTCTACAGAATCAGTGCCATTAATGAAACACTACCTTTCACCCCTTGACAAAACAGGAAATGGCCATGAAATAGCATTGTTCCTAAGTACACTATGAAAAATATGGTTATGATTTCACTAATGTGATATACATTTAATACAAGAAAGGATCACCATATGTATCAATAATATCTGTGTCTATAGATCCATATTGTCAAATTACTGTGAATACAAGCAGACGTCCAAGGCCAAATGATAATGTTATTGTATAGCACTTACGCTTAAGCTCTTTTTTATAGAATAAATATGCATACAATATCACCCAACCTGTCTTGGTATTCATTTATCGCCCTCAGGATGAAAGGCTGAGATGACCTTGCTGGGATTCGAACCTGCAGATCACACACACATCACAGCAGCGAGCGCTCAACCCACTAAGCTATCATATCGGCTATAGTAAAATGAGCATCTGCAGGTCTGGTGCAAATTTGGCCGCATTTCAAGACTGTGTGCAATGCATCTACTTTTCAGGCTCTGCCCACAGTAGTGCTTGTGTGACAAGGGCCTCAGCAAATACAAGTGCATGCATGACACAAGGCAATGGCGCCTGACTGTTGAGGGTAGTTTCTAAGATCCCAACGTGCAGTCTCTAGTAAATCACGTCCATGACAAGCTGCCAGCCAATCCCAGGGCCTTGAGCACCTGATGGTAGGCTGATGTTGTTAGCTGGATGTCAAAGCCAGCCTGAAAACAACAACATCACGTCAGTAAAACACTGTCAGTAAAGGCCCTGTTTCTGGAACAAACCACCAAGGCATCTTTCTCCCTTTCAGCCCTACAAAGGGAACCCGGCGCAGTGGAGCATGGTCGGGGAGACAGCAGGGTATGGTCATACATGTCAGCATGCCCCATTCCATTCAGAAGATGGTAGTCAGGTCAGGTGCTGCTTGTTTCTTAGCGTTCTGGGACTTGTAGTCTAGGATTGCCCCTTATGACTCCAAGACTACAAGGAACAGAAGGCAAAGATAAAAACAGGAATGGACTACCATCTCATAAATTGAATGGGTCCTACATGTTGGCATGTATGTGGTGGACATGCAGCAAAGCCACAACATGCTTGAGTGGTGCAACGACCATTGTGCAGATTGGGGTTTAGTCGCCCCCTAAATTTTGGGTTAAGTTGATTTGTCCTGGGTGATCTACACAGCGTTGGCAGAACAAGACACAGACAACGCCTGCAGCTGCACAGTTAACAAAGGCCTGCAATTAGTAACGCAAAGCATTTCATTGTTGGAAACTGCATTTGAATGCATACATTTTTAGGCAGTTGAAATCGTGATGGGGTGTTAGTACTAACATGTCAAGGGAGTGATTGGAAGGGTGGTGGGGGACAGGACACAGCTCATTCACACGGCAGTCTTTCTGTGGGCGCTTTCAGACTTAAATGAGAGAGTTAACTGCTTGTAACATTGAAGCTGAACCAAAATAGTCTCATTAGACTGTGTAAAGAAGTTAGATGCCAGCACACAAGTAAGTTTGACCCCTCCTACCTGTCGAATACCTATCACTTGCCCACACAAAAGCTAAAACTACCATAATGTCCGCTTCAAAATGATGAAAGGAAAGCACCTGGGCATATGCCTTCCTATTTAGTACCGATAAACAATCCAAATGATTGTTTTTGTTACCGAGGATCACTGATTGCATAGAAAGTTAACATAAAGATGCACTGAAAGTATCGGGCTATTCAAAGCTTGATAAACGGCAGTGCACCAGCAGTCTTTGGTTCATGCACTAATGAATCATTGCTGCCCAGTTGTCGTTCTTTCGTCGTGCAAGCGAGGGGACGGGTTATATTTATCAGTGTGAGTTGTGACCAATCACGGCTGTCAACTTCAAGCCGGTAAAGTGGCAAACGGACCATAGATAAACTCTAGCGCCGGTGACTGTGCATTCTTACGTATGACTCACTGCTCATACTGCTAGTGCCTAGTAGTTCCCCAAGGCATTGGCAGTGTACTTCTGAAAGAAGTCGGCCACACTGGCGCTGCGGCACCTCCACCCTGAGTTACCCGTAACCCACTGTCGCGTCGTCGTTCATTAACCCCGGGTCACAATGGACGCCGGCGGGATGTGAAATTGGAACGTCATTAACACTGATGATATGATAGTGAAGTTGGCATGGAGGAGTTTGAACCCAACCCAGGTGTTCAGATTATAGAGTTTGCAATGGACCACTGCTAAACATTAGGCAAACCACCAGCCAGCTATACACTTAGAAAAAGGCAAAGGAGCGCAGGAGCCCGATAACGTATGCGCAATTAGAATGCAAATTCCAGCAAAGTGAATTTTAAATGCGCCTATGCCGTTCTCCACAGTAAAAAGCGAGATGCATGTACAGAAGTTAATCAACTGTATTTGTTAAAATAGTACACTAATGGCCAGTTATGTAAAAAGTTGACAACGCTCATGAAAAAGTACACTTCCACATATCATTTAGATAGGGATAGATACTGTGGTGCATTTGGAGATAGGCAACAGCATATACATTACCAAATACAATTAAAAAGGCTCAGCGAGTTCAATGCTTGCTATTGCTACATAGACAAAGGAACACATACACATTGCCGTTTCCAGCTCAAGCCCCCAGCCCCGCACGCACACCCTGTTCCTTAAAATTGCACATTGCATCACATTTTAACAGAAAACTCCGCCTTGGGCTTGGGCACTATTCAAACAGTGCCACAAAAGGAAGTTAAGGAACCGTTCCAGCTCAAGCCCCCCAGCCCCACGGCACACCCTGTTCCTCTTAAATTGCACAATTTGCATGATCACATTTTAATAGAAAACTCCCAGTGCCACAAAAGGAACACATTGTGGGCAGTGGGCTGTTCCGTGCGAGGCGTGCCCGAGTGAGTCCGAGACAAATATGCCCCACTTCTTCGACTCGAGTCGAGCCAGCCCAGCAGTGGCCCGCCGCCAGCACCCGCGGCGCCGGCCGGCGGCCGCCACCAAGAAGAGAGTTAGCTAAGCTAGCTGCTAAGCTCAAACTGGGCTCCAGCCTCCAGGGGCCCTACTACACCTCCCCGCCCCGGCTGTAGTGTAAAGGGGCGGGCAGGGGTCAGACTCAGAGCCCCACCGTGGTCATGTGCACGTGCACCGTGCATGCATCTCTTACCTGAGCAGCCTGGCTCGGACGGTGGAGGCTCCTCCTGCTGAACTTCGTCTGCGGTCTCGCTGCTGTCTCTGTCTCTCTCTCGTACTCGAGTCGTCTCTGGGATGATCTGATCATGGTGGAGAGAGAGGCCCGCGAACGCCCAATTTATTCTCTAGGTAGTTGCCGCGGCCCGCCGCCCGGCGACACAGAGTCTGGGACAGCGCCGCAGCCTGAGCCACATCCATATTCCAGAGAGTCCCCGGCCCAGCCCCGCCCAGGCACAACAGTTGTTTCAACTTTGCACAAAGGGCAACACCTTCTCCTGAAAAGTTGAAAGCAACTTGTTGGGCCCGGGCGGGCGTGGAGGAGGCCGGCGCCAGACTGTGTGCTGTGCCCCCTGGGGGCCTGGGCCCAAGTCCAGCCCCCCGGCCCAGCCCTGGCGGCAGGAGGAGGCCGCAGGCGGCGCAGGCCTGCTAATTTCATTAGCAGAGCGACGACGGCGAGCCGGGGGGCGGCCCCCCAGGCCCACAAGGCGAGGGAGTGAGCACTAGTGACAGTGAGCACCATCTACGCCCATGCCATGGCTGCACGGTGCATCTGCATGATGCATAAATTATAATGCACGATGGCATCATGCAAATTTGCTAATTAATGTGCTGCTTCCTCCTGCTTTATCAAATCATCAAAGCAAGGTAACAACAACGTGTGTGTTGTTACCTTGCTTTGATGCGTGACAGCCAGCCTGACCCCTGCCCGCCCCCCCCCCCCTGCTGCAGTCGGTGTGTCAGTTTCCTGCGCCTGAAGTGCGAGTGCGAGCGAGGCAGCAGCAGCCAGCCTGGCCGGCCCTGCTGAGTCGATGCAAAGTTAACATGTAAAAAAAAAAACACGGCCCGGGCCCGGCAGCGCTGGCACACTCTCACGCAAGCAGCGCAGCGCCCATGGCACCTGTCTGCCACTGCTAGCCACTGCCAGTGCCGTGCAACAAACAGTAAATAAAAAAAAAAAACAGTAAATTTAAAAAAAAAAACGGCCCAGGGGGTGGCTTCACGAAAAACCGGCCCCCAGTTCTCAAAGTACACCGGCCAGTGGCCGATCGGCCGATGCGGCCAGTCCAACCCTGCCCATCGTGGATCATGCCGTCAAGACATGCTTCCCAGACTCAAGACATTCTTCCTTTTTTGCACATTCTGCAATACCTTTCCTCTTCTGGGATTTCCAGGGTAATTCCTGTATTAGCCAGTACTGGCAGCCGATTGAGCAGCAGTGACAGAATAAACCGCTGCAACAGGACAGAGAGAAAGATGTGCTTGATACTTCTTAAATTCATATAGCATTCGTGATAAAAAATTATATTGCTTTAATTTTGCTAGGTACTCAAAATTCTCCATCCAATCTTCCCTTTCCGTTCTCTTTACCACCCGGTTTTTTATGACCTGCACGTTTTCCTCCAAATCTGGAGTCCACTTTATTTTTCGAATTGGTTCATAATTTGAACTACTCAGCTCTCTGCCTTGTTTGTCTCCATTTCTTTACCAAGCAAGTGAAGCAGCAGGTCGGACCCTGCTTTCATTGACTTAATGTACAGCATGGCACTTTTCTGTCTTAACAAAGTTATCATAGATATTGAACCAAGCTCTAGTGGAATACTTTCGATGGGAACACACTGTGGAAGCCCTAGGATTTTCTGCCAGTATTTTCTTTCAATCACCTGGAGCCACGTAAAATCAATCATGAACTATGCCTCCAGTCCAAAAATTACCAAAGGAATAAAATATTGGTAGTACAAAATCCTGGCCCCTAGACCGTAAAGCCCCCGATGTGCATTACGTATTGAGTGATCAATGCAGTCAGCTGATTGGCCCTTCTGGTCCGATCTAAAATACATTCGTGGTATCCTCGCCGTGACTCCATCATGATGCACAGATATCTATCTTGGTCTGTGCACACAACCATTTGCCCCTCAATTTTTAGAACAACTCTCCTTATTCGTCTCTTACCAAAGTACATCAGCTGCGTCTTATCTCGGTTGATAACCAGATTGTGGCCACCAGCATATCCACATAGTTCTAGTTCCATGCTGTTCAGCCCACTAGACATAAGGTCCAGGATAACTAATTCATCCGGACATGCCAATGATGCACAACCCTGTCCAAATATCCTGGGAGGGCAGTTTACAACCCGATTCATAGCCAAGGGCAGCTCTGCCAGGTACAGGTTGAAGAGCAAGGGGGTCAGTCCACATCCCTGTTTTACTCGTCGATATATCTTGATAGCAGCAGTTAACGTCCCCGCACCATCCCGCCACAACTTCACTGTATTATCCTCATGGAGCAATTTAATGAAATAGAGTATATGTTTTGGGCAGCCATAGATCTCTAGTTTTTTCCACAAGCTGTCCCTGTTCACTGAGTCGAATGCTGTTTTAAAATCTACAAAGAGTGCATATAGACTCGGCCTGTCCTTACTATGAGTCCTTGCACACTCTGCTTGAGTGGTATTACAGGGATCGGGGCAATTAAACTCTTCATCTTCTGCAGGTGTCATGAAGTCGCAAGTTGACCAGGGGCACTGGGATGAGTTTCCTGCCATGCCTCTCAGCTGCCCCAACACCCTGATTAAAGCTGAGTGACCTATAGGGAGAAGAGAGATTTCCCACCAGTGGCTGCCTCGTAATAGCTGGTAGGACTGGGAAGAGTCAGTCAAAAACTACACAGGTCCCCAATAGTCTCTTACCTCTGTACTATGATTTTCGCTTATCATTAATATTATTATAGGGGTATTTATTGACAGCGGACCTAGCTCCGGGAAGCAACAGAGCGCTTTCCAATCATAGGGGTAAGAACCTGTGAGGGAAGCAGAGAAACCAGGGAGCGTAGAGCTAACAACAGAGGAGGGTGCGGGTGCTTCCACTAAAGATGAGGTTAATCCCTCATCTTCACGAATCTGACCTAATTTTTTCGACTTTTCCTTTGTGGTGAACATATACCATTTTCCCACTAACGCCCCGATCCGCCCCTCCGTCCCCTGGAGCCACCCCCCCGTACTCCACAACACCTTTCCCTGCTCGCCCTCTGATTTTTTCATTTTTGTAAACGACTGGCATTTTCACTAACATGCGTTCTGAAAATGTAATTCGTTAAATAGTCACTCATGAAAAACGAAGCATCCTGTTAGTTCAAGCAGAGCACTGCTCGAGTGATTCTCTATTTTCATGTGAATGGCCCTCCCCAGCCCTGTGGACTTTGAGAGAGGCCGAGCTCACAAGAAATCGTCGGATTCCCTGATTTCCGGGTAGGCCTCTGCACTCTGGACCTCTTTTGTGCGGTATTTCCAATTTTTTCAATAGGATAATGTTGGGGCAGACAGAAAATTTGCATTATGGGGCCACTTTGAATAATATTTCCAGGGCCTTTTTGGTTCCCATTCCACCCTTGGTTGTTGATAGGGAGGGGTTGTGGGATGGGGGCTATATCCTCCATTAATTTGGTTGTAGCCCCAGATAGAAGCTCAGTGACTGCAACCAGAAGGCTAGCTAGCCATGAGTACAGACATTAGCTTAGCCCGTATCTTTTCCAGACCTAGCAACACCCCTGCTTGTAGGGCACTCAGCGGATGGGCTGTCGCCAACTTCTCCCCTGTTCCTGATTATATTTCGAACCCAGTACTATCTTTGCACTGTAGCTCATGTGATGCTGTATACAGGGGTCAAGTCCTAAAAATTAAAGTGGGGGGACTAATCAAAAAACGCAATGTATGTGACATCACCAGACATTAGCATATCAAGGTGAAATATGCACATTTCATTAAATTGGCTTTGCATAAACACCCAAATTGCACAGGACGAATGGCATTTGCCTTTCATAAAATCAACACACGCATAAAACCAAGTATATACCATATTTTCTTCTAATAGTGTTTTTGAAAACGTTAAAAGGTGTGCATGTTTTAAAATCCAAGAACCAATACAAATGCTTTTCCTGGGACTTGCAGTACCGAAATGGGACTTTTCACTTTTAGTTGTTTGTTACTTTTCATCAGCTAACATAGTGCAGTGGTGAGGTGTCCGGCCTGCAAACCTGACGACTGCGTTTCGATCGATCCCCGACGACGGTTTTAATTGATAAAAACAAAGAGGACATTCAATATTTGTCATTTTAATTAGGGGGGGGCTGAGTCCACCCTCTGAAAAAAGTGGGTGGACTCCGTCCCCCCGCGTGTACCCTCGACTTGAGCCCTGGCTGTATATTTGATTGTTCCACCATTCCGTAGTCGCTGCCAAAGGAACTGGTCCCTGTCCCCACCACCCCTGGATCACACATATGTAATGCCCACCCGGCCTCTCTACGGATGTTGGCAGCCTCTTCCTTCCCTGCCCTCTGGCTGCCTGTGCCACAGGGCACCTCGCGAATAGATCATGGTTAATTGCAGGGTGCCCTGCTCCCGCATCTGCACACCCCCTGTCAGAAAACAAAGGCACGGCTTGTTTGCTGTCACTGGCGGAACAGCAGGGCCCCGGCCTGCCCTCTTTCCCTGCTGGCAAGATTACAGGTGTTCAGACAAAGGCAACATCGAGACCCCATAGTAATGGGCTTCAGGGGCAGGGATGAGAGAGGAGGAGTGGGCCGCGCGCAGCGTTCTGTGACTTCGGAGACAACACTCAAGCAACATTATTGTGATGTATAATTCAAGCATCGTGTTTTCTGAATAGAAGATGCGTAAAATGTCTGAGCAAACCTCAGAAGAACATCCTACATTAGAAGTGGTGCATTCGTGAGATCGCTGGCATAGGTCACTCTACCGTTTATTATGGGACCAGAGAGGGTACGGGGGCGGGTCCTTTATGGGACTTGATGAGAGAGCTGTACTGTGGCAGCAAAGGTTTAAAGACCAGTCTGCCAACATTCGGGTGTCTAGCGCCATTTTCCATCATGCACGTGGGGAAAGTCAAACCTTTCAGTGAGCCTCTGGATACTCCTGCTGCCTGCCATAGAAACAAGTAAAACACTTCAAGACATAGGGCCCCATACAATTCAATCCTGCTCCTAAGGAACACCTTTCTAAATGGTTCTCCCAGAGCTTGTCGAATCCAATTTGCCAACTCTGAGTTGCAGACCTTCACTCTAGGGTAGGCACTGGGACTAGACTGCTTGTCCTCCAAGAAGACCGGTTTGTCCATGTAATGAAAGGGTGTGCACGAGACAACGGGCCTCGTTCTAACCTTGCTGCTCTCGTAGAACTCCATGAGGGGATTTGCCATCATTACCGGCAGCAGCACTATCGGTGCCGGGAATGACAGCTTTTTTTCCCAGCAGGGCCCCTGCCTTACCTCCTGCTCTTTGCTGGAGGTAACACAGGTGCCCCACCGGCAAACCTGTAGGCAGCCGGTCCGGTAAGGTGCCGGTATACATGAATGCCAGCAGTTTTTTGACCGCCCTACTTGGAATGAGGCCCAGTGCTTCCGCTTGCCCCAATCTAAGTAAAAATAGTATTTCGCTCTCCAGGAAAATCTTTACATTCTGGAGAAAGACAGGGAACATGGTGGACCTTTCTTTTATCCCGGGAGGATAGCTCAGCAGCAACGTGCTCCCCTTGGAAACAAGACGACACCAAGCAACACAGGTTCAATCCCTGGGTCCGTGCTTAGAACTTCTGCGTTATAAATACGCAACTATGACTTACTCCTGGAACAGCGCCTCGAGGGAGTGCTTTAAAAATGCAAATACATTTTAAAGAAATAAAGAACTGCCCGCTGCGACACTCGGCCTAGTCCCCAATTGAAAGTGTTCTCGGAACGTCCAGCACTGTTTATTTACTGCCACCAACCAAAGTCCTCTTCTAGCCACACCCCTCCTCTTTGCCCTCTTGAACTCCTTACTAATCCGCCTCCCCTCCCTTTTTCCTCTTCAGAGTACAGTTCTAAAGGGGCCCGATGGCTGTATAAAGCAAGAAACCTACACACACATATACATAACTCCTCTACTTCATTCTCCTATGTGCCCCTGAGAAAATCATAAGGCACACATGACATTCACATTTCTCCTTCCAAATCAGGAAGCGCTCCAATGTTCTTATCGGCTGGCACGTCCTGTCGTCTCTGACATGATTGCTACCCCGTGTAATCACATTGGTTCCAGTTTTGCTGCTGCTGCTCCCTCACTCCCATCTCTCCCTTTTCCTGCTTCTTTTCAGTTCCTTTAATTCGCCAGCCTAACCCCCATCCTATCTGTATGCTCATCTTAACAAAGCAATTATCTACGGCTCTCCTCCTGACGCCTGTCCCTTCCTATGCAAGTGGAAGCACTTGTTTCCTTCTCCCCTCGTGTCATTCACACATATAACATCTTATTCGTTTCCAGCATATCCTCTCCACCCTCTTCTAAAGTGATCCTAAAATCGCAGTCATCAAATAACTATCGGCCTTGCTTGTGGCAGCTGGTGATTTTATGTCAGACTGCAGGGTGCAGACATTTCCTCTGATTATCCTGACTGAACAAGTATGAAATAGACGAAGAGAAGAATATTTTTTTTAAAACAGTTGGTTGAAGTGGGAGCATTTTCAAGCAAAATCTTCATCAAAAAAATGTCATGTTATCAAAAGTGATACAATTTATTCGTTCTGTCACTGGAAAAAAAACAGATGCTAGATCACCACAAGTGCCAGAATCAATTTCTACATGTGTATGCTGCTGCTGCCTACAATATATGCCAGCATTCCCACTGCAAAACTCTCTTTCAGGATGCTGGTCCCAACAATATATTCCAATATTGCCATGGGATAACATGATTCATGACGCCTGTGCCCACAATGTGTGCCAGTATGATATGATATGATATGATATGGTATTTGTAACGCGCCTATACACAAGTGTTTCAAGGCGCGACGAGGCAGGGAGGGAGGGAAACAAGGGGAAGACAGACAAACGATCCTACTAGGCCAGGTGTCATTCAGATCGCGCAAGTGCAGGGGTAAAGGGAAAAGGAGAAAGTGCAGGGGGAGGAGGTGGGGGGGAAAGTGCAGTACAAGGTAAGTAGCGTAATAAAATAATAAATAATAAATAATAAATAAAAAGGGCCAGCTGGTGGCAAGTGCGAGGTAAGTGCAGAGCAAGTGCTGGGAAGGGGGCTGTAGGGATACAGTGACAGTCCCACAGTGCAGGGGGAGCCAGGGAGGCAGTGCAAGTGGAGAGTGGCTGGGCCCTGGACCGAGGTCGCTGAGAGTGGCCCAGATGCAGGTTTAGTGCAGAATTCAGTGGGGAGTTAGGCAGGTTTAGCAGGGGAGAGGGAGAGAGAAGGCAGAAGCGAAGAGGAAGGTTTTGAGGTGCTTCCGGAACCGGAGATGGTTCTCCTCAAGTTTCAGGGAGGCAGGAAGGCTGTTCCAGAGGGAGGCCCCTGCTGCGGAGAGAGATCTACCCCCAGCTCGTTGCTTAGAGAAGCGGCTGACCATGAGGGAGTTGGAGACGGATGAGCGGAGGGCTCGTGAAGGAAGATATTTAGGAAGAGAGAGTTGAAGGTATTTAGGCCCCAGGCCCCAGAAGGCCTTGTGGACAATGCAGAGGGTTTTGAACTTAATCCTCGCAGCCACTGGGAGCCAGTGAAGGGATTTCAGTCCTGGAGAGATACGGTCCCTGGGCTTGAGGCCAAGGACAAGTCTCGCAGTTCTGTTCTGGATAAGTTGCAGAGGGCGGAGAGTGGAGGCAGGCAGATTAAGATAGAGGCTGTTGCAGTAGTCCAGCCTTGAGAGAACCAGGGCTCGGGAGACAGTGAGCTTCTGGGGGAAGGAGAGGAAGGGAAGAATACTTCTGATGAGGTGCAGCTGGTAGTGTGACTTCTTAGAGACGTCAGATATTTGAGGAGAGAAGGAGAGTGTGGAGTCGAAGATGACCCCAAGGTTTTTAGCCTTGCAGGTAGGGGCAGGAAGGGGGCCAAGGGAGGCCGGCCAGAGAGCTGCAGGGAAGGAGGGAGTGGGTGTGCCGATGAGTAGAATCTCGGTCTTACTGGCGTTAAGGCAGAGGTCATTGGCGGCACACCATTCCTGGATAGCAGACAGACAGTCGGAGATGAGGGAAGGAGAGGAGGAGGCCGAGGGTAGCCTGAAAATGAGCTGGGTATCGTCCGCATAGCACTGGAAGTGGGGGCAGAGAGCGGCGATGCGGTGGGCAAGGAGTGCCAGATACTGGTTGAAAAGCCAGGGAGAGAGGTTGGATCCCTGGGGGACACCACAGGTGGAGAAAAAGATGTCAGAGAGGAAGGAGCCCATTTGGACCTGGGAGGGTCGACCGGAAAGGAAAGAGGTCAGCCATGCCAGAGCCTGACCAGTGATACCCAGGTTATCACGGAGACGGTTGAGCAGGATGGCAGGATGGTATGTATTCAAAACCCTTTTATGATGATTGGGCAAAAATATATGCCAGCATTGCCACTTAAAAAACAATTTCATGCTGCCTGCATATGCCCTTATATATTGTATCCTGTGAAGCACATTTCATGATGCATGTGCCCACAATAGGCATTGAGACTGTAAACCAATGTAATAATGCTTGTGCCCATTATATATGTCAACATTGCAAATTTAAAAACATGTTCATGCTGCCTGTGCCCCTTACACATGTCAGCATTGTCATGTAAAAACATTATATGATACCTGTGTGCAAATTATTTGCCGGAATTCTCATTAAAAATTTGCAATGATTCATGTGCCCATATTATATGACAGCATTGCCATTACACAACACTTTCATGTTCCCAAAGCTCACGTTTGCCAGAACTACCACTGTATTCTAAAATGTAATAATGGCGGCCACAACATATTATAGCATTGTCACTGTAAAGCCCATTTTCTTGATTTCTGTGCCCCCAATATGCCAGACGTGCTACTGTGAAAAACATGTATGATGCCTGTGCCCAAATGACATACCAGCATAGCCACTGTGAATTCTTTTCACTTGATGTTTGTGACCACAGTATATTTTGGCATTGCTATATAAAAACCTGCTTTCCTGCTAACAGTCGCACAACAATATATTGTCCCTGTCATCGTTAAACACATATGATATGATAGGCTAAGTCATTTATAACGCGCCTGTACACAAGTGTTTCTAGGCGCGACAAGACAAGGAAGGGTAGACAGAGGGAGGACAAAAACAAATGATCTTACTAGGTCTTGTGTCATTCAGATTGTGCAAGTGCGAGGGGAGGGAATAGGAAAAGTGCCAGGGGGCAGGTTGGAAGAGTGCAGTGGTAAGACGTGGTAAGTGCTTCCAGATGTGGTAAGGGTTGCAGATACAGTCCCTAAGTGGGTCGGAGGCCCGGAGGCAGTGCAAGGGGCTACTGGACGTGCAGGAGCCTGGGGCCCATGAGGTTCAGTGGGTGGCCAAGTAACTAGTTAGCACAGCAGACAGGAGCATCAGCAGGGGAGAGAGAGAGAGAGAGACAGAGAGAGAGAGAGCGAGAGAGAGAGAGAGAGAGAGAAAGCAGAAGTGAACGGGAAGGTCTTGAGTTGCTTCTGGAACCTTCAGTGGGCCTGCTCAAGCCTGAGAGAGGCAGGGAGGCTGTTCAGAAGGAGGCCCCAGCGAGGACAGATATCTACCCTCCACTCTCTGCCTGGAAAAGCATCTGACCCTCAGGGAGTTGGAGGTGGATGAGCGCAGGGCTAGAGAAGGAAGATGCTTAGGAAGAGAGAGTTGGATGTAGTGTGGTCCCCCGCCCCAGAACACCTTGTGGACAATGCAGAGGATCTGGAACTTGATCCTTACAGCCACCGGGAGCCAGTGGAGAGATTTCAGGGCTGGAGAGATATGATTTCTGGGCTTGAGGCCAAGGGCAAGTCTCACAGTCCTGTTCTGGATTAGTTGCAAAGGTCAAAGAGTAGAGGCAGGCTTATTTAGAAAGAGGCTGTTGCAATAGTCCAGCCTAGAGAGAACAATGGCTCTAGAGACAGTGAGCCTCTGGGGGACAGTGAGAAAAGGAAGAATACCTCTGAGGAGGTGCAGCTGGTAGTGTGACTTCTAAAAGATGTCAGAGACGTGAGGAGAGAAGGAGAGGGTGGAGTCGAAGATCACACCAAGGTTCTTTGCCTCAAAGGAAAGTGCGGGTAGAGAGCCCAGGGTGGGCGGCCAGAGTGCAAGAGGGAAAATGGGAGCAGGGGTCTCACTGAGAAGGATATCAGTCTTAATGGCATTAAGGCAGAAATCATTGGAGGCACACCATTCCTGAATCACGGATAGACAGTCAGGAATGAGCGAGAGATCAGAGGTGGCCGAGGGCAGCCTGATGGAGAGCTGAGTGTCATCCGCATAACACTGAAAGTTAGAACATAAGGTAGAGATGAGGTGGGCCAGAGGAGCCAAGTAATGGTTGAAGAGCCAGGGTGAGAGGTTAGAACCCTGGGGATCACCACATGTAGAGAGAAAGGTGGGAGAGAGAAAGGACCCAAGTTGGACCTGGGAGGGTCGATCGGAGAGGAAGGTCAACCATGCTAGGACCTGACTTGTGATATCCAGGTTGTCACAGAGACGATTGATCAGGATGACGTGGTTGACCATACCGAAAGCAGAGGATAGAGCAAGGAGAATGAGGACAGAAAGAAAGTCGAGATTAGAGAGGAGTTCTTCACAGGAGTTCAGGAGAATAGTTTCTGTGCTTCTGGCTACTCTAAAGCCAGACTGGTGGTCATGGAAATAACCAACAGTTCTGGTATGGAGAGTAAGCTGGGAGATTGCCATCTTTTCCACGAGTTTGCCCAGGAAAGGAGTGATAGAGATTGGGCAGTCGTTTGCCGTAGAGGAAGGATTGGCAGAGGGCTTCTTGAGGAGGGGTTGCACAAGGGAGTGCTTTAGGGGTAAAGGGAAGGTTCCAGTGGCAAAAGAGTGATTGCAGGAATTGGCAAAGACTGGTGAAAGGGTGTTGATGTTGTCCTTGATGGTTCTGGAGGAGCAGGGGAGCACATGCTTTGATGAGACTTTCATAGGTCGCACTTGTCTAGCAACATCATCGAAAGTGAACATGGGAAATGAGAAGAAAGGAGGAGGAGGCATGGTAGAGGGAGAGAAAGAGGAGAGATTGGACAGGATGTCCTGAGTTTTAATGGTGAAGTGAGAAGTCAGTGCTGTGCAAAGGGGCTGGGAGTGAACAGGAGAGGTGGAGACTGCAGCAGGATTAGCCAACTGCATGTAGATTTTGAAAGGTTCGGCCGAGTTGTTAGAGGCCACCGAGATGTGTGCTTGGATGTAAGCTCTCTTCTTGGACAGGACAGAGTCTATATTGCCTTTGCAGCAGATGACAGGCCAGTTTGACAGAGGATGAGCCTGATGCCCTTCAATTCCTCTCAGCCACCCTACACTTGCGTTTAAGGGTGGCGATGTCAGAATTATACCAAGAATTGCACTTCGATGTAGCCTTCAGATGGATCCTCGTGACAGGGGCAAGGACATCAAGAGTGTTAGAGATTGAGAGATGTAGGTTGGAGAGGGCTGTGCCAGAGTGTGAGTCAGCTGCAGGTGAAGGAGGAGGAGAGAAGGTAGTGGCGAAAGCCTCCACTGACACACACTTCTTGGCCCGGATGACAGAGAATGTGGGTAGTAGTGCTGGGGTCAGCTTTGCCTGAGGGACAGAGAGCGACTGGCGAGAAGAGAGAAGAAAGTGGTCAGTCCAGGAGGGAGGAGTGGTAATAGGGTTGGAGAGGGGGGATGTCGGATGAGATAAGAACATCCAGGGTGTGCCCAGCAGAGTGTTCCGGCCAGAGGGAAGAATAGACAGAGCGATAAAGAGAGTTGCAGAGATTGTGAAATAGCCAAGTGGATGTTGTGGTCACGAAGGAGGAGAAGTTGAGAGGTATAGGCTAGCCGGGATGATGAGAGTTCAGCCCACAAGGGAGAGGAAGAGGGCGACATGGCCAGGTCACCTGTAGATGGTGGCCACAGTAAGAGAGAAGCAAGAAGAGATGAAGAGAATGCAGACCAGATATTCAAAGGAGGAGTAGGCCCAGTAGGAATGACAAAAGCAGGGATCACTCTGGGAAGATCCGGGCTACTCCACCTCACGGACTGTTGGTTCCGGGTTCAGAGAGGATCTTGTTGCCATCAGGGAGGAGAGTGTTGAAACTTCGAGCAGTCAGCAGATGTCAGAGGAGTGTTTGACAGCAGAGCGAGAGTTAAGGGTAGTGACGTGGAGCAGATTGTCACATTTGAAAGACTTCCATGGAGGTGTGGAAGCATGAGGTACACCCTGCAGAGGTGTCATAGGTGCCCGAGAGTGGACAGAGGAGGCAGGAGGAGAGGACAGAGTAGTAAGAGAGGAAGAAGAGGGTGCCAGAGAAGTGATGGAGGAAGAAGGAGGCGGAACAGCCAGAGAAGCAAAAGAGGGTGCCAGAGAGGTGGCAGAAGAGGAAGGTGGCAGAGGAGCCAGAGAGGTGTAGGTAGGAGTAGCATTCATTAATGATAGTCTTGGAGGATAGAAGGGGGCCAGGAGGACCTCCCACCAAGTGCTACCACTATTGGGAGAGGAGGAAAAAGGAAAGAGAACAGAGACCATATGTGGGGTCCATACGCCTGGAGAGGAAACGACAAAGAGCATGTTGGTGAGGGTCCTTCTGGAGGGTGCACTGGTATAGGTACCAGTGATTGTGAGGCTTGGGTTGGAGACCAGTATGTCCCCTTTAAGCTGCTTCCTACCAGATTTAGTGAGAGGGATAGGTTAGGAGATAGAATAGCAGTTAGAGAAGATAGGGGAGACTGAGAGCACCATGGAGGGGTACGAGTTGGATAGCACAAGAAGGCAGCCCAAGAAGGGGGGTGGTGGTTGAGGTGTAAGAAAGGCATGGTATCAACAGTAAGACAAACACAAGTGTCCACAGTTCAACGATGTTTAGTAAACTTTTTTTTAAAAGGGTTTGAGAAATGCCTAGCTAATACTAAATCTACAGATGGGAGCAAGCTATGACCAACAAATAATAATAACGCAGTCCTAGGAGTGTCTTGTCAAAATAAAATGACCTATACTAATAAACCTATTGCCAATCCTTACCTCTATATACAATTAGTGTTGGAAACAAAGTTAGGAAAAAGAAAAGTGTTCACAAAATTATGTGAAATGATTCTCAGGCCATTGGCCTCCCTTCCCCACGTTTCTGGCTTCCCTAGCATGAGGATACAGTTCAGACCAAACACCAGGGCCTTCTGTGACAAAGGCTCTTTTCCCTTGAAAGTCTCTTATTTGTAGAATGCCATGGAGTGCAAAATAATATTTAAAGTTTGCTTCTCTTTCAGCCTTACTCAATTGAAATGGGATATTCTCCCCCAACTTTCTTACTTCCAGATTCACTTTGCTTTACCATCTGAGACTTTCAAAACTATATGGTTTAGCCTTAATCCCATACATGACCACTCCGATACTGCTGCATTCTGGTACTTGTATTTCTTAAGATCAATTCCTTCTATTCTACATTAAGTTCTGTTTCAAACAAGCCTTCTTGGGAATTCTGTTCACGTTTCCTCTACTTAGTGATTTGCCTGTTTTGGCTTTAAGCTTTGTTTGCTTGTCAGTGTTCACATCACTTCCCTTCACTTGAGGGACTTTACTTTCATTTTACAAGAGACTTACGATTTCGTGTTCACTCACACGGGGTCCTTCTGTTACTTTGGCTCTTATCTTTCATGTATCACTTTATTGGGTGATTCACGGTTCACCACGGATCCCCCTCAGCCAGGCTCAGATCCTCTTAATACAATATTCAATTAGCTTCCCTCTGCTGAGCTCGGACAAATTTCAATTTAACTCAAACCTGCTTTAACAAAAAGCTCTCAGCTGATCTCCCTCCGCTGGACTCAGCCCATCTTCATTTACAAGGTTTTAAAGTCTTTGGAATTCATGTCCCAGAATGCACTTTTCATCAACTTTCACCTTCCTTTTGGGTTTGGGCCACTTGTCCGCTTTACTTGGTGCCTTCCCTCATACGCTCCACTTCCCACCTGCTGGCCCGAGTCTCTATCACTCTCTTTTCATCAGACTCACCGGGCAGCGTTGCAAGGTCAGCGGCTCCATCCTTCGGTGTGGGGATGAGGTCAGGGTCTCTCCATCTACCCCTCTACATCCTTGCGGTGGGCACTGTCCCCAAGTGAACAACCAGTTGTCCGGACCTCATCAGCAAGGTCCTGGCTGCGTGAATCCAACACGTAGGAAGCACGGCTCCTGTGACATGCTGCAGCCCTTCGTTCTCACTGGGCCAGCGTCGCTGTACGCTGTCCTCCTCTTGATTTACGTTACAGCTCCCAGTCTCCTGGTTTCTCAGCTCCAGACAAACTTCACAGCTTGTTTTGGTGTGTGGGATTTGAAGAGGTATCCTCTGCCGGTCTCAGCCTTGCAGCCTCCCTCTTGCTCTCCAAACGTCCTCAGACCTTTCTCTTTAAGCAGCCTCCCTTTATACACCTGTATGAGGTTAATGGGCATCAGGTGTGTGATTAGGGTTGGGTCTGCCTGACCTCATTAAGGGGACAGACATCTGTCAGAGTGTTGTAGTCTGTCTTATGTGTCTTAGTGGGTTTTTCACTAGTAATCCTCACCCCTCCAGGTTGCCTCTTCTTCATCTCAGAATGATGCAAAAATAAGGTGTTATGTGGTTGTGGATAACAGGTGAGAGGGGGATACCGTGTCTCGCCTAGTGTATTCCCATGAGAATGCCCCTGGACTCCCCTATCCGAGTGATCCTCTCGCACTGGTCCACCCCCAGGATCTGGATCCAAAGGTGATGACCGTGCCCTGGCCTCCGGAATAGAGGATTCTCGGCGTCCAAATGAAAGAATACCCCTAGGTTTCTCACAGAGGTCCTACATTAGGGGCTAGACAAAGGGGGAAGGCACAAGACGAAGACAGGTACAGTGAGCACAGAGAATTGAAACCACAATGCTCACAGTTAGGAGGAGGACATAAAGAGAAGGCGACAGTGCAATAATGTGCGATAATACAATAGAGATCAGAGGGGGGGAGAAGAGCAAGAGGGTAAATGCAATACAGTACAGAATACGTAGAACACCAGTAACTGTGAGGGACCTAGAGGAGTAAGAAGAGAAATGCAACAATGCCACGAATATACAAAACAAGACAATAGTCACAAAACAATGGTGAGTGTGGGGGAATGCAAATATAGTACAATATACACAACTGTCGGGTAACTAGAGGAGAAGAAGAGAATACACACAATACAATAGGTAAATAATAAATAGTCACAACTAGAGGGGACCTGAAGGGGGAAGGAAGAGAGGGGAGAAGGACCCAAGAACATGGGGAATGTGTATGAGAAGACAGGCAGAGAGTGGAAGGACCCGCAAGGCCAGGAGCAAGCAGAGCCTGAGTTGCGTGGGGAAGGTGCAAATGACGACGGGAAGAGGGGGGGAGGATGCGCAAGGCCGGGAGAGGCAGAGCCTGAGTTGCAGGTGGAAAGCGAAAGTGGAGATGGGGAGAGAGGGGAGGGCGTGGAATGCCGGGAGATGCAGAGCTTGAGTTCCGGGTGGAAAGAAGACGTGGACACAGGAAGAGAGGAGAGGGACACGCATATGCCGGAGAGTTGCATGGAGGACAGCAGTGCTACTCTCCCTCCCCCACCTTATTACCTTATGGATGCAGATGAATAGAGTGGCGTCCACGCTTGCAATCTCCGTCACCACCCCTTTGTCGCCAAACACCTGTGTCAGACAACACTGCGGCCTTGTCCTGCGAGGACACACACATAGGTGAATACACCCACATGTACAGACCCACATTCACCTGTACACATACATGCATACACACATGCACACATATGCGGGCGCGTAGACACGCACACACACACAGCCATTATTCTTTACTTGCCATCCTGCTGACCACTCTACTCCACTTCAAGGTTTCTAGATTTGGATTCTCTGTACAACATGCCCAAGAAGCATTGGCAGCATAACGCTACAGAGTCTGTGGCATGCAGACATTGTGCACTTCTGGGGGTCTGAAGAATTAATGCTACTAGTGCCTGTATCCGACACACTGTGATGATGTGGCACAGTTAAACCTCCTTTCCCTGCTGTGATCCAGCCCAAATGTTCAATGGAGCATGCTTAGCTGGTTGAGCTGTACACCTCAGCCAGGCATGGCCCATTGGGCATGCACAACAGCTAAATGATGCTGTAGGGAGAGGCAGTGCTGCTGGACATTTCTCTCTCATACATTGTATTCCATAATGGGCAGATTGGTGAAGGGGCAAACTAATTTTGGTGAGTCTAAGTCTCTGACAGAATCTGGTTTTGGTTAAAACAGTGGTCACTGGGAGAACCTGGTTTTGAATAGTGAACCAGTGGGCGAATATAGTTTCATAGAACCCGAATCTGGTTTAGGTGTGGAGACTCTCGCAGAACCTGGTTTGGGTGAGTAGGTTATGTGCCAGCAGAATCTGGTAATGGAGCTGAGGTAATCCTCAAGCAAACTATAATTTGGTATAATCCGGGTTGACTGCATTCTGGCAGAATTTGGATTTGGTGAGTAGTGTGGCCCATTCATTTTGGTTAGCTGGCTGGGCTATGGCAGACTATGTTTAGTAAGCAGGCAATGCTCTGGAAAAGGCTATTATGTGTGAGCGTGATATGCTCAAGCAGTACCCGTTTTTTTTATAAACAGGCTGCTCTCTTTCTTGTTTTGCTCTCTCTCTCTCTCTCTCTCTCTCTCTCACTCTCTCTCTTTCTCTCTCTCTTATTTTTGTTGCTCTCTCTCTGTCTCTCTGAATCAGCTTTGTCTGAGCAGGCTGTGTCTGGCAGAGTCCGGTTGGTAAAGACAACGTATACTCTCTCAGAACATGGATGGGGTTCTTAATACGGGCACTATTAGAAATTGGTTTTGTTGAGTTTGCTGGTTTATGGTAGAATCAACCTTTTCCAGAGCTGCCTTTGCTCCAGCAGAATCCTACATTTGAAATCAGGCTGCACTCTGGCAGAATATTACTTGGGTGAGCAGAATGCTCTCTGGTAGACTCTGGTAGTCTGGTAGACCATTTTCAGGGTATGGAGGTTGTGAGAGCAGATTATACTCTGGCAGACCATGGTTTTATTGAGCAGGCTACGCTTTGTGAGAATGTATCTCTTGGCAGCAGGTTGAGGTTTATTACAATCAGGCTTGGCTGAGCAGGATGTGCTCTGTAAGGATCAATTTTATTTGTGCAGGCTCCACTCCCCCAGAATCTAGTTTATATAAACATGCTGACTTGCTCTGGAATAATGTGTTTTGGTTTCATATGCTAACATATGTTTCAAATTCACTGCAAAATATTCCCAGCCACTGCACTGGAAAGAATGCATACATGTTCCCTCTGCCAGGTCCTTCTATTCCTACTCTCTGTTTACAAGTACAATACATTCAGAGAAATTACAGTACTCTTTCTTTTTTAATTTCAGTTTACTAGATTTTTGTTGGGAAATAGATAGAACAAAATATTAACACATTTCAGGTCTACACGAGTGACATAAACCATTGTATGCATTTGATATTGATAGTATTAACAATAAATTGGAGGAAAAGTAGCTTACGAAATATTGATTACAATTCAACTGGTGAAATTCCACCAATGAAACATAAAAGTATGTAAACACATTAAGTAATACTTGCATAGTATTGTAGACACAAATTACTTATGATAGATCTACAAAAGAATGTCAGACACAACTCAAACAGAGACAAAGAAACACATACATACGGAGGCGAACAATTTCTAGAAAAATAGATTAATAGATTACAAGCAAGTGGCAACATACGTTGCATATACATAATTAAATAATATCTTATGAACACTCTCATATACAGGAAAGTGATAAGTTGAGAAATGTTGATTAAGAATGAGAAATAGCTTTAGATATTGGATAAGTAATTATTAAACAAATGCCATGTCACTTCTTATATGGATACTGAAGTAGGATTGTTGAAAATACATTTTCTCCATTCTATGAATATTACAGATGTTATTACACCAATCAGTTATTGTGATATTTAGAACATTTTTCCAATTTGAAGTTATCATGGGTATGGCAATGATCAGATCAAAAACAATTAATGAATAATCAATAACCATCAAATTAAAGAATACGCTTCCTTGTGATATATTGGACCAGGAAAGGTAAGCGTGAACTTTGACAATGGGCCTCATTACAAGGATGGCGGTCTGGTAATAATGATACCGGTAAGGGAATACCGGCATCGTTTACCGGACTGGTGCATTATGACCCGTGATGCCGGTGATACCAGCCTCAGCAGGGACCCGTTGTGACCAGGTAGCACCTACCCGGAATGGGTGTGGGCACGTGACAGCCATGCCAGTAACACCAGCATGCCGTAAGCAAGTGCACATTATGAGGTTCACAGATATGCACTTACCGGCATCTGGATGCCGGTAAGAACGGGTACCATGACGCTGTTAACACCGGCATCACGGGGCAGCCGTTAATAGCAATCTGCTGTGTTGAAACCTGCCACAGGTGCACATAATCAGCACATGTGGAGGCAATGGAGTCTGGCACATCAAAATGGGGGCACATCCACGCTCCACACCCCTTCCAAACACAAAATGCTACCATTAGAAGTTGCAATACTGGGGCTGGAGGACATGCCTGCACTGCTACTACTCGAGCAGGCACTAAACCAGGGAATGCAGAGGAGGCGCAGGAGGAGAAGTAGGGTGAGACTGGGCCAGCACATACCACCAGTGCAGGCAGTGGTACCCCGCAGGCAGCCACCAATCCCTTGCATAAGGGCCAGGCTATTAGACTTAACCCCTGCACAGATCTACACCACACCCTGTACCGCCTGGAGAGGGACACAATACGTACAATTGTGGATCTCATTCACAATGACCTGGTCAGCCTGATCGACATCCGTACCGCCATCCCCCCTCTGCTGAAGGTAGTGTCTATGCTCCACTTCCTTGCCACAGACACCAACCAGCACACAGTGGGGCAGCTGCATGACATCTTACAACCATTATTCTCTTGTGTGCTCAACCAGGTGCTGGAAGCAATCCTGAAACAAGCAAAGCCCACATATCGCTACCACGGAATGCGGAGGAAGTGAATGCCACCAAAATTGCATGCTATGCACTGGCAGGCATGCAGAACGCAATTGGTCTCCTCGACTGCACCCATGTGGAGCTGGTAGTATGGCATGCCATGGAGGTAGTGCACTGCAACCGGAAGCTGTACCACTCCCTGAATGTCCAGATGGTGTGTGATGCAAGCAAGATAATTACGCATTGCAGTGCTAGATTTCCGGGATCCACACGTGATGCAACTCCATGCTTCCCCGCTACATGGAACGACACGCTGCACAATCTGCCTGGCTGCTGGGTAAGTTCAACCACAGGGCCATGGGGGTTGTCGTTGGGGGGGGGCACCATCCTGGGTGCCAAACACTGTGACCCCAATGATTATGACAGGATGCGTGAGACTGACAATGGATGCAGACGTGCCATGGCCGCACAGCTATGTGTAAATGGTAGCTACGAACACAGCATCCACCCCTGCATATGACATGGTACATCATCAGACCTGAGCCACAGGTACCATTATGCACCAACCTGCAGTCACAATGCATAATTCATTTGAGCGCAGCAAAGTACAGCGCAGGTGATGCAGCCGTGACTGAGCCAAATCCAACTGCCTCTCAGTGAATCCCCTGTCACTGGCCCTGCCTGACAGGTACACCGCACACCACCATGCCATTCCATGCACCAGAAGGGACCAATGGGACATGGATGTAGAAAATAAAATTCAGCAAGTAGCCAACACCACTGACACCTGTGCGAGTGGTGCAGGACCAATACACAGAACCTCAGTTCTACCATGCCAGTTGACACCCAGCGCCATCACAGAAACGTCTCCCCACACTGGCGGACCATACCACCAATTCCATTGTGCCATGGTTACATGGGTGAAGGCATTGACAGACATGTACATGGCGTCATCAAGTATTTGAAAGCATGATAGGCAAAACAACGTGTATCATGTTGCACATCAGGGAAATTCATCATACCGTGCCCTACATGCATACTGAGTCTTCCTCTGCAACACAGCCATCACATATGAGTACATCATGGACCTACTGACATCTGTGTAAGTGCTGTATCGGGTGTTAAGGTCCCTAAGACCTGAACGTTACCCATGCTCCCCTACCATGGATCAACATCAAGTCCACCAACCTGAGTGTTGCTCTAATGAAATGGCAATAGCCATAGCAATAGCCATATGGTTTTTCCCCTTCTATAATGGCTTTGCTGGTACTGAAGATCTCTATTGCATTTGACCACGAACAATGTACAGCCAGTGTACACAAGGAATGCCAAAAACCCTCACAATCAAATTTTCAATTGCTCACATACAGGTGATGCTAGGTATATCCAGAAGCCATGGCTCCTCACCCCTGTCAGGCATCCACTCAACAGGCATGAAGAGGACTACAATCGTGCGCATGCACACACTCGTTTGGTGATTGAGCAGACTATTCTGCTGTTGAAGGCACGGTTTTGCTGCTTCAGCAGGTCGGGTGGGGCACTCATATACGGGCCTGAGAAGGTGGGCAAAATTGTTTTGGTATGTGCCATGCTGCACAACATGTCCATCCGGCGCAATGTACCCCTGCCCCCTGACATGGACGTGATGCCACCGGAGGAGGATGATGAGGATGAGGAGGATGCTGGAATTCCTCAGCAACACCATGCCCATGATGGACATGCGACACGTCAGGCATTGGTTGCAAAATATTTCTGAATAAATGTAGGACACATGGGAATGGGCGCGGGTCACACTGGGTGCTGGACACTGTGCAATATCGAATCATTACACACTGAAGAATGAATGTCCAGACAATCCATTTTTTGCTATACCTGGTGTATTGATGGTTGTTGAACTATATACAGTATGACATTGTCGCCACATACACATCTACCTCCTTATGAATGACAAAACTCCCACCACCCCCAACGTCCCACACACAATGCCCCAACACACCCTCCTCCAGTAACCCATATCCAAACACCCCCAACCCACAAACACCACCCCCAAGTCCACCATTACACCAACATCCCTTCCCCAACAACTACTTACACCCATGCACTGGTGACCATGGACTATTTGTGGCCCCTTTTAGTTGCATGTGGTTGAGGCCCCTGCAACCAAGTCAGTCTCTGTGGGCGCTGCACGGGGCTCCCTGGGTGGATGTGCTTGGTGTTTCACTGGCAGATTCGACCGGTGGTGTAATGAAATGCCGTTGTTCGGCTATTGCAATAACAAGCAGGTTGATTCACTCAGCCATTGAGGACATGACCTCGTTTCCCTCACGCACTCCTGAAGCCAGTTGATAGATGGCCTCAGTTGCCCTGCCCAGCATGCTCGCAGTGTTGCAGGTGTGGTCCTGCATCGTCTGCCGGGTCAGCTCGGCCTCAGTGAGGTAGCGGCTTACCAGGGCATACATGGCCTCCTGCCACTCCTCTATACGGCTGAGGCGGCTCAAAGGTGCCGCCTACCCCTGCATCCAACATTGGGCTTCCTGGGGGGGCAGATGGGTGGGTGTGGATGAGTCCTGAAGGTCTGGCATGTTACGGACAGGGGAGAGTGGCTCTGCAGGCAGGCTCAGGACAGGGGGTTGTGGGTCTTCAGGCAGGGTCATGTCTGGTGACATCGGATCCGCATGTCAATGTGCTGGTTTGGCAACAGGTGTTTTGGGGTGAGATGCCAGGTTGGGCACTGCTGCTGTTGTTTCGCTGGGATGACTGTCTGTAGGTGTTTTTGATGTCCTGTGCTGATGCTAGCTGGCAGGTGTATGTTGATGGCGAGGGGTATGAGCGGTTGATGTTGTACGCTCTTGTCCAGTGCCAGTGGTTCCTGGGTCCTGGCTGCTGCTGGTGGATTTGGTGCTCAATCCACGTGCTGCAGTGGTGGTTGGTGTTGTGGCTAGCTCGCCCTCGATTTCTGATGAGGTGCCTGTGGGGGACAGTGCAGTGGATCATTAGTGTTGTGTGACAATTCATGTGACATGCATCAAACTTGGTACATTCATGTTCATGTGCATATTCATGACGTGGGTCCCGAGTCTGCCGGGCCTAGTGACCCAAGCTACTCCTCACTGATGACGCCCAACAAGGCTGAAACAAGTCTGGGGATGCTTGTGGTCTCGTGCAGAAGGGATGTGACCTAGCAGTTCGGGCTGGACTGCCCCTTTTGGGGTAGGACCAAGCCTGATTTGCATATGGTTTTTCCCCTTCTGTAATGACTTGGCAGGCTGAAAAACGTTGGTCTGGAGGGTTGCCCAGAGCTTTGCCCGTGGTTATGATTAATTCAAAAACTTCCAGCCATCAACTTTCTGTTTTGCTAAAGTCACCCCGAGTGGGACGGGTATGCCCAGACGTGGGTCGCGAGTTTGCCGGGCCTAGAGACCCAAGCTACTCCTCACTGATGACGCCCAACAAGGCTGAAACATGTCTGGGGATGCTTGTGGTCCTGTGCAGAAGGAATGTGACCTAGCAGTTCGGGCTGGACTGCCCCTTTTGGAGTAGGACCAAGCCTGATTTGCATATGGTTTTTCCCCTTCTGTAATGGCTTGGCAGGGTGAAAAATTATGTTCTGGAGGGTTGCCCAGAGCTTTGCCCGTGGTTATGATTAATTCAAAACCTTCCAGCCATCAACTTTCTGTTTTGCTAAAGTCACCCTGAGTGGGACGGGTATGCCCAGACGTGGGTCCCGAGTCTGCTGGGCCTAGAGACCCAAGCTGCTCCTCACTGATGACGCCCAACAAGGCTGAAACATGTCTGGGGATGCTTGTGGTCTCGTGCAGAAGGGATGTGACCTAGCAGTTTGGGCTGGACTACCCCTTCTGGGGTAGGACCAAGCCTGATTTACATATGGTTTTTCCCTTCTGTAATGGCTTGGCAGGCTAAAAACAATGGTCTGGAGGGTTGCCCAGAGCTTTGCCCGTGATTATGATTAATGCAAAACCTTCCAGCCATTAACTTTCTGTTTTGCTATGCTCACAGTGTAGGACATGGCATGGAGCACACATGAGTGGGGGTGGATCAGAGCGGGGACATTTTGCAGTGTGGACATGGATGTGGCTGTGCCTGTTGGCTGGGGTACTGGTGTGTTCTGGCATGGACGTTGTGTTCTGGCATGGACGTTGTGTCCATGTGGCCATAGCTTGGGGACATGTGTAGTCTGCCTGTGATGTGGATGTGTTCGACCCGTGTACGTTGCTGCAATGATGTTGGGTCTGCGGGAAGGGATATGGTGGGGATGGCATTTGGGTGAGTGGTGGCAATGATGCATGCGTCTTGGCCTGAGGTCGATTGGACCATGTGTTGTCATGGTGAGGGCCGGTTGTGGACAGTGATGTATGTCTGCGCATGCTGATGGTAGTTGTGTGTGCATTGCAGGGGACATGTGGAGTGTGTCTGTAGGGTTTGTTGCCAGTGTTCCTGGAAGGGGCATGTTTCAGTGCTATGGTCTAGTTGGTGTGTGGCGAGGCGGCACGTATCTGGTGGCATTGACTTGTCATTCGAAAAGCACCATTGACAATGGGGGGACATTTCTGGGATTTGGGATGCAAGTCATGGTCACTCACTGGCATCTCCAGACGATGATGCTACGGCCTCCCCATCTCCAACCCCCTCTGTGCTTTCCATGTTGATGACTGAGGCACATGTTTCTTCCCATGGCTGCAATTTGATGGGTGAATGTGCACCGTCTCCTGTGGCCTGCCCCTGGCTGCACTCAGTTGCAAGGAGGTTCCAGATGCGGAGACGCAAGTCATCCCACCTCTTGCAGCAGTCTTTTACAGTCCTGGGTGTTGTGCCTGCCGCAGACACTTTTGAGGTCACTTCCGTCCATATGGCCTTCTTCCGGATCTGGGCTGGCCAGCGCAGGTCTCCTCTGAACACTACATCTGCGTTCTCAACCAGAGAGGCTGCGAGCATGTTCAACTTGGGCTCACTGAAGCAGGGTTTTCTGCATCTAATGGTTCCACATGTCCCTGACATATTATTCTATAAGGCTTGGCACTTTGCAGCTCTGTTCCACGCCTGTCGGTCGAGAATTGCAATGGATTCTGATTTTCAAGATGGCCATCAGTGGATTTCACATTCCGGCGCAATGACGTTGCTTCCTGTACCGGTATTTATGGTACCGCTATCAATAGTACCAATCCTTAGGGCATCTAGGATGCCGGTGCCAGTGTGTGCGGCATTGATGATGCCACTATCTGGGGTTTGGAGGGCCTTACCGGCATGCTGGTGCAGCCGTTACCGGCATGCTGGTATGCACGTGCATGCTGACTCGGAATCAACCGTTGATTCTGGCAGCAGTGCAACACGGACACGATTGCACCGGCATGCCGGTAATTTGCAATTCTCACAGGCCAACTCGTAATGAGGCCCACTGTAAGTTAAATTATTCCAAATTTGAATCCAGAAATTTTTGATATTTTTGCAATCTTAGAACGTATGTTTGTAGGATCCCAGATGAATATGACATGACTAGCATTTGCCATCTTGAGTCATGTTTTCTATCAAATAATCTTAATGGCGAGAGGAAGGCTCTATGTAGAAAGAAGAACATTGAGATATACTAGCTGATGAAAAATGTTGCAAATTCTTTTCCAGATAGCAGATCAATGATGAGATTGGGAAACTGCACCACATGATTTTCCCATAATTGCCCCGAGGGCTAATTAATTCTGGAGATCTGGTGGAAATTCTAGTCTTGTAAACATTAGATGCCTTAAACAGAGATAAGGAAGTAAGACATCTTAATCTTCAGCTTTTTCAGAACCAATATATTTTCAAACATGCTCATATTAGGAAAACAAGCATCTACTAGAATACAATATTTATGCATATCAGAGTATGAAAGGGAACATATATTTGTACAAGTAATAAATGATAGAGGATTAGGACCAGCAAAAATGTGTTATAGAAATTTGATACCTTTGCCTAACCAAGGTTTCCATAAATGTGTTCTTCCCTTTACTTTGAGTTTATTGTTACTCGAAATAGAAGGTGACAATTAGCATAAAGGGTCATCAGAATTTCAGAAGAGAAACTCCCTGTGAAAAGAAATCATTATGTTCACAGATTTGAAGTAACACGATTTAGGTCTATTCAGAATAAATATCAAGTCATTAATTGGGAAATGTTTGACAATCTCTTTCTCGAAAGCAAGCCACATAGGAGTATCAATTAGATTATCCAGCAAAAGCCAGCACTATACCTGCTAAATTATGAAAGCTTTGTGATAGTGTCTAAAATTGGGAAAACCCACACATCCGTATTCATGGGGATTATATAATTTATTGATGGAGACTCTTCTATGCTTTTTGTCCCCCCTGTAGAATATTAAGAAAAATTGAGTTAATACATTTAAAGAAGCTGAATCAAAATGATAAAGGGAGCATCTGTAGATAGGATAATATAACTGGAGAGGGCATCATTTTAATGGCTTCGAGATGACCTCACCATTTCAGATACAGAGGGGACCAAGTCGCTACTGAATCCATATGTTTGTTTGACCCAGAATATACATTGAGTATAATAGAGTATTTAGTTGATGGGGAGATAGCAGTATCTACATATTTAAAGGGTTTTTAACACCACTTAAAGCCTGATAAAACAATATAATTATTGAAGCATAATGAAAAAAGGGGTAGGATTTCAGATTTGTCTTTATTTGATTTGTAATCAGAGATATGTGAAAATCAGTTAATAGCTTGCAATAGGTTTTTGAAATTATCATTGGGATTTTTCATAAAAATGTGGATGTCGACAGCATATGCAGCAACCAAGTTCTGAAGCTTACCGTAGGTAATACCTGGAATAAAAGCTACATGAGTTCGAAACAAGGTTCAATTGTTAGAATGAAAGGAATGGGGATAGCGGGCACCCCTGACAAGTACCTCTAAATAATGTGAAAAAATAGAGAATTGATCTTTAATAAAGATAGATGTTTTCAGAGTTAGAGCAATTTGACTTGGGATATAAACTTTGTTCCCAATTGATGCAATTCAAGAGATTTGAAAAGAAAATCCCACTAAAACCTATTTAAAACTATTTCTGCAGCTAGAGGAACTGCAGCACAGTGGTCCTTGTAACATGTTGTTAAAGAATAGCGTAATGCTGACAGAAACACTGATCTTTGGCAAACCCCACTTGGTTCAATTTAACGAGCCTAGAAAGGAAGGGTTCTATTCTGTTGGCTAATAGTTTAGCATATATACTGCAATCTCTGACAATTAAACAGATCTCTCTATAATATTTGGGGGAGGTGCTGTCTTTACCTACCTTGGGGAACAGGATAAGCAACCCCTCAGAAAAGGAGCCTGATGTCATTCCTTGCTTATCAAAATATGAAATAAAATTAGAATAATTTGGTTACTAAGCTGTGTGAGAAGTGATTAAATAAATCAATAGAAAATCCATCGGGTCCTGGCGCCTTACTTTTACACAAATCTTAATAGCTCTTTGGATTTCATCGATGTGCATAGGCGCTTCAAGGGCATTTAAATCAATCTGATTGTATATACCTCTGTCCAGTTTACATAAGAACAAATTTGTCTTTCTGATCACCTGAAAACTCTGATTAGTATATTTTCTTTTTATAGAAGTTCATATTCTAGACTTTTTTTATTTTTTTTACTGAAGTTAGAGGTCAGTGCTTTGCCAACCTTGTTAGAGATGTGATACATTTTTTACTTATATTTCAGAATAATCCCATAAACCTGTTCAGATATTTTTCTATTAATTTAACATTGTAGGGCCAGGACATTTCTGAAGATTTTTTGTTGGGTTGATTATTATAGTTTTTTGTAATTTATTACATTGACCAAATAGAGATTCAATTTCTTTTTTCATGTTTCTTTTAATTACTTACATGAGAAATATTCTGTCCTCTCAAGACAGCCTTAGGCATTCCAGTTATTAACAGGTGAGGTATTGTTATCTTTATTAAACTCAAAATATTAATGATAGAAGTGAAGCCACGCCCCTAAACACTCACGCCAGAAGAAAAAAAAACAGCTAGGGAAAAAAGACCAAGAGATTCTTGCAAGGATAACAAGTTTTAATTATACAAAAAAACGGTGTGCCAGCAAAAGACTCTACTGCCCATGAACGTTATGAGGGAAAAGTGTACAATCAGAAGCTTAAAAAGGGGCATATTGTCAGCAATGATCTCATTACATAAGGTAGAAAGCTGCGTGGCTGGTTGGTGCGACCTTATACATGGGCTGACCACTCCATAGCGAATGCCAGGCCATTGGTCTCAGCCCAGTCCGTCCGTTTTCCACGTGGGATCTACTGGGCTCAGTAGGGATCTACTGGGCTCACCGTCTCCAGGGAACCAGGGCCAAAAGAGCAATTTAGTTGCATTTGAAAACTAGTGCTACTCTATCATGATGCAGTGCACCTGGAATGTATGAAAAACGAACACTGGGGAGTCAAGACTCAGGGAGTCATGTCACAGTAACCCACATAGACACACATTTCACTCATCGTGATTGTATCTTTTGGCTACCAACCTTGCTTTGAACTATAATGTATCCCTCCCTGTACCTCACAGTACAAACCATGCCCTTGTAAGAATAAAGGTTGAGCGATCATACTATTAGATCTTTTGGGGTGGACTGGTTTGTGGTCGGTCATCTGGGGTCAACTAGTATGGTGGAATTCTGAGATCGTAGGACTGCAACAGTTACAGGGGCTATAACTCATGGTTGGCTGGGTGGGGGTTGACGGCCTGCTTTGGCCTGCGTGTGATAACACATACACCAAGGCACCTGGTACTGTTTTATGGTCTTGCAGGGCACATACATTCTATCTTGGAAACAACATGTTGCAACAGTTTTGGAACAAAAGGGGTTTCTGTGGAGGTTTGCAGTGCGGGCATCTCTCATCAGCCCTTGGGACTTTTCAGATTTCCTAATCAAGTTTGCGGTCTGTGTCTAATATACTGAGTGCTTCATGGCCATGCAGGCCCTATGCTTCTGCCTTAGCTACAAAAAGGTGCCTGTCTGCATGCACGCACTATGTTTAAACCCTTAACTGCCATGGGTTTTCCCCCCCGGTGCCAAGGCCTTTTTTGGTGATTTCGGTATGTCGCTATTCAATGTATTTAAACTTTTTTGTTAGATGAGATATCTCTTGCAAATTTGGCCACTTTTTTTCCCACATGTAGGCGTCCGTAACTCCACTGAGGAATCCTAGTTTGCTGTAGGGGGGTGAGAGAACATAACCAAAAAGGCAGGAAATAGTTTTTTTTCAAAAAATGACAATAAAATGATGTATTAAGATGCATGTGGTTTTTTCCTTGTAAGTGCTAGGAACAAATGGTTTGCTGTGCTGAATTCCTCATTTTCCTGGCTTTCAGGAACAGGTTAAGTGGAAATGAAGAAAACTGGTACCCCATGCATTTCTGAAAGGAGGACACCCGTGGGAATCCACAGAGGTCTGACTTGCGCAAATCGGCCCAGAATGTATTACACAGAACCCCTGGCAAAGTCCGAAAATGTGGCAAAAAAAACACAGTTTCCACACATTAAACTCTGGTCACCCACTGAAACACAATATACTGAAAAAATGTCCAGAGGTTGTTTATTTATTTTAAAGGTATCAAAAATGTATTTATTGAGATACATTATTTTCCACAATGAATTAATCATTAATTAATGCACACACATTAAATTACATTAACATTGCAGGAGAGCATAAGACACCAGATAATACAAACCTAACACAACCATCATTCTTCAATAATCAAACCATCATTTGCAACTCATATCAATCAACCTCATTCACTCACAGTAAAACATTTGGACTAAAACTATTAGTACAATGCATGTGTGGTAGCATTTCATGAATTAGCCCCACATAATCTTAAATATTTAATTTTCATCCACATAGAATGTGTATCAGCACAACAATTATCCAGAAATGTGCTCTATTCCACGGAGTAGGCACATTCAGCAGAAAATGATAAATCCCATCCCCGGATGTTCTTCTCTACCGGTTTCGACGTTTGAAAAATAATTGAAATAACGTCTTTGTCAGGAGAAACAATTGATACACTATTACCACTGTAAAAAACACAAAAATACAACAATTATATCAGTGATCCACTTGCCTATACTGGCTGGCTCAAACTTACAACATGCAATTGTTTATACCATCACTTACATAAAATACATTAGAGGCACCATGTAGTGGGTAATCCCAAGGTGTCCCTAATTGTTCCAGAGTATCCAAATGGGGTATGTGACACCCTAAACTAAAAAAGAGGAGACCACTGTGTCTCTAGTGGAGTTACACCACCACCGTGTGAAGAACCAGTAACACCAAAACTCAACACAGAGGCCAATAAAACCAAAATTGACCTGACTCCCAATGTCATATGCTCTAAATAGTCAACCCTGTAAGTGTGGCTCAAGGAAAATTCAACAGGATTTCTAAATCTGAAATAACATGTTAAACATCATAAGTTAAAGGGCCATAAATTCAATGCTGCCTTAAAACGTTGCAAAAAGTCAATGCACCCGCCACTCACCTCGAGAAACAAGACTGGAATTGTTCCAGTGGTTGAACAACTATTGCCAGATATTTCACCGATGTTGATGTTAACTCAACACAGTTAAATCCAAATTCAATTTTTTCTGTCCGGGGAAAACAAGAAGAAAGATTGGTTGCCTCAATGTCATGGGGTCATGCTGTTGTTCATAAAGAGACCCTATTTTTACTTGAAAGGGCTATAGTAGCTATGTTCTTAATTGTACTTTAAAATAATCGTACTCGCATTTAAGTTAGTTTGGTTAGGCATGTACTGTTTATAAATTATTATGTCCCTTTCACTGAAACGGTCCGCTATCCCAATTATGCTGCTTTACAGTGGGGGCATCCACATTTGTAATAGTATTGAAATAGGTGTACTCGCGTTTTCAATAGTAAGCACGTTCTGTTTATAAAATGATGTCCATTTGACTGAAAATGCCTGCGCGATAGGTTGCGCTGCTTTTAGGTGGGGGCACCCACGTTGAAATGGAAAGCACGTTTGCGTTGAAATAAAGGCACACACGTTTGCAATGGTAAGATATTTAAGTCATGTTAATGCATGTACTTACGACTGGAGCCTGCTGGAGGTAGCCGTGCGTGCTACCGAAGGCATATTCCAGTCCCAAGCTCGAATGCGCGTTGTGTCGGCGGTCACCAGCAAGAATCGGAGCCGAGGTCTCTCCAAGAGTTTCCTGGATCGTATCACGGTGAGCCAATTGCATTTAAGCGATGAATGCGTGGCGTAGGACGAGGCTCCCTCAGCGATCATATGATTGCTGGGGAAGTCCGTCACATGGATCAGGACCATGTTAATCTTCAAAGGGGCCGTATCAAATGTGCCACCGTGTTCAAAAAAGCGGTTTCTTGCGAATTAACTGTGATGGTAAACTCCAATTTTAGAACCCAAGACCACTGAAACACACCACCAACAACATATGGCCTACTGTACCGCGTTCCCACACGTGTCCCAACGAAAATGGTACCTCACATGTGTGGGTGCACCTTCCTGGGCGCAAAGGGAAAAGCCAAAAACACAAGTAACACCAAGTCTTGTGGCACAGCAGAATTTCAGGAATTGGGCTCATGTGCACACCATACAGATTTGGGCCTAGGATGTCCAAGCCACCAGGGAAAACTGGGAACCCCATGCCTTTCTGTAAAGAAGACACCGGTTGGAATACACAGAAGTCTGACTTGCACAAAACAGGGCAGAATTTATTACCCAGAACCCCTGGCAAAGTCCGAAATGTGGTGAAAAAACACAATTTTTGCACATTTCTCTCTGGTCACCCACCGAAACACACCGCCAACAACACATGGCCTACTGTGCCACGTTCCCACAGGTGTCCCGATGAAAACAGTACCTTACATGTGTGGGTGCACCTACCTGGGCACAAAGGGAAAAGCCGAAAGCACGGGTAACCCCAAGTCTTTTGGCAGAGCAGAATTTCAGGAATTTTGCTCAAGCACACACCATACAGATTTGGGCCTAGGGTGTCCGAGCCACCAAGGAAAACTGGGAACACCATGCATTTCCGAAAAGAGTACACCAGTGGGAATCCACAGAGGTCTGACTTGTGCAAAACGGCCCAGAATTTATTACCCAGAACCCCTGGTAAAGTCCGAAATGTGGTGAAAAAAACACAATTTCTGCACATTTCACTCTGGTCACCCACCGAAACACACCACCAACAACACATGGCCTACTGTCCCACGTTCCCACAGGTGTTCCGATGAAAACAGTACCTTACATGTGTGGCTGCACCTACCTGGGCACAAAGGGAAAAGCCGAAAGCACGGGTGACCCCAAGTCTTTTGGCATAGCAGAATTTCAGGAATTTTGCTCAAGCGTACACCATACAGATTTGGGTGTGGGGGCCAAGCCACCAAAGAAAAATGGGAAACTCATGCATTTCTGAAAAGAGGACACCAATGGGAATCCACGGACGTCTCACTTGCACAAATCGGCCCCAGATTTATTACCCAGAACCCTTGGCAAAATCCAAAATGTGGCAAAAAAACACTATTTCCGCACATTTCATTCTGGTCACCCACCGAAACACGCTGCCAACAACACATGGCCTACCGTCTCGCGTTCCCACAGGTGTCCCAATGAAAACGGTACCTCGCATGTGTGGGTGCACCTACCTGGGCACTGAGGGGAAAGCCGAAAACACATGTAACCACAAGTCTATTGGCACAGCAGAATTTCAGGAATTTGGCTCATGTGCACACCATACAGATTTGGGCCTAGGTTGTCCAAACCACCAAGGAAAACTGGGAACCCCATGCATTTCTGAAAAGAGGACACCCATGGGAATCCACAGAGATCTGACTTGCGCAAATCGGGCCACATTTTTTGCACAGAACCCACAGAAATGTCCAAAATGTGGTGAAAAAACCCAATTTCCGTACATTTCACTCTGTCACATACAGAAACGCGCAGTCAACAACACATGGTATACCGTTCCGCGTTCCCACAAGTGTCGCAACGAAAATGACATGTGTGGGTGCACCTACCGGGCACAAAGGAAAAAGACGAAAACACGGGTTACGCCACGTCTTGTGTCACAGTGGAATTTCAGAAATTGGGCTCATATGCACACCATACAGATTTGTGCCTAGGGTGTCGAAGCCACCAAGGAAAACGGAAACCCATGCATTTCTGAAAAACGGACACCCATGGAAATCCACAGAGGTCTGACTTGCGCAAATCAGCCCAGAAAGTTTTACCCAGAACCCCTGCCAAAGGCTGAAACGTGGCAAAAAACCCACAATTTACGCCCATTTCACTCTGGTAACCCACCGAAACATGCCTCCAACAACACATGGACTACCGTCCCGCGTTCCCACAGGTGTCCCGACAAAAGTCGTACTTCACATGTGTGGGTGCACCTACCTAGGCACTGAGGGGAAGGCCAAAAACACGGGTAACCCCAAGTCTTCTGGCACAGCAGAATTTCAGGAATGTGGCTCATGTGCACACCATACAGATTTGGGCCTAGGGTGTCCAAGCCACCAAGAAAAACTGGGAACCCCACGCATTTCTGAAAAGAGGACACACGTGGGAATCCACAGAGGTCTGACTTGCGCAAATCGGCCCTGAATGTATTACCCAGAACACCCGGCAAAGTTCGAAATGTGGCAAAAAACCCACAATTTGTGCACATTTAACTGTGGTCACCTGCGGAAACACGCCGGCAACAACACATGGCCTACCGTCCCATGTTCCCACAGGTGTCCCGATGAAAATGATATGTGTGGGTGCACCTCCTGGGCAGAAAAGGAAAAGACAAAAACACGGGTAATGCCAAGTCTTGTGGCACAGCAGAATATCAGGAATTGGGCTCATGTGCACACCATACAGATTTGTGCCTAGGGTGTCCAAGGCACCAAGGAAAACTGGAAACCCCATGCATTTCTGAAAAAAGGACACCCGTGGGAATCCACAGAAGTAAGACTTGCGCAAATCAGCCCAGCATTTATTACCCAAAACCACTGGCAAAGTACGAAATGTGGCAAAAAACGCACAATTTGCACTCATTTCACTCTGGTTACCCACCAAAACACACTCCCAACAACACATGGCCTACCGTCCTGCATTCCCACAGGTGTCCCGATGAAAACGGTACCTCACACTTGTGGGCACATCTACCTGGGCGCAAAGGGAAAAGCCGAAAACAGGGGTAACCCCAAGTCTTTTGGCACCGCAGAATTTCAGGAATTTTGCTCAAGCGCACACCATACAGATTTGGGGCTACGGTGTCCAAGCCACCAAGGAAAACTGTGAAATCCATGCATTTCTGAAAGAGGATACCCGTGGGAATCCACAGAGGTCTGGCTTGCGAAACTTTACCCAGAACCCCCAGCAAAGTCCAAAATGTGGCGAAAAACACACAATTTCCGGCACACTTCACTCTGTTCACACACAGAAACAAACAGCCAACAACACATGGCCTACTGTCCTGCGTTCCCACAGGTGTCCCGACGAAAACGGTACCTCACTTGTGTGGGTGCACCTACCTGGGCGTAAAGGGAAAAGCTGAAAACACATTTAACCTCAAGTCTTTTGGCACAGAAGAATTTCAGGAATTTGGCTCATGTGAACACCATACAGATTTGGGCCTAGGGTGTCCAAGCCACCAAGGAAAAAAGGGAACCCCATGCATTTCTGAAAAGAGGACACCCGCGGGAATCCACAGAGGTCTGACTTGTGCAAATCGGCCCCAAATTTATTACCCAGAACCCCTGGCAATGTCTGAAATGTGTCGAAAAAAACCACAATTTCTGCACATTTCACTCTGTCACATACGGAAACGCGCAGTCAACAACACATGGCATACCGTCCCGCATTCCCACAAGTGTCACAACGAAAATGACATGTGTGGGTGCACCTACCTGGGCACAAAGGGAAAAGACGAAAACACGGGTTACGCCACATCTTGTGTCACAGCGGAATTTCAGAAATTGGGCTCATGTGCACACCATACAGATTTGTGCCTAGGGTGTCCAAGCCACCAAGGAAAACTGGGAAATCCATGCATTTCTGAAAAGAGGACACACGTGGGAATCCACAGAGGTCTGACTTCGGCAAATCGGCCAAGAAAGTTTTACCCAGAACCCCTGCCAAAGGCCGAAACATGGCAAAAAACCCACAATTTCCGCACATTTCACTCTGGTAACCCACAGAAACATGCATCCAACAACACATGGACTACCGTCCCACGTTCCCACAGGTGCCCCGATGAAAGTCGTACTTCACATGTGTGGGTGCACCTACCTAGGCACTAAGGGAAAGCCAAAAACACGGGTAACCCCAAGTCTTCTGGCACAGCAGAATTTCAGGAATGTGGCTCATGTGCACACCATACAGATTTGGGCCTAGGGTGTCCAAGCCCCCAAGGAAAACTGGGAACCCCACGCATTTCTGAAAAGAGGACACACGTGGGAATCCACAGAGGTCTGACTTGCACAAATCGGCCCTGAATGTATTACCCAGAACATCCGGCAAAGTTCGAAATGTGGCAAAAATCCCACAATTTGTGCACATTTAACTCTGGTCACCTGCGGAAACACGCCGGCAACAACACATGGCCTACCGTCCCGTGTTCCCACAGGTGTCCCGATGAAAACTATATGTGTGGGTGCACCTACCTGGGCACAAATGGAAAAGACAAAAACACGGGTAACGCCAAGTCTTGTGGCACAGCAGAATTTCAGGAATTGGGCTCACGTGCACACCATACAGATTTGTGCCTAGGGTGTCCAAGGCACCAAGGAAAACTGGCAACCCCATGCATTTCTGAAAAAAGGACACCCGTGGGAATCCACAGAAGTAAGACTTGCGCAAATCAGCCCAGCATTTATTACCCAAAACCACTGGCAAAGTACGAAATGTGGCAGAAAACACACAATTTGCACTAATTTCACTCTGGTTACCCACCAAAACACACTGCCAGCAACACATGGCCTCCCGTCCTGCATTCCCACAGGTGTCCCGATGAAAACGGTACCTCACATGTGTGGGCGCATCTACCTGGGCGCAAAGGGAAAAGCCAAATACAGTGGTAACCCCAAGTCTTTTGGCACAGCACAATTTCAGGAATTTTGCTCAAGCGCAGACCATACAGATTTGGGGCTAGGGTGTCCAAGCCACCAAGGAAAACTGGGAACTCCATGCATTTCTGAAAGAGGATACCCATGGGAATCCACAGAGGTCTGACTTGCACATTTCACTCTGGTCACCTAAGGAAACATGCCGCCAACAACACATGGCCTACCGTCCCGCGTTCCCACAGGTGTCTCGATGAAAACGATAGGTGTGGGTGCACCTACCTGGGCGCAAAGGGAAAAGACAAAAACACGGGTAACGCCAAGTCTTGTGGCACAGCAGAATTTCAGGAATTGGTTTTATGTGCACACTATACAGATTTGTGCCTAGGGTGTCCAAGACACCAAGGAAAACTGGGAACCCCATGCATTTCTGAAAAAAGGACGCCCATGGGAATCCACAGAGGTAAGACTGCGCAAATCGGCCCAGCATTTATTATCCAAAACCCCTGGCAAAGTTCGAAATGTGGCAAAAATCCCACGATTTGCACACATTTCACTCTGGTTACCCACCGAAACACACCGCCAACAACACATGGCCTACCGTCCTGCATTCCCAGAGGCGTCCCAATGAAAATGGTACTCACATGTGTGGGTGCACTTATCTGGGCGCCAAGGAGAAAGCCTAAAACACAGGTAACCCCAAGTCTGTTTCGACACCTAAATTTGATACTTTCTCCAGACAAGCACAACATACAGATATGGGCCTCGGGTGTCCAATCCACCAAGGAAAACAGGGTACCCCATGCATTTCCGAAAGGAGGACACCCCTGGGAATCCGCAGAGGTATGATTCGCGCAAATCAGCCCAGAATTTATTACCCAGACACCCCCGCAAAGTCCGAAATGTGGGGAAAAAAACGCATTATCCGCACATTTCACTCTGCGCACCCATCGAAACACGCCGCCAACAACACATGGCCTACTGTCCCGCTTTCCCAGAGGTGTCCCGATGAAAATGGTACCTCACATGTGTGGGTGCACTTACCTGGGCTCCAAGGGGAAAGCCTAAAACACAGGTAACCCCAAGTCTGTTTCGACACCTAAATTTGACACTTTCTCCAGACAAGCACAACATACAGATATGGGCCTCGGGTGTCCAAGCCACCAAGGAAAACAGGGAACCCCATGCATTTCCAAAAGGAGGACACCAGGGGGAATCCGCAGAGATATGATTTGTGCAAATCGGCCCAGAATTTATTACACAGACACCCCGCAAAGTCCGAAATGTGGGGAAAAAAACACATTTTACGCACATTTCACTCGGCGCACCCATCGAAACACGCCGCCAACAACACATGGCCTACTGTCCCGCGTTCCCACAGGTGTCCCGATGAAAACGGAACCTCACATGTGTGGGTGCACCTACCTGGGCGCCAAGGGGAAAGCCTAAAACACAGGTAACCCCAAGTCTGTTTCGACACCTGAATTTGACACTTTATCCAGACAAACACAACATACAGATATGGGCCTCGGGTGTCCAAGCCAGGAAGGAAAACAGGGAACCACATGCATTTCCCAAAAGAGGACACTCGTGGGAATCCACAGAGGTTTCACTTGCGCAAATTGCCCCAGTTTTTATTAGCCACAATCCCCGACAAAGTGTGATATTTGGTGGGGAAAAAACACAATGTTCACTTTGTCTGGGGTTCTGGGTAATACATTCTGGGCCGCTTTGCGCAAGTCAGACCTCTGTGCATTCCCACGGGTTTCCTCTTTTGGGAAATGCATGGGGTTCCCTGTTTTCTTTGCTGGCTTCGACACCCTAGGCCCAAATCTGTAGGTTGCCCACATGAACAAATTGTGCTGTGGCAAAAGGCTTGGGGTTACCAGCGGGTTACCCTTTTCCTTTTGCACCCCCGGTAGGTGCCCACAACATGTGAGGTCCCTTTTTCATCGGGACACCTGTGGGAACGCGAGAAGGTATGAAATCTGTTGTTGGCGACGTGTTTCGGTGAGTGGACACAGGGAAATGTCTCTGAAATTGGCTGGAAATGAAGACAATTCTCAGACATTTCGCTCTGGCCACTCACCGAAACACACCGCCAACAATACATGGCCTATCTTCCCACGTCCCCACATGTGTCCTGATGAAAACGGTACCTCACATGTGTGGGTGCACATACCAGGGGCGCAAAAGGAAAAGGGTAACCCACTGGTAACCCCAAGCCTTTCGCCACTGCCCATTTTGTTCATGTGGGCAACCTACAGATTTGGGCCTAGGGTGTCGAAGCAAGCAAGGAAAACAGGCAACCCCCTGCATTTCCCAAAAGAGGACACCCGTGTGAATCCTCACATGGCCAAATTGGAGGGGTGGCCCATCTCAAGTAGCCCTCCCAGGGGCAGATAAGTGGGGGGCTGTCCTGCACTCCTCCCTGGGCTCAGTTGTCCGTTCCAAGGAGCAGATATCTGGTCCCAGGGAGGGCTGCATGACATGGCACCCACTCCATTGCGGCTGGGGGGCAGGGGCACTTCATGCAGGCCTCCCTGGGCCTCCTACAAACGGCTGCATGAGGTACACCCCCCTCCATTTGGGTTGGGGGGAGAGGGCCCCCAAAAATGGTGGGACAGGCCCCCCAGTGGGTAGGGCAGTAAGGTTTGGGCACCCCGGCACCAGATTGGCACACCAATTTGCCCCTCTGCACCAAGGCAAGTTTTGTAAACAAAATAAAAAATGCAAAAAGTACACTACACTTTAGGGCGGGCTGAGGGGCACTCTAAACCGCTAGGTAATTTTCTAATGTACTGGGGGTGACCCTCTACCCCCCACACCAAATGCAGGCGGGATCTCATTCAGCCCTCCCTGGGGGCAGATAAGAGGGGGGCATCTCATGCAGCCCTCCCTGGAGTCAGATGCCCCTTCCTAGGAGCAGATATCTGCCCCCAGCGAGGGATACAAGGTGTGCCCCCATTTCCCCTTGGGGTGCGGGGGTGAGGGGAGAGGGCCACCCCCCATTTCTGTAAAATATATCCCTGGTGGTTTTCATTTTTTTGCCCCATTCCCTGGGGGCAGATGATCAGCCATCTGCCCCTAGGGGGGCTAACCTGCAGGCCCCATCCTTTGGGAGGCCTGCACACTAATTCCTGGTAGCCCTCCCCCACCCCCCAATTGGATGGGAGGCCACCTCATGTACTCCCGACTGGGGCCATAAATCTGCCCCCAGGGAGGGCTACAAGGGGTGCCCCCCCTTTCCACTTGGTGTGGGAGGGGGAGGGCCACCACCATTTCATGGGGGCAATAAAATCTCAGGCCCCCCACCCCCACCCCCATCCCCATTCTATTTATTTTTCTTTTTCTTTTTTCTTTTTGCCCCCCTTCCCTGGGGGCAGATTGTTAGGCAGAAACCTGTGCAGTTCCCTTAGGGACCACTGCTAAAAGTTTAAGACTACAGGTGTTGGCAGTAAACCCAATTGGTAGCAGTCTGTACCACCCAGATTTACCTGGTAGCTGTGGCTGAGCAGTCAGACTTCTCTCAAGAAGAGTTAGGCAGTATATAGAGTATACACATTAGGTACAAAAATACAGTAGCACAAGCAAACACTGACCAGAGCTTGGGTATAAAAGTATATAATTATTTATTTAAAAACACACTTGTAAAAATACACTGGCACTAATATGTCAAGCAAGTTCAAACACAGTCATTAGAAATATATACACCTCCCTGATTAATTATTCGACAAGTCTTAGGAAAAGAACACCACTTATTATCAATACAGGGGTGAGCGCTTAACCAAGATGGCACTCCAATAATTATTTAAAAAGGGAGGGAAAAGGCAGAATTTGGAAAGCACACAATACCAACACTTTTAAAAGAACCACAGCAAGTCAGGAAAAGCAGAGTCTACTGTAGAGGAAGAAAGTTCATAGAGCAGGCCCACTCATCGAGAGAGCAAGGCGGAATGTGCCCAAGATCACACAGTTGTAGTACACTTTAAAAGTCTTTGCAGATAGTTCAAAAGGAGTTGGATCAGTTCAGAAAAGTTAGTTAACAGGTCCCAGGTCACCACAGGATAGAGAGTCAAGGATTTACGGGACACCTTGAACAGTCTGTTGCAAGGGAGACCAGGCGGGACACAGTACCTGAAATGGTAATAAAGCTCCAGCGGGGGCAGTTGTTCCTGGCAGCGGGTGCAAGTCGGTGCTTCTTCCAGGGGAAGAGAAGGTCTCGACGTGGAGGAAAGCTGGAAGTCGTTGCACTGCCAGGGAAGAAACCAGCCGCGGAGTTTCTCAGTTAAAAGGTACTACCCTTTTATTCGCGGTAGTGGTGAAGCGTGGCTATCCGGCCCCCGGGGTGCTTGGCACGGGCAATTTGGCCATGAGACAATCCAGGAAGGCGAAAAGAGGGCGAACTGGTTAACCCCACCAATTCAAAGGAAGAAGACTCTCCAGGATGAAGATCTTCTCTGTCGTTCGGGAAGTGGTGAGGTGGTTCAGCAGGGCTCCACCAGTGGTGTCATCGTAGCAGGTCGGCTCAGCTTCTCCCTCTTTGGATTCTTTAGGTCCTGTGGCGACTTCTGAAGTTCCAGTTACCAAAGCCCTGCTTTTATGCAGAAAACCCCCATTCACCAGTCCTAGCTGTTACTCAAACATGCTAAGTGGTGAGCGGGCGGCTTACCACTGGGCCAATCACACAAGAGTGCGACTTGAGTTGCCAAGGCAACTCAGTCCAGGGTGCCTATTCCCCCCCTCCCACACATCCTGTGGACCCAGACAGAGTGGCACCACTTTTGGATGCTTCTGTGCAGAAGCCCGCCAAAAGTGGAACAAAGGGCTCGACTTGGGTTGGAGTTACAGAGGCGAACAAAAACACCATTTTAAAACCGAGTCCTGGCAAAAAGACCCAACCGGGGAATAAATATTAAATTAATAACCTGGCGGTATCTTTAACATTGCACCAAAAAAGTGGTGCGTTTAAAATGTATGGAAAAATCCCATAGGAAATATTCCGGTGGAATATTTTGTGTGGTAACCACTGCCACCAGCCAGAAACTCAACGAGGGGGGACTGCACAGTGCCCCCTCGAAAAACAGACCCAGGGGCAATCTAATTACCCCTACCAGTACTTCCAAAATATGATGGTTTGTACTGGTTCTGTTCACAATTTAAGACTAGTAAAGTCAATGGTGACTTTACATGCCCTGGGAGACAGTAGTCAGTCCCAGGGTATGGAGTCTATGTTTGGGGGTCACTATGACACCCCTGTGTTACTGCACTCAGGGTGCTGTGTAACACACATCCCAAAAACACATGACACATGAAGCCCTATGGAGTAAAAGACCCCATAGCCCATAAAACACATTACAAAGTCAAAGGACATTCTCAAATCATGCCTAAGAGTTGGAGAAAAAGAGGCTCACTCTTAGCAGGAGAAAAAAATAAACCCAAAAAATCCAGTAAATCTGCTGGGGGGACTCACTAGGTTTGGGAAATTAGCCTATACAGAGAATTCTCCCTAACACAGATGATCAGCCATCTGCCCCCAGGGTTGTGCACATATGTGCCCCATGCTTTGGGGGCCAGGGGGGTAGAGGCTGCTTACTTGAAGTAGCCCCCCTGCCCCCCATGTCACAAACGTTTCCATGGTGGTCCAGGGGGTTGCTGGTCACAGATCGAGCGCTCTGAGCTGATCTGTGACCAGCAATGGGTCATATACGTGGTGTCCTTGGAAAGGGGAGGACCTCCCCTTTCCAAAGACACCACATTTTCCTATATCCATGGTGACCTAGTGGGCCCCAGGGCCCCAAACCCCCTTTCACCTCCCGCCCTCCCTCGCCTTTTTTCTTATTTATTTTTTTTCACCCCTGGGGGCAGTGATCATCTGCCCCCAGGGGTCTCCAGCGCTGTGGCCCCATGCTTTGGGGCCACGGGGTAAGGGGGCCACTAACCTAGTAAGCAGCCCCCCCTCCCTCTGCATCACAAACGGATCTTTATTGATCCTGTGACATTGCTGCTCACGGATCGGGCGCCCCACGCACAAATGCCACACAATGGGTATCATTGGAAAGGGGAGAACCTCCCCTTTCCAATGATACCCACCTCGATCTCCGGTTTGAAATACAGCCGGAGATCGAGGCTGACAAAGAAGGGCACTCTTTCTTCACTGCATCAGCCGAAAATGGCTGCTGCAGTGATATTACTTTTAGTTTCACACTGTCGTGCTTTACGCACGCCGACGTGAAACCGAAGGTAATCCTGCCCCCTGGCAGTGAGGGGGGCCTCCCCCTCACATAGCCCGGGGGTTGGATTACAGTTTTGAGCGATCCCTGCTTTGCAGGGATCGCTCAAAACAAGGTGCCAAAAAGGATGAGCTATCTCGTCTTTGGCACTGCACATGCACTTCCAAGGATGAGATATCTCGTCCTTGGCACTTTAGGGGTTAATGGGTTTTTGTTGATGCAACTTAACCATAACATCCCATTTTTACTAGTGCACCTTTAATCTGCTACACGTTCCTTATATTATACTCCCACCTACCCCCGTGGCAGATAGGCAGTCAGTGTACAGTGCAGTAGTCCGCAGACATCAGACAGCATTCACAAATCTGAGAATCATAGGGGAGACCAAAATAAATTGTACTCCTCAACCAACAGATGTACATAAAATGATAACTAATGTTTACAACCCGCAAATATACCTTTTTGTACAAACACTTTAAAAAATATTAATTATATTTATATTTACCACACATTACAATGGAATGCACCGATCACAAACCATAACTGTACACTTCATATAATCCCCTCACTACAACTCTGCATACAGATTGAGAAACACCAGGTGCTTATGGGACAACACATTCTCACTAAATAGTAAATCTGTTGTATTTATTTCTCTATTATCAGCTTTAATTATATAAACATGTGTTTGTAATGTGGCTAATCTCAAGGCTAGATTAAAGGGTTAATAATCCCTATGAGGTCTTAATGGTTTACAGGCATCTGGTAATAGCACGAGAAGAAAGTGTTAAGGTGCTTTACTTTATTAAGCTTGGTTATTATTGTCGTTGCTAGGAAACACAGGAGGACGATGGAGGAAAAGACGTCTTTTACTGCTGGGCATATTGAGAGTGGTTTTTTTAAGAAGACTATCGTCAATTACTGTCAAACTGGAAGTAACGAGCGAAAGTGTAGCGTTACGTGTTTTTTTGGATACTGGAAAAACCAAGGTAGAGAGAGAGTCCCATAAAGGAAGAGTCGGAAGGAGTGAGGTCGTCCAGCTGATGTCGGATCATGTGCCTGCCGATTCGATTGCCGAACCGAAAGGAGTCCAAGGGGAGGGGGAGCCCAACAGCTGAGCCCATCTGCCGTTTCTTGAGCAGCCGCTATTGTCAGAAGGTATGCATTGCAAGGAGGGGCCCTCGGCAGCTAATCATCTCCTACGAGGGAGGCGGGCCTAATCAACCGGTGAAGTAAACAGTATCTCTCTCTACACAGGGAGGCAGTGCGCAACAGCCACCTGAGTGACACGCCAATGCTCAGACATAACAGTGAAATGTAAGGAGACAGGGAGGCGGGGCTCCATCTATGAGAGTCGGGGAAAGAAGCTGAATGATTCATCATCCAATTGAGTGAATAGAAGGCCCTGGGAGGTGATTGATGTGTCATTGAGAAACGTATTCTGCCGTTCTGATAAAAACAGCATAAAAGAGATAAAGGGCTAAAGAAAGAGGACTATTACGAACTGTGGCTGAAGAAATAAGATAATATAGAGGTGTGCTCTACCATAGTAAAGACTGTGAGAGTTCTGAGAGGAAACAAGCTTCTTTCTCAGCCAAGAAGTCCCACAAAGTACTGTTTTTAAAGTTATTACAAGAGAATCAATCAGTTCAAGTTCCAATTTTGTGCACAACTGGCCATAATCCTGACATCTGAAGACCATTTCAACCTTCAGTATCATTTTTCGGTTCATTCTGGTATAGTTTTCTTCTGCTTGTTGGTTAATAAAAAGTTGTTTTACACTCCAAATAGTAGTCCACGTATCTCTTAATCCCACAAAGTATAACAGTGTTATAAGACAGAAGCACTATTTTTTCTCACATAAATGGCAAGCACACTTGATTGGTTAGAGGAGAACTTCCCAAAAGTAGAAATGAGCGACGATAACTTGTACAATGGTATACAATACATATTTTAATGCAAACAAATAATTTATTTTTTACACAGCTTACTAAAATAATAGTTTCTGTTTTTCTTACAGTACATAATTTTCATGAAGAAACCACGCCCCAGTTTAATTATCCACAATCTCCAGAATCACAAAGAGAAGCCCTATCCCCAACTGTAAATCATCAAATCATGAACTTGTTTAAAAAATTAGATAAACTAAGTAATGATTTTAAAGAACTTTTAGAGTATGTGAAAAATCAAGTAATTCAAATGTTTCCCTATCACTGTCCTTCTTGCACTTGTTCCCTTTGTCCCCAGAAATTATCCCCATCAAATTCTGAACAATTTGATGAAAGACGCTGTGATGAAACCTCACTCCCTCATCCCCTCATGATTATTGTACACAAGTTCCTAATTCTCCAATTTATGTTTACCATTCCGATACCCCATCCCTTTCTTGAATAAAAATATTTCTTATACTATAAATGTTTTGTATACTATTGTGTTATATATATATATTTTTTAACTCCAATTATGAGTCAGCGGACACCGCGACTGTCCGAGGTGTCTGCACTCAAAATGGAGTTGCCCCCGGACAGGCGCGATGTCAGGACATATCCGCAATCAGCCTGCGGACACCGTGCCTGTGCTCGGGATACCCAGCGCATGCACACTGCGATTCCTGTCTGATAGGTGTCCATGGATGGCCGTCGGGGCCGTGGATGGCTGCGGACGTCTTCATGTGACCACACCTATGCAACGTGACAGGGCTATCTGCGAACAGTGACCGTGACCGCAGACAGTTTAAAAGTGCATTTCCAGACAATCTAGGGTGTTTCAAGCAGAAACGTTACCCTTCCACAGCTCCCAGACCCATTCTTGGATGAGTTCAGGTAAAGTGGGGATTCACAAATTTCAATTTATTATGCCCGACGACCAGTTTCCATACTTCCTGATGGACGCTGTCACATATGTGAGGAAAACAGAGGTCAAAGAGCCCCACCTCCGATTAGTACAATAGAAATTGAATCCTCATCAACGAAATGCGGCCTTTTCAAAGGGAGCACTTATTGTTTTGTTCAAAATAAACAGCGTTCAAATTTTACTTATACTGTGGCGCATTTCATTGATGAGGATTCAATTTCTACCATTCTTGGATGATTTGGCAACTTTTCACAACTTTTCAAGGCTCTTTTGCTACTCGGTTGTCCGCGGACAGCACGACTGTGCACGGGCGGTTCCTCTCAAGAGACCCACCCATTACTTTTCCTCATTCTCAATCTGGCTATCCAGGAGAGAACACCTGTTTTGCTGCATTGCTGCTTTGCAAATCTGTGGAGACATCATGCTCCCCAACCACCCCTACCACATCAACAACCTGGAGGGTCTGGACAGGGGTACCGGCACAGAGATACAGATGAGGATCATGAGGAAGAAGAGAATGAGGTGGAGGTAGTCCCTAGCAGCAGTACTCGAAGTGAGTGCTTGGTGTGGCAATTGTTTACTACCATTAGTAATGTCCCAAAGGCTTGTGCAAGTAAGGTTCGATGCACTGAGTGAAAAGTTGTACTCAGTCGGGAGAAACCTAGTTTGTATTCCTATGGGACAACTTCCATGAGGCGCAACATCAAATCTAACTACCTGACTGCTCTGAGGAAGGCGATACCTTTCTCGGGTAAGAGTAGGTTAACATCCTCCACCCCATCATCTTCATCTGCTCCTGTTACCACAAAGGATACTCCTTTGGGGCAGAGGATCCCAGCAGCAGCTTCACAGGCCATACAGAATGCTGTTGACACTAAACTTTCAAGGGTCACAGTGCTATGTTTGTACTGTGAAGCACTGTAGGGGGATGCAGTTTCAGAGTACTTTTGACGCTGCGGTCACGGAATACGAGAAACACTGCCCCCACCTTACATTTAAGGCCCGCCGAACATCTTCCTCTGTCCATCTGCTCCTTCATCCCTGTGGTTGGTGCTACTTCCCTACCTTGCCTACCCTACCTTGCCTCTCCTGAAAACAAGCCCCAAAAAAATACAAAATCGAAAAAACACAACTAAATGGTTCTTTAAGGAGCCAACTGTCACAGTTAAAAATAGAACTGAGAAAAAAGTCACAGGTCCCTGTGCAGCCTGCATAGTCCAAGACCGCAAATAAATTCCAGACATGGGGTGGTACAATTGAAATCATTTTAATTGATTTGCGATAAAAAATGGTGACAAAAAAAGAACCTTTTTGTGTTTTTGGCTTATATATTTTTCATTTTATATACTGAACTAAAAACATTTTACTGAATTTAATTATTTCTTCTCACTTTCACAAAAACTGCTTCAAAGCATTTTGAATGTTTTCCACAAAAATCTGAATACCCACTTCACTTTAATGGACTCCATCTCTCTGACAAATGTTGTCAATATCAAATTTAATGTTCTAATTATGAAACAATGTCATGCCAACATCTCGCAGAAAAGCATACACATCTTTATTGACGTTGTGCCTCGCTTTTTCCATTTGCAGACCAAATAAAATCTAGCGCATCCACATCTGTCTCTGGCCAACGTGTGTGAAAGAATTATTTTTGAATAAGGGAACATTTCCTTCAACTTTCCCAATGTCTCCATTATTGCATAATGCAAGGAAATTCCAGTCACGTACCCCACACTGTACCTTCCACAATGAACAATAATATTGTCCGGATATTTCAATTCAACTATATTTTCACAAATGGGAGTAAGTCCACCCAATTATTTCCTTGGACTCCATACCAGAACACTTCCAATTCAGGGAATACAAGATTTTTGGCAATTCCACAGTGCTCAGCATACACATCCAACCAATGGACCCAAGATCCACAAACTCTGCCTTCTAAAAGACATTGCTATGGTCATTTTCAGTCCTCTCACAACTACTATCATTACCATCTCTTCCTCTACACCACACCCAGGAAACCCTATTGCCTGATCACCCAATGAACGCAGACACCACGACTGTCTGCAGTCTCCTCAGTCCCCTTTCCATGCCAGGCAACCTTAAAAGACCTGGATATGGTACGTGCCGTCTGCGGACTACCGCAGTGTCTGCGAACGTCAGAGCCACTTTAAGGGGTGGGGGAAATTAAACTCAATTTAAGTTATGTAATCTTTAGTGGTGGCTTTCAAAAGAACCTTTTTTTGGAGGGTTTTGTCAACAAACACCTTTTTTTTAACCTTTTGTTGCTTTTATTTGCAGTAGTACTGTACACTCTACATCCTCCCTTACAATTTTCTTGTTCGAACCTTTTCAATGCATTACTAATATTGTAAAGTAAAATTGCTTTTCCGACATCTGTGAATTAACTCCATCGTGACAAAATAAATTCACACCATCAGACCTTATATTGTCATTCTCAAAAGATGACATTCCTGCAGCATATAAGAAAGCAGATACAACTTTATTGGCAATCTGCCTTGATTCTTCCATTTGTGGACTGAAAAAGTGTGTTGGACATCTCCATGTTTGCCTCTGATTTATTTCAGAAAAATATTATCTTGGCAGCCGGAAATAGTTCTGTTAGGCTTTTAAAGTAATCCTTCAGGGCAACCTGTAAATCCACTGGAGTCACAAACCCCAAACTGTCCCCTCCACAATGCACAATTACAATGTCTGGACATTTAAAGTGAGCCATACTATCACAGAATGAAAACAAGCTTTACCAGTTTAAGCCACAAACTAAATGCCACAAAATGTCCACTTCTGCAAATCCAATACTTCTAAAGATGCCATGATTTTCAGTGAACACCTCCAATGACTGAATTGAAGAGTCCACCAAAATCCACACAGCCTGCCTTCTCAAACACACAGCCATAGCCATTTTCAGTGCTCTCACACCTCCTGCAAACAAAACTCCTGCTGCCCTCTCTTCCTGTACACCACACCCAGCAAACGTGATTGTCTAACCCCACAGTCCCCTTTCCATGCCAGGCATCTCCAAAACACCCAGATGTGGCACATGCCGTCCGTGGACTATCACACTGTCCGTGTAGCCCGTAACACAGGGGCAGCCCTTCTACCCTTTGCACTTTCATGTTATCAACACTTCCTCATTGTCTGCTTTCAAAGAGTCGTACATCCATCCACCAATCACATCCAAAATCTCTAAACCTAACCCTGTCATCTCAGTTCAACACTTCAGATGTACACTTGAACTCTCAGAGTACATAGCTCCTGTTAATGAAAGGCATTTGCATCAAAAACTACTGTGCACACTTTCTATTTCCAGATTCAACAAGATCTGCATCTAACAAAACATAGTACAGATATGCTTAAATGTAAATAAATGTTTTCTTAAACTCTTTCACAAATATATATGTATATAGAGGGTTCCTGCTACTTTCCCTGTAATAAGCTCCTCAATAAGCATATTCTCTTTTTAACCACTGTAACAAACGCCATGCATTGCAGCACTCATCACCTGCTCACATGAAGCAGCTGACAATTAGAATGCTCTGCATTTCAAAATGTTTCTTCTAACAAGCATTTTGATGAACGTTCAAAAATCCATATGTGCATATACAGCAGCACTGTATCACTTTTTCATAAAAGATGGGAAAAGCAGATAAAATAGATCTGTAGACCATTTTTAAGTGGTACTTAGTGTCTGCTGGTTAATATGTTGACAGCAGATGCATAAATCCCAACATGACCCATTCCAGTCTATAGGTGCTAAGTCTTTATTTTTTCATGTGTATTCTGTCACTTCCAATTCACTTCTCCCATTATAAACCTCAAACTAAAAGTCCCAGAATGCAAAGAAAAAACACGACTGAACTTCAATATCCGAAACTGTGACATGTATATCAAATAAACATATAAAATGTTGTGATTTTCCAAATATTTTTTGGGGAAGCATTTTGAATAAAGTTAAAAAATGCATATCTGCATTTAATACAGCACTGTGTCACTTTTTCATAAAAAAGTAAAAGCAGACAAAATAGATTGGTACACCATTTTTAATTGGCACTCAGTGTGTGCCAGTTTAAATATTGACAGTACATCTATACTTCCTAACATAACCCATTCCAATCTTTAGCTGCTTATTCAGTCCTAATTTTTTCTCTACAATTTGGGACTTGTACTCGAACTTGTATAATGGGAAAAGTGGAACTTCAAGTCCAAGAACGCAAACAAACAATCTAGCACTACATAAACACATACAGATTAGAATGCATCAAGTTGGCAAGCAAGCATATACTCCAAACATATTAAACTTCCACACACCAACTGTCATTTAAAGGTGTACTACAAATCTTTTCCATTAACATTTCTTCGCTTTAACAAAATGTTAAAGAGCTTCTATAAATGCACATACACATTTCTTAACATTCATGAAAATGCACCTAAAAGGAAACATTTTTAACCGTCCACTAATTTTATTAACTGTTTTCCCCTAAAAACTCCTCCTTCCATCATAAATAACAACCTTGCTTACTAAAAGTACTTCACCATTACCACATATCCCCACTAACTTTCTTTTACAATTACAGGAAAGAAGCACATTAACAAAGACAAGAACCTAAAAAAGAATACCCTTCACATCCAACAAAGTAAGTACATTATTGTACCATGTAAATGTAAGCAATTACAGCAGCAGAGTTCCAATATATATCACCCCAGACTACTCTTTTCAAACCAACATTTCTTTCACTCTAAGCCATTATATTCCACCACCTTACTAACTGGCCGTCTGGTTTATCGCAGAGTCTCACAGGTCCCGGGCAACCCCGCCAGTTCTCTGTCGTACTTGCCTCAGAGCCCTATGCCCACCCACCTTCACAGCACTTAGATATAACCCAAGAGAGTGGCTCTCTCTACACTTACCCCAGCCTTCACCGACTGGGTGCACTTGGACCTCCCCCTCCCTGTCACCGTCTACACACTTGTATGATCCAAAACCAACAAGCCCGAAGATCATCTGTCTGTTCTCCCTATCTTCTCCCCTTAATTGCACTGGTAAGACAGCAGAGTCGCCGTCAGGCATATTTGCTGTTTCTCAATTGTTAAATGTATGTTGCATACTTACTCTGCCTGTGTAGACCATTATCGTCTCAGAAAGGTAAGTGCTCTGTGAGACTGTTGTTTTCCCCCCTGTTCCCACCCTCCTTGAGCACTTTGAAACACTTCCTCTGTACAGGTGTTATATAAATAAGCAATTAAAATTACCATTCACATTCTTCCTATTCCCATCTTAACACCACAATTGCAACACACGCTCTGTTCCTCAAAACAGCATAATGTCCCTACATATTCCAACACACCACCACTCCCTTACTCACTAACCCAACACTATCACACCTCTGCAGACTCTTTCTCTCACAACTTCCCAACCATACCCTTTATACCACCTCACAATCAAACAGCACTCTATTCATCCCTACAATCACACTGTATCTACCAGTGTTAAAGTAATCACGGTAAAGCAATCCAAAATATGTATGTTACAGAAAATGTTCCACCATAGAGTTCTTCACAATCTTATAAAATCAGCTGAAAAGTCACAATCTACCCTTAAGACTACTGCAGAAGGCTAATCCTGCAAGCTCTAATTGACAGCGCTTTTGTACTAAAGAAAAATTGTTTCTATTGATTTTAAACAGAATGAAACCACTAACTAAATGAATCAATACATTACAAAAAGTACTTCTAAACATGTGCAGTGTCAATATAAAGACCTTTTGAAACATCTGTGATGGTGAATAGATTCACACAAGCAGCACAGTACCATATTTCAATGAAAAAGCGTATAAACAAGAACAAAAAAAACAATTGCAGTAGACAATAATGGTTGAGGGTATGACATGGTGGAAGACACAATTATGGCAAAAGAAACCCTTATAGAAAAAAAGTCCCCAACAAACTTTGAACCAAATGCACCTTTCACCCAAACACACCATCCAGTGTACAAATGGACATGCAGCTCAATGTTTAATGTACGCCAACAATCCTTTCAATCTTTACGACAATTCCTCAATCACTATGTGAAACTAAAAGACAAAAGTAGAATGAAAACTTTACAAACCATGGACTCCTGTCCAGTGCGCAGCCACACTGGTCTGTGAGGATATTCCTACATTTTAGGAACTGCTTGCCAGAGCAACTTCCACCACATCAAAATGTTAGCAACACACCATTCTACTATACAGAATCTTGTGCATTGAATATACTATGCAAAAAGTCCTGCTCTAAAACTGCCAAATTGAAATAACATTCTCCTACATGGAATAGCCAAACAACTGCTTCAAGAAATGGAGCACATCCAACATAAATACTTTGGAACTGAAGTTGCCTACTTTAGAATTGAAGTTGATGTAGAAAATTCTGTACCTTCAGAAAAAAATACAGAAAGCCTTATGAACACCAACGTACTAATAAAGACATACAAAAAAGAAATAGCTACATTTCAAAACACCTCTGCTGAAATACCAGACTGAATATATGTCTGTTGTCGCAGGACATTTTATAAAAGCACAAAAATAGTGGATATAGCTTACAAAATAGAAGACAATGAAGAATCACATTGGTTCCAATGAGCTTCATATCTAACAGCAGAAACTAAATACAAAATAACTGACCCCTCAACTGATTGCATGTACTGCAACACGAAGCTTGACAATAGCCAAATGCCATCATGTGCTATCGCTAATAACTTAGAAATATTCCCACTTCCGAAAGTTCTCAACAACTCAACTTGTAGGAGAGCATTATAATCCAAGCAGTGCACCCATTGCAAGCTATAATACGCCTTAAACCGAAATCAGCCAAATGATCTCCATCCAAGTTACTAAAGGACAACTGTGGCAAAGTAGTACAACAACCAATAGATCAATCTTTGATTGTACTAGATAATGGTGTGCCAAGAAAAGACAAAGGAATTTGCCAACAACTAGTCGACTTAAACTAAGTTAGACAAGCCCTAAAATATCTAAAGGCAAACAATGAATACTACAAAGATATAAACATAGAGGAAAACTTAAGAGAAACCACCCAAATAAATCAAGACTCACCAGTAACTGGCCAATTTGAACGTGTAGATCCTGTTACTGCAGCCAACATTTTAGACCAGCATAGAATTCACACACTGCACTCCAAAGACACCATTAACGATGCATTAGAAACATATCAAATGTATCAAATCAAAGGATCCTCAATGAGCATATGGGAAAAAAGTGAAGAAGCAAGTTCTTTTCCTCTACTCTTTCCTGCAGGAAAAGGAGGAAGATATGATGAAGGGTCCACGCAAATGAGTGCATCAGAAAATCGCTCTTTAAGAATGTATTCTGAAGACCCCTGATTCAGATAAAATGTCGAATGCGTTTTCCACCTCCTCTTCGAAAGTGAACTAGCAACATGTTATGGAGTTGCACACACATTAAAAACGGGCTCTAACTTTTTAAACATATCAGCTACCCAACTACTTCAAAAAATAAAGACAAAGGTAAGGTTTTGCTGTCAAGTATCAAAAATATCTTGGCAAACATGCAAAACATAATTCAGGCAGATACTGCCGATGTAGATATAAAAACAAAGGCAAATACTATACCAAATGTCATGTTGGCTTCCCTAGACAAGTTTGCACGAAATTAAATGGAAATAGCTTGATGTCTTCTCTTAGACACAGCGTAAAAGGCAAATCCCCTAAACATGCATACATTAAAAGGGATGAAGCATTCTGAGTACATCAATGATTACAATTAAATCATTGCCCTCTTGTGGAATGCAAACATAGACATATAATACATTGCAGACAATTCCACTGCAGTTGCAAAATATGTCACAGCCTGTCACACCAAAGCTGAGAAAACAGAGCTAAAAGACCTCTTGGATGAGATATCATCTGACAAAACACTATCAAAAAAATTGTATAGCTTCGGTATAAAAATACTCTTGCACAGAAATGCGGGTGCTGTGAAGCTGCAGACCGTTTAACAGGTGCAGCCTTATATGGCAAATTTGAAAACATTGGGCCTCATTAGGAGTCTGGTGGTAGCCGTGCCGGAAAAACTGGCAGGCTGCCGCCAGACCCAGAATGAATTACCGCCTCTGTGATTGCCGGAATCACCGGGGCATTAGAACCCTGGTGAATCGGTCATTCCGTAGGCGTAATTCTGTAAATCCCCGCTCCCATGGACTCCATGGGGATGGGGAAAATGGAAACACTGGCACCGTAAATAACGGTGCTGTTGTTTCCATTTCCGTCTGCAGGCGGGTGGCGTTACTCCCGCCAGGTCAGACGTGGCAGGAGTGACACCACCCGCCTGCAGAACATGTAGTCTGCCGGTCCGGAGACAATGGTGGCGGAGGTTTTACCGTGACCATTGTTTCCGGACCAGCAGGCTTGTAAGAAGACCCATAGACTCTGATGGACCGATGGAGTCTGATCTTATTCCTTTGGCATGCATATGCCAGCATCAGCTAAATGTCAGATGCTTATCTGTTATTAGAAAATGCAAGTATCACCAAAATTGTCTGCCCTCAAATTCTTCTTGCAGGGAATTAAGCTGCTTGAGGAGCGATTGGGTGAGAGCGTGCCTGTTCATTTATATAAGAGAAACACACAGTCACACTCAAGAAGAAAGATTAAGGCATTGGGCCTCATTCTGAGTACGGCGCTAACCAATGGTGCTATTAACGCCTTGTTTGACGCCGTACCCGGACCGGCAGCACCTTGGTGGATGGTGGAATTACCGCCCCATTCCAAGTTTGGCGGGGCGGTAATTCCCCATTCACCAAGGCTCTTCCCCATTCCCAAATGAGCCCCCATAGGGCTCAATGGGAATGGGGAAGATGCAAATAACGGTGACCGTTCATTACGGTCACCGTTATTGGCTTGGAGGCCCCTTTGCGCCCTCGACTTTAACACCTGCTCAAAGCAGGCGTTAAGGGAGAGGGCGCAAAGGGAACTCGGAATATGGCGGTAAGGGATCACCGCCACCGGTCTCGTTACCGGTGGCCGCTATCCCTTAACGCCATACTCGGAATGAGGCCCATTGAGTGTTCCTCTTCGACCTCACTCTTCAACTTATCCTCCAGTAGGTTGCAGTTTCCTACCTCTATAAGCCACTTTAGGGCTAGACACAGAGTAGAATCAGGGCGGTCAATCAATAAAGCTCAGTCTCTTCAAATTCCAAACAATGAGTAATCCTAACTGGACCACCAAAAAATTGCAGACATGGCTGGGCAGTCTTCGACTTCAGAATCATTCACGCATTGGGAACGCATCTATTCAGGTTAGAGAATCCCAATTTTCATTCTGTGTTTCTCACAGAATCCAACACCTTTTCCTGGCCATGAAATATAGACAAAGAGAGGCTTTGATGCAAGAAATCAAAGATCTAGCAGTCTTGGGGTGTATCAGGCCAGCTCCCTCCGACCAAAGAGGTATAGGAGTCTACTACATCATCTTCATGGTACAGGAGTCCTCAGGAGGTTTCTGCCTCCTGATATGCATCCCAAGGACTTGAATTCAGAGGTCAGTGCATATAATTTACAAATGGAGATGCTTCAGAGGATTAATCCCCTGATTTCCATAGGGAATTATTTGATCTCACTAGTTTTCATGGTTCCTTATTCCCAAATTCCTATCAGCAGGAGTCATTTCTATTTTCTCGACTTGTGTTGGGGGATCTTCACTTCTAGTTCTGTGTCCTACAATTTGGTCTCAAGATGACTCTGATGGACTTTATGAAGGTCTTGGCCCAAGTGGTGGCTCTGCTGCATAAGGAAGAAATATCCCTTCCAGACAACCAGCTTTGTTAGTGGGAAAAGCAATCAACTTTGCAGAATGGAGCTATATTTATGTTATGTTATCTCCATCGCCACAATAAGTACAACCACCCACTACACCCAAGATGGTCCCAGGATATTTTGGATATTAAAGGGGATCGTGGGCAATGATTTTTAGAGTGCTTTCACAAGAGTGGGCATGTTTTCTTTTTTTTAAACCTGAATATATATATATATATGCATTATATTTATAATTAATATATGATTTTCCAGTTGGTGGGTCATCTCAGAAGCAGGTACTGTGATGAGGAATAATAGGACTAGTAGTAATCAAGATTATTGGTAAATAATCGAGGTGTTACTATGCAACAGTTTTGAAACCATTGAAAATCATTATCATGAACTGAGATAAAGGGTTGTCCAACTCTGTGCCTAGAGGGCCAGAATCGTGATGGGTTTTCCAGACATCCCTCATTAATATTCATGAGATCAAATGTGAAAACATTTAGAATCATTGTATGTAAATGTATATCATGAATATTAATGAGCGGTATCTTGAAAATCCAACATGAATATGCCCCTCGACGCCTGGATTTGGACAACCCTTTAGACTAAACCGAGTTCTGAGATATTTGCCTTGATTCAGCTTGTCACCTGCAAAACTGTGAGTACAGATCACTCTTTGACACTGGGGGACATGTCTGGGACATTTGACCTAGAAGGAGTCACTATGCATTTGAAGAATGTGTTTAATGATTTTACCCTCATCCTCATGTTCACACAACAAATTGATAAACATTTCAACGATTATGCAATGACTATTGAAGCAGGCCTTTTAGAACAGCAGCACAGCTGAGGCAATGCATCCAAGGATTGAGGTACATAGGTATATATGTGTGTGTGTGCGCATGTGAGCACTGGAGTAGCAGAGGAGCAGAAGTATGTGCAGATTCCCAAACTGGAAGAGCAAATGGTGCAACTTGTCATGATTGAAGTGCACCGCCTGAGCTGTGTGAGGATCAGGCAGAGCTGTATGCCGGTCTGAGTCACTGGTAGAGCTGCAGTAGTTGTAGGTGTTGCCGATAACTGATCCGCATGGGGAACTCATCATATAGCAGTCACGCAAATCTGATATACATACTTCACAAAAGCTAGAAAAACATGGTCATTAATCTATGCTTCTATCATGATCCCTCTTATTTGTTAACAACAGCCTGCTTTATTAAGACATTAATGCAAGAATATGTATTATTAGCAAGCAAAACTTTGATTTCAATTTGTAAAATGCAAACCTATGAATTAAAATCATATTTGACCTGAAATTAGCCTTTGATGTGTGTCACTTTAACTACTAGCTGACTGTGGCGTAATATGCACCATTCTTGCAGATCCCATGCTGTCTCGCCCTCTCTATTTCGCCCCTGTGTCTGCATCTACGTGCCATCTCTCTGTTGCCGCACCACCTCCCTGAGCCTTATCACCGGCCTGCATTGTTCATCTAGCACCATCTCTCTATGTGTGTTCATTGGCCTGCACAGTCTTTGCAGTATTACCTGTCTCAGGGCATGCAACTATGCTGCCATCTAGTGGTGAATGCATGTGCTTGTAACTGATTTCCAAAGACATCCTTTTGCCTTTTATCTATGGACTAGCTGTACCCAACATCTCCTACACCGGTGTTCCGGGCCCCCATGTTGGTGCTCGGCGACTTGCCTTTGGGGTGCGAATACCACAGTTTGAAAACAATGAACAGTGATTAAATGTTAATTGTTTTGCTGAGAGGAGAGTGCAGCCTATTACCCCTTGCACTGGGGCATGCTCTGCGTAATGGGATGTAGGAGGCAAGATGCGAGATTTAGAAAATAAGCACAACACTGAAGGGCATTCATGCTATGTTACTTTTCTTTGCGTTTGGCAGCAATACGCGGAAGAGCAGGGGGAATTGAGACAGAACCAATGTGACCTCTGTCTGTGCTAAACGCCAATTATAGTTGTGGCTGGCAGCTGAGAAAGGAAGAAACAGAGAACAAAAAATGTAAACAGAAAAACATCTCCAATGCTTTTTTTAAGCACTTTTCCAGTTTCAGTAAGAGTCGATATTAACACCCCATTATGTAAAAATACTATGCTTACTCCCAACCATGCATTCCACCCCTAGAATGTTTAACCCTTTTTACCATGCTTTATGAAACTTATGAAGGACACACGGATGCTGAGAAAATAGAGTGCCAGCGAATAGGAGACACATACACGTGAGAAGACAAGAGAAAGACACAACAGAAGGAAGACAAGAAAGTACGGAAGAACTGGACAGAGACACAAAATGGGTAGAGAGCAGAAAAGGAGAAAAAAGAAGTGTGACAGAATACGTTGGGAGAGAAGACATTATCGCTCTTAATTTTGGAGATCAATATCTAAGTGCAGGACCAGGATTCATACCTCTGTTGCTCTGTGTTGTTTTGCTTCCATGGCAAGCTTGTGTTGCACCTGAGCTATCCTCCCTGCGAAAAACAGAGAATGAGTAAGAACAGAGGTTGCAAGAGAACAAATCGAAAGAAGGATATGAAACAGTAAAGGAGGAAGAGGCAGAATGAGGGTGGAGAGGGAGAGACTATTATAGATGAGGCGAAGAAGATAAATAAGAGAAGGCACATAATGGGAGCGGGAGAAGAAAATGCAACAGAACAGGAAAGGAGAAGAAGTAGAGTCAAGTGCAACAGAGAGGAGAGAAGAATGGAGAAAACAGCCAACTAGGAGATAAGGGGCGGAGATAATGAGTGTGAGAGACAAATAGAGGGAGAGGGGAGGAGGGAAAGGCAAGGCTGGGTATAGTACTGAAAGGAGGGGTGAAAGAGGAAAGACATTTGAGAGAGAAATGGAACTAAAGAAAGAGAAGATGCAGACAAGGAGGGAAAGACCAGAAGAAGAGGTAACAGGAAGAATTAATAGGCCGTTGCAGTAAAACTAAAAGAGACTGAACAACTTGTCAAACGAGAAAGGACAGGAGGTAGATGGAAGAGACTAGAAGTGACAGGAAGAGGAAAATCAAATGAAGAGTAATTGAGTATCCAGGATAGAATGAGGAGGAGGGAGAGGAGAGACTAGAAGCGACAGAAGAGGAGAATCAAATCAAGAGTAATTGAGTATCCAGGACAGAATGAGGAGGAGGGCAAGGAGAGACTAGAAGCGACAGGAAGAGGAGAATCAAATCAAGAGTAATTGAGTATCTAGGACAGAATGAGAAGGAGGGCGAGGAGAGACTAGAAACGACAGAAAGAGGAGAATCAAATCAAGAGTAATTGAGTATCCAGGACAGAATGAGAAGGAGGGTGAGGAGAGACTAGAAGTGACAGGAAGAGGAGAATCAAATTAAGAGTAATTGAGTATCTAGGACAGAATGAGAAGGAGGACGAGGAGAGACTAGAAACGACAGAAAGAGGAAAATCCAATAAAGATTAATTGAGTATCCAGGACAGAATGAAAAGGAGGTCCAGGAGAGACTAGAAGAGACAGGAAGAGGAGAATCAAATCAAGAGTAATTGAGTATGCAGGACAGAATGTGAAGGCGGGCGAGGAGACACTAGAGACTGGAAGAGGAGAATCAAATCAAGAGTAATTGAGTATGCAGGACAGAATGTGAAGGCGGGCGAGGAGAGACTAGAAGTGACAGGAAGAGGAGAATCAAATCAAGAGTAATTGAGTATGCAGGACAGAATGTGAAGGCGGGCGAGGAGAGACTAGAAGAGACTGGAAGAGAAGAATCAAATCAAGAGTAATTGAGTATGCAGGACAGAAGGTGAAGGAGGGCGAGGAGAGACTAGAAGCGACAGGAAGAGGAGAATCAAATCAAGAGTAATTGAGTATCCAGGACGGAATGAGAAGGAGGGCGAGGAGAGACTAGAAGTGACAGGAAGAGGAGAATCAAATCAAGAGTTATTGAGTATCCAGGACAGAATGAGAAGAGGGCAAGGAGAGACTAGAAGCGACAGGAAGAGGAGAATCAAATGAAGAGTAATTGAGTATGCAGGACAGAATGAGAAGAGGAGGGCGAGGAGAGACTAGAAGTGACAGGAAGAGAAGAATCAAATCAAGAGTAATTGAGTATGCAGGACAGAATGAGAAGGAGGGCGAGGAGAGACTAGAAGCGACAGGAAGAGGAGAATCAAATCAAGAGTAATTAAGTATCCAGGACGGAATAAGAAGGAGGGCCAGGAGAGACTAGAAGAGACAGGAAGAGGAGAATCAAATCAAGAGTAATTGAGTATCCAGGACAGAATGAGAAGGAGGGCGAGGAGATACTAGAAGCGACAGGAAGAGGAGAATCAAATCAAGAGTAATTGAATATCCAGGACAGAATGAGAAGGAGGGCAAGGAGAGATTAGAAGCGACAGGAAGAGGAGAATCAAATCAAGAGTAATTGAGTATCTAGGACAGAATGAGAAGGAGGGCGAGGAGAAACTAGAAGCGTCAGGAAGAGGAGATTCGAATCATGAGAAATTGAGTATCCAGGACAGAATGAGAAGGGGCGAGAAATTTAAGATATGGAATTGGATGGAGATGAAACAGAACTGAGATATGCAGGTGAGATACAACAAAAACGAAGGATGGAATGGGAGAGAGTGGAGAGATAGGCCACGAGGGAGAAAGAAGAAAGAGAGAAAGGAAACAGGTAGAAGGGAGAATAGACAGGATTGAAGGGCACGAGAAGGATGAGGGAAGGTGGGAGAGGAGGAGAAAGAATGAAGAATGGAGTCAGGACAGGTGAGGAAGAAGGTTAAGAGAAGAAGTGCAGTAGAGCAAATAATGGCAAGAAAGAACAGTGGATATAGAGTTATTAAATGGAAAGACTGGGAAGAGAGGAGAGTGAGACAGAATAATAGGCACGAAGGAAGAAACAAATCAACAACACAATATGAGGTAATAATGTGAGGGAATAAGAAGATGAGCTACACAGTGTAAATCTCATCTATAGTTTCCAACGTTTTGATTGTGACTGACTGGTTAGGATCTAGACCGAAACCTAATTGCCCTCATTCTATGTCTCTCTGCCTCTCTCGCTCTGTGATAGTCATGCTGTTAGATTTATGTATTATTTTAATTTATTTATTGAGTATTTGGTAGGCACCTGTACAACAAATGGTGTTTCAAGGCGCCAAAAGGCAAAGTGGGGAAGGAACAAGGCGAGTGAATAACATGGGCAAAAAACAGCAATATACAGTCATGGTCCTACTAGGCCTTTTGGCATTCGGACGTGCAAGTGCAGTGAAGAGAAGTGCAGGAGATAGGGATGGGTGGGGGTGGGAGGGTAGGTTGGACAAGTTCTGGTAGGGGGCCGGAAAGGAAGTGCCAAGGGGAGCCAAGGGAGGAGGCTTCAGGCTAAGTGCTATGGCGTACGAATCCCAAGGATGGGATGCGTAGCCGGCAGGTAGGGGGCCCGCAAGAGGCAGTGCTGAGGGAAGGAGGGGGTGCTGATGACGACTCGGTAGAAGGCCTGGTATCCTCCGAGAATCAAAAAGACCGGGCCACCAGTTTCAGCGGCAGTGGGGTCATTAACAAGGAAGGGAAAGAGGGAAAGAGGTAGAGAAAAGCAGAGTTTTGAGAAGTTACTGGAACTTAAGGTGGTCCGACTCAAGTCTGCGAGGGGCAGGGAGACTGTTCCAAAGGGAGTCACCAACCGAAGAGAGAGACCTGCCCTCACCTTTCTGCTTGGAGAAGCTTTTGACAATCAGAGAGTTGGAGTTAGAGGAGTGGAGGGTTCTAGCAGGTGAGTATTTAGGGAGGGAAAGCTGGAGATAGCGTGGTCCCAGGCCCTAGAAAGCCTTGATCCTCGCAGGAACCAGGACCCCGTGGATAGATTTTGATAGATGTCTGTTTGATAGAGCCACCCCTGCCATTGCTGACAATGGCCCCAACAGAGAATAAATACAGATATTTTAAAGGAGGGGTATGTGTGATTTGCTATGGTAAACAGTAGAATGAGACCAGAAGTGACAGATCCATCGACAAGGCGGGGTCCTGTCTGATATTTGAAGACATACATTGCCAGCATGTGCCTCTTTGAGGAATGTCTCAGTCACACTGAGGGCACATTGTCCATACAGAGGCACGTGAGGGGGGGCATGGATAGGCCCTGCATGAGGTGCTGAGGTTCTGACCAGTGGTCGAAGTGAACAGGAACGGTCGGGAGCGGTGTTCCACAACTTAAATGTTTTACTGTTAACAGCTGCACTACTTTTTGCAACCATTTTCAACATTCCGGAACTGTTCTTTATGAAGTTAAAGCACACGTCTCCACTTTACACCGGATATCAGTAACAGCTAAACTGAAATATATTTCAACTCAATTGGCTGCCAACCAGCATGACTGCAACCCTTGAAAAATATGTTGCACGTTGCTCCTTTCCTTCCTACTCTGTCTCCCACCGGAGTCACAGTTCCAGTACTTTTTTGGTACACTTCTATCACCGGTTCTGACAGACTTTGTTAGGAACTAGAAGACCACGTTGCAGGTTCTTCAGTTACGTTTTTTATTTTCTATGATTTGTTAATTATAGGAACAGATACCCGTTTTAATCTGTAGGTGACCCTTTCCAAGAAAAAAAATACATTCTGAAAGATATTGCACTCCTTCAAAATATGGAACTGTAGACCTGTAGGGAAAGGGGACAGACAGCACTAAAGAGGGTTCCGTAAAATGAAAGAGCATTACGGGAACATATTAATGCCCAGTAATCTTTACTTTTGACAAATATGTCTGTGATGAAAGGATTGTTTGTAGGGGTGTACCAAAATTTTGGCTTCAAATAAGTATTCAGCTGAATTCCAGCTGAAAAAAGCTATTCTGCTCAGCCAGATAGTTTCTTGCTATTCCGCTCTTACCAAATACTTTGTCATTCTCATTTGAATACAATGCAACAAGAACGCAGAAAGGCAAATATAGACCTCTGTTTGCAAAACTGAATAGAATTAGACCAGACACTTAGCCACAAGACCAGACAAATTGCAATCACACATCTGTAAAATAACTTATATTGTAATCTGCTCTTTAGGGCATGTTTTGTTGGAGATTCTTAGACATAAAAGATACACACCTTTTATACTTAGCGAGCAACAATACAGGAAAATATTTTCTTTTGGTGAATGTTTATATGCAATGTGCACTTTCTTCAGTTGGAAAAGACAAACTGAAAGAAATGTGCATATTTCACTTTAGGATACATGGGTGCATATGTTTGTGTATTGGCAAGAAGGAGTGGCGAGCATAAGTGAAAAGTGAGCAGCGTTTTTTTCCTATGGGCCATGGCCATGGAGAAACATTAAGAATTCAAACTAGGTAGTGGAGACTAGCAGGGCTCAGTTATGTCAGGCAGAATAATATGCCCCACCAAACAGGCCTCTCAGAGGAATTTATGCTGGGTAATCTCTCCAGTTCCGAAGTGGGCCAGTGTGTGACAGGGGGTAAATATAGGTGTGAGGACTCTGTATGAGACAGCCAGAGAGCTATGCTCTGTCGGTGGAATGTTTAGGATGTAGAGTTGGGAAAGCCAGAGAATTCCTGGGATGGTCCAAGTCAGCACCGATCCTTGGAGTCTAGCTTGGATCCAAGTGGCAAACGTGGGTTGAACCGGCAAAATGTGCATCTAAGTCTTGGAACCAAAGACACCATTGCTGACACTCTGCCGGCATATAGTGCAAGCCCCCATTACTGGCATGCTGCCTCCCCAACGAATCCACAACCCTCCTACTTGGGGCCTGTCACCCCCTAACACAAATACCATATATGGCATTCCACCTACCACCCAACAACATATATCCCATACCTGGAATTCTGCTTGCCCATCCCTGCTAAACATATAATAAAATTATATAAATTATAAATCTTTGCATGGCCTCCCACCTACCCAGACCACGCAGCAGAGAGATAACACCCTACAACTACTCAGAGCAATCAGACAATTAAGGCAACCAGAGCCAGAAAATGCTTCTGCTTTAACATGGAATAAAAAAATAAACTATCAGGCAGTGGTGATTAAATTGCCTTTTTGTTCTGCAAAACATAGGACTGTTCCTCTGACATGTTTCCTTTAAAGCTTTTTTAATTTGGTTTGGCTAGTGGCAGTGGGTTCCATTCCGACGTAAAGCAATTCTCTAAAGAGAATGTGCATTTAGGGCCTTTCTGACTAGTTAATATATGAAAGGGATTTGGAAACGTGCTTTGGCTCTCCTAAATGTTAATCCCCTTCAAATGCTTGTTTCTCAAAATGAGCATTTTGCTCTTTTGACAAAAATATTAACAGCTGGTCTAGGAACAGACCAGGCAGAGATACAACACCTTTCCATCAGCACGAGTGATTACCGACCATTGTTTAAACAGAAATGGATGAAGGTCATAATTGCTGTTTAATCACTTCTAGCAGCATTTGAATGCAGGGATAAGAGGGATACCGGCAGCACTCGGGAGAAGGGGCCAGTTCAGACTAGCCTTTTTTAAAGAAATGGGTGTAAACTCTAAAGGGGAGCCTTCAGCATGAACACAACTGGACAAAGGAATGGAGACAGTACGATCTTGCAACGCTCACTCTCAAAGCCACCAGAGGGCTGCAGTTCAATATATAGGGCAGATTTCCTTGTACTTTTGTGCACCTGTCTATGTTTTATATATTGCTTTGTAGTAAAAATGTGACGCTTGTGAAATTACCCTTTGAAGAATGAAAGGCTGAATCGTGTGAAACCTGCAAGCCATTCAGATTATTTCAGGGTCGCTGCTGCTTTAACACACCAGACTATCCAAGCAGCTTTCTTTATTGCCTAAAGAAATCAGAACAAAACAAAAACAGCACTACACAAGCAAAAAGACGAAATTGACAAAAGCAACAGCAAATTTGGTGGAAAACTGCAGCAAATATATTGGTTAGACTAGTACTATATTTTGATCAAGTGTGAAGTAAATGTTAAAAGTATATTTTAGTACTGCAATAATTTGTTTAATTGTTTTGGTGGCCATCAAAGTTACATAAACAAACTTCCACATGTATGATCCAGAATTGTTATATTTTTTGTATTTTTTTTTAATGCAATGGTTAGACCTGATGTGCAAAATCAATTGTAACAAATGAACGGGTGCTCACCAATCACCGAACACCAATGGCCTCTCTGGGAGAGTCCTCTCATTTGTTTGGCCTATGAGGTGGTGGGGTGAATAGTTGTGGGATGGAGTTCACGCATTTTAGAATTCCTCTTCACTTGTGTCCTGCATGAGCCGACATGAACGATTTAATATATTTCTATATGAGCGGCAAAGAAGTTTCAAAACTCCACTGCAGCGACTTTGTAACTGCACAGAGAATGCAATGCGTCTGATTCACAAAGGAAGTTGCAAATTGCAATATCCATTTTGTTCATTGCAATCTAGTCCTTTTGCCTTTGTGAAGCCTCCTACATTGACGGGCACTGGTTTTGAACATGCAACAAACTTCTGTACATTTGTCCCTTTATTTTGGTTAAATCTTCTTTTTCCTGGCTTTTATACTTTAAATAAAGATGCTGCATTGATTACAATAAAGAGAAATAAAAGTATAGAATGCATTTAAAAAGGTGCTTTATTGTCTTTGTTTTAATAAGTGTGTTTTCAAGTTTTGAACATGATTTATTTAGCTTCATATTTGGCTTTGGCCGAATAGTTTACAGACTATTTGGTATTCGTCCGAATACTAAATATGCTATTCGGCACAGCCCTAGTTGTTTGTTTGAATCACTAAGTAAAAAATGCCCCATGAGTGTGGGACCCAATTAATTTGTCACAACACTCACCCAACATTAAAGTGTTTGCAACCATGAACCATATATGGAATGGCTCTTCCCTAATACCTAGGTCTGCACACGCTCCACTCCACACCCGAGACTGGATGATCTGCTCCCCCTATTTCCTCCTCTGGTTAAACTCCTTGCTGTCAAAATTCCTGCACTCCCCCTCCCCTGTTGTTAGCTCCCCACTCCATTGTATCTCTGCTTCCCTCACCGTGTCCTTCCCCTACTATTTGAAAAGTGCTCCATTGCTTCTCGAAGACAGGTTTGTGCTCAATAAATACCATCATTATAATTATAATAATAATGTGGAATGTGAGGATGACATTGCTGCAACATCTGCCATGCCATTTGAGTCTGTCCTGCTTCTCGTTTCCAGACATAATGGGCCTCATTACGACTTTGGAGGCAGCCATGCCCTTGATAAGGGCATGGCTGCCTCCAAAATCGTGTCCAGGTTCCCTGAATGGGGAAATACCGGGCCATTCCGAGTATGGAGGGCCCAGTATTTCCTCCTTCAGGGAACCCGGGCCCGATCCTTCCCCATTCCCATTCGAGCCCCCATAGGGCTCAATGGGAATGGGGAGGGAGCTAACAACGGACCATTACGAACGGGCCCGTTGTTAGCTCCCTGGTCCCCTCGCGGGACCCACTCTGGACGTCTGGATAAACCAGACGTCCAGAGCGTGTCGTGCGAGGGGACCTCGTAATAGTGCAGAGTGGGTTTAACGGCGCCGGTTAAACCCATTCCGCACTAGTCGTAATGAGGCCCAATGTTTCTTTTCCCAAATAAGTAGTACGCATTCTCACACATTCTTTGAAAAAGATACATGCAGGATTTGGCTTCTCATAGGTACATATAGCTAAAGCGCAATAACTCAACTTGGTCAGGATGAGTGTCAGAGGCAGATCCGCAACAGTGTGAACACACTAGTGAAGCAGTGTCATTGTTTTGCGTAGCACAATAGAGAATTAAAAAGTACAGTGTTTTTGTGACCAATTAATCTGACTGTGATCAATGGCATCTTTTTTTGCTCTCATGTTGTGCCCTGTTAAAGGACTTAAGCAAGGATCGTAGACAGTGTGGTAAATTCCAGAATCCTTTGTGTGTGTGTGTGTGTTTGCAGGGCAGACCTTAGTGTAAATACAAGTGCAACCTGCCTTTCCCAATATGAGGACAGAATCCCTGTGCTGCAAATAGCTGTATGGGGAAGCCCAGCTGTTCCTCATAAAGATGCACGTGATTTCTCTGAGATCTGTGTGATTTGGCTGTGGCATAATTGTTAATGGTGGAATTGACCGTAGTCCATTTCGCCGTAAACCCAATTTTAGCGCAGCCAAAATCCACAAATCTACGCCTCCACCCAACCCCCAATACATCCCCACCCCACTTACCTTTTGCACGTCCGCTATATTTATGACCCTGCAGTGTCAGTTCCGTCCCTCTTAAGCAGGTCGGAGCCGACATTGTAGAGTCCGCTTTTCTTCTTTTTTTTCCCCCGCCCCCGCCTTCAATCCTCAGGAAGCGAGGGATGCCCCTGCTACCCCCAAAGGCCATCAATACCGAACATGGGGAGTGGGGACACCCCTCCAACCCCTGCTCCCCATGTTCAGTAGTAATTACCTAATTTTATCAATTTTAATCGATTGAATGGTACTGGCCGAATTTGGCCAGGTGTACCATTCGATCAATTAAAATCGATCAAATTGGGTCATACTTTTCTCTCACTATAAGAATCTGCTTTTATTGTTAAGATTTGTTGAGACACCACAATGATGCTGAATTTGACTTTTACATTAAACTTCCTATGCAGAAGGAATTTGAACACAAACTTTATTGCAACAAAATGTTTGCTGTTTTTAATTTTTAGACAATTCTCTATTAAAAAATATGGACTGAGGTTTGGCTTTGATCGACCTTACTCCGTGCCAGAGGCTTCGACAGCCCACAGCATTGATAATGGAACTCGCCGGGGAGGAAGGATGGGCGCAGCCTCTTCAGTGGGATCTTTCATGCAGACATCATCAATTCTTCGAGCAACATCTAGTCGTGACTCATTCATGACAACCAGAGGAAACTCAGAGCCACTACTTCACAATCCTCATGTCATGGAAACCCTGTTAGAAAAATTAGATTGGAGCAGGGTAAGGAAAAGAAAAATCTCCCATGAAAATGTGCATGTCACAGACCAGGGACATACTAGCAAGAAGCCAGTTGTGCCATTTTAGAGATAACATAGTTTGCACCAATGAGGTTAGATGATTTTCCTTTATAAAGCCACACTGTAAGCCACCTGTTGGCACAGCTTGAAAGTGCGAGCCCCCTTACCATCAAAATCTTTTGATTTGCCTTAAACTCAGAGGTGTTGCTAGGGAGATGCTGGAGGGGCTATTCCTCCAGGTGTTTTGGTTGCAGCACCAGATAGAAGCTCAGGAGCTACAACCAAAAGGCTAGTTAGCCCGAGTCCCGACAGTCCTGACATTAGCGTAGCCCCAGATGTTTTACAAACCTAGCAACACCCAGACTAAAGATCCAAATTCGAGGAAGGACTGCCTGTCCCCTGATTGCATCATCAGGCACAGTGTGACCCCTCAGTAACTAAACAATATATCATGAAGCAGTCTTTTTGCTGGGCTGCAAAACCTAATTGTCTAAGGATGTGTCTACCATTGGTATATAACTCTGGTGCTTGACCGCTCTACTGATGAGGGAGCAGAAGAAATAGACTGCTCTCTTTTAGGGGACCCATAAATGGAAATGAAGCAGAACTCTGCGAGATCTGAACAGACACCCTTAATGACAAGTGCATGCAACATAGAGAGAGAAACAGGTTGACACCATAAAATGTTTTGCTTGTGAGCATTGATAGTCATTTGGCAGTAAATTCTGAAGTAATCTGTGAACAACTTGTTCTTCAGAATTAGGAGCTGCTGCCATTTCATCTCAAATTTGTAGAATATATGTCTTGTACTGCCACCAGTCTTTTCCCACTGAAAAGGTTTTGTCTGTGGAAAAAGAAATAAGGCCACAGTAATGTTATGCAAGAGTACCAATCCCGCATCACATGACAGCTAGGTCTTGCCTTTGCATAGGATGCCCTATAGCGAGTGCCATGAAGATGAAACAGGGCACTTAGGGTGGCTTCGAAATATGTATGCACAACCACTGTTGTGGGATCTCAATTCTTTGGTTGTACCCTTGGGAACGGCCGGCCGCCTCACCCGATGTTTCAGATGCACTAATTTTACCTATTTCCTTCTCATTTTGTAACTGCTGTAATGTTGGGAGTTCTGGTAATAAACTGCCAATCATTTTGACATTTAGTTGTGTAAGGAACTGATGTTGTTTATTGAATATACTGTTTTTCATTGTGTTTGCGGTTTATCAGTGATTCCGCTAGTCCCAATTTCAGAGATAAGTTCTCAGTAGTGCTACTCGAAGATGTGCTGAGGGTGCTTCAGAGTGCTCTTACTACACTCTGTCTGTGAATACTGCTGACGAAGATGCTGGGGGTCAGTGTGGGATCTTCTGTTTGAATTTACAGCAAATAAACATAAATTGTATTCAGCTAAGGTCTAAGAATTTGTTTGAGGACCAACTAAATACATAAAATGCTAGGGCAAAAAGTGAAATGTAAATTGACTGTCTCTGAGGGCATGGTGCTATCAAAAATCGATCTGGCGGAAAAAGAAAGAATATTTTTAGCTCAGAATCGAAAATATACAAATAGGTCAGCTAAAATGTTCCACGTTTACAAATAGCTCACAGAAGAAAAAGAAGTGGCTTTGTCAACTCGGCCCTTGCACAAACAGACGCCTCATCATGAGTTGGGCTGTATTCCCGGCTGTAGTACCGCCTACTGTAATAGCCCTAGCACCGACCGGCCCGGTGGTATTACCACCGGATCACGGGTTGGGCCTTAACGGTAAATCCCCATTCCTGATTGAGTCCATTGGATCCAATGGGGAATTTTCGGTACTAATACTGCGGGCTAATACAGCCGGCTGTAATACAGCCGAAAACAGGGATTTTCACCTCTAGAAAAAAGCTGGAGGTAAAACAGCCAATTTAGAGCCCAACTCGTGATAGAGCCAGCCCTTAAATGAGGCGGTAATACCGTTACCACCGCATTTAAGGGCTACAGCCTAACTCGTGATGAGGCCCAACAGATCCCTGCCACTCCTTTAAAGAAAAGATTATGACCATTAGAGAAAACATTCCAGCAATGACTTGCACCTGTGCCCCATCAACCGGATTCGATGACACAAGTCCAATGTTCAAAGTGTTCTTCCCGTTGACCTTTGAAGACATGTCAAGAATGATAAAGAAGATGAAAAGTTCCATCTTAGTCAATGAAATGATTAACATACGTGCCCAAGTCTCACCATCATATGCAATGCCTCTATGAACTCTGGGTCCCTCTCCCTTGCCCTTAAATCCATCCTAACTTCTCCCTTCCAACAAATTAGCTAACAAAGAGATAACCTCGAATGTCAAACTACAGACTAATAGCAAGTCTTCACTTTAAGGCTAAATCAACAGAGAAATGAATGACCAAACAACTTCAGGAGTTTGTTAAAGCTAACCTCTTCTTTCACGCAAGACAACGTTCATTCGTCACATGGGGTTTTTTGTGCGGAGTTTTTTGCTACCGATTTCCGGCTGAAAAAAACTAATTGAAAAATATGTGGGGTGGGGGGAGTAAAGTGATATAAGGGTTAGGGGTTTGTGGAGAATATGCAGTAAAAACTGGGAAGGGGGTAATTGGGGGGACCCCCAAGTTAAAAAAAAGCAACGTTTTTTCAGCCAAAGATCGATGCCAAAAAACTCCACCAAAAAAAAACCTGGCGTTGGAATGACATAAAACCATTTTAGATAAGAGTAAGAGGTCTACCCTTCTGGGTATAAGGGAAGAATTTCTCTAATTGATACAGGCAAATGAACCAGTTGCCATGATACTGCTAGACCTCTCAGTGGCCTATCTTGCCATGGACCACATAAATCTCACCTTTTACCTTCAGTGAAACATGGCCATCTAGTTATGTGTGTTTTATAAAATCAACTCCTTCTTTACGATGGATCAACATACGTGAAATGTGGAAACTTTAGGTCAACCCTGGTGTTAAAAAAAATGTGGATTCCTGCAGGGCTCAATGCTATGATCCTGGATTTTTCAATGCCTGCCTACTCGCAGTAAAGCATCACTTATTGAGAATGTCGCCCTGCTGTTGTGCTTCGACGCTGATCATTACCAGATGCTGATCTGGCTGGGTGAAGAGGGCTACAGACCAACCAAAGGTCATTCATGCATTGAATCAATCCATAGCTGGATGCACTCCAGTGAACCAAAAACAGGGGTCCTGCTAGGGGAATCCCCAAAGGAAACACAGTTACCCTATCCACAGTTACCTGGCTTTCATTCCTGGGCCTCTCTGTGGCACCGGGCAGAAACCTCTGCATTACCATTGCCTCACCTTAAAATCACAAATACCTTTGTTGATGAACAATTGCCTCCTCTGAACTCACATCGATAAGGACACCCTCCCGCTGCTAGAGTTGTGCCACAACATCGAAATCATACAGGTACTGGTCTTATCAAGGATCAACTCAACTACTAGGTACATTGACATTAAAATAACTGCGGACTATTCAAAATGAAATCCTGGACCTAAGAAGATTTAAGCCGAAAACTCGCCCTACAGACGCTGTGCGTGGTCGCAGTTTTACAAAGGCTCACGTAACTTCAAGACAAGTGGTATCATTTGTAGACCGTTCTGGAATGCCACACCAAAATACCTGACAAGCAGAGCCAACCACTACACACTGCACAGGAATCTGTGTTCTCTTTTCACAAAAAGACTCCTCAAAACAACTTACCAGCACAAGAGGACCGGAGGGAAAAATGTTAGTCCTCAAAGGTCCTCAATTGTGAAAACATCTCTCTGTGGGACACAACATGGATCAGTTAACTGTACAAACTCTTTAAAGATCCTCCTGTTCTGCAAGACCTTCGAGCCAGTAATTATGGCGGAGGCCAGTTTGTGACTGTAGTTCAGGCACCCTACCCAAACGTTTTGTATTCTGGTTACCTGGAATGCATTTCTACCACATGCTTTGAAAGATCCATCACATTCCTGCATCTTTTCCCTTCCAATTTCTCTCTTCCCACTCTCCCGCCACCTACATCTCCACCTTCCCTCTTGGCACCCAGAAGTGACCCTGTTATGGTTGCTATAAGATCGAAAGTAAATCAATACATTAAAAGGATGTGGTCAGTGTGGAGTCTAGTGATGTCATATGCGGTGGAGTCAGATGCAGAGCGGCAATGTGAGCATGGGATAAAGCGCACAACAGAGACTCAAGAAGCAATCATTTTGGGATCACCAATGGGGTGTGGAGTGCATAGTCCAGCAGCTGAGAGATCCTGGGACTCAGTGATGGTATATGCAATCTGGAAGTTATAGCTGGTTCTCCTATTGTCATTGTGTGTAGCAGAACGTCCAGCAGTGGACGCGCGGGACCGTTGAGGCTCAGAAAGGTGTGTGGAGAAAATCCCAGTAAGTAAGGTGTGAGCCAATATGAGGCTCAGCAATGGAGTGTACAGGAATGGCACAGAGTGGGTGTTTAAGAGCACACTATATATACCATTCTAATAGCTGCATACCTCTGTTTACACTAGGACGTGTGCAAGGGGAGATGAGTGGGGTGGTGAGGGGACTGGCCAGTGACCGTGGATGGTGCAGTTTTGGGGTGGTGCATTTTAGATACTGCATCATTGGTCAAAATACTGGAGAAACAAAGCACACTGCTCTGGAAGAAGAAGACTTGGCAAACTGTGTTTGGGCCACCGTAATAAAGAAGTAAATGTTGCTGTGGGTCAAGATTGAGTTGCACTAGATCCACATATCCATGTGTGTTCTGGAATGCCGGAGTAGCAAGGGATGAAGGAATCTGCTCAGGATTAAGGTGTGTTAGCATAACATTGGGCCTCATTACGGGTTTGGCGGTAACCCTGCCAGTGATACAAGCGGACCCAAAAATAAAAATTACCGGCACCTGACTTCCCGGTTACACCGGGGTATTATGGCCCCAGCAGCCGGTATGTCAGGCACTGTTAATTTCGTAAGTCCCCATTCCCATGGGACTCCATGGGAAAGGGGGCATGGGAGCACCGGCACTGTTAACAACAGTGCCAGTGCTTCCGTTAAACTTTGCGGGCGGGACCGGTCCCCCCACCAGGTCAGACTGTGGCGGGCGGGATGGCACCCACCTGCAGAGTCGTACTGTGCTGGTCCAGTACCAACGATGCCGGTAGGCTTACTAGCACCGTTGTTACGGGACCGGCACAGTCATAATGAGGCCCAGTGTGTCTGTCCGAGCATTGGAACAATGGAGTATGCCGCAGGTTAGCATTGAAGAGCACTGACAGAGCTTTGTGTGGGAAACTGCAGGTCGCAATGCAATTACACGAGGTTTCGGTTGAATATTATAAGAGTGGGTAAAAGGTTAATAGTGAGTTAAATGTGTTATGATTGTTATTATGGCATTTATTGAGCACGGACCTAGCTTCGGCAACGGAGCGCTTTACAGAGGTATACAACAGTGCAGTTGCATAACAGAGCACTTTTCAGAGGTAACAACAGAACAAATATACAACGGCGGTAAGGAAACAAAGGGGCACATAGGAGGGGTACAGCTGTACTGGGTGGTAGTGCAGAGAGAGCGGGCAGCATCCAGCGAGTCAGGGGACGCGTGGGGTGACGTGATGGCCTAGGTGTTGAGGAGGAGAGACTCCTTGCAGAGGTTAGTCTTGAAAGAGCAAATCTGGTGGTCCAACTACAAAACTAGGGGGACTGAAGGTCACGATGCTATGCTGCTGCAGAGCTGTGTACATAGGGAGCCTTAATCTCACTCAGCTTCAGCACATTGCGTTCTTGTTGGGAATACACAGGTCTTGCACATGGATAGGTTCTGTCGCACCCTGGAGAGCTCTGCTCTGGTGTGGTGGGCGCCGTATTGATGAATATCAGCATTGCCTGCCCAAGGGGTGCCAATGGAGATTTGCCACTAGTAAGACAGCTGGTCCCGCAGAAGTGTGCCAAGGGATCCCCAGCATCAGAAGCAGCTGCTTGTCTTTGCCACTGCTAATGAACGGTGCTGGCTGCTGCTGTGTGAATCCATTAACCAAATTAATTTAGAGTTCAAGTTTTGCACAGCTGCAAGACTGGCACAAAGCGCTCTTGGCAAAGGCAGGCTGCTCTAGATTCAGGCTGCAGGATGGAAGATCTCCTCTTTGAAATTCCTGAAAGTTGCTTTGGCTGGTTGGTCATGTTGGCACAAAACAGCCATTTCATCCTTCAACATTTAAGTGACACTCCAGGCATGTTTCCATGCTAAGCAGTTGTGAATGCACTCCCTTTTAATGTATTTGATTTGATTTGATTGAGTATTTATAATGCGCATATACACAAAGGCCCCAATTCATGACATTTTATATACGTTTCAAAGTGGCTTTGCACTGCTGAAAAGTGACTTTGCACTGCTGACACAAACCCTGATTCATGGAACTGTGCAAAGTGTACTTTTGCAGTGCAAAGTCATTTTATACTGCAAAAATGACTATGAACTGACTTTACACTGACTTTGCACTGCAAAAATACACTTTGCACAGTACCATGAATCAGGGGTTGTGTCAGCAGCCCAAAGTCACTTTTCAACAGTGCAAAGTCACTTTGAACCGTGGAAATGATGATTCGGCCCACTGTGTTTCGAGTCACCACAAGACAAGAGGATGGGGGAAAAGGGAGGAGAAAACAAAATCGATCCTACTAGGCCTTGTGACATTTAAGATCATGTAATTACAGTAAGAGGAGTGCAGGGAGGGGGTGCTGGTCAGGGCGGAAGGGTCTGTGAGGAAAAAGGTGACTGCCAGGGGAGGCCAGGTGGACGGAGCCAAGGGAAGCAGGGGAAAGCAGAGAGTGCAGGGGAAGGAAGCTCCACGAGATAAGTGCGAGGAAGGGGCTGAAGGGCTACAAGGTACAAGGGCACAGGTTAGGGGGGAACCAGTGACCAAGTGCTGAGGTAGACTGGACTAAGAGGGCCTGGAGCCCTGTAAGATTCTGAAGGAACCAGACAGCCAATCAAGAGACAGACAGAGACATTAGCAGGGGAGGAGGAGAGGGAAGGAAGAAGAGAAAAGGAAGGTATTGAGAAGCTTCCGGAACTTAAGGAGATCCCGCTCAAGTCTGAGAGGGGCAGGGAGGCCATTCCAGAGGGAGGCACCTGCGGAGGAGAGACATCTACCCCCCACTCCCTGCTTGGAAAAGCTTCTGACCTGCAGAGATTTAGAGCTAAACGACTGAAGGCCTCTAGCAGGAAGGTATTTAGGGAGAGAGAGTTGGATGTAGTGGGGTCCCAAGCCCCAGAAAGCCTTGTGGGTGATGCAGAACTGAACTTGATCCTCACAGCAACCAGGAGCCAGTGGAGAGATTTTAGGGCTGGAGAGATGCAGTCCCTGGGCTTGAGGCCAAGGGTAAGTCTTGCGGTCCTGTTCTGGATTAGTTGAAGGGGCAAAGGAAGGAGTTAGGTAAATTGAGGATGAGGCTGTTGCAGTAGTCCAGCCTTGAGAGGACAAGAACACTGGAGACATTGAGTTTCTGGGGAAGACGAGGAAAGAAAGAATACCTTTGAGGAGGTGAAGCAGAAAGTGGGCCATCTTGGCAAGGTCCATGATGTGAGGAGAGGAGGTTTCTCCACAACCTTTCCACCACTAAAAACCTTCCATTCACAGACAACAGCTATTGTGACTCCCGGCCCGCAATTGCATGGCAAATTCAGGAGATTGGAGAGTGGTTATTTGTCACATCTGGTTAGTTGGTTAGTGAAGCATCACCACAATTGTCACACACATTGATACGAATCTGTGTGGCATCATTGAGACACACTTGACCTGACTTCATGGTCCCTGAAAGCTGACTACCCCAGGAGGCAACATCTACTGACACCACATAAAACTCGCCTGGGTAGAGGTCAATCGGAATACAAAACTACACCTCACCAGTCCCCCAGTCTCATAGAGTGGATGGTTGGCAATTTGCAAGATCACAGGCACCTGGAGTATATGTATTGTGCTACAGATTTAGGACATTTCCCCTGAGTGTGTGTGTCGGGTGAATCCCCCGTCCAACTACACAACTTTACACCCCCACCCCTATGCTCTTCATTGTACTATCCTCTGGCACATTACCACCCATAACAATACTGCAGTGAAATGCCTCTTTCTGAAATGCAGTAATATGGCTGTGGGGCAATGTGGAGATACCTTACCAACATGAGCCTTACCAGATGTTTTCAATTGCTCTATGCTCTGTAACACAGACATGCCGGGGGCTGTGCTGCCCATAGGAAGGCTTTGGAGGTGCAGTCTGGATGTCCACAGGTCACTGAAGACCCCGCATGCCCAAATAAGGAAGGAACGAAAGGGGGCATGGAAGGAAAACAAACAAGTGCGGGTTGGACCAGAATGGGAGGGTTTGGCAGGTTCGGGTCAAAGGGCAAATAAAAGGGAGAGTGGGGGAAAGCCCCCTGTGTCCTTGCATTGGCAGTAGAGGCTTTACCCACCGGCCCACTCAGATATCCTGTATTTATGATACAGTAATCAAACAAACTATTGTGTTGCATTAAAAGGTTATTTATCCTACATAGAGGCCACAGCCGAGTTCTTTGGTGTAACCAAAGAGTAAAGAGCTGTGAAAGCCGAAAGGGACCTGCAGTGATGGTGGAGATTTCATTGTGTGACGCCGTGGGGGTGGTATGGGACCTTGGGAAAGTCTTGAGCATAGGAATCAACGAGGCAAAGAAAATGGGGAGCAGAAATGGAGAATAGGCTTGCTATTGAGAGCAAATCGAAGGAGGCAATAACATGAGATTGTCCATTGCAATTACAACTGAGCCAAAAGGGTATTGCAATAAAACTGATGCGAAAAGTAATCCCATTGCAGATTAAACCCATGAGGAAAATACTTACTTTTCCCAAAAAATCAAGGGATAAAAACGTGACGTTGCAAAAGAAAATCTAACGGGAAGAAACCTGCCGTTGCAAAAACATGAAGGGGGAACTTCTTATTTCAAGAAATCAAAGGGAAAAAAACGTGCGGTTGCAAAAATAGGAAAGGTGGTACGCTTACCATTACAAGTAAACATAATGTAATGTAACTGGCCATTGCCAGAAAGAAATCTTGATGGTTAGAAACTATGAACAAAGTGTGCTGCGCAGAGATAATCAGGATTCCTTTCGTGTGGGCACAATGGGAACGTGTATTTCCTGTGGCTGTACATTCAAATAGAGATCACTTTGAAGTTAACTCTCACCAATAAGCAGCTGTGGCCCTTGGTTATTCACAAAACTGGTTTGGTTAACGTTACTGTTAATGTTAAAGGACGTTTGGACCGCGCACTATCACCACCAGAGTGGTCCCCTGGCGCTCTAATTAATGGAGGCTACTGATGGGGGAAGATACTGTGACAGGGCAGTGTAAGAGAGGCAGTACCTAGAATGGTCTGAGTGAGTCAGGGTTGGCACCACTTAGGACAAAACAAATGCACGTTGCAGACACCTGCAATACATTATTGAACTAACGGGTCTGAACTCTGGCCGATCGTCAGTGCCCAACGACCGAGTTCTGTAGGTGGGAAATTGAATGGCACTGAGTACACGCTTGGATGACAGAAGACTTGGATTTGTATGTGTACGTGCAGCCCACTAGGGCTGCTCACACAGCATTTCTTGAGTCCTGCCAGCAGACATTTGGCGTAATAGAGACTGGGTCCTGTGCTTTAGTCCGCACGGCGTGGGGGAATCTGCCGGAAGTGATGTGTACATCCAATAAAATCCACCACTCTTCCGGAGGGCGGCATCCAGCCAAGCTGAAGGAGGCAGACAACTCAGTGTGGAGAATGACTCGTCGCCTGACTGGGAAGAAGGAACCAAGCCCACCAAACCAGGGATGAACCCACCTTGCATGCAGCAACAAGGACAAGGCAGAGGTCCTTGCTGAGACACTCGAGGCTTTGTTCACCCCGAACAAGGTAAGTAGGCTCTCAGACGGAGTGGACGAAGCAGTTGAGAAGTATCTCGAAGAAGACCGAACCGGGTTGGGAGCAGAAGATATCAAGGAGTGCACAAGGTCTGAGGTAGCAGGACTTGCAGAAAATCTGGTGAACGGCAAGACACCAGGGAGCGACGCAATAACCAACCTGGCAATCAAGAACCTCCCACCAGCATTAATGGAACACCTCACAGAGATCTTCAATTCATGCATGATTCTCCAGCACTTCCTGAGTTCCTGGAAAGAAGCAAGGGTCATTGTTTCCCCAAAGGCCGGAAAACCACTGAGGGATCCAGCGAACTACCTCCCCATCAGCCTGCTCTCTGGATTATCGAAGCTCCTGTAGAAGGTCCTCCTCGCTCAACTCACCAACTTCGTCTCCGAAAGAAATCTATTAGCAAAGGAACAGTTTGGATTTCGAAAGGAGCATGCAATGACTCATCAGCTACTGAGAGTGGTGGACACCATCAGTCACGGATTCAACATCAAAAAGTCCACAGGAATCGTCTTCACAAGAGTCTGGCACAAGGAGTCTGGCACAAGGGACTGCTGCACAAGATGATTGACCTTGGATTTCCGAACTACCTGGTGAAGACGATTGCAAGCTACCTGGGAGGCCGCACCTTCCATGTCGCCATGCGGTCTGAGATGTCCTCATCACATCCCATCTGAGCAGGTGTGCCACAGGGATCGAACCTCAGACCCTTCCTGTTCAACCTCTACACCAACGACATCCAGACAGATCTCCACAAGACCGACCTGGCGCTGTATGCAGACGATGTTGCAGTCATCTCCCAGTCATTCAGTGAAAAGGAAGTGGCGAAGAACCTGCAAGCTTCATTGGATACCATTGCAAACTGGTACAGCGACTGGCGGATAGAACTCAACACCAGCAAGACAATCACAACGCTGTTCACTAGAAAGAAGATCAAGGAGCCCCCAAACATCAGCCTCAACAGGGAGACCATAAAATGGGAGAGCAGCAGCCGCTACGTCGGTGTGACCCTGGACAGCAAACTCGACTGGGAAAGCCACATCGAGAATACTCAGCAGAAGGCAACAGGAAAGATGGCAGCGCTGTACCCATTCCTGAAGACCAAGCCCATGCCCCTCCGGACAAAGATCAACGTCTACAAGGTGATCATCAGACCAACCCTGACGTATGCCTCCCCAGCATGGATGACCTGCATGAGCGACACCGGAAGAGTCTTCAGATAGTCCAGAATAAGGCCCTGCGGATATCGTCTGGAGCTCCAATCTTCACAAGGACAGCAGACCTTCACAGAGACCTGGACATTGAGATGTTGGACGAACATCTAGCGAAGCTGAGTAAGAACTTCTGCCAAGAACTGTATTAGAACCCAAACCCTCTGATCAGAAGACTCACTGCCACCACTGCAAAACCCTTCGACCGCTACCCGCAGCCCATCACTGCTAAGATCCTGTGAAACCAGCCCTATTGGGACAAGACCACACAGGCCAAGAAGAATACAAACCCACGACTACATACTCAACCCGAGAAGATGAAGTAATGAGGCTCAAGCATCGGTATCCAAAAAGTGCTCAGGGAGGGCAGCAGTAATCAAGAAAACATTTGTGCAGCTTGCGTTATTTGATTAGTGAGGCCTCCCATCACTACATTTATATGTGCCTCTCGCATAGAACTTGTCCATGTTAAGCCGGTGCTGGGCGCCTCTCGGAATTCACTGCGTGTATTACACCCTCCATCCCCCTTCTCCATGCTGCAAGTGCTTCCTTGGGTTAAATGACCAGCAGAGTGAACCCAGAGTGCATTAGGGAAAACTTGAGTTTAATGAAGACATGCTCACTGCAAAGGGAATTGAAGGAGGAGCAGGGACCAGGACTGCAAGGGAGGGGATAAACTTGAAGGTTTGAGAAGTGGTCAATCCTAGGCTGGACTAAAAGATAGAATGAGTAACTTCCTTTCCTATGTGCCCTAAACACGGCAATCGCCATCTCGAAGTGTGCCCCCTGCAGGCTGAATGGTAAACGAGTTGAAGAATTACAGAAGACAAGCAGAGATTTAAAGGGGAATGGGCAGTCCAAGACTTCCGTCGCCACAACAGCAATTTCTACCCCACTTTGATTTAAAGGTGCTAATCCTGCCTTAAAGACAATGATTGGAGCCCATTCCAGGCACTGAGGAAAGGACTGGGCCTGGCCTTCATGCATGCTCACTTGAACACTGGGGCTGCCATTGCTTTCAAGTCACGTGACTGATGCAACAAACTATTCGAACCCACTGTCATACAGAGGGTTTCATGTTGTGTTGCTCTCCTCAACTAAAGATAAAGGAAATCAAAGGTTGTGAAAAGAGATATTGCAGGATAATGCCAGTGGTGTAGCGGGGTCCGTGCCACGACATGTCCTGTAAGGGGGAAGGGGGGTAGATGGGGGAATCTCCTGACTTCGTAAATACATTATTTCTGTTATGTGACCATAATGGAGATAATGGCCCTCATTACAACCTTGGCGGAGGACCATGGTGCTATTAGCACCATGGTCCATGCCGCTAAGGTTGCAATTCCGCCATGGTGGATGGCGGAATTACCGCCCCATTCCAAGGTGAGTGGGGCGGTAATTCCCCATTCACCAATGGCCCCTTCCCCATTCCCATTTTTGCCCCATAGGGCATAATTGGAATGGGGAAAGGCGATAATTACGGCACCGTAAATTACCGTAAATTTTGCAAGGTCCCTTTGCAAAAAGCAGGCGTTAAACAGCCATCCCGCATAGGGAACCTTGTAATCAGGCGTTAAGGGTCGGCGCCGTTTACGGCGCCGTAAACCCCTTAACGCCTGAGTCGGAATGAGGCCCAATGTCTTTATGAAGGCAGAATGACTTAAAAAAGAAACTATTTTTTAATTTCATAGGGCTCCCTCCACCCCGTGACATGGAGGCCTCGGGTTCAGGAATCGTTGCTCAGTGCTGGTCAGCGGTTCTGAAATACTTGTCTAGACATCTCAGATGGCTTTAAGTGACTGAGGTGTAGCAACAGTCAGCGTTGCAGTCGATTATAGCTTGAGGGACTCGATTGGCTACAACATGTCCTTTAAATCGAACGTTGGTAGATGCTTGTTGATGCACTTCTCCTAGCTTCTTCACTGGGCTTGTGTTGTCCCTTAAGGCAGATGGACCAAAGCTGGGGAGTGTGTTGCAGGCAGCAGGCTGTCCTTCTTTTCGGGTTCAGAGACTCTCTGGCACTTTGCACCTAGGAAGCTTGCTGCAGAGTTTATAAGGGCATGCTGTGTGCTGGCTGGGTCCTGGAGCTGCTGGAGGGTCCCCTGGATTCGGTATCTCCCTATATTCCATGGGAGATGTTTAGGGGAGGGGCCTTGTATCCCTCTTGGAGGTCCTGGCCTTTCTTCACTGGCAGAAGATGTAAGGCAGACTGTACCTTCAGGCAGGGTCCAATGATGAGTTATTTGTTCTGCTTCTGTTGAAGCCTTCAGATGATCTGCCGAAAGAGGGTCTTGGCCCTTTTTAAAACCAAATTGACCACAGGGATTAGTGTAGACTAAGTTTAACACCTCCTGTATATGTGAGGACATAGCCAGAGTGCTTTGTAACAGAAAAGGTAAAGGGGTGAAAAAATGTAATACTAAGTCCCACCCCTCTTGCTGTCTGTTGTGGACCAAAGGGTCTTTCTGGCTAATGGAGCACTCTGTGGTTCCTGATTAAAGCAGCAGGTCTCCCTTGAAGCTGTGGCGAGACCAGACTACCTGATTCCTGCAAACCATATCCTCATACCTTATTATGGGCCCCCCTGCAGTGTGAACTACTGTAAACATGCAGTGCCAGACATGACAGCTCACTGTCAATTGATACTGAGGGGGGGACTATCTTTAGGTTGACACAGTTGCATATGAAAAGATGTTGGGGTTTCCTGTCTCCTTTGTTGACCTCTGCAGCCAGGCCCCATGTGGACCTGTTTGAAGTACATTCTATTTGTATGTTAATCGCTGCCATCAGTTGCAGGGATCAAAAAAAGGGCAGATCCATTGAGCCTTTGTTCGTTAATTAGGCTGGTCATGGCACGGGAAGGTTGTATTGTGTACTCCTCCAGTGATATCCCAACTAAATATGATGGGGGGACTGTGCCTGTAAGCTGTGTCCACCCAGACAGCAAAGGTCACAGTGTATGTCGTGTAGTGAGCATAGGAAAATGTGTGTGGATTAGCCCCACACATATTCCAGAGGTTGATCTACCATCATTCAATTTAATTTAAAATTTCAAAAAAGGCGAGCACATGCCCACTGTTCAGATTGTTCAATTCCTCACAGTGTGTGCATGCATGTAAGTGTGTATATAATGATATGTGTGTGAATGAGTGAGTGCATGATGTATGGTTGGCTGCATGGGTGTGCGGATGTGAGTAAATGGTGAAAGGATGCACATGTAAATGTTTGGGTCGCTGAGTGTGTGTTAGTGTATCGTGAATGGTGTGTGAATGTATGTGTGTCTGTGTTTAATACCTGGTTTAATTTTCAGTAATCTTCACTACTCCTATCCCTACTCTTCCACATCCCAGTACTTGTGTATGAGGCATACACAAGTACTGGCATGAGGCAGCGGGACATGGAGGTAATGCCTGGCTTAGTTACCTGTAATCTTCATTACTGTCAGGATTCCTTCTATGTTAACGGTTCCATCATTAGTGAAACCAGCTAGAAACACTACAAAGAACAAAGCTGCCTTGTATCGGCGTTTGCCTGCTGTTCCTTTAAGTCCTCGCCATAAGCGTTTCCTTAGGAATAGCGGACATCGGTTGCCGTGGCAACTATGGCGGCCATTACGCTCTCCATACGCAGCGTAATCCTGAGAGAGGGGACGTGGGTTCCATGGCAACCTATTTAAACTTCCGGGTTTTTCGACTCGGCGCTTCTGATTTTGAATGAATCACGGCTCTACGTTGTTTTGTCTTGCTTTCTTGGAAACCTGTTTTTGATCCCCGTATTTGCCTGTTGACCCGGACTGTCCTTAGGTTGCTCTTGCCTGCCGATTCAACGCGGACTGCTTACCCGTGTAGCAAACCAGCTTGCTCTCCGGACTCCTCTTGCCTGCCGATTCAACGCAAACTGCTTACCCGTGTACTAAACCAGCTTGCTCTCCGGACTCCTCTTGCCTGCCGATTCAACGCAGACTGCTTACCCGTGTACCAAACCAGCTTGCTCTCCGGACTCCTCTTGCTGCCGACTCAACTTGGAAGCTTACCCGTGCACCAAACAGATTACCTCCAGGAGCATTGTGCCTTCTTGCCTTACCCTTCAGCGTTTGGATTGGGAACATTACAGAACTCTTTGTTGGGGAGTTTGCTACACCCAGTGTACTATCCAAGAGCTCTGAACTTGAAACCGTCTACACCAGCTCTGAGATCGTTAGGTGTCCTCGTGCCGGCGGGATAGTCTTGGACTAGAGACTGCCATTTTCCGGCTAGATGTCCTTGTGCCGTCAGGTTAGGGTTAGGATACACTGGGTGTCTGCTGAAGCTAGAAATTCCCCCAACTCAAGAACTGGTGAGTATTGTTCCTGGCTATTCCATTCTTATGATTCCACACTTATCCTTGGCTTATGTGGTTTCCTATGTATTATAGATCGCATCTTGGTCCAATTGTCAAGTTATAGAAGATCTTTCTGGTCTAAAGACAACATCTCCTGGTTAGTGTTACCTTCTTGTTCCACTGTTGTTGTCTTGACTTATTTCCTGGCCTTGTTCAGTGATCATTTCCTTTTTTCCCCCTCTGCAGTACCTGGTCTTCGTGTGGTGTTCCCATCTTTTGACTAATTGAGTCCTCTGTAATTTATCTTGTGTGTGTTCAGAGGGTTACATTGGTAAAAAGAACTCAATGGCTAGTCCCAGTACTTGTGTATGAGGTACGTTGCCTTATACAAAAGTACTGGGGCATGGTAGAGGGATGTGGAGGCAATGCCTGGCTTAGTTGCCTGTAATGTTAATTAATTTTCATACCACTCTTCCTTGTGCCAGTACTTACCTATGAGGCAAGGTGCCTCATACATAAGTACTGGGATGAGGAAGAGGGACATGGAGGGAATTCTTGGCAGAGCAGCTGATTTTGGGGTAGTAGGTGGGAGGGAGAGGAGAATGTGTGTGGGGTGGGGTGGGGTGAAGGTGTGGGGCGAAGGTTGTGCGCTAAATCATAATTGTCATCCATGTCCAGGTTAAGCAGACAGGATATGTGTTATTAGTGGCTAGACTGGCATTTTAGTGCAGCCAGTCTAGTCATTTGTTACTGTGGCTTGAATGTTCTGTTCTGGGCATCTCTGATAAAGCAATCCTGTTAAGTGTAATTACCTGGATAGACTGGAATTCGGGTGCAGCTTCTCTTGCCGTTTCTCAGTGGTGGCTTGTTCCTAAGGGGCAAGTGTGCCTTGACCCAGGGCCACCTTGCCCTTTATGGAAGAGCCGAGGCGGCAGTCCAGTGATACACTGAGCACTCCCTCAGCTGCTCTTTCCAGCTGAGGGAGTGCTCCTGGGCAGGCTGAACTGTCAAAGGGAAATGTGGTTTCCCTTTGACAGTTCTGTCCTCTCAAATAGCCATGCAAGGCAGGGGGTGTTTTGTTTCCGCAGCCTTGCAAAGCCCATTGGAAATTCAGGCTGTGGAACTGCATGTCTGTATGTTCAAGGGGGCACTCTTGCTCCTCCTCGCACATATAAACAGAGCAAGCTGGAGCAGAGCATTTCATCACCCACGCTCACGCCTCTGCGCGCATGTGCAGGGGCCAGGAAGCTCTTGCTTCCTGATTCCTATTCACGCTACAAGGAATTGGAGCGCTGCGAGAAAACTTTGGGACTGAACCAGAAGGTAAGTTTATGTTAATTTATTTATTGTTTAAATATGTGCATGGATACGTGTATGCTTGTTATATGAGCGAGTGTATGCTTATGGGTGCTCGTGTGAATGAGTGAGTGCATGCTGTGTGAATTTTGTTGAATGTATGTGTGTCTTTGTGCTGGTCTGTGGAGCTGATTTTGGTGATTGGGGTGTGGGGTTGTACACCAAAGGCATTTTAAAAACATTCCTCCCCACCAGTCAAAATCAGCTCTCATTCTGAGGTGCTGTGGGGCCCGGGGAGCAGGGATGGTATTTTTTACTGGACATCTATGATAGATGATTAGTAAATAAAATACCATTCCTGTCCCCTGTGCCCTCCAGTGCCTCATATATCCACATAATCACATTGATGGTGTGCATGTGTGAGGAGCTGAGGCGGCCCAGGGGGCAAGCCTTGCATTTTTCTTACTGGGCATCCGTGATAAAGCAAGCATGATAAGTGTTATTATGTGGGTGGACTGGCATTTTGGTTCAGTCAGTCTAGACAGTTTTTATTGTGGCATGACAGTTTGTATTGCGCATCTTTGATAAAGCAAGTATGGTACGTTTTATTATGTAGTTGGACTGCCATTTTAATGCAGCCAGTCTAGCCATTACTTACTGTTGGATGGCATTTTGTATTCGGCATCTTTGATAAAGCAAGCACAATAAGTGTTATTACGTGGCTCGACTGGTATTTTGGTACAGCTAGTTTAGCCATTTCTTACTGTGGCATGACATTTTGTATTGGCATCTTTAATAAACGTGATAGATGTTATGTAGGTAGACTGGCTTTGTAATGTAGTCAGTCTAGCCATTTCTTATTGTGGTATGACATTTTATATTGGGCATCTTTGATGAAGCAAGCATGCTAAGTGTTATTTTGTAGCTAGACTGGGATTTTGGTGCAGCCAGTTTGGATATATTTTCACACCGTGGCATGTATTTTGGTAAAGCCAACAGGAGTATGTTGTGGGGTTACTGGAATATATTGGCAGAACCACCATGGACATATTTTCTTACAGTAGCATTACTGGTATCATACGCAAAGCAAACATGCATATGTTCTCATATGGGAATACTGGCATATATTGGTGCAGCCAGTATGAACATGTATGGCCCCGGCCTGCGTGAAAATGTTTTTATACTTGGACATATTGTGGGCATAGGCATCCTGAAAATGTTTTGGAGAAATGCTCCTGTGCACGTTGGTATCTTGCATCTTTTGGATTTTTTTCATGAGTTACCCTACAAAATCAATTGCAAACTTTGCCATTTTACCGAATTTTTCAAAAAAGTGTGCTGTAAAATGCATCATTTTAACCCATTATTTAAAAACAAAATTGTGGAGAGAGAACCCGCCAGCACCACCTTTAATTGTTTCTGGCTCCCTCGCTTTGCTTGGTCACTAAGACATATTTGGGGGAAATATTTACGCCCCTCCACTTAAAAAATTCACCAACTGCCACTGACCTTTCATTCTGTGGCATTGTATATTTTTCTGGCTATCTGTGATAAAATAGCCATGATAATTGTTATTACTTCAACTGGCATTTTGGTGCAACCAGTCTTAATGTGGCATGGCTTGTTTTACTGCAATATGTTTATTACGTGTCTAGACAGGTCTACATTGTGCAGCCAGTTGTACATGATTTCATTGTGACATGGCTTTTAAAAGCATTAAATTAATTAAAGCATTAATGTTGCTGTGTACTGTTGGTGGCTTACATGTATTGGATTTTTGGATTAGTGTTACCTGACAAAACAATTGCAAACGTTCTGGCTTTTTAGCCAATTTTTCTCTCAAAGTTTGCTGTATAGTCCATTAAAACAGATGTATATCTTTCTTCTAGTGCAGTGTGTTATCGTGTGCCGTCTTGGCTGGCCCAGAGTGTGTGGCGACCCGTGATTTGTTGCTGAGCTTGGCGGGGAGAGTCCCTCAGCATGGCTCACAGGGGGGCCCTAAATTTTGTGCTACGCCACTGGATGTTGCCAGCTGTTTTCCTTCAAATTTGGCTATCAGAATTGAAAAATGCAGAATGTGGGCCCTTTGGTACAACATTGTAAAATTGTAGAGACAAAAAATAAGCCAAAAACAGATGGAGCTCTTTCCTGAAGTTGGGTCTGAACTCCTCCCATCATTGGGTTTTCAGTGGTTCTGGCTCTGTTGATCTAAGGAATTGCTGGAGTCGGCTAGTAGTACAAAACAGACATGCAAGAGGGACAGACCACTAAAGAATTCACAGGGAATAACACCCCAGCCTTTTCATAGCCTTAAACAAAGACACAAGCAGACACAATATATGGAGTGGATCTCTGGAAGCGTGACACAATGAGTCGGTTAATGAGTGAAGACGTTACTGAGTAGCATTACTGGTGAAGGCCAACACACATGAAGTGTAGGCCTCTGACAGGCCTACTCTCTCCCTCAAAGCCCTTCCTCGTTCTGAGCTTCAAACGTCAAGTAACATTTCAAATGGCGTAACAACAGGTGTTATTGCAGCGCTTTGAAGCTGGACGTGGCATGAAGCCCTACCTAAGAACAAACTATTATTATCACTATGCTAAATCAAAAGTCTCCTCGAGCTGCTTGTTCACTTCAAAAGCGTGGCTCCTGCATTTATAGCAGGTGCTATTAGGACGTGGGCGGCGAAACTCTATGCTCTAGACAGGCCTTGTCAAGGCAGTGGTCTGCCACACCCTTAGCAGTTTAGCAGTTGCGCAGGCAATAATTATAATTCTCCTCAGATCTAAGGTAAAGAGTTCCACACCTTTAGCCACCTAAGAGGAAAACATTCTTATGCCAAGCAAGAGAAGAGGGCGATTCTGCACGCTGAGTAATTTAAAAGGAAGGTCAGCGCCTCAGAGAATCTACCCAGAACTATGCAGAATCTCTTAAACCTTTCAGTTAACCTTCGCCAAGTCAAGCGTTTCAATGTCAGGCCTTTAAACTGACCCTATCCAGCCTTGGACAGGCCCTTGTGGCGGTATGACAAGGCCGTAGCCAGGATGGACACTTTAATGACTTAGTGTACTGTGAAGCTGGTAGTTTTAAACTACGTCAACGAGCAGATGCGCCTTAAAATGCAGCATTTCCCCAAACATTTCTGCAGAAGTGTGCATCAAGATAATACACAGACGGTCTATTGTCGAAAGTCACACATTGGGATGGATTGATGAAAGTGCGTGACTTTCTTGCCAGTTCTCGTGCCTTCTCCCAGACTGACCCAGATCCTTGCACTGTGTGTCAATGAAGCAAGTTCCTGGACACTGAGACATGGCCCTTTTTTAGGGCACAGATGACCTGGGATGTGGCGTGTGCACCACCTTCAGTTTCTGACCAACATTGCAAGAGACTAGAGTGCAAGGCATTGTTGTAGTTCAACCTCAAACGACCTGAAGCTCACTGCATGGTAGATCTCTGCTTCAATGCAGCCACAGGAATGATTATGTAACCCCGCGTATATTTTGGCGTTAGCAACGACTTCATTATTGTTTTGAAATCAATCACTCCGTCCAACACTTTGTCACTGTAGATGTAAAATAACGACACAGACACCACTGTAATTTTACAATTTGTTTATGGATAATGCAAAATTAGAAGGTGTTTCATGTATTTTTCAACTTGTTAAGTTTATGGAGAAACCTTTCACAAAATATGATACATTAGACATACAAAACAACTAAGCATACTAAAAAAGATTAAATGTATGCAAAACTCAAATCATTACTTCACAATTGCCCATAATAAAAGTACATTCATTTTTTTGTCAGCCCTTTATCACTTATACAATTAACGAACTCTGATGCCCTTTTAGAAGACAGATCCAGAACCTTTCCACATTTATAAATCTCAGATCATGGACAAAAATGTTGCCTTCATTCTAATAGACTTTGTACAGTCACAATTAATAAGTAAGTGGTACAGGGTTCCAGCTATGTCAGTTCGTTTGTGTAGTCTACATTTCTGTTTTTCTTCCTTCCGCTCTATACAAAGTTTCAATACCTCTGAAGTGCCGAAGCAATTCGTCCTTAGTTCGTCCTTAGTTCTAACTCGATGTTAGGAAATATTAACACATAATGTTGAGGTTGTCATAATGTTGCAACAACCGTGACACAATCCCTAGAAAATACTTTATTGCCAAGATATGCAATGTTTGCATTGTGATTATACGTGTAGGCATTTACTTCTATTTCATCCATCTTGTGGCCATAATACACCCCCTCATTCCAACTATAATCTATTGTATCTAAATAGAAAACTGCAACCTCGTGAGAATAGTGTCAGAAATCATTATCTTCTAGATCCTTCAATTCTTTCAAGGTGTATAATACAGACCCGGTTTGAGGTGTCTAGATTTTTATATAGAAAGCCACCTTTATAATCATGGACATTTCTAGAGACGTTAACCTCAGTGTAGACCTAATCCATTGTTTGGGAACTGAAATCAGTATCCAATAAGGCCCCTCCAATTCTATAAAGAATGGCGAGCATGAATGACCAAAATGAGATCTTCTATTGCCCAACCACACCCCAAGATAAAGACATTCACTAACCTCTTCCAACTTCACTCTGCCTATATGCCATGAGCATTGACACCCTTTTATTTCAGTAATAAAACTCATAACCTTGGTTTTTGCCAAGTTTATGTATAAAGAATGAATCTTGAAGAATTCCCAAGTAGCATACCAGTTGTGTTGGAGACCAATATGGGTGACATCAAAAAGTACAATTAATGTTTGCGCGCCAGTCATGTAGTCTGTTGGGAGCCTAGTTTGAGCGGAAAATGAAAAGCATTTTACAAACTTAATTCCAGGTCTGTCAAGTACAGATTAAATAAGCATGGGGCCAAGATGCTCCCCTGCTTAAGGCCCCGCTTAGTGCACATTAGTTTGGAGAACGATATTTAGCCTAATCGTAACACTAGTTTCTGAATAGAGTAATATAATTTAATTTAAGAAGCCCATATCCCTATGAAGGGCATCTAGATATGTCCATAACCGGGCTCAATCCACCAAGTTTAATCCAACAGTAAAATCTAAGAAGGCAGCAAACAGCAGGGTATTACCCTTAACTAACACTTTTTTTATACTACGCTTATATCTTTTCCCAAACTTTTGCAAAAACCTGTTTGATATGTGGACAATACACATTGATTCTCAGCCCACTTGGCAAATTCTGTTAGATGTGATGTTGTAAAGATGTTGCTAGATACGTCCGGTAAAGCAATCAGTTGATAAGAACTTGACTCTTTGTGGCTACTTTTTTTGTGTATTGGAATTAGTAACAACTGAGTCCATGATTTAGGGAACCGTCATCAAACATATACATCTTGTCAGGCAAATTTGCCAGGATCCTGGCCCACTCTTGACTATACTGGCCATGTCATCAGGACCTGGAGATCTGCACTTTTTCAATTGTTTTTATAACTGTCATAATATCCCAACGTGGGAAGACACCCTCCAGATTTGCAGATTTCACAGTATCTTGGGATTGGTCTGTGAATGCACATGAGATGAATTACTGTATAACATTTAACCTGGAAGTGTTCTAACTGTAGTACTTTAACTGTTTTGTACTGAAAACATGACCATCAGTGTGCCAGTATTGCACGTTAGATGAATGCCAAAACTGTTTTTAGTTGATGGGATGTATTTGTGAAGCCTCTCCAACAGTTGGAAGGCACACCAGTCTCACAGCTTATTGGCCACAAGTACAGTTAAGGTTATTTGTAGAGGGGGACTTGGTTGTTAACCTTAGCTAGGATCTCTGGAACCCCCCACAGAGGAATCCTGGGTACTTGGTCTAGGGTGGGAGAACTGGGCAAAAGTAACCTCACACTGTGCCCTGGGGTTTCATAATCTACTGAGAACACATGGTTTTCCTTGGGTTCGTGGTACCTCCTATTTCATGTGGCAGCCTCATGGTGGTTCAGTGTCCCTAAAATCCAGTAGATGCATAAGGAGCAGTTTATTCTGATTGCATCCAGCACACTAAGGACTCAAGGACAAGGTTCTTGTGTGACTTTAGGATAAGGCAATTGAAGGTGAGATATTTCTAGAGGGTTAGGAACCACAGGAGCATAGTCTTGGTAATTTGACATGTGAACCCACGTCTGTAAAAGTTCATGGTAGTGCTTCTGGCTGTTAGAATTGTCATAGTTGGAGTATGCTGCCGCTTCTGACAAGATCTTGGCCTGACCAGTGATCTTGGGGTTTGAGCTATCTTTGTTCTTGGGAATTCTCAACATGTGCGATTTCTCTGCCTCTTAATCTGGAATCTGCATTTCATCCCCAAATGAGAGAAGATGATTGCGAAGTAAGGCCACATTGTTGCAAGGTCTACCTTCTTCACACCGTTAGTACATGTGGAGATCACCCCTCTGATGCTCTAAGATATATGGCAGAGACTCCCACTTAATACTAAGCTTGTTCCAACTTCTGAAATGAAGGCAGCAAACAAGCACATGATTCCTGGCCTGTAAAGAGTGGACGTTTCCCTAGGCATCATAATGGTGGTGGCTGCCTTGAGCTGTCTTTTCTGCAGCCACATGTGTAAGTTGGTGGGACTACTTTGCATGGTTCTCTCTTCCAGCTTTCTCAGTTGAAACGCCAAAGCACAGGTTTGAGACATTTATCCCATAGGTCATAGGGAAGTAGGACGAGAAAACCGTGGCAACATATTCCATGCCATTATATGCGATGGTTTCTAAATGTGGTCTCTTCTGATCTTCTGTTGCTGCAGAGTGCCTCACCATTGCCAGCAGGGTATTAATAAACTTTCCCACCTGGACGTTCGTTTGTGGGTGTCATGGTGTCAAAGAGGTCTTCATCCCACCAACCAGCTGCAGAATCATCTGTTTTATCAACTGTGACTCGAAGTCGGGCCCTTGGTCTGAATTGTCAGCCATAGTGGATGAAATCAAGGGCAACCATGATGATGACTTTATGTTCCTCGTGTTGGGAAATGCCTGGGCATATCAGGCAAAATGGTCTGTCCCCACCAGTATGCTCTGGTCTCTACATCAGTGCATTTCCAAGCACATGACATCCATGCATAAAAAGGTCCAATGGCCCTGATCTTTGCAACCATCCAGGTGTCTTCCTCGTCTTATGTCTGTTACAGTGATGGAAGCAGTTTTCCACGTTTGGAAACAGACATGTCCAATAAAATCATGAATGGACTAGCTCAAAGGTAAGATTGCTGCCCAGATTTTCACGCTGCTCATGAAATGTGAAGAGTACAGTCTGTTAGAAACCTAGTGGTAACACTAGTCAATGGAGGCTTCAATCTCATTGTAGATGATAGACGCCGTATGTACAAGTGCCTTCCATTCCCTTAACAGGGTAGGATGGTCCAGTCCTTGTCCTGAGAAACTGGGCATGCCAGCTCTCTCCATTTTGGTGCACAAGAATGGAGCAATGCATGTATTGTGAATGGAGGATAGCACAGGGGCACGATAAGCAAGTGTGAAGCAAGACCACACTGAGCAACAGAGGTTTGAATCCCGGATCTGCGCTTAGAAACCAAACTCAGATATTAAGCGTGTTATAAAAACAAATTAAATACATTAAATGTGTGAGTTGGATGAATCAGATCTCCTGTCAGTTCAGTCAGGAAATATTTCAGGACACCAGTTGGACTGCTTCAGCTGGAGATCCCAACCATTCTCAGTCCGGGTCTGGATGGACGATGGATGATGGATTGACAGATGGTTCAAAATCCATCCACAGGAATCTCCTTCAGTCCAAAGAGTCTTCTGAGGTAGGACATGGTCTCCTGGAAAGGGCATTAGTATTGGTGCTACTGCAACCGTGCAGGCATTGTAGTCTGAAGTCATATGCAGAGAGTGTGGCGAGCAACTGATGCCCTGTGATGTCTTGCTTTTCAGACTTCAGCACATATGTCAACAGGTTGTCAGTCCACATCGTAAAACAGTCACTGTGCAGGAAATCTTGGAAGCCCCCTTGAGGGACATGAATTCCAGCATGTAAACTGGTTAATTATGTTTGTCAACATGAAGACCTCATTTGGCGAAAGTGATGGCCCAGTACCTTTGGGAGCCTTTTGTGTGTCTCTTCTGTATGTTCCTGAACACAACAATGTCGTCTGGGCACAAAAATACATCTCCGAGGATCATGTCACATACCATTTTCTCGGTTAGTTACAGGAAGATCACTGGAGTGGAGTAACAGAGATTACCTAGGGCAGCCTGACAAATAAATAACCCCCCACCCTGAGATATTGAAGGACATCTTCACCATATCATATGTATGCATTGGGAACTGATAGTACCCTGACGATCCAGGACCTGAACCCCTTTTGTTCCCATAAGGCAATAGAAGGACTTGTCCCTAAGGAGCATGGTCTCATGGCTAGGGATAGTGATGCTGCTGAGGAATTGATAGTTGCTGCACATCCTAAATCAATTCAAATCTATTATCTGGCGATAGCGTCAAGATGCCCCTCTGGGGGTGAACGTGCGCTCTAGAAATTGACATCCCCATTATTCTTTCAGTTGACAACATTGGGGAAAGTGTGGGGGATCCTGAACTCCCAGAAGATTCCGGTCTGAATAAGACAACCCAGATGATGTCAAACATCTTTCACATCTCCTGGGACCAGTCTTCCGGAAATCTCCTAAAATGGGGTATCCTCACTGACTAATAAATATGTTACACACCACGGGGCTCGCTGCTGTCCCAGGAACTTGAGGCAATTACCTAGACATGTTATTATAATTTCTTTCACAGTCGGTCCCCGCCTCTTGCATAGAGTGGTGATTCACCTAAATTGAGGCTTTCCCTATCAGATCCTATCGCAGCATAGTTGGTAGTGACACTGGCTGGATCCACAGATCGGGTTAAGTAGAGATGAGCGATGACAGTGTTTCTGTCAGAAGAGTGGTTCTGTTGGTATGTTGGTAATGGGGACTTTGAGGTACTCTGCTGCATCAGTGATCTGCCTATAAAGCACTATCACTCAGGTGCATCAATCACTAGGCATCTTGGCCGACAACCTCCACTCAGAGGATCATTGTGGGGTGTGTAGGAATGTTATTATGCCCAAACCGGGTAATGGCAGCACCGCCTATTGGTCCCTCAGGAGAGGTTCTGCACTGCAAATCCCCCTTCAGGCATGGCTGCTGGCATCAGGGCTGCCTGGAAAATGTTCTGGTGTACCATAGGATTGCCATCACTCCTCAGAGCAGCAAGGTATCAAAAAGGAGGAGTTTATGCCAAAGAACACAATTGTTTCTGAGTTCTTACTACGGCTACTGTAGATCACAGCCACAGTGTCACTGGGTGTACTCACTCCTGCTATCTTCTTCAGAAGCTGAAGCTTGACCCAGATGTACGCAAGATATTTTTATGAAGATAGGCCCAAATATACCAATAAAACAACAAAACTCAAACATCAGAGTAACTCCAGGTGCATGAGAAAACCCAGCATTATTCAAAACACAAACGGCCGCTGGGAGAGTGTTATATGTTAAATGTTAGCGGTATGTGTACCGCGCACCGTCACCACTGCTGTGGTCCCCAGACGCTCTGGTGGATCTGAAAAGGAGGGTGTCAAGAGGGTGTGTGGGGGGCTTAGTAGGGTGTAGTGGGAATAGGAAACTGAGAGCTGCGATGTCCTGTTGGCTGCTTCAGTTCGGTTTGCACCATTTGCTGAGCTTAAGAGCGGTTTTCGATTGGTGCCAGAATTCCCAAGTGCTGTTGTCACGGGTTATGTGTTGTTAGTCTGTTGTTGCAAAGTGGTGGAGGGCATGCGGATTGCTGTGCAGAGAAGTGGTTGTGTGAGTTTCTGTATGTTAAGTATGTGGAAAGTGGACATTTTAAGGTACAGTTATAATGGTTTTCAAGTATATGTCCATTTCTTACCACCTTGTCTTCGCTTTTCTTCACTTAGCCTCTATGATTATCCTGTGTGTTTGGTATTCTTCTTTGACCGCCTAGTTTACAGGCATGCTGCCTAGTGGGAGCTCTCTATTGTCTGGCCCTTGTTGTTTGTGTATCTATCTTATATTGGCTAATTCCCCTGCCCTGTGGCAGCTGTAGTTTTGTTCAAAGCACTTGTCCCCTATCGTCCATCCTGTTGGATGTCTCCACCCATCCGAGTATCTTTTAGGATTTGTGGCATGTGGGTCTGGGTGGCCAGTGCATGCCCACCCCCGCTTTTATAATGGAGGGGTAGGCTAGGGTTCATGGTTTCCTACAGGGGTATTCACTGTTTCTTTGTGGACCTTTCTTCCTAGTTGATGCCTCCTGAATCTGGAGCAAAGAGGCAGGTTTTAAGTGTATGAAATACTATCTCAGTATTACAACAGGATCAAAGTTTATATCAGAAACTCGCCATAAATGAGATCACAAGTGGTTATTATCATAATATCATGGTAGAATATATAATGTATTGTTATGTATAAGCTAACCTTGTTATAATTGGCTTCTATAACTAGTCGCTCATCCTAAGTTCAGCCTTCTACAATGATACAATTCTACTTAACTTCTCATTAGTTGGCATTATACTCTGCTAACCATTAAGAGGAACACAAGGTGATTGGACAGGTCTTAGCTCATCAGCCTTGGCCACCCTCAATTGGTGCCAAGTTACGTGGTGAGGAAGAATCGATGGGTGTACCACTATAATCTAGTTTAAAGAAGATACTCCCCACTTGTTTCCAGGCCCAGGTTTTCACTGTCAGTCTTGTTTGTGGCCTTGGTGTGCTGCCTCTGTGTCAGCATGTGCTAAGGAAATGGCTGGTGCTCTATCTAATTGGCTCTGGCATAAATTACCATGGTTTCAGACATGTGGTAAAGGACCACTGTTTAGAACTCAATTTCATGTATTTATTGGATTTCCTGCTATTCTAACATGTGTGTGCTTTCCTTTGGCAGCCACTTGGGTGCTGTGTATTAGTTAGTAATGTAATCAATTGGCATGGTAGCTGCTTGCAACTGGCATTCAAAAAAATATGTGTATTTCTCACTGCTACCAACTGAAAGTAAACGGGTTCAACAAATGTATTGTGTACTTTGGGAAACGTTATCTGGTGTGATTTCAGCTTGCTAAGCAAAATTCCCCTCAGCGCATTGACCTTGGTGTCTGCGGTTCGCCTGGGCATCATGAGGATTGGAAACTTGTTTTAACTGATTTTATGTCAGGCTGCAAAATTTCCGAATCGAGGCATAGCAAGGTTTGGTTTAAGCAATGGCAGCACTTCTGTTCATTCGCTGCCATGCTGTTTAATTCATATCTTGCATATTAGTGTTCCTCATGTCTACGTGTATGTGTTCTTCACACCTTTGTGCAAGTGTTCTTTGTGTCTACGTGCAAGAATTCTTTGTGTCTAAGTATGAATATTCTTCATGTCTATCATGCCCTTCATTTGTTGCGTGTGCTTTGTATATACTCATGTCATCAATTTAATTATTCCCTACCTGTGTATATAATAAATGCAACTTCCTGCCACCCTACTTGTGTCACACCATCTATTCTACTCTTAACAACAGTACACGGCTCTTAATGTTTTAATAACTGTTTATGGACTAGTTGTCATCTTGTATCTTCGTGTGTACTCAGAAATGTGTGTGGGCGTGGCCAGACCTGGTGCAACCCTCATTTCCATTATTACATTCCCCCCTTTGGTCAATTTATTTACCACACCTTCATTATCCCTCATCCTATTATACCCATCTTTGGTATCCATATTTTAAATCCCCCCAGACTACATCTGTGCTCTACATACCCTTCAGACCCACATGTCATGAAGCAGCACTCCTCATCACCTTCACAGTCAACCAAGTGTTCAATGTAGTTTTCTGGGTCTATTGGGGTCTCACACATAGTGCCTAGGGGGTCCTATTGGACTTTCTATGGCATGCATTTTGTGTGGTTCATCTGTTTGGGTGTGGTTATGTACCACGTTATCTTTACCCAATATCACCTTCATCATGTGTTGTTCTACAACCTTTTTCCCTGTCTACCTACACTGTGCTATAATTATTTGCAAGACACAGAGGCCTGGTAATGCTAATTCCAGGACTGCTATTATTATTTTGAACATATTATCTAGCCAGGTAGACACCCATGAAAACAGAGATTTAAAACAGTCCTCATCTTCTGTTGCACTGGTCTGCATCCATTTGGAATTTGCCGCCGCCTGTATGCCAGGGGCAAGGAGAGACGCACAAAAACATTGATGCCTTGCTAAACATCCAGTGTTCATATGGGATAGTATCCAGTGCTTCGTAAGATGCTTTAGAAAGATAATTATTTTTTTTTGTGCGTTGTGACTTCTTGGGCTCTTTATCCCCATTACAATTTTTTACCATAAGGTAGTCTACTATTTGCACCACATCACTTAGGGGCACCACCAGTGTCAGTGAATGTAACACTACTATCAAGCAGATACCACTCCAATTTGGCGGGAGCTGCATATAGGCCCTTAAACCACAGGCCCAATAATGGTCCATCAGTTCTGCTATGCCTACGTTCATGCTTGGCAGGTTCCTGATGTGTTTACATCCCACATTTTTCCCAATCTTCACAGTACCATTACTTCTGAAACACAGTGAGGGTTATTTAACCCTGCTATGTGTACCGGCCTGTCTTCGTCATCGATCTATGTCAAAAGTCTAGCATATTTGTTCCATTCTTCCAGGCACTCTCTGTTTGCGGGTTCAATAGGATACCAAGAGAATCCTATAAGTGCCTCTGCTCTACACCCCATTATCCCTCTGCCAAACCTGGAAGGGTTTACATGTCTCTTGTAATGTGCAGCTGAGGTATGTCCCATACATCTTAATAACGGTTGATCTCTCACAGTCATTTCAATTGCTCGGGGCCCTGATAATATATATTTTATCACTTTGTTGTCCATTGTTTTTGACTTGATAAATCTATCTTCATAAGGTTAATCTGCTGAACTTCCCTGGAATTGCCCCCCTTTTTTACATAGCACAATGTGAGTTAGGCAGTGTGCCCTCCTTACTGGTATTTCCTCAGCCACAAACAATCTGGAAACACTCAAGGCAAATGGAAGCACACAAAACAGTTTTCATCCGATTTCTCCCTTCCCACTTTAGTCATATGACGATACCACAGGTTATTAGTCTTATGAGTGAAAACTTGGACATTTTCACTTAGGTGGTATTAATCATTTATCACTTCTCTTTTAACTCTAGTTATCTCTTCACTCATGTTCGCAAATACATTAGTTATATCTTCACTGAAAGGTTTCACTGCCACTGTATAGGCCATCCAGAAAAAATAAAGGGGAAAAAAGGGGCCAATCATGATGGTGATAGAGTCCATGGTTTGCCGGTATCTCCTTCTTCTCACATGTTGAAACAATAAAGATACTCTCTTTAGAGAACAGGAGAAATACATAGTTCCTTTATATAGTGTCTATTTTCACATTGCTGGTCAGCTCTCATCCTCGCCCTTGTCTGTGGTCTTGTTTCCTCTTCTTCTTATCCTCTTCATCTGACAGGGTGGCGGTGCCTTGAAATGTCTTGATGTCACCTATTTGCACCCATGCCTTCCTACCACGCACCTTTACTGTGGTAGGTGTTGCATTCTGGACTGTAAATGGGCCCTCAAATCGTGGCTTGTACCACTTTCAAACAAAGTTCCACATATCAATACGGTCACCTAGAACTAGGGACATGGAGGGTGTTATAGAATTCACATCGAATATTCCTTCTCTGTTCTCATTGATTTTTTCCTGACCCAGCTGTCGCACCTTGATCTGTCATGAGATACATTTCAGACATTTAGTCATTTCAGTTAAATAATTGTGCATCTCATCACCTAGCACTACAGCAGAATTCTCTGCATCCAAACAAGCACGTGTGGCACGAGCAATAGGAGTATGCATGCGTTGCCCCATCAAAATTTCATGGGGTGTGAGGTGATGGTCTGTACCTGGCTGAATGCTAGGGGATGGCAATGCAACCAGTATTTTTTTAGGGTATCTTTCAATTTTGCAATGTGTTCCTTTATGGGGCCATTGAGACATTCAGCAACACTGTTGGCCTGTGGGTGGTAAACAGCACAACTAAGTAAAAAATAACTCATTTACACAGTGTGGTCCATTATCTGACTGCAGCAATTTGCACACTCCCCATCAGGGAAACACATCATGTACGAGAAATTTGGCAGATGATTTGGTGTCAGCATGTGTCCAGTGACCTGTTTCTATCCAGCATGAAAAGGGACGCACCATCACGATCATGTACAGGTATCCATTGCAATTTTGGGTCACATCCACATACTCGATGTGCATATTCTGAAATGTACCTGTTGGGCAGGGTATTGCTCCTCTCACCATTCATGAAGTATACCCAGCGGTATATTGCTGTGCCACAATTAATAACAAAATTAACAACATGTTCATGCCGGCTAGGGACAAACCATTGCTCTGAAACATCTGCTCCTGTGGCGTGTGCTAGATAGTCCAGTTGTTCTAACACTACTGTAAGCAATTCAAGTGGCACAACAGGCTTTCCTGTGCTATCTTGTCACCACACCAGATCACGTGGGGAAGTGAGCACCCCCTTCTATCCACAGATCATGCTCCGTCTGTGGTGCACATCCATGTAACTCCACTAATTGTATTGATGTTAGTGCATTATAGTTTTCTGTTATCTTTATGTTGAGCATATATTTGTGTGGAGCAATTGTAATCTCAGTTATTTGTGGTAAATATGCTGCTCTTTTTGCTTCTGCATCTGTGCATCATTACTGCAAGACAATAAATATGTGCATCTTGTATGGGCTTTGCACTTCACCGCAACAGCCGAAGTGGGACATGCAAATGCTCTGAACAGAGGATATCACAGGGGCAACAAGCTTGTCTTGGAAGCAAGACCATGCAGAGCAACAGAGGTTCGAATCCCAGATCTGTACTTAAAAACCAAACTTGTATCAGTATTAAGCACGTTATAAGAAACAAATGAATATGAAAATAAATATAAATGCATCTAACAGTCTCCTTAATAGCAGGGCATGCTATACTGTTGTGCCGTCAACATGTTTGAAACCACGCCTTCTCCTCTGTGACAACCCTGAGTGTATTGTAGACGTCACATAGGAGTCAGAATAAATCATCACTATTTGGTCCTCATGCTCTTCAAATGCCAATATCATTGCTGCTAACTTGACTGCCTGAACAGAAAAGTGTGCTGATAATCTGATAGTTGCCACAATCTTAAAATCGTCAACCTTGCTTCTCATCAACGCTGCACTGTGATGCCTACATCCCATGCTCTGATCGATCATCGATGAACCATCAACGAAGACCACCTCTCCTCCATGTAGCCTTATTTCTTTTACCAGTGGAAAGTCATCATGTATGTCTGTGCATGTCTGGGTATTGCAAAAAGTAGTGAATCCTTTCCTCGTCTCATATTGGCTCTAGTATAAATCTCACAGGATTCATTGTGCAGCATCAAACATTGTTTATTGATGGGTTGGATAATATGACTCCATAACTAGATGCCCGCTGTGTAGTGAGCGTGGACTCTGGTTTCTCAAGAACAGGAAATAGGGTGTGTTGCACATATAGGGTCTCACTATAAGTTGGGTAGTATCCCAGCGGTAAATCGGCCGGAATACCACCCACCACAATTACTGTTGGTCCGGCAGTATTACCAGTGGCGGTCTAAGTCCCCATTTTTTTTCGAGTCCATAGGACTCAATGGGGCATTTTGGTGCAATTGCTGTGGCAGTAATTGCACCATGGTAATTGTGCTAAAAATGGGTGGAAAGTCGGCGGATTTAACTCCAGCTCAGATTTACATAAATTACATAGCCCCATGAATTGCTGTACATCTTTCACTGTCACTGGACGAGGCGTATACATAATTACCTTTGCTCTTTCAGGTGTTACCCTCCACCCTTCCTTTGATATTATCTGGCCCAAGTATAGCACTTATTCCTGGCAAAACTGCAATTTCTCTTTATCCACCTTGTAGCCCTTGTTTGCCATTAGTGCAAACAATGTTTCTGAGACTGTCCTGCACTCTTCCTGTGTGGTGCAGCACACTAACAAATCATTGACGTACTGTATAATAGTACTTGGTGTTTGTACATTTCCCAAGTCCTTCTGTAGAACCCTATTGAAAACACTGGGGGACTCACAGTACCCCTGTGGGTGTCTAGTGTTTTGGAGTCGAATCCAGTGGTAAGTAAACACTGTGAGATATTGAGAATATGTGTGCAATGGAATGGAAAGGAAATTGTTTTTTTAGATCAATCACTGTAAAATGTGTGGCAGTGGGTGGTATGTTACACAGATTTGTGGCCGGTGTAAGGAACTCATGTGGCAACAGTAAAGACAGACACAAGTTATCACGATTCAAGAGAGTTTATTTAAACAATGTGTAGGTTGAAAAAATCTAAACCTAAATCTAAGATGGGAGCAAGCTTTGACCATCAAATGAAAAATAAGGCTGACCTTGTGGCGTCTTTTCAAAGCAAAAAGGCCTATAAATAAAAAAAACTATTGCCAAATCATTACAACTAATTACAGAAAGAATGTGGCATAGTATTTTCAATAAAGAAGAAAGTGTTCACAGATAATAGGTCAGGCTGTGATAACCAGGGGACTCCCTTCCCCATGTTTTCAGCATGTGGGACAAGGTGGGTCTCCCGAGGAGAGCACACACTTGAGTTTCCCTGCATGAGCGGACACTTCTGCTCCAGCTATCTGGTTCTCCAATGGTTGAAGTCTCTTTTCAATAAAAAGTATACTGCCTTTGTGGGTCTGATATTTTCAACAAACAAACAAACGCAAATTTCTTGTCCACGTATGGTTTTGGGTGACAGGTTCACCCCTGGGTCCCCCTCTTCTGGGCGTAGACCTCTCACAAGTCGTATTTCAACAAGTCAACTAAGCAGTTCCTTTTCTCAATGAACTTTGGGTGATGACTTTTCACTCCTGGATCTCCCTTGGCCGGCTCGGATCCCAATTGACAAGGGGGACAGTTGACGTCTCTGTGTCTTACAATACTAAATTTAAATGTCTTTTCAAGCAATTCAGCGCAGACCTCCTTCCCTTTGTGGGATGTATTAACCCACTTATGCTCTGCCCTGCGGCATCACTGTGTGCTGATGGTGCCAGAATGATCAAAATGGCAGCAACACCCCTATGTGCGCCAAAACCTATGAACATTGCGCTCTACAAAGCACAAAAAGATGGCTGCCAAATCTACAATGCATGTTGTCCGTGGTGGAATGGAGATCACACTCCTGAAACATGTCACTGGGCTGCCCGACAAGTAAAAATGGAGACTGCATGAAAAGCAGTGCTTGCTGAAAGAAATCCAAAATCTTGCACTTTAAATCTTTTCTTGGTTGCTGAAAATACAGAATACTGGTCCAAAACACCCACAAACATCCAATCTTCTTGCTGGGTGTCACATTTTACTGAATTAAAGAAATCATTGTGAAATTGCAATATCCTGGAAAGCTGAATTGGTCATCAAAACACCCACAGCACAAGATTGCCTGCCTGTGGCATCTGTCAAAATCTGGGTGCAGTACCAGCGGCCGCCTGAATGACTGTTTCAAAAGTCTGCATTAAAACTGTAAACTTGTACCATTAAGATCTAATGTCTGAAATCTAAGTGACCTGTTATCAAGAGTAACCTAGGTTGTAACTATTTAAATTTCATGGATTAGAGTCTGGAATCAGTGTTCTACCTGCTTGTTTTAAAATTACAAGTTTAATTAAACAAAGAAAATTGCAACAAAATGACATTTAAATTTAAGCCTGACTCCAAGCCAAACCACAAACAACTACCCCCACAGGGACCAGGCACCTCCCTTCTGCTCTGTAGACCAGGAACTCACACCCTTGTGTTGATTAAGAGGGGAGGGGAACTTGGGCTGCTGTGGAAAGAGCAAAATGGACTTCCCCCAAGGCAAGGAGATGCTAATCAGGAAGGATCGTAAATGGCATCTGCCAGAAGGAAGGGGGCGGAGATTGCTTCTGAGCTGCAAGAAGGAGAAGGAGGCGGGGACAGACAGCCTTTTGTTGATTCACAATGGACAAAAAGAATTGTAAAAAAATATGGAAACCCCAGACTTCTGAACCTAATTTTTGGCTGTACATTTTAAGAGGAGCCAGAACTCTGAGCTATGTTCTGGGAAGTAACTGTAGAAATTATGGTCTTACTCAAAATGTATTTATGTCAAAAGCATGAAATTTCACACGCTTATGCCCATATGCAATGCGCACAGTTGTACACATTTTTGGACAAACTAGCTATTGTGTTCCGGCCCAAAATGGCAGAATTCTGTCAAAAGCCAACACAAGATCCTACAATGACGGGCCTTGGAAGAGCATTTTCTCCACAAAATATGTCATCTAGATATGATATTGTTATAAAGTTTGCAAAATTGTAAATATGTATTATACTAAAAGTAGATTTCATGCTCAAAAGCCAAGGGGAGGATTCTCTGACTCACAAACCCACATCATCATGGTGACACCCTGTTTTCTCCTCCAATCAAGGGAGAGGGGAGATTCTAACCTATAGCCAGCCGAGCGGGCGCACTTAGGATAATCGAGCATACACACCCCTTTTATCAAATGCATAAATAGAGAAAGCTCAGGACTTAGAAACACACACAGATTCACCCACTACCCTGATCCTGGTGAAGCACCCTGAAGGAGATCCATCATTATTCCTTGCTCCAGACTCCAGAAACTTTGCAAGCAGAAAGGCCCACTCTATAGCTGAACCATTCTCAGCTAGGCCTTAAACTTCTAGAACCAGAATCCCAAAAACTTAAAGGGGAAACCTAAGATGCAGCCGGGCTGTGCTGTAACTGCTTTCCTGCTAAATAATTATCTTCAGAAACAAGAAGGGCAGATTAAACCCAATCCTGTGCCATGCTGTGCTGTGACCAGAGAGCCATTGCAGACCCAGTCCAGTTGTGCTGTCGTGTGGTGTGCCCAGCAGCCTGTCCCAGTCCGTTGTGCCCAGCAGAATTCCTGTCCAGAAATCTTGACTGACCAGAATTCCTGACGGTTCTGTTCAAATACATATAGTGAGTATCCAGAGTATAGAACTGTGTCACTAGCCTATGTACTGTCCATAACAATCCCTATCCAAATCCATCCTATCTTGTCTTCAGAACTGCATGGTTAGAAATATTTTTGAATTGGCTGAACTCTTTATCTTATCCCTACTACCTTCCTTCTGTAATACTATTGTTAAACATATATTTGCGCTGATACATTTCATCTGAAGAAGGCAAGCTCCTCGGCAGGCAAAAACTTGATCCAGAGGGGTCCTGGTCTAGTGGCTGTGCTCTCATGTAGCATTTGCTTCTTCATAGTCTGACCCTAGTGTAAAGAAATCCTATTTGTCTTTTGAAAGCGCATCCCTGTTTTTCCCATTCTTGTGCCTATCTCAGAAAAATGACCTCCACGAAAACGTCCGTAACTTCTTCAAATCTTGTGCTAGAAACAGAATTTAAACGTCTGCCTGTAGCTAACATCCACAGCTTTCCATAGAACCAAAATCCGCATCTCAATTTTCGTTTTGGCAAAATATCACACATGTAAAATAGCTTTTCACATTGCTATTTGATTTGAACACCCACCCACAAAAGTATTATTGCTATGCTGCATTGTTTTTGCTCATTATTACTTCTTGTGATTAAAGAGACTGCTTAGTGCGACATCACCCCATTGGTGATTATTGTACCCCCATTAAACATAGTGTGTTTATATTGTGAATATATAAATAAATATTTTAACTTTTGCAAACCAGCCTGATTCCTGGTTCAGTGTGACCGGGGGCAGGGGGGTTCCAAGAGAGGGGCGTGATATAAGTGGCACATTGTCCAGAATAAAAGAACATTTAGACACAAATAAATAAATAAGGATTTCATTCGTGCATTACACGCTAGGCATTGACTTAGGTGAAGTGCCGGATTGAAATCACTTACGGATTGGGGGCTCGTCACTAGATTTCTGAATTAGACATACCACTTGTGACAGTCTAATACAACGTGCTAACTGACGGGGTACATAAACCCTGTTAGGCTACCACACTGTGCTACACTGTGAAAACACCGTTCAATAGAAACACTCTAAGGAGTTGGCCTGTTTTGCAAAAATAAAATAACTCCTGTAAGTCAGAAAGGAAATTAATATTTCCGGAATGGCGACCCCAGTAGAAATTAATATGGCAAAAGAACACCTACTGCACAAATTATTTGTCTGGGGTGAATGGACAGAGCAGAATGAGAAGGTCTGGCTGCAGGAAATCAAAGAACAAGCCACTGCCACAGGATTAGATACATGGCAGGATCAGGGTCCATTACACATGGCACTTAGTGAATTGTACATGTCCCCTAAGGTAAAACAAGAGCAAAGAAATATTGCCAAAATAGCGGCATATCTGTATCTCCACATTGGAGCAATACAGGAAAAATACGCCGAAAACACAGATCTGCAAATAGGTAAGTACAATCACTAGAAAAAGCCCAAACTGATGTGGACTCTGCAGAGCAAAGGATACAAAAGAGCCAAGAATCAGAAAATGAAACCAGACAGTACCTAATACAAGTAAAAGGAGATCTGGATATCCTGCAGCAGGAGAAGGTAGAGCATTATACCAGAGTACTGGTGCTGCAAAAAGAGTGCCAAGAAAGTTTGGACTCTCTACTACAGAGCCAACAAAAGCTGGAACAGCAATTACATTTTAATAGAGCATGCGCAGAGCAGGTAGTCACCCTGCAAAACCGCCTCGACCAGGTAAAAGAAGAAAATAACAAATTAATTCTCAAAGACCTTGACTCCCAGACAGAATTTGATGAAGAGCGCCAGAAAGCTCCTGCACTCAAAAAAGAAAGGGACGACCTGGCTGCACAGAGGGGTACTCTAATTCAGGAAAGGGACGCCTTAGGCCAGGAGGTCAGCTATTTAAAAACTAAAATGGAAGAAAATCACCTGGCCCTTCAGGGACTGGGTGAGCTCCAGAAAGACTACGAAAAACGGTTAGAGCACAGCAGGTGGGTGGAAGATGCTCTGGCAAAGAATGACCAGGCCAGTAAGAACAGGATTCAGAAGGTAACCCTCCTGTAGCAAAAATTGGCCCAATACTCCAAACTGACACCACGAAGCACAGAGAGACAATGAGGCGCTCTGTGAGAAAAATGACAGGCTCCACAGACAGGTAGCAATGCAGGAACAACTAATAGAGACTAGTAAGGCCTTGATAGAAGAACAAAAGGGTCAGGTTCTTGCATATCAACAGGGAGCAGGGTCTGAGAGAAATGAGGTCCGCTGGGAGAGGGAAACACCTGAGCATAACCTCAGGAACCCTGGTACCAGAGACTTTCATCTCTTCAACTCCATGGACTCTGCCATCCCCATGTCCACTGGCGCACTTGAGCCACGGGCCACAGGGATGGCAGACTTCAACCCAATGGGAAATATGGGGCTCATAGATCAGCACCTCCCAGGAATGGATGGGCGGGCATCTGTGTATGGGTTCCCAAGTGCTAGGGCCATCTTCTCTGATCAGGGAGACTCCAATGAGGGGAGGATCAGAGAAATGGATCCTCAAAAATATGACTTACCCAGAGACCAGATGGTAAAATTTGGTGGGGAACTCAATGAGGGTAGGCCCACTAAGGGCATCTTGAAAACCACTTCCGAGCTAGGACAGTGGGGGGGGAGGAGGGTACTCAGCCAATCCTGGGCGAAAGGAAGAGTCAAAAGATTCTTCTGAGTGCCACAGGACCCAAGAAACTAGGCCCCCACATTCTGCCAGCCATTCCCAAGCTTGCAGAATCCGGGAGAGCCTAGAAGACCAGACAGCCACCTCTGGTAGCAGTGCCTCTGAGTCAGAGAATGAGTGGACCAGGCTGACCCGAACTAAGAAAGCCAACAAGGTTAGGAGGGCCTTGCTCAAGGATCTTCTGAAACAAATAAAAGCCATTAGGAGCGTCATCACGCCCTATCATAAGAATGCAAAATATTCGGTTTGGGAGCTCCTTGAGTTATTTGAACAAATGATGGAAACTTTCCATTTGAAGGACAGCCAAAGCTTTATTCAATATGTAAAGTGGACGTTTTCTCCCGAGAACTCCAGCTTCTTTGCTGGGCTGGAGGATCAGAATCATTCCAGATGGTCCACCTATAGGACGGCCATCCTGAAACATTTTTCTATTCACAGGAACCCTCAGGAGGCTCGCAAAGCATATAACTTACAATGTGGGGAAGCTCAGGCCCCACAAGAATTTGTTAAAACGTGCCTTTGCACAGACCACTAGAAGGGTGCGCACTGACAGCAAAGAATTTGTAAACACTTTCTTTCATGCTCTACATAAGTATATCATGACCCAGCTAGTGAGGGACTTTCACAAGAAAAGATCACTTGACTGGGTCATTGAACAAGCCACGTGCATTTATGAGGTGCAAAAGCCAGTGAAAAATAAAAATAGTGGGAAAAGCCCCAAAACAACCAACACCGCTGCTGCTGCTAAAGTGGCGGAGGTGAAGGTTGCCCCCATTTTAAATTTGGAGATGGGGGGCCTAAAAACCTGCCCGTGCAGAATCAAAACAACCCCAAACCCAGAGGGCCCTCGGGCCAATCACAAACAGGGAGCCAGGGAGGTAATCCCACAAACGAGACCCCTAACTCCCCTGACTACATCAGCCCACGCTACAAGGGCAATAGACCCATCCTGGGTTATGTGTGGACTCCTCCAGCCCAAGGGGTGGGGGATCAACCGGAAAGCAGGAAACACAGGGAACTTCCCTCCTCACTTCCCCCAGGAGGGCAGTAATCCCCAAATACTGGACAAAATGTCCTTCCTAGGTACCCACCAAACTTTAACCCCCAAAACAATCCATCCTTCTTTCCCCACTTTCCTGAGCCCAGACAGCCCAATCCGGGAGAGGGGATGCCAAGGGTGGAGGGGTACCCAAACTTTCCTAATCTGGGGTATTTTGGGAGAAGAGATAGCTACCTTTCCCGGGATCAGCCCAGGGGAGACATGAGGACCCTGTATCAGCCAGAGCAGGTGTCCCAACTAGAGCGCCAGGTCCAGAACATGGCACAGGATCTGGGTCGCATGCTGAGGGCTCAACAGAACCCTCAGATGAACATGGCGGCGCAGAATGCCTCAAATCCAGGACCTGGTGCTCCAGAGCAATGACGGGGGAAGAACCCCGACAACCCACAGGTTTCCAGGGAGGAGGCACAAGGGGAAGGGGGGTGTAAAGCCTTGGAGGAAGCTCCTTTCCCCAATTGTAAAAATCCCCTGGAAACCCAGGAACCGGAAACAAAATCTCCTGTCCCCGAAAGTCTGCAACCCAAGAAGCAGAGGGGGGGTAGGAGAAATAAAGACCTCAAAAAGACCCATTTTGTGGAGGAGGTACAAATCTTCTGGTTTGAAGGAGAGGGATCCTCAGAGGATCCTGGGAAAAGGATCTTCTCCTTCAGAGATGGGGGAACTCCTCCCAAAGAAAAATGGGTCCCCAAGGATCCAAATCCAGACTGGGTAGATGTGGGGACCGAGTTAGCACTGCCCATCATCAAACCTCAGAATCACCAGCACAAAAATCCCCTCGTTCAAACCCATCCTGGTGACTGCCTCCAAAAAGGGGGTGGAGCAGCCCAGAATCAGAACCAGGGGAACCTAAAACTTCCCCCATATCTAGCTGTCACCTCTTTCTTCCAGATTCCCAAGACACCAAACAGAATCCTGCCCAAATCACCTTCCTGTCAGTGTCCAAAACCAAGAAACTAACCCACCAGTTGTCCAAAAATGTACATTATCTTTGCCCCCTTGAGGAGAAGGAGGGAAGATTCTATGCCCGGTCCAAATACAGGGCCAATGTACAATTTTGGCACTGGTGGACACTGGATCCCAAGCTACCCTTCTGTCAAAAAAGGGCCTTTGACCAACTGAATTCGGGAGGGGGGAGAAATACCAAATTCCTCTCACCCCTCTTCCTGGACAACTTCAGAACTTCGACGATAAGGAAATTCCCGTCGAGGGGACTGCGGATTTGGACATTAAAATTGTGTGACATGAGGTGAAGCACCCGGTCATACTTGTGACTCCAGAGGGCACACCTTTTTTAGTAGGGAATGACATCCTACGTAGGTTGTCTCCCTTCATTGACTGTGTCAACAAGGTCCTCTGGACCCAGACTAACCGACCAATAAAATTGAAACATAGCGTCAACCATGTTAGTTTATACGCCACATGCCACATGGTTGAACAAAAACCTGACCAAATAGAATGTCACTGCCAGAATAATCAAATTCCAGATGTGACAGTAATTGCAGTAGGACAACAAACTGCTGATGGTGAGTCCTCTCTATTTCTGTAAATCAACCTTCCTTCCAGTCTAAGGTGGCATTCCACACTGGGAGCAAACACTCTGAAATTCTTTACAAATTCACAATCAAAAAATCCCACTCCTATAGTCCAGAAAGATGAGAAATCAGCTCAAAGCTTGGCTGATATTCAGAAAATTGGAGAGCAGTTGTTCATCCCTATTCAGTTAAATGAAGGGAAGGACTCTGTTCTCGCCCGAGTGTGTGTGAACAACGGTAAGAGCTTAATCAGCAAAGCCATGTTCCGCAAACCCCCAAAAGATCCAGCTATTCCCACATTTAAACTGATAGACAAATGGGAAATGGACCTGGAAACACCCCATTCCAAACATCTCCTGCCTAGCAGGTGTATGCTCAAAGTTTCCATTGGCAACAAGAGCATAGTCCATAATTGTTGGGTCGTGCCAGATGTCCCTGCTACATTTTACTTAGGCAGTGACATTCTCAATCGCTTTACCATTAGTTTGGACCTAATAAACTTCAAAGCTTGGTTCCGATTAGCAGGTAATCCCATGGACTTTGATGACCCAGAGAAAGAATTTAGGTCAGCTCCACTGCTGCCTTATGCAGTTGAAATTCAGATTGGAGAGGAAGTCACCATCCCAGAATGGACCCGACAATTCCCATTGGAAGTGAAAGTTAAAAGAGGACATAAACTGAAAAACCCTGACGCCTATATTCATCTTAATGCCCATTTCCAACAACAATGGTTGGGGGTAAACCCAACACCACTAGTCAACACAGAACACGACACCATTCCAATAGCGGTGGATAACAGCGACCGAAAGAGTATCACTCTGGCCGCAGGCACCATTATTGGAATGGAGGTTGATGACCGACATTTTTCCATAGATTTAGGTAATGAACTGTTAGGATCCATCCCCAAGGACTATTTTGACAGTGATAGCGACGATGATGCAACACCAGACAGGATCTTCACCCAGCATGGGGGGAATTTCCTGGTGTACACTTCCTGCCCTTATGGTAAGGACGATGTGACCTGTGACTTCAGGAGGGATGAGGTGATCTTCCAAGTCCGCGAGCACTGCCTTCCCCACCTGAAGCCACCAGTCCAAATCAGCACTTTGACCAGGGACTTCTCCAGCCAGCTGGAAGAGGCCACTGAGATAGCAAAACCAGAAGTCTTTCCAGGCTTCAGGCAGATGGTTGAAGAGAGAGTCAACCTAGCTGATGCCTGTGAGACTCTGGAGCAAAAGCAAAAATTGAAACAAGTTTTCTTAGATTTTCAAGATCTCTTTGTGGTGGACTCATATGTCTGTGGTTACACCGACATCCACACAACAATAATTCCCACGGGCCCTGTCATGACTCCAGTGTTTGTGAAACAATATCGCTTGCGTCTCGCATCAATGGAGTCCCTTACTGAAATAATTAAGAACCTTGAGTCCCGTGGGATAATTCGTCCAGTCCACAGCATCTTCAATAATCTGGTCCTGGGGATTTTGAAACCAAACGGCCAGTGGAGACTCTGTGCTGACCTAAGGGAGCTCAACAACGGGTCCATACTTCCCGATGGCCTCTCCCCTACATTGACCAAGGGCTGGCCCAGATCCAGGGGTCAAAGGTATTCACTGCCATTGACCTGACCAATGGGTACTTGACTGTACCTGTCAGTAGGAAGGACCAATACAAGCTGGCCTTTACCTTAGGGGGGCAGCAGTACACATGGACCCGGACTCCCTTAGGATACATCAACTCCAGCAATGAATTGAACATCTTTCTACACAAGGCCATGCCTGACCTGGGTGAAAGGGGTAACCTGGCCTATGTAGATGATGTTTTAGTCAAAAGCTCAACTGTGGAGGAACACATAGCGGAGATCCGTTATGTCCTGACACAGTTGAGGGCTGCCGGAGCAAAACTCTCCTTTCAAAAGGCACAGTGGTGCAGAACCCGTGTCAATTTCTCGGGGCATGAGATTACTCCTCAGGGTCTCTGTCCCCAGGAAAAGAAAGTGGAAGCACTCCAGAAATTAAAAGACCCCACAACTCTGCGGGAACTAAGGAGCCTCCTTGGACTAACTAATTACAGTAGAAAGTTCATTGAGGACTACGCAGAGATCACAAGACCCCTGGTCCATCATTTGAAGGGGGGGCCAAGTGGGAGTGCGGTCGAGAACAAGCCGAGGCAGTAAGACAACTCAAAAGAAGCCTCTCACAAGCGCCTTGCCTAGCTTACCCTGTCAAAAAACAAGGAGTTCTTCTTGGAGACAGGGTTCTCAAATACATGCTTGACTGCAGTATTATATCAAAAGCATGACAAGGTCAATAAAGTAATCTCCTATGCGAGTAAGACTTTATCCTCTGTGGAGGGAAAATTCAACGATTGTGAGAAGGCACTCCTGGCAACGGTGTGGGCATTAAAGAATTACTGCCCGTTTATCCAGGGGGAACACATCATAGTGGAGACTCCCCACCAGCCTCTGCAATATCTCCAAAGTGACAGAATCTGGGCCGGAAATGTGAGTAATTCCCGAATTATTTCCTGGATTCTGTCAATGCAAGGCTTTCCTGTGGAGGTCAGATATAACCAAAACAAGAGGAGTTCCCTTGCACAACGTCTGGCTGACTTGCATGATTGTGCCAGAGAAAACTGTCTCAAGGACGAAAGTTTTAAAATCAAGGACAACCTGGAGGCATACCTTAATTCCCGACACAAAGTCTATGAAGAAGACCAGTGTGAGGGAATGCCCACTGTCTATGTGGATGGATGCTCTTACCATGTTGACAACAACGGGGAAAAAGAACTTGTGGCCGGCGTAGGGATAACATGGGTGAATGATGCCCCAGAACCCTCAGCTGGGTACAAAATCGGTCCCTGAAGTAGTCAAGTGGCAGAGCTGATGGCTGTGCATCAAGCCATCCTCACTGCTGTCCAACACCAACTCCACAAACTGGTCATAATCACTGATTTGGATTATGTACGGAACAGGTTAATGGAGTACCTGGTTAACTGGAAAATCAGAGGCATGCTATGTGCTAATAACAAACCATTGAAACATGGGAAATTAATCCAAAATATTGATGATCTGGTCACCTCGAATGGGATGACCATCTACATGAAAAAGATCAAGGGTCATTCTAAAGTAGAGGGACCAGACAAAACTGGAAATGACCTAGCTGACCAGCTGGCCAAAACCAGAGCCATCCAAGGGGATCTACTTGAGATCGAGTCCCTGTTGGGGGAAATCCAGGTCACTGCTGTCACTAGGTCCCAGACAAATGCTCACAATGAACTCTCAACTGCACAATGGAGTAAGGAGACCCCAGATGCTGATTTGATTACGGCTCAAAAAGGGGATCCAATAATTGGTAAGTTTTATCAACACATTGAGGACTCTGAGAACTTACCCCTGACTTATACCGATTACATAGGGAAAGAGGACCTCAGAGTGTTGATGAAACATCCGAAAATGTTCCGAATCCAAGACGGTTTGTTGGTAAGGAGATCCCTAGCTGACCATGACCAGTGGGTGGTCCCTACCTCATTCCGAAGCCTGATGCTAAGTCACGCCCATGATGTGGCCACAGCTGGTCATCGGGGTTTCATACGACACTGGAAATCTTAAGAGAGGTTGCATACTGGCCATACATGGGGCAGGACCTTCACCAATACTTGAAGGGGTGTCTTGTGTGTGCACAATTTCAGCCAACATCACTCACGCACCGTGCTCCTCTCCAAAAGGGGGGATGACACTGCCTTGGTCAGATTTACAAGTCGATTTTATCGGGCCCGTGATTCGCTCCTCTAGGGGGAACAAATACATGTTGACCGTGACATGCTTGTTCACTAAATGGGTGGAATGTCTCCCGGGCCCAAATTGCAAGGCAGAAACAGCAGCTGCTCTGATGATCAACCACATCTTCTCGTGTTTTGGACTACCCCAAAGGATTGAGTCAGTCCGAGGTAGTCACTTCACTGGTGAAGTGATGACAAAGATGTGGGAGATACTTGGGGTCAAAGGAAACTACACATTGCCTACCGGCTAGCCTCTAGTGGTGGAGTTGAGAGATACAAGACAATTGTGAGCATATTAAAAAAAGTTTGTGGCAGATTCTGGGCCAAGTTGGGACATTCAACTACCTCTTGTCCTGATGGCCATCAGATCTACCCCTTCTTCTGCAACTAAAATGTCACCGTTTGAGCTGATGACTGGACGAAGGATGGTGCTTCCCCAGCATCTGCTCTACAGAACCCAAGAGCGGACCTTGATAAATGCCTCCACAACGCATGAGTATGTTGAGAATCTGAGAAAACACCTTCAATATGCTTTTGCCTATGCTCAGCGGAATCTAGAAAGATCTGCAGACAGTATGAAGACCGACTATGACCTTAAGACAACTAGAAAAGAATACCAAGTAGGAGACCGGGTCTACTTGTACAATTTCCAAAGAAACCAGGCCAAACAGCGCACATTTCTTCCTAGCTGGCGGGGTCCTTCTGAAATTGTAGACAGAATTTCACCAGTCGCCTACAAAATCTGTATCCCCAAAGGCAGTTTGGCAGAAGGGGAAGATAAGTGGGTCCACATCAACCAGCTGAAGTGTTGCCATCCTAGGCATAATCTGCAGCAATTAGAGGATTCATCTGGAAACCCAGAGGGGGACATTCCAGCTCCCTAGAAAATTTTGACTGTAAAAGCCATTCCATTTGTTATAATCAGTAATAATTATAAGCAGGAAAGATTGTCATTTATATGTCAAATGTATGTGTCTGCCCCACTACATGAATAGTGGTGGGGAAATGTCCACAAATATGCTCTGTTTTGTCATCATAGGACTGAAACCATGGATCCTAAGCACCAAGGAGGACCACTCGGGGACCGGAAGGAAAGATCCAAGGGGCGCGGGGTATCGCTCTATACTCCCATCCGGAACTGACGAGGAGAACCTGTCGATCCAGCACTGATGAGAGAAGCAGACACATTTTCCACTTGGACCAAAAAGAAAAACTGAACATCCCAATCTCCCGACTTCCCCTTGACGGGCGGTCAAAAGTCAAGTCGTGAGGGGGGGCTTTGTGGGATGTATTAACCCACATATGATCTGCCCATCGGCATCACTGTGTGCTGATGGTGCCAGAATGATCAAAATGGCTGCAAAACCCCTATGCAAGCCAAAACCTATGAAAATTGCGCTCTACAAAGCACAAAAAGATGGCTGCCAAATCTACAATGGATGTTGTCAGTGGTGGAACGGAGATCACACTCCTGAAACATGTCAATGGGCTGCCTGACAAGTAAAAATGGAGACTGCATGAAAAGCAGTGCTTGCTGAAAGAAATCCAAAATCTTGCATTTTTTAAAAAAAAAACTTTTATTTTTGTTGGCAGAGGTAAATAGCTTACACATACATCAGAGCAACCAGGAGTGACAGTATACATGTTTAACTGAGTACAATGGTGCATATGAGCGGTAGCAACAAGACAGGCAGGAATGCAACATCATGAGGCGACAAAGCTATGGCATTTTATAGAGATGATTGCGATGAGTTGTCCACAGACGAGGGTGAATCAAGACTGTTAAGATAGCTGTTGAAGGCAGTCCAGATGTTTTTGGGCCGAGAGTGGGCCAGGAGGATATTGAGGTACTCCTCCTCGCAGTTACGAGACCATGTTAATAAGTTCAACCATTTCTGGAATGTGGGGGGGAGGGGGATCTCCAGCTCTGCAGCACACACTTCTTAGCAATTATACAGCTTACATTTAAGAATTTAGCAGAACCTCTAGCTCCCTCGGCCCCCCATGCCCCAAACAGAGCCCCCAGTGGGTCAGGTTCAATAACAATGTCACAGAATGTAGCTAGCCGCGGACAGTCCCAGAACATGTGCAAATGGCCCACACCCTCAGCGCCGCAGGGTCGGAGCGGGCAAACCTGGAGATTTTGCGTGGGGTGTAGTATAGCCTGTTTAGCAGTTTGTACTGGATGGTTCGGTAGCGAAAGCTCAGGGAGACTCTATTAGTGTGGGTACACATTTTTGTCCACAATTGGTCAGTGAGTTCCACCCCCAGTTCGGATGCCCAGTCGTCCCGGGCCCCAGAAGGCTGCGATGGGGTAGTAGTCAGGAGGAGTTTGTACAGTGAAGACACTACCCCGCGGGCCCCACCCGAGTTGGCGATGTAGGAAATCCCAGGGGAATCGGGAGGTTAATTGGGAAACCCGGGCCAGGCGCCACGGAAGGCAGTACGGAGCCTATAAAATTGTGAAAGTTCCAACGGTGACCCCGAGTGACCCAGCCTCCAGGTCTGCGGTGTGATAAATTGCCCATCCGGGTAGAAGTCAGTTAGGGCTAGGTATCCCAGGGACTGCCAGTGTCGTGCCAGGGCTGTGTCATTTGTGGGTTCCAGCCCGGGAAAGCGCCAGCACCAGCGGCGAATATCCGCCCCCAGGCGTGCACTGTTGTTCGGACCGGGTCTATGGTTGAGTCAGGTTCGTTTCGTCGGTGCAGTATTAAGGACATTATGTTGGTGCCAGCTGCCGCAAGGGTTTCCAGCTTGACGTGGAGGTGTGGGGGGGTCCAGAGTACCAGTAGGAGGCAAACTGTGCCTGCGCTGCTATCCAGTACCGCAGCAATGTCCGGGGCAGTGAAACCACCTTTTTCGTAGGGAAGTGTCATAGCAAGCCATTTTATGCGCACCGCCGCTGAGTGCCACAGAAACTGAGCGCCACAGAAACTGAGCGCACAACCGATGCAAGCCTGCAAAGTATTTCTTGCCGGGCCAGATAGGTACATTAGTGAATATATACAGAAGCTTAGGAAGTAGTATAATTTTTAGCAGTGATAGTCTCCCCGCCACGGCCAGGTAGTTATCAGCTAGAAGGGAGTCTTTGGTCAGGGACACCTGGATTCCCAGGTACTTAATCCCGTCAGGAGACCAACAGAGCGGGTACTCGGTGGCCGGTTGCGCTGTGGAGCTTGTGAGAGGGAAGAGTTCAGATTTGGTATAATTGATTGTGAAACCAGAATATGTGCCAATGCGGGTGATGTCACGTAGGATTGGGTCGAGGTGTACATTGGGGTCTCGGACGAACAACAGCACATTGTCCGCGTAGAGTGAAATAATTTCGGGGGTGTCTTGCAGCCGCACCCCCTTGCGTGGGTGACGCTCCCTGATGGTCTGCCACAGGCTCGATAGCCAGGGCAAATAGGATCGGGGAGAACGGGCATCCCTGTCGGGTGCCTCTGAAGAGAGGGAACAGAGCGGACGTTTGGGAGTTGACACAGACCCTGGCAACTGGGGAGGTGTATAGCAACTTAATGTATGCAATCATCCTAGGTCCTATGCCCATAGTCTCAAGGACAAGCCACATGTACTTCCAGGACACCATGTCGAAGGCCTTCTGAGCATCCAGGGTAACCGCCACTGCGCTCACACTCTGATCGATTCGGGCCATGACGTTAAGAAGCCTTCTAATGTTGTGGGACGTGGATCTCCCGGGCACTAAGCCTGACTGGTCCTCATGCACCATGTAGGACATGACAGGAATAAAGCGGTTGGCGATTACCTTAGAAAAGATTTTAGTGTCTAAATTCATCAATGAAAGGGGCCGGTAGGATCTGCATTCATTGCTAGGCTTACCAGGTTTAAGCAGGACCGTGATAACGGCCTCACGTAGTGTCGGGGGGAGGGATCCTAGCCTGAGTGACTCGTCCCAAACCCCGAGCAGTTTGGGGGCCAATATTGCCACATGCTCCTGATAAAATTCAGCTGTCAGCCCGTCAGGACCCGGTGCTTTACCTTTAGGGAGACTAGATATAGCCTCCACTATTTCATTCAGTGTAATAGGGGAATCTAATTGGTCCCTCGTGGCGGGGGAGACACAGGTGGTGGGTATCTGTTCCAGGAGCTCCTGCATTTGGGAATCACTATGTTTGGGGGGCTGGGAGTATAATTCCGAGTAGAAGTCAGTAAAGACTTCCAGGATTTGCTGGTCGGACCACTGTCTGACTCCCTGACCATCCTTGATGCAGGTTATTTGGGATTGGCCCCATTCCCCCATTGCCAACGCGGCCAGCGTTTTGCCGGGTCTGTCCCCCTCACCGTATTTCCGTGCAGCCTGTGGCCGGCTGAAGTACTGGACTTCCCTAGCGGCCTGCTTATTGAAGATTTTGAGCACCTCGCTGATCTGGGAGAGGACACTCGGGTCAATCGAGGCCGGGTAGGCTCGTTCTAGGTCCCGAAGTTTAGTTTCAGAGCGGGAAAGGGCGGCTCTGATAGTTTTGAGGACTCCCAACTCTCTAGAAATGGATGCACCCCTGATGAAGGCTTTGAAAGCGTCCCAGCGGCCCCCCAGGTTAGTGGACTGGGGCATATTGTGTTCAAAATAGGTCTGAGTGTCGGCGAGGATATCCGCCTTGAATGCAATGTCCTGCAAGGCGGACAATTTGAATCGCCATGTGTTGATAGTGGGGGCGGGTATTCCCAGCTCCAGGGCTATCAGGATCGGTGAGTGATCAGACAGTGTGCGCGCAAGTATCCGTGCTTCCACAACCCTGCCCAGCATAGGACCGGACAGCAAAAACATGTCGATCCTGGAGGATCTATCGTGCACTGAGGAGTAGCTCGTGAACTCTCGCGCTTGTGGGTGGAGTGCCCTCCATGCGTCGTGGAGGTCAAGCGTCGCACTGTGGGTCAGCAGTCTGCGCACTGCGCTGGACAGGGGCCTAGGGGCTGTTCCAGTCCTATCCATTGCGGTATCCAGTATAAAGTTCATGTGTCCCCCCCAGATGATCTGTACCCCGACATATCCCCGCAATATGGACACCACCCGGTCAATAAAATCAGGGGAGTCCACATTAGGGCCGTAGGTATTTACCAGCAAGTAGTCCCTGTTGGCTATGGCACAATGCAATAGAGTGTATCTCCCCTCGGAATCTATATAGCTCTTGTGGAGAACAAACTTAAGAGATTCATGGATCATCGTCACTACCCCTCTGGCGCGCATGGAGTATGAGGTGAAATGTCTGTGTGGACCCCATGTTGGCGCTATACTTTTGCTCAGAGGGCCCGTCGAATGTGTCTCCTGCAGGAGCAATATTTTACAACCATGTCTGTTGGCGTACGCCATGATTTTACGGGCCTTGGTGTAATTGCTCAGGCCCCGCACGTTCCAAGATATCACCGTTACATGCATGTCAATGGTCTAAGTAACATCCCACCACTGTTGTCGTAAAGTGAAACCAGGGTGGAGGCTGCCCCCCCGGTACCCCCCAATGCACTGTGGTCTGCCAATCCACCTCTGCCATTTTCCATAACACCCAACAAACCCTCTCCTCCCCCCTCCCGCACCACCCCATCCAAGCAGGCAGTGTTACCCCCCTCCCCCCACCCACTAATACCACCTCGTCCCTCAAAAAAGGGGACAGCAGGCGATACCCAACATGGGTTCGCCATCACTTTGGCCCAACAGGGGCCAACACCCAACTTCAAATTAACAAAATCAAACATTGCAATCGCAGTGTGGTGCGCCGTTGCCGTGTGGTGGACACTTGAAAGAGTAGGGATGACATTAGGTTACCAGCGGTATCTTGAATGACTCCTATGCGAAAATAGCACCCCCGGTATCCGCAGGGCGGGACCAAGTGAGCAGGAAAAGGGGATTAAACAGACCGGGGGGGGAGGCCCACGCGCCCTGCACTCCAAGGCCAGGCCCGTAGATGCAAATGGATCAGCAATTAACAAGTGGAGCGTTCAATAGTGGCAGGCCGTCATGCACGGCGGGGAGCCACCCCGGTCCCATGCGGTGAACCCAAGCATAGGCCGGTATTCGATGCATGGTTATGGATGAGACAGAGAGGCTGTATTACTATCAACACATAAAGGAACAAGCAATGATTAACAAAAAGCAGAGATACCGAGTGGACTGAGTTCAGTCATCGACCACAGGGTTGCCGTTGAGATTAGGCAACGGTATTTGTGACTCTATAAATTTGACAGCCTCCTCGGGCACCGTAAAAAAAACAGCTTCTCTTTGAAGGGGATTTTGAGCCTGGCTGGAAAGAGGATGGTATATGGGACATTGCGATCACGTAGCAGTTTCTTGACTTCCAGGAATTGACGTCTCTCTTGTTGCACCCCGACGGAGAAGTCAGGGAATATCCGAATGATGTGCGAGTCAAGGCGTAGGTCACCCTTCTCCCGTGACAGGCGTAGGATGAGGTCCGGGTCCCTAAAATGAAGAATCCTGGCGATGATGGGTCTGGGGAAATCTCCCAGATTGCGGCGCGGGGATAGGGCCCGATGGGCCTGCTCAACTGTAAAGAAGGGGGATAATGCAGGGTTTCCCAATAGTTCTTCAAGCACATTTTCAACTGCCAGCTCCATGCATCCCTTCAAGGCATTTTCGGGGACACCGATTATGCGCAGGTTATTTCAGCGGGAACGGGACTCGAGGTCATCGCACTTTGACTTCTCCACTTTCATGTCGCGGGTCAGGGTGGACACAGCATCCTGCAGGGTGTGAAGTTGATCTTCGTTAGCCCCAATTCTATTTTCCGCCTCGGTTATCCGTGTTCCCGCTTGGTCGACCCGGGATTTGAGAGAGGCGACGTTGGCATTGATATCCTCTAATTTTTCGTGGAACGAAGCAAAGTTTTTAGCCATCGACTCCATCATGGCAGTGAAGTCTGGTGCCAATGCTCCCGGGGGGTGCCCAGATTCAGGGTCCTCCTGGGCGGATGCTGCCGCGCCCTGGTCCGCACGCGGGCTACCTTCGCAAATTTGTCCATGGCGCCCACCTTGTTCGACCCCTTGGACTTGTTGGGCATCGCAGGTGTGGTGAGGGGTGACCAGCCAGGTCAGGCCAGGTCTGATGCGGGGCGTCAGGATGTGGTGGTGAGGTTCACCCCCCAGTTGTTGTAGGTCGCTAAGGTCCAGCGCAGGTAGCGATGAGCAGTGATGCCGCCAGTATAATTGCAGTCTAGATGGCCACTGGGCTGAAGCGTGAGCCAGGTGGAAACCATAGGCAGCACGGGCACTCCATGTGGGAGGCTCAGGAGATGGCAGGGGGCACTGCGGGGCGCCGCCGGCGTGATGATAGTTCAAAATGGGGGAGGCCGGATGGTCGCTGTGGAGAGGCACGTTGTCAGTGTGTAACTAGGAGTGATGCCGGCAGGGCTGAAGAGTCCGTGGCCGCCCGAGTGTGCCAGGCATGCACGGTGCCTGGGTCCAGGCATCAGGTGTTTAGTGTGAGGTGGAGCCCTCCAGGGCAGCTCACAGCAAGTGTGGGGTAGCACAGCAGTTGGGGCCCCTAATTCACTGCAGGTCATCAGAAGGTGCCGGTGGCCCAGTGCCAAAAGTGTTGTAGGCCCCCAGGGCACAGGGAGCAGGCCGCAGGATAGGCGGCACAGGCAGGCGAGTTGGAGGGCCACCCACCGCTAACTAAAGCGTGCCGGAGCGGGGATGCAGAAAATATTGAGGGGGCGAGCCCCCACCCAGCCCAGCTCCTCACCTGGGCCGCGGGCATAGGCTGCCACTCGCAAAAATGTTTGCTCCGGGTCTCCCAGGTGCAGGCGGGAAGTCCACCGGATCCAGCAGGCCACTCCAGGCTCACAGGCGCGGCGACTCGGCCCGCCCCTGGCCCGGAGCGAGGCGGCGATGCCGCATTTGCAGAGCGGGGAGGCGGGACAGGGGCAGGCACCAGTCCGAACGATGCTCCGGTCCTCCAGAGGAGTGCAGCCAGGGGCAGGGGTAGCCCCGGTTCCCAGATGCGGCCACGGGGAACACATGTCGCCACCCACAGGTGTCAGAGGCTGCGGGCGCAGTCCTCCCACGCCGCAGCCCAGTGGCAGGGATCCCCCCTGGAGGCGGGTCCGCGTCGGCGCCAGGCGACGCCGGGACATTCACAGGGAGGCGGGCCAGGAAATTCAACCGCAGCCCAGCGGGGCTTACAATGTCCGATTTGAGACGGGAAAGCAGCAGAACATGCAGCGAGATGTCAGCTACATTCAGGGCCGGCGAAGTGCTGGAATGGTGTAGTTATCCACTGATGATGGCGGATTCCCGGTCACAGCCATGCGGCTAGGCGGCCATTTTCCGGCTGCTCAACAGCGCCCCCCGAAATCTTGCATTTTAAATCTTTTCTTGGTTGCTGAAAATACAGAATGCTGGTCCAAAACACCCACAAACATCCAGCCTTCTTGCTGGGCGTCACATTTTACTGAATTCAAGAAATCATTGTGAAATTGCAGTATCCTGGAAAGCTGAATTGGTCATCAAAACACCCACAGCACATGTTTGCCTGCCTGTGGGATCTGTCAAAATCTGGGCGCAGTACCAGCGGCCGCCTGAAGGACTGTTTCAAAAGCCTGCATTAAAACTGTAAACTTCTACCATTAAAATGTAATGTCTGAAATCTAAGTGACCTGTTATCAAGAGTAACCAAGGTTGTAACTATTTAAACTTCATGGTTTAGAGTCTGGAATCAGTGTTCTATCTGCTTGTTTTAAAATTACAAATTTATTTAAACAAAGAAAATTGCAACAGAATGAGATTGAAATGTAAGACTGACTCCAAGCCAAACCACAAACAACTTCCCCCACAGGGACCAGGCACCTCCCTTCTGCTCTCTAGACCAGGAACTCACACCCTTGTGTTGATTAAGAGGGGAGGGGAACTTGGGCTGCTGTGGAAATAGCACAATGGACTTCCCCCAAGGCAAGGAGATGCTAATCAGGAAGGATCATAAATGGCCTCTGCCAGAAGGAAGGGGGGGTAGATTGCTTCTGAGCTGTAAGAAGGAGAAGGAGGCAGGACAGACAGCCTTTTGTTGATTCACAATGGACAAAAAGAATTGTAAAAAAAATATGGAAATCCCAGACTTCTGAACTTAATTTTTGGCTGCACATTTTAAGAGGAGCCAGAACTCTGAGCTATGTTCTGGGAAGTAACTGTAGAAATTATGGTCTTACTCCAAATGTATTTATGTCAAAAGCATGAAATTTCACACGCTTATGCCCATATGCAATGCGCATAGTTGTACACATTTTTGGACAAACTAGCTATTGTGTTCCGGCCCAAAATGGCAGAATTCTGTCAAAAGCCAACACAAGATCCTACAATGACGGGGCTTGGAAGAGCATTTTCTCCACAAAATATGTCATCTAGATATGATATTGTTATAAAGTTTGCAAAATTGTAAATATGTATTATACTAAATGTAGATTTCATGCTCAAAAGCCAAGGGGAGGATTCTCTGACTCATAAACCCACATCATCATGGTGACACCCTGTTTTCTCCTCCAATCAAGGGAGAGGGGAGATTCTAACCTATAGCCAGCCGAGGGGCGCACTTAGGATAATCCAGCATGCACACCCCTTTGCCAAATGCATAAATAGAGAAAGCTGAGGACTTAGAAACACACACAGATTCACTCACTACCCCGATCCTGGCCAAGCGCCCTGAAGGAGATCCATCAATATTATTTGCTCCAGACTCCAGAAAACGTTGAAACACAATATAGCTGAACCATTCTCAGCTAGGCCTTAAACTTCTAGAACCAGAATCCCACAAACTTAAAGGGGAAACCAAAGACGCAGCTGGGCTGTGCTGTAACTGCTTTCCTGCTAAATAATTATCTTCAGAACCGAGAAGGGCAGATTAAACCCAATCCTGTGCCGTGCTGTGATGTGCTGTGACCAGAGAGCCATTGCCGACCCAGTCCAGTTGGGCTGTCGTGCGGTATGCCCAGCAGCCTGTCCCAGTCCGGTGTGCCCAGCAGAATTCCTGTCCAGAAATCTTGACTGACCATAATTCCTGACGGTTCTGTTCAAATACATATAGTGAGTATCCAGAGCATAGAACTGTGTCACTAGCCTATGTACTGTCCATAGCAATCCCTATCCAAATCCATCCTATCTTGTCTTCAGAACTGCATGGTTAGAAATATTTTTGAATTGCCTGAACTCTTTATCTTATCCCTACTACCTTCCTTCTGTAATAGTATTGTTATACATATCTTTGCACTGATATATTTCATCTGAAGAAGGCAAGCTCCTCAGCAGGCAAAGGCCCTGATTCATGGATTCTTTGCGCCAAAAAAATGGGATTTGTGTGCCATTCTGCCCGCAATTCCCTGTTTAACAAATGGGGATTTGCGTGCAGAATGGCGCACAAATCCTGTTTTTTTCGGTGCAAATAATCCATGAATCAGGGCCAAAAAATTGATCCAGAGGCGTCCTGGTCTGGTGGCTGTGCTCCCGTGTAGTATTTGCTTCTTCACAGTCTGACCCTAGTGTAAAGAAATCCTGTTTGTCTTTTGAAAGCGCATCCCTGTTTTTCCCATTCTTGTGCCTATCTCAGAAACACGACCTCCACGAAAACGTCCATAACTTCTTCGAATATTATGCTAGAAACAGAGTCTAAATGTCTGCTTGTAGCTAACATCCACAGCTTTCCATAGAACCAAAAACCGCATCTCAAATCCTTATAGTTCTCCCGCGATCGCGATTACCGCACGCAGAAAAGTTTGCAGTGAATTTTCGTTTTGGTAAAATTTCACACGTGTAAAATAGCTTTTCATTGCACCCGACTTCAAATTTTGCCTATTGGTGTCAAATCATTGATAGTGTTTGTCTGCAACCATATAAAATGGCTCCCATTAGAATTTAAACAATTTCAGTCATTTAAACCATATTTAGTGTTTTACCTATTCCATTCAAAGCCAATTTTAAAACCATTTTGACAGTTTGCCAATCATCTCTGTTTCTTTCTTGTGTTTGCTGGGGAGAAATTGGGATTGACATTTGCTTGAACGCTGCATTCCTGAAACCTGTTCTCTCTACTCCTATCTCTCTACATTGCATATTCGGGGGTTGAGGGGTGTGCAGGGGGAAATAGTAACCACATTGCTATTTGATTTGAACACCAACCCACAAAAGTATTATTGCTGTGGTGCATTGTTTTTTCTCATTATTACTCCTTGTGATTAAAGAGACTGCTTAGTGCAACATCAGCCCATTGGTGATTATTGTACCCCCATTAAACATAGTGTGATTATATTGTGAATATATAAATAAATATTTTAACTTTGCAAACCAGCCTAATTCCTGGTTCAGTGTGACCGGGGGGGTCCCCAAGGGAGGGGTGTGATATAAGTGGTACATCGTTCAGAATAAAAGAACTTTTAGACACAAATAAATTTCAGTCGTGCATTACACGCTAGGCACTGACTTAGGAGAAGTGCCGGATTGAAATCACTTACAGATTTTTTCACCCTTTCCAACCTTTGTAACACACTGTTCATAGGGACTTCAGGCTTCGCCCCTTTCTGTTAGCATTCCTCTACCAGGTTTACTTTTGCCAACCTTTACAAAACAGTCCACTATGGGTCTCTTAGACTTTGCGACAAACTTTGGGTGATGACTTTCCACCCCTGGATATCCCTCCTTTGGTTCTGTACCCCTTTTCAATTACAAGTACACTGTGGACATCCCTCCGGCAGGTTCACTCCTGCCAACGCAATGTTCATGCACCTTTCATACCATGTGGGATTCGTTTTCCTTAGTTTCTCCAAATCACTTGTTGATCAAAGACTTTCGACTGTACAGAGGATTTGACACAACCCTGCATGACCACTTTGACCCCCTTTCACCTTTTCTAAGGCCTTCAGGTTACGGTTGTCTCTACCATCGGGTTATAGCGCAGAGCTTCCTACTTGAGCCTCTACGTGGTGTTGGACTTCTCTGTTCCTGGTTTTCCCCTTCTTTATCAATAGTTCTTTGTACATTCAAATCAGCTGTTTGCTGCTTTTTGTTGACAGTTTGGTTTATTTATCGATTCTCCCCTCAACTCACCGGCTGTGATGAACTGCTTTGCTTTCTTGTCTGTAGAGTCAATACCGGTACCATTGGGCCACGCGTCACTCCCCGGCTTGGCTATCAGCGGAGGAGGCGCCGGGTACCTTTGACATCTGCGGCAACACACGTTGGCAATCGCGCGAGACCAAATGATTTATTTGATGTAACACTTTGAGATGGCATTAGGCGTTTTTTACTGCATTTTTGACATGAGCATCAGCGCTCAGACATGCCTCCATAGCCGTGCCCATAGTCTTTACCTTTTCTTCTACTGAGATGAGGTTATTGTCAACTAGAAAAACAGAGTAGGCAGGGCTCAGTTTGCTTCTTGACTGCTTTGTGCCCAAAATCATGAGCTCTGTTTTTGACCCACTGAGGCACATCCAGTTTTTGCCCATCCATTTTTGGATGGAGGAGTAGAATGCAGTGAGCTTTGCATGGTCTGTGCCGTAGTCACCGCTGAGATCCATTATTAACTGAGAATCATTAGCATAGTTGCTAAAATGCAGCCCATTGGATTCCAGTTGGTCACATAGTGGCTTTATATAGATAATGAAAAGGGCTGGAGAGATCCTTGCCCCTTGAGGAACTCCATGTTTAATAGCCACTGTTTTGGAGCATGCATTGCCCCGGCAGATTTTAGAATATCTGTCACACAAAAAAGATTCTATCTACTCAGTGACATCCCTCGAACAGTTCCCTTTGGGTGCTAGTGTCTTAAGTAGGAGTGGTCCAGTAAATCAAATGCGGCTGATAAGTCCAAGAGTATCAGCAGACTCGTTTTACTTTCCTCCATCCTTCCCAGCATTTGATTTTGGAGTTTTATCAATGCACTCTCTGTTCCATAATGACTCCTAAAGCCTGATTGCTTGGGATGAAAAATGGCTGAGGTCTCAAAGTGGGACTGTAATTGCATGGTTGCCACCTTATCCAGGATTTTCAGTAAGAATGGAGTATTGGTTAGCTGAACCTTTTGGGTTGAGGCCTGCTTTTTTTATCAAAGGGGTGACTGCTACTTCTTTGATAGATTTAGGTACATCTTTGTTCAAAAAGAAAGAGTTGGCAAACCGTGTCAGAAACAGGTGAAAAGCTTAGCATTAGCAAGTTTGATTTTTGATGGTAGTAAGTCTCCTGGAAAGGAGGTTGGTCTTAGGCAAGCTAGGGTATCTTCCATTTCTTTAGTACACCTGGTTTGGATCCTGTCACATGAAAATAGAACTTTGTCTTGCAATGTTTTTGGACATTCTCACAATCAGAAGATTCTGGAGTGAATGGCTGGGATAGTTGGTTTCTCCCGACTTGTGTACATTTCAAACAATTTCTGAGTGCTGTTCCTTGCTTTGTTGATTTGTTCATCGCAGAAATGCTTTTTTGCATCTACAATTCTCCCTTTGTACATTTTTCCTAGTCTTCTCAATTTTTTCCATATTTTCAATTGTTTTTTCCTTCATCCAAATCCGTTCTGCCCGTCTTTTCTCTTGCTTAAGTAGATTTAATTCAGCAGTAAACCAATTCTTTTTGTTTGGCCTATCCTGTACTAACGATGGTCTGAGAGGGGCTTTCTGATCCAAGAGAGTTAGCAGATGTTGTTTATAGACTTCCATTAAATGACTCTGAAGGTCTGTGTCAAAGGAGGTTACCGTGATAGTCTCCAAGCTTGCCTTTAAGTCTGTAGCTGTCAGTTTATTAACATTTCTATTCATGACTTGCTTTGGGCTCTAATAGGCCCTAGGGATGTATAACGTTCAATGTCGCAACTTAACACGCAGTGACCTGACCAGATGCAGGCCTTGGTTTCCACTACAATGATAATAATAATAATAATAATAATACATTTCTTATAGAGTGCTATACACTTGTAAGTCTCAGAGTGCTCAAATAACAGAAGACATTATTATCCCACAGAGTTGTACTCATTTTATCAACCTCGGAAGGATGAAAGGCTTAGTTGATCCTGCTGGGATTCGAACCTGCCACAACAGGCTGCACACAGATATCAGGGGTGAGCTCTTAGCTTGCTGTGCTATCTGACCAGGATGTTACGAATTGCCACCCAATTAAGCGTATGGGCCTCATGATAGGTTTGCCGGTCTGGAAATAAGGGTGCCGGTAAGCTCACCAGCACCCTTGTTTCTGGACCACAGACTATTTATTTGCCTGACGGAGCCGCTGTGCCCGACAGTTCTGACCCTGCCAGGTGCAGCGGTTACAGTAAGCAAACCTGTCACAGAAGCACCAGCACTATTAGTAATGGTTTTGGTGCTACCGGGTCCCCACTCCCAGAGAGTCCTATGGGACTCTATGGGAATGGGGATTAACAAATTTACCAGTGCCTGACTTCCTGGCTGCCAGACTCATAATGAGCTGTTGGCACCAGGAAGTCAGGCGCTGGTAAATTTGTACAGTCTGGTGGCAGCCAACCGGTAGCACCGGCAGGGTTACCGCTGGACCCGTCATGCGGCCCTATGTCCCTTAACGTGTGGGTTCATGATTTATTACTTTGAAGCTAACATTTGCTAACAGAAATTCAAGTTGCATGGTCTCTTAATCCTTGGGGTTCCCTTTCCAGTGATTAAGATCTCCTAATATGTGTATGCTTTCCTTTGGCAGCCACTCGGGGTGCTGTGTATTTGTTCATTATGTGATCAATTAGCACGGAAGCTGCTTGCACCTGGCATTCAAGGATATGTGTATTTTTCACTGCTACCAATTGAAACTAATTGGCTATAATAATTGCACTGTGTACTCTGGGAAACGTTATCTGGTGTGATTTCAGATTGCTAAGCAAACCTCCCCTCAGCGCATTAACCTTAGTGTCTGGGGTTCGTCTGGGCATTGTGAGGCCTGGAAAGTTTTTAAAATTATTTTATGTCAGATTGCAAAAGTTCAGAATTGAGTCCTAGCAAAGTTTGGTTTAAGCAATGGCGGCACTTCTGCTCATTTGCCACCATACTGTATTCTTCGTATTTTGCATTTTAGTATTCTTCTTGACTACGTATGAGTGTTCTTCACACCTTTGTGTTCTTCATGACTGCATGCAAGTATTCTTCATGTCTATGTGCAAATATTCTTCATGTCTATCATGCTTCTTTGTTTGTTTGTTTGTTTGATTAATTTGTAATGCGCATCAGACCCAAGGGTATCAGGGCGCACAAGCAACAAGTATATTTTCAGCTTGGTTACAATGCTGTACAAAAATGTACAAGTATATACATGAGTGATACAGGTACAGGTACAGGCAGATGCAGTAACAGTAATTTACACAATGTTCATATGGGAGGCAAGGGGAAGAGTTAGCGGTCGTTTTCCTTTAACCAATGCATGTAATTGCGCCTGCATTGCGGATAGGTTTGGGCAGTCCTTAAGGGGGGTGGCAGGGAGTTCCAGTGTTGAGCTGCTTTCACCTGGAAACTATTACCACTGGTTTTAGATTGTTTAAATCTGGGCACTGTGAGGGGGCTGGAGTTTACTGTTCTAGTAGGTCTGTTGGGGGTGTATGTCTGGAACCTGTCTGCGAGGTAGCGCGGGGCTACGTTATTGAGGCATTTGTGAGTAAGTGAGGCAACCTTCAGCAGGATTTTGTCATTTGTGGTGAGCCCGTTATTGGCTCTTCTAGCGTTGGAAATATGTTCTTTTTTGGAGATGCTCAGTGCTGCTCTGAGAGCATTGTTTTGCAAAATCTGGATTGCCCTTTGAGTGTTGCGTGTGCTCCGTGTGTACTCATGTCATCAATTTAATGATTCCAACCTCTGTATATAATAAAAACATCTACCTGCCGCCCTACTTTGGTCACACCATCTATTCTAGTCTTAATAATAGTGCATGGCTCTTAATGTTTTATTAACTGTTTATCGACCAGTTCTCAGCTTGTAGCTTTGTGTGCACTCAGAAACGGGTGGGGACATAGCCACACCTGGTGCAGCCCTCATCTCCATTATTACATTTTCATGTCATACCTCCTATGTTAATGGGGTCTAGCCTAGTTAAAGTTTCCAGCACTACCTCCAACAGTTGCTTATGGTAGATGGGCTGCATATGATGGTAAGCTGGGAGCCACTATGCAGTTGTGCTTGTGCCTGCTTTCAACATTGTTAGTCGTTATGGTTTGCTGGTGCTCCTTTGACCACTTCTGCTATTCCCCATGATCATTGGCTACTGTGCTCAGTGTGACTGAGATTACAGATCATCATACTCTGGCGTTGGTCTAGCATATTTGATGGTATGGGTTTTGCAGGCAACTCACCCTCTGAAGTTGATGTGATCATCTTGAGGGTTTCTGTATGGTGCAGGCTTGGGGTCTTCTGTCTGTTCTTGTTCACAAATGAATACTGATGAGATTACAGATGTTAAAGCCATTCCTTGAAGAGCTGGTTCTCAGTCTTAAGCTCCTTCCTGAAAAGTGGAAGCAATGGCGGCAGTCTGGTGTTGATTGGAGGGAAAATCTAGAGTCTGGGGACATAGACAGAGATGGTGTGTCTTCTGGTTCTTTCCTTCCTGCACCAACACATTTCCCATCTGTTCATTTCCTAACATCTGATGGTTCGTAGGCCTCCCGAGATGCTGAGGTTCTCAGTGAGGTAGCCTGGGGACTTCAGGGCACCAGCCCTGCAGATGATGCAGCATGATTTGAAGGTGGTGCCTGCTTGCAGCAGGAGCCAGTGCAGTTCAATGAGGGGTGATGTGTTGGAAATGGCTGAGTCCATTGATGAGTTGTACTGCAGCATGTAGGACACATCTCAGGGGGGGGGGCAGGGTTGTTTTTGAAAGGCCTTCTGGAAGGGCATTGTGACCATTCAGTTGTGCGAAGACAAAGGCTTGGACAACAGATCTCAAGTTATTTTCTGGAATGAAGGGCTTGATTTTCCACAGTGGAGAAAGTTGGTACCAAGCCATGTGTTTCTTCATTGATATGTACTGCTTGAAGAAGTGGTGACTGTCAAAGTCAAACCCAAGGGACTTGGTACTGATGGCTAGCTGTGGTGTGAGGGGTGTGAAGCCCTTGAAGCTCATAGCAGAGAGGCAGGTCTAGATGTCACTGTTGGTCAACAGTCAGAATTCAGTCTAGAAGGGGTATATGTTCAGGTAAGCACTAGACATCCAGGACTGGATCAATGTGTGGATGTCTTGGATGGAGGGTATCTTATCTTCCTTGGGCACTTTAACATCCATCTCAACTGTCTGGATGTGGTTACTGTACACTTTCATGACCTCTGCAACTCTATTTTATTTATTTATTTATTTATTTACATTTGTAGAGCGCACTGCAGCCCATAGACATCGAGGCGCTATTACATGAAGGCGTAAGCAACAAGATAATGTAAACATAGGAAACATAAGGTACTTAGTTACATCTGGCCCAACCCACTCTGCCGGACATACCTTGGATGCTCTCATCTCAACAGACATCCCACTCTCCAACTCTCTTACTACCCATTTCTCCTGGTCTGACACTCTCTCCTCTATTCACACCTTGAACTCCCTGGTCACCTGACAATACCTCCTCCCGCACTGCCAGCCTCCTTCTCGGTCATTCGACAGATGAAGTGTACATTTCAAACAATTTCTGAGTGCTGTTCCTTGCTTTGTTGATTTGTTCATCGCAGAAATGCTTTTTTGCATCTACAATTCTCCCTTTGTACATTTTTCCTAGTCTTCTCAATTTTTTCCATATTTTCAATTGTTTTTTCCTTCATCCAAATCCGTTCTGCCCGTCTTTTCTCTTGCTTAATTAGATTTAATTCAGCAGTAAACCAATTCTTTTTGTTTGGCCTATCCTGTACTAACGATGGTCTGAGAGGGGCTTTCTGATCCAAGAGAGTTAGCAGATGTTGTTTATAGACTTCCATTAAATGACTCTGAAGGTCTGTGTCAAAGGAGGTTACCGTGATAGTCTCCAAGCTTACCTTTAAGTCTGTAGCTGTCAGTTTCTTAACATTTCTATTCATGACTTGCTTTGGGCTCTAATAGGCCCTAGGGATGTATAACGTTCAATGTCGCAACTTAACACGCAGTGACCTGACCAGATGCAGGCCTTGGTTTCCACTACAATGATAATAATAATAATAATAATACATTTCTTATAGAGTGCTATACACTTGTAAGTCTCAGAGTGCTCAAATAACAGAAGACATTATTATCCCACAGAGTTGTACTCATTTTATCAACCTCGGAAGGATGAAAGGCTTAGTTGATCCTGCTGGGATTCGAACCTGCTACAGCAGGCCGCACACAGATATCAGGGGTGAGCGCTTAGCTTGCTGTGCTATCTGACCAGGATGTTACGAATTGCCACCCAATTAAGCGTATGGGCCTCATGATAGGTTTGCCGGTCTGGAAATAAGGGTGCCGGTAAGCTCACCAGCACCCTTGTTTCTGGACCACAGACTATTTATTTGCCTGACGGAGCCGCTGTGCCCGACAGTTCTGACCCTGCCAGGTGCAGCGGTTACAGTAAGCAAACCTGTCACAGAAGCACCAGCACTATTAGTAATGGTTTTGGTGCTACCGGGTCCCCACTCCCAGAGTGTCCTATGGGACTCTATGGGAATGGGGATTAACAAATTTACCAGTGCCTGACTTCCTGGCTGCCAGACTCATAATGAGCTGTTGGCACCAGGAAGTCAGGCGCCGGTAAATTTGTACAGTCTGGTGGCAGCCAACCGGTAGCACCGGCAGGGTTACCGCTGGACCCGTCATGCGGCCCTATGTCCCTTAACGTGTGGGTTCATGATTTATTACTTTGAAGCTAACATTTGCTAACAGAAATTCAAGTTGCATGGTCTCTTAATCCTCGGGGTTCCCTTTCCAGTGATTAAGATCTCCTAATATGTGTATGCTTTCCTTTGGCAGCCACTCGGGGTGCTGTGTATTTGTTCATTATGTGATCAATTAGCACGGAAGCTGCTTGCACCTGGCATTCATGGATATGTGTATTTTTCACTGCTACCAATTGAAACTAATTGGCTATAATAATTGCACTGTGTACTCTGGGAAACGTTATCTGGTGTGATTTCAGATTGCTAAGCAAACCTCCCCTCAGCGCATTAACCTTAGTGTCTGGGGTTCGTCTGGGCATTGTGAGGCCTGGAAAGTTTTTAAAATTATTTTATGTCAGATTGCAAAATTTCAGAATTGAGGCCTAGCAAAGTTTGGTTTAAGCAATGGCGGCACTTCTGCTCATTTGCCACCATACTGTATTCTTCGTATTTTGCATTTTAGTATTCTTCTTGACTACGTATGAGTGTTCTTCACACCTTTGTGTTCTTCATGACTGCATGCAAGTATTCTTCATGTCTATGTGCAAATATTCTTCATGTCTATCATGCTTCTTTGTTTGTTTGTTTGTTTGATTAATTTGTAATGCGCATCAGACCCAAGGGTATCAGGGCGCACGAGCAACAAGTATATTTTCAGCTTGGTTACAATGTTGTACAAAAATGTACAAGTATATACATGAGTGATACAGGTACAGGTACAGGCAGATGCAGTAACAGTAATTTACACAATGTTCATATGGGAGGCAAGGGGAAGAGTTAGCGGTCGTTTTCCTTTAACCAATGCATGTAATTGCGCCAGCATTGCGGATAGGTTTGGGCAGTCCTTAAGGTGGGTGGCAGGGAGTTCTAGTGTTGAGCTGCTTTCACCTGGAAGCTATTACCACCAGTTTTAGATTGTTTAAATCTGGGCACTGTGAGGGGGTTGGAGTTTACTGTTCTAGTAGGTCTGTTGGGGGTGTATGTCTGGAACCTGTCTGCGAGGTAGCGGGGGGCTACGTTATTGAGGCATTTGTGAGTAAGTGAGGCAACCTTCAGCAGGATTTTGTCATTTGCGGTGAGCCAGTTATTGGCTCTTCTAGCGTTGGAAATATGTTCTTTTTTGGAGATGCTCAGTGCTGCTCTGAGAGCATTGTTTTGCAAAATCTGGATTGCCCTTTGAGTGTTGCGTGTGCTCCGTGTGTACTCATGTCATCAATTTAATGATTCCAACCTCTGTATATAATAAAAACATCTACCTGCCGCCCTACTTTGGTCACACCATCTATTCTAGTCTTAATAATAGTGCATGGCTCTTAATGTTTTATTAACTGTTTATCGACCAGTTCTCAGCTTGTAGCTTTGTGTGCACTCAGAAACGGGTGGGGACATAGCCACACCTGGTGCAGCCCTCATCTCCATTATTACATTTTCATGTCATACCTCCTATGTTAATGGGGTTTAGCCTAGTTAAAGTTTCCAGCATTACCTGCAACAGTTGCTTATGGTAGATGGGCTGCATATGATGGTAAGCTGGGAGCCACTATGCAGTTGTGCTTGTGCCTGCTTTCAACATTGGTAGTCGTTATGGTTTGCTGGTGCTCCTTTGACCACTTCTGCTATTCCCCATGATCATTGGCTACTGTGCTCAGTGTGACTGAGATTACAGATCATCATACTCTGGCGTTGGTCTAGCATATTTGATGGTATGGGTTTTGCAGGCAACTCACCCTCTGAAGTTGATGTGATCATCTTGAGGGTTTCTGTATGGTGCAGGCTTGGGGTCTTCTGTCTGTTCTTGTTCACAAATGAATACTGATGAGATTACAGATGTTAAAGCCATTCCTTGAAGAGCTGGTTCTCAGTCTTAAGCTCCTTCCTGAAAAGTGGAAGCAAGGGCGGCAGTCTGGTATTGATTGGAGGGAAAATCTAGAGTCTGGGGACATAGACAGAGATGGTGTGTCTTCTGGTTCTTTCCTTCCTGCACCAACACATTTCCCATCTGTTCATTTCCTAACATCTGATGGTTCGTAGGCCTCCCGAGATGCTGAGGTTCTCAGTGAGGTAGCCTGGGGACTTCAGGGCACCAGCCCTGCAGATGATGCAGCATGATTTGAAGGTGGTGCCTGCTTGCAGCAGGAGCCAGTGCAGTTCAATGAGGGGTGATGTGTTGGAAATGGCTGAGTCCATTGATGAGTTGTACTGCAGCATGTAGGACACATCTCAGGGGGGGGGCAGGGTTGTTTTTGAAAGGCCTTCTGGAAGGGCATTGTGACCATTCAGTTGTGCGAAGACAAAGGCTTGGACAACAGATCTCAAGTTATTTTCTGGAATGAAGGGCTTGATTTTCCACAGTGGAGAAAGTTGGTACCAAGCCATGTGTGTCTTCATTGATATGTACTGCTTGAAAAAGTGGTGACTGTCAAAGTCAAACCCAAGGGACTTGGTACTGATGGCTAGCTGTGGTGTGAGGGGTGTGAAGCCCTTGAAGCTCATAGCAGAGAGGCAGGTCTAGATGTCACTTTTGGTCAACAATCAGAATTCAGTCTAGAAGGGGTATATGTTCAGGTAAGAACTAGACATCCAGGACTGGATCAATGTGTGGATGTCTTGGATGGAGGGTATCTTATCTTCCTTGGGCACTTTAACATCCATCTCAACTGTCTGGATGTGGTTACTGTACACTTTCATGACCTCTGCAACTCTATTTTATTTATTTATTTATTTATTTACATTTGTAGAGCGCACTGCAGCCCATAGACATCGAGGCGCTATTACATGAAGGCGTAAGCAACAAGATTATGTAAACATAGGAAACATAAGGTACTTAGTTACATCTGGCCCAACCCACTCTGCCGGACATACCTTGGATGCTCTCATCTCAACAGACATCCCACTCTCCAACTCTCTTACTACCCATTTCTCCTGGTCTGACACTCTCTCCTCTATTCACACCTTGAACTCCCTGGTCACCTGACAATACCTCCTCCCGCACTGCCAGCCTCCTTCTCGGTCATTCGACAGATGAAGTGTGTGTCAGTTGCTGCATTTTCCTCTTCCTTCGTCCCGCTTGGACTCCCCTTCTGACTCTGTTCTACTTAACCTTCATCTCCCTATGTCTAACACCCTTGAAATCCTTGCCCCTGTCTTGAGGATCCACATGAAACCTGCCTTGAAATGCAACTCTTGGTATGATTCTGACTTGGCAGCTCTGAAACGCAAGTGCAAAGCTGCAGAGCAGAAATGGCAGGCATAGAGCTCATTCTCTGACAAACTGGAATGCTGCCTACTCCAAAGGCAATATTGTCTCACCATCTGCTCCAAGAAGAGGGCTCATGTCCAAGTCTGCATCTCTGGATCCACCAATGACATGGCTGAGCTCTTTAAAATCTGCAAGGAACTCTCTCCCCCCAGCTTTGGAGGACCTCTGAAACATTTCCTTTACCACTGGCTCCTTCCCACAACCCATTAAGCACTCTTTAGTGCACCCTCTCCTGACCCTTCTTGCCTGGCTAACTATCGCCCTATCTCTATCACAGTCATGGAGAAGCTGGTCATCCCCCAACTGACCCTCCACACTGAAAGGGCTTGCTGCCTCCATGACCACCAGTCCAGTTTCAGGGCATCCAGTGGCATGGCAACTTCTCTCTTGAACACCTGTAAAGACCCGCTCTCTAACTTGGGCCCAAACACTCCCTACTTTCTGATCCTCCTCAATCTTTCTTCTGCCTTTGACACAGTCAACAACTCCATCCTCATAAACCATCTCGATGATACTCTAGGCATCATGGACAGGGCACTGGCATGGCTGACCTTCTTCCTCTCAAACAGACCCTCCCAAGCGCAAATGGGTCCTTTTCTCTCCTCCACCTCACTATCTACCTGTGGCATCCCTCAGGGCTCTATCCTATCACCATGGCTCTTAAACATCTACCTGGCCCCTCTGGCCCACCTAATCTTCACCTTCACCCCTAATTTCCGCTGTTATACAGATGACATACAACTCTCCTTCAAGCTGCCATCCTCTTCCTCCTCTTCCTCCTCCCCCTTCTCCCTCATACCTGACTGCCTGACTGCTATTCAGGCATGGTGTTCTGCCAATGCTCTCTACGTTAATGCCAGTAACATGGAGATCCTTCTCATTGGGACGCCTGCTCCTTGTTACTCCCCTGCCCTCGGGTCCCCTCCCCTCACCCACTTGTGAGGCAAACAACTTTGGGATCATCTTTGACTCCTCTCTCTCTTTCTCTCCACAAATCACTAACCTTACCAAGAGGTCCAACCTTCAGCTCAAACCCCTCAGGGGAATTCTAGGCTTCCTCACATTCCCCCTGATGCTCAACCTCTCCAAAGCCCCGGTTCTCTCTAGGCTGGACTACTGTAACAGCCTCTTCCTCAATCTGCCTCTTTCCTCCCTTCACCCCATCAACTAATCCAGAATAGTACTGCAAGACTTATCCTTGGCCTCAGGCCCAGGGACTGCATCACTCCAGTCCTAAAATCTCTCCACTGGCTCCCGGTGACCGCAAGGATCAATTCAAGACCCTTTGCATCATCCACAAGGCTGTCTGGGGCCTGGGACGTCTCTACATCCAGCTTTTCCTCCCTAAATATCTCCCTGCCAGAGTGCTTCGGTCCTCTGGCTCCAACTCTCCGCAGGTCAAACATTTCTCCAGAGAATGGGAGGTAGAATCCTTTCCTTGGCTAGTTCCTCCCTCTTAAATGGCCTCTCTGGACCCCTCAAACTTGAGCCGGATCTTGTTAAGTTCTGGAATCATCTCAAGGCTTTCCTTTTCTACTCTTCCTTCTCCTCCCCCTCCCATGCTAATTTTCCCTCTGCCACTGCGACTGGGGCCGGTCCCTTCAGAGACACACAGGGGCCAGAACACCCACCTACCAGTTCCCCCAGCATTATTTGCCAGCACTTTCCCTCGGGCTCCCTTCCCCTAACTAGCCCTCCAAACGGCTCAGATTGGTGCAGTAAGAGCTGTGTGCAATCTGGGTCCACAGGACCATGTCTGAGACTCAAGGAAAGTGCTGCATTGGCTCCCTGTTAACCAACGCATCATTCATAAAATACTCCCTCTAACGTACAAATGCATGGCTGACAAGGAACTCAGTACCTAAAGAATCGGCTGTCTGAGGCAACTACTGGGCATACTCTTCCCTCCAGCAGGGCCAATAAACATTTTGTACCTAGACACAATCTGAAAAATGTTGGCACCTGTTTTCAAGTGTACGCTCCACCTTTATGAAACTCTTTGCCCCCTCAAATTGGGAATCTTCCTTGTGTCTCTAGCTTCAAAAGAGCATTAAAAACACACCTCCTTAATTCCAACTATTAGTTTTTCTTCCCTTGTCCACCTGTTCCCTGGCTCAATCTCCCTTCACCTTGCTTGACCAGGCTTCTGTCTTCCTGCACATTGAGGTCTTTGGGCGTGTTGCGCATTATACAAATTAAATAATAATTATAATAATAATACTATAGGTGGTACATCAGTTGGATTGGGTGGTTGTGGACTGTGTCCTCCATCTCGCCCATCAGTGCATAAATCTTGCTCCCTGTAGTACTTATAACTTCAAAGGGTTCAAGTTGTGTGTATCAATACAGTCTTTCTGGTAGGCTAGCTGCTGGAGAGCCTCAGTCCCACTGGGGCACACTGACTGTGTCTTGCCAGGCTGTAACCAAGGGTTGTGCAACTCAACCCTCAACTGGATTGGTGGCATCAATGATGCCATACAGGGTGCAAATGATGTTAATAGCATTTGATTCTGGGTGCATTCATCTGAGCAACTTAATCACCTTCCAAGCAGTACCTCAGAGACCTTCTATCCCTTTACACCCTGTCTCCCTTTCTGGACCACACCAGTCATGCAGTGTTCATCTTCGTATTTCTGAGCAATCCTCTCCCCAGAGAAAGACCTAAGGCGGGCCTCTGACCCATGCTCGGATTGTAGCAAGATGGTCTACGGAAGCATGATCTTAAAGGTGTGGACCATGGAATAAATAATGACTTTGGCATTCTTAGGTGCAGTGGAGACAGCAGCAATAGGCACTGGAGTGGCAAGGGTATCAGTGTCCAATGCAATGATGACAGTGGCACTGGGCATTGCAGGGATGATGGCAGCGCTGGGCACCACAAGTCTTAGGTAGGTCTAAGTGGTGGAGGACTAGACAAAAACCCTGACCAGGTGTTATGGGCCCAAATGGGATAGATCCTTATTCGTAATGCCCCTGAGAGGTGGTCTCAGTATCTGCCTAAACTGGACAATAGCAGTGAAGAATGCAAATATTTAAATGGCTGGTGGCTTTGCCAAGGCTCTTAACCATGGTGGTGAAGTGTTCTAGGTTTTGGGTTTAGGTCAATACCTGTTTAGTTGATGTCATCCAGGGGACCACCCCAACAATAAAGCAGGTATTGGGCTCCATCCCCTGCACCTCTGCCCAATGAATGGCTAGTGGTGAGGATAGTGTGTGTCACACAATCCATGAGGTTGGTGTGTGTCACAATCAGTGTAAGTGTCAAAGAAAGTAAAGGTCACAAGTACACTGAGTAGAAATAGTACACATCTATAATAATTATATAAACAATACATTTCTCTATACCCAATTACAAACATGAACTCATGCCAAACCATAAGAAATTATTAGAAGTGCAACTTGACAGCTTTGCAGTAATAATTACATGGTAAAACTGTGCGTACAGTGGGAACTCAAGGAAGAAGTAACCAGTCATAAAAAGAGATACATCGGGTAACAATAATCAGGACCTAGGAGTAGGCATGCAACACACTGGGCTATGCTATGTTATTGGGATTGATTCTGCAAACCACTGACATTTGTTTGGTTTACGGTGCTCTGGGAGATCGGAAAGAGAGTGGTGCGTTTGGTGAGGATAGTGAGGAGAGAGGGAACATGATAGATAGCTTTTCTCTTCTGTTGATGAATGCAAAATGGAAGTAGCCCGAGTTCTGCATTCCTGTATGTTTTGAGATGTTCTGCCTCAAGTGTGAATAGACATTGGTTTCTGTAGAGGAGTCTTGTGATAGAATGCATTGGCCTGACATGTGATATGTACTTTGATTGTAGCGGTGTAGTGTTCTTAGGTTTGAGGTCTGATGGGAGGAGTGTACAATTGCCATATGTAGCTGGCTTAGTTGGCATGCATGTTATGTGTTGGACCATAGAATTTGAGTGTGTTAGTCTGGCGAGCATGTAGGCCTAAATGGGCAGGCGAGCCTGAAACCACATATAGCAGATCATAATATGACATAGAAAGGGATGAAAAAGGAATGAAAGTCAACACAAGGAATTGAAAGTCGTAGAAACACATGAAAAAGGCCTCCCAACCTGGTGTCCTCCCCACGTTACTGCCACTGGCTTCTTGCAGACAGACAGGTCCCATTTCACATTCTCACATTGCTGCCGTCTCTCTCTCTTTCTCTCTGTCTGTTCTTATAGGTGTTAGCAGGAATGGCATCAAGGCCTTTCAACCTTTTCAAACGAAAGGTGCCTCGATCCTCAGGGGGGGTCAGCAACGGCCACCATATTGCCAGGCAGCAGTCTAATAACACAGCAATACATACCTTTACATATTATTTACGTTCGGGGCCTTACAGTGTGCGCTTTGCAGCGCTCTCCGTACAAGCTGTGTTTGCTGGAGCTCGTCCGGCCATCCCTTCCATTGGGGAAAACAGAAGTGTTATCACCTTGTTGCCTTTCAACACTGGTTCCTTCATGCTGGCCATTTCCTTACAAAATATTTGTGGCCCGGATTCATAGCTATTCAGCGGGCATTCAGTATGTCAGCTCCCTGCTGCCTCGCCGGCTTCTGATAATTGGCTGCAATCAACCTTATCTTAATCTCCATTACAATGTATGCCCCACATGAGTTCCTCAGACTGTTTCCTGCTCTATGCACACATTTCCAGATGGGCTTGTTTGCTAGCATTATTGACTAGGGCCAATGGTGGTGCCAGGCCCTCCAATATTATTCGTACACCAGACTTTTCAGAGCTTTTCCATATAAAACATATCATTAACCTACACACAGGACTTCTGGTTCCAGAATGCACTTGGGTAGCACACCCACTGGCAGAGTTCAACTAGCCAACCTGTTTACACAGAAAAACATACCTGCAGCAGTATATACAAATGGCAGCAGCCGCCCACTGAACAAGACCAAAAGTGATTAGTGTGCACTTGTAAAATACAAAACAAAGAAATACCTGAACACTTTTGGAAGTTTTCAGTCTGTCCGTTAGCTGCAGGGGCTACTCTTAAGCCCCAAAACGCGTTGCCAACTGTGGAATTGGTGTCAGCATGCAGCAGAGGCTGAATCAAGGGTTGAAGTACTTATTGCCACTGAACCTTTCAGAGGCCCGCCTTGAAAAGACCACCAATGCCCAGTCATTGGGTTCCCCAGGTGAAACAGTCACGAGCCATCAGGAAAGGAGGGGCTGAGCTTTGGCTGTCCTTTGACAGATGAGGAGGATAGCACAGGGGAACGGTGCAGGCAGCCTTTCCCTCCCGGGCTCCAAGCACAAGTGTTTTCTCACATGGGCAGGCTAATGAAGGCAGCCATCTGCTCTTTCGGAGGGAAGATGCTACTGGCGAGGATCTGTGAGAATTATCTTAATTACAAAAGATTAGAAGGTGTTCTAACTAAGAGACACAGCGGTAAGGCCTAAACAACAGCTGTATATGGATGGTCTTTCTGGCCAGGAAATATTTCAGAAGACTTGCTAAACAGCCCTTTTTTCTCCACAGCAGAAGTTTGGTAGAATAGTCATTGGGCCTCATTATAAAGTTGACGGCCATGGTATGAACGGTGTTGGTAAGGCACCGGCACCGTTCATACCTTGCCGCTGAATTACGAGTTCTGCTTGCGGGTACCAGACAGCCCGCCAGGTTTGACCTGGCCGGCTGTGCGGCACCCGTGAGCATAACTGGTAATTGCACCGGCACCATTATTAATGGTGCCGGTGCAATCATGCTCCCCACCCCCATTCTGCCCTATTGGGCAGAATGGGGATCGGGAGCCTGGCAATACCTCCACCCGCGAATGTGAAATTACCGGCCCATTCAACTCGTAATGGGCCGGTTATTGCCCAATCGCGGGTGGCGGTGCCGGTAGCAAGTTTGGCGGTAGCCGTGCCTGTAAAACAGGCAGACCTACCGCCAAACTCGTAATGAGGCCCATTGTCTTTTTTCAGAGGAATTTCTGGCCCATACTAATACTACATGATTACGCTTATATGTATATTTTACGTGTGTGGCAACATACCTGTGCAAGTTTTAAACGTTTATATCAACACTAGTCGTTCCTGGCATAACATGCATCATTCTAGCAGATCTTAAAGGTCAATATCGGTCGGTAATTCATAGGGTCACTTTTGTCCCTCTTCTTAAATATCGGAAATTACCATTGATCACTTCCAGGAAGGGGGTGTAGGTCCCTGTGGCTTATTAGTGGTCTTTGAAAAGGCTAAACGTATATTTAACTGTCTTCTTTTGAATTTGAAAGGCCTATTTGTATAAGATGGAATGAGAGGTATGTGCAGTATAAGAACAGTATCTAGGTTCCACCAATTACACGGGCCTCTGTGATGTGTCTTTGTAGATGCGTAATTGTCAACCTTGTTCCATTGCAGAGTCCCCGTGATGGCATAAGATTGTGTAATAGTATAATTACAGCACCTACTTTCAGCTTTTAGCTCTTGAGGAGGCATTCGTCCTACAGCTTTTCGCTCTTTAGAGACTGCAACGTTGAGCCGGTAATTAACTGTTCATTGACTCTGGAACTGCTGTGCCCTGTGTGAAGAGAAGTGGGGGTGAAAAGAAGTAACTTGAAATGATTCTGAATGTTTGCGATAGTGGAAGTTGAAGGTGACCGTGTAGAACTGTAGTCATTCTGGTAGTTAAAATGATAGCTGTTGTTGAAGTGGGTGGGCGCACAGAGGTGCACTTTGCCATTTGGACGGCAGAGGGCAATCTAACACTGATGATCTGCATTAGCTGAGAACAGAAACATATCTAAGTGTATTATATAGAGAGATAGAAGGTTTGAGACACACCAAGCAGCTGATTTCTCTTAAAATAACATGAAAGGACACTTAAGAGGGATGCTTGAATGGAAACTCTATACATTATGATACACTACAGGCACTGATTAAACCCTACCAGCTTAAACGGTTCTGATTCACTGGCTCACAGGTTTAGCAGGGGTGGGGCAGGTTTGGGGTGCAGCCCGGTAACCCTTTGATTATACCCGGGATTTACCACTGAACCAGCCTTACCAAACTCTGCAGGGATTTTAGCAGGTCAATAAGCAAACAACCTTCATTTTCCAAAACAGGGTAATGGTGCTACCCCAGCCCTTCCAGCCCCTGTGCAATGGAGAGTCAAGGGAAAAAGGAAGCTGCTGTCTATCCACCGCTAGCGTCTGCAAGTCCTCGGCAGCAGTATTCACCAGCACATAGAAGGAAGAAGATACAGCAGAGGAAGAAATCTATGCCCTGCTGGGATTCACTGTCGACCATCCGCAGGAAGCCGGTCCTGATGAGAACATGTAAGTTTGCATGTTTTCAATATTACTAATATTGGGGAACCATAAAGTTTTTATTTTTTCATTTTTATGTTTGCCAGGGTGAAGCTCTCTTGTTATTGGAATCAACTTTAGGAACAGTTTTTTTGTGTGTATTGTGATCCAGAGGGAACTGCAGTTTGAAGTCTAAGAAAAGTGGTCTGCAAAATTCTATTTTCAAGCACTACTCTTATGGATCTGGGACACTCAAGAGGCTACGAGGAGCAGGGAATAACAAAAGCAGAGACATTTGTAGATTTTACTAATATGACACATGCATTATTTAAGACCTATAACATTTATGTCGAACAATTTTTGATTTATCCACATTGTCCCTGTCAGAGGTATGTCAGACTATTTATTGAGGTCGAGCATATTTAATTCTGCAATTAGCTTTTATTTATTATTCAATATTTGCACAAACTGATTTATGCTATAGTGAAGTATACCACCTAGGTGCAGAGACTCTGTATTATGAACGGTTTGTGTTTTCACAGGATAACAACATTGCAGGTGGGTACATAATGCACCAACCAAAGTACAACCAATACCCACAAACACGTTTTGTTAATAACTGCAGTTATGTTTGGTATTCATTCATTTGTTGGAACTGTAATGTGGTTCCAACACGGTCTCCCATCCCCAAGCCTGTGGCCCTCAATTCACGCAAAATAACGATTTCAAGAAGCAAGACCTCCCAGAAGCGACACATCAATAGAAGAAAGTTACTTACAATCTGCATTAAAATACCGGCCTTGCAGATTCTTAGTACTGAAGATTTTGATTATGTGGAACCATTAAGAGGGGGGCTATATGGCAAGGCCTCTATTCATTGTGGCCTACTGGTAAATGCTGCGATATTGCACGAACAAACAGACTCTTTGTCATTTTTAGGCTATACCTTAGACAAACCCCCAACCGTGAGAAGTATTACACCTGTGTGCAATGTGAAAATGTTTTGAATGCTCCTCCCAGGATTTGTTCATCAAATGCAAAAGAACTTGAGGTGGTGAAATTTGATAATACACAGTGGTGGCGATGGCTGAGCGGGGAGTGAAAATCACGTTCAATGATCTCTGGCCATTGTAGTGTGGAATACCAGGGGTCATTCCCATTTCTTACAATCCGGCACTTCCCTAAAGGTTTAAGAACCACACAATGTGTTTATGCTCCAGGAAACCTGGCTGGTTGATCAATTTTTACTAGACGGGTTTCAGATATATCAAATTAAGGCAGGGAAGGGTCCAGTGGGGTACCCCTATGGTGGTTTGTTGATTGTGGTTAACTTTACATTGGTATCTAGGCACATTGCCCCGGCGGAGAAAGAGGGGATGGTGCTGATTGTTGAGGTTACCTGGGAGGGGGAGCCAGAGAAAAAAAAGGTGCTCCTTGTTAATGTATATGACCCTCCAGGTATGCTGCACACTGAGAACATGTTTGCATACATTGATGAGGTGTTGACTGCATGGGTGACTGGTAATGCGAACAAAGGCATAGTTGTGTGAGGGGACTTAAATGCTATACTTGGTGAGCATCCCATTGACAAAAGTGTTTCTGGTGTCAATTATTTGGAGCTCAAAGCTGTCAATCCCAAAGGGAAAACATGGCTAAAGTTCCTAAATGACTGGGACTTAGTTGTTCTAAATGGTAGAGTCAAGGGAGACATACCTGGGAAACAAATGAGGCAGATGGGAAGTAGTTGTGCCACACTGGATTATATTGCATGTAACCACCCTTTGGCTGAGAGAGTGCTGGGAATGACAGTGTTCTCAAAAAACAAGTGTTCATGCCACCCTCACTGTTGAATGGGGGCTGGAAGTAATCTGTCATGGAAAACAAGGGCCTGCTAACCTGAGAGTCTCATTACCAGGTCATCGACTCCTATTGTCTGATGAAAATGTGATCCAGGCCTGTGATTTGTTAAAAAAGGTGTTGTGTGATGCCAGGTTAAACCTATATGCATTGACACCTAACACGATTGAAGGGTGGTTAAAATTGTTAACTAATACCACAGGTAAATGTAAAGGTAAGAGTTTGACCATGACCGGGAAAGTACACAGACATGGCTATTACCCAGAGATAAATAGGGCAATAGAATTACTGAGAAGAAAACTACGGGCTGTCAACCCCCTAAATATCTGCCCTGCTATGGTTAGCTATGAAATAACTTGTTTGAAGACCAAATTTCACAATTGGGTACGAAGAAGATCCTGGGACGGGAAGAGGGGGTATTGGGAACATCTGATTCAGACCTTGAGGACCTGTAAGGTGGGTTCCATGCGGAGGAATCTGACAGGGGCTAGGACGCCTGCCAAACACCAAATCTTGAACCCCATTGTCTAAGGGGCTTGGATCGCTCATGTGAAAAACAAAATGTTCATAGATATGGAGTCTAACTTTCATGTTGAGCCTGAGTCTAGCTGGCCCATTTACTTTACAAGGCAAACCATCAGCCAACATTTATGTGCACTAAAAAATTCTAGAGCACTGGGGCCAAATGGCCTCTCTTCAGCTGTATTAAAGAGCGCCCCCCTAGCTTGGGCTGAAGTCTTGCACCCATTATTTATTAAGGTGTGCAAAAGCAGAAATATCCTAGACTCTTGGAAAGAGGCCATTCTGGTACTGGTGTTTAAGGCAGGGGACCGCTTGTGCACGGATAATTATAGGTTACCATTGTTACTCGATGTAACTGGGAAGGTTTCTGTGACTTACGTATTGGCGCATCTCCAGGCCTGGGTTGATGTGACTGAGATCGTGCACCCATGCCAGACCGGCTTTAGATCTGTTTCAAGTACAGTTCACAATCTCTGAGTTCTAGATACACTTATTTCTCAGTTGATCGTTCCATCTTGTGGGGTAAACTGCGTCAGTTGGGTTGTCCTAAAGTTCATCAGGGCACTGCATGAGGACACCGCTGCTCATATTAGATTGAATGACCAGGGGACTCTATCAGTTAAAACATCTATTAATAAGGAGATAAGGCAAGGGGGTATGCTGGCCCCCTTACTTTTTAACATCTATGCAGCAGATTTATTGGCGGGATTGCTAGCAAGATCGGGTTGTGCCCCGAAGATCGGTAACATTAGGATCGGAGGCATGTTATATGCTGATGATCTGGTCATATTTGATCATTTGGTGACAGGTCTGAAGGCAATGCTGGAGGAACTGACTTCATATGCAAATTAGTTGAAATTATCAGTTAACCTTGGTAAGACCAAGGGGATGCTGGTGTCCTCCAGGAAAATCTGTAAAATGAAACTGGAATCCTCTTTGGGGACAATCCAGTATGTGGACAGCTATAGGTATCTGGTGTTGGAAATGTCCAGAGCACAAGGGTATGCGGACATTATTGATACCAAGGTTGCTAAGGCAAGACAGATCACGGGTTTGCCGAAAGTTTGTAAGGGACCACTCTGGTTTCACACTCTCTGGTGTGTTAATGCTATATAATCAATGGTTATGCCCAACGGTACTATATGGGCTTGAGGCCCTTGCTATGAAAGACCTGAAATGGCTAAATGTGGTGGAAGCTAGATACTGGAGAGCTGTACTACATCTACCTAGGGCAACCACTATAGAATATATTCATCTGGAACTGTGGCTCATGTCCCTCAGAGCCCAGTTACTAATAAAAAGAGGTTGTTTAATGTGAAATCTAGAACCTCTCCTTCCTACCCTCCATTAGGTATATTGGGCTCTAGCTATGAGTCAGCAGCGGATGGTGGTAAGAGCTCTCGGCATGCACAGCTATTTGATGAGCTATGCGAGGAAGTAAAATGGATCCCTGATTATGATCGCTGTTCCATCTTTGAAGTGTTGAAAGGGGCTCTCAAGCGAAGGGTCCAGAAATATGATTGGGTGCAAAACTATGATCACCTTAGCTACTTGAGAGTGGCGCCAGTGATCCATCAATACTTGAAGCCTGAGAGTTACTTAAATGATGCCCTGGCCCTTGGGCTAGAGATGTTTATCTTAGGTTCTTTGTGAATCAAATGCCGGTGCCTGCCATTTACGGTGCACAGAAAATTATCCCTCTCAAGGCTAGATTTTCTAGGGTCTGTCAAATCCCTACCAAACTTGAAACAGCTAGGCATGTCCTGACAGAATGCCCTAGCCTTGGCTCTTGGAATATGGTGACATTGGGTCATCTAGTCCACAATTTAGACAATATTAAAAGCAAAGAGTTCTGAGTTTTATGTGTTAACTCTACATCAATAACCGTTTTATTTGGCCCTTTATAGGGTTTGGAGATATGTAGTGATGATGCTGGAGTAGACTTCCATTAACACGGAGTATGAACACGAGGATTATGGCAGGATACTAGGGTTGGTACATGTATGTATTGGGGCCCTTTAAATGAGTTCCGGGATCATTTGAAAATGACTTGATTTTTCTTCTTTTAATGTGATCTTTTATTGTTTTAGTCAAACATGTTTTCTTTTTAGGTTTTTTGTTTATTTATGAAATTGGAAGATGATACATGTGAAAACTTGTGTTAAGTATTTGTAAAATTTGTGAAATGTGTTTATAAATGTTATTATTGTAAAAGTCTGTTTCTGAACTATTATACAATTAAAATAAAAAATAAATTAAAACAAGTAATGTGTATCCTCTTTATTGGTGCAATGTGTTGATTGCAATGAGCTCTGTTTTTGTAAAAGGAGGTTCCTAGATTTTGCACCACAATCCACTCTGAGAGCCACTTTTACTCCACAGCTTCTTACCACAAGGATTTCACCGATTGACCCACTAATTCACCCTACTTACCAAGAACTCAGGAGTTTTCAGTGAATGGTTCAACCCATCTCCCAACTAATTTCCCAGCAAATAGTCTGCACTCATGCCATCACCCATGTGAGGCTTATTCAGCTTTTATCAGGTTTCCTATCACACCTGCTCCATAGGGTACAATTTCTGGAGGCCATAAGGTCAGGTACCAACATGGCATGCAATATAGAGAACCATGGGTTTCAATATCTTTCAGGATTTTGGAGAAAGAAGCCCCATTTCTGATGTCAATCTCAACCCAGGGCCCTTGGTTCACATCAAAATCTATAAAAGAAAGATAAGCTCCACTTAAGATTTGATCCGATGTTCACGCAATAATCCCAAAAGGACAGTACCACGTCTGAGAGACTGTGATACTTTGTACCACTCAGACTCTTGATGTACTGAACTACTGACTTGAATAGACCTACCACTTATCATGAATGGTTTTGTAATGAAGCTGCATATAGCAAATCGTCCTGCTGTAATCACTCAAGAAAAGATGTGCCAAACTGGTTCCTTCTAAGACCATGGCCCTCTCCTCCAAACTTAACAATACTCAACCCCCTACCAACTCTGGCTTGCATCATACTCAAAGCACAGTTCTAGGGCAGAAGGAAAATTGGCAAGCCTGTTCTAGGCCTCAATATTTGCTAACCACCAACTGATCTCCACTTTTGCTTTTTTGGAAAATGGCACCCATGTGGAATAGCTTAGCCCCTTTCGTAGAGCCAGATTATTGTCTCTAAAGGGCCCTGTAATAGTGCCAGAAGGAAGGATGGCCTAAATAGAGCAAGACGGAAAGCCAATGAACCTGCCCAGAAATGTGACTGAAATGACTGCCAAAGAAAGAGCCCACTTGAGGTCCCTGAAAATCTGGCAAATCTTGGCGGATGGGGGTGTGATGTGGAAGTCCTGCAATCAATCAGAATGCCTACAAAAAGTAAAGACTGGGTCAGAAATATCTCTGATTTTCCCCAATTGGCTGCAAACCATAGGATATACAACAGATATACTGTCATGTGGAGATGGCTGAGTGCATCTAGTGGGCCATGATTTGAAAGTCACCAAGATACACCAGATGCTAGATCCTCCTTGTACTCAAAAATGTTGCCATCAGGCTCAACGACTAGGTGAAGCACCAGAGGAATGATGACAGGTTGAAGAGCAGAACTGACAAACGGTAATTCAGTCCCAGGAATGAAAAACTGAATGTACTTCCTGGGAGCCTTGTGAATTGGTACAGCTTCTTGTAAGTCTATCATGACAATCCAATCTCCAGGATATAAATCATCTCTCAACTGAGCAATTGGCTCTATCTTCAAGTGATTGTAAACAATTGAGGTCCCTGACAATGATCACAGCACAAAAGCCCCTGCGCTTCTTTCAAACAAGGAAGTTGTGCTCTCTAAATCGGCCCACCTCCCTGGAAGAAATGGATACCTCGTTATGGCTCCTTGCCGAAGCACTTCTCTGAACTCCTGGAAAATCAGTTCCTGGCCCTTCCAGGAGCCGGCAAACTCCTCTCTAGCCCAGGCCTAACGAAGGGAGCAGAGAAATTCAGGATGGAGCCCAGAACTTCTTGGATGACCCAGGGATCTTGAAAAAAGAATTCCACTGTGTGATATAACTAAGACCCAAGTGCGAAAAGCTGAAGACTCACCCTGATAGAATTGACTTCAACCAAATTGCACTCTCTATTCTCTGTTCATCAAATGCTGCCGGCTCTGAGGGAAAAAGGTGTGTGAGGACCGCTGAAAGTCTTGCTGAGCTCCATGTTGCCTGGTTGAAAGACATGATGCTCTGTACAACTAGTCTGTTGAGGGACCTATACCATGACTGGCACAGCCCTAGTCCCAACGTGAACATTTTTTCCTTAAGGATGTTTGAACTTTATGGCTGTGAAAGTCACAATATGTTTGCCTAGTCTCTTGACATATTCATCCACTGTTGTCTCAGAGTTAAAGGGTCCGCCATTCCCCCTGGTTTGGGACTGATCTTAAGGAAGAGCTCCTTATGCCTCTCTTGGGAGAAGGATTTTTTGGGATCTTCTAGAAAACACAGAGTGCACTGGGCCCAATTGCTGATCACAGCTGCATCCAGAGAGGAACCAGCAAGCTTAGCCTGCTCTGACATATTCTATTTTTTTAAAGGACCGGCTGTGTTAAGAAGTCTGTCTTGGCACATATACCTAGTCCAATCTATACCCGTGGCCAAATCTTTTCAATATTTAGAGAACAAAATAGCTACTTTAATACCCGTGCAGGTGGCAAAATTCCACTTAGAACGAAGGATAGATGAGAAATACTCTTCAACCTGCTGCAAAGGAGACCATACCCTCGAATCAGGCCGGGTGATTGCTTTGGGCTCAAATATGATGTCACAAATGGTGTTCTGAAATCCACACGTGGCACTCCCCGAGATACTGGTCATTCTCAGTGTCCCCGTAGATCGGTAAGGGGCTTCGCTTAGATCATCATCCACTTCTATCAAGAAAGCTGGGGAAGTGGGGGGGTCTTTCAGTGATGAATCTAGAACCCATCTGGCTCTAAGGACAGACTTTTAGTCTCCTGGACTGAGGGTCTATATAAGGCAAGAACAATGGGCCTCATTACGACTCAGGCGGTAAGGGGTTTACGGAGGCGTAAACAGCGCCGACCCTTACCGCCTGATTCCGAGGTCCCTTTGCGCCATGGAGGTTTTAACACCTGCTTTTAGCAGGTGTTAAAATCCATGGCGCTAAGGGACCTTGATGTTAATTACGCCACCGTAATTTACGGTGGCGTAATTAACGCCTTCCTTAAAGCCATTGATCCGTTCACATATCCCATTCCCCTCTGGATGATACGCCGACGAGAACTTGTGCTTTATACCAAGCAATGAACTAATCTGTTAGAACACTGAATTTACAAAGTGGGCCCCATTATCTGATCTCATTACCTCGCACACCGCCCATCTAGGGAACACTTCCCTCACCAGGAACTTAGCAGCACAGGCAGCGCCGGGGTGTGTACAGGGGCCTGCTTCTATCCATCTAGAGAAGGGACACACCACCACAATTACATACCTGTACCCGTTGCACACTTGAATCATGTCGACGTAGTCGATATGTAAGTGCTGGAATGGTCCATTTGGTCTGGGAATGATTCCTCTCACTACTTTTAATGTGTGCCCAGCGGTGAATTGCTGGAAGATAATGCAGTTCACCGTAAAAAATGCAACATGCTCCGCTAAATTCGGCGTGAAACAGTCTTCTGCGAGCGTTGCAGCAAGATTTTCTTTTGTCATGTGGATGGGGTAGTGCAGTTGCTCTAATGCTACCTTCAGGAGGGCGACAGGCATTACTGGTTTACCAGTGCTGTCTTGCCTCCACAGCCCGTCAGAGGGGTTTAAAGAACACCCTCGACGTTTCCATAAATTCTTCTCCTCTTGTGGTGCCTCCCCTTGGAGCTCCATTAGCTGGGTCTGCCCATATTGCTATAGGCCTCTGGTGTGGTTCGCGCTACCATCATTCCTTCCTGGGTACGTGCCACCTCCACGTCCATGATTGTTTCAGTTTTGGATGCCATGCACTTGGCTTCCGTGTCCGCTTCATGATTTCCGCGTGACACGAAATCTGTCCCCTTGGTATGAGCGGCGCATTTCATGACTGCTATGCAAACTGGGAGCTGTAGTGCTTTTATCAGCCTGTCCAATAAGGCTGCATGTTGTACTGGTGTGCCATCTGCTCGGAGGTAGCCCCTCCTTTTCCAGCGTGCTAAGCCTGCGTGCACTGTGGATGTCACATAGGTGGAGTCACTATACAACATCACTTCCTGGTCTGCATGATTCTCAATGGCGATTATCAATGCCAACAGCTCTGCAGCTTGTGCTGAAAAATGAGATAGTATTCGTGCACTAACGAGTACTCGAAACTCCCCATTCGCTAGGTGTTTTATCACGGCAACACCTGTATACCTTTGTCCGTCTTCTTGGTCGATTCGTGAAGACCCGTCAATAAAGATGATCTCCCCACTCGCCAGGGCATTCTCTTTTACCCTGGGGATCTCATCATAGAATTCCTCATAGTTCGCACAGTCGTGTATAGGTTCTCCCTCTGTGACTGGTTCAGCTATGAATGTAGCAGGGTTCACAGTTTTACATCGCACTGTTTTGATCGATGGGTCAGAGATAACAACCTCATAGGCGGATGCCCTTTGAGATGTCAGTGTGCCCTTTGGCTTCGCTAGTATGGCAAGCAGTGAGTGTTCAACTAACATTGTCATGGAGCATCCCATCTCAATGGGCGATGCCTTTTCGATAGCGAATGCGGCAGCAGCTAGGTTTTGTTCGCATGGGAAGTGGCCCTTCATGACTGGGTCCAGATTCCCGCTGTAATATGCTAGGGGCTTGTACCCCAGTGAGGTTCACGGTGCGAGCACTGCCGTCATAAAACTGCCATCAGTATGTGAGAACAAGTAGAATTTCTCTGCGTAATTAGGAATCCCGAGAACTGGGGTTTTACAAATTGCCCCTTTGAGTTCTGTAAACCCTTTCTCCATTGTTTCATTCCACTCGATATCTTCCCTTGTTTTCTGGGCCTTTTTTAGGGCCTGAAGCAAGGGCTTGGTGTAAGAGCTGTAGTCAAAGACCCACGCTCTGACATAATTGCACAGGCCTAAAAAGCTTTGCATCTGTTTTATTGTGCGTGACTTGGCCGTGTTCATGATAGCTTCATCCGTTTCTGGAGTTACCTTTTTCCCTTCATGAGAGATCAGTTGGCTATGTATAACACTTCTGACTGACAGTACTGCAACTTCACCTTATCAACCTTGTATCCCTTCTCAGCCAGTATAGTCAATAGCTGCACAGATTCATGCCTGCATTGCTCTTCAGTGGTGCTGCAGATCAGAATGTCATCTACATACTGCAAAACAACACTGTCCACCGCAATATTGCTTAGGTCCATCTACAGGACTCTGTTGAAAATGGATGGAGACTCACAGTACCCCTGTGGCAACCTCGTACTTTTCAAGCGCATTTGTCTGAAAGTAAATGACGTCAGGTCTTGAGAGTCACGGTGCAACGGGATTGAGAAGAATGCATTTTTCAAATCGATCACTGTGAAATATTTTGCCTCAGTGGGTATGTTGCACAGAATTGTGGATGGATTAGGGACTAGAGAGAATTCGGCTTCAACTATATCGTTTAATGCTTGTAAATCTTGGATTAAATGCCAAGACCCTCCTTTTGATTTTTTGACAGGGTAAATCACTGTGTTGCAAGGTGATTCTGACGTCACTAGGATACCCTGCTCCATCATGGCGGAGATTGTCTTCGCTATTCCTTCATCTGCCTCTCTGGACATGGGATATTGTCGCGCTCGTGGTAAAATTGCTCCTGGTGTCAGTTTGATTTTCACTTCACCCGCCCCTTTCAGGAGACCTACATCATACTGCAGCAGGCACTTGGGCCATGTCGTCCTCAAAGTATTCTGGGCGTACCAGTGCCAACATCATTCTCTGTGGCACCTCTCGTTTGATCATTTTGACCCAAAATCTGAGACTCACCTCCACCCTTGTCTCTTCTAGGTCAGGGTGTTCTTCGAACAGATCGTCATCGGTGACGTCAGTCACTCGATACCCTTCTTCAATGGCAATAATCGCACACCATTGTCTGCCTTCATCGTCATATCCTTCAACTAAGACCACTTTTCCTCACACTGCGGCAGATGTATTACCAAGGGAAATACTTGTCCCTCCTCTTCGTGCATGGGTATTCTTGGCCTGAAGAGAAACTCATCAGGTGTCCTCATAGATTTATCTGCGAGGCCTGACAGTCCCGCCATAAGCACCTGCATGCCATATGCGAAGACTTCTGGTTCTAACGGTATAGCTCTCATAGCTATACGTCCGAAGTATGCTCTGATCATTTTGCACACGTTTGAATAATGCATTCCTGGAGTGGAGCATACTATACCATCCTCGGTAAACGAGATGGTCATGTTTAGTTTAGTCATCAGGTCCCGACCCAGAATATTTACTGGTGTCTGGCGTGAATATAATAGAGGTACATTCATTTCACGCTCTCCCACTGAGACTGGGAGTGCATCTGTAAAGGGAACTCTACTATGAGCTCCAGTGAAACTCTGGGTATCTATGGCCTTGCCGGACAAGGAAAATGTGCCTTCTCGTATGCACGAACGCGTTGCACCCGTGTCAACTAGGAAGGAATATTCTTTACCCCCTATGGTGACATTCACCCTAGGTTCCCTACTAGGGTCTGGTGTCACTGATAGGATAGAACACATCAGGGTCTCCCGTGAGCTGTCCTATTTTATATATAGGTTTGGTCCACTGTACACTTATGGGTTTCCCCTATTTCCAGGGTTAATTCCCCCTCTGGGATTATTGCCCTGAGCCATCTGCGGCGGAGCCTGCTGGGGTTGTCCTTGTGGCATATTCCCCATGTTCGGTGGTTGAACCACTTGGTGTGCACCTTGCTGCAAGCATGCCGCCTGCGCTTGCACTGTGTAATTTTGGGCACCGCCCTGTTGCGGGATGGCAGGTTGATTCGCCGGCCTGCCCCCATCCCTTGGTTATTTTGCCACTTGGCATGACTTCTGCACATGCGTGCCACGTGTCCAGTCATTCCACACAGCCAACATACTGGCGGTGGTCGTGCCACCTGTCCATCTGGCATAGTTGGATTGCCCATCTGTGTGTTTTGGAAGCCACCTTGAACATTCTGAAACCCTCCTTGGTTACCTCGAAACCTTCGCTGATTACTCTGCCATCCTCTATTTCCAAACCCTCTTCCCCTCGGGTAAAATCCAGTGCTACCTTAATTATTCTGCGAGGGGTTAGTCGCTTGCTGTATGCTTTGTTCGGCCGGGCTGGTGAGCATTGCTCCCTCGAGAGCATACTTCGAGAGCTTCTTTTGCACCAGCTTTGCCTCCTCCCCCTTACGCGTTGCCTCCTTTTGCCGATTCTTTTCCTGTAGCAATCTACAATAGTGCGCGATTGTCAATTGTATTTCGGCCCATGGTTTAGCTTCTATTGCCACCAATTTCTTGAGCTGTTTTTGCACCGGTTCTGGTAACCCTTGGCACAATATATGATAGAATACAGGGATGGATTTCGTCCAAGAGTCATGTGTTTTGAGCACCCAGGCATCTTAAAAATTCTGGATATAAAGCAACGGATCCCCTGACTCTTTCATTTTTCGAGTCATTATAGCTCCCATATCAGACGTGTCTGGATATAGCGTATGCAGCGCTTTCCACACTGCTGCTCTACAGTTATTAAATGGCGCTCCATCATGGGAGGTGGGGTAGCCTGCCCGTTTCCATACATCATCAGCTCTTTCACCAAGTATGGCTATTAGGAGGCCCTTTATGTCTCCTATAGCTAAGGTGACACCCCCCATCATTTTCTCTAACTCATGTATCCACTTTCCGGCTCCCGATGTCAACATAGGAAGTTTATTTTTAAGGTTCTCAAGGTCCATGTGTGGCCATGGAATATATTGTGGTCTTGCTCCCCCCTTTTCTAGCAACGGAATTGGAAAGCCCAGCCCTGCTTCTCTTTCCCCATATTTCTCCGGTCTACCGCTGTGTTTACGTTCCCGCCTTGCAGTCTGCCTGGCAAAGCACTTAACCTGTCTGCATAGGCAGGTGCTGACGCCCCCCTCTGACCGTGGGGTGTTTCTTCATGTCGGCTGAATTGTCCAGCGGACTTCGGTGTCCTACTTGTGGACCCGCTAGCATCTGACCATCGTACCTCTCGGTCCCTTGGGAGCCGTTTTTTGCACCGTCTCCCTTTGTCATATGCCACTTCCTCCGTTTCCCCACCGGAGTCAGACACTGAATACTCCCAGTTTACGCAACTTCTTACATCTTCTTCATTCTGCCAATCTCTAGCCTGTCTAGGGACAGTCCCCTGCTCCCACTACTTTGGGTGACATCCTCAGTGTCATATAGCTGAGTGCTCTCTAGGCGCTCATCCTCCCTTCCCCCTTGGGAAATTAGTTCCAGCCCCATCTCATCATAAATTTTATCAATCGTTTCCCCGATGCTTCTGGTGTTGAAGTCATCTTCAATATTTGTCCCGCTTGTACTTGGTACCGCATCGCTTGCAGGAAAGAATTCTTCTATGTCTTCCCATTCTACAACAGGATTGGGTTTTTAAACTTCCCGTTGTACATATTCTAAATCTCGTGCCCTCTGTCTGTACTTACGTTCCGCTTCCTCATCTATTTCCTTTCGCTTCTTTGCTTCTCCTCTAGCCTTATCTACTTCCCTCATCTGTTCATTTCTACGTTCCTTTGCCCTTCTACTTTCCTCGTCTTCTCGCTTCTTTACTTTCCTTTCGTGCACTCTCCTTTCTTCCTCTAACTTTAGCATATTCTGCCTGTACTTCTCATAGGCTGCGCATTGTGTGCGACTGACCGGTATTCCTTGCTTTTCGCGATATAGTTGTTCTCGCCTCAACCTATTCTTCTTTCTTATCCTCTCATCTCTCATATCCTTTTCTTTCTCCTTTTCCTTTCTCAGCACCTCATCAGACCATTCCCTCGGTCTTATGTCATTACTCCTTTTACCATCAAGTTTTAGCAATATCTGACCTCCCATCCACTCGTCCTTTGCAAATGCTAACTCGCTACTTCCTCTCTGCTTCTTTCCCTCTCTCTCTCTCTCTCTCTCTCTCTCTCTCTCTCTCTCTCTCTCTCTCGATGTACTACTCTGTGCCTGATCCTTTCCTTCATCTCCACGTCTCTCCTTGTCCCTCGGGACTACAGAGGCAAGATTACTTTCCTGCCCTTTTTCTTTGATGTCGTCACCACTGCATGCAGGTGACTCATATGCCGGGTTGCTGTACCCCGTGGCTGCCTTAAGTTCTCTTAGCGGGTAAAGACCCTCTGACTTACTCCCTTCGATTACTGGTTCAGGTGGGGCAGGTGGCGCGGTAGGCAGGTGTCTCACCCCCATCTGTACATACATTTAATATCCAATCTGCGGGTGGTTCTTCCACCTTCGTTTCTTCAAACATTTCCACAGTTCCAGCACAGCAAGACATTTCTCTAACTTTTTGCCAGTATATGTGGCATGTAGGAAGGTGGTCATGTGCTGTAAAACAGCTTTAGAAAGTGACCCGTTCTGGGGCCACGGCATAAACATCTTATTTGCGATGCCCTTAACCCACTCCTGGCTATATTTCTTCAGCTTTGTTGCATGCTTGGGCAGTTGCTTGCATAAATGCGCAAGTGGGGTCACTTCCTCCATTCTTAATTCCGTCACCAAAAATAATTATACAGCTCTTTCACTCTTTCAATAGTATGAGCGAGCACCAAATACGCAAGCTCCAATCCAATCTTTTCCCGCCAAATTTTATACCAACAATTTACTCAAAACTCATCAATTCAGTGGCGATTCCCTCTCAGTTACAGAATCGCGTAAATCCAAAATGCATTTTAAACAATCACCAATACAATTATTTTATATTCGACATACAACAGAACATATATGACAAACATTTGACAGACTAGACAGACACCAGCTGGTCATACGTATACCTGCCTTCTAATTAAAACCCTGTCATGGGATTTGAACAAACCCCCTTTATGACGTCTTTAAACGTCATTGTAGCCTAAATTGTCCCCCCACTGTGGGCTCTGGGTTCACGTTCCTTCTGACCACTCTTTAAAGCGCAGGAACAAGGCAAATCTTTACGTTTTTGCTCAGGTGCCTCCCTGGTATTCCTTACGTTTTTACTTCAGGTGCCCTCCTGATATTCTTTTACGTTTTTACTTCAGGTGCCCCCCTGATATTCTTTAAATTTTTTATTTCAGGTGCCCCCCTGATATTCTTTACGTTTTTACTTCAGGTGCCCCCCTGATAATCTTTACGTTTTTTATTTCAGGTGCCCCCCTGATATTCTTTACGTTTTTACTTCAGGTGCCCCCCTGATGTTCTTTACGTTTTTACTTCAGGTGCCCCCCTGATATTCTTTATGTTTTATTTCTTATGCTCGAGTCATTACCCCTATACAGTCTTCTCTACTTCTAACTATTTTATTGCTTCTCCACCACCCTCCGTTACCTTTCCCTTACTGGCTCTGATGCCTACACGACATTTGCCAAAGTAACGAGTTTTATTGCTTTACTCACCGATCGCATCGTTTCCTCTCTGGAACTTTGGGATCACCGCCCCTTCCTCTTCCTGCTTTTAAGGTTTTCGTCCGATCTGCTGCCCGTGGGAATGAGAAGGGTTATGCTTGGAAAGGCGGGTTCCTTCAGACCCACTGCAGATTATTTGAAATTTTTACTCTATCATTGTCCACGGGAAGCTTCTCAGTCTACTCAGCCGAAATGGCGAAAGGACTTGTGATCTTACCGAAGGCCTAGAGTTACTTCGTGCCTTCGGTCTAAGGGTGTCTTACACTATATCAATCGATAATCTATAATCGATGGCCGGAACCATCCTCACGCTACCAAGTGTTCACGAGGGGAGGAATTCGCTGACGGCCCGATTGGTCAGCACTCACCCTCTAGAACTTGTAAAAAAAGATATCTGCACCATGTGAGGACAGGGGGTGCAGGATTCACTTACTCCCACACGACTCAATAACGAGCACTCGGTAGTTTGGAAAAGGGAAGTCCGTTTAATGATGCATACATCAAACAGGGAAACAAATGGGAATCAGCTGTAGTGCGATTACCGGTCTCGCTCCGACTTCCTCGAACTTCAATTGAACAGAGATTCTTATAGGCAATGTTCGTCATCATTGACGTCTAACTTTACAAATCTCGACATGCAATATAATTGGTTAGGAAAGGTAACTTAAGAATAGGTGTTATATCTGTATATGATAATAGGGCATACGGATTGGATAACTCTTATCGGGTGGGCGTCTATGCCCATCCCTCTACATCACGCATGATAGACGTCACTACAACTATGACGTCCTATTGGTTACAATATCTATAGGACTTAAGATAACTTGGTCCATTGTGATTGGGCAGGTTACACCCCTAGACATAAATTTCCACTTTTAATTAGCAGCTGCAGAATTGACACCCCTGTGCCTGGTGTCCCAAGTTTCACCCTGCCTCCCTTCCATCAATCAGTGTTTTAGGGCGACATGTCAATTAGTTGGCTAAGGAGGGCCTCGAAACTGAAGTCTCTTATAGGGAAAAGTTATGGCATCCTCGGGTCCTGGATGACATGAAGCGATGGTACTTCTTCGCACCTGGTTGGTCATGTGTTAGTTCACCATGAATCTGCTTCAGTTTCCAGGTTTTAGTGCATTTAATCCTGTGTCGGCCTAGTCACCTGCATGGGCCCCCCTTACCTTGACCTTCATGAGGCAGGCTGGTATGCTCTGAAGTTGGAGTCTTGTGAGCTGACGCTCTCCTCCCCTTCTCCGGTTGACCTCGATTTCCTAGGCATGAGCCACTCTTTGTTGAGTTATGATTCGGCTCCTTCTCTTGCCTTTGGCTGGGTTTCAAAACTTGGCCTGGCAGGCCTCTGGCCGCCTGGGTACCTTTCTGCTTTTACAAAATGGAGTCGCACTTGTATAATGTGCCTTATTGAGTTAGATATACAGTTGGCGCTTGCCGCTCTATCTTCTACTAAGCATTGCAAGCAATATCGATTTCTTAGCATCTTGGGTTTCCAGCCTATTTACACACGTTTAACAGGACGCTTGCTTCCATCTGGTCTCGTAACACTGTTTCCTGGCGTTGTAACATTGTCTCCTCTCTGTGCCTATTCTATTAAATTTCGTAGTTACTCGCACTGGCTTCTTATCTTCGATAGCTGCTCTTGTTCATTCTCAAATCTGTTCAGGCCCTGTGTCATTTCCACTGCGTTCCATTAAGGCTTTTGGGGTCTCTTCGTGGACTCCTGCGTAGGTACTCCTCATTTCGTATCAGCGGCTGGTATGGCTGTCTGATAGGGTACCGTGCTGCCCAGGGTTGTCTGGTTATGGGTGCTTCAACCGGTATGGATCTTCTGATGTATACTGGGCAGAGTCCCAGTGCAGCTCTTTGTAGGTTCATTTGCTCTTCATACGTCACATACCTTGGCAAGTGCATTCCTGGTACTTCAAAATGAGGGGAAGGGGTGCAGGCCATGTCTGGGACCTCCTTTTCAAGAGTTCTAAACTTTTGCATGTATGTTCACATAAAACTGAGTGCATTTTGTGCAGACTGTTGCTGAGAGATAACTGTACATGCATACACATCTTCCTATACATGTAATTGTTTCTCATGGCATTGTGACATGTTCACACGTTTGAGGCAGGCGAATTGGGGCTAAATGAAATAACACATAGTAATTATATATTTACAGCCTATATTTACATAATATCTGAGCTATGGATGGTGGGCATGTCCACAATGAGAGGCAGGTATTTTTATTCTAAAACTATCTAGCCATAGAAAGCAAACACAGTAAAATATATAATAGCCTTTTAAGCTCATAACCAAAACCTTGGGCTGGTCGAATAAGTACAGGTGTTTATGGTCATGGTTACAACCTTTTATAAAGCTAGGGCGAGTGTTGTGCAAAAATGAAATGAACACTACCTAGAGTGTTAAAGTATACAACTCTTTTAGCACTGACTATAGCGCGATAGGTAGAATGATGCACTGTGCCACGGGTCCTTTTCTTTTGTGAAACAAGATTTTTGGCGCTGACACTTTGGAGATAGCACCAAATGAGATGGTTGAAATGTGCAAAATGTAATTATTTATTATTAATAGTATTATTATTATTAATAAAATAATAATAATAGTTATTATTATTATTATTATTAATTGTCAGTAGCAAACATTTGATTTAATGCAGCTTCTAGTGTATAGGGGAGTTGTAGGCTTTATGACGGTGAGGCAAGGATACATTTGTATTTTAAGTGTAAAGCCTGTGATTTATTTATTAAACATATTAATGTTTTGTGTAGCTCCCATTACCAAAAAGAGTTACAGCATGTGTGTGCTTGTGGGTGTAACTTTGCTGCATCAATACATAACACATCCCAAAACACCTTAACCCCGGTATAACATCCTGGAACTTGCCGCCCTTAAAAGAATCCACCTTTCTGTCATTTTGTGTGAATAAATCTTGGCTACAGCACTTCATTAAAGGTGTGATTTTGACACACACACTCAAATCCACCCCATCTTGTGCCTGTCAATATTGTATCAAACATTGGAAACGTTAGAACAGTATTTTAAATTGCTCTCATACAATTGACAAAGTGCTTCTTTGAAAGATGTAAGGATGCGGACCAACCCTCTGCGCTTCCCTTGCAGACAGAGAATGGACACATTTGGTTTACTTTGTGCCACTCTGCATGCAGAATAAAACAAATTGTAGCACCTACTTGGATTTACAAACCAAATCCAGTGCAATCTAAAACATGCACTGATACAGTCATGAAAACTTAAAAGAAGCTGAGTTTTACACATCCCCAAACATTTCAAGCCTGGTATAAACACCCTGTTACTTGCCACCCTTTAGAAAACCCACCATTCTGGCGTTCTTTTATTAAGCAGAACATGTGTGAACTTTGGCAAATGCTGACTTCACATTGCACGCATTTGAATACAATCTGATTATTTCACACACGGAAAATATGTTATCAACTTTATCGGCCTGTGAAACTAAAACACTTCATTGTGTGCATGCAAACAAGTTGCATCACAAAAAGACAAGTGCATCAAAAGTGCAGTCAGGGTTTTATTGTGCAATGACTTTGCCTTTTTTTAAAAAAAAAACAGAATGTTTGGGATGACTATAAGGGTGGCGGTAAGCCCATAAAAAGAAATAAATCAAAAATAGAATATTAACTAGAAATGCATTCTTTGCAGAATATGAAAATATTTCACACCATTAGAGACTCAGTGAAATTCCAGATTCTGAATACTAGGTCGCTGACTTTGCTGTCTTGAGCTTGTACTTTCCAAGCTTTAATATTGAAGTGTCGGATTGAGTGTATAGCCACGCCATAAACACTTACAAAACCCTCTACACATTTTCAACTTATTCCCAAGAGCTGTAGTCAAAATCTCAAAAACAACACGCACATGCACAGAAATACAATCCGGTGCTACCAGCACCTCTGCGTTATCCTGGCTGAAATGCAAAGCCACAGAGCATTCTAAGCACACTGTACATTTTTAAACACGTAATTAATTTTTTCAGGAAGGAGATTGCTCAACCAGCCCCCAAAAAGTCCCAGGGGCTGGGTACACATAAAGAGCAACAGAGCATCGGCTCTGTGAAAAGATAGCTGCCGCCACAGCAATGCCACAAGCAGAGTCTTGCTGGCTCTTTATCCCACCTTCTAATCATCTTGATTGGCCATACCAGGCCTTATCCACCACTGGTCCATGGAGCCGACAGGCTTTGCCAGCCCCCCTCTAAGGACCCCCTTTAAGGACTGCACAGAGTCCTGTCTGGCCCTGCCAGGCCACAGGAAGCCAAATGCCAGATGGCCCCATATGGTATGTATCACGCAATGCATACTTATCTAATCGTTGTCTCCCTCTAATAGTGCCATGCAGCCTCCCATTATCATCTAGTGTACAACCCTCCTTCTTTCTTCCCAACACCCACCCTATCTCTCGAGTGTCAGCAAGTGCACTCCCTCAATGCCCAAGGGTGCCCCGTGGGCCTCTACGTACACACCCTCCTCCGCGCCATCCTATTCTGCTAGCCTGAATGCGGTAAGGTTGCATGCCTCAAGCCCGCTGGGACCCGCTGCACTTAGGATCACCAAATCAGCCGGTGTTGTGAGAGATGCCATATGTATACTCAAACCCACTACCCTTGACACCGTAGGCACAACATGCTTTTCAATGTCAGTTGCCCCTTTGACCCCTGCTGCCACATGCTCATATAATCCTGCTGCCCTTGCAACTATTGATATCACTACCCTCTCAAACCTGCTGCCCCTGTATTTGCTGATGTAACTTGAATTTCTAAGCCTGTTGCCCCTGTATTTGCTGAGGTAATTTGCATTTCAAAGCCTCCTGACCCTGTACTTGCTGATGCAACTTGCATTTCAAAGCCTACTGGCCCAGTACCTCCTGATGTAACTTGAATTTCAAAGCCTGCTGCCCCTATATTTCCTGAGGTAACTTGCATTTCAAAGCCTGCTGACCCTTTACTTGCTGATGTAACTTGCATTTCTAAGGCTGCTGCACCCGTATTTACTTATGTAACTTGCATTTCAAAGCCTGCTGCCCCTGTGTTTGCTGATATTACTTGCATTTCAAAGTCTGCCACCCCCGTACTTTCTGATGCAACTTCCATTTCAAAGCCTGCTGCCCCTATACTTGTTGATGTAACTTGAATTTCAAATCCTGTTGCCCCTGGAGTTGCTGAGGTAACTTGCATTTCAAAGCCTGCTGCCCCTGTACTTGCTTATGCAACGTGCATTTCAAAGCCTGCTGTCCCTGTATTTGCTGACTTAATTTGCATCTCAAAGCGTGCCGCCCCTGTATTTACTGATATACATTGCATTTCAAAGCCTGCTGCCCCTGTATTTGCTCATGTAACTTGCTCATGTAACTTGCATTTCAAAGCCTTCTGCCGCTACATTTGCTGACGTAACTTGCATTTCAAAGCCTGCTGCCCCTACATTTGCTGACATAACCTGTACCTCAAAGCTGCCTGCCCCATAGCTATTGATGTCACCACCATTGCAAAGCCTTATGACCCAGTGCTGATGCCAAATGCCCTACACAATTGGTTGCCCCTGCATCTGCTGATGCATCTGGCATTCTAATGACCATTACCTCGACTACGGTCTCTCATTCTAATATACACACTATATCAACACATCTAAAGGGAGTACTTATTAATACTAGATCCCTCCTGGCCCACGCCCTTTACATAGCAGATTTCATCTCCTTCGAATAACCTAGACCTGTTAGCCCTTATGGAAACGTGGCTGCATGCAGCCGCTGGATCATCACTCTCCCTGGCCATCCCTGACCACTATGCTATCCTCAGAAAGGACAGATTACTCACCAAAGGAGGAGCAGTCACCATAATTGCTAAGGATCAGTTGGCCATCAGAGAAATACCCAACCAAACTCTTCAGACAGGAGAACTGCTCTCATGCAAACTGACCCTTTCTGACACAACCACACTAACCTTTCATCTCGTTTATAGACCTGCTGGCCCCTTGTTATCCTTCGAGGAAGATGTCACACATATCCTCTCATGCGACACCAAACCAACCTCCAAAAACATACTACTTGGCCATATAAATCTAGGATTTAATGACACTTCTGATGATAATGCACATGCCTTAGCTAGCTCTATTGAAGCCTTGGGGTTCACCCAATACATCATGTCCCCCACCCACAATAAGGGTTGCACATTAGATTGGTTGGCAGGTGTCAATTGCTATACTGACATAACGTCCACCACCCCACGTCCCTGGTCTGATCACAATATCATCCTTTTCTCTATCCATAACAACTGCCAAACTGTTGCCAGACCACAACTTGCACCAGCTTTCCTCTCAAGAAACATTTGCAACATCTACCACTACTGCAGCTGCTCATGATCTATCACCATTCAACTAATTACCCCAACTCCACAATAGAATTTTATAACCAAACTCGCATCTAGCCATCAACCAGGTTGCCCCTATGAGCATTCAAAAACCAAACCAATGACTCACCTGAATGCCTGGTACACCCTTAACCTCAAAGTCCTACGCTCATCCAAGCGAGCTGCCGGAACTCTATGGAAAAATTCCCCTACGAATGAGAATAAAGATCACTTTAACTCACTATCTAAAACCTACAAACAGGCTACATTCCAAGCAAAAATGTCCACCTACAATGAGCGAATAGAAAAGGACAATTGAGGCTTGAGATAGCTCTTTGCCATTCTTTGAGAACTCGAATCACCAGTTCCCCCACCAGACAGCTGCCTCAAAGACCTTATCTGGTGTACCAATATCCAGAAGGCCTTACTGGACAAAATCTCCTTACTCCAAACTAAAATCACTGCCAACATAATCAAAGTGACTCCAACAGAAGTTCCCCTGGACGCTCCCCCACCCACCTCTTCCATACTCTCAAATATTTGAGTTCACTCAAATCACCATCCCAAAAATCACTAAGATCATCAAAGGCCTGAAGCTTTCCCGATGACAAGTCAACATCTGCCCTATGCCGCTCATTAAAGAGTGCGCTGTCGAGCTTGCCCCATTCATTGCTTCCCTCATCAATAACTCCTTCTCTTATGGTAACATACCTAACAAACTAAAAGATGCCTGGGTTCTCCCATTCCTAAATAAACCTACATCGGACCCAAACATCGCCACCAACTACCGACCCATCACGACAGTCCCCTTCCTACTTAAAATACTGGAAAGAGCAGTTTACTTGCAAATCCAAAGTCATCTTGAGAACAGCAACCTCCTCGGTTTACATCAATCTGTGTTCCGCCCTGGCCATGGCACCAAATCAGCTCCCCCGGACCTTAAAATCCAAATGGATGAGATCAGAGACAAAGGTAATATGGCCATCCTCTCCTCCTTTTGCTAGACCTCTCTGCAGCCTTTGATTTAGTGGACCACCACATCCTTTGCCAACGCCGGTCCACAGCAGTGTACTTCTCTCCTAAAGCAATAGCTTGGATTGAGTCCTTCCTTTCTAACCGAACAAAAATAGTCTCCTCCTCCACCACAGCTGCCACTCCAGCCCCAGTCACCTGCAGAGTTCCTCAAGGCTTATGTGTCTCCTGACACTAAAATATATTTACCAAACCTCTTTTTTACCTCCTTGATGACCCGGTACCCCCTACACTAACTACCCGGATGAGACCAAGAGCCTCCTTCCCATCTTGGGTAATTACAACACCGACTCCAACACGCTAAGCAAAACATACCAAATCATCCAGGGCTGGATGACTCAAAATGCCCTATGCTTAAATAATGAGAAAACTGAGTTGCCCCTTGAGGACACCCAATCACGACTAAACAAGCTAAGCAAAAACTACACATCCTTCATCACTGAAGGAAATTCCATCCCAGTTTCTAAAGAGGTAAAAACCTTGGGGTCTATCTGCATTCCTCCAGGCGGAACACCCACTGGTTGCCTGTTCCCGATTGCATCGTGTTCAAAACTCTTATCACTCATGCACAAATATCTGTCTAACACCACCTCCAAATAGCTGTCCATAAAACTCACCAAACCACCTTTTACTTTAATTCACTTGTACAAGTGCGACCAAAAAAAAAGGCCCAGCGGCATATGGCGCCTGGAACTGAAATCCCAACGAAGATGGAAGTGAACAGGACAGTGAGGTTTTAGTTTTTTCTTGAAGATTTCAACCACAATCTAACAGACCAACCAGAGCTGCCCACCTGAACCGTCTATTTATCCCTAGATACAATCTGCAAATGGCAGGGGGCCGGAGCTTCCCAGTGGTGGCTGCAAAAACTGAAATGCCCTCCCATTTTTGCTAAGATCAGATTCCACCTTCTGGTCCTTCCACAAAAGCCTCAAAACTTGGCTATTCAAGCAAGACCTTATTCAGCCTATGTAAACACATTCTTTTGTGTATGTATTGCTCTTATGAATGCTATCCTCACCACTGCCAAACTCTATACCTCTGTACTTTTTTGTATGTAAAAACCACCCTGTATTCAAGAAAAAACTCTGTTAAATTACACCTGCTTCACTGTAACCAGCGCCCAGTTGCCTCTGGGTTCAGTGCGCTCAACAAATATCAAAATAAATAAAATACATAAATAAATAAAAGCACAGAGCTGTTTAGATAAAAATTCACAGCATAGTGCCTTTGTGCACATTCTAAGCGCTATAAAACATCTTTAATCGGCCTGTCTCTAAAACATCTTTAATCGGCTTGTCTCATAAAGGACCTGAATATCAATAAATACTGAAACACAAGTCCTTAGCTGCATGCTTGACTAAAATCACACATATTCTACATTTTTAGAAGAATACAAAAAAACAATAAATTAAAGCACACATCTTAAAATACCCCTGTGCTCACCTTTATAATGTTGCTGAAACCAACTTGAATAAACACCAGGCCCAGTTTCCAATTAAAGGGCTTTACAGGGTGTCCCCCAGAGCAACAATCAAATCCAGCCAAAAAACAAGGTTCCCCGCCGAGTTGCAATCAGCTCTTCCAGGTTAATTAGTGGCACTGCATGGGATCATCAGGCCAGCACTCTGACAGAATGGGGTCAGGCTTCCCTTTAAGAGGTGAAAACACAAACTCTCCTCATTGCTGTTCTTTTATCAACAACCCACAGAATTCTATTTCTGCTTACTTTGTAGAAATGGGGTTTGTAACAAATCTAATTTTAGCTGTTTTCTGGTCCAAAGCTGTTTCCTGGGTCCAGAGACACTGTGCATTATCAACAAAGTGCAGCATTCTATTTCCTGCATACTCTGCAAGAATTAGCGAGTGACGCTGATCCCTGGAAACATCTCAAATGAACGCCTGCCTGCAGCTGTTTCCCATGCCATCCTTCCACCAATTGCGTTTAGTTGATAAACAATGTCCATGTGTATTTTCCTGGGGCCGTGTTAACACAGCTATCGCAGAACATCCTGTATTCCGGTGAGCTAAATATAAACAGCCATCTGTGTTTTCCGCTCATGTCGATAGAATGCTGCTCAGTGAGTCACCACATTCCTGGGATTCCACCAGCCTTGTAATAGGTAAAACCCCACAGCAGCACTGCTTTCTGGGTCACAGAGCGGCAGAGGGACACATGTAAGCTGCACACGAGATGCTGTAGACTCAATAAAAACAATAGTTTGACTTTTGGATGGGCTCTGGGAAGCACAGTTTACTTATAAAATTAATAACTGTTTTTCATTATTTAAAAGAGACACGCCTTGTCAAAGCAATAGTTTGAACTTTTTTCCCAGCTCTGGGATGCAAACTTTACTTGTAAAGTGAATTCACATACGATTATTGTGGGCTGCCAGCCTCTATTTACACTCTGTATCAAAGCTTATCTATACTCTCTCTCTAGCCCGTGTCCTTGAGATTATAAAATCATGATGTCATTTATACTATATGGACTTTATGTCCAGTTCATATAACATTGATATACATTTGTATATCAAAAATGTTAATTTTGATATACGTTTCTATAGAAAAATATATAATTGTGTATATTAATTTAAAAAGAACATTTTTATATCAAAAATATTAATGTGTATATTGTTATACACATTTGTATATACGTTTTTAATATTAAAAAGCTATCAAAATTCCTTGATATAATTTTTTGCATCCTATCACACAGCGGTGGAACCCCTCTGCAACGTCATCACTGCGTCACTTTCCAAAACCCTATATTCACAGTCCCTATCTTTGGTGCTCACTTCGCCCTCAACGCACGGCCAGGCAACACCCCACCGGATGCTCTCATCTTTATATAGATTTGTATGTAAAATATATATATATATTTAAATCAAATCATTGCAAAAAGTATGAAAAACAATCACACTTTTTATAAAAATATAAATATTATATAAAATTGACATTCACTTTTTTTATTTCGTTTTTATATCAAATTTAAATTAAGTTTATATCAAAGCATATCAAAAGGGGGCGGTACGAGGACTGGCGACAGGGTGCATCGCCATCTGTCAAAATTTGTATAGACATAAGGTGGATCCTTCTACTACTTACGAAATCCGTAGCAGCGGACAAAGATTAGTCCACAAACCACATTAACTCTTGTCTTCAGTCCTCAAGTTCCTGGACTGGCACATTACAATACTAGCCTCTCTAGTGGGGCAGCACGCACCCTCTGGCTCAGCAGCACTCATATCTGTGGAGCAGGCACAAAGCCCTCAGAGGACCCCACACGAAAATTGCTTGTGCAAAACACTCCTTTGCATAAAACAAACATGCTATGAAAATATGCTTGTTGGAGCGTTAACCAAACACCTTTCTACTGGTAGTGAACGCCCGCCCAGGAGAACGTGGCTTTGCCCATGGAATTTTGCCTCTGACGCGAAAGGACCAGCGAGCAAATTCGTACTGTCAGCTCAAGTGTAGCCATCTTGTGCAGGGAAGTGCTCTCACAGTAAAATGACTAAAAGTAACCTACCGTGTATGAATCACACAAAACAATGAGCAATAAATAAGCACAGAAAATATCAAGAAGGGACTTATCTGTACAGTCCTACAGCAGTGAAAAAGATGGAGGCTGTAGGGGGATTCAAGTATTAGGGATACAAACACTTTCATATTGGTGGACTCACTGGGACCACAAACAGAAATATAAAGACTGATGGGGGATACAGATGGGAAGGATATTTTCACGTTTTCTTTTGTTTGCACTTTAAACTGCCGGAATAAAAGCAATGGAAAAGGGATGATGCGTAATAAGCCCGAATGCTGTGTCATAGAATTTTGGTGGCAGACATGACAAAGTGCACTATGAGTTCCTGCGATCTGTGAAGTGGCTCGCAATCATTTTGCGCTGCCATCATTAGTGTAAGTCCACCAGATCCCCACCAGATCTCCTGACCCTTTCCCCAAGTATTGTGCGCATAATCTTGCCCCAAATACATCAGACGTCTGCAGCATGATTTGTTTTTTAACACAACAATGCTTAAGCAAAAAGCCTGGCGGTGATGCAACCTAGCAGTTTTGGAGCATATGCATATGGTTTCGGCGGGATCCATTTTTGTGGTGGGGTACCAATCAGGATTATGAAATCCTCTGCGAGGGTTGTCTGCCTTTATCTTCAGCTGGAAATCAACCCGTTTGGATTTGGAACACATACACCTAGAGCAGGTTCAATCAATCGGACTGCCAGGCAGCCTCGAGGAGCCTGGAAGGTGCCCTCGCTAAGCTCTAGGCGTGCGGCGCAACAGGAAGACATCCTTGTCTAACCGAGGGAAGATTCCAAGCTAGGGTAATGTTTGAGAGTTAAAGGGAAAAAGGGCAGGAGGTAGGTAGGTAGGTTAGTGGCACTAAGGGCGAGGGGTAACAGAAGGGTGCAAAGAGACAAGAGGTCGATTTGAGACGTTATTGGTGAGGGATTACAGCTGTTCAGGTGGTAGGTCAAGAACCAAATGTATTCCTAAAAAAAGTGTGGGGTGTGTTAGGGCTAGTCTGTGGCCAGAGGGGATCCCGGGACTTGACTAAGAGTTAAAAGTGCAGCTGGGTAAAGAGGATGGGGCTCGACCAGTTAACATGAAATGACATGGCATGTTATGTTGTGTTGATTTATATTGTGCACCTGGTCTCCAGGCATGACATATTTTTAGATCGCACTTTAGTTCCCAGGGGGGTACATAGGCCTTGATAATAGTCCTTTATTCCTATTTCTGTGGATATTATTCTCTGCAAGTAGATTTCTGCACCCACACCTTTCTGAACAGGGTTTGCATTTTTACAGGAAAGTAAGACCATGTGGATGCCTTGGGCGATGCCAGTAGAGGTCACGGGTCATGCCACATTGGTCACTTGCCCTCTCTTTGCTACTGGCACAAACTGCTGCTCTCCTTGGTTGGAAATCTTAGTTATATCCGGGCTGGTTGAATAAGGAACCCCTTGTCCCACTCGTCGGCTGTTCGACCTCTAGGTACCCCTTGGAGGAGGGGAAGATAATCCGAGCCACGCGTTGATGGATGTTCCGACGACCTTTTAAATGTTCCTGCACTCAAAACAGGTCTTAATGTCGCCTGGCGCATACGAGGTTAGTCCTGACAATTTTACACAGCGTAACATTCCACCAGTGTGATAAGGGCATCCCGCTGGTAGCCAGATGTTGCTCTGACAGACAGATTGTACCTGGAGGTGTGACATCTCCTGTGCTGACCTTATCTGGAATACCATTTCGCTCCAAACCCCTGATAAATCCTATCAAAAAAAGGCACACCGAGCTTCAAACGCGCAATCCAATGATCCCAGTGGAAGCAGCCGCAGGGGCTTCACAACCAGCTGGAAGGAATAAAACCATAAATCCGTTTACAGCTGCTCTTTAAAGGTTGCCTGCAGAAGATGTCTGATTGATCCGCCTCTAGACTATCACTGTGCAAATCAATGTGTATGTGTGTGTTTGTATGTGTGTATGTGCCTGTCAGTGAGTTTGCAGAGGCTGCTGCCAAGTGTTGGCTCAATTTTACCTCACATGACAAAATCATTGTTTTCTTGGCTATAATTCTGTCTCTTGTTGACCAACCAGCACTACACTTTCCCCCCAAAAAAACATTTTAGATAACAAAAAATAGTGACAGACTACATTAAAAGATGGACTAGTCAAATGAAAGGTTTTCTGCATTTCCATTTTACAGAAATGTGTTGTGGTGTTCAGGGTAGACATTTGGCATAGAATCGACTCTGCACCCTTCTTGGGTATTGTAGGCAAGGTGGAATGTGGTGCTCTTGATGTTGTAAGACACAATTCCCCAGAAGGCGATGTTTCCTGTACGTGACAGCTGACTTTGATGGGCGTTTTCGAGGCTAGCTTTCCAACCTGCAATATTAGTAAATGAACAGTTCCAAACTTTGAGACTCACCTTCTCAGCATGCAAACTGTTCTGGACTTTTAGGTTCACTTTCCCAAGATGCAACATTCCACGGCACAGGCAAAATGGCGTTCGATGATTTTAATATTTTCATTTTCACCATGCGTTGTTCGTGCCATGAAGGTTCAATGAATTTAGTGCCCGATTCAAGGAAAATGTGGGCAGAAACCCTGCAAGGGCCATGCGCCGAAAAAGGACACTACGCGAGCCTGCGTGCAGAATGAAAAATGCATGACACGCGCATTCATGGAATTTACAGCGCAAAGTAACCGTACTTGCAAGTCGTGGCTGGAACGCCCCCCTGGCGCGCCCACACACAAAGCATAAACAGCCAGAACAGCTACCTTTGTGTGCTCTCCCAGGCACAAATGCACGCACCCTTCAAACAGTGTGTGGGGTCCACCGTAAGCAGGCCTGCATCTCAGAGACTCTGCACGGGGTCCCCGTAACTGTATACGGCACCCCGACAACATGCGTACAAAAAATCGTAACTCGGTAATTGCTCAGGAAATCTGCACGCTACCCCACATAAACCGTCCCTGGACCCTGCTAAAATGCATACGCACACCCCTAAATTAGATCATAACCCCGGTTGAGTACACGCACCCCTAAATCTGACATGCAACCCCACCTGCGCGATGCGATTCCTCCATGCAAGTATACTTACACCTGCTTTCGGGTGGCTGATAGTATGAAGGACTTGCGTGGCCATTTCCCAACTGAGAGGTTTAGTGATCGAATCCATGAATACATCTTGTGCCGTGCAATTGTGGGCGTGCAAGGTACTGCCTGCAGGCCATCCCTTGGAATGCCCATTTTTGTGAAAGCTCTTCCCTATTTTTGGTGTTCCGCCCCCTTCACAGCCCTCTGCACAAGCCACAGCCATGCTATGCGTGGAGTCTCATGAAAGGCTCTCGACGGAATGCAGAGACGGGCCGAACCTGCGCAAACTCCACGCAAGTCCAGGAAAAGTCCTGCGCATTCGATTCCATGATTTGCACTCTGTTTGGCATGCAAGTTCCCTATTTTCCATGCTAATAATACCATCAATTGGGCCCATAGTCTTTTGCGACTCAGTTTCCCAAAATGCTATCTTGTAGGCGAATTGAGTTTATAATTTGACCTCAAAGCTCACATCTCAAGCATGCACAGCCCTATGCAAGCAAGCAGCAGCTCTTAAACCGACCCTGGCACCAAGTTCCCCTCCTTCCGAGGTATTGTCGCAGGCCCTGCTCTGCCATTGGCCTGTCTCCTCATAATAGGTGGATGGTGACATCACCCAGTCCTAACACTTCTTTAAAGTGGCCACAGTGCTGCTTCTGGGTTCAACAGATCAAGGCTAGTGACAAAAAATACTTAGCTGTTTGAGTTGATTTGCAAATCAGAACAGGAAGTCAAAAGCTGCAAGGAAGTGGTGGGAGTGGCTAGTTGTTCTGCGACTTCATACAAAAACCTGTCCCATTCAAAGACAAACACCAGCAACCCAAGGACCTCATTACACTACACCTGACTCATTCTCTAGTAGTATGGCCCAGACTTAAGACTCAATCTAAAGGATGGTGCTGAGGGATGCTGGCAGTGACAATGCAGTACAAGTAATAGTTAAAGAGCTACATACACGAGCCAAGGTTATTATAAAAATAATGGACAATTACAAAGTGCAACAAAAATTGTAAAACTGACAAGTGGAGAAATGAGCAACAATATGAAACAACCGGTTATAAGTAAATTCAGTGAAACCGCGTCATCACTTTTCTCACTTTATTTCAAGGCATTTCCCCTGAAGCAATAGAGAACTGGTAAATTGTCTTCAATACTGAAAAATGTGCAAACTTGACCCAGAACACCTGGCCATCACTTGTTCAATAGGCCTCTTTTCATTGATCGGCAAAGTAATTGAGAATATGGCCATCCTCCAACTATATGATTGAATCCCTGACCACTGCCTCTTTGAAGAATACCAATTGAGCTTTCGACCCAGACGTGGCTATGTGGTAACCACCATCCAGATCATGTAGGGCACTCTTCTGTTTGGGGTCATAATAACGCAGGATTTCTTACTATTATGGATCATCATGTGAGCCTCAGATCTTTTGGGGGATTTGGCTTTCCCATTTTCCTCCCTCCAACTGTGAGTCACACCACCAGGGACCTCATGCACCATTCACTGCCATTCCATTTCCCCCCCCCCCCCTCCGCCTCACCCCAAAAGGTTGCACTTCCTGGTGCTTGCTCAGCCGTGCCTCCCCATGTTCCTCTACATCATCACATTCAAACCTGGGAAATATACTATATATCGCTATCGTATCTCTTTCATTATGATGGAGACATCCCCAAGATGCAACTTTCTTTCTTTAATGTTCCTTGCCCTGTAGAACTTTCTTGTGGCTTTTCGCTTGTCCAATGAGCTGCAAGCCCCACACGCAGCATAAACCTCACATCTCGAGCATGCAGAGCCCTATGCAAGCAGCTGTTCACGGACCGACCTCGGAACCAAGTTTCCCTCCTTCCCAGTTGTTGTTGCTGGCCCTGCTCTCTGCCATTGGCCAGTCTCCTCATAATAGGTGGATGTGACAACGACCAGGCTTTACAACTCTTTGAAATGGCCACAGTGATGCTTCTGGGTTCAGCAGATCAAGGGCAGTGGAAAAAAAATACTTAGCTATTTTTTTCTCTGTTCACCTTCTGTTGGTGGTTCATCACGGTGTATGTCTTTACCTTGAAAAATATACTTCGAGGGCATGTTTTACCATTTTTTTTTAACTGAAAACTGTTTCACTGAATTTACATACATAAAGTGGAAAGAGTTTGCATACCAAAACACTTGTACCGTAAAGAATTTCGGTATATAAACACTTTTCATTTTTTGAATGTGAAAATGCAGCTTATGTAAAAAACAATCATCAAAACACGCATAACGACAGAGGGAGCTGTCCAGTGCTTAACTAGATTGCATACAGTAACAATCTAGTTCAGCACTGGACAGCTCCCTCTAACTTGTATAGTGTCAGCAAGTAATTTTCAGCGCCCGCAAAACAAGCATAAATTCAGATGGAGCTGTCCAGTGATGAACTAGTTTGCATACAGTGATAAATGAAGTTCAGCAATGGACAGCACTAGAGACTCCCCTGTCAACCTGTATGCCAAATGCATTGTTTTTATTTTATTTTTGTTATTGGGGGATCCACCCAAAATCCCGTTTTGAACCCTTGCAAACACCCCAAACATGAATTTCATTGAATGCATGTTTCAATGTTAAAAACTTCAAGGAAATAGTTTTTCAGTGAAAAATACATTCAATTAAAAGTTTTAGGTAAAAAATCTCTTGAGGAAAATTAATTCAGTGAAAAGACTGTATACCGATTATCACAAGTTTTTGAGATGAGTTTGTTGAAAAACAGAGCAGGAAGTCAAAAGCTGTAAGGAAGTGGTGGGAGTGGCTAGATGTTCTACGACATTGTACAAAACCTGGCGGATCCAAAGACAAACACCAGCAACCCAGGGATCTCATTAAAGTACACCTGACTCATTGACTCATTCTCTTATAGTATGGGCCAGACTCAAAACTCAATCTAAAGGATGGTTCTGAGGGATGCTGGCAATAACAGTGACAATCCAATACAAGACAGAGTTAAAGAGCTACATAACCAAGCGAACGTTATTACACAAATAATGATATTTACAAAGTACAACGACAATTCTAAAAACGACAAGTAGAGGAATGAGCAACAAAATGAAACAACCGATTATAAGTAAATTCAGTGAGACCGGCCATTATAATGGAAGTCAACAAGGGAACAAATATGTCTAACAATTAGGTTACGTCTCAGAACATAATGCAAGTGCCCTTAGAGATCTTTTTGAGCAGGATGAGATCAATGATAAGGCCTGTATAGGAATGGACTAGACATCCCTGGACATGGAGTACAGCTCAGAAGGAAATCTTACCATCTAACTTTGAAGCTATAATAAAACTTCTCTAAGACTCAGTCACAGATGGTGGCCTAAGTGAACTCCATTAGCCAACTCGAAGTCAGCCGGTAGGTGCCCTGATCTACGGGCATGCCTAACATGCACCCATCGGCAGATAAATGCCCAATCACTAGCACCGTCACTAACGGTGCCATTGATTCGGGCAACCCCATCCGATGGAGTCCAATGGGGAGTTACCAGCATCCCCGCCATCCATAACATCCCGTTAATACCGGGATATCAGGCGGCAGAGATGGTACAGTAGTTTCCCGGTATCCCTTCGGAATTACCAGTGGGATACAGGAAAACTCACAATGATCCCCTAACTTCAGATAGGCTCGTTAAGGGCCCTTAGTCGAATCCGCGTTTGGGAATGGACATGCACTCGACTGGAGAAGACACCTTCTGAGGAAACAGCAAAGTGTGAGGGTGCCAGTTACATGCTTTTCTGTGGTAATTGTTTGAGCATATTGAACATGGCGCTCAGGATCTTTCAGCAATGGGTGGCTCCATCCATTGTCCAGCAATGGTTACCATGACGATGAATCCGCTGAATCAAATTTCAGTGCAGAGAAGATTTGCAAAGGCACCTTTCAGAAGATGTTACAGGATACCCAATCAAAGCCATGCATTCTGGCCTGCCCTCAAGCCACGGAGTTTATGGTATCAGAATTCCTGAGTGGGTGAAGGCCAGAATTGATTGTTTTTGATGGTTCCATAGTCTAAAGCAGACTAGTGGGGGTTTTCAGTAAATAGTTATTGATGACTTGAAAAGGTTGCAGCTGCAACTGCCACTGCTATGGTCTGAGAGGCATGCAACCTTTTCCAATCATCGTTGGTACTCTCTTCCATAAAATGAATGCAGTGGTGCAATCTCGCAATTTGTAACCTGCAATTCTTAGTGCAAAGAAAAAGGGCTCCCACAATTAGATTTATTTCAGCTCATCATGTAGAAGCCAGACAAAAAAAAACGGAGCCAGAAATTGTAGGCTTCAAGGTGAAGCCAGTTCTTTGCAAGGACATTCTAGGGGGCTGCCTAGAGTATCATTATGAGTAGGGCCAAAAGATGTAGCAGATTGGCATAGCACAAGGCAAATCTGTCCCCTGATTGAAAGGAAGATAAGTATCTTAATGGTAACTGTTCTGAGGAGGTTAGGTGCTTGCTCTAGCTATCAGCTGTCAATGTATGCATCCGTGCTTCGATGCGTCCTACAGATGCTTCAAGCAAGTAGGAGCAAAGGAGAGCCCAGAAGAGCTGTGCGAGACCCTCTCAATAGACGGATGTGGTGGACGTTTGCCAGAAAGAAAAGGCTGATGCGTTCCATAGGATGACAGCGCCATCTAGCGCAGGGGTGCCATTACCCAGCTCACCCTAGAGTCCTGCATAGCACAAATGGTCTGGATCATTTTTTCAAGGAGGACAATTAAGGACTTCTTATCGAAAACGCTGCCCTGTGAGAGGAAACACATTGGGCCTCAACAGGGGTTGGGCGGAGCAGTAAAGATGCAGTGGTAAAGCTATTACTGCTTCACCAAACCCCGAGTTTGGACGGAAAGTAGGAGATTCACGCCCAGCTTTGAGCTGGAGGTAACTCTTGCCACTTCCACCCATTTGCTGCACTATTACCACAGCGCTATTATTGCCAGCGGTAATAGCGCTGATACTGCCTGATATAGTCCTATGGACTCTAAACAAAATGGGGAGTAAAAGCCTGACCACAACTCAGGATCCGGGGCTAATTGCGCTGGAGAAAGTTGCGGTAACGCTATTTGCGTTGGCGGTATCCCGGTGGATTTGCGGCCAGGATACTACCAACCATCTGATGATGCCCCATGTGTATAGCAGATTGTAAAGGTAGGGTGGTTGTCCTGGAAGAGAAGGTGTAGATGTGAGTAGAGAACAGAGACTCAATCTACCTGCCGGAAATGCAGTATGGGGCCTTCATCACTGCATTGAAATGCCAAGACCTCAAAGATTGTAGGAATAACCTTTAGACCCTACTAATACCAGCGGAAAACTTTGTTAGATCTTGAGTAGGGGATCTACTTACAGACAATGGAGGACTTGAGATCAAGCTGGACAGAGCCTAAAAACGGGTGAATGTTGTGCGATGACATAGGCCCACTATAGCCCAGTTCCATTGACATGTTGAAAAAGTGTGATTACCATCAGGGTTCAGGGTAAAATAGAAGGTGAAATTCCAGTGAATGCAGCTAATGGTTTTACAGGATTTGTCATAACATAGGGCTTCATAAGGCGTTCAGTGGTGCAGGAAAGCAGTGGTGTTAATTCCATTACAGCCACCTTTCCCACACCACTAAATCACATGTTTGGTGGAATGACCACTGGCGTAATTACAGAGTGGCAATTCTACCAATTTTTGGAGGAAAAGTGGAGGATACATGTTGGAAGTAAATCCTTCCACTTTTCCTCCAAAAATCGACGTAATTACCACTTAGTTATTCCACCAGTGGTAATTCCTTCCAAAATCCCCAGTGGACTCTAGGAATCGGGACTAACAAATCCTTAGCATAAGAGACGGATTGAAGCGGAATGTGACCGCAGTGTCTTTACACTGCCGCTTCTTTTATTCTGCGTCTCTGGAACCACTGGTAAACCTCCCTAACCCCCTGTCGGCACTCACTTTGATTACAGTTTGTGACATCAGCCCTCTGACTTTGTGTCATACTTGTTTTCTCTCCAGATTGTTCAGACTTTTTGGTGACCTCGCTCGTTACCATTTACAGATACTCAGCAGCACTGCAACTCCAGTAGTTGTTTTGGTTGCCTTTGTACCTTGATATTTACCAGCAACATAGATTGTGAACTCTCTGGGTTTCCGTGGTCCCTTTACTGTGGCTGACTCTATCTATACCCAAAAGACAGGTACCTTTATATTTTTTGGAGTAACTATTGATGATTGGTTCGCGGGCTCACTGTATTATTTGTTAGAACTCCCTTTGTATCTAGGTCCATATAATGTTGACACTTGTTACTACCAATCGTTTCATTGGTTTTGCTCATATTATCCCCCGCTTTAATGCTTTCTTGCAGATGCGCCCACCAAAATGCATTGGCCTTTTTTCCTGCTATCCTCTGTCTCGTCCATTGTGTTATGATACTTGATTATGATAAAGGTTCCCCTTTATTGTAATGGCTGATGAGCATTCTTACTGTGTTTTTGTGAAACTAGCCAATCTAATGGTGTGGTGTGGACATCACGCCTCAGTTGTGAGCACACTAACGTGCTTCAAACTTTCTTTTAGGTTTGGTTTTAGCCTATAGTGCCTGTTGGGTCACTGAAGTGCTCCTCGTATAATTATCATATTTTGCATTTAATGTGCTCCTAATAGATCTACACTTATGGTGGTGCCCTCTCCTATCTCTGACTTACACCACCTTACCACCATTTGTAATCCTGTGGTAAACCCACGGGACCAAGTGGCAGTAACAGTAATTCCGTTTGGCAGTATTCCCTGGAGACTTGCCGCCGGAATACCGGCAAACCCATAATAAGGCCTTTGGTCTTCACAACTGGAGGGACTGCAGACAGCTGATGCAGCAGCTGTGAAAAAAGGGACTAAATGTACAGATATGTGTTTTTCAATCTAAATGGTCCCAGCCGGAGTGAGAATGTCAACTATATAACTTGGCCAGTTCATGTTAGATTTGAAGAGGGGGGCAGTATGATCTGGTATAGTGTAACAATAAAATGCTGGAAGCAGCAATAGGGTTCCAGGATTCTCAAGGTGACAAGAAGATAGCATGGGAAAAAAGAGGGACTATAAAATTTCAGAGGTCCCCCGTACCCCCCACCCCCTTCTAATAGCAGTCTCCCCAAAGGCAATGACTGAGTGGCCAACTCATTTGGTAGATTTGAAATGAATGGATTGTGGATTTTAAGGGTCTGAAAGCATTGATTTCAAATGTAGGAACATGTGGGGTTAGGCGGCAAGCAATTGGGAAGCACTATCCAAGGGTTCCCTGTAATTGAACTTCAGATGTATTTGTGTTAAACATACTTCTGCAGGGTTGAGAAACACATGACAATTGTTAGAATTCCTTGGGCATCTGATTTGACCAAGAGGTCAAGCTCTGTGGGGTAGGTGGCTGGCTGAAGGGGTGCCAGGGAGGAGTATTGCTGTTGCTCTTTGAGGTTGTCTTGGAACAGTTCACCATGGTCTTCCTGTACCTGCCTTGATGTGCTTATGCATTGGACCATACATCTATTTCCGTTTGGAAGTGTATGCTATGCACTTTGCAATTCTGAAAGGGAGATGGAACTTGATTGTTATTGGAGAGCTTGGTGTTATACACTGGGACTGTGATAGCTGGGCGGGTCACGCAAATGGGTGTTGGCATCAGGGGGGTATAGGTCAGAGGGATCAAACTAAATCAGACAGTGGGCGGGTTTGGAATCAAGTGCCGTTATTAGGAGTGCCACTGTTGGGTCTCTGAACATGAACAGGATCATTATAAACAGTGGGGCTAGTGGAATTCTGAAGGGTTGGGGTGTAAATGTTCTCCACAAATTAGTGCAAGTGATCCTGAAACCATTCAGGTACACCTTCATGGTTAACCGGGAATAATTGTACATAATAGGCTGAAAAGTTCATTTTACAGCACACATTTCAGGACAAATTTGATTTAAAAAAGCTACTGAAGGGGAACCTACAAAATATTACTTAATTTTAGATGCCAAACATCATCGACAGTACACAGGAGCACTGCAGAAAATAATGCATGTGCCCCCCAGAAAATGGGCTGCGCCATATAGATTTGTGCCACACCATCAATGAAGCAGCACATTATTAGGTGTACCAATACCACGCTTGGGAAAAGTATTGTCACTTGGTAAATTAGATGCCAATAGAATTTGCATCAGATAAACATATTGAAGAATTTGGAACAGCTGCATCTCCCACCACAGCTTTAATTTGATTTTGTAGCGTATGTTTACAAATTGAGCATTTTATGGAAAGTAACCTTGTTAAGAACTTTATAGATATAGTGGTACATATTTAGCTATACTGTGATGGTTTGGTAAGCCTCCAAAGGAACATAAACTTGTATTTTATTCATTATTGTGGAGTCATCTTTGTTTCAGTTAATGATCATGTTTTAGCATAAACTGACCTTGTCTAGAGGGCATGGGGACCACTCTCAGCCTAGGATTGTAGGCCTAGTAGGGTGGAAGCCAGCGCCATCCTACCCCAGAGTTGCAAGGTGGCAGTTGGGAGGGCCCCAGTTCCTATCCCCTCCCTAAGTGCTTATACCACTGATAATCACAGCAGAACTCTGTATGTATGCAGGCCAGTCTTCCGCTTCTCGTTTCCTTTTATTCCATGCATGAACGTGTCCGGCGGATCACACACAACGTGGCAACCCAACAGAGCCTCCACGAAGCAGAAAAATGTTGGTGTTTGGGCGACGTCAGAGGTGGAGGTGGAAGACCAAGTTACCAGCAGGAGGAAGGACGGTGGACAGAAGTGTGTAGGCAATGTTCAGAGAAGGTGAGTAATTGGTTGGCGCAAGGAAGTGATACTATGTTGCGCATGTGCATTTAAGTTGTGTGAGTGAGTGTAGTTGTGGAGAGTAGAGAGTGAGTGGAAGGTGACTGGGGAAGTGAAAAGGGAGTGACTGCGAGGAATTCGACCATACGCACGGTGGATGAGTGCACACATGGGCTTTTTTGAAATTGTAAATGAAATTGAATTATGGCAACCTCCAGAAAATATGTTGGGCTAATCTGCACACATTATGCTCACTGAACGACATATATATATGTACTCTGGTGGATACAGTCTGCAGGCGCAGTCCCATATGTTATATTTAGTTGGGATATGGCAGCCAGGAATACACTATGTCCTCTCAGAAGGGGGAGGGTCAAACTTTCCCCCTCCCATGGCAAGCCTAATTAACTAACAAAGGCTTGACGTCCTTCTGATGAGCCCTGTGGCTGGTGGCAGCATTTGCATACTAATCAGAGTTTATTTTAGACAGGCGCACATGGGGTCTGGCTGCAGAGGCTAACAAAGGACACAGGAAACCCGGAACACCTTTTCATTTTCACTCTGTCAACTTGATGTCAGCTCCCACCTTCAGTATTGATTGACAGGGAAATGTCCACGCAGGAAGATCCCATTCAGAAGGTAGGAGTATGTGGTTTGATGGAGACAGAAAGTCTGGTCTTGCGGTAACTTCAATGGAGACCTGCCAATTTAACCAGGAACCAAAGAGTGCTCCATTAACCAGAGAGACTCTTTGATCTTCAACAGACAGGAAGATGGGTGGGACTTAGTATTACATGTTTTCACCCCTTTACCTTTTCTGTTGCAAACCACCCTGGTTATGACCTCACGCATACAGGAGATTGTTGGCGGGGACCCAGGATTGGTTCATTAAGATAGGCTTAGCCTACACCAATCTCTGTGGCCCATTTGGCATTAAAAGAGGGATGAGACCCTCTTTTGGCAGATCATCCGATTGCTTCAATAGAATCAGAAGGAAAAATTCATCATTGGACCCTAGCAGAAGGTACAATCTGCCTTACATCTTCCACCAGTGAAGGAAGGCCAGGACCTACATGAGGGAAGCAAGGTCCCTACCCTAAATATCTCCCAGCGAACAAAGGGAGATACTGAATCCAGAGGACCCTCCAGAAGCCCCAGAACCGTACCCAGTCAGCACACAGTGTGCCCGGCTAAACTCTGCAGGAAGCTTCCTAGGTGAGAAGTACCAGAGAGTCTCTGAAACAAACCAAGGACAAGGCAGCTACCTGCAACACTCTCCTCAGCTTTGGACCGTATGCCTTAAAGGATGACACAAGCCCAGTGAAGAAGCTAGGAGGAGTGGATAAACAAGCATCTGACTATGTCCTCCTTAAAGGAAATTTTCAAGCGAGTCAAGCCCTGTAAGCTGCAACCGACAGTACCACTGACAGTTGTTACGCTGCAGTCTCTAAAGCCGTCTGAGACACCTCGACCAGTGCTTCAGAACCGGTGACCAGCACTGACACAACGATTCCTGAGCCGCTGTGTAGGCCAGTCAGCAGCCATCCGGCCAGCTTCCCTCGCTGAACTACCTGCCCCCTAATATCCACAGCTGCCTCCCATCTTGGACTCTGTTGCAGAAGCTGCAAAGCACCCTGAAACCGACTCCATCCTGCCAAGCACCAAGAACTCCTACAGCACAATGTACATTGTGGTTCTGTCCCCCTGGTCATTCTCCAAAGGCCCCTAGTGACATATTTACGGCCCATTGTTTAGAAAGAAAGCATCCTTAAACTATACTGACTACCCTCCTGTCACTAGCCAGAGTGTATCCCTTTACCTTTTTTGAAACTGTCTGTCCTCTTCATTCCTCTACAGTGTGGGGTGTATTTCATAGTGTGCTGGAACTGTCTGTTGTGATAATAATAAAGTAGATATTTGTATACAACCTTGACTGGACAGTCGCTTTTATCATTGGGTAATAATTGTAATTTCGCTGTGTTGCAACTAACCAATGATCCACAACCTTTTGGAGATAAGTCTGCCGTTCTGTCTATGTTACCAAAACTGAACAAGGAGGTTTGTAATTTGCTTTTGTTTCTAATCTGTTTGGATCCCTTCTGTTGTACTAGAGGTGTGGGGTTGATTGATGTTTTAGAAACTGATAGTCATCCCTGGACCACTGGTGCCCCAGAAGCGGATTAGATTAGGATTGGATTAGTTAAATGTGCCCAATCATATTTGCTACATCAGGAAGCTATCTTAAATTACACAAGCAATCTAATTAGTATTAAACCGTTATTGTTCTGAATTAGACTTTGGTCAAACACAAAGTTAAACCAGACAACTCACTTTATTAAGGATTTGCTAACGTTGGACGTCTGAACTACTGTTCCCTTGTAAAATTATCTAAAAAAGAAATTAATCTCCTTTGGTCTTTCCAAATTCTTTATACCCTTTCCTAATATATCAGAAATAGATACCATACTAGTTTGTTCCAGGTTTATCGAACAATGAAGGAACCTACGCCATTGTGCAGAGTTAAGAAAAATCTCAGTCTCTCAATATTTTACACTTGAATGCCATTTGGCAAAATCTAACTATGTGCGATGGTCCACTAGTCTGCATGAGCGATGCATGCTGGTTAGTCTAAGGGTCAATCACACATTGCCCATGTGATGTTAGATCACTCAGTGATCTTACCTACTTTTTATTGTGTGGCCCTCTTCCACATGTTTTAAGGGCAAGGTATCTGGTCCCCTTGTTAAGAAAGATCAACTATAGAAGGAAAATCATTGTGTTCTGTGCCGGGTGAAAGAGCTGCCTATGATGTGTATTTGTCCATTTTGGAACCTCTATTAATGAACGATCAGTGCTCCCAGCGTAATTAATTAATTTGATGTCATTTTTAATAGTATGAGTTTTTATTGCACTTTCTGTGATGTATTGCTTGTTTTATAATGTATTGTGTTACTATTCTTTTATGAAGTTTATTAGGCTTCAAAATAAAGATTTACTGACTGACAGGCTGATCTGAACTAGAGTAGCTCAAATCTAGGAAGTCACAGATGGAGGTTAGATAGATTAGGCGATTGCCTTTAGGTCAACACTGCAAAATAGGAAGAACTAGACAGTAAGGTTACAAAATTGATATTTACTAACCTGGGGAGTAGTGACACCTGGGTTAGGGTGGATCTTGCTCTCTATAGATGAGAGAGAGGCAAAGCCCTTAGAAACCCTTTTTAAGAAACCTAATGAAAACCCATAAACAAACTATCCTAAAGGGTTGGTGTTTTATTAATGCCATCTGTAGGAATATCAAAACCCTGGGCACCCTGGCACGCACCAATAGCAAACAGGCCATCTGAAGTCAAGTAAAGAGCTGGAGAAAATCACATAGCAAGAAGACCTCACCATCCTGAAATCCCTCAACTCTGCATACAGGAAGCTCATCACTGCATATGCTGGCAGTTTTCCTCTCCCATTAAATCCAAGGGCCTTGAAGAAAGGCAGAGCTCTCTTTGAGGTAGTTAAACACTGCATACTTCCTCTAGCGGAGGCAACGGTCCTTAAATCCAAAGACAAGTGTAAAGCCACCAACATTCTTCCTGGACAAAATAGAAATGATCAGCTGGAACCGCAAGAGCTTCACCCTCACCTTATACACACCACCAATGCACGAAGCATTACCATAAAATGGAACACATTTAAACCCCCTCCCAATGGAAGACTTGACTGTCACAGTCTTCAAAGCCACCACCTATGAAGAAAGCATCCTCCCCAGATGCATGATAAAATCAAAGAAAGGGGAAGTATTCACACGATTCCACGTCATCAATGGCTCACTGTTCACAAGGCATTTTCCCTGAAGCCATAGAGAACTGGCAAGTTGTCTTCAATGCTGAAGAAAATACAAACCTGACCCAGAATACCTGGCCATCACTTGTTCAATAGGCTCTTTTCATTGATCAGCAAAGTCATTGAGAATATGGTTATCCTCCAACTACATGATTGAATCCCTTAACACTGCCTCTTTGAAGAATACCAATTCAGCTTTCGAGCCAGACGTGGCTATGTGGTAACCACCATCCAGATCATTGAGGGAACTCTTCTGTTTGGGGTCATTATAACGCAGGATTTCTTACTACTATGGATCATCATGTGAGCCTCTGATATTTTGGGGTGTTTGGTTTGCCCACTTTCCTTCCTCCAACTGTCAGTCACACCACCAGGGACCTCATGCACCATTCACTGCCATTCCATTCTTATCTCCCTCCCCACAAACCAAACGTTTGCACTTCCTGGTGCTTGCTCAGCTGGGCCTACCCACGTTCCTCTGCATCATCACATTCAAACCTGAGAAATGTACCATATATGGCCATCTAATCTCTTTCATTATGAGGGAGACATCCCCAAAATGCAACTTTCTTTCTTTTATGTTCCTTGCCCTGTAGAACTTTGTTGTCGCTTTTCTCTCGCCCAACGAGCTGCAAGCTCTGCATGAAGCTTGTACCTTACTGGCTGTTCTCTGTCTGCCTTTGAGATGGTCCATCATAAATTACTCTTCAATATCATGGTCTCCTGCATGGTATCCAGTGAAGCTTCTCTGTAATGTAGCTCGTTCCAACTGGACATGAGAACCTGTTCATCCAGTTGCAGGCTCTCACAGAGCTCCATCCTCTTCACGGTCATCTTTAATCTCTGAATGGAGCCCTTGTGGGAACTATTGCATAACCTTGACAGCAGGGTTCACCAATACACTGATGGTGCACAGTGCTATTGCGTGATCAATTGCATCGACAACATCCGCCGCCTGAATATCTGCCTCATCTAAACACATAGACCTGAACGTCAGGTATCCACCTAAATCTACATCCGCACGATGCAATTAATCTTTCTGAGGAGTTAATCCAAGCTCAACAAAGTCCAAAGTTGATAGAAATTAAGCTTCACAGTTTCACCCCAGTTTTTCCCAGTACCTAAAACCTCTCCCTCAAGGTTCACATCTACAAGAAAGCAAAAATTGCCTGCTGCCTGCTCACACTCCTTTGTAATATTAAAAACCTTTTTCTAGCACCAGGCTTTATAGATTTGGTACAAGCTCTTGTACTCTCTCATTTGGACAATGGCAACACTATACATGCAATTTTCCTAGGCAACGCCCTGGCTCCATAATGTATGCCACTGCCCATCCCATCAAAGGACAGAGAAATATGACCGCTTCATGCCCATCTTCAAAGAGTTGGACTGGCTGACCCTACAGATCCACATTCCTTTCAAAATAATCTGCACTGTATATAAGTCAGTGACAGTGCAGCCCCCTACTACTTTGTTGAACAATTCACCAATTCCATTGGTCAGCATAACACAATAAACCTTGACATTGCCAAGTTGGAAATAAAGAATATGAAATAAAGAGATATTTCAAAAATAGTCCTACTATGTACCCATAGTATTGTACAATCTTTCAAAGGTACATTGGGACGGCGTTCACTCACTAATCCTTCTTAAAGGTAATAAAGACACCAATCTTAAAGAGCGATTCATCATCCCAACCGAACTCTGTCACTTTCACAACTATCCTTACCCTTCCTTTGGCTCAGCTCATGGTGCACATACACAGGGCAATAAGCAGGGCTCAAACACACAATTTATTTGTATACATGATGATGAACTTTAAAGTTATTGACATTTTCTGGAGATGTTGTTTCTTTCTTCCTTACTTTAGTTTCCCTGTATGTGCCTCTGATTTGTATGCATTGTGGGTCTTCATATGTATTGTTTGTACTAACACAAGTATGTAGTGAATCTTGAATTATTAGCTATTTATTCCATGTTTAACATTACTTAAAACTCTGATAAGGTAGCATTCATAATTTTGCTATCCCAAATTACCAGATACAAAATATGGTAGGCCTATTTTGCACTCTGCAGCCATTGCCTATGTGTATGTATGATTAGGTTCCTGTATTAACAACAACACTTAAGCAATATGCCCAGAGTGGCTGGGGCATTACCGTACTCGGTAATGCTCCCGCCGCGAGGGGCATGTTGCTATAAGTACCCTGGCCAAGACCGGGTACTAAAAACAGAAGTGTTCCCAGCTCGTTCACTCCCGAAAGACAACAGAAAAAAAGGTTAGTCGGGTTGGGGGGGGAGGAGGGAGGCAGGGAGGGAAGGAGGGAAAATAAATTTAAAGAAAGAAAAACCTACCTGAATCCCTGGCGGGGGACGATGGCAGCCGCATGGAGGCTTGCAGGGGGGGTGGGCCCGCGGGGGGGGTGGGCCCGCTTCGAGCCTCCTCATTGGCTGAGGGGCTGCCACGCCCCCCGCCATGGACAAAACAGCCGGAATACGGGCCGAGAATCAAGCGATTCTCAGCCGGGTAATGACCTGGCGAGAGCCAATCAGAATGTGTGTTACATTCTATTTGACTCTCGCCGGGTACTAATCCATGATAATGTTTTGTTTAGTTGAGTGCATTCTTTAATACATTAAGTAGTTCATGATAGGTCTCCTGATCACGCCTGACATCTTGTTACCAGCATTATAAACACAACTCTTTGTAGGGGCTTTTCATCAAAATAATTTCATATGTGATCAATGACGTTTGTGATGTCATCTTTGATGGCCTGGGTGTTAGTCTTAGCAGTGCACGGGGGTGGCGCAAGTTATAGTTGCTTAGCTTACCATAACTGGCACATTTCTGTTTTTTTTTCGTTTTTACTTGTAACCATAAGAACCCTTAAACAACATTTTTTCACTACATTTCATAGTTTTTTATTAGTGCAACTTAACCGTAACATCCCGTTAACAATGTTTTTCCTGTGAATTTTATAGGTTTTTATGAGTGAAAATGTTTCATGTTTAATCACTGTATATAGGTTATTAATAATTCCTCTTTTAAAATACATGAAAGAACTGCAAACCTCCTTTAACACATGTATTTTTTGCAAAGGCATACTGATGTGTGTCATTATCAGCAGCGCATGTTGGGGATGTAAGTCATGATTACATTTCCTAGGGCATGAGGCTCGTCCATGACCCCAGCCCCACCAAACTACCCCTGTTATCCCCTGCATCTACCCTGCATCCTAGTTCAGTGTTCACTATACACTCATAATGTTACCAATGGCCAGTACGCATGGCTTGCAGCCATGGGCATTTTCCACAATTCATATGATTTATATGATATGGCATTTATAACGTGCCTATACACAAGTTTTTCAAACAGCAACGAGGCAAGGGAGGGGGAACAAGGGAGGACATACAACGATCTTACTAGGCCAGGTGTCATTCAAATTGCGCAAGTGCAGGGAAGGAGGGAGAGGGAAAGTGCGTGGGGGAGGGGAGAGGGGAAAGTGCAGTACAAGGATAGTGGAATAAATAAGATAATAAAACGACCGACTGGTGGCAAGTGCGGGGAAAGTGCAGACATAAGTGCTGGTAGGGGGACTGTAGGGATGCAGAAAAACAGTCCCAGGGGTTGCCAGGGAGGCAGTGCAGGTGTGGAGCTGGTGGGGCCCGGGCCCGAGATCAGAAAGGGTGGCCAGATAAGCAGTGCAGTTTCAGCCAGGAATTCAGCATGGGAGAGAGGGAGAGAAAGCAGAGGCAAAGAGGAAGGTTTTGAGCTGCTTCCGGAACCGGAGATGGTTCTCCTCAAATTTCAGAGAGGCAGGAAGGCTTTTCCAGAGGGAGGCCCCTGCTGAAGAGAGAGATCTACCACCAACTCGTTGCTTGGAGAAGCGACTGACCCTGAGGGAGTAGGAGGCAGATGAGTGAAGAGCTCGAGAAGGAAGATATTTGGGAAGAGAGAGTGAAGGTAATGCAGCCTCAGGCCCCAGAAGGTCTTGTGGACAATGCAGAGGGTTTTGAACTTAATCTTCGCAGCCACTGGGAGCCAGTGCAGAGATTTCAGTCCTGGAGAGATATGATCCCTGGGCTTGAGGCCAAGGATAAGTCTCGCAGTCCTGTCCTGGATAAGTTGAAGAGGGCGGAGAGTAGAGGCAGGCAGATTAAGATAGAGGCTGTTACAATAGTCCAGCCTAGAGAGAACCAGGGCTCTGGAGAAGGTGAGCTTCTGGGGAAGGAGAGGAAAGGAAGAATACCTCTGAGGAGGTGCAACTGGTAGTGTGACTTCTTAGAGACGTCAGAGATGTGAGGAGAGAAGGAAAGAGTGGAATAGTAGATGACCCCAAGGTTTTTAGCCTTGCAGGTGGGAGAAGGAAGAGGACCAAGAGAGGCTGGCCAGAGAGCTGCAAGGAAGGAGGGAGTGGGTGTGCCGATGAGTAGAATCTCAGTCTTACTGGCATTAAGGCAGAGGTCATTGGTGGCACACCATTCCTGGATAGCAGAAAGACAGTCAGAGATGAGGGAAGGAGAGGAGGAGGCTGAGGGAAGCCTGAAAATGAGCTGGGTACCATCCGCATAGCTACAAATTTGGGCACAGAGCGGCGATGCGGTGGGCAAGGAGTGCCAGGTATTGGTTGAACAGCCAGGGAGAGAGGTTAGATCCCTCGGGGACACCACAGGTAGAGAAAAAAGTATCGGAGAGGAAGGACCCAAGTTGGACCTGGGAGGGTCAGTTGGAGAGGAAAAAAGTCACCCACGCCAGAGCCTGACCAGTGATTCCCAGGTTATCATGGAGACGGTTGAGCAGGATGTCATGGTTGACAGTGTCAAAGGCAGAAGAGACATCGAGCAAGATGAGGACACAAGGGGTGTTAGAGTCAAGATTGGAGAGCAGGTCTTCACAGATGTTCAGGAGAGCAGCATCTGTGCTTCTGGCAGCTTTGAAGCCAGACTGATGGTCATGAAGACAACCAACAGCTTTGGTGTGGAGATTAAGCTGGGAGATGGCCAGTTTCTCCAGGAGCTTGCCCAGGAAAGGAGTAATGGTGATTGGGCGATAGTTAGCCGGGCATGAGGGGTCGGCAAAGGGTTTCTTAAGAAGACGGTTCACAAGGGAATGCTTCAGGGGGGTTGGGAAGACTCCGGTGGCGACGGAGTGGTTGCAGAAATCAGCCAGGGCAGGAGCCAGGGAGTCGATGTGGTCCTTGATAGTTTTGGAGGAACAGGGGTGAACCTGTTTTGATGGACTTTCAAAGATCGGGCTTGTCTAGTAACCTTGTCTGCGGAGAAAAGGGGAAAGGAAGAGAAGGAGGGAGGAGGGGTGGCTGCAGGAGGGCCAGAGGAAGAGCAGGAAGTAGGGGAAAGGAGGGAATAGGTGGAGAGTGAGGACAAGATGTCCTGAGTTTTAGAGATGAAATGAGAGGCCAGTGCTGTGTAGAGGGCCTGGGAAGGGACAGGGGAGGTAGAGACTGCGGCAGGATTGGCCAGTTCCTTGCAGATTTTAAAGAGTTCAGCCAAGTTGTTAGATGCCACAGAGATGCAGGCTTGGATATGAGCTCTCTTCTTGGTTTGGACAGAGAGCCGGTATTGCCTTTGCAGCAGGCAGCAGGCCAGTTTGTCAGAAGATGTACATGAAGCACGCCATTTCCTCTCTGCCACCTTACAATAACATTTTAGGGTGACGAGGTCGGAGTCGTACCAGGAGTTGCACTTGGCTTTGGGCTTCAGGCAGATTCTCATAACAGGGGCAAGGATATCAAGAGTATCAGAGATGGCAGAGTGGAGCATGGAGAGGGCTGTGTCAGGATGGGAGTCAGCCAAAGGGGGAGGGGGGTGAGAAGGTGCTGGCGAAAGCCTCAGCTGACCCGCGCTTAGGGGGTCGGATGACCGAGAAGGTAGGTGGCAGGGATGGAGGTGGCTTGGCCTGAGGGGTAGGGAGGGTGAGGTTGGAGGATAGGAGACAGTAATCACTCCAGGAGAGAGGCGTGGAGAGAGGATCACAGAGCGAAAGGTCTGAGGATATCAGAACATCCAGAGTCGCAGAGGTCACGAAAGAGTACAGAGGACAGACAGGAGGCATCCAGGTGGATGTTGAAATCTCCGAGAAGGAGGAGTTGAGTGGGAGAGGACAGGAGTGAGGAGGAAAGGTCAGCCAACTCGGAGAGGAATGAGGAGATCTGACCAGGTGGCCGATAGATAGTATCCACGGTAAGGGAATGGCTAGGTGAGAGAGAGAGCCTGCAGACGAGGCATTCAAAAGAGGAGTAGGACTGCGTAGGAATGACAGAGGCAGGAATCCACTCAGGGAAGATCAGGGCAACACCCCCTGCAGAGCGGTTGGAGCTGGGCGCGTAGAGGATCTTGTAGCCGTCGGGTAGGAGCATGTCAAAGCTGGTGACAGAGCTGGACGTGAACCATGTCTCGGTGGGACCGAGGACATCAAGGTTGAGTTCTTCCAGAAGTCAGGAGATATCAGAGGAGTGTTTGACAGCAGAGCTGGAGTTAAGTGTGGCAATATGGAGAAGGTTGGCATCCTTGAAGGACTTCCAGGGAGGGGTACAGATCAGAGGTACGCCCTTCAGAAGTGTAGAGGGTGCCCAAGAGGGGGCAGAAGAGGAAGGAGGAGAGGGCAAGGTAGCAAAGGAGGAGGCAGAAGGGGGAGGCGAGGGAGCCTGGGAAATGGGGAGAGCGGGGACAGCAGGAGAAGAGAGGAGATTTATGAGGCGGTGGAAGCGTTTGTCAAAATGGTGAAGGTTGGCCTGAGGGCCTTGGACCAAGACGGTCCCGTTTGAGTAGACATTAATGATGACCTTAGAGGAATGGAAGGAGGCCAGGAGGACGTCCCAAAGGGTGCCTCCATTAATGGGGGAAGAGGAGAAGGGAGAGAGCACAGAGACCATATGAAGAGTCCATAGGTTGGCGAAGGAACGACGAAGAGGATGTCGGTGAGAGTTTCCTTAGAGGAGGCACTGATGTAGGTGTCAGCGATAGGGAGGCCTGGGTTGGAGACCAGGATGTCCTTTTTAAACTTTTTCCTACCAGACTTAGTGAGGAGAGCAGGATAGCTGATAGAAAAGCAGTTGGGGAAGATAGAAGATATAGAGAGCACCATAGAGTAGGTGGGAGAAGAGAGAGGTGGAGGTACTGAAGGAGGACAATAGCAAAGAATAGGCAGACAAGGAGCGAGAGGCAGGCAGGTTGCGCAATAGGACACGATGAAGACACTCAGGCTTATAGTTAACAAAATGCACAGTTATGACAGGAGAGAAGGCACAACTAAGTTTGAGAATTCTGAAAAGAGGGAGAAAGGCCTAGGTTTCACAAGCAGTTTTAAATACTGAGACAGTGCATATTATACCAGGCAAACACACCTAAGTTTGAGAATCCTGAAAGAGGGAGAAGGCCTAGGTTTCACATGGTGCATGGGCTTCGGCCATGCCACATTCCTCAAAAGGCAAATCAGAGTAGACATTTGTCCGTGCCGAGGGCCAGGCACACTGCCCCGGCAGCAAAGTTATATCACTATTTTTTGTACTTACCTTTTGACACTTTAGAAAAGATAAAACACGGGACAGTTTTGCAAAAGCATGCTTTCAGGTCCTTGCTGATGTTCCTTGCACAGGTTTGTTGCAATCCAGTGCAGCACTTCGGGCTGTAGCCGCAAGCAGAATATTTTTTCCCATTCAAACCTAAGGCTACGGTCATGCTGCATGCCCCAATAAGCAAATCAGAGTACACATGTGTCCTTGCTCAGGGCCAGGCCCATTGCCCATGCAACAAAGTTACATCACAATTTTTTGTACTTACATTTTGGCACTTTAGAAAAGATAAAACACGGGACAGATTTGCAAAACCATGCTTTGGGGTCCTTGCTGATGATCCTCGTGAATGTTTGCTGAAATCCTGCCCAGCACTCCGGGCTGTAGCCACAAGCAGACTTTTTGTTCCCATTCAAACATATTCCGATTTGGAAATACTTTACCACATTTGTCCAAGGGGGGTGAAGTTATAAGCAGCCCAAAAAGTTCTCTTTCTATGATTTGAGCATAACTACAGGGCCACTACCACAGGCCCTGTAAAATATACATCACAAATGTCATTGATGACATCACATATCTGGGCCACTTGTTTTTCTTCACTGACAAATCTAGACCAGGTGGTATTGTTCACTGACAGTCAGAATATTAAAATTCAAAAGGTGCTATATATCTAGACGTTAACCTTGTCATATGTTCTTAAAGTACTTTCCTTAGGGTTTGGTCTCAGCACAAGGTGCACATACATGGAGCAATAAGCAGGCCTCAAATACAAAATTAATTTGAATACATGAAGAGAAACTTTAGTGTTATTAACATGTTCTGATGACGCTTTTTCTTTCTTCCTTACTTTAGTTTCCCTGTATGTGCCTCTGATTTGTATGCATTGTGGGTCTTCACATATATTGTTTGTACTAGCACAAGTGTGTAGTAAGTCTTGAATTGTTAGCTAGTTATTACATGTTTAACATTACTCAAAACTCTGATAAGGTAGCATTCATTATTTTACTATCCAGAATGACAAGATTATAAATATCCCGCTCGCCCCTGGCATCTTGTTACCAACATTATAAACACAACCCCTTGTAGGGATTTTTCATGAACATTTATTTCACATGTGATGTCATCACTGATGTCATCAATGAAATTTGTGATGTCATCTTAGTCTTAGCAGTGCACAGCGGTGGCACGAGTTATGGTTGCTTAGCTTACCATAACTGGCAAGTTTGAGGTTTTTTGGTTTTACTTGTAACCATAAAGTCCCTTTATCAAAGTTTTTTCATTAAATTTCATAGGTTTTTATTAGTGCAACTTAACAATAACGTCCCTTTAACAAAAAAATGTTCACTGCATTTCATAGGTTTTTATTAGTGCAACTTAAGATAACATCCCTTTAACAACGTTTTTTCAGTGAATTTCATGGGTTTTTACCAGTGCATGCTATTTTCCTACAATTTACTAATATCATTTGTACCCCAATACGGCAACATTTTCGTTCAATTTAAATGTTTAACCATTTCCCACCTTCTAGCATCATTTTTAAAACTTCTGTACACTTTTTGCAACTTTTTCCACTGTTTTTGCATCTGTCGATGTCCGCGAACATCTGACGTCATCACAGAACTTCCTAACAGTGCCATGTGACCAAGCATGATGACGTGTCCGCTAACATGTCCGTACTTCACAATTGGGTCCGTGCTTCGAGGACAGGTCAGAGCTGCATTTTCTACTGTTCTAGGAACTTTCAAGCTCAAAATGTACCCTTGCACGGCTTCTACACCTATACTTACTCATTATCCATTAACAATCTAGTACAAAGCACATACTTGGAAGATTATTAGCAAAACTGCTATTTATGTTAATAATGGCATCAGCATTTGCCATCCCTCCTCCCCAAGAGCCACCACCACCACTACCAGCTGGAGGACCTAAACAATAAAAAAGCACGTACTTCCAAATACAATAAAGAGGACCAAGAAGATGAGGGAGAGGACGTGCCTACCTCTAGCACCCAGAGAGAATCATGGGTGTGGCAGTTCTTTACCACTGTTGGGAATGTACCAAAGGCTAAAGCTACCAAAGTGAAATGCACTAAGTACAATACTCAGTCGCGGACTACCTGAACAGTACTCCTGTGGGACCACCTCCATGCGCCGCCACACCAAATCCAACCACCGCAATGCTCTCAGAAAGGTTGTTCCTTTCTTAGCAAGTAGTAGGCTGTCTTCCTCCACCTCATCTTCCTCAACCAATACTGTAACCGGACAGCCTACTTCTGTGGGACACAAAATCCCACCAGCTAGCTTGCAAGCAATAAAAGAGGCTGTTGATCCATAGCTTTCAAAGACAACATTATACAGTGCAACACACCACTCTACAGGGGGAAGCAATTTGAAGTGCTTTGAAGCTGTGATCAAGGAGCATGAGAAACTCTGCCCCCTACCATAGAAGTAAAACATGCGCAACATCCTCCCCTGTCCACCTGCCCCTCCATATAAGTGCTTGGTGCCTCTTCTCTCCTTTCCCTCCCCACCTTACGTTCTAACCTCTCCTGCAAAACAAAAATACATAAAAAACATAAAAAGAAAGGTTCCTTTAGGAACCACCTTTCACAGTTAAAAAATAGAACTAAAAAAAATAATCTTATAGACTCCATCTACTTTATATTTCTCAGTAAGTACATAGACTCAATAAGATTTTCCAAAATTTCCACTAGCATTTTGTGTTATGCTAATGGAAATAATGTGGCATTCATTCCCCGTTCCAGGGACTGGAACTGGGATAATGGCCCGGCAGCATAAGTTATCGGCCCAAGGGAAGCGAGGGCGGATAATGAGGGCTCTGGCCATTAGCACCCCGGGTTCCCAAAATGATTTTTCTTCCTACACTGGGATGCCTGCAGCATCCCGTTGTAGGAAGGAAAATTATGTTCCATGATGGCCACAATGGAAAGAGAAGGCGGGGCTCTGTACAGAGCCCATCCTCCCTTTCCATGGCAGCCCGCAGAAGGCAAAGAGAGAACCTTATGTCCATATTACCACAAGCACATTTTTTTTCCCTTTCAAAACTATCCCACTTTCGAATAACTTTACCACATAGCCTGTCCCAGGTGGACATGGCCACTTTAACCCCATTTGTCGTCTCTCATGATCATGGCCAGTAACTAGATTGCCCGAGTGGTGACCTTATGCCATGACCCGGACAATCTGGCCACTGCCCGTGGCCACAGGCTATACCTCAGTCACCAAAGGTATATCACAATTTTTTGTACCTACATTATGACACTTGTAAAAAATTAAAACACAGGCACATTTTCAAAACCATACTTTAAAATCCTTGCCAATGCTCCTTACATGAGTTTGCTGGAAATCCGACCATGTTTTATTTTTTCAAAAAAGTGTCAAAATGTTTGTACATACAATAGTCATACGACCTAGCCCGCCCTTGACAAAATCCATTCAGACTTTACACAAACATTCAAGGTTGAGTCTATAATCTTTCTGAAACCTTTTGTCCACATTTGTCAAATGGCAACACAGTTATAAGCCATCTAAACATGTTGAAACCCCTCTCTAATTTGGCCCACTCTTGACAAAATCCCATCAACCTCTAGAAAAAACATTTATATCTCGATCTAAACTTTTGTGTAGATTCGTCAAATGGCACCATCATTTTGACAACCCCCCTCTAATTTTGCCCCCTCTTGACAGAATCCCACCAATCTTTGCAAAACCATTTAGAATTAGTTCTAGAATACATTTCCCAAATTACATGCAGCTTCATTGTGTGGCGCCAAAGTTATAAGCCATCCAAAAACTGCTTTTCACCAACCCTGTAATGCAGAAATAGGCACAGATGTCCCAGAACATCCGAACCAGGAACCAAAGAGTGCTCCATTAACCAGAGAGACTCTTTGATCTTCAACAGACAGGAAGATGGGTGGGACTTAGTATTACATGTTTTCACCCCTTTACCTTTTCTGTTGCAAACCACCCTGGTTATGAACTCACGCATACAGGAGATTGTTGGTGGGGACCCAGGATTGGTTCATTAAGATAGGCTTAGCCTACACCAATCTCTGTGGCCCATTTGGCTTTAAAAGAGGGATGAGACCCTCTTTTGGCAGATCATCCGATTGCTTCAATAGAATCAGAAGGAAAAATTCATCATTGGACCCTAGCAGAAGGTACAATCTGCCTTACATCTTCCACCAGTGAAGGAAGGCCAGGACCTACATGAGGGAAGCAAGGTCCCTACCCTAAATATCTCCCAGCGAACAGAGGGAGATACTGAATCCAGAGGACCCTCCAGAAGCCCCAGAACCGTACCCAGTCAGCACACAGTGTGCCCTGCTAAACTCTGCAGGAAGCTTCCTAGGTGAGAAGTACCAGAGAGTCTCTGAAACAAACCAAGGACAAGGCAGCTACCTGCAACACTCTCCTCAGCTTTGGACCGTATGCCTTAAAGGATGACACAAGCCCAGCGAAGAAGCTAGGAGGAGTGGATAAACAAGCATCTGACTATGTCCGCCTTAAAGGAAATTTTCAAGCGAGTCAAGCCCCTCAAGCTGCAACCGACAGTACCACTGACAGTTGTTACGCTGCAGTCTCTAAAGCCGTCTGAGACACCTCGACCAGTGCTTCAGAACCGGTGACCAGCACTGACACAACGATTCCTGACCCTGAGCCGCTGTGTAGGCCAGTCGGCAGCCATCCAGCCAGCTTCCCTCGCTGAACTACCTGCCCCCTAATATCCACAGCTGCCTCCCATCTTGGACTCTGTTGCAGAAGCTGCAAAGCACCCTGAAACCGACTCCATCCTGCCAAGCACCAAGAACTCCTACAGCACAATGTACATTGTGGTTCTGTCCCCCTGGTCATTCTCCAAAGGCCCCTAGTGACATATTTACGGCCCATTGTTTAGAAAGAAAGCATCCTTAAACTATACTGACTACCCTCCTGTCACTAGCCAGAGTGCATCCCTTTACCTTTTTTGAAACTGTCTGTCCTCTTCATTCCTCTACAGTGTGGGGTGTATTTCATAGTGTGCTGGAACTGTCTGTTGTGATAATAATAAAGTAGATATTTGTATACAACCTTGACTGGACAGTCGCTTTTATCATTGGGTAATAATTGTAATTTCGCTGTGTTGCAACTAACCAATGATCCACAACTTTTTGGAGATAAGTCTGCCGTTCTGTCTATGTTACCAAAACTGAACAAGGAGGTTTGTAATTTGCTTTTGTTTCTAATCTGTTTGGATCCCTTCTGTTGTACTAGAGGCGTGGGGTTGATTGATGTTTTAGAAACTGATAGTCATCCCTGGACCACTGGTGCCCCAGAAGCGGATTAGATTAGGATTGGATTAGTTAAATGTGCCCAATCATATTTGCTACATCAGGAAGCTATCTTAAATTACACAAGCAATCTAATTAGTATTAAACCGTTATTGTTCTGAATTAGACTTTGGTCAAACACAAAGTTAAACCAGACAACTCACTTTATTAAGGATTTGCTAACGTTGGACGTCTGAACTACTGTTCCCTTGTAAAATTATCTAAAAAAGGAATTAATCTCCCTTGGTCTTTCCAAATTCTTTATACCCTTTCCTAATATATCAGAAATAGATACCATACTAGTTTGTTCCAGGTTTATCGAACAATGAAGGAACCTACGCCATTGTGCAGAGTTAAGAAAAATCTCAGTCTCTCAATATTTTACACTTGAATGCCATTTGGCAAAAGCTAACTATGTGCGATGATCCACTAGTTTGCATGAGCGATGCATGCTGGTTAGTCTAAGGGTCAATCACACATTGCCCATGTGATGTTAGATCACTCAGTGATCTTACTTTTTATTTTGTGGCCCTCTTCCACATGTTTTAAGGGCAAGGTATCTGATCCCCTTGTTAAGAAAGATCAACTATAGAAGGAAAATCATTGTGTTCTGTGCCGGGTGAAAGAGCTGCCTATGATGTGTATTTGTCCATTTTGGGACCTCTATTAATGAACGATCAGTGCTCCCAGCGTAATTAATTCATTTGATGTCATTTTTAATAGTATGAGTTTTGATTGCACTTTCTGTGATGTATTGCTTGTTTTATAATGTATTGTGTTACTATTCTTTTATGAAGTTTATTAAGCTTCAAAATAAAGATTTACTGACTGACAGGCTGATCTGAACTAGAGTAGCTCAAATCTAGGAAGTCACAGATGGAGGTTAGATAGATTAGGCGATTGTCTTTAGGTCCACACTGCAAAATAGGAAGAACTAGACAGTAAGGTTACAAAATTGATATTTACTAACCTGGGGAGTAGTGACACCTGGGTTAGGGTGGATCTTGCTCTCTATAGATGAGAGAGAGGCAAAGCCCTTAGAAACCCTTTTTAGGAAACCTAATGAAAACCCATAAACAAACTATCCTCAAGGGTTGGTGTTTTATTAATGCCATCTGTAGGAATATCAAAACCCTGGGCACCCTGGTACGCACCAATAGCAAACAGGCCATCTGAAGTCAAGGAAAGAGCTGGAGGAAATCACATAGCAAGAAGACCTCACCATCCTAAAATCCCTCAACTCTGCATACAGGAAGCTCATCACTGCATATGCTGGCAGTTTTCCTCTCCCATTAAATCCAAGGGCCTTGAAGAAAGGCAGAGCTCTCTTTGAGGTAGTTAAACACTGCATAATTCAGTCCTTAAATCCAAAGACAAGTGTAAAGCCACCAACATGCTCTTCCTGGACAAAATAGAAATGATCAGCTGGAACCGCGAGAGCTTCACCCTCACCTTATACACACCACCAATGCCACGAAGCATTACCATAAAATGGAACACATTTAAACCCCCTCCCAATGGAAGACTTGACTGTCACAGTCTTCAAAGCCACCACCTATGAAGAAAGCATCCTCCCCAGATGCATGATAAAATCAAAGAAAGGGGAAGTATTCACACGATTCCACGTCATCAATGGCTCACTGTTCACAAGGCATTTTCCCTGAAGCCATAGAGAACTGGCAAGTTGTCTTCAATGCTGAAGAAAATACAAACCTGACCCAGAACACCTGGCCATCACTTGTTCAATAGGCTCTTTTCATTGATCAGCAAAGTCATTGAGAATATGGTTATCCTCCAACTACATGATTGAATCCCTGAACACTGCATTCTTTGAAGACTACCAATTCAGCTTTTGAGCCAGACGTGGCTATGTGGTAACCACCATCCAGATCATTGAGGGAACTCTTCTGTTTGGGGTCATTATAACGCAGGATTTCTTACTATTATGGATCATAATGTGAGCCTCTGATCTTTTGGGGTGTTTGGTTTGCCCACTTTCCTTCCTCCAACTGTCAGTTACACCACCAGGGACCTCATGCACCATTCCCTGCCATTCCATTCTTCTCTCCCTCCCCACAACCCAAACGTTTGCACTTCCTGGTGCTTGCTCAGCTGGGCCTCCCCACGTTCCTCTGCATCATCACATTCAAACCTGAGAAATGTACCATATATGGCCATCTAATCTCTTTCATTATGAGGGAGACATCCCCAAGATGCAACTTTCTTTCTTTTATGTTCCTTTCCCTGTAGAACGTTGTTGTCGCTTTTCTCTCGCCCAACGAGCTGCAAGCTCTGCATGAAGCTTGTACCTTACTGGCTGTTCTCTGTCTGCCTTTTGAGATGGTCCATCATAAATTACTCTTCAATATCATGGTCTCCTGCATGGTATCCAGTGAAGCTGCTCTGTAATGTAGCTCGTTCCAACTGGACATGAGAACCTGTTCATCCAGTTGGGAGAAGCAGATTTCCCTGCCATCTCACAGCCTGCAGGCTCTCACAGAGCTCCATCCTCTTCACGGTCATCTTTAATCTCTGAATGGAGCCCTTGTGGGAACTATTGCATAACCTTGACAGCAGGGTTCACCAATACACTGATGGTGCACAGTGCTATTGCGTGATCAATTGCATCGACAACATCCGCCGCCTGAATATCTGCCTCATCTAAACACATAGACCTGAACGTCAGGTATCCACCTAAATCTACATCCGCACGATGCAATTAATCTTTCTGAGGAGTTAATCCAAGCTCAACAAAGTCCAAAGTTGATAGAAATTAAGCTTCACAGTTTCACCCCAGTTTTTCCCAGTACCTAAAACCTCTCCCTCAAGGTTCACATCTACAAGAAAGCAAAAATTGCCTGCTGCCTGCTCACACTCCTTTGTAATATTAAAAACCTTTTTCTAGCACCAGGCTTTATAGCTTTGGTACAAGCTCTTGTACTCTCTCATTTGGACAATGGCAACACTATACATGCAATTTTCCTAGGCAACGCCCTGGATCCATAATGTATGCCACTGCCCATCCCATCAAAGGACAGAGAAATATGACCGCTTCATGCCCATCTTCAAAGAGTTGGACTGGCTGACCCTACAGATCCACATTCTTTTCAAAATAATCTGCACTGCATATAAGTCAGTGACAGTGCAGCCCCTCTACTACTTTGTTGAACAATTCACCAATTCCATTGGTCAGCATAACACAATAAACCTTGACATTGCCAAGTTGGAAATAAAGAATATGAAATAAAGAGATATTTCAAAAATAGTCCTACTATGTACCCATAGTATTGTGCAATCTTTCAAAGGTACATTGGGACGGTGTTCACTCACTAATCCTTCTTAAAGGTAATAAAGACACCAATCTTAAAGAGCGATTCATCATCCCAACCGAACTCTGTCACTTTCACAACTATCCTTACCCTTCCTTTGGCTCAGCTCATGGTGCTACACAGGGCAATAAGCAGGGCTCAAACACACAATTTATTTGTATACATGATGATGAACTTTAATGTTATTGGCCCTCATTACGACTCAGGCGGTAAGTGATTGAAATTACCGCCATGGCGTAATGAGCGTTAACGCCATGGTCCGATGGCGATAAGAGCGCCACATTACGACCCATCGCGCACGAGCATTACGCCATGGCGGTAACGTAAACTACGCCATGCCGTAAACAGCCCTTACCGCCCTCGTTAACAGCGCAGGGTGACCTACCGCCACCCATCATTGCGCCGACCGTAGTCAGCGGTCACCGTAATCAGCGGTGACCGCAATTAGGCGGAACCGGAAATAGCGTAATCGCGGCGGAACGGGAAACAGCACAGCGGCCATCTTAAAAAACACAATCCATTGCCATCCTACCCAACCACACCACAACCAACCCTCAAACCCTGACATTCCCATAACCCACCCATTTCCACAGCCAACCATGCCTAAAGTTGTCAAGAAGGCATGTGACAGGCAGCGGCAGGAGCGCTTCAGTCGAGAGGAACTGCAAATGCTTGCAGACACGCTCCAGGAGAAGGCTGATGTTGTCTTCTCCAATGAGATGACCCGAACAGCCATAGGCCGCAAAAAGGAGGTGTGGGAACTTGTGGTACAACGTGTCAGTGCTGTTGGAACCACCCCACGCACCTCCAAACAGTGCCGCAAGAGATGGGACGACCTGCGGATCAGGGTCCGGGGCATTATGTCTGCCAACCGTAACCTGGCCCTGGGAACTGGCGGGGGAGCAGACTCCCCACTGAAGATGCAGCCATGGGAGGAGACATGTGCCTCTCTGATTGGCATTGAGTGCATCGAAGGTGTCGGCGAGATGGAGAGAGGGGCCCCGAGATCTGGAGACACAGGTAGGTGCCTCATATCCAGCCTTGCAAGACACCCTGATACACTTGCACGTGACAATCACAATGTGGCAGACGCAACACATCAGCAGATGAGCCACACCCTGCGCACATGCAGCATGTACACTGTACAGTAGGCAGACACACACCTGCATGCAAAACCGAACCTAAAGGGAGGCAACCTGTATGTCACGGGCTACTAACTCCACCATCTATCCATTTCACTCTTCACAATGCCTGCTCAATGTCGGCTGAACCATCAATAACAGTCACCCTCCTCTGCTCCACCACAGGCTCGCAATCGGACACTGGCAGGGACGACAGCACCAGCACCCCAGCCAAGAAGGCCAGGAAAGTGGGAGAGGGGAACCATGCATCCACCTCTGCTGGACCCAGGCAGAATCCACGCCAGGCTGAAGAGCCCAGGGCAGCAAAGTCCCCCGAGGAAGGGGTCGTGACAGCACCTGCAGCCCAACCACACCCACTGTTGCCCACTGAGGGCAATGCGTCAGCAGGGAGCAGTACTGTTGGAGAGACTGCAGCCATCGCTGCCTGCTCCGACAGTGATGTGGAGGATGACACCGGACTTCACCACAACACACAACTGCACTCACCACACCTATCCCCAATCAGCCATCATGGAGATGACACCCTGGGCCCATCGCCAGCTAATTCATGGCCAGCAACTCCAAGCCCAGTGGGAGTTGTGGAAGATGGGAGTAGTCCCATTGGTCCCCCATTGGCACCCCCCATTGGGCCAGAATTCCAGCTGTCGCTGGAGCAGATTGCCAACAGGCAGGAAGCACTGGGCACACTCCTCACGCAGCATGTAGCAGAATGTGTAAGTACCAGTGCAGCCATGGAGAGGAGTGCTGATGGCATCAGGGCTGCCATCCAGACTGCCAGCAGGGACATTTGCACCGAACTTGCTGCAGGGCGGCAGATGATGAGCCAGCTCATCCAGACAATTCTGGACACATGCCGTACTGAGCAGCCCGGTACATCCTCGGCTGCAAGTTCAGCACAAGCCTCTCCCGTCCGCAGGTCATCCAGGACCCTGAGGAGCACAGGCAGGGGGGCCCCAGGTTCCGGGAGAGGGGGCAGTCAATAGTGTGCTGAACTATACTCACTTCACCACGGGCACTGTCACATGTTTGCAGGGTGTTCAGGGGGGAGGGGGAGGGGGGTATTGGGTGTGTTGGAGTGTTCAGGGGGGAGGGGGAGGGGTACTGTTATGCCTATTCAGTAGTACAATACACTTTTTCTTTTCTCACAAACTAAAAGTGTGGACATTGCTCATTGCGTATGTGTGCTTTATTGTTACAGTCCACAGTGTTGACATACCAGACACACACAGTGCCCCAAGTGCCATCCATATGTCACACACTCGCTGTGTGTGCTAGAAGTATCGGTCAATGACATTCTGACGCATAATATGGCCCTCCTGTGCATCGCTGCCTCCCTGAGGTGCTGCCCCATCCCCATCATCATCATCCCCATCATCAGGTGGTTGTGGTTCTGCGTCAGGGGGCAGAGGCACGTTTCGTCTGATGCACATATTGTGTAGCATGACACATGCCATGACGATCTTTGCAACCTTCTCATGGCGGTACAGGAGTGCCCCGCCAGACCTGCTGAGGCAGCGGAAACGTGCCTTCAGTAGGCCAAAAGCATGCTCTATCACCACACGGGTACGTGCATGGTTATGGTTGTAGTCCTCCTCATGCTGGTTCGATGGGTTCCGGACTGGTGTGAGGAGCCACCTCTTCAGGGGATAGCCCGCATCACCTGTAAAATGTGAGAAAAGAATGTGTCAGGAACGAGATTGATATGTGAACATGACGCACAACCATGCCTGGATTCTGACTGTTACTGTGCACCAATTGGAGTTGTGGTTATGGATTTACACTGTGCAACCAGTATGTGTTTATGGCTCTCATGTACTGTTTTGCGTGCTAAAACACAATGCAGGGGGGACGATTGCCTTGTGAGTGGCCATCCACTGTGTCCGTTCAGGCCGTCATTCATGTGACCTTGCACGTGTCCTGTGAGCTTGAAGCTCACATGATAGCAACATCGATGTCTGGCTCATTATGACCCCAGTGAGCATTACTGGTGTCAATGGGGACAGTTTGTGGGTCTTGTAGTGGTGCATTGATGTCCCTGTCTGTCATGTGCCTCCTTTGTGCGCAGTTGTGGGGGACAGGCCTTTCAGTAGTTGGTGCATGGTGACGTGCATGTTGGTGTTATTCGTTAGGGTCAATGCGGCCACAATTTGCACAATGCACTTGCAAATGGTTGTGTCGTTTTTGGGATGCACTTTCATTCACATGTTGGGATGATTAGGTCAGGCATGATGTGTACACTTCTCTGTTGACGTCAGTGCTGCCACAGGGAATGATCTGGCTACTGCTAGTTGCACCCACCCCCCTGTATCTGCCAGATGTAATATGCATTGGTACGTCATTCAACACCCACTTTGCATTTCCATGCTCATGTCATTAGACTCACCGAGTAGGTAGGATCTTGGGCCTGCATGTCGCTCCATGTAGCGTGGTATTGTTGAGTTCCGAAGGACCATAGAATCATGGGTTGATCCGGGGAATCTGGCACAACAATGTGTGATGATCCTGTTGGAGTCACAGACCATTTGCACGTTGATTGAGTGGAAATGTTTACGGTTGCGGTACGGTACCTCCATGGCATGTGGGACCACCAATTCAACATGGGTGCAGTCAATGGCACCAATGCAACCAGGTATGCTGGCCAGTGCATGGAAACCCACTTTGGTGTTGGCAATCTCCTGGGCAGACCGTGGTAATGAGATGTGGTCATCTGTGTGCTTGAGGAGGGCATCGAGCACTTGCATCAGTGTACGCGAGAATAATGGTTGTGATATGCCATGCAAGTGCCCCACTGTGTGCTGGTAGGTGCCTGTGGCCAGGAAGTGGAGCACGGACACTACCTTCAGTAGGGGGGGGGGGTGGCAGTGGGTGTATCAATCATGCTGACGATGTCGTTGTGTATCATGTCCACAATGGTGGTGATGGTGTCCCGGTCCAGTCGGTACAGGGTGTGGATCTGCTCAGCGGTGAGGTTGAATGGGCTGGGTGTGATGCGTGGGATTGGGGGCTGCCTGCGTGGTGGCACTGGCTGTGCTGGTGGGGCTTGCTGGGCCTGCCTTGCCCTCCTTCTCCTCCTGCGTCTCCTCTGTGCAGCCTGTTGTTGTTGTTGTTGTTGTTGTTGTAGTTGTGGTTGTTGTAGTTGCTGTTGTAGCACTCGCATTGCTATCAGGTCCTCCAGCCCCAACATTGCTAGTCCTATTGGTATCATTGTGGAGTGTGACTGGGTGTGGGAAGGGGTGGGGTGTGCTCTTTTTGTACTTCCTGTGTCTGTATTGCCTTCACCTGTGCTGTTTCTGTGCACCTCTGGCAGCTGCATTCACTTTACATGGCCCTTTACAGTTGGTTCGCGATGGCGTAATTTGCACCATGGCGTAAGGTACTTAACGGCCTGGGTGATGGCGTTAGGGGCATGTCCGCTTGGGTCGGCATTCCCGCACCTTTCCGCCATGGCGCTAAGTACGGTGTGGATGTTCGCGTGCGCGCGCCCTTGGCGCAGTCAGCGGCAGCGTTAGCTACGATGCCGCTAGTGACATCGTAGTTTACGGTCACGGGTCGTAATCGGCCCGAGCGGAAGACGATGGCGGTAATCGTTTACCGCCATCGTTTTTCGCTTTGCGCCAGGGTCGTAATGAGGGCCATTGACATTTTCTGGAGATGTTGTTTCTTTCTTCCTTACTTTAGTTTCCCTGTATGTGCCTCTGATTTGTATGCATTGTGGGTCTTCATATGTATTGTTTGTACTAACACAAGTATGTAGTGAAGCTTGAATTATTAGCTATTTATTCCATGTTTAACATTACTTAAAACTCTGATAAGGTAGCATTCATAATTTTGCTATCCCAAATTACCAGATACAAAATATGGTAGGCCTATTTTGCACTCTGCAGCCATTGCCTATGTGTATGTATGATTAGGTTCCTGTACTAACAACAACACTTAAGCAATATGCCCAGAGTGGCTGGGGCATTACCGTACTCGGTAATGCTCCCGCCGCGAGGGGCATATTGCTATAAGTACCCCGGCCAAGACCGGGTACTAAAAACAGAAGTGTTCCCAGCTCGTTCACTCCTGAAAGACGACAGAAAAAAAGGTTAGTCGGGTTGGGGGGGAGGAGGGAGGCAGGGAGGGAAGGAGGGAAAATAAATTTAAAGAAAGAAAAACCTACCTGAATCCCCGGTGGGGGACGATGGCAGCCGCATGGAGGCTTGCAGGGGGGGTGGCCCGCTTCGAGCCTCCTCATTGGCTGAGGGGCTGCCACGCCCCCCGCCATGGACAAAACAGCTGGAATACGGGCCGAGAATCAAGCGATTCTCAGCCGGGTAATGACCTGGCGAGAGCCAATTAGAATGTGTGTTACATTCTATTTGACTCTCGCTGGGTACTAATCCATGATAATGTTTTGTTTAGATGAGTGCATTCTTTAATACATTAAGTAGTTCATGATAGGTCTCCTGATCACGCCTGACATCTTGTTGCCAGCATTATAAACACAACTCTTTGTAGGGACTTTTCATCAAAATAATTTCATATGTGATCAATGACGTTTGTGATGTCATCTTTGATGGCCTGGGTGTTAGTCTTAGCAGTGCACGGGGGTGGCGCAAGTTATAGTTGCTTAGCTTACCATAACTGGCACATTTCTGTTTTTTTTTCGGTTTTACTTGTAACCATAAGAACCCTTAAACAACATTTTTTCACTACATTTCATAGTTTTTTATTAGTGCAACTTAACCGTAACATCCCGTTAACAATGTTTTTTCTGTGAATTTTATAGGTTTTTATGAGTGAAAATGTTTCATGTTTAATCACTGTATATAGGTTATTAATAATTCCTCTTTTAACATACATGAAAGAACTGCAAACCTCCTTTAACAAATGTATTTTTTGCAAAGGCATACTGATGTGTGTCATTATCAGCAGAGCATGTTGGGGATGTAAGTCATGATTACATTTCCTAGGGCATGAGGCTCGTCCATGACCCCAGCCCCACCAAACTACCCCTGTTATCCCCTGCATCTACCCTGCATCCTAGTTCAGTGTTCACTATACACTCATAATGTTACCAATGGCCAGTACGCATGGCTTGCAGCCATAGGCATTTTCTACAATTCATATGATATATATGATATGGCATTTATAACGTGCCTATACACAAGTTTTTCAAACAGCAACGAGGCAAGGGAGGGGGAACAAGGGAGGACATACAACGATCTTACTAGGCCAGGTGTCATTCAAATTGCGCAAGTGCAGGGAAGGAGGGAGAGGGAAAGTGCGTGGGGGAGGGGAGAGGGGAAAGTGCAGTACAAGGATAGTGGAATAAATAAGATAATAAAACGACCGACTGGTGGCAAGAGCGGGGTAAGTGCAGACATAAGTGCTGGTAGGGGGACTGTAGGGATGCAGAAAAACAGTCCCAGGGGTTGCCAGGGAGGCAGTGCAGGTGTGGAGCTGGTGGGGCCCGGGCCCGAGATCAGAAAGGGTGGCCAGATAACCAGTGCAGTTTCAGCCAGGAATTCAGCATGGGAGAGAGGGAGAGAAAGCAGAGGCAAAGAGGAAGGTTTTGAGCTGCTTCCGGAACCGGAGATGGTTCTCCTCAAATTTCAGAGAGGCAGGAAGGCTTTTCCAGAGGGAGGCCCCTGCTGAAGAGAGAGATCTACCACCAACTCGTTGCTTGGAGAAGCGACTGACCCTGAGGGAGTAGGAGGCAGATGAGTGAAGAGCTCGAGAAGGAAGATATTTGGGAAGAGCGAGTGAAGGTAATGCAGCCTCAGGCCCCAGAAGGTCTTGTGGACAATGCAGAGGGTTTTGAACTTAATCTTCGCAGCCACTGGGAGCCAGTGCAGAGATTTCAGTCCTGGAGAGATATGATCCCTGGGCTTGTGGCCAAGGATAAGTCTCGCAGTCCTGTCCTGGATAAGTTGAAGAGGGCGGAGAGTAGAGGCAGGCAGATTAAGATAGAGGCTGTTACAATAGTCCAGCCTAGAGAGAACCAGGGCTCTGGAGACGGTGAGCTTCTGGGGAAGGAGAGGAAAGGAAGAATACCTCTGAGGAGGTGCAACTGGTAGTGTGACTTCTTAGAGACGTCAGAGATGTGAGGAGAGAAGGAAAGAGTGGAATAGTAGATGACCCCAAGGTTTTTAGCCTTGCAGGTGGGAGAAGGAAGAGGACCAAGAGAGGCTGACCAGAGAGCTGCAAGGAAGGAGGGAGTGGGTGTGCCGATGAGTAGAATCCCAGTCTTACTGGCATTAAGGCAGAGGTCATTGGTGGCACACCATTCCTGGATAGCAGAAAGACAGTCAGAGATGAGGGAAGGAGAGGAGGAGGCTGAGGGAAGCCTGAAAATGAGCTGGGTATCATCCGCATAGCTACAAATTTGGGCAGAGAGCGGCGATGCGGTGGGCAAGGAGTGCCAGGTATTGGTTGAACAGCCAGGGAGAGAGGTTAGATCCCTCGGGGACACCACAGGTAGAGAAAAAAGTATCGGAGAGGAAGGACCCAAGTTGGACCTGGGAGGGTCGGTTGGAGAGGAAAAAAGTCACCCACGCCAGAGCCTGACCAGTGATTCCCAGGTTATCATGGAGACGGTTGAGCAGGATGGCATGGTTGACAGTGTCAAAGGCAGAAGAGAGATCGAGCAAGATGAGGACACAAGGGGTGTTAGAGTCAAGATTGGAGAGCAGGTCTTCACAGATGTTCAGGAGAGCAGCATCTGTGATTCTGGCAGCTTTGAAGCCAGACTGATGGTCATGAAGACAACCAACAGCTTTGGTGTGGAGATTAAGCTGGGAGATGGCCAGTTTCTCCAGGAGCTTGCCCAGGAAAGGAGTAATGGTGATTGGGCGATAGTTAGCCGGGCATGAGGGGTCGGCAAAGGGTTTCTTAAGAAGACGGTTGACAAGGGAATGCTTCAGGGGGGTTGGGAAGACTCCGGTGGCGACGGAGTGGTTGCAGAAATCAGCCAGGGCAGGAGCCAGGGAGTCAATGTGGTCCTTGATAGTTTTGGAGGAACAGGGGTGAACCTGTTTTGATGGACTTTCAAAGATCGGACTTGTCTAGTAACCTTGTCTGCGGAGAAAAGGGGAAAGGAAGAGAAGAAGGGAGGAGGGGTGGCTGCAGGAGGGCCAGAGGAAGAGCAGGAAGTAGGGGAAAGGAGGGAATAGGTGGAGAGTGAGGACAAGATGTCCTGAGTTTTAGAGATGAAATGAGAGGCCAGTGCTGTGTAGAGGGCCTGGGAAGGGACAGGGGAGGTAGAGACTGCGGCAGGATTGGCTAGTTCCTTGCAGATTTTAAAGAGTTCAGCCAAGTTGTTAATGCTACAGAGATGCAGGCTTGGATATGAGCTCTCTTCTTGGTTTGGACAGAGAGCCGGTAGTGCCTTTGCAGCAGGCAGCAAGCCAGTTTGTCAGAAGATGTACATGAAGCACGCCATTTCCTCTCTGCCACCTTACAATAACATTTTAGGGTGACGAGGTCGGAGTCGTACCAGGAGTTGCACTTGGCTTTGGGCTTCAGGCAGATTCTCATAACAGGGGCAAGGATATCAAGAGTATCAGAGATGGCAGAGTGGAGCATGGAGAGGGCTGTGTCAGGATGGGAGTCAGCCAAAGGGGGAGAGGGGGGTGAGAAGGTGCTGGCGAAAGCCTCAGCTGACCCGCGCTTCGTGGGTCGGATGACCGAGAAGGTAGGTGACAGGGATGGAGGTGGCTTGGCCTGAGGGGTAGGGAGGGTGAGGTTGGAGGATAGGAGACAGTAATCACTCCAGGAGAGAGGCGTGGAGGGAGGATCACAGAGCGAAAGGTCTGAGGATATCAGAACATCCAGAGTCGCAGAGGTCACGAAAGAGTACAGAGGACGGACAGGAGGCATCCAGGTGGATGTTGAAATCTCCGAGAAGGAGGAGTTGAGTGGGAGAGGACAGGAGTGAGGAGGAAAGGTCAGCCAACTCGGAGAGGAATGAGGAGATCTGACCAGGTGGCCGATAGATAGTAGCCACGGTAAGGGAATGGCAAGGTGAGAGAGAGAGCCTGCAGACGAGGCATTCAAAAGAGGAGTAGGACTGCGTAGGAATGACAGATGCAGGAATCCACTCAGGGAAGATCAGGGCAACACCCCCTGCAGAGCGATAGGACCTGGGCGCGTAGAGGATCTTGTAGCCGTCGGGTAGGCGCATGTCAAAGCTGGTGACAGAGCTGGACGTGAACCATGTCTCGGTGAGACCGAGGACATCGAGGTTGAGTTCTCCCAGAAGGCAGGAGGCGCGTAGAGGATCTTGTAGCCGTCGGGTAGGCGCATGTCAAAGCTGGTGACAGAGCTGGACGTGAACCATGTCTCGGTGAGACCGAGGACATCGAGGTTGAGTTCTCCCAGAAGGCAGGAGATATCAGAGGAGTGTTTGACAGCAGAGCTGGAGTTAAGTGTGGCAATATGGAGAAGGTTGGCATCCTTGAAGGACTTCCAGGGAGGGGTACAGATCAGAGGTACGCCCTTCAGAAGTGTAGAGGGTGCCCAAGAGGGGGCAGAAGAGGAAGGAGGAGAGGGCAAGGTAGCAAAGGAGGAGGCAGAAGGGGGAGGCGAGGGAGCCTGGGAAATGGGGAGAGCGGGGACAGCAGGAGAAGAGAGGAGATTTACGAGGCGGTGGAAGCGTTTGTCAAAATGGTGAAGGTTGGCCTGAGGGCCTTGGACCAAGACGGTCCCGTTCGAGTAGACATTAATGATGACCTTAGAGGAATGGAAGGAGGCCAGGAGGACGTCCCAAAGGGTGCCTCCATTAATGGGGGAAGAGGAGAAGGGAGAGAGCACAGAGACCATATGAAGAGTCCATAGGTTGGCGAAGGAACGACGAAGAGGATGTCGGTGAGAGTTTCCTTAGAGGAGGCACTGATGTAGGTGTCAGCGATAGGGAGGCCTGGGTTGGAGACCAGGATGAGCACCATAGAGTAGGTGGGAGAAGAGAGAGGTGGAGGTACTGAAGGAGGACAATAGCAAAGAATAGGCAGACAAGGAGCGAGAGGCAGGCAGGTTGCGCAATAGGACACGATGAAGACACTCAGGCTTATAGTTAACAAAATGCACAGTTATGACAGGAGAGAAGGCACAACTAAGTTTGAGAATTCTGAAAAGAGGGAGAAAGGCCTAGGTTTCACAAGCAGTTTTAAATACTGAGACAGTGCATATTATACCAGGCAAACACACCTAAGTTTGAGAATCCTGAAAGAGGGAGAAGCCCTATGTTTCACATGGTGCATGGGCTTCGGCCATGCCACATTCCCCAATAGGCAAATCAGAGTAGACATTTGTCCTTGCCGAGGGCCAGGCACACTGCCCCGGCAGCAAAGTTATATCACTATTTTTTGTACTTACCTTTTGACACTTTAGAAAAGATAAAACACGGGACAGTTTTGCAAAAGCATGCTTTCAGTTCCTTGCTGATGTTCCTTGCACAGGTTTGTTGCAATCCAGTGCAGCACTTCGGGCTGTAGCCGCAAGCAGAATATTTTTTCCCATTCAAACCTAAGGCTACGGTCATGCTGCATGCCCCAATAAGCAAATCAGAGTACACATGTGTCCTTGCTCAGGGCCAGGCCCATTGCCCATGCAACAAAGTTACATCACAATTTTTTGTACTTACATTTTGGCACTTTAGAAAAGATAAAACACGGGACAGATTTGCAAAACCATGCTTTGGGGTCCTTGCTGATGATCCTCGTGAATGTTTGCTGAAATCCTGCCCAGCACTCCGGGCTGTAGCCACAAGCAGACTTTTTGTTCCCATTCAAACATATTCCGATTTGGAAATACTTTACCACATTTGTCCAAGGGGGGTGAAGTTATAAGCAGCCCAAAAAGTTCTCTTTCTATGATTTGAGCATAACTACAGGGCCACTACCACAGGCCCTGTAAAATATACATCACAAATGTCATTGATGACATCACATATCTGGGCCACTTGTTTTTCTTCACTGACAAATCTAGACCAGGTGGTATTGTTCACTGACAGTCAGAATATTAAAATTCAAAAGGTGCTATATATCTAGACGTTAACCTTGTCATATGTTCTTAAAGTACTTTCCTTAGGGTTTGGTCTCAGCTCAAGGTGCACATACATGGAGCAATAAGCAGGCCTCAAATACAAAATTAATTTGAATACATGAAGAGAAACTTTAGTGTTATTAACATGTTCTGATGACGCTTTTTCTTTCTTCCTTACTTTAGTTTCCCTGTATGTGCCTCTGATTTGTATGCATTGTGGGTCTTCACATATATTGTTTTTACTAGCACAAGTGTGTAGTAAGTCTTGAATTGTTAGCTAGTTATTACATGTTTAACATTACTCAAAACTCTGATAAGGTAGCATTCATTATTTTACTATCCAGAATGACAAGATTATAAATATCCCGCTCGCCCCTGGCATCTTGTTACCAACATTATAAACACAACCCCTTGTAGGGATTTTTCGTGAACATTTATTTCACATGTGATGTCATCACTGATGTCATCAATGACATTTGTGATGTCATCTTAGTCTTAGCAGTGCACAGCGGTGGCACGAGTTATGGTTGCTTAGCTTACCATAACTGGCAAGTTTGAGGTTTTTTGGTTTTACTTGTAACCATAAAGTCCCTTTATCAAAGTTTTTTCATTAAATTTCATAGGTTTTTATTAGTGCAACTTAACAATAACGTCCCTTTAACAAAAAAATGTTCACTGGATTTCATAGGTTTTTATTAGTGCAACTTAAGATAACATCCCTTTAACAACGTTTTTTCAGTGAATTTCATGGGTTTTTACCAGTGCATGCTATTTTCCTACAATTTACTAATATCATTTGTACCCCAATACGGCAACATTTTCGTTCAATTTAAAATGTTTAACCATTTCCCACCTTCTAGCATCATTTTTAACACTTCTGTACACTTTTTGCAACTTTTTCCACTGTTTTTGCATCTGTCGATGTCCGCGAACATCTGACGTCATCACGGAACTTCCTAACAGTGCCATGTGACCAAGCATGATGACGTGTCCGCTAACATGTCCGTACTTCACAATTGGGTCCGTGCTTGGAGGACAGGTCAGAGCTGCATTTTCTACTGTTCTAGGAACTTTCAAGCTCAAAATGTACCCTTACACAGCTTCTACACCTATACTTACTCATTATCAATTAACAATCTAGTACAAAGCACATACTTGGAAGATTATTAGCAAAACTGCTATTTATGTTAATAATGGCATCAGCATTTGCCATCCCTCCTCCCCAAGAGCCACCACCACCACTACCAGCTGGAGGACCTAAACAATAAAAAAGCACAGTACTTCCAAATACAATAAAGAGGACCAAGAAGATGAGGTAGAGGACGTGCCTACCTCTAGCACCCAGAGAGAATCATGGGTGTGGCAGTTCTTTACCACTGTTGGGAATGTACCAAAGGCTAAAGCTACCAAAGTGAAATGCACTAAGTACAATACTCAGTCGCGGACTACCTGAACAGTACTCCTGTGGGACCACCTCCATGCGCCGCCACACCAAATCCAACCACCGCAATGCTCTCAGAAAGGTTGTTCCTTTCTTAGCAAGTAGTAGGCTGTCTTCCTCCACCTCATCTTCCTCAACCAATACTGTAACCGGACAGCCTACTTCTGTGGGACACAAAATCCCACCAGCTAGCTTGCAAGCAATAAAAGAGGCTGTTGATCCATAGCTTTCAAAGACAACATTATACAGTGCAACACACCACTCTGCAGGGGGAAGCAATTTGAAGTGCTTTGAAGCTGTGATCAAGGAGCATGAGAAACTCTGCCCCCTACCATAGAAGTAACACACGCGCAACATCCTCCCCTGTCCACCTGCCCCTCCATATTAGTGCTTGGTGCCTCTTCTCTCCTTTCCCTCCCCACCTTACGTTCTAACCTCTCCTGCAAAACAAAAATACATAAAAAACATAAAAAGAAAGGTTCCTTTAGGAACCACCTTTCACAGTTAAAAAATAGAACTAAAAAAAATAATCTTATAGACTCTATCTACTTTATATTTCTCAGTAAGTACATAGACTCAATAAGATTTTCCAAAATTTCCACTAGCATTTTGTGTTATGCTAATGGAAATATTGTGGCATTCATTCCCCGTTCCAGGGACTGGAACTGGGATAATGGCCCGGCAGCATAAGTTATCGGCCCAAGGGAAGCGAGGGCGGATAATGAGGGCTCTGGCCATTAGCACCCCGGGTTCCCAAAATGATTTTTCTTCCTACACTGGGATGCCTGCAGCATCCCGTTGTAGGAAGGAAAATTATTTTCCATGATGGCCACAATGGAAAGAGAAGGCGGGGCTCTGTACAGAGCCCATCCTCCCTTTCCATGGCAGCCCGCAGATGGCAAAGAGAGAACCTTATGTCCATATTACCACAAGCACATTTTTTTTCCCTTTCAAAACTATCCCACTTTCGAATAACTTTACCACATAGCCTGTCCCAGGTGGACATGGCCACTTTAACCCCATTTGTCGTCTCTCATGATCATGGCCAGTAACTAGATTGCCCGAGTGATGACCTTATGCCATGACCCGGACAATCTGGCCACTGCCCGTGGCCACAGGCTATACCTCAGTCACCAAAGGTATATCACAATTTTTTGTACCTACATTATGACACTTGTAAAAAATTAAAACACAGGCACATTTTCAAAACCATACTTTAAAATCCTTGCCAATGCTCCTTACATGAGTTTGCTGGAAATCCGACCATGTTTTATTTTTTCAAAAAAGTGTCAAAATGTTTGTACATACAATAGTCATACGACTTAGCCCGCCCTTGACAAAATCCATTCAGACTTTACACAAACATTCAAGGTTGAGTCTATAATCTTTCTGAAACCTTTTGTCCACATTTGTCAAATGGCAACACAGTTATAAGCCATCTAAACATGTTGAAACCCCTCTCTAATTTGGCCCACTCTTGACAAAATCCCATCAACCTCTAGAAAAAACATTTATATCTCGATCTAAACTTTTGTGTAGATTCGTCAAATGGCACCATCATTTTGGGAACCCCCCTCTAATTTTGCCCCCTCTTGACAGAATCCCACCAATCTTTGCAAAACCATTTAGAATTAGTTCTAGAATACATTTTCCCAAATTACATGCAGCTTCATTGTGTGGCGCCAAAGTTATAAGCCATCCAAAAACTGCTTTTCACCAACCCTGTAATGCAGAAATAGGCACAGATGTCCCAGAACATCCGAACCAGGAACCAAAGAGTGCTCCATTAACCAGAGAGACTCTTTGATCTTCAACAGACAGGAAGATGGGTGGGACTTATATTACATGTTTTCACCCCTTTACCTTTTCTGTTGCAAACCACCCTGGTTATGACCTCACGCATACAGGAGATTGTTGGTGGGGACCCAGGATTGGTTCATTAAGATAGGCTTAGCCTACACCAATCTCTGTGGCCCATTTGGCTTTAAAAGAGGGATGAGACCCTCTTTTGGCAGATCATCCGATTGCTTCAATAGAATCAGAAGGAAAAATTCATCATTGGACCCTAGCAGAAGGTACAATCTGCCTTACATCTTCCACCAGTGAAGGAAGGCCAGGACCTACATGAGGGAAGCAAGGTCCCTACCCTAAATATCTCCCAGCGAACAGAGGGAGATACTGAATCCAGAGGACCCTCCAGAAGCCCCAGAACCATACCCAGTCAGCACACAGTGTGCCCTGCTAAACTCTGCAGGAAGCTTCCTAGGTGAGAAGTACCAGAGAGTCTCTGAAACAAACCAAGGACAAGGCAGCTACCTGCAACACTCTCCTCAGCTTTGGACCGTATGCCTTAAAGGATGACACAAGCCCAGCGAAGAAGCTAGGAGGAGTGGATAAACAAGCATCTGACTATGTCCGCCTTAAAGGAAATTTTCAAGCGAGTCAAGCCCCTCAAGCTGCAACCGACAGTACCACTGACAGTTGTTACGCTGCAGTCTCTAAAGCCGTCTGAGACACCTCGACCAGTGCTTCAGAACCGGTGACCAGCACTGACACAACGATTCCTGACCCTGAGCCGCTGTGTAGGCCAGTCGGCAGCCATCCAGCCAGCTTCCCTCGCTGAACTACCTGCCCTCTAATATCCACAGCTGCCTCCCATCTTGGACTCTGTTGCAGAAGCTGCAAAGCACCCTGAAACCGACTCCATCCTGCCAAGCACCAAGAACTCCTACAGCACAATGTACATTGTGGTTCTGTCCCCCTGGTCATTCTCCAAAGGCCCCTAGTGACATATTTACGGCCCATTGTTTAGAAAGAAAGCATCCTTAAACTATACTGACTACCCTCCTGTCACTAGCCAGAGTGCATCCCTTTACCTTTTTTGAAACTGTCTGTCCTCTTCATTCCTCTACAGTGTGGGGTGTATTTCATAGTGTGCTGGAACTGTCTGTTGTGATAATAATAAAGTAGATATTTGTATACAACCTTGACTGGACAGTCGCTTTTATCATTGGGTAATAATTGTAATTTCGCTGTGTTGCAACTAACCAATGATCCACAACTTTTTGGAGATAAGTCTGCCGTTCTGTCTATGTTACCAAAACTGAACAAGGAGGTTTGTAATTTGCTTTTGTTTCTAATCTGTTTGGATCCCTTCTGTTGTACTAGAGGCGTGGGGTTGATTGATGTTTTAGAAACTGATAGTCATCCCTGGACCACTGGTGCCCCAGAAGCGGATTAGATTAGGATTGGATTAGTTAAATGTGCCCAATCATATTTGCTACATCAGGAAGCTATCTTAAATTACACAAGCAATCTAATTAGTATTAAACCGTTATTGTTCTGAATTAGACTTTGGTCAAACACAAAGTTAAACCAGACAACTCACTTTATTAAGGATTTGCTAACGTTGGACGTCTGAACTACTGTTCCCTTGTAAAATTATTTAAAAAAGGAATTAATCTCCCTTGGTCTTTCCAAATTCTTTATACCCTTTCCTAATATATCAGAAATAGATACCATACTAGTTTGTTCCAGGTTTATCGAACAATGAAGGAACCTACGCCATTGTGCAGAGTTAAGAAAAATCTCAGTCTCTCAATATTTTACACTTGAATGCCATTTGGCAAAAGCTAACTATGTGCGATGATCCACTAGTTTGCATGAGCGATGCATGCTGGTTAGTCTAAGGGTCAATCACACATTGCCCATGTGATGTTAGATCACTCAGTGATCTTACTTTTTATTTTGTGGCCCTCTTCCACATGTTTTAAGGGCAAGGTATCTGATCCCCTTGTTAAGAAAGATCAACTATAGAAGGAAAATCATTGTGTTCTGTGCCGGGTGAAAGAGCTGCCTATGATGTGTATTTGTCCATTTTGGGACCTCTATTAATGAACGATCAGTGCTCCCAGCGTAATTAATTCATTTGATGTCATTTTTAATAGTATGAGTTTTTATTGCACTTTCTGTGATGTATTGCTTGTTTTATAATGTATTGTGTTACTATTCTTTTATGAAGTTTATTAAGCTTCAAAATAAAGATTTACTGACTGACAGGCTGATCTGAACTAGAGTAGCTCAAATCTAGGAAGTCACAGATGGAGGTTAGATAGATTAGGCGATTGTCTTTAGGTCCACACTGCAAAATAGGAAGAACTAGACAGTAAGGTTACAAAATTGATATTTACTAACCTGGGGAGTAGTGACACCTGGGTTAGGGTGGATCTTGCTCTCTATAGATGAGAGAGAGGCAAAGCCCTTAGAAACCCTTTTTAGGAAACCTAATGAAAACCCATAAACAAACTATCCTCAAGGGTTGGTGTTTTATTAATGCCATCTGTAGGAATATCAAAACCCTGGGCACCCTGGTACGCACCAATAGCAAACAGGCCATCTGAAGTCAAGGAAAGAGCTGGAGGAAATCACATAGCAAGAAGACCTCACCATCCTGAAATCCCTCAACTCTGCATACAGGAAGCTCATCACTGCATATGCTGGCGGTTTTCCTCTCCCATTAAATCCAAGGGCCTTGAAGAAAGGCAGAGCTCTCTTTGAGGTAGTTAAACACTGCATAATTCAGTCCTTAAATCCAAAGACAAGTGTAAAGCCACCAACATGCTCTTCCTGGACAAAATAGAAATGATCAGCTGGAACCGCGAGAGCTTCACCCTCACCTTATACACACCACCAATGCCACGAAGCATTACCATAAAATGGAACACATTTAAACCCCCTCCCAATGGAAGACTTGACTGTCACAGTCTTCAAAGCCACCACCTATGAAGAAAACATCCTCCCCAGATGCATGATAAAATCAAAGAAAGGGGAAGTATTCACACGATTCCACGTCATCAATCGCTCACTGTTCACAAGGCATTTTCCCTGAAGCCATAGAGAACTGGCAAGTTGTCTTCAATGCTGAAGAAAATACAAACCTGACCCAGAACACCTGGCCATCACTTGTTCAATAGGCTCTTTTCATTGATCAGCAAAGTCATTGAGAATATGGTTATCCTCCAACTACATGATTGAATCCCTGAACACTGCATTCTTTGAAGACTACCAATTCAGCTTTCGAGCCAGACGTGGCTATGTGGTAACCACCATCCAGATCATTGAGGGAACTCTTCTGTTTGGGGTCATTATAACGCAGGATTTCTTACTATTATGGATCATAATGTGAGCCTCTGATCTTTTGGGGTGTTTGGTTTGCCCACCTTCCTTCCTCCAACTGTCAGTTACACCACCAGGACCTCATGCACCATTCCCTGCCATTCCATTCTTCTCTCCCTCCCCACAACCCAAACGTTTGCACTTCCTGGTGCTTGCTCAGCTGGGCCTCCCCACGTTCCTCTGCATCATCACATTCAAACCTGAGAAATGTACCATATATGGCCATCTAATCTCTTTCATTATGAGGGAGACATCCCCAAGATGCAACTTTCTTTCTTTTATGTTCCTTTCCCTGTAGAACGTTGTTGTCGCTTTTCTCTCGCCCAACGAGCTGCAAGCTCTGCATGAAGCTTGTACCTTACTGGCTGTTCTCTGTCTGCCTTTTGAGATGGTCCATCATAAATTACTCTTCAATATCATGGTCTCCTGCATGGTATCCAGTGAAGCTGCTCTGTAATGTAGCTCGTTCCAACTGGACATGAGAACCTGTTCATCCAGTTGGGAGAAGCAGATTTCCCTGCCATCTCACAGCCTGCAGGCTCTCACAGAGCTCCATCCTCTTCACGGCCATCTTTAATCTCTGAATGGAGCCCTTGTGGGAACTATTGCATAACCTTGACAGCAGGGTTCACCAATACACTGATGGTGCACAGTGCTATTGCGTGATCAATTGCATCGACAACATCCGCCGCCTGAATATCTGCCTCATCTAAACACATAGACCTGAACGTCAGGTATCCACCTAAATCTACATCCGCACGATGCAATTAATCTTTCTGAGGAGTTAATCCAAGCTCAACAAAGTCCAAAGTTGATAGAAATTAAGCTTCACAGTTTCACCCCAGTTTTTCCCAGTACCTAAACCTCTCCCTCAAGGTTCACATCTACAAGAAAGCAAAAATTGCCTGCTGCCTGCTCACACTCCTTTGTAATATTAAAAACCTTTTTCTAGCACCAGGCTTTATAGCTTTGGTACAAGCTCTTGTACTCTCTCATTTGGACAATGGCAACACTATACATGCAATTTTCCTAGGCAACGCCCTGGATCCATAATGTATGCCACTGCCCATCCCATCAAAGGACAGAGAAATATGACCGCTTCATGCCCATCTTCAAAGAGTTGGACTGGCTGACCCTACAGATCCACATTCTTTTCAAAATAATCTGCACTGCATATAAGTCAGTGACAGTGCAGCCCCTCTACTACTTTGTTGAACAATTCACCAATTCCATTGGTCAGCATAACACAATAAACCTTGACATTGCCAAGTTGGAAATAAAGAATATGAAATAAAGAGATATTTCAAAAATAGTCCTACTATGTACCCATAGTATTGTGCAATCTTTCAAAGGTACATTGGGACGGTGTTCACTCACTAATCCTTCTTAAAGGTAATAAAGACACCAATCTTAAAGAGCGATTCATCATCCCAACCGAACTCTGTCACTTTCACAACTATCCTTACCCTTCCTTTGGCTCAGCTCATGGTGCTACACAGGGCAATAAGCAGGGCTCAAACACACCATTTATTTGTATACATGATGATGAACTTTAATGTTATTGACATTTTCTGGAGATGTTGTTTCTTTCTTCCTTACTTTAGTTTCCCTGTATGTGCCTCTGATTTGTATGCATTGTGGGTCTTCATATGTATTGTTTGTACTAACACAAGTATGTAGTGAATCTTGAATTATTAGCTATTTATTCCATGTTTAACATTACTTAAAACTCTGATAAGGTAGCATTCATAATTTTGCTATCCCAAATTACCAGATACAAAATATGGTAGGCCTATTTTGCACTCTGCAGCCATTGCCTATGTGTATGTATGATTAGGTTCCTGTACTAACAACAACACTTAAGCAATATGCCCAGAGTGGCTGGGGCATTACCGTACTCGGTAATGCTCCCGCCGCGAGGGGCATATTGCTATAAGTACCCCGGCCAAGACCGGGTACTAAAAACAGAAGTGTTCCCAGCTCGTTCACTCCCGAAAGACGACAGAAAAAAAGGTTAGTCGGGTTGGGGGGGAGGAGGGAGGCAGGGAGGGAAGGAGGGAAAATAAATTTAAAGAAAGAAAAACCTACCTGAATCCCCGGTGGGGGACGATGGCAGCCGCATGGAGGCTTGCAGGGGGGGTGGGCCCGCTTCGAGCCTCCTCATTGGCTGAGGGGCTGCCACGGCCCCGCCATGGACAAAACAGCTGGAATACGGGCCGAGAATCAAGCGATTCTCAGCCGGGTAATGACCTGGCGAGAGCCAATTAGAATGTGTGTTACATTCTATTTGACTCTCGCTGGGTACTAATCCATGATAATGTTTTGTTTAGATGAGTGCATTCTTTAATACATTAAGTAGTTCATGATAGGTCTCCTGATCACGCCTGACATCTTGTTACCAGCATTATAAACACAACTCTTTGTAGGGACTTTTCATCAAAATAATTTCATATGTGATCAATGACGTTTGTGATGTCATCTTTGATGGCCTGGGTGTTAGTCTTAGCAGTGCACGGGGGTGGCGCAAGTTATAGTTGCTTAGCTTACCATAACTGGCACATTTCTGTTTTTTTTTTCGGTTTTACTTGTAACCATAAGAACCCTTAAACAACAATTTTTCACTACATTTCATAGTTTTTTATTAGTGCAACTTAACCGTAACATCCCGTTAACAATGTTTTTTCTGTGAATTTTATAGGTTTTTATGAGTGAAAATGTTTCATGTTTAATCACTGTATATAGGTTATTAATAATTCCTCTTTTAACATACATGAAAGAACTGCAAACCTCCTTTAACAAATGTATTTTTTGCAAAGGCATACTGATGTGTGTCATTATCAGCAGCGCATGTTGGGGATGTAAGTCATGATTACATTTCCTAGGGCATGAGGCTCGTCCATGACCCCAGCCCCACCAAACTACCCCTGTTATCCCCTGCATCTACCCTGCATCCTAGTTCAGTGTTCACTATACACTCATAATGTTACCAATGGCCAGTACGCATGGCTTGCAGCCATAGGCATTTTCTACAATTCATATGATATATATGATATGGCATTTATAACGTGCCTATACACAAGTTTTTCAAACAGCAACGAGGCAAGGGAGGGGGAACAAGGGAGGACATACAACGATCTTACTAGGCCAGGTGTCATTCAAATTGCGCAAGTGCAGGGAAGGAGGGAGAGGGAAAGTGCGTGGGGGAGGGGAGAGGGGAAAGTGCAGTACAAGGATAGTGGAATAAATAAGATAATAAAACGACCGACTGGTGGCAAGTGCGGGGTAAGTGCAGACATAAGTGCTGGTAGGGGGACTGTAGGGATGCAGAAAAACAGTCCCAGGGGTTGCCAGGGAGGCAGTGCAGGTGTGGAGCTGGTGGGGCCCGGGCCCGAGATCAGAAAGGGTGGCCAGATAACCAGTGTAGTTTCAGCCAGGAATTCAGCATGGGAGAGAGGGAGAGAAAGCAGAGGCAAAGAGGAAGGTTTTGAGCTGCTTCCGGAACCGGAGATGGTTCTCCTCAAATTTCAGAGAGGCAGGAAGGCTTTTCCAGAGGGAGGCCCCTGCTGAAGAGAGAGATCTACCACCAACTCGTTGCTTGGAGAAGCGACTGACCCTGAGGGAGTAGGAGGCAGATGAGTGAAGAGCTCGAGAAGGAAGATATTTGGGAAGAGCGAGTGAAGGTAATGCAGCCTCAGGCCCCAGAAGGTCTTGTGGACAATGCAGAGGGTTTTGAACTTAATCTTCGCAGCCACTGGGAGCCAGTGCAGAGATTTCAGTCCTGGAGAGATATGATCCCTGGGCTTGTGGCCAAGGATAAGTCTCGCAGTCCTGTCCTGGATAAGTTGAAGAGGGCGGAGAGTAGAGGCAGGCAGATTTAGATAGAGGCTGTTACAATAGTCCAGCCTAGAGAGAACCAGGGCTCTGGAGACGGTGAGCTTCTGGGGAAGGAGAGGAAAGGAAGAATACCTCTGAGGAGGTGCAACTGGTAGTGTGACTTCTTAGAGACGTCAGAGATGTGAGGAGAGAAGGAAAGAGTGGAATAGTAGATGACCCCAAGGTTTTTAGCCTTGCAGGTGGGAGAAGGAAGAGGACCAAGAGAGGCTGGCCAGAGAGCTGCAAGGAAGGAGGGAGTGGGTGTGCCGATGAGTAGAATCTCAGTCTTACTGGCATTAAGGCAGAGGTCATTGGTGGCACACCATTCCTGGATAGCAGAAAGACAGTCAGAGATGAGGGAAGGAGAGGAGGAGGCTGAGGGAAGCCTGAAAATGAGCTGGGTATCATCCGCATAGCTACAAATTTGGGCAGAGAGCGGCGATGCGGTGGGCAAGGAGTGCCAGGTATTGGTTGAACAGCCAGGGAGAGAGGTTAGATCCCTCGGGGACACCACAGGTAGAGAAAAAAGTATCGGAGAGGAAGGACCCAATTTGGACCTGGGAGGGTCGGTTGGAGAGGAAAAAAGTCACCCACGCCAGAGCCTGACCAGTGATTCCCAGGTTATCATGGAGACGGTTGAGCAGGATGGCATGGTTGACAGTGTCAAAGGCAGAAGAGAGATCGAGCAAGATGAGGACACAAGGGGTGTTAGAGTCAAGATTGGAGAGCAGGTCTTCACAGATGTTCAGGAGAGCAGCATCTGTGATTCTGGCAGCTTTGAAGCCAGACTGATGGTCATGAAGACAACCAACAGCTTTGGTGTGGAGATTAAGCTGGGAGATGGCCAGTTTCTCCAGGAGCTTGCCCAGGAAAGGAGTAATGGTGATTGGGCGATAGTTAGCCGGGCATGAGGGGTCGGCAAAGGGTTTCTTAAGAAGACGGTTCACAAGGGAATGCTTCAGGGGGGTTGGGAAGACTCCGGTGGCGACGGAGTGGTTGCAGAAATCAGCCAGGGCAGGAGCCAGGGAGTCGATGTGGTCCTTGATAGTTTTGGAGGAACAGGGGTGAACCTGTTTTGATGGACTTTCAAAGATCGGACTTGTCTAGTAACCTTGTCTGCGGAGAAAAGGGGAAAGGAAGAGAAGAAGGGAGGAGGGGTGGCTGCAGGAGGGCCAGAGGAAGAGCAGGAAGTAGGGGAAAGGAGGGAATAGGTGGAGAGTGAGGACAAGATGTCCTGAGTTTTAGAGATGAAATGAGAGGCCAGTGCTGTGTAGAGGGCCTGGGAAGGGACAGGGGAGGTAGAGACTGCGGCAGGATTGGCCAGTTCCTTGCAGATTTTAAAGAGTTCAGCCAAGTTGTTAATGCTACAGAGATGCAGGCTTGGATATGAGCTCTCTTCTTGGTTTGGACAGAGAGCCGGTATTGCCTTTGCAGCAGGCAGCAGGCCAGTTTGTCAGAAGATGTACATGAAGCACGCCATTTCCTCTCTGCCACCTTACAATAACATTTTAGGGTGACGAGGTCGGAGTCGTACCAGGAGTTGCACTTGGCTTTGGGCTTCAGGCAGATTCTCATAACAGGGGCAAGGATATCAAGAGTATCAGAGATGGCAGAGTGGAGCATGGAGAGGGCTGTGTCAGGATGGGAGTCAGCCAAAGGGGGAGAGGGGGGTGAGAAGGTGCTGGCGAAAGCCTCAGCTGACCCGCGCTTCGTGGGTCGGATGACCGAGAAGGTAGGTGGCAGGGATGGAGGTGGCTTGGCCTGAGGGGTAGGGAGGGTGAGGTTGGAGGATAGGAGACAGTAATCACTCCAGGAGAGAGGCGTGGAGGGAGGATCACAGAGCGAAAGGTCTGAGGATATCAGAACATCCAGAGTCGCAGAGGTCACGAAAGAGTACAGAGGACGGACAGGAGGCATCCAGGTGGATGTTGAAATCTCCGAGAAGGAGGAGTTGAGTGGGAGAGGACAGGAGTGAGGAGGAAAGGTCAGCCAACTCGGAGAGGAATGAGGAGATCTGACCAGGTGGCCGATAGATAGTAGCCACGGTAAGGGAATGGCAAGGTGAGAGAGAGAGCCTGCAGACGAGGCATTCAAAAGAGGAGTAGGACTGCGTAGGAATGACAGATGCAGGAATCCACTCAGGGAAGATCAGGGCAACACCCCCTGCAGAGCGGTAGGACCTGGGCGCGTAGAGGATCTTGTAGCCGTCGGGTAGGCGCATGTCAAAGCTGGTGACAGAGCTGGACGTGAACCATGTCTCGGTGAGACCGAGGACATCGAGGTTGAGTTCTCCCAGAAGGCAGGAGATATCAGAGGAGTGTTTGACAGCAGAGCTGGAGTTAAGTGTGGCAATATGGAGAAGGTTGGCATCCTTGAAGGACTTCCAGGGAGGGGTACAGATCAGAGGTACGCCCTTCAGAAGTGTAGAGGGTGCCCAAGAGGGGGCAGAAGAGGAAGGAGGAGAGGGCAAGGTAGCAAAGGAGGAGGCAGAAGGGGGAGGCGAGGGAGCCTGGGAAATGGGGAGAGCGGGGACAGCAGGAGAAGAGAGGAGATTTACGAGGCGGTGGAAGCGTTTGTCAAAATGGTGAAGGTTGGCCTGAGGGCCTTGGACCAAGACGGTCCCGTTCGAGTAGACATTAATGATGACCTTAGAGGAATGGAAGGAGGCCAGGAGGACGTCCCAAAGGGTGCCTCCATTAATGGGGGAAGAGGAGAAGGGAGAGAGCACAGAGACCATATGAAGAGTCCATAGGTTGGCGAAGGAACGACGAAGAGGATGTCGGTGAGAGTTTCCTTAGAGGAGGCACTGATGTAGGTGTCAGCGATAGGGAGGCCTGGGTTGGAGACCAGGATGAGCACCATAGAGTAGGTGGGAGAAGAGAGAGGTGGAGGTACTGAAGGAGGACAATAGCAAAGAATAGGCAGACAAGGAGCGAGAGGCAGGCAGGTTGCGCAATAGGACACGATGAAGACACTCAGGCTTATAGTTAACAAAATGCACAGTTATGACAGGAGAGAAGGCACAACTAAGTTTGAGAATTCTGAAAAGAGGGAGAAAGGCCTAGGTTTCACAAGCAGTTTTAAATACTGAGACAGTGCATATTATACCAGGCAAACACACCTAAGTTTGAGAATCCTGAAAGAGGGAGAAGCCCTATGTTTCACATGGTGCATGGGCTTCGGCCATGCCACATTCCCCAATAGGCAAATCAGAGTAGACATTTGTCCTTGCCGAGGGCCAGGCACACTGCCCCAGCAGCAAAGTTATATCACAATTTTTTGTACTTACATTTTGGCACTTTAGAAAAGATAAAACACGGGACAGATTTGCAAAACCATGCTTTGGGGTCCTTGCTGATGATCCTCGTGAATGTTTGCTGAAATCCTGCCCAGCAGTCCGGGCTGTAGCCACAAGCAGACTTTTTGTTCCCATTCAAACATATTCCGATTTGGAAATACTTTACCACATTTGTCCAAGGGGGGTGAAGTTATAAGCAGCCCAAAAAGTTCTCTTTCTATGATTTGAGCATAACTACAGGGCCACTACCACAGGCCCTGTAAAATATACATCACAAATGTCATTGATGACATCACATATCTGGGCCACTTGTTTTTCTTCACTGACAAATCTAGACCAGGTGGTAATGTTCACTGACAGTCAGAATATTAAAATTCAAAAGGTGCTATATATCTAGACGTTAACCTTGTCATATGTTCTTAAAGTACTTTCCTTAGGGTTTGGTCTCAGCTCAAGGTGCACATACATGGAGCAATAAGCAGGCCTCAAATACAAAATTAATTTGAATACATGAAGAGAAACTTTAGTGTTATTAACATGTTCTGATGACGCTTTTTCTTTCTTCCTTACTTTAGTTTTCCTGTATGTGCCTCTGATTTGTATGCATTGTGGGTCTTCACATATATTGTTTGTACTAGCACAAGTGTGTAGTAAGTCTTGAATTGTTAGCTAGTTATTACATGTTTAACATTACTCAAAACTCTGATAAGGTAGCATTCATTATTTTACTATCCAGAATGACAAGATTATAAATATCCCGCTCGCCCCTGGCATCTTGTTACCAACATTATAAACACAACCCCTTGTAGGGATTTTTCGTGAACATTTATTTCACATGTGATGTCATCACTGATGTCATCAATGACATTTGTGATGTCATCTTAGTCTTAGCAGTGCACAGCGGTGGCACGAGTTATGGTTGCTTAGCTTACCATAACTGGCAAGTTTGAGGTTTTTTGGTTTTACTTGTAACCATAAAGTCCCTTTATCAAAGTTTTTTCATTAAATTTCATAGGTTTTTATTAGTGCAACTTAACAATAACGTCCCTTTAACAAAAAAATGTTCACTGGATTTCATAGGTTTTTATTAGTGCAACTTAAGATAACATCCCTTTAACAACGTTTTTTCAGTGAATTTCATGGGTTTTTACCAGTGCATGCTATTTTCCTACAATTTACTAATATCATTTGTACCCCAATACGGCAACATTTTCGTTCAATTTAAAATGTTTAACCATTTCCCACCTTCTAGCATCATTTTTAACACTTCTGTACACTTTTTGCAACTTTTTCCACTGTTTTTGCATCTGTCGATGTCCGCGAACATCTGACGTCATCACGGAACTTCCTAACAGTGCCATGTGACCAAGCATGATGACGTGTCCGCTAACATGTCCGTACTTCACAATTGGGTCCGTGCTTGGAGGACAGGTCAGAGCTGCATTTTCTACTGTTCTAGGAACTTTCAAGCTCAAAATGTACCCTTACACAGCTTCTACACCTATACTTACTCATTATCAATTAACAATCTAGTACAAAGCACATACTTGGAAGATTATTAGCAAAACTGCTATTTATGTTAATAATGGCATCAGCATTTGCCATCCCTCCTCCCCAAGAGCCACCACCACCACTACCAGCTGGAGGACCTAAACAATAAAAAAGCACAGTACTTCCAAATACAATAAAGAGGACCAAGAAGATGAGGTAGAGGACGTGCCTACCTCTAGCACCCAGAGAGAATCATGGGTGTGGCAGTTCTTTACCACTGTTGGGAATGTACCAAAGGCTAAAGCTACCAAAGTGAAATGCACTAAGTACAATACTCAGTCGCGGACTACCTGAACAGTACTCCTGTGGGACCACCTCCATGCGCCGCCACACCAAATCCAACCACCGCAATGCTCTCAGAAAGGTTGTTCCTTTCTTAGCAAGTAGTAGGCTGTCTTCCTCCACCTCATCTTCCTCAACCAATACTGTAACCGGACAGCCTACTTCTGTGGGACACAAAATCCCACCAGCTAGCTTGCAAGCAATAAAAGAGGCTGTTGATCCATAGCTTTCAAAGACAACATTATACAGTGCAACACACCACTCTGCAGGGGGAAGCAATTTGAAGTGCTTTGAAGCTGTGATCAAGGAGCATGAGAAACTCTGCCCCCTACCATAGAAGTAACACACGCGCAACATCCTCCCCTGTCCACCTGCCCCTCCATATTAGTGCTTGGTGCCTCTTCTCTCCTTTCCCTCCCCACCTTACGTTCTAACCTCTCCTGCAAAACAAAAATACATAAAAAACATAAAAAGAAAGGTTCCTTTAGGAACCACCTTTCACAGTTAAAAAATAGAACTAAAAAAAATAATCTTATAGACTCCATCTACTTTATATTTCTCAGTAAGTACATAGACTCAATAAGATTTTCCAAAATTTCCACTAGCATTTTGTGTTATGCTAATGGAAATATTGTGGCATTCATTCCCCGTTCCAGGGACTGGAACTGGGATAATGGCCCGGCAGCATAAGTTATCGGCCCAAGGGAAGCGAGGGCGGATAATGAGGGCTCTGGCCATTAGCACCCCGGGTTCCCAAAATGATTTTTCTTCCTACACTGGGATGCCTGCAGCATCCCGTTGTAGGAAGGAAAATTATTTTCCATGATGGCCACAATGGAAAGAGAAGGCGGGGCTCTGTACAGAGCCCATCCTCCCTTTCCATGGCAGCCCGCAGATGGCAAAGAGAGAACCTTATGTCCATATTACCACAAGCACATTTTTTTTCCCTTTCAAAACTATCCCACTTTCGAATAACTTTACCACATAGCCTGTCCCAGGTGGACATGGCCACTTTAACCCCATTTGTCGTCTCTCATGATCATGGCCAGTAACTAGATTGCCCGAGTGATGACCTTATGCCATGACCCGGACAATCTGGCCACTGCCCGTGGCCACAGGCTATACCTCAGTCACCAAAGGTATATCACAATTTTTTGTACCTACATTATGACACTTGTAAAAAATTAAAACACAGGCACATTTTCAAAACCATACTTTAAAATCCTTGCCAATGCTCCTTACATGAGTTTGCTGGAAATCCGACCATGTTTTATTTTTTCAAAAAAGTGTCAAAATGTTTGTACATACAATAGTCATACGACTTAGCCCGCCCTTGACAAAATCCATTCAGACTTTACACAAACATTCAAGGTTGAGTCTATAATCTTTCTGAAACCTTTTGTCCACATTTGTCAAATGGCAACACAGTTATAAGCCATCTAAACATGTTGAAACCCCTCTCTAATTTGGCCCACTCTTGACAAAATCCCATCAACCTCTAGAAAAAACATTTATATCTCGATCTAAACTTTTGTGTAGATTCGTCAAATGGCACCATCATTTTGGGAACCCCCCTCTAATTTTGCCCCCTCTTGACAGAATCCCACCAATCTTTGCAAAACCATTTAGAATTAGTTCTAGAATACATTTTCCCAAATTACATGCAGCTTCATTGTGTGGCGCCAAAGTTATAAGCCATCCAAAAACTGCTTTTCACCAACCCTGTAATGCAGAAATAGGCACAGATGTCCCAGAACATCCGAACCAGGAACCAAAGAGTGCTCCATTAACCAGAGAGACTCTTTGATCTTCAACAGACAGGAAGATGGGTGGGACTTATATTACATGTTTTCACCCCTTTACCTTTTCTGTTGCAAACCACCCTGGTTATGACCTCACGCATACAGGAGATTGTTGGTGGGGACCCAGGATTGGTTCATTAAGATAGGCTTAGCCTACACCAATCTCTGTGGCCCATTTGGCTTTAAAAGAGGGATGAGACCCTCTTTTGGCAGATCATCCGATTGCTTCAATAGAATCAGAAGGAAAAATTCATCATTGGACCCTAGCAGAAGGTACAATCTGCCTTACATCTTCCACCAGTGAAGGAAGGCCAGGACCTACATGAGGGAAGCAAGGTCCCTACCCTAAATATCTCCCAGCGAACAGAGGGAGATACTGAATCCAGAGGACCCTCCAGAAGCCCCAGAACCGTACCCAGTCAGCACACAGTGTGCCCTGCTAAACTCTGCAGGAAGCTTCCTAGGTGAGAAGTACCAGAGAGTCTCTGAAACAAACCAAGGACAAGGCAGCTACCTGCAACACTCTCCTCAGCTTTGGACCGTATGCCTTAAAGGATGACACAAGCCCAGCGAAGAAGCTAGGAGGAGTGGATAAACAAGCATCTGACTATGTCCGCCTTAAAGGAAATTTTCAAGCGAGTCAAGCCCCTCAAGCTGCAACCGACAGTACCACTGACAGTTGTTACGCTGCAGTCTCTAAAGCCGTCTGAGACACCTCGACCAGTGCTTCAGAACCGGTGACCAGCACTGACACAACGATTCCTGACCCTGAGCCGCTGTGTAGGCCAGTCGGCAGCCATCCAGCCAGCTTCCCTCGCTGAACTACCTGCCCTCTAATATCCACAGCTGCCTCCCATCTTGGACTCTGTTGCAGAAGCTGCAAAGCACCCTGAAACCGACTCCATCCTGCCAAGCACCAAGAACTCCTACAGCACAATGTACATTGTGGTTCTGTCCCCCTGGTCATTCTCCAAAGGCCCCTAGTGACATATTTACGGCCCATTGTTTAGAAAGAAAGCATCCTTAAACTATACTGACTACCCTCCTGTCACTAGCCAGAGTGCATCCCTTTACCTTTTTTGAAACTGTCTGTCCTCTTCATTCCTCTACAGTGTGGGGTGTATTTCATAGTGTGCTGGAACTGTCTGTTGTGATAATAATAAAGTAGATATTTGTATACAACCTTGACTGGACAGTCGCTTTTATCATTGGGTAATAATTGTAATTTCGCTGTGTTGCAACTAACCAATGATCCACAACTTTTTGGAGATAAGTCTGCCGTTCTGTCTATGTTACCAAAACTGAACAAGGAGGTTTGTAATTTGCTTTTGTTTCTAATCTGTTTGGATCCCTTCTGTTGTACTAGAGGCGTGGGGTTGATTGATGTTTTAGAAACTGATAGTCATCCCTGGACCACTGGTGCCCCAGAAGCGGATTAGATTAGGATTGGATTAGTTAAATGTGCCCAATCATATTTGCTACATCAGGAAGCTATCTTAAATTACACAAGCAATCTAATTAGTATTAAACCGTTATTGTTCTGAATTAGACTTTGGTCAAACACAAAGTTAAACCAGACAACTCACTTTATTAAGGATTTGCTAACGTTGGACGTCTGAACTACTGTTCCCTTGTAAAATTATTTAAAAAAGGAATTAATCTCCCTTGGTCTTTCCAAATTCTTTATACCCTTTCCTAATATATCAGAAATAGATACCATACTAGTTTGTTCCAGGTTTATCGAACAATGAAGGAACCTACGCCATTGTGCAGAGTTAAGAAAAATCTCAGTCTCTCAATATTTTACACTTGAATGCCATTTGGCAAAAGCTAACTATGTGCGATGATCCACTAGTTTGCATGAGCGATGCATGCTGGTTAGTCTAAGGGTCAATCACACATTGCCCATGTGATGTTAGATCACTCAGTGATCTTACTTTTTATTTTGTGGCCCTCTTCCACATGTTTTAAGGGCAAGGTATCTGATCCCCTTGTTAAGAAAGATCAACTATAGAAGGAAAATCATTGTGTTCTGTGCCGGGTGAAAGAGCTGCCTATGATGTGTATTTGTCCATTTTGGGACCTCTATTAATGAACGATCAGTGCTCCCAGCGTAATTAATTCATTTGATGTCATTTTTAATAGTATGAGTTTTTATTGCACTTTCTGTGATGTATTGCTTGTTTTATAATGTATTGTGTTACTATTCTTTTATGAAGTTTATTAAGCTTCAAAATAAAGATTTACTGACTGACAGGCTGATCTGAACTAGAGTAGCTCAAATCTAGGAAGTCACAGATGGAGGTTAGATAGATTAGGCGATTGTCTTTAGGTCCACACTGCAAAATAGGAAGAACTAGACAGTAAGGTTACAAAATTGATATTTACTAACCTGGGGAGTAGTGACACCTGGGTTAGGGTGGATCTTGCTCTCTATAGATGAGAGAGAGGCAAAGCCCTTAGAAACCCTTTTTAGGAAACCTAATGAAAACCCATAAACAAACTATCCTCAAGGGTTGGTGTTTTATTAATGCCATCTGTAGGAATATCAAAACCCTGGGCACCCTGGTACGCACCAATAGCAAACAGGCCATCTGAAGTCAAGGAAAGAGCTGGAGGAAATCACATAGCAAGAAGACCTCACCATCCTGAAATCCCTCAACTCTGCATACAGGAAGCTCATCACTGCATATGCTGGCGGTTTTCCTCTCCCATTAAATCCAAGGGCCTTGAAGAAAGGCAGAGCTCTCTTTGAGGTAGTTAAACACTGCATAATTCAGTCCTTAAATCCAAAGACAAGTGTAAAGCCACCAACATGCTCTTCCTGGACAAAATAGAAATGATCAGCTGGAACCGCGAGAGCTTCACCCTCACCTTATACACACCACCAATGCCACGAAGCATTACCATAAAATGGAACACATTTAAACCCCCTCCCAATGGAAGACTTGACTGTCACAGTCTTCAAAGCCACCACCTATGAAGAAAACATCCTCCCCAGATGCATGATAAAATCAAAGAAAGGGGAAGTATTCACACGATTCCACGTCATCAATGGCTCACTGTTCACAAGGCATTTTCCCTGAAGCCATAGAGAACTGGCAAGTTGTCTTCAATGCTGAAGAAAATACAAACCTGACCCAGAACACCTGGCCATCACTTGTTCAATAGGCTCTTTTCATTGATCAGCAAAGTCATTGAGAATATGGTTATCCTCCAACTACATGATTGAATCCCTGAACACTGCATTCTTTGAAGACTACCAATTCAGCTTTCGAGCCAGACGTGGCTATGTGGTAACCACCATCCAGATCATTGAGGGAACTCTTCTGTTTGGGGTCATTATAACGCAGGATTTCTTACTATTATGGATCATAATGTGAGCCTCTGATCTTTTGGGGTGTTTGGTTTGCCCACCTTCCTTCCTCCAACTGTCAGTTACACCACCAGGACCTCATGCACCATTCCCTGCCATTCCATTCTTCTCTCCCTCCCCACAACCCAAACGTTTGCACTTCCTGGTGCTTGCTCAGCTGGGCCTCCCCACGTTCCTCTGCATCATCACATTCAAACCTGAGAAATGTACCATATATGGCCATCTAATCTCTTTCATTATGAGGGAGACATCCCCAAGATGCAACTTTCTTTCTTTTATGTTCCTTTCCCTGTAGAACGTTGTTGTCGCTTTTCTCTCGCCCAACGAGCTGCAAGCTCTGCATGAAGCTTGTACCTTACTGGCTGTTCTCTGTCTGCCTTTTGAGATGGTCCATCATAAATTACTCTTCAATATCATGGTCTCCTGCATGGTATCCAGTGAAGCTGCTCTGTAATGTAGCTCGTTCCAACTGGACATGAGAACCTGTTCATCCAGTTGGGAGAAGCAGATTTCCCTGCCATCTCACAGCCTGCAGGCTCTCACAGAGCTCCATCCTCTTCACGGCCATCTTTAATCTCTGAATGGAGCCCTTGTGGGAACTATTGCATAACCTTGACAGCAGGGTTCACCAATACACTGATGGTGCACAGTGCTATTGCGTGATCAATTGCATCGACAACATCCGCCGCCTGAATATCTGCCTCATCTAAACACATAGACCTGAACGTCAGGTATCCACCTAAATCTACATCCGCACGATGCAATTAATCTTTCTGAGGAGTTAATCCAAGCTCAACAAAGTCCAAAGTTGATAGAAATTAAGCTTCACAGTTTCACCCCAGTTTTTCCCAGTACCTAAACCTCTCCCTCAAGGTTCACATCTACAAGAAAGCAAAAATTGCCTGCTGCCTGCTCACACTCCTTTGTAATATTAAAAACCTTTTTCTAGCACCAGGCTTTATAGCTTTGGTACAAGCTCTTGTACTCTCTCATTTGGACAATGGCAACACTATACATGCAATTTTCCTAGGCAACGCCCTGGATCCATAATGTATGCCACTGCCCATCCCATCAAAGGACAGAGAAATATGACCGCTTCATGCCCATCTTCAAAGAGTTGGACTGGCTGACCCTACAGATCCACATTCTTTTCAAAATAATCTGCACTGCATATAAGTCAGTGACAGTGCAGCCCCTCTACTACTTTGTTGAACAATTCACCAATTCCATTGGTCAGCATAACACAATAAACCTTGACATTGCCAAGTTGGAAATAAAGAATATGAAATAAAGAGATATTTCAAAAATAGTCCTACTATGTACCCATAGTATTGTGCAATCTTTCAAAGGTACATTGGGACGGTGTTCACTCACTAATCCTTCTTAAAGGTAATAAAGACACCAATCTTAAAGAGTGATTCATCATCCCAACCGAACTCTGTCACTTTCACAACTATCCTTACCCTTCCTTTGGCTCAGCTCATGGTGCTACACAGGGCAATAAGCAGGGCTCAAACACACAATTTATTTGTATACATGATGATGAACTTTAATGTTATTGACATTTTCTGGAGATGTTGTTTCTTTCTTCCTTACTTTAGTTTCCCTGTATGTGCCTCTGATTTGTATGCATTGTGGGTCTTCATATGTATTGTTTGTACTAACACAAGTATGTAGTGAATCTTGAATTATTAGCTATTTATTCCATGTTTAACATTACTTAAAACTCTGATAAGGTAGCATTCATAATTTTGCTATCCCAAATTACCAGATACAAAATATGGTAGGCCTATTTTGCACTCTGCAGCCATTGCCTATGTGTATGTATGATTAGGTTCCTGTACTAACAACAACACTTAAGCAATATGCCCAGAGTGGCTGGGGCATTACCGTACTCGGTAATGCTCCCGCCGCGAGGGGCATATTGCTATAAGTACCCCGGCCAAGACCGGGTACTAAAAACAGAAGTGTTCCCAGCTCGTTCACTCCCGAAAGACGACAGAAAAAAAGGTTAGTCGGGTTGGGGGGGAGGAGGGAGGCAGGGAGGGAAGGAGGGAAAATAAATTTAAAGAAAGAAAAACCTACCTGAATCCCCGGTGGGGGACGATGGCAGCCGCATGGAGGCTTGCAGGGGGGGTGGGCCCGCTTCGAGCCTCCTCATTGGCTGAGGGGCTGCCACGGCCCCGCCATGGACAAAACAGCTGGAATACGGGCCGAGAATCAAGCGATTCTCAGCCGGGTAATGACCTGGCGAGAGCCAATAAGAATGTGTGTTACATTCTATTTGACTCTCGCTGGGTACTAATCCATGATAATGTTTTGTTTAGATGAGTGCATTCTTTAATACATTAAGTAGTTCATGATAGGTCTCCTGATCACGCCTGACATCTTGTTACCAGCATTATAAACACAACTCTTTGTAGGGACTTTTCATCAAAATAATTTCATATGTGATCAATGACGTTTGTGATGTCATCTTTGATGGCCTGGGTGTTAGTCTTAGCAGTGCACGGGGGTGGCGCAAGTTATAGTTGCTTAGCTTACCATAACTGGCACATTTCTGTTTTTTTTTTCGGTTTTACTTGTAACCATAAGAACCCTTAAACAACAATTTTTCACTACATTTCATAGTTTTTTATTAGTGCAACTTAACCGTAACATCCCGTTAACAATGTTTTTTCTGTGAATTTTATAGGTTTTTATGAGTGAAAATGTTTCATGTTTAATCACTGTATATAGGTTATTAATAATTCCTCTTTTAACATACATGAAAGAACTGCAAACCTCCTTTAACAAATGTATTTTTTGCAAAGGCATACTGATGTGTGTCATTATCAGCAGCGCATGTTGGGGATGTAAGTCATGATTACATTTCCTAGGGCATGAGGCTCGTCCATGACCCCAGCCCCACCAAACTACCCCTGTTATCCCCTGCATCTACCCTGCATCCTAGTTCAGTGTTCACTATACACTCATAATGTTACCAATGGCCAGTACGCATGGCTTGCAGCCATAGGCATTTTCTACAATTCATATGATATATATGATATGGCATTTATAACGTGCCTATACACAAGTTTTTCAAACAGCAACGAGGCAAGGGAGGGGGAACAAGGGAGGACATACAACGATCTTACTAGGCCAGGTGTCATTCAAATTGCGCAAGTGCAGGGAAGGAGGGAGAGGGAAAGTGCGTGGGGGAGGGGAGAGGGGAAAGTGCAGTACAAGGATAGTGGAATAAATAAGATAATAAAACGACCGACTGGTGGCAAGTGCGGGGTAAGTGCAGACATAAGTGCTGGTAGGGGGACTGTAGGGATGCAGAAAAACAGTCCCAGGGGTTGCCAGGGAGGCAGTGCAGGTGTGGAGCTGGTGGGGCCCGGGCCCGAGATCAGAAAGGGTGGCCAGATAACCAGTGTAGTTTCAGCCAGGAATTCAGCATGGGAGAGAGGGAGAGAAAGCAGAGGCAAAGAGGAAGGTTTTGAGCTGCTTCCGGAACCGGAGATGGTTCTCCTCAAATTTCAGAGAGGCAGGAAGGCTTTTCCAGAGGGAGGCCCCTGCTGAAGAGAGAGATCTACCACCAACTCGTTGCTTGGAGAAGCGACTGACCCTGAGGGAGTAGGAGGCAGATGAGTGAAGAGCTCGAGAAGGAAGATATTTGGGAAGAGCGAGTGAAGGTAATGCAGCCTCAGGCCCCAGAAGGTCTTGTGGACAATGCAGAGGGTTTTGAACTTAATCTTCGCAGCCACTGGGAGCCAGTGCAGAGATTTCAGTCCTGGAGAGATATGATCCCTGGGCTTGTGGCCAAGGATAAGTCTCGCAGTCCTGTCCTGGATAAGTTGAAGAGGGCGGAGAGTAGAGGCAGGCAGATTTAGATAGAGGCTGTTACAATAGTCCAGCCTAGAGAGAACCAGGGCTCTGGAGACGGTGAGCTTCTGGGGAAGGAGAGGAAAGGAAGAATACCTCTGAGGAGGTGCAACTGGTAGTGTGACTTCTTAGAGACGTCAGAGATGTGAGGAGAGAAGGAAAGAGTGGAATAGTAGATGACCCCAAGGTTTTTAGCCTTGCAGGTGGGAGAAGGAAGAGGACCAAGAGAGGCTGGCCAGAGAGCTGCAAGGAAGGAGGGAGTGGGTGTGCCGATGAGTAGAATCTCAGTCTTACTGGCATTAAGGCAGAGGTCATTGGTGGCACACCATTCCTGGATAGCAGAAAGACAGTCAGAGATGAGGGAAGGAGAGGAGGAGGCTGAGGGAAGCCTGAAAATGAGCTGGGTATCATCCGCATAGCTACAAATTTGGGCAGAGAGCGGCGATGCGGTGGGCAAGGAGTGCCAGGTATTGGTTGAACAGCCAGGGAGAGAGGTTAGATCCCTCGGGGACACCACAGGTAGAGAAAAAAGTATCGGAGAGGAAGGACCCAATTTGGACCTGGGAGGGTCGGTTGGAGAGGAAAAAAGTCACCCACGCCAGAGCCTGACCAGTGATTCCCAGGTTATCATGGAGACGGTTGAGCAGGATGGCATGGTTGACAGTGTCAAAGGCAGAAGAGAGATCGAGCAAGATGAGGACACAAGGGGTGTTAGAGTCAAGATTGGAGAGCAGGTCTTCACAGATGTTCAGGAGAGCAGCATCTGTGATTCTGGCAGCTTTGAAGCCAGACTGATGGTCATGAAGACAACCAACAGCTTTGGTGTGGAGATTAAGCTGGGAGATGGCCAGTTTCTCCAGGAGCTTGCCCAGGAAAGGAGTAATGGTGATTGGGCGATAGTTAGCCGGGCATGAGGGGTCGGCAAAGGGTTTCTTAAGAAGACGGTTCACAAGGGAATGCTTCAGGGGGGTTGGGAAGACTCCGGTGGCGACGGAGTGGTTGCAGAAATCAGCCAGGGCAGGAGCCAGGGAGTCGATGTGGTCCTTGATAGTTTTGGAGGAACAGGGGTGAACCTGTTTTGATGGACTTTCAAAGATCGGACTTGTCTAGTAACCTTGTCTGCGGAGAAAAGGGGAAAGGAAGAGAAGAAGGGAGGAGGGGTGGCTGCAGGAGGGCCAGAGGAAGAGCAGGAAGTAGGGGAAAGGAGGGAATAGGTGGAGAGTGAGGACAAGATGTCCTGAGTTTTAGAGATGAAATGAGAGGCCAGTGCTGTGTAGAGGGCCTGGGAAGGGACAGGGGAGGTAGAGACTGCGGCAGGATTGGCCAGTTCCTTGCAGATTTTAAAGAGTTCAGCCAAGTTGTTAATGCTACAGAGATGCAGGCTTGGATATGAGCTCTCTTCTTGGTTTGGACAGAGAGCCGGTATTGCCTTTGCAGCAGGCAGCAGGCCAGTTTGTCAGAAGATGTACATGAAGCACGCCATTTCCTCTCTGCCACCTTACAATAACATTTTAGGGTGACGAGGTCGGAGTCGTACCAGGAGTTGCACTTGGCTTTGGGCTTCAGGCAGATTCTCATAACAGGGGCAAGGATATCAAGAGTATCAGAGATGGCAGAGTGGAGCATGGAGAGGGCTGTGTCAGGATGGGAGTCAGCCAAAGGGGGAGAGGGGGGTGAGAAGGTGCTGGCGAAAGCCTCAGCTGACCCGCGCTTCGTGGGTCGGATGACCGAGAAGGTAGGTGGCAGGGATGGAGGTGGCTTGGCCTGAGGGGTAGGGAGGGTGAGGTTGGAGGATAGGAGACAGTAATCACTCCAGGAGAGAGGCGTGGAGGGAGGATCACAGAGCGAAAGGTCTGAGGATATCAGAACATCCAGAGTCGCAGAGGTCACGAAAGAGTACAGAGGACGGACAGGAGGCATCCAGGTGGATGTTGAAATCTCCGAGAAGGAGGAGTTGAGTGGGAGAGGACAGGAGTGAGGAGGAAAGGTCAGCCAACTCGGAGAGGAATGAGGAGATCTGACCAGGTGGCCGATAGATAGTAGCCACGGTAAGGGAATGGCAAGGTGAGAGAGAGAGCCTGCAGACGAGGCATTCAAAAGAGGAGTAGGACTGCGTAGGAATGACAGATGCAGGAATCCACTCAGGGAAGATCAGGGCAACACCCCCTGCAGAGCGGTAGGACCTGGGCGCGTAGAGGATCTTGTAGCCGTCGGGTAGGCGCATGTCAAAGCTGGTGACAGAGCTGGACGTGAACCATGTCTCGGTGAGACCGAGGACATCGAGGTTGAGTTCTCCCAGAAGGCAGGAGATATCAGAGGAGTGTTTGACAGCAGAGCTGGAGTTAAGTGTGGCAATATGGAGAAGGTTGGCATCCTTGAAGGACTTCCAGGGAGGGGTACAGATCAGAGGTACGCCCTTCAGAAGTGTAGAGGGTGCCCAAGAGGGGGCAGAAGAGGAAGGAGGAGAGGGCAAGGTAGCAAAGGAGGAGGCAGAAGGGGGAGGCGAGGGAGCCTGGGAAATGGGGAGAGCGGGGACAGCAGGAGAAGAGAGGAGATTTACGAGGCGGTGGAAGCGTTTGTCAAAATGGTGAAGGTTGGCCTGAGGGCCTTGGACCAAGACGGTCCCGTTCGAGTAGACATTAATGATGACCTTAGAGGAATGGAAGGAGGCCAGGAGGACGTCCCAAAGGGTGCCTCCATTAATGGGGGAAGAGGAGAAGGGAGAGAGCACAGAGACCATATGAAGAGTCCATAGGTTGGCGAAGGAACGACGAAGAGGATGTCGGTGAGAGTTTCCTTAGAGGAGGCACTGATGTAGGTGTCAGCGATAGGGAGGCCTGGGTTGGAGACCAGGATGAGCACCATAGAGTAGGTGGGAGAAGAGAGAGGTGGAGGTACTGAAGGAGGACAATAGCAAAGAATAGGCAGACAAGGAGCGAGAGGCAGGCAGGTTGCGCAATAGGACACGATGAAGACACTCAGGCTTATAGTTAACAAAATGCACAGTTATGACAGGAGAGAAGGCACAACTAAGTTTGAGAATTCTGAAAAGAGGGAGAAAGGCCTAGGTTTCACAAGCAGTTTTAAATACTGAGACAGTGCATATTATACCAGGCAAACACACCTAAGTTTGAGAATCCTGAAAGAGGGAGAAGCCCTATGTTTCACATGGTGCATGGGCTTCGGCCATGCCACATTCCCCAATAGGCAAATCAGAGTAGACATTTGTCCTTGCCGAGGGCCAGGCACACTGCCCCAGCAGCAAAGTTATATCACAATTTTTTGTACTTACATTTTGGCACTTTAGAAAAGATAAAACACGGGACAGATTTGCAAAACCATGCTTTGGGGTCCTTGCTGATGATCCTCGTGAATGTTTGCTGAAATCCTGCCCAGCAGTCCGGGCTGTAGCCACAAGCAGACTTTTTGTTCCCATTCAAACATATTCCGATTTGGAAATACTTTACCACATTTGTCCAAGGGGGGTGAAGTTATAAGCAGCCCAAAAAGTTCTCTTTCTATGATTTGAGCATAACTACAGGGCCACTACCACAGGCCCTGTAAAATATACATCACAAATGTCATTGATGACATCACATATCTGGGCCACTTGTTTTTCTTCACTGACAAATCTAGACCAGGTGGTAATGTTCACTGACAGTCAGAATATTAAAATTCAAAAGGTGCTATATATCTAGACGTTAACCTTGTCATATGTTCTTAAAGTACTTTCCTTAGGGTTTGGTCTCAGCTCAAGGTGCACATACATGGAGCAATAAGCAGGCCTCAAATACAAAATTAATTTGAATACATGAAGAGAAACTTTAGTGTTATTAACATGTTCTGATGACGCTTTTTCTTTCTTCCTTACTTTAGTTTTCCTGTATGTGCCTCTGATTTGTATGCATTGTGGGTCTTCACATATATTGTTTGTACTAGCACAAGTGTGTAGTAAGTCTTGAATTGTTAGCTAGTTATTACATGTTTAACATTACTCAAAACTCTGATAAGGTAGCATTCATTATTTTACTATCCAGAATGACAAGATTATAAATATCCCGCTCGCCCCTGGCATCTTGTTACCAACATTATAAACACAACCCCTTGTAGGGATTTTTCATGAACATTTATTTCACATGTGATGTCATCACTGATGTCATCAATGACATTTGTGATGTCATCTTAGTCTTAGCAGTGCACAGCGGTGGCACGAGTTATGGTTGCTTAGCTTACCATAACTGGCAAGTTTGAGGTTTTTTGGTTTTACTTGTAACCATAAAGTCCCTTTATCAAAGTTTTTTCATTAAATTTCATAGGTTTTTATTAGTGCAACTTAACAATAACGTCCCTTTAACAAAAAAAATTTCACTGCATTTCATAGGTTTTTATTAGTGCAACTTAAGATAACATCCCTTTAACAACGTTTTTTCAGTGAATTTCATGGGTTTTTACCAGTGCATGCTATTTTCCTACAATTTACTAATATCATTTGTACCCCAATACGGCAACATTTTCGTTCAATTTAAAATGTTTAACCATTTCCCACCTTCTAGCGTCATTTTTAACACTTCTGTACACTTTTTGCAACTTTTTCCACTGTTTTTGCATCTGTCGATGTCCGCGAACATCTGACGTCATCACGGAACTTCCTAACAGTGCCATGTGACCAAGCATGATGACGTGTCCGCTAACATGTCCGTACTTCACAATTGGGTCCGTGCTTGGAGGACAGGTCAGAGCTGCATTTTCTACTGTTCTAGGAACTTTCAAGCTCAAAATGTACCCTTACACAGCTTCTACACCTATACTTACTCATTATCAATTAACAATCTAGTACAAAGCACATACTTGGAAGATTATTAGCAAAACTGCTATTTATGTTAATAATGGCATCAGCATTTGCCATCCCTCCTCCCCAAGAGCCACCACCACCACTACCAGCTGGAGGACCTAAACAATAAAAAAGCACAGTACTTCCAAATACAATAAAGAGGACCAAGAAGATGAGGTAGAGGACGTGCCTACCTCTAGCACCCAGAGAGAATCATGGGTGTGGCAGTTCTTTACCACTGTTGGGAATGTACCAAAGGCTAAAGCTACCAAAGTGAAATGCACTAAGTACAATACTCAGTCGCGGACTACCTGAACAGTACTCCTGTGGGACCACCTCCATGCGCCGCCACACCAAATCCAACCACCGCAATGCTCTCAGAAAGGTTGTTCCTTTCTTAGCAAGTAGTAGGCTGTCTTCCTCCACCTCATCTTCCTCAACCAATACTGTAACCGGACAGCCTACTTCTGTGGGACACAAAATCCCACCAGCTAGCTTGCAAGCAATAAAAGAGGCTGTTGATCCATAGCTTTCAAAGACAACATTATACAGTGCAACACACCACTCTGCAGGGGGAAGCAATTTGAAGTGCTTTGAAGCTGTGATCAAGGAACATGAGAAACTCTGCCCCCTACCATAGAAGTAACACACGCGCAACATCCTCCCCTGTCCACCTGCCCCTCCATATTAGTGCTTGGTGCCTCTTCTCTCCTTTCCCTCCCCACCTTACGTTCTAACCTCTCCTGCAAAACAAAAATACATAAAAAACATAAAAAGAAAGGTTCCTTTAGGAACCACCTTTCACAGTTAAAAAATAGAACTAAAAAAAATAATCTTATAGACTCCATCTACTTTATATTTCTCAGTAAGTACATAGACTCAATAAGATTTTCCAAAATTTCCACTAGCATTTTGTGTTATGCTAATGGAAATATTGTGGCATTCATTCCCCGTTCCAGGGACTGGAACTGGGATAATGGCCCGGCAGCATAAGTTATCGGCCCAAGGGAAGCGAGGGCGGATAATGAGGGCTCTGGCCATTAGCACCCCGGGTTCCCAAAATGATTTTTCTTCCTACACTGGGATGCCTGCAGCATCCCGTTGTAGGAAGGAAAATTATTTTCCATGATGGCCACAATGGAAAGAGAAGGCGGGGCTCTGTACAGAGCCCATCCTCCCTTTCCATGGCAGCCCGCAGAAGGCAAAGAGAGAACCTTATGTCCATATTACCACAAGCACATTTTTTTTCCCTTTCAAAACTATCCCACTTTCGAATAACTTTACCACATAGCCTGTCCCAGGTGGACATGGCCACTTTAACCCCATTTGTCGTCTCTCATGATCATGGCCAGTAACTAGATTGCCCGAGTGATGACCTTATGCCATGACCCGGACAATCTGGCCACTGCCCGTGGCCACAGGCTATACCTCAGTCACCAAAGGTATATCACAATTTTTTGTACCTACATTATGACACTTGTAAAAAATTAAAACACAGGCACATTTTCAAAACCATACTTTAAAATCCTTGCCAATGCTCCTTACATGAGTTTGCTGGAAATCCGACCATGTTTTATTTTTTCAAAAAAGTGTCAAAATGTTTGTACATACAATAGTCATACGACTTAGCCCGCCCTTGACAAAATCCATTCAGACTTTACACAAACATTCAAGGTTGAGTCTATAATCTTTCTGAAACCTTTTGTCCACATTTGTCAAATGGCAACACAGTTATAAGCCATCTAAACATGTTGAAACCCCTCTCTAATTTGGCCCACTCTTGACAAAATCCCATCAACCTCTAGAAAAAACATTTATATCTCGATCTAAACTTTTGTGTAGATTCGTCAAATGGCACCATCATTTTGGGAACCCCCCTCTAATTTTGCCCCCTCTTGACAGAATCCCACCAATCTTTGCAAAACCATTTAGAATTAGTTCTAGAATACATTTCCCAAATTACATGCAGCTTCATTGTGTGGCGCCAAAGTTATAAGCCATCCAAAAACTGCTTTTCACCAACCCTGTAATGCAGAAATAGGCACAGATGTCCCAGAACATCCGAAGTGTCTGCGAACATCACAGGACTGTATCTGGACATCCGGACTGTTCGTGGCACTTTGGGGATGAAAACACACATTTTTTGGCTTTTTACGGCCATATTCCATCCCATCCTCATCACTCCTCACCTCCCCAGAGATTGTTTGATAAATTTGACCAGTGCAATGTTATTTTTTTTAATATGTTTTTACTGCAATGTTCGCAGACACGGCGAATCCAACATGGGCGCGTCCCGGAAAATCTGACGTACCGCACGCTTTTCACCATCCTATCAGCAGTCGCGTCTGATGTCCCCGGACTTGATGTCATTCTCTGGGCCAATTGGAGGCCCTTCCGTGGACCGAACAGGGAAGTGGGTCCGCGGACCGAATGCAGATATCACTCATTTTTTTTAACCTACTTTAAGCCTGATTTAAAGAAAACTACTGGATGGATTTACACCAAATTTACAAAAGCAGGCCTTCAGAAAAAAGCCGCCGCTCCTGCACAAATTTGGTGAAAATCTGTCCAGCAGTTTGGGCTGTAGACATGAGCAAAACCTTTTTTCCACTGCATCTATGGAAGAAAGAAAATTTGGGACACCCCTATAACTTTTTTCCCCCTTGATGAAACCTCACCAAACTTGCCAGAAAAATTCAGACAGGGCCATATGCTTATTTTCCAAAGATTGGTGACGTTTCGTCGAGGGAGGCCAAACATATATGGGGGTCCCAAATAAATTTTTTTTCTCCATAGATTGAATGCACAAGTACAGCACAAACCGTTGGACGGATTTTCATCAAATTTACAGCAGGATCGGCGGCTTGTTCCCGAAGGCTTGCTTTTCTAAATTTGGTGATACTCCATCCTATACTTTTTTGAAAATCAGGTAAAATGTACGTCTAATAAAATGAGTGATATCTGGCTCTGCTCTGCCGTCCCATTTCCCTGTTCACTCAGCGGTCAAAAGTCTGATTGGGCTGGAGTGTAGTGTGATGTCGGCGGACATTGGACACGCCCAGTGGTTGGCTGGAGGGAAGTGTGATGTGCGTCATAATTTTGGGTAACACTGCCATGTAGTATCCGAGGATAGTGCAGCGCCACAAAGGGGCTGGAAAACATGCTTTGCGGCATCTGGTGGTGGTAAGAGGGGATGCAAAGGGTGAGGGAGTGAGAAGTGGTTCATTAGATATATTTTATTAGGAAGAAGACACTGGTGTGGAAACAGTATTGGTGGGTACTGAAACAATTTGCAGGCACACAATTTGTGTGGTGAATGCAGGTAGCCTTTGTTACGGCACGATAGACCCTGAGGTGACCTCTTTATGTGGTGACTACTGGCAGGCTCAATTGTAGATGGCGAGTGGATAGCACTGAGCATTTTTGCATAGGGTGTACTAGGCTGTGTTGTATGTGGTAAGCTCGTTGCACTTTTGATGCATGGCTGGAGCACTTGTTGCACATTAGGGAGCAACATGCTACCACTTGCGTTTGCTATGGTTAGCTCCTGAAGACACCCTTTGTTTAGGAAGTGCAGTAAGCTACTGCAACATGAAAGGAATTGCTCGGCATCACACATTTAAAATATGGAGAATGAACCCAGCCACCCCGTCCTGAGGTGACCTCTTTCTGTGGTGACTACTGGCAGGCTCAATTGTAGATGGCGAGTGGATGACATGAGCATTTTTGCATAGGGTGTACTATGCTGTGTTGTATGTGGTAAGCTCGTAGCACTTTTGATGCATGGCTGGAGGCCTTGCACCAAAAAGTATGTCCACTGGTTGCAAGTAGGTTTCACATTGTTGCCTTGTTTGTGTGGTTTGTCAGCATTGTACACATTGTTGGTTGCATGAGTGTGGTGATTGTTAGCACGTCCTCCAGTTTTGGGTGCATGGCTGGAGATGATGGAGTCAACAGTCCTGCTGAGTGTCCACTTGGTGAACTGTTGAAATACTGTGTGTATAGAAGTATATAGGGTTCCAGTGGATGGTTTATGTGGTTGGGGTGTGGCCATTGTGCAGATTAATGAGTCATGAACTGTATTATGATGTATTGGTTCTTTGTAGTTAATAGAGTGTTGGGAGCAGGGGCAATGTTGTGAAGATTTTGTGGTTTGGTTGGAAGTAGTAAAATGGTATGCAAATGGAAGTGGGTACGGGTGTTGGAGGCTGTGTTATGTTAGTGGATTCTGGTAATTGGTTACATGTTTGCATACATGGCTGTATTATGTTGTGGGCGTTGGGTAGGACTGCCGGTGGCTGTGTTACATTTGTGGGTTCTGGTACCTGGCCAAATGCTCGAATGCATGGCTGCATTACGATGCAGTGGATGTGGCCAAGGCCTAGGCTCTTGGGTGCATGGCCCAAGGCCGTAGGGCATAGGCCATGCCCCCAAGAGGGTAGGCCTTGGCCACACCCACCGCAACATAACGCAGCCATGCATGCCAACAATGTGATACTGCTATATGGATGCCACAAATATGTTTACAGTCATTTTTTTTTCTCCTTCGCTCTTTTGGGTAAGTTGTTATAACCATACATTGCTGCATCGTACACAGGTACAACTCTGCATCTCTCCGAGGGTGGCCACCTTTACAGTATGCTTGTCAGGACATTTTACACTTGGTAGAGCACGAGAAGTGAGCTGTCAGGCGTACACTTCCATATGTTGTAGGTTATAGCACTTGTTCCACATTAGGTAGCAACATGCTACCACTTGCGTTTGCTGTGGTTAGCTCCTGAAGACACCCTTTGTTTAGGAAGTGCATTAAGCTACTGCAAGATGAAAGGAATTGCTCGGCATCACACATTTAAAATATGGAGAATGTACACAGCCACCCGCATATAGTTGCAGTTAGGTAGAACTTACTTTTACGCACATGGAGACATGCTACTACCTTACACATGATGCAATGAATGTACAGCTGCCACAATATATAAATGTACATTTATGGGCCTATCTACTATTTATATGTGCAGTGTCTTACAAATCAATGGTGTATGTTGGCAGACTGTTTGTGCGTTGGCTGTGCATATGTGGGGAGATTTATGGCCCTCTTGTTAATTAAAGGAAACAAATTACTTTACAACTCAATTCAAAGATTGTACGTACTTTCCAATGTATGCAGTATAGTGACCTGAACTGAATGTGTCGCCTGTGTGGTAGATTATGGCCATTGGTGGGAACGTTTTGTTGGCAAGTGATGCCTGTCAGTGTGTGAAGGTTGTAAGCTTGCACTTATGTTTGTTTGCATCTGCATTGTATGTTGAAATCATTCATATTACGTATTGCCTATGTGATTGTATATGTAAGGTGGAACTATTATCAGACTTACAAGGCCTACACAATATGCTATGCTTTGCATTTGTACCACTTGCTAAAATGGAATGGAATCACAGTAAGGTGTGGGTACATAGAGAAAGCGTTTGTTAAGGACTTGTTCCTGAATGACATGATTGCAGAGAGTGCATGAATGTTTTCACATGTAGGAAGTCTGAAAGATTTCATGTGTGGGTATGTTTTTGCTTTCCAATACTTGTACTAACTACATTACAACTTCCTGTGGATCTCCTTGTCTGTTTAACATGCATTTACCATTCTAGCACAGTAGTGCAATTTCTGTCTTATTCCTGCCACTCTGTAACGGTTTCTAGGATTGTTTGCAGCATTTGTGTGCAAGACTATCATTTTAAACAAAACTGGTGTGAGCTGTTTACATAAATGTTTTCAACAATTGTGGCATTTGTATTACATCTTTAATTGCTACATTTGCACAGTAATTTACACCACTTGTATTGGACGAGTTGAATGGAACAGGCAGTTTTGTGTCTGAGCACTTTTTTCTTAGTACACTTTGTAAACAAGATATTTACACTACAATGGTGTGGTGCTAATATTTTCATATGGTGGAAGGTACTTTTGCAAGCAGGTCCAGAAATGCACGTTAACAAATGTCCTGGTTCTCCTGTGTATTTGCACACTGGACAGGAGGTCATAGTTTGGAGTATTTTACTTTTTCCTTTCTTGTTGCCTTTCACATGGTGGTCGAGGAACTACTGGAACGACTTGATAGAGGTGTGGCGACCATTACACATTGATGTGCAAGGCCATTTGTAGATGGGCCATATTGGTTCGGTACCATCGACAGTGGCATTTAAGTGTGATGGGGATATTTGTGAAAGCAGTGTTTTTTGTCCCATTATGCTATTGTCTCCCTTTTCATACCCTCGTATAGTGCTGTGTATGGCAATTTGGTTCCTTTGCTCTTGTTTCTATGATTCTTCTTTGAAGTATGGCTGTGTGCTGGTGGTGTGACTCTACTGACATGTACTGCTGTTGCCAAAGCTATCTATGCTGATATTGCGTCCGTTTTGAAGTAGTGCTTGTAGTTTACTAATTCATTTTGACATTGGTTTCATTTTGTTTACAATAAATAGAAACATTTTTCGTTTCTAGAGCATTGCACTGTCTACAAGGGCTTCCAGGATTACTGTTCTGCAGTAAAGTTTAAGGGCTGATCATCATTTCTCCTCTCTACTTATAAGGATAAAAGACTGTGTGGAGGAACATTTCTTGTAAAATAACTTTTTTTAAATGCTTCATTGTGGTGACATTAGTATTTGCACATGCTCTATTACCAGTAGTGACAGTTGCACTCTTTTTACTACCTTTGATTTATGTCTACATTTACAGAGAGGAATTACATTCTCCTTACTGGTAGGTACTTTATTTTTCGTTAGTGACTGCATTAGCTGTTCTCTTTCAACTTTCAGTACAAAATCTGCTAGAGGTGGATGGATACTTTCTATGCTTTTAGGTACAGCTGATCTATTTCTGTCTTGTTTTCTACGGCGTTCCTTTTTCCTAGGCATTCTGTAGCAGCTGTTGCAGAAAAAAGGAAAGTGTGGGTGTGCACATTTTGTGATGTATATGTGTGCAGCTTTGCATGAATGGATGAACATGAGGGTAGGAATATAGATAGAAGTGTTTGATTGTGTAATGGTGTGTTAGTGTAAGGTGGGAACGCTACATTGCTTTGGGGGAGTTAATATAATGGCTGCGCCATGCAAACACAAAGTGAGGAACTGTTGAGGTGCAATGAGTAACAATGACGCAAACACCAGTGGGTTGATGCAATTATGTACCTGAAATACAAGAACAGTGCACTGTCTCAGTAGGAGGTGAAACTCCATGATAGCATTGCACTTACTTGGTTGGCTGTCAAGAGTAGGCTTACTCTCGGTTGCGTTTTGAAGTTGACACGCCACTGGCTTTCAGGACAGAGGTGCTTACTGCAACTGTGAAAGAAGATAATTTGAAAATATGTTTGTTGACGACATACTGAGTGAATTTGGAGAATACATTACTTAAAAGGGTAGGGGGATGTGTTGGCAGGAAGTCTTAGTGTGTGTAATTTGATGGCTTTGTAGATGAATGCAGACTTGGGAGTATCAGCATTGTTGGTAAGGGGGTAAGTGGCTCACTTGTAAGTGTGCCGTATGGTGGGTGTAGGAGTATTCACTTTGCAAATGGATTAGTCCTAGTTGTAGACGGGTGAGAAAAACGTTCAGAAAGGTATACAGCTTGGAAAGGAAAATGTATTTGTGTGTGAAATTCCATTACCTTTTCTGCGCATATATGCTTCCTACATGAGCAGAGCAATTATTTCACTTGTTGGTTTTATTTATCCACATTTGCGATTGGTACTGCTGTCAATGCACAGAAACATTTTTTTGCTTTTCTAAGTAATGTTACATTCTGTGAAGTGTTCAAGGTAAGTGGCAGGTACTCTGCTCCAATGCATGCAATGTATGTACTTGTTTTAGGTTGGTAGGATAGGAGAGGCGTTAGTGCAGAAAAATGGCGTGCAATTGTCAGAAGCAAAGAAGAGAGTAACTGTTGGATATTGCAATGGCTGATATGGGTAAATGAAAACTTTCAACGCCCATACCATTGCAAGTGGTATTTGATGGTAGGTGATGGGAGAAAGGACCATATGCTTCTTGGCTACATTATGGAGGTTTAGTGGCAGGTACCCTACTCAGAGGCACTTATAACAGAGTTGCAAAAGTACTGGATAAACTATATTGATACCTGTACTTTGTGGTGATTGATGCCGATGTGGATGAATCTGGGTGCCGAAATCTTGCATAGTTTCACAGAACTTTCTACTGGAGGTGCTTTACAATCGCACAAGAGTTTAACTCTGAGTGGTTAACGGTACATATGGAGTGTTGCACAGAAATGATATTGTTAGATGCAGAGATCTTGGATCTCATTGGTGGATGCGTGCATGATGATTTAACAGTATCCAATGAGGGAGTGCTGGAAAAAGAGTAGTGGAAAGGTAAGAAGAACTGCACCTGCTTTACTAGGGCACTGTCCTCGCATTAGTTTGGGAAGCGCACGTGCCACGGCCTGTACTTGTGAGCATGCTGGGCATGAACATGGGACTGTGGGGAGTATCCAATCAGGTGTTGAGGGTGTGCTTCACAGGAGGGGGTGGTAATACTTTTTTTCATTGCTCTGTGTAGTGAGGCTGGCAGAGATGGAGAGACGCATACTGTTGATCGTGGATGATGCCTTTGTGCAAGATCTGCACAGGTATGTCCTGGAAAGAGGCATTGCTGAAAATTTCGATTTGGAAGGCTGTGTGGAGTGGAGGCTTTGTGGTGCAGTGTGCGTGAGTGCAGTTTCAAATCTGTGATTGCACTTTGCAGAAATATGGCTATTGTTGCTACTGTTCATGTTGTCGTGGTGCAGTATGGAGCCCTGCATTTGGGTTACATGCCTTGTGCACGTTTGCTGCGTCAACCGAAGAAGGTGCTGAAAGCAGTAAAGCAGATTTTTCCCAATGCCAATGTGCTTTTCTCATAGCACCAAGACAAGAATGGGACTATCCGAATGTAATTTGTCCCCAGCCAGAGGTCGGAAGGGGTCTTATAAACAGAAGCATGTCTGATTTTTTGTGCACTGCTGGGATGTTTTACCGTGACAATGATATCCTTAATTCTAGAAATGTGTACTTTTTCCATGCAAATGGCATTTCTTTGACCAATGGTATATTGTTTTACAATCTACAGGATTCTTTGAAGAGGTTCCACTAAGAATGTAAGGAGGAGAAGAAAAGAACCCCCCCCCCAAAAAAAAAGGTGTGCGTTTGTAAGCACCTACAAATAAAGGCTCTTTTCAGAGCCACCATTAAAGACGAAATCCCCTACCCTGGTTGAAATCTGTTCCCCCACTCCCGTACACAGCACGATAAGTCTACGGATATTGCTGTATTTGCAGGATCGCACTTGCCACATCCGGGGCTTTTGAGGATGGCAGGCATGGAAATGGGACTGTGGAGGCTAATGGATTGGTCAATAAGGTTTCTGGGTGTGGTGTGTAAGCAGATAGTCTGAGACTGTGGCAGAAGGTGTGTTTGTAGAGAAGAATGCAGAAGCTTATGCATATGGTTGTGTGGGTCAGGGGGCAGAGTGTATGAATTTTGGGGGACTCCTAGAAACATTTGTTGAAAGTGCATGCAAAACACTGTGGAGTCGCTGCACATTTTGGATTCTATCATGTGGATGTGCACTGGTATGGAGTACGTGCAATGAAGTGGATGATTTTGGTTCCTCATTGCGCCACTTTGGTGACGCTCAATCATCCAGCCATTCTTATTCTTCATTGTGGAGGGAATAGTTTAGGACATGTTAACGGGATTTCTCTGCAATTTGCGATGAAGGAGGCTCTTGGCTAGCTCATGGGTATGTTTCCGAACTCCTGAGTAATTTATTTCTCACATCGCGCAGACACAGATGTGGCTGCGTTCTTCTTGCTTTGCAAATAGAAAAAGCGAGGAGCAATGTCAAGAAGGCTGTTTGTGCCTTTTTGCGAGATGTTGACATTACGTTTAGTAGCACAACCATATTTCCCACAGATGGAGTTCAGCTTACTAATGCTGCCAATCAGCTTTGTTTGTAAAATATGAAAAATGAATTGCTGTTCTTTTTGCAAGTACACAAGAATTTTTCTAGTAGGTGTTGCTAATTTCTACCCTTCGAAACACAATGAAACACCACAAAATGCCTCTTTTTAGAGACAACACTTTCTCCTGGAAACGACTGCAATCTTTTTGACTGAGCGCCCACTCCCTTTACTCATTGTACAATCTGCGGAGCTTATCGGCTGCGCCGGCCTGAATCCTTTAATTGGCAATGCTACATTTGAACTGTGAAAGGTGGCTCTGAAAAGAGCCTTTTTTTAAACTTTTTTTCTTTTTTGGTTGTTTTGTATCTTACTTGGTCTTGTAACACACCATACAGAAGGAAAGCAAGGCAAGGGAGGGTGGGGAAGGGGCATCAACCACCGGGATAAGATTGGGCATGTGCAGAGAGAGGAAGATGTTGGGTGGCCCTCACTTAGGTAGGGGACACTCATTCTCATGCTCCCGGACGGACTCCTCGAAAACACTTCAAAGTTGCTCCACCCTGCAGAGTAGCGCGTCACAGTACATGCACAATACAATGACCTTTGAAAGTTAAGGGTCTGCTGTGATGCATATGGCCTGCAAGGCTGCTTTAGGTATCCGTTGCCCAATAGGAGTGACCCTGGTGGTGGCAGGAGCAGATGCAGAGGATGCTGTAGAAGAAAGTAACCTACTGCCTTGTTCAAGGGGGCACTGCCGTCCGAACTGCTGCCTTCTGGTTTGCTTTGAGATGTCATCACATTGAGGTCTTGCCGTAGCTGTACAAGCCAGGTTTTCCGCAACTGAGTGAGTGCATCTCACCACGTTAGCATGACATTTTGACACGCATTTCCGACGCTGGTAAAAAGTTTCCACACCCAGCACTCTCAATGCCTGCAGGCATTGGAGATTTGCTCTACTTCATTCTCGTTCTCCTCTTGATCTATATGTACATCACCACACCTGTTGCCTTGTCCAGCCCTTCGGAAAGAGGTGGCGGCGGTGAGGGTTAGGGTGTGGGTGCTGCTGACTCAGAGGCAGTACCAGCAGGCATGGTCGCCATTAGTTGCAAAGGTAATATAGCACAGCAGAAATGATGAGAAAGCAATTCCAGCACGAAGCAATCTGTCTCCCTACTCTTCTCTGCAAAGCTACAAACAGACTGCGGAGCAGATCTGGACTGTGGCTTTTTGTAGGGCTGCTCTGAAGCACTTGCAACCAAACACGGGCCTAAATCGTTAAAAAAAAATAGTTATATGCACAATGGCACAGTGTGGGACATTTGTAAGTGTGTACTTTCACATTAACGCTCCTTACATTGCAGAAAACAGTACTTTTCTGATCTCTGGGGGACCCGATCGTGTACGGCAAATAAGGGTCCAGGCGTGGATGTGGTCACATAATGACGTCATGAATGTTCTCCACTAGGATGGCTGTTCGCAGGATGCGTATTGGGTGGAATACTTTGCGCGCATGTGCATAGGTGTCCTACGAACAGGGTTGGCCTCCCCGGACTCATTAAATGTGCGACACATGTCCGGCGACCATTTTTGCACAAGCTGGTTGTTTGTAGGCTACAGCAAGTGCAATGTTCGTGTTCACAGCTGTCCGTAGGACGTGGGTGGACGCCTCGAATTACTGAAAGTACATCACAACTTTTTCCTACCATGCTGGACAGGGGTGGTGTTACCAGGACACAGAGGATGACATACGCATGCGCATAACTGTGGCATGGACAGACGTGCGCTCCCACAACTAATTAAAGGTGCATCACAAAATGCGGACATGCGGCCAGTACTGGCGTCCTGCGGATACCTGCATTGTGATTGTGCATACGCTGGGCAGGTGCGGTGTACATCGTAAACCTCCATTTTGCTTAATTACAGCCATCCTGGACGGTACTGTGTGCCACAGACTCATAATGAATTTTAAAATAAAAGGAAAGCCGCCCACACACTCAGCAACACTTTACATCTACACCTTTAAATTCTGATATACATAGACACTATTAGGAAAGGGGAGGGGTACTGAAAATGGATACATACGTAGGGGAATTGGGGATTTTTACGAGGTCATCATGCAGGTAGGCAAGGATTGAGGTCTCAACGTAACGTCTCTGCTCACAGGGATTTTGTTGGGGATGGTGGGCTGGAAAATGGGAAAGCGGTACACATGCAAGTGGGGCAGTGGTATTTAATTTTTCCCATATTATGTGCTTGCACACAATCTTTTAATGCAGCTAAATTGTTAAGCAATTGTTCAATTTTGGCGTCCAGCGTGTCTAGACTTATTTACAGTGTCCTTCCTTTCCTGTGGCCATATGCTGTTGTGGAAGAGGTGCTGCTTTCGGTGCAATCATTTCATTTCCAGTATGTCCTGTTAATACCTGGTCAAAGAAAGCTGTCAAATAGCAACAAAAGGGCCGAGCCTCGAGGGAGAGAATGCAGCGACGCCCTCTAAGAAACGGCCCGACAAAGACCAGTACATTGTAGGATCCTGGAACACCAGAGGACACAACCACTTAACAACGCCCGGAGACGTGAATCTGGGGGCCTTTGACATTCTATGTCTGCAAGAGACGTGGTTACTGGAGAAACCAATGCTGGATGGATTTTGTTTGGAAATCTCTGCTGCAGTTAGGGGTCCTTTAGGAAGACCATCATCGGGCCTGTTAACAGCCATCAAAAACGGCCTAGGTCTAGACCCACCAAAGAAATGGAGAGAATCATACCAAATGCTGGTGACCTTGTCCACATGATCCCCAGCCACGGGGAAAAGCATGAGGGCCAAAAGGAACGCCTTGGCAATCATAAATTGCTATTGGAACCCGCAGCGTACGCCAGCGAAAGTCTTCTGTTCCTCTATGAGTGCTACCATTGATCAACTTTATGAAGAGTTTGACGAAATTGAGATTATGATATGCGGCGACTTCAACGCCAACTGCAATAAAGCAACTGAGAGAACGTGGAAGACCTCAACACTTGAACGTGGAAAAGCCTGGTTGGAAGTAATCAGCTCCAGAAACCTACAAAACATAGCGAACTTGTTTCCAAATCAACAGAATTTACCTACTTGGGAAAGGGGAGCATCAAAAGCAACCTTAGATTACATTTTCACCTCGTCAGCCCTGGCAGCAAACATAGTCAGCTTTAAAGTGGTAAAAACGACCAACAGCGACCATAACTTACTCACGTGTACGTGGGGCAGTCGGAGACAAACAAAACTCGTATACAAAACCAGGGTTGAAACTAAAGTTCAACAAACTCGATTACGAATAACGGAAGCGAATATCCAACAAATAAAATCAGCTTGGGAAGAAAAAGTAACAGCAAACCACCGTTATAAATTAAGCAAGAAACCAAACTACCTTCCTCTCCTTGCACCCTATCAAAAACCAATAGGAACTAGAAACCCAGCGGCCTCTCAACCTAGCCATGTATACAACAAAGAGCTGGTTGAACAAAGGAAATTAGGCCGACAACTAAAAAGGAAGGCAAGGAAATCAAAAGCAGAACAAGACTGGGCAAATTGGAAACGTGAAAAAAAAGATACACAACCTGGCGAAAACAATCTAAAGCAACACAGCACCAGTTGGATGCAGAGGAAATGATGAGAAAATTATCAACCAATAAATCCATTGACTTCTGTTCACTAATCAAAGAGAGCATCTGGGCATCCAATCTAGCGCCGACAAATGCAGTCTCAGAAGAAAAATGGATGGAATATCTATCGAGAGAGTTCGAGAAACCCAGGACGTCGGTAGAGCTCCTGGAAATAACAAAAAACACAACATGGGTGTCGACATTGAACGCAGAAGACATTGAAGCAAAAATAAGAAACCTCAAAACTTCCAGAGCACCAGGTCCCGATGGTCTCACAAACATAATGCTAAAGCAATTCCCGAAGGAATGGTCAGAACTAATTGGAATGATATTTAGCATTTGTGAACAAACCCACGAAATTCCGGAGTCTTGGTCTAAAGCAATCATCGTCCCGATTTATAAAAGGGGCTGCCGGGAGGATTCCGTGAATTACAGACCGATCGCGCTGCTAGATATCCTAGGAAAGACCTTCTCCTCTCTCATCTTGGACCATCTGAGGATATGGGAAAAATCGGCAGAGTGCAAAGACATCTTACAAACGGGCTTCCAAAAAAATGGAATAATAGCAATCAACATCTTGATAATAAACATCTTTAAAGCAAAAGTCAAAGAAGGGGCGCCAAAAATCTACTTAGCTTTTGTAGACCTGTCAAAAGCATTCGATAAAGTGGACAGAAACACGCTATGGAAAAAATTGGAAGCCTGGAAATGCCCCAGATCACTGCTCAACCCACTAATAGCGCTCCACACAAACACAACAGTAAGAGTTAAGCTTAACCAACAGGGAACCTTATCAGAAGAAATACAAGTGGAAAGGGGTGTAAAACAGGGTTGCCCACTTGCTCCTGCACTCTTTATCGACTATCTGGGGGACCTGCAGTACTCAGAAAACAAGATCAGAACGTTTCCACCTAAACTAGGGAAAACCACAATTCCTCGTCTCCTATATGCAGACGATGTAATTCTGATTGACCAGACAAAAGTGGGCCTGCAGCGGAAATTGACAAATTTGACAAAATACCTAGAGGAAAATCATTTGGAGATAAATAAAAACAAAACAAAAATTATGACACTGGAGAAACAACAGAAAAGTACTACAACAACAGAGTCCTGGGTCTTAGACGATACAAAAATCGAAAAAGTAAACAACATCAGATACCTGGGATTTGAACTAGATAACACACCAACAGACAAAGCAATGCAAGTTACACTCTGGGATAAAGCGAAGAGACTGACAGCGCAAATGAGAACGTTGGACAAGAAATTTGGTAAATTTACGCTAACCCCGGCAATACATTTCTATAAAATGAAATTGGTGCCTGCGCTGACATGTGGAACGGAAGCATCATTGTGCATCCCGGAGAACATCTGGAACAAAATAGAAGGCATGGTTTGGAGAACCGTTCTGGGGCTTCCCAAATCAACCGCAATAACGCCTATCAGAAGGGAGCTTGGATTAATATCCTTGGCCTCGATAGTCGACGTTAATGCAATGAGACTATTCAGAAAAATCATCCTTGCTGACTCCCTGCCAATCTATGCATTGATTAAAGAAGAACGTGACACTGGAAATTGTATCTTATTCAAGAAGTGGGCAGAATCTAGAAAGGAAAGGTTGTCTGAAAGACTGTGCACGGAAACAGACCTAAAAGAAAATCCAGACAAAATCAAACGGAAACGCGAAGAAAGGGATTGGATTAATACAATAGAGGCAGCAACAGAAAATAAACTATTACAACATCTTCCACCTACGTTCAACAAACCAAAGGTTCCAATGAAATACGTGAGTAAATTCCCGGACAAGAAAAAAAGACATTTGTTTATGAAAGCAAGACTAAATTTACTACAAACTAAACAAATACTCGCCATTCGAAATATGGCAGAAAACCAAGTATGTCGATTATGTAAAAACGCAGACACTGTGGAAACGATCAGACACCTAATCGTAAACTGCCCCTGCACGAAACAGAATAGAATCATCTACCTATCACCGTTGATCACGAATCATTGGATGATTCAAGAAGAAACTTTGTGGAACAGACTCATCGCCGGTGAAGCCACTAGGTGGACAATAGCCATGACAAATTTACTCGAAATGGCGTTCAAACAGATAAACGAGGCCCGGCCCACTGAACCTACTGAAGCAGAGCATGGTTAGGAGAACCACCAGTCAGATGACTTCGGAGGTCTCCCACAAGCACTCTAATAAGTCGGATCTGTGAAAAACCATTGTCGAGGAACTCATTTTCAATGAAATCAAGAGGAACAAATTGCAGGACAAAACTGTGCCACACTCCTTTGACAAAATTACAGGTTTTTCCTGAATATAAGTCAAATAAATAAATAAAAAAAAAATAAAAATATGTCCTGTTAAAGATAAAAATATCTGGTAGGTGTTTATGAAGACATACATATTAACTGTCTAAATTTACGGACTGTGCTGCGTACCAATAGGATTACTATCATTACTCACTTTGTTTCTTACTTCGTTATGAGGGAAATTCTCTTACAGCCATTCGAAGGTGCTTGGTATTGCTGCATACAAAAAAACCTCATGGTTTTCCACTGTTGCACACTGCACAAGCTGTGTATTTATAAAAGAAACTTCAGTGTACTTACCGCGTTGTAGTGACGTTCTGCTCTCAATACTTTGTAGTCCTTACTCTGTCATTTCCTTCTTCCTTCCTATGTAAAGCAGCAGTGCCGTAATATTGTTCGATGCAGACATTATTTCCCTTATTGGTGCATTCCACTATGGTGTATACCCTATTGTCAAATGAGAAATTATATCGTGACTCCTATCGCAATAAAGATATGTATATTGGCCTACGCCAAGCTGCTTATAAATCGCTTGCGAAGAAATCCGTGTTGCAAGGTCCTGACCTTAAAATCAATGTAAGCCGCCATTTTAGGTCAATCCGCCATTTTAGGTTCGCTTTGTAAAGTCACTCTGTGAGTTAAAATGGTGGACGATGTCATTCCAAAATACAACATGGCTGTCTTGACCTCTGTATGTAGCTAATATGTAACTTGTAACTTGCCTGCAGGCCACTTGTTGAGGTCGTGAACTGAGACCTTGGGCCTCATTCCGAGTATGGCGGTAAGGGATAGCGGCCACCGCTAACGAGAGCGGTGGCGGTAATCCCTTACCGCCATACTCCGAGTTCCCTTTGCGCCATGGAGGTTTTAACACCTGCTTTTAGCAGGTGTTAAAAACCATGGCGCTAAGGGACCTTGATGTTAATTACGCCACCGTAATTTACGGTGGCGTAATTAACGCCTTCCCCACTCCCATTATGCCCTATGGGGCAAGAATGGGAATGGGGAAGGGTAAATGGGGATTGGGGAATTACCGCCCCGCCAACCTTGGAATGGGGCGGTAATTCCGCCATCCACCAAGGTGCTGCCGGTCCGGGTACGGCGTCAACCAAGGCGTTAATAGCGCCATTGGTTAGCGCCGTACTCGGAATGAGGCCCCTTGTCCTTAGTTGACCTGTGTGTAAAGGATTACTCATGCAATGAAACTAATCCGCAAGCATATGTTAAGAACAATGTATTTAAATACTGAACCTAGAACACTTGTTTAACTACATTGTATTAATGTTTGAGAAGACCTGCATGGGAAATCTCCGAATACACAGTTGCCGTATATGCTTGTTGATATACGTATTAAAAGCAAACCAGTTACATGTGGATGTGCGAAACTCGGTGATGTATTAGCGGAATATTAACCCGAAGTAGGGCTGGACATCGTGCTCACGAAGAGTATAAAAGACCACTGTATTCTAATGTACAGCGTCTCTCACTGAACACACTGAACCACGCTGGAGTTCGTTGTGTTGCACTGAGGGACGATAGCTATCTAATTTTGCTCTGTTCTTCGTAACTGGATTCAGAATAAAATAAAGTACTTTGTATGTTCCTTTGCAACCCGTGTTCGGTGTATTTCCTTTTGGCGTACTCAGCCTCAATATTTTGATTTTGTTTTCACAGTTGGCGCCCGAATAGGGACCCTCAAGATTGATGCCGGATTGTTGAAGGTTGACGCAGGCTATCGGACCGGGATTGGATGGTGTGACAAAAAGGGGCCCCACTGAACGAGATGCGACACCTCAGCAGCGCTGCACGACCCAATCCCTGGATGATTAGCTTGTGGTCCGAGATGGCATCTTGACGAGGGTCAACTTATCGAGGCGGCAGATTTGCCGAAATCACCATACACGAGGTAAGATTAGTTAGGTAAGATTCTTTGAAATCCGATCGGACCGCCTTAGGTTTGTACAGGTGAGTCGTGACCGGACTTTTAATTCAACCCTGATAATTTGAATTTGGAGTATTGTATCTGCAGACACAATTATTGACCAGGTAACACAAATAATTTGATATGCCTGGGAAATTGTCTACCTGCTTCAAGGCGTTGTTCTGCAGCAATAGACAATCTTTGGAATTTAGCCGTCCCGCACCACAGGAGGGGTGGCCGGCATGTACTATGTACTGTAAGCATGGCATTGGAAGTATAGTATTTAATGACATTTGGCACAGACAAACCAGACATGCCTCCAAACCTCAGTGGCCAATCAATGGTAGTTTTGAAATCCCTCGTATTGAGTATTTAGAGTCAATTCTATTAAAGAAAAAGGCCTGCAGCATTTGATGTTTTGCAGAATTGGAAAAAAGAAGCGTTGCAGCAACTTAAAAGTAGAGAAAAACATGCGCGCTGTCATAAGACGAATGCCGAAAAGGCATTATTGTATGACCAAGATAAACATTCTGAATTGACTAGGAATATGGATAGGGCTTTCTCACTTGGAATTCAGAAAATCTATCCTTCCAAAGACCTCCATGCTTCCGATGAATTCATAGACAAATTGTTAAATGAACGAAGGCCTGGTACCTCTGCGCCACCTCCATATGTTCCTCTTCCTGCTGCTTTGCCTCTTCCTCCTGCTATTCCGGCTGTACCTGATGTTGTTCCCGTTGTTCCTGCTCCTCCTAATGTTACCCTTCCTCCAGCTCCTCCACCTCTTCTTATCGCACCAGTTACATTACCTCCATTGAATTTGCCTGCTCCCTCTCTTGCAAGTGGTCCTGAGCCGCTTGCAGTCGATTGAGGTGCAGGGTCGAAGGTTGTCACTCACAATACTGTACCACCAGAGAAGAAACGTGATTTGATTGCATGGGCTAAGCATTGTATGGAGAGGGATGATCAAGCTAATGTTTTTGCCACACTTTGTAATATGGATAATTTTCCTGAGAAAAATGTTTTTATTGAAGGTTTAGGGATTCATTTATGTGTAATGTGGGGAAAATTAATTAATACAGATCTCCCGCAAGGGTTAAGGGATCTAAATACTTTAGCGTTTTCTAGAGACACTGTGGAGAAAGGGAATGAGCATTTCGAGAGGTTATTTGGGTATAGAAAGGAGTTAGAAAAGTTGCAGAATGAGGATGACGAGGGGGAAAGTATGTATGTGCAGAAACAGTTCCTTCCTTGTCGTAAATCGATATCTGAGGAAGCATGAATTTGTACGAAGGATGCGCTTAGATGGATTTCAGATATGTCGATAACTCCAGTTGAAGTATATGACACATACAGTCAGTATACGCCAGAAATGCAGAGGAAAGTGATACAGGTAATGATAGAGTACCTACAGGATGAATGTGTAAAAAAAAAGATTAGTTGTCCCACAGAGTTATTGAGTATTTATAAGAGAGCTTTTTCACTTGACATTTCTTCAACTGCTTTAGCGCTCGACTTAGCTCTGTTGCTTAGTAAGCGTTCGGAGTCACCTACTTCTCAGTTGCCTATGATAGAGGTTCCCCCGACATTTGTCCCGAAGGTTGAGTGAGATTGCGGCTGATCCTGCAGCAAATGTAGTTGCTGTGAACATTCCTGCACATTATGTATCGCAGTTTGTTCATGTCCCGTTCTCAAGACAGGAAGTGAATACTATTAGGCAATCTATGCCTGATATTAGGAAAAATCCAACAGGATTCTATATAGAAATAGAGTCCGTCTTGCAATCCTCACTGTTCACCTTAGGCGATATCGATTTGTTATTCCCTGTACTCCTGCCCGTAGATTTGTGAAACAAGTTAGAATTATAGACGACAAAAAATCTAACAGGATTCTATATAGAAATAGAGTCCGTCTTGCAATCCTCACTGTTCACCTTAGGCGATATCAATTTGTTATTCCCTGTACTCCTGCCCGTAGATTTGTGAAACAAGTTAGAATTATAGACGACATGCCAGGGTTGGGAGATACATAACTGGACTATAACATATTTGATCATCCTTCTGCTGCATATTTATCTGAAGAGCTTCCTTTTGATGACATTCTGTTACGTTAGGATTGCCCGAAGCAGGGGTTGGAACCTACACCTATTCCCGTCAATCAGAAATGTCCCTACTTTGAAATGGTGGTGGGAAATAGGAAACATCAGTTTTTGATAGACACTGGAGCACAGAAGTGTTCCATTGATCATTTGTGGGTTCCAAACATTCCACTTTTAGGGCAAACCAATGCTTCTGTAGGGTTTTCTGGCACACCAGTTGTTTGTCCGGTTTCTTCGCCGGTACCCATTTCTTTGGGTCCCTTTACGGACCACTGTCCATTTCTGTTGACTTCGAATTGCGGAGAGAACTTGGTGGGGTTGAATCTGTTAAAAGAATTAAATGCAGTGATTTATTGTTCTTCTGATGGAGTGCGCTTGACGATTTCACCACAGCAATTTTCTGTCTCACAATTCTTGACTAGACATTTGCCGCCAGAATTCATTAATGTACCAAAGAGATTATGGGCTGTTGACGACAATGATGTCAGTGTTTTACAGATTGAACCTGTTAAGATAGTTTTGAAACACGGAATTGAGCTGCCACGCATTCCACAGAATAAGATTTCAGTTGAGGGCGAGCGAGCGCTGAAATGCATTGTTTCCGGTTTTGTGCATCGCGGGGTGATTGAAGAAACTTCTGGAAGTTTGTGCAATAGTCCGATTTTGCCTATGTACAAAAAAGGCGATAATGCAATTCCATTCCGTTTCATAATTGATTTACGTGCCATTAATAAAGTTGTCGCTCCACAATTTCCAATTGTGCCTGATGTGACGACAATCTTAACCATGATTCCAGCTACAGCTACTTACATTAGTGTTGTGGATCTAAAGAATGCTTTCTTTAGTATTCCTATACACAAGGATAGTAGATACTTGTTCGGGTTCACCTTAGGGGGACGCTTGTTCACATTTACTCGTGCACCTCAAGGGTACACAGAGAGTCCTAGCATCTATAGTAGGGCTTTGAAAGAACAGCTTGATGCCCTTGAATTGCCCTCTACTTGTAAATTGCTTCAGTATGTTGATGACTTGCTTTTAGCTGCTGACTCTGAGAGTGCCTGTAAGGAGGGAACTGTGTTGTTGCTCATCCATCTAGCTAAGCATGGTCACAAAGATTTGCTTAAAAAGTTTCAATATTGTTGCCAGGAGGTCGCCTATTTAGGCTATCTCCTGTCAAAGGAGGGAAGATGATTGACACCTGAAAGAATAAAACACATTTCTGGCATGTCTGTCCCAAATACACAGAAGGAAATTAGAGCCTTGATAGGTATGGCTTCTTACTGTAGGTTGTGGATCCCAAATGCTTCACTAGTGATCAAACCGATGTTGGCTTTGACAAAGAAGGGCATTTCTTCGCCATTGCCGTGGAACGCGGAACATCAGCAATCGTTTGACTTGCTTGAGACTGCATTATGCTCTGCATCAGTTTTGGGCACACCAAACTATGAAAAGGCCTTTGTCTTGTTTGTGCATGAAGGTGATGAATGTGCTTTGGCTGTATTAACACAGGAACATGGAGGGAAGAATAGGCCGTGCGGTTACTTTTCTTCCGCTCTTGATTGTGTAGCATGCGCTTTGCCAAGATGTTTGCGAGCTGTCGCTGCTGCTGCTGCGTCTGTAAAACAGAGGCAGGGAATGGTCCTAGGCCATGATCTAACCCTGATGGTGCCTCACTCTGTAGATGTCCTACTGAACCGAACCCAAACGCAACACCTCACTTCTGCACGGTTGACAAGATATGAATTGATCTTGGTTGCTCCTCACATTCAAATTAAGAGGTGTTGTGTTCTTAATCCGGCTGAACTCCTACCTTTCCCACAAGATACTATTTGCGGCGATGAAGAGTCACATGACTGTCTGTATACTACCGAACAAGAAACAAAGGGTAGAATTGATTTGAAAGACACTCATTTGGATAATCTGCAAGGAGAGCTGTTCTGTGATGGCTCCTGCTTCAAACTTCCGGATGGTACATCCACAGCTGCTTATGCAATCACCACATTATGCACGGTCGTGGAAACCAAGAGAATCACGCATAACTCTGCGCAGGCCGCAGAGATTATAGCACTGACCCAAGCTTGTGAACTTTCCGAAGGGCTTGCAGTAAACATATATACTGATAGTCAGTATGCCTTTTGGGTGGTTCACAACTTTGGGAGACTTTGGTCAGAGAGAGGGTTCTTAACTTCACATGGCACTAAAATCCAACATGGCTCCCTAATAGTACGACTACTCGCAGCGCTTGCGCTCCCTACTCAGTTAGCTGTTTTGAAATGTGCAGCACATCAAAAGATTACAGATGACATAGGGAAAGGGAATGCTTTCGCTGATCAGATAGCTAGACAAACTGCTACCGATCTCCTTACGGAGATGTATGTTTCAAGGGAGACTGTAAATGCTTATGCAATGGATGAGGGTGTTGGGTTTGTATGGGATATCCAAGCTGATGCCACGTTAGAAGAATCCAAGAGGTGGGCTGAAGGCTTGGGGAAACTTGATGATGACGGGTGTTGGATGGACATAGTTGAAGAGAAAGTTTGGGCAAATGACAAAATTTTGAAAATTGCCCAGCGCTACGTCCAGGATTGCATGATTTGCCTACAACACAATGTGGGAAAGGGGACAACAACTCCAAGGGGAGGTTTTGGGCCACCCTCTGTCCCCTTTGAAGTTATCCACTTTGATTTTATTGAAATGGAGCGGTGCAACAATAAAAAATATGTGCTGGTGGTCATCTGTGCTTTTAGTAAATGGGTTGAGGCTTTCCCCGTTAAAGATGCTACAGCCATGACTACTGCGAAAACCATGTTAAAGGAGTACTTCCCGCGGTTCGGGTTACCAAGAGTGATCTGGTCGGACAATGGTCCACATTTTGTCGCTGCTGTAATACTGCAGATATGTGCAGCATTACAAATCGACAAACGGTTCCATTCGGCCAGACATGCTCAGAGCGCCGGACTAGTAGAAAGACACCACGGTATCATAAAGAACAAGCTTGCTAAGACGTGTGCCGGCACTAAGTTAAAATGGCCGGACGCCTTACCAATCGTGTTATTATCCATGCGTACAACCCCTCAAACTAAGACTGGGCTCTCTCCATTTGAGGTGGTAATGGGGAGACCTGCCAATATCTGGAATCTTCCTAAATGTAATTCGTTAAGAAATGTTGAAAATGTATTACTTTCAGATTATTGCAGCCAGTTGACTAAAACCTGTATTTGATTTATCACCAGGCACGAGAAGCTTTACCTGTGCGATACGAGGGCCCAGGCCACAGTATACGGCCTGGAAGTTGGGTGCTCATCAAGGCATTTGAGCGCTCTTCCTGCCTTGCACCTCGCTGGCGTGGCCCGTTCCAGGTCCTGTAGGTCACCCAAACAGCAGTGTGGGTCTCTGGAAGAAAGAACTGGATCCACGCGTCCCATGTCAAGAAACTTCCTCACCCAGTGCCACACGTTACAGAAGAAACAGAACCCCTCACTAATATTATATGATATGATATGGCATTTGTAATGCGCCTATACACAAGTGTTTCAAGGCGCGACGAGGCAGGGGGAACAAGGGGAAGACAGACAACGATCCTACTAGGTCAGGTGTCATTCAGATCGCGCAAGTGCAGGGGTGGGGGGAAGGGAAAAGTGCAAGGGGAAGGGGAGGGGGGAAGTGCAGTACAAGGTAAGTAGCGTAAAAAAATAATAAATAAGGCCGGCTGGTGGCAAGTGCAAGGTAGATGCAGAACAAGTGCTCGGAAGGGGGGGGCGTAAGGATACAGTGACAGTCCCGCAGTGCAGGGGGGTGCCAGGGAGGCAGTGCAAGTGGAGAGTGGCTGGGCCCTGGACCGAGGTCACTGAGAGTGGCCCAGTTGCAGATTCAGAGCAGATTCAGTGAAGAATTAAAGCTGTTCAGCAGGGGAGAGGGAGAGAGAAAGCAGAAGCAAAGAGGAAGGTTTTGAGGTGCTTCCGGAACCGGAGGTGGTTCTCCTCAAGTTTCAGGGAGGCAGGAAGGCAGTTCCAGAGGGAGGCCCCTGCTGCAGAGAGAGATCTACCCCAAGCTCGTTGCTTCGAGAAGCGGCTGACCCTGAGGGAGTTGGAGACGGATGAGCGAAGGGCTCGGGAAGGAAGATATTTAGGAAGAGAGAGTTAAAGGTATTTGAGCCCCAGGCCCCAGAAGGCCTTGTGGACAATGCATAGGGTTTTGAACTTAATCCTCGCAGCCACTGGGAGCCAGTGTAGAGATTTCAGTCCTGGAGAGATACGGTCCCTGGGCTTGAGGCCAAGGACAAGTCTCGCAGTTCTGTTCTGGATGAGTTGCAGAGGGCGGAGAGTGGAGGCAGGCAGATTAAGATAGAGGCTGTTACAGTAGTCCAGCTTTGAGAGAACCAGGGCTCGGGAGACAGTGAGCTTCTGGGGGAAGGAGAGGAAGGGAAGAATACCTCTGAGGAGGTGCAGCTGGTAGTGTGACTTCTTAGAGACGTCTGATATATGAGGAGAGAAGGATAGTGTGGAGTCGAAGATGACCCCGAGGTAATGCTGCAACCAACAATTCCCAAAGCAGTAAATAGCGGCGAGAGTGTGTCGGAGAATCTTTCTGAGCCCGTGAGGCTTGGGGAAACAGTCATTTTATCTCCACACTCTCCAAAAGTTTTGCATCCGGAAACTGCTGTCCCAAATTTGGCATCTTCACTTGTCTCTGATAAGTTGCTTCCAACGGGAAGTGACGACACATTGTTTCCGGATCAATCAGTACCAGGAAAAGCAAGATACAATCTGCGTCCAAGAAAATAGACTTACGGCACGGTTTTGCTGTGCATCTGATAGACTTACAGCACGGTTCGGCTGTGCATTCGAAGAAGAAAAGGATCATCGAGGGCTTGTTTTTGCCCAAATTTGAGAAAGGGGATTCTGTTGGCTAGGGTTGTGGAAGGACTAGGAAGTCGTGCGGCCGGGAAGTCACCAGCAACGGACATTGGGGGTTTCCGTTTGAAGACTACAATGCCTGCCACCGCTACTGCTCGTATGGGACTTGTAAATGAGGGGGTGACCAACCGGGACAATGGAATATATGCCTGGGCCTCGAAAAACGTATTGCTGTGTTTTTATAATGATATTTGGGTTTTTAATAGTCACTGTGTTAGGATTGTGGTACCTTGAGGAAATGCATCCTTTAGAATCCTTGTTGCTCACTGAAAATGTACCTACTGTTCCTACTCCCTTTGTACATTTGCATACTCTGTCCCCTAGGGATTCTCAGCATAGACAAAGGTACCACAATAATACTCTGCTACTTATCATGAATACTACGCATGCCATTTTTAATAAGTCTAACTGTTGGGTCTGCTCACATTTACCGCAACACAGGGATAAGTGGCTAGGTTGGTATATTCATCCTTTACCTTTGACAACTGCTTGTTATGCTTCTCTTAGAGCACTGTTCTTTGGCCGTTGGAATGATAGCATCTCAGGGAACTTTGATGGCACCAATTTGAATAGTTTTGAGAAACATGTTTTGACTCCCCTGGGATGCTCGCTTTTCGCAAACAGGAGTAAACCTAACGTTGCTTCTATTAGGCCTTCTGATAGACTGTCTTGTCCTTTCCAATCTTTGATTCCCTTTAAGATGGCTCCGATAGGCAATAAGGATGCCATGCCTCCTTCTTACACTGTTAATCATAGCCCCGATTCAGTTTCTTTTTGCATACAGACTGGGGATAACAGACCTTTGTATGTAGGCGAACCTGTCTACTTCGTCTGTGGTAATGTAGCATTCCCATGGTTGCCCAGGGATTGGCAGGGAACCTGCTATATAGGGATCCTGTTACCTGGGGTGTTTATAGCTAGTACAAAAGAAGTTTCAAAGGCTCGTCCATGGTGGGACGAGAATGGTGATACCCCAGCACAAATCTTGGGAGATATATCAAAATCAGTTGTGCCATTTTGGGGGCAGATAGCGAATTCCGAAGATATCAGAAGACTAGCGAGAGTACTGGAGAGAACCATCAATTGGACCACGGACATACTCTATAATATGACATTAGAACAGAAGGCGATAAGATTAGTAGCACTTCAAAACCGGATGCCATTAGATGTCATTCTGGATGAACGTGGTGGAGTGTATAAATTAGTGTGGTCCGCTTGCTGTGTTTTTTTACCAGATTCCTCCCCAACCATCTTCAACGCAATACAGAATCTGCACGTCCTTAGTTCAGAAGTGCATGTTCCCGAGGGAAACTGGGATCTTAGCGCTTGGTTCTGGGACTTCTTGCGATCTTGGGGTTGGAAGGTACTTTCGGTCTTGCTGATTATTTTGGGAATCCTGTTGTTTCTTTGTTGCTGTATTCAGTGTCTACCTAGTATATGTTCGATGCTAGAGGGCTGTTGCGCACAAGCGATAGGTACGATAGGACATAAAGTGTATGCCCCAGATAAAACTTCCAAAGAATATGTGTTGAAAGAAATTTTAGCGAATGACCTAATGGCAATAGATGTTTCCGACAGCGATTCAGGGTGCATGGACGATTATGTATGGAGTTATTTGCAAGGAGATCCAAAGTAGTTTTATCACTTGGCATAGGCCAAAAGGCGGGTTTGTCAAATGAGAAATCATATCGTGCCTCCTATCGCAATAAATATATGTATATTGGCCTACGCCAAGCTGCTTATAAATCGCTTGCGAAGAAATCCGTGTTGCAAGGTCCTGACCTTAAAATCAATGTAAGCCACCATTTTAGGTAAATCCGCCATTTTAGGTTCGCTTTGTAAAGTCACCCTGTGAGTTAAAATGGTGGACGATGTCATTCCAAAATACCACATGGCTGTCTTGACCTCTGTATGTAGCTAACATGTAACTTGCCTGCAGGCCACTTGTTGAGGTCGTGAACTGAGACCTTGTCCTTCGTTGACCTGTGTGTAAAGGATGACTCATGCAATGAAATTAATCCGCGATGATATGTTAAGAACAATGTATTCAAATACTGAATGTAGAACACTTGTTTAACTACATTGTATTAATGTTTGAGAAGACCTGTATGGGAAATCCCAGAATACACAGTTGCCGTATAGGCTTGTTGATATACGTATTAAAAGCAAACCAGTTACATGTGGATGTGCGAAACTCGGCATGAACCCTAGATCGGTGATGTATTAGCGGAATATTAACCCGAAGTAGGGCTGGACATCATGCTCACGAAGAGTATAAAAGACCAATGCATTCTAATGTACAGCGTCTCTCACTGAACACACTGAACCACGCTGGAGTTCGTTGTGTTGCACTGAGGACCGATAGCTATCTGATTTTGCTCACTTCTTTGTAACTGGATTCAGTATAAAATAAAGTACTTTTTATGTTCCTTTGTAACCCGTGTTCAGTGTATTTCCTTTTGGTGTACTCAGCCTTGATATTTTGATTTTGTTTTCACGCTATGGCTTTGCTCTGTTTGTTTCACAAGTACGAACTTTGCAGACCTACTCTATTTTTCCTCTCAATGCACGCAAATGGTGCTCTTTGTACATGTTACTTGTCTTTGCTGAATGGTACCACTATGTAAGAGAACCCCTGCTTTTTCCAGCAGTTTGATTGCTAGCCGCTATCCGCGAACAGACACACAGTCTGCGGTTACTGTGCCTATTGGTATGTCGACATCCATTTGGTATGCTGTATGGTCAATCCATAAAAACCTGGTAACAACCTATGAAATTCACTGAAAATATGTTGTTAAAGGAACGTTATCGTTAAGTTGTGGTACTAAAAACCTATCAAATTCAGTTAAAAAACAATGTGCACGGCATGTTATGGTTCAGTTGCCCTAAGAAAAACCTAGCACATTCAGTGCAAACACTTTGTTAAAGGGACGTTATACTTACTTTGCACTAACAACTACCTATCCATGTTATGGGTACATGTAAAACCCCAAACCAGAGAAATATGCACTTTATGGTAAGCTAAGCAACCATAACTCATGCCACCACTGTGCTCTGCTAAGACTAACACCCATGACATCAAAGATGTCATAAACAAATGTCATTGATGACATGACTGATGACATCACATGTGCTTTCAGTGTTCATGAAACGCCTCCACAAAGGATTGCTATTAAAATGTTGCCAGGAAACTATCACAATTCATTGGGAGAACTATCAAAATCTTGCCATGTTGGATGGTGAAATGATGAATGCTTTCTTTTCAGTGTTTTGCTTACTGTGAAACATGTAATAAGTAGGTTAGAATGCCTCACGTACTAATTAATTGTACTACTACACAGACAACATAAACATGCCACAACACATAGAAACATAAACACATATTGGACAAGTAATGTAAGCAAACAAGCCGAAATATCACCAGAAAGTGTTCATAACCTAACTGCTTATCTTCATGGACAGAAATGATTACTGTGTTTCACTCTTGCTTCTTCCACTACGTATGTGTATCATATGATGTGGCTACACAGTAAAGAATGCAGTGTAAGAACATATCAGAAGGGTAAAGTCTACTAATTTAGTACCTTTTTAATTTTTTATTCCTGACTGGCAGTCAAGAAAACCACCTGGCCTAGCTATGTCAGTGAACAAAAAAAAGAGTCAGAGATGTGATGTCATCAATGATGTCATCAATTACATGTGTGATGTCATCTTTGATGTCATGAGCACAGTGGTGGTGCTAGTTATGGTTGCTTAGTATACCATAACTGGTGAATATCTGGTTTTTTTGGGTTTTACATGTACCCATAATATGGATAGGTAGTTGGTAGTGCAAAGTAAGTATAACATCCCTTTACCAAAGTGTTTTGCACTGAATGTGCAATGTTTTTCTTAGGGCAACCGAACCATAATGTGCCGTGCACAATGTTTTTTCACTGAATTTGATAGGTTTTTAGTAGCGCAACTTAACCATAACGTCCCTTTAACGTTTTTTCACAGATATTACACGGCCCGCGGTAGCGACTATGTAGTTATCGTTAAATTGCTAAACCCATAGGCATAGCACTTTTTGGATGGCTTATAACTTCGCTCCCCCCCTGGACAAATGGTCACCAAACTTTGCAAAAAAAATATATGGCCCACTCTGAATAATTTGCAAAGTTTGGTGAGATTTCGTCCAGGGGAGGCAAATTTATAGGGGGGCCCCAATTTCTTTTTTTTCCATAGACTGAATGGAGAAAAACTTTGCTCACGCCTACCGCTCAAACCGCTGGACGGATTTTCATCGAATTTGGGCAGCAGTGGCAGCTTGGTCCCGAAAGTGTGCTTTTGTAAATTTGGTGGGAATCCGTACAGTAGTTTTTGTTAAAACGACCATTGTTGTCTGAATATGAAAGGACAAGGTCGGGGGACTGAAGAGTTCGTTGAAACTCCTCATGAGTAGCCCAGAGAGGAATGCCCACGCTCCCTCTCTGTAGCCTTGGGAGAGAGCTGCAGGGCATTTAATCACTTCACAGCTGCCAGCCAGTCTCGTACGATGGTAGAATATGTTAGAATAAAAACAGCTAAAGGCTTGAATTATGCTCTTCCTACGGCCCGCCCTCGCAAAACCCTTTAGAACGTGTCAGCTCCCAGGACACGAATAGTACCTCATAGATAGAAAAGCTTGGAATGTGGCTCTTCCCCCGTGTGCAGCTTGCTTCCAAGAACAGAACCACTGTGTTCTGTTCAACAACTAAAAGATGCCTCCGCACTTTCTAATTGCACAGTGTTACAAGAATAGACATCGAAAGTGTCATAATCGTCATACTCGTCGGATATGTCCATCGTCATCCCGAGTTCAAAGGAACTTAATAAAGTGGGGTGTTAAACATGACATTGCTGGTTGTATGATATGCATTTTGTATATATGTAACTGATGTACGTAATTCGCTCTCTTGCGTCCCTCGAGGTCTAGGAAACTCACGTCGCGGGGCGTGAGATCAGAATTGGCCAATTGATACTATTTTTGCTTGCAATAAACCCTAGCATTGGGAATTTGAACCTCGTGTCTGGCGCATCTTTTCGTGTATGGTTATTGCCTTGTTTCCATAGCACGAGGGACCCCTAGGGGCCCCTTTCAAGATGGCGCCCGAATAGGGACCCTCCCCTACTTACCCCATCGTATACGTTGTAACGGAGGAAAGGCGGAAGAACGGCGAGGACGGGACGGTCGAGCCGGGATCAAGAAGTGTACGGGGCGCCCTGTAGAAATGAGGAGAGATTCCTTCCGCAGATCTGCACACATCTGATCCCTGATCGACGTACCGGGCCAGAGGGCAAAGGAGGCGAGGGTCCCGAGACGAGGCAGAAGCCAGAGAAGCACAGACACGACATTGGGAGAGGTTGCGTTAGGACAGGCAACTTGTTTTATCAGGTGAGTCATTCCCCGATTCAAAGAAAAACCTGATTTTTGGTAGAGTGTTGATTTTGCAAATTCAAACGTCCAGGTAAAAGTTAGCTAACCAAAGGGGAAGGTTAAAGAAACATGCCTGGAGTACTGTCCACTTTAGCGGGGCGTTTCAGCTGCGGTAGACAGTCCTTGGAATATGGCCAAAGTGCACCGCCTGGGGGAACGCCGGCTTATGATATGTATGCAAAATATGGTGTGGGTGCGATAATATTTTGTGAAATTTGGCATAGGCAAACTAGAAAGCAACCTGACCATCAGTGGCCGATTAATGGTAGTTTTGAGATTGGGAGGATAGATAACCTAGAAAGGGTGCTAATTAGAAAGAAAGCGCGACCTGCAGCTTTTGAGACTGTCAAAGATTGGAGGAGGGAAGCAATGCTCCGACTTAGGAGTAGAGAGAAGCATGCGCATAGGCACAAAACGAAGCTTGAGGTAGCATAAGAAAAGGAAGAGGAGGAGTGGACGGCAAGTCTAAGACGGGAAGGGAGAGGTGAACGGATGAACATAGAAAGAATATACCCGCAGCGGGAACTACACATAGCAGACGAATTAATGGAACATTTGTTAACTAACACCGGTCGAGGCCCAAAACCAGAATCGAAACCAAACACGCCAGCAGTGACTGCGCAGGCCCAACCAGTAGCTCTCATACCCCCTCCAGTAGCCCAAGCACTTCCCCTCACGCAAGCGTTAACCCAAGCCCCACCCACATCGCGAGCACTCCCACAAGTGCAGACCGCGGACACACAATTTCCCTGCATCCAGGAAGGCCCTTCACAGATGCCACCTGTGTCACTTGTCCCATCCGCACCTCCCGCTCCAGAGACAGATTCAGCACCATCCGCCCGTCCCGAAGTCGAAATTGAGACCGGAGAGGCGAGAGGCGGGGCTGAAGGAACCGGATTTGGACGGGTAACTCGAAGCGCGATCAGCAAAGAAAGAAAGATTGAATTACGGCAAGAGGCAGAAATGTACATAGAAGGAAATGATGGGACGGCTGCATTGGCCTCATTGTATGGGTACCGAAGAAGCGACGAGAGACAGGAAGTGTTGGAATGCATGGGGGAAATTTTGGTGGGAGAATGGAAAAAGATACTCGGGAATTTACCGCCACAGCGATTGTTAGATTTGAATAAGTTAGCACGCAGTGAGCAAAGAGATGAGGATGTAAGAAAACATGTGCACAAACTCATTGAAGTAAAAAATGAAATGGAAGACAGATATGCTGAGATGTTTGCTACACCTGAATATAGTAGTGAGTATATTAAGAAAGGTAGGAATGAGGCGTCAAGGTTGGATATGCAAAAATCATGGGCGAGAGTTTTTCCAGGTGGTACAAAGCATTTGCCGGTACCGGGACAAATAAGTGATAAACAAAGATTGCAGGTATGGGTAGGGGAAACAATGCGATGGATGTCGAACAAAAGAACGTCAGTAAAGGAAGTAAGTGAGATATGTAATGGGTACCCATTGGAGATGAGAAAAGAAGCGATGCAAACGATAGGGGTGTTACTGCAGCAGGTCATTGGATACAATAGAGGTAGAGGAAATGCACAAGGCAGAGGAAATTTGAATAATATGCATGGGGTGTCATTGGGATTAAATCAATGTGCGTATTGTAAGGAGGAAGGATACTGCCTAGCGCAATGCCCGCACCTACAGAATAGAGGTGGGTTTGGTCAGAGAAGGCCTCATAGAGGACATCAGGGGTCAAATGGCCCAAGCAGAAATAGCATGCAGCAGCAGCAGGGATATACCAATGGGGGTACTCAAACCCAATCCTATGGTCAAAACCAAGCGCAACAGAACCAGGCATTGAACGAAAGTGTTTTGAATCAAAATCAGGGCGGGCAGGGCCAACAGAGAAATAATCAGAGTGGAGGACATTGAGGGGAAAATGGGAATATTTTTGATACACAACCAAACACGTATTATAGCAGTAGAGGTGACTACACATCGGACGATGTGTTATTTTCGCGATAGGACAGCCCACGGCAGGGGTCGGAACCAGTGTCTATTCCCATGAATCAGAGAGGACCCTACGTAGAAATGAGAGTCGGGAATAAGGAGCACCGTTTCCTTGTAGATACAGGGGCACAGAAGTGCTCAATAGACCACCACTTGGTTCCGGAGATACCACTGTCGGGGCAGAAGAATGTTTCTGTAGGGTTCGCAGGTACACCAGTAATTAACCCCATGTCCGAAGCTGTCCCAATTACAATAGGACCATTTACGGAACAGTGTCCATTTCTTTTGACAGAAAATTGTGGAGAGAACTTGCTAGGATTAAATTTGTTGGGAAAATTGGGGGCAGTCATACATTGTACGGCAGACAGGGTGTTCCTCACCATGTGGCCTCACGGTGCACCGGTGACGGAATTTATGTCAAAAGAATTGCCAGAAGAGCTAAGTAGAGTACCAACCTGTCTGTGGGCAATGCATGATAACGATGTAGGATGCTTGAAAATAGAGCCAGCAAAAATAACTTTGAAAGAAGGTGTCACACTACCACAAATTCCCCAGTATAAAATGTATGTTGAAGGTGAGAAGGGATTGAAAAGCATTGTTACTGACCTGGTAAGATTGGGGGTGGTTGAGGAAATTGCAGGTAGCACGTGCAACAGCCCGATTCTTACAGTTTACAAGAAAGGAGGCAATGAGGTACCCTATCATTTCATAATTGATCTGCGCGCATTAAACAAAGTGGTGGACCCACAATTCCCTTTGGTCCCAGATGTCACAACAATACTGACAATGATACCGGCCTCTACAGAATACTTTAGTGTAGTTGATTTGAAGAACGCGTTCTTTAGCATTCCAGTGGATAAAAGCAGTAGATATCTGTTCGTGTTCACTCTAGGAGGTCGATCATTCACATTCACACGCATTCCACAAGGATACACAGAAAGCCCGAGCATTTACAGCAGAGCGCTAAAAGAGCAGCTAGACATGCTAGAATTACCCAAAGGTTGCGTACGCTTGCAGTACATAGATGACTTGTTATTAGCTGCTGACACGAAAGAGATCTGTAAAGAAAGTATTATATTACTATTGACACACTTAGCAAACCATGGTCATAAGGCAAGTGTGAAGGAATTCCAGTATAATAAGAAGGAAGTGTCTTATTTGGGTTACCTACTTTCGAAAGAAGGGAGAAGATTAACACCAGAACGCATAGAAAGTATTTCTAGTATGCCTATTCCAAAAACTCAAAAAGGAGTGAGAGCTGTAATAGGCATGGCCTCTTATTGTCGGCAGTGGATCAGTAATTTTGCATTGAATGTGAAGCCGATGATAAAGTTGACTAAAAAGGATGCAGAGATGCCTTTACAGTGGGATGAGGAATGTCAGAAAGCGTTTGAGCAATTGAAAGCTGCATTGTGTGCTGCACCAGTTTTAGGCACTCCTAACTATAAAAAGATCTTTAGACTATTTGTGAGTGAGAGTGAAGGATGTGCATTGGCGGTTTTGACACAGGAACAAGGTGGAAGAAATAGGCCGTGCGGCTATTTATCTTGCGCGTTGGACCCTGTAGCGCGCGCACTACCACGATGTTTGCGATCTGTCGCAGCGGCTGCTGCGTCAGTGAAACAAACGGAAGGAATGGTATTGGGGCACACTTTAATTCTATTAAATAGGACACAGACGCAACACCTCACCTCAGCTAGACTGACAAGATATGAGCTCATCTTGTTTGCACCCCACATCCAAATTATGAGGTTTAGCGCATTGTATCCTGCAGAATTAATGCCACTGCCCGTAGCAGAAATTGGTGACAACGAATCACCACCCCATGATTGTTTAATGGTCACTGAAGAAGAAACAAAGGGAAGAATTGACTTGAGCGATATCCCACAGAAAGAGCCAGATGGGGAGTTATTTTGTGATGGCTCTTGTTTTAAATTACCTGATGGCACATCAACGGCCGCATATGCAATTACTACCCTAGAGAGTGTTGTAGAAAGCAGAAGAATCCCCTATAATTCGGCGCAAGCTGCAGAAATAATAGCACTGACCCGAGCCTGTGAACTCTATGAGAATTTGAACGTGAATATTTATACTGACAGCCAGTACGCCTTTGGCGTGGTTCATAACTTTGGCCGACTTTGGGCTCAGAGGGGTTTCTTGACATCACATGGGGCCAGGATTCAGCATGGCCCTTTGATTGTGCGATTTTTGTCTGCACTCACGTTTCCAAAGCGCCTAGCTATGGTGAAGTGCGAGGCGCATAAGAAAGTAACATGTAGAGTGGGAGAGGGAAACGCATTTGCAGACAGGATTGCGAAGCAAACAGCCACAGATTTGGGAAATAAAATGATGACAGTAGAGACTGAGGAAGTACCTTGTATGATAGAGAATGGAGTTGCCACAGTCAAAGAAATGCAGGGTGAGGCCACGACCGAAGAGATTCAGGGGTGGGCTGAGGGCTCTGCTGAGTTAGATTTGGAAGGATGTTGGGTGGACAAGAAAACAAAGAACTGGATGTTGCCAAATTGTTACATGACTGCAATGGTTATAATGGCGCATAGCCCTACCCACATTTGCGCGAAGAAGATGGCACAGCATTTATCCACAGTATGGAAAAACGAGCACATAGAAAAGAATGCAGAAAGACTAGTGCAGAATTGTATTACGTGCCTGCAACACAATGCAGGGAAGGGAACCGTGACTCCAGCAGGTAGTTTCGGCCCACCCTCTATGCCATTTGAGCTGGTCCATTTTGATTTCATAGAAATGGAAAGGTTCCAGAACTACATGGGACGAGAATGGTGACACCCCAGCACAAATCTTGGGAGATATAGCAAAATCAGTTGTGCACATTTTACTTATAACAACAACACTCCAATCCAATGATTTTAGATGAGTACATTCTTTAATAGATTAAGTAGTTCCTGATAGGTCTCCCGATCACCCCTGACATCTTGATACCAACAATATAAACACAACCCCTTGTAGGGACTTTTCATCAAAATGTAATTCACATGTGATGTCATCAATGACATTTCTGATGTCATCTTTGATGTCCTGGGTGTTAGTCTTAGCAGTGCACAGCGGTGGCGCGAGTTATGGTTGCTTAGCTTATCATAACTGGCAAATTTCTAGGGGTTTTCGGTTTTACTTGTAACCATAACGTCCCTTTAACAGAGTTTTTTCATTGAATATATATTTATATTTATATATATGCAACATGTGTGTCTTGGGTTGATTAACCTCTTTATAAAGTAGTACTAGCCTCTAAGACAAAGACAAGTTCCTGGTGTAAAAGACTTGCATTTGGGATCATTTGCATACCCGCAATGCCTTGCTGACGTGGCTCTGAACTGGAGGTGGACCTACAGAGATGACTATTAGGTGGCATTGTGGAATGAGTGACTTGGCTCAAATGGATTATCCTACTTTCACATTTCTTGTGAAAGTATTTTACCCTTCATGGGGTGGAAGTGCAATATTTCACAAAACATGTGGAGATTCAAATAGTAAAAGACAAGACCTAATATGGGCAAGTGGATACGTTTACCTTTGTAGTCAGTGATAGTTGAAGATATGCACCTAAGAGGGCTTAGATATATGGGTAGCTGTGACATTGGTCTGAAAATGGCCCTACCAATCAAGTAATGATTAAGATTGGAAGTACAGTCTGTGAATGAAGCATCATCCATCTTCTATATTGTGTCATTTTTTCATTTTCAGCTGCTTGTCTTGAAATTGATCCGTGAATAGCAGCCATCACAAGAAATTCCGACGAGAATGCTCCTGGGCACATCAAGTTTTTGCTGGCAATGGTGTGTGGAAGAGGACACATATTAACAAGAAAGGGCTGGCTCAGCCCTTTATTCTTCCAAGGTCAATACATTCAGTACCATTAAACTGTGCAATAATAACAGCGGATATGACAGTATTAGTGGAAGGAATCCATTGCGGAGCCTATATGCAAACCTGATACTATCATTCTATTGTTTTTGTGGAGCTGCAGGTTGATTCAATGTGTTTCCTATGTGGTGCCTAGGGTGTACTAAATAGGTAATTGGGGTAAAAGCCATGGGATGCCTGTTGGGGTTTTTCAGCCTGCCCAATTAGATGATGGGGTTGTGTAATCTAACTGTTTTGGATCCTTATTATTGTGTTTGCCAGGACTTGCTGTGCAGTGTACTGAAAGCCGAAGGACTCCACATCAACCCCAATTAAAATCAGAACACTTGGTTTAAGTATGTGATCTCAAGGAAGTGCAAGAATTGATACATATGGTCCATGGGATTGAGTAGAATATTAGATTCCCCTTTCTGGAAAAAATGCTGTCCTCGGAGAATAGAAAGAAAAAAGACTATAGGTGGAATTGCAAGGAAGTGAGGCCTAAATTGGGGTTCCGGGAATCAAAGTATGGGGTGATGAGCTTGATTTGAGTTTAGAGTTTGGGACTTACAGTTTCTCTTGCAGTAGCTTCTGACATTGGATGACTTCAAACAGATAAATGGCTGATAACAGGCTTTGTTGTCTTGGTTATGTGTTTTTTTGGTTCCATGTAATAAAGTCACAGCGAAAACGGGCGTTTAAAAAACAAATTGCGGTAAAAAGGCTGCAGTGTGGCCCCCACAATCCATGTAATGGATGCGGGTACACCCCTACAACCCCCGGATCCATTATACCAAACAAGGGGAGCAGGAGACAATTCCTGACACACAGGGGGGAGCCCATCCTTTCAAAAAAGGGGGCGGATGCCATCCACCTGCATAGTCCCTTGACTTCAGCCCTGAACATAACTAACTGCATAATTATTTATTTAATTATTTATTTACTTACTTATATACAGGAGGAGCAATGCTCTTTTGATCACAAAAGAACGTACAATAGATAAGACAAAAGATTTAACGAGAAGCTGTGAGTTTCTCACAATAGGGAGAATTCAAGTAACATTCTCACCAGGTTGTGGAGGGGAGTAAATTGAGCAGTCACCGGGGACAATACATAAGTGAACATCGATAGACTAACAAACAACCAACATTGAACATTTTAAAGCACAGGCAGGCAGCACACCTAGCTGTGCTTGGGATCTGACCTTGATGGGTGAAGTGCTGGGGTGGAGGCAGAGGAAGTGAGGGACAGAGGCAAGTTAGAGGCGAGGAAAAATGTTAGCTAGAAGGCAGATGAGAAGTAGGTAATTACCGGTTTACACTCTGCCTGGGAGGCATGTAATTGCCAGTTGGCAATCAAACCGTACCTTAAGGTTCGGTGCTTGGACCTTTCCTCTTTTCCCTTTACACCTCCCTCCTAGCCCCTGTTATCTCGTCGTTTGGCATTTCCCACCACTTCTATGCTGATGACACTCAAATCTTCCTCTCTTTCTCCTCTTTCTCAACTGACCTCCACCTAAAACTTTATTCCTGCCTCACTGCCATAAAGAACTGGATGTCTTCCCGCTTTCTCTCCCTTAACACTGACAAGACTGAAGTCTTATTCTTTCCCTCACACTCTCTACCCTCTCCCTCTCCTCCGCCTTTAATTCACTTTCCTCCCTTCAATCTCCCTATCTCTCTCCATGCTCGTAACTTAGGCATTCACTTCGACTCCTCTCTCTGTTTCTCCCACCATATCCCGCTCACTTCTCGCACCTGTCGCTACCACCTATTCAACATTTGCAAAGTCTGTCCCTCTCTCACCTTCCATGCTACCAAACTTTAAATCCCCTCCCTTATCTTCTACCGCCTCTTCTATTGCTCTTCCTTATTCTTTGGACTACCTACTTCTCATCTCGCCCCCCTCAAATCCATCTAACACTCTGCTGTTCGTACTCTCTGCCTCCTCACCTCCCGCGACTCCATCACTACTTCCCTCTCCTCTCTTGGATGGCTTCCATTTCACTCTCAACTCAAATTTCACTTCCTCTGCCTTGTCTTCAAATCACTCCATGGTCTTACTCCCCTTTATCTCTCCTCCCTCATCTCTCTCTACTCCCCCTCACGTTCCCTTCGGTCTGCTGACCATTTCCTTCTCACTGTACCTCCGTCCCCTTGTGCCCCCTCCCATTTCTGCTCCTTCCAACTCCTAGCCCCCCTGCACTGGAACTCCCTACCTCTTGCAATCTGCTCTACCCCCACCTTCTCCTCATTCCGCACCTCCCTTAAATCTCTCCTTCTCCACTCCCCTCCTTGAATCCCCTTCCCCTTCCTGCCTCCCCTCCCTCCTTTATCTTTCCCCTTGACCATTTCCCTCCCCTCCCACACCTCCTCACTCTCTCCCTTCCCCTTCCCTCCTCCTACCCCTTCACCTGTCCCCACCCCACCGAGTCCTACTCTACTATTCTCCCTATCTCCCTTCAGTTAATTGCCCGTCTTGCTGTTTTGTTCACTGATTCATATTGTAACTTTGTTCTACTGTTATATTGTTTACGTTTATGTTTTATGTATTAAGTTGTTTAATTGTACAGCGCTTTGGTGTAAAGCGCTTTATAAACCAATAAATACAAATACAAATTAGCACGTCATTACCATTTCACCATTACCACATTACCATTTTCCAAGATTCCCAGTTATCAAATGACCCCATGCCCACTTGGGAGAGCCATTATGCCCCGTTGGCACATGAACGGCAGAGTTCGAGTATGCTCATCTAACATAGCATTGCTAGATTACAATATGGACAATTTGCATATAATTTTCCATTAATCCCCACGTCATGGATTGTTCCCGTTAGGTGAACTTAACCCTTATCTCCCGCCTCCCAGTAGCTTTTATATTCTGCTGCAGGTGGCACAAAAAAACTGACTGCTTCACTGTGATGGGCAGCGGGGCTGCACCCTGTTTGCTATCGGGGAGCAGACTGGCTGAGGGGGGCCTGAATTGACAGTCCCTTCCACATCCTGCAAGTAAGTAGGTCTGGATGGAGCCCTAACAGCACTTCCCTCTAGGAACTGTTTTTATGGCACACTTAACAGTTACATGGTGTGCCATTGCTCAGTAACCCACTTCGTACTGATCTTTGTGCTGGGGCCATGACCAGATTTGTACTGCTGTTAGCGGGAAGAGAAAGTACTGGCTAGTTCTGGATTTTGCACTGGGCATGTTAGGCGTTGTACCGTTGGCAGCCACAGAGCAATCACTGTCTTTGCGATGAAGCCTAGAAGAGACTAACTTCCTCATTGCACCTGTCTTGTTAATTATAGCCCAAACACAATGGCCAAGTGAGCTAGTCTTAGCCCTGGTACAACATCACCATTTGCCTTAGAGCAAGCACAGGAATAAAACCGCTGCTTGGGAGGATAGCTCAGCGGCAACGTGCTCGCCTTGGAAGCAAGACCACATGGAGCAACACGGGTTTGATCCCCGGGTCCGCGCTTCGAAACCTCTGGGTATTAAGTGTGTTGTAAATAACCTATCATGTCATATCAAGGCAGCACATCTCATACTTATCCTTGCATTGCACCAGCAATACGAAAAGCCGAGCTCTCGTTGTGCTGGCTCTACAGTTTCAAATTCCCAGCATATACTCAGTTTGGCATTCAAGAATGTCAGACATTTTCAGCAAACTTCTAGATTGACATTCCCATTATGTTAGAAATATTAGGTAATCTTCTAGCTTGATTTACACCATGTATCGATGCTATCCATAGTCCATGACATCACGGCGGCCCACCTTCGACTGTACCTTAACCTAGTCATATATCAATCACGTTGCCCTTATGTAAAACCCCCTGCAAAGGTATTGGTTTCGTCACTGTAGAATTCTGCCCTTTCAAAGGTACGCATTTTCCTAATTCTATTCTCATTTAGTCATTCTACACTTTTTAGGCCGTGCTCTCCCTTTGACTCTGGGTGACACGTAGCACTGCTCTTTACACAGTGATGCAATCCAGGATATAAACATAGTTGGTTGTACAGCTAACGCATTTCTCCACTTGCCCACAGCACCTTTGTAATGTAGCAGAAGACACAGGGTCATTCCACACAGTCTACATTCATATATAACACAAACACTATTGCACAACAACTCTGCCAGAAGAATGAAGCTACTTTTAACAACACAAATTCGAGCTGTATCTTCCCTCATAATTCTTTCTATCTCCTTAAACACAATCCACCCTGTTTAGTTCATAGTTGACCTCCACTGCGCCCACTCACATGCCATTCAAATATGGGTGACAAACAGGCTCTTGGCCACCCTCACATAACTTTAATGGCTGAAATGCACCACCGCATAATAGCACTTCCTAATTCTCCCAAATTTGGACTCCGGTTTCTCCGAGAGCGTTCAACCAACAAGCAAGTTGGGACCATAATTCTGGTGAACGGTGCTATACAGATGACAAAATGAATATGTCCGTTTTCTTCAGTTTTCTATGTCACTTTTCTTCAATAAATACAAAATACAGATACAACTACCACTGCACACTCTCACTCTCTTCTGCATTTTATATGGGTGGTTAAGATTCAAAAAGCACAAATGTGGTTAGTGTTAACAGTTAGTATCACAGGATCCACAGAAAACTCAAAACCAGCTTGAAATTCAGTACTCACATAAGGGGTTAAGGGTAACTGAAACAAAAGTTGTGGGGTTGGACTGGTATATACCAGTCACGTACCCAACCAGAGCCTTAAGTCCCTTGTGTACTGTGAACCTCCGTCCATCCCTCTCTGCAGGGGAGTGGCTAGGTCTGGAAAAGATCTGGGGCTACTCTAATGTCCGGACTGTCAGGTCACGGGAATGGCCATAGTTTTTAGTTGTAGCCCCTGAGCTTCTATCCGGGGCTATAACCAAAAGACCTGGGGCTATATCCCACTCTGCCCCCCACAACCCAAGCAACACCTCTGCCTCTCTCTCTCTCTCTCTCTCTCTGTCTCTCTCTCTTTCTCTCTCTCTCTAGTTCAAGGCCACCTCTGCATTGTTGAAACAGTCGCTGACCGCCTTTGGATTGTTATGTTGTCCTGAATACTTCCTTAACTCAGTGGGCCTCATTACAACTTTGGAGGTAGCCATGCTGTTTTTAGCGACATGGCTATCTCCAAACTCTGGTCTAGGTCCCGCAAAAGGGGACTTACCAGGCCATTCCGATCTTGGAGGGCCCGCTAATTCTCTTTCAGGGTCCCGGACCCGGTACATACCCACTCCCATTTGAGCCCCCATAGGGCTCAATGGGAATGGGGAGGATGCTAGCAATGGGCCCGTTAATGACGGGCCCGCTGTTAGCATCCTGATCTGTTAGCGGGTCCCGCTCTGCACGTCTGTCCTGACCAGGCATGAAGAGCGGGACCTGCTGAAGAACTCGTAATGTGGCAGCCCGGAATGAATGTTGCCGGTCCCTTACCGGCACCGTTCATTCCGTGGCCGCCACACTCCTGATGAGGCCCAGTGTCTTTCGTGGATAGTGGAGTGGTTATGGGGTTCTCGCTTCGATCCTCTGGGACTCTGCTATCCGGCACCACCACCTGCCACCATTAAGGCATCTGACAGGGATCAGGCGTCAGACACGAAACACACAGTTGGACCACAGGGTACATTAACCTTTCTCCTCCGGCTTCGTCTCAGAACATAAGACTCCCAAATGTGGGGCACTAAATGTCACCACCGCTAGGGTCTTGCCTCTGCTTTAAATGTGGCCCCCAATTCGACCACTCTCTTCCAGTTTAGAAGCAGTCTCCTGTCCCAAGCCTTATCAAGTTTGACCACTATGATCTTTAATCCAAGACCTGCTCACCTGCTTTCCTGCTTAAGATCACCTCGACCCTCGTCCAGATGATTGAACACATGCTGGTCTCCAGCGGTACCCACTGATTTTATCGGGACAAAATATGCTGCGGCAAAAAATACCGAATTTGATCTTACATTTTTTGGAACTATATATGTGTGGGGTGTGTGTTATGGTAGTCATTTACTTAATGGTGAGTATGGGGCAGTTTGTGGGGGCTCTTCCCGCGCACATAAAATGCAAACAAATGTAAAAAATAAAATCGTATTTTCGGTATTTTTTGCCACAGTATTTTGGCCGCGGTAAAATCACATAGAACCGTGTCAACCAGCCACTTACAGCGCATTACGATTGTGAGCAGCATGCTTAGAAATATTTTAGCTTCACTTCTCAATATACACTGCGGTTATACATTTTGAAAAGCTGAGAAGAACTACGCGAATTTCAGCCTGATGCTGGAGGTTGCATACACATCTCAGCAGCAAGCACTTAATGCGCTGAGCTACCGCCAGGTGTTGGCGTTGGCTTTACGTTCTGCTATCATGCACCTTCTGTCAGTCAACGAAGTCTGTGAAAATCGGCGGGATGCAACAATTCAAGAATTAGGATTTTTCTTTTTTGAGTTCGAAATTAATTCATAAATCTTGTGTTACGATTATCTATGAATATATACCCTGATTTCAATTTAAATACAAGTAAATCAGTTATCCAATTCAAACAATACGCTTTTGTTTTGCAACTTCAACACATATAATTATGCCATTTGTTTATTTTTGCCATTAATGATTCATTGTTTGCAAAAGATATTTATGGAGAATTTTGAAGAGTAATCTCATTAGTCGCGTATTAATCTGTGCCAATCTGCTGCTAGATAGAAAGATAGAAAGAAAACAGAGGGGAAGTGAGGACACATTTCGGATGCAAAAGAAGAACTGGCACGGAAATCGGTCTCTCTCTCTCTCTCTCTCTCTCTCTCTCTCTCTCTCTCTCTCTCTCTCTCTCTCTCTCTCTCTCTCTCTCTCTCTCTCTCTCTCTCTCTCTCTCTCTCTCTCTCTCTCTCTCTCTCTCTCTCTCTCTCTCTCTCTCTCTCTCTCTCTCTCTCTCTCTCTCTCTCTCTCTCTCTGCACTTGCCTGACTGAGAAAAAGAACATTACCAACAAGTAGAATAACCATGCACATTATTTTCTGATGGATGGTTATCACTCCAGGATGGATAGTGTGTTACATTCCTATTGTACTCTTTAAAACTACTTCTATGAGAAAGGGGAAGGGAACAAATAGCACCATTGGGGGTTTCTGGCTGCATTGCTTAAAATAAAAGAGCATTTTGGGAGATAAGAATAACTCAAGATCTTTATATTTGACAAAAATGCTTGTCATAAAAGGGTTGTATGCTTGAAGCACTAAGTACATAATGCAGAGTTAATGTGTTTTCATTTCATTTTAAAATATCTCATTATTTTACCACATTTTTATGCTGGTTTTTTATTGCCAAAAGGTAAATAATGGGCTGAGGTCAGGCTGAGGTCAGGCAATGTTGAAAGGGGAGGGGTGGGGAGTGCCTGGGTCTCCCCTTGCTTGTGGTGATAAGAGAGATAGAAAAATTCAGTACAAACATATAGAATATAGAAGTGCATTAACAAGAAGTGCAAGGGGTGGAGACTGGGGAGGGGGAGAGTGCCGGTCAAGGCAGAAGGGATGATGCTAGGATGGGGGGGAAGTGAAGCGAAGAGTGGTGGCTTACAAGTGAAGGGGGTAGGAAGAGGGCAAGTGAGGATTCCCTGAGGCTAGGCAAGTGCTATGGGGAAGCCAGTTGGGCAAGTGCCGGGGGGTGCAGGGAGTGCAGGAAGTGAGGACCACATGCTAAGTGCGAGGACACAGGTGGACCAGGCTAGTCCGGGGGAGGGGGCCCAGAAGGGCAAGTGCAGGTTAGGGGAAGGTCGAGGTTAGGGCAAGGAGGGCCTGGTACCCTGTGGGACTCAGCCCGTCAAGGCGGCAGAGGGGCATTAGCAGGGGAGGGGGAGAGGGAAGGAGGAAGGGAAAAGGGAGGTCTTGAGAAGCTTTTCGGAATTTAAGGAGATCTGACTCAAGCTTGAGAGGGGCAGGGAGGCCATTCCAGAGGGAGGCTCCAGCCCGAGATTGAGATCTACCTCTCACTATTTGCTTAGAAAATCGTTTGATCTGCAGAGAGTTGGTGCTAGAAGACCGGAGGGTTCTAGCAGGGGGTTATTTAGGTTGAGAGAGTTGGATGTAGCGGGGTCCCCGTCCGCAGAAAGCCTTGTGGATGATGCAGAGTGTCGTGAACTTAATCCTCTGAGCCACTAGGAGCTAGTGGAGACATTTAAGGGCTGGAGAGGTGCGGTCTTGAGGCCAAGGATAAGAATTGCAGTCCTATTGTGGATAAGATTAAGGGGGCAAAGGGAGGATAAATGTAGAATGAGGTAGAGGCTGTTGCAGTAGTCCAGTTTAGAAAGGACCAGTGCTCTGGAGACATTGGCCTCATTACAAGTATGCCGGTCCGGTAACACCAGTGCTGGTAAGCCTACAAGCACTGTTGTTATCAGACCGGCACCATACAGGTTTGCTTGCCAGAGCCGCTATGTCCGACAGGGCAGACCCTGCCTGACACAGCGGCCATGGTAAGCAAGTCAGTACAGAACACCGACACCGTTATTAACAGTGCCAGTGCTTGCATGGTCCCCATTCCCATTGAGTGCTATGGGACTCAAATGGGAATGGGGATTAACAATTTACCGGCACCTGATTACCCGGAACGCTGGGGTCGTAATCTCCCATTTATCATTTTCAGTCCGGCGGTAGCCATGCCGGTAAAAATGGCACAGCTGCCGCCAGAGCCATTTTTTTCAGGGCGGGGCAATGGGGACTTACCAGGCCCTTACAGCTCTGGCAGTCCCTGTAATTGCTCACTGCCGGGCACCGGAAAATATGACTTCCCATTTGAGTCCCATAGGACTCAATGGCAATGGGGAGGACGGATGCACCGGCACCATTAATGAATGGTGCCGGTGCATCCGTCAAGGTCTGTGGGTGGGTGTCATTTCATCCGCCAGGTCAGACCTGGTGGGCGGAAAGGCACCCGCCTGCAGAACTCATAGTTTGCCAGTCTGATAGCAATGGTGCCGGTAGCTTACCGGCACCATTGTTACCGGACCGGTAACCTTGTAATGACCCCCAATGTCTCTGAAGAAATGTAGCTGAAAGTGAGCCTTCTTGGCAAGGTCTGTGATGTGAGGAGAGAAGGAGAGAGAGGAGTCGAAGATGATACCACGGTTTTTAACCTCACCAGAGGGTGAGGGGAGGGGACCCATGGATGACGGCCAGAGAGTAGGAGGGAAGGAGGGAGCAGGGGTCCCAATGGGAAGCATCTCAGTCGTACTGGCATTAATGCAGAGATCGTTAGCAGCGCACCATGCCTAAATAGCAGTCAGACAGTGAGGACCGAGAGAGGAAGAAGAGGAGGAAGTGGGGGGAAGCTAGATGGTAAGCTGCATGTCATCTGCATAACATTGGAAGTGAGGAGAGAAGGTGGAGATCAAATGTACTAGTGGGGCAAGATAAATGTTGAAGAGCCACAGCGAGAGTATAGAGCCCTGAGGGATGCCACTGGTGGTGAGTGAGGTGGAGGAGAGGAAGGGGTCAGTTGAACCTGAGATGATTGGTTAGATAAGAAGGAGGCTAACCAGTCCAGGGCTAGATCTGTGATGCCAAGGGTAACACAGATCCGATTTATCAGCGTGACATGATTGACCGCGTCTAAGGCAGTGGAAAGTTTGAGAAGAAAGAGAATGGAGGGAGAGTTGAAATCGTGATTTGAGAGCAAGTCATCACGAGTGATCAGTAGAGCAGTTTCAGTGCCTTTGACTGCTCTGAAGCCAGACTGGTGGTAACTGAGACACTAACAAATTCAGCGTGGTGGATCATTTGGGGGATGACCAACTTCTCCAAGAGTTTGCCCAGGAAGGGGCTAATGGAGATAGGGTGGTAGTTAGCCAGGCAGGAAGGGTCGCCACATTTATCTTTTTACAAATACCAATAAATGTTAAATATTGAATTCAAAATCTTGTATTCTCATATCAAAATGTATAAAATTCTTTTTTTTTAAACGTTTAAACGAACAAATATCTTCATATTCAACTCAAACTGATTCACTCCTAAAATTTATTCAATTTGTTATTATTTTTAAACCAAATCAATGGCATATATTTGTATGGCCTTCTATTCGTCAGCCTCGGATTTTTATTTGCACAATGAAATAGGTCCTCCACCAAATGATCTGATGGTTCAGTCTATGTGCTCCAGACATACATCTGTGTGACTAGGAGCACATAGCCTGAACCATCAGATCATTTGGTGGAGGACTTATTTAATTGTGCAAATATATGCCATTGATTTGGTATAAAAAATAATAATAAAAAATTGTAACAGTAAATCAGGTGCACAACGTCACACAGGTCACCAAACAGGGTATGTTGCTGCTCCAGCAGCAGAGGCGGAAGGAAGGCGACTCAGGTGGGATGAACACTTCTCCGGACCCTACAAAGTACTGTGCTTCCAGCAGAGTGACACCATTAAAACTTGATGCATTTGCTGTTCTACAATAATGCTAGGACTGGATTTGGAGGAAACAAGGGGAATACTGAATTATTCTGTGTCTATAACAACATGGACTTATCCTGTTCACTGGGGGAGATTAGAGGTGGTGAGAATTCATGAAATGATCAAAGGACACTCGTGGGGGGAGAGGGTATTCATCTGCTCCCAGCATCCAGGAGCTCATGGGGACCATCAACAGAGCTCACCACTCAGCCCTCACTGCTCTACCCTCAAGGCACGAGCTGGAGCTCCTAAAGCAGTGACAGGGCTTCCTGGGCCCACAGTCTCGGCTTGGCACTGGTTCACCAGGGACAAGAGCAAAGCTCCAGTGCAAGAGTGGGGGCAGCACAGTGTTAGGTATGTGCGTCGGGTGGGAGGATGTCAGCAGGCAGCAAGGGTCGGCAACTTCACAAGAATATAGAAGCCCAGAGACATAAAAGAGCTCACCGCGTCGAGCAGCTCACCTTCCCTGAACACATTGGAGTACGTCAGCTCTGCTTTTGGGATGTTGATCGGGTGCAGTCGGGTGCCTCAGGAACGCCCCTCCAGTCGATCAGCAAGTGGATTCATCCTGGCAGATTTGTGCCCTGCTGCGCTTACGGCAGTGTGGTCTGAACCATATATACGGATTTGGACATCCTCAGGATATTGATGTGAGGATAAAATGGCTGCACCATCTGTCACTGTATTGATGTCTGAGCACTGTCCTTTTTCTCATTTCTGCAGTTAACCGTTCCTCTCGCTGCAGAGAATTTTAGAAAAGGAGTGGCTGGGCGGGGTATGAATGGCTGTGTACATGCTCGGTCTACAATGCACACAAATCATTTGAGAACTGTTTAATATATGATCTTGATATACTCAAAGACATTTTAAAGCAGACCGTTTGGCAGTGGAGACCAGTCATGGCCCAGGCCATCCAATCAGAGTTGATAGAGCTCTAGGTGTGCCCCTTAGATCTCCAGGTGAGCTCATTCACGGTCCTCTGTCATGTAGGTCTCCCTTTTCATAGTTGTTTTTTTGTCTTCCACTGCTTCCAGATTGAGAACTTTTCTATAGGGAGTTAGACTGTTACATGTTGTATGGTGAACTGGTGTGAGGCATGTGCATATCTCCCGCTTGTCTGGTGTAATCATGCTGCACAAGAAAAACGTGTGCATCTAGAAGCTCCCCATCACTTCCATGACATTTTGAGCAATGGTGAGATTCCTGTAGCTTGACCTTATACAGTGGTCTTCAGTACAGCCGGAACCTGGGCTTCTGTTGTTGGAGTCTGTAATCCATTTTTACATTCCACTTCAAAGATTCTGTTAGACATTTCTGCCAGTTGCATTTTTTGAAGTAATGGCATCTGCACTTCTTTCCCATCTACCATGGCTTTCTGAACTAGCCGACCACATCACAGCAATAACTATTTATTTATTTATTTATTTATTTATTTGGCATCAAGCAGCCATGAAAACATGGCTTTTTTTATTCATGTATATATATATATATATATATATATATATATATATATATATATATATATATATATATATATATATATATATATATATCTTCAAAGCACTGAAAGACGTCAGGCTGGGTGAGTAGCACTCTTCATAGTTTCAGAAATAACCAAAGTCCGGACATCCAGGTTGAAAAAAATGTATTCTTTATTAATGCCTTGCAAGTGTATATATATATATAATATTCTATGTCCCACAATAGATCTATTTGAGGACCTTGTTGTGGATGATCTCAACAAATTGGCGGTTGGGTCTGGCAAAGTTAAACCTAAATTTAATCTAACCAAACTACAACACACAGCCATGGAAAATGTACAAGCAGATAACTCTATCACAATAAGATCATCAGATAAAGGTGGCAATGTTGTAATCCTTAACACCAAGGATTATCAGAGGGAGGCAGAAAGACAATTGAAAGACACCAGTAGCTATGTCAGATTATCTGGTGATCCGTATCCTGAATATAAAGTGCAGTATGATACTATGTTGGATAAATGGTATAATCTGGATCTCATTACTATGAAAGAGAAACAATTTCTAACCAAAAATTACCCCAAGACTCCAATCATACACTTTACACCCAAAATTCACAAGTGTATGTCCCGACCCCCAGGAAGACCGATTGTAGCATCAATAGATTCCTTACTAGAAAATACCTCAAAATATGTAGACAACTTTCTGTTCCCTTTTGTGGAAACTTTACCCTCATACACCAAAGATACGACAGCCTTTTTGAACCAAATTGCACACATTCATTGGCAACCGGACTTCCTCTTAGTTACATTGGATGTAGTATCCCTATACAACTGCATTTCAAGGGTATAGATGCGGTCAAAAGACTTTTGTCCAGCAGATCGCTAATCTACCGAGAACATTCACGCATTCTTTTGGACATGCTGTTTTTTATTCTGACCCACAATTCGTTTATGTTTAACTCTATGTATTATAATCAAATCTGTGGAACAGCAATGGGTACAGCGGTAGCACCTTCTTTTGCGAATCTATATATGGGTGCGTGGGAGGAAGAACTCTTCTCCAGTGAAGATCAGAAGAAACATACAGACAAAATAATTATGTGGCAAAGATATATCGATGATTTATTTATCATCTGGAACGGAACGGCTAATGAATGGACACGTTTTTTTCACAGTTTGAACCAAAACCAACGGAATTTGAAATTTACAGAACAGCATGATAAGTCAGAAATAGTCTATTTAGACATTAAAGTGAAAGTTATTGGAAATATTATAACCACAGAGTTACATAGAAAAGAAACAAGCACCAATACACTTTTACATGCGACAAGTGCTCATCCACAATGCCTCAAAAATAGTATTCCGTATGGTGAGTTCCTACGGATTAAAAGAAATTGCAGTGAGCTTGAAGTGTGGGAGACTAATGCGAAAAAAACGGCAGCAAGATTCCTAATGCGAGGATAAAAGGAAGGAATCATAAGTAAAGCATATGACCGTAGCTGCAACAAAAGTCGAGATATGATTCTAGCTAAAAAGAGCTTGCATGGAGAGCAGACAAAAGAACAAGAGAATGAGGATCCTACTATTAGATTCATCAACACCTTCAACTCCGGAGAAAAAGAAACGAAACAGATTTTGAATAAACATTGGCATCTGTTGAAACGGGATCATGACATTAGGCCACATCTACCGTCCCATGCCACAATAATTTACAGGAAGCCATCATCTATACAAACTAAATTGTCTAACAGTATGTTTCGGTCACCTAAAATACAGAGCACCAATACCTGGTTAACAAAAAGAGTACCCGGTTTTTATACTTGTGCTAAATGCAAAGCGTGTCGCTATTGAATGAACACCAAAGCTTTCCTACATCCACGGACCAAAAAGGAAATCAAGATTAAACAAGAACTTAGATGTTTTACGCAATTTGTCATCTATGTAATTACATGCGCATGTGATCTCTGGTACATTGGTAGCACGAAACTGGAAGCCAAGTTACGAATATTACAGCATCTACGTGCAATTAAGAATCGTGACATGTCATATCCACTTGCTAAACATTTTGAGGACATTCATCATAATGACATTGGATCATTCAGATATTTCATCATTGATTCAGTGGGAGTACACCCAAGAGGTGGGGACAGACTATGCAAATTGAGACAAATGGAATCAAGATACATAGTGGACTTTAACACCAAGTTTCCTGGAGGTCACAACTGTGACAAAGAGTTACATGTATTTTTGGGATCCAGAAATTATTAACATAAGAATCTCGCTGTATCTCTATAACAAGATCTTAATAAGATGAATGAAATGCATTTTGAGTAATCTGTCCAACGTGAAATATGGGGCATATTTAATTTTTATATTTTATTTTTTATATCTTTCATTTTCACTTTCTATTTTCTATCAGGTATATACTGTGTTTGTTCTTGGCTTTGACAGAGAGTTTCTTAAACATTCTCATCTCTGCATTCTTTGTGTAATAAGTTAGGGTTTCAAGTACAAATGTACACTAAGTACAAACTAGACGCCCATGCATTCAGCTGCAGTATTTGCTACCTCCTTTTTTTCTTATCAGTTTTTCTTAAAGGTTTTTATTGTTTATTATTGTTCTATCACTTGTAAATAGGAGAGAATAATGTGCATTTATAGAGAAAATATGTTCTATCTGCAGGACATCAATGTGCTAGAATTTTACAACTATGAATTTCATAGAAACATGAAGCAAAGTGAATAGATTTGATGTTATTTTAAAACTATGATCAGCTTATTAAGCACTTTTGCACTTTATATAAGTGGTAATTCCACCGTGGAGACCTCTTCACTAGTATGTTCAACCCCCTGGTTTTAACACGTGACTGTTTACAAAGCACTATGCACTTTAAGTACTTTAAGTACTTTACTATAAAGTGGCCCATTTGGGATATTGCGAGTCAAATGAATTACAGGGGCGCCAGTAAGGGTAACACACAGTCTCTAATTATAATTTTCCATATACGTAAACAAAAGTTTTATTTCTAAGTGTTGGAATTTAGTTGGTCCATTAGTTTATAGGGACACCCGCAAGGCTAACACACAGTCTCCAATTCGAACAAATAATCTATTCAATGATTTCTTAATGTTTAAATTAAGTTGGCCAATTAATTTATAGAGGCGCCCGCAAGGGTCACACACTGTCTCCAATTCCAACAAATGTTTCTATTCAATGATTTTTAATGTTCCCATTGAAAGCACATAGCACCTTATCATCTAGTAGTCCAACTGGGACCAGTTGCTTAAAGAGGCGCCCGCAAGGGTAACACACAGCCTCCAATTCCAACAAGTCTTCCATTAAATGATTTTTAATGTTCCTATTGAAAGCACACAGCACTTTATCATTCTTTGTGGGTTCAAATATTTCAAAAGTTGTCATTAGAAACACATAGCAGTCTATTACAATGCAACCCACTTGGGATAACTAAGCATTGTATTTCTCACTTGAAAAATCAGTGTAAAGGGAACACTGGAAAAATAAGTGTATCAAGATTAGGTCACTCGAAATGCACAACAAATGAGCTATCTGTATAATGAAATTGGATTTAAAAATGTGCTTCTGAGTTGTAAAAGGTGTTTATATTCCAACCACAGCTATTTTGTCACATTCAGTATTTCAATTGTGGCACGAATTGTGAAATTTACTGCATATATAAAATGATTACTTTCTAACTGCACTGTCCATAGACAGGCATTGAACAGAATGAATGCATTGCCAAATACGTTACAAAATGGCGGCATGTTTTCATAGGGAACAGTTAGCTACGTTACCAACCAAAAAGAGTGCTAAATAGCAAGGACGGACTCACACACAAAAAAGCAACATGTCTATATAATGCAGTCCTCTCTCCATTACACATACCAGACGAGGCCCGTGTAGGCTGAAACGTGTCGTTCTTTCCGTGTGCAATGCTGCTGCTGCCTTCCTTGTCCATATACTTTTACAAATAAAGGACTTCCTGGCTGCACAGCAAACACGGTCTGTGTGGATTTGATGGAGTTTTTCAGCATAATCAATACTGGTGTGCCGTTGCGCCCCAGACTGGATTTCAGTCTTCTTTGTATTTAATATATATATATATATATATATATATATATATATATATATATATATATATATATATATATATATATATATCAGTGAAGAAACATTGTTAAAAGGACGTTATGGTTAAGTTCCACTAGTAAAAAACCTATGAAATTCAATGGAAATACGTTGTTACAGGGACGTTATGGTTACAGGTAAAACTGAAAAACCCCAGAAATTTGCCAGTTATGGTAAGCTAAGCAACCATAACTCGCTATACCACTGTGCACTGCAAGGACTAACACCCATGACATCAAAGATGACATCACAAATGTAATTGATGACATCACTTATGACATTAAATGTCTGGCTCCCTCTTTTTTTGTTCACTGACATATCTAGGACAACTGGTTTTCTTCACTGACAGTCAGGAAGTAAGAATGAAAAAGGTACTATGTTTGCAGACCTTAGCCTTCTCATATGGTCTTACACTACATTCCGTAGGGTTCAGGCACATAAAATGTACACATTCATAGGGGAAGAGGAAGCATGAAATATAGAAATAATTTCTGTGCATGAAAATAATCAGTTAGGTAATGAACACTTTCTGGTAGTACTTCTACTTTTTTGCTTACTTTACTTTCCCAGTATATGCTCATATTTGAATGCATTGTGGTCTCTCTATTTTTTGTGTACAGTAGTACACTTATGTAGTAAGAGAGGCATTCTTAGCGACTTATTACATGTTTCACAGTACACAAAACTCTGAAACGAAAGCAATCATCATTTTACTATCCAACATGGGAAGATTTTGAATATTGCACCTCAATGATGCATGCTGCAGACAATGTGTACGTTTTTACATGAGGGGGTTCATGTACTGGAAAGAACTCTGCAATGCAATGGTGTTTATAGCAATACATTGGTTAATGAACTATTTATGTCATGATAGTTCTTCCAATGATCTCTGATAGTTTTCTGCCAACATTACAATGACTATCCCTGGTGGAGGCTTTTTATGAAAACTAAATACACATGTGATGTCATCAATTAGGTAATCATTGACATTTGTGATGTCATCTTTGATGCCATGGGTGTTAGTCATTGCAGTGCGCAGTGGCAACGACAGTTATGGTTGCTTAGCTTACCATAACTGGCGAATTTCTGTTTTTTTTCGGTTTTACCTGTAACCATAACGTCCCTGTAACAACGTTTTTCAATAGAATTTCATATGTTTTTACTAGTGCAGCAACCATAATGTCCCTTTAACAACGTTTGTACACTGAATTTCATATGTTTTTACCAGGATACCCTTAGTTTGTAAAGATGTACTGTACAACATACTGAACCTGCTGGCACCATGTTTATGCGCACAACAGTTGCGGACTATGCGTCTGGTTGCGGACTTCGGGTGGCATCCAACCTGCTCAGAAAGGCAAGGGATCTCTTACATAGTGGTACCATTCAGCAAACACAAGGAACATATACAAACAGCACCATGTACATGAATTGCAAGAGAAAATAGAGGAGGTCTGCAAACTGTGTACTTATGAAACAAACAGCACAAAGGCAAAGGGAGTACACCATAACAGAATGCACCAACAAGAGAAGTGACGTCTGCCTTCAACAATTTTACTGCACTGCTACTTTACATGGTAACAAAGAACAAACGGGCAGAGTAAGGACTGGAAAGTACTAAGACCTGAATGTCACTACAACGTGGTAAGCACACAGAAGTTTGTCTGATAATTGCACAGGTGGTGAAGTATACAATAGTTGAGAAGCATATTGTTTCTTTTTTTACACAGCAATGTCAAGCACCTTAGAGTGGGCCCTTATGTCGCAGACATGATCCGGACCCTCGAACACTGGAAAAGTGCAATGTTCTGCGATCTACGGAGTGTTATTGGGAAATAACACGCTTACAAACTCCCCACAATGTGCCATTGCACAATTATGTATTTTGTTCAATGATGTAGGCCTCTTTGCAGGTTGCAAGGTATGTGTAGCAGCCCTATAAAAGGTCACACCCCAGAGCTGCTTCGCATTCTGTTTGTAGCTTTTCAGAACAGAGTAGCAGCCTACATAGCTGTTAGCTGTAACTGAGTTTGGAACAATTTCTGCTATGCTACATTACCTTTTCAAGTAATGGCAACCATGTCAGGCCGGCTCACTACGCACAGTAATGGAGAGAAGTATTAATGCCCCTTCCTGTGAACCACACCCTCAGTACCGATAATCCCCACTATCCCATTTCCATGGGCAGCATGATGACAACGGAAGTATGTGGCACATGCGCTTCCCCAAGTACCGCAAAGGCCGTGCCCCAGTAAAGCAGTAACAGCCCTTCTTCACTTTCTACTATCTTTTTTCCAGTACCCCCTCATTCGGTACTGACAAATAGTCACACACGCATCCACCAATCACAGTAAAGAACTCTCCATGTAACACTATCAGTTCTGAACAACATTCCTCTGTATAGACACGACAGCCAGAAATTTTATTGCACAATCCCTTAGCCTCCACAGTCCCATTTCCATGACCGCCATCCTCAAAATCCCTGGATGTGGCTTTCTTGCTTTGTGCGGGCATGGGGATTTCATCTTCAGTGGTGGCTCTGAAAAGAGCCCTTTTTATTTGTTTAGATGCTTCTAGAGAAACACCTTTATTTTTGGTTTTTATACGGTTTTCTGTTTTCTTCTCACATTCTTACAGTAAACATTTCAACACCTCCTGTATATGGGCAAACAAAAGAGCATCACCAATGCTGGACAAAGAAATGCCATTTGCATGGAAACAAACCGCATTTCGAGAATGAATGCTGTCATTGTTGCAGAAGAACCTCCCACGAGCATACAAAATATCACACATGCTTCTGTTGATGAGACCCCTTCCAGCTTCTGGGTGGGAACAACATACATTAGGATAGTCCCATACTCTTCTTGGTGGCATGGCAGAGAAAACCACCTGGGCAGTGGGAATAAGCCTATTCACTGCCTTCATCAACCTCTTCAGTTGATGGAACAAACGTCAAGAAGCCATGTAACCCAAATGCATGCCACCATAATGCACGACGACAATGTGCACTGTAGCGAAACTGGGCATTTGTCTGCAAAGGTCAAGCATAACACTGAAATTGCGGACATGGACAGTGCACCACAATGCGTCCACTCCTTCCAAACCAAAATTGCCATCAACGTGTCTTTCCGGGGTATACTTGTGCAGATCTACCACAAAGGCATCACACAAAATCAATACAATGCGTTTCTTCATGTCAGCCCTCCTCACTACGCAGAGCCATGAAAATTATTACCGCCCCTTCCTGTAAACCACACCATCAGTACCTGATTGGATAATCCCCACAGTCCCATTTTCATTGGCCCGCATGGTGAGATGCACAGACTGTGGCATGTGCGCTTCCCCAAGTACCACGAGGGCCACGTCCCAGTAAAGCAGGAGCAGTCCTTATTCCCTTTCCACTATTTTTTGTCCAGCACTACCTCATTGGGTACTGTTAAATAGTCACACACGCATCCACGAATCAAGGGCAAGACGTCTGCATTTAACACTGTCAGTTCTGTACTTCATATGTACCGTTACACATTCAGACTGCAAGTGTCGTGTGAATCGAAATCACCTCCAGTGCAAAGGTCAGTAACACTATACAAGAATTCTGCAACCAGATTCATCCACATCGCCAGGAGTGGGGGAATACATTTCAACCAGGGTAGAGGATTTCGTCTGTAGTGGCAGCTCTGAAAAGAGCCTTTTTTATTTTTTTTATATTTTATTATATATTTTATTTTTTATGTGCTTGCACAGAACCTTTTTTTTTTTTCTCTTTAACTCAGTTTCTGTTTCCTTTTCCTCCTAACATTTTTACAGGTTCTCTTCAACGCTTCTTGCACAGTGTAAAACAACACAGCATTGCCAATGGCAGTCAAAGACATGCCATTTGCATGGAATCAGTGCAAAATGTGCTCATTAATGATGTCATAGTCGGTGGAGAACTTCCCAGCACTGCACATGAGCTGACACATGCTTCTGTTTATAAGACACTTTCCGACCTCTGGCTGGGGACAAATTACACCGGCAAGGTCCCATGCTCTTCTTGGTGGTATGCTTGAGAAAACCTGAGACCTTGGCCGTGAAGCCAGCGGTGTGGGCTGCACTCCCAAAAACCACATTCATGTGGTCTATCTTTCCATTGTTGTATTCAATAAGCAATCAGTACCAATAATGTTGTTTGCATATTCAAGTCTTAATTCATTCCTCCAACTAGTATTTAGTAATTAGTATCCAGTGGTTACAGATGCATCAGAAATGGGGCCTATGCCTTTTGGACCTAATCATCCTTCATCAGGGCCAATATTTCTTATTGCTATCGTACCCATATATCCACATGCACGGTTATTGTATTGCATATAGTCACCAGGAATTGCCATTCAATCAGATGAAATATATGAGACATTGTAAAAAAGGAAGATATTTGTCCCAAGTACAATGCTTTGGCGATCACATCCATGCGATGCCATTAAGTTCAACAAAATTAAAGTAGAACATTGTCATCAGGGTATAGTGTCAAATAGTGTGCCCCACATGATTGTGTGAGAAACGTCAAGGTAACCATCATATTTCAAGGTTGTTCACATTTAAAAAGAAATAAACATCAACACAATTGAATCATTAAATTGCATTTCATAAAGTTACATTATTGTGACAATTGTACTATGTGATATTATGACGGGAGCAAAACAGTAGGAAGTAAAAGATAGAAAAAACCATATCATTCAGTTGCTAAAACAGTATGTCAGCCGTACTCTGCATGCAACATTGCCTTGAGTGACTAACCTGATGCTAGTTGCTTGATATGAGGATCTTCGGAGAATAAAGGGAACGTTATGGAACAGTAAATAAGTACATGTGATGTTGCCGAAAGTATAATGTGCACTAAAGTGTATTTCTTACCTATTCTACACGCGATATGAAATGTCGCGTGGTTAGCTCCACGTTTTGAGTAGGGAGAGACGCTGTGTACCTCGATTAGTTTACTGTAAAAAAACGTATACATGCAAAGAGGATTGCGATCGCATGGACGATAGTGACCGATCAAACATGTTCTTATAGAAATGTACCCTAATCGTGTAATGACTTTGAACGTGCGTACCACTAGATCGCTTATATTTGTCAGAGCGGTTGTTATGGAAACTGTTGGTGATGTAGCATAAGTGGAGTGGCCATCTTAGAATGGTCAATATTTCGCACTGAACTAGCTTGTGTTAAACGAAATACTAACTGCGAAAAAATTAAAAGCTCAGTCAATTGAGCCAAAAGGGGAAATTTGATGCAGTAATTGTATCTCGATTATAAGTGACTATGTAATGACTGGAGGTCATGTGTTAAGAAACAAAGCTAGTTATAATAATGACAAAAAATGGATAACAGCCCTGGGTGCTGTAACTAAATTGATGTCATGCTATTCTTGCGGTGATAGTATCATGATAATACGTTTCTGAAAACTTAAAGGACACAATTTATCAAAATTGATCATATGGTTAACGGAGCAAATAGTTCGAATCTGAGAAGAATGTTGGTGATGTTCCAAATGTCAAAGACTGGTAACGATATGAGTGTACAGGGGCCTGTGAAACAGGACTGGTAACAAGTACTAGCCCAACGTTAGTCCATAAATTCAATTGCATGTGCTAGTGGATGAAAACATGACATATTTGTCCATACATTCGGCTGATATTGCTTTCTTCTGGATTTTACAGTTCATTAATGAATTCTACAGTTTTCATTCTACTGATTGGTATACAATGAGTTGAAAGCAGAAAACATTCAATTAATTAAACATGAAAATGGGACTATGTATAATATGATTCATTATTTCACTGTTCAGTGTTGACACTAATAAACAATCGATGAGAGAAGGAAAAACAAGCGGAGATGATACTCAACGGAGTAACGTCACAAAACTTAATTTTCCTGTGTTAGGATATTCTTACTCCTCCAACATATAGTATTCTAATGTTCCATAGGCGTTCATTGGCAATAGATGAGTAAAGGAATAGAAGATAATACACAGTATAGGCTCAAGCGTTTAACAAGAAATGTCATGAACTTGATGCCTTTAGCAGTAGACATCTTATTCTGATGTGTTTATAGAAAAAAGTTTAAATCGAGCTCTTCGTTGATTCCGCTTGGTCTCTTTTAAGTGTCTGGCCACAGCTGATGATTGATTGTTATTTTTGATACACGATTTGTGTTCATTAATTCGCACTCTCACTTTTCTTGACTTCTCAACTACATAGTATTTCCCACAGGGACATTTGATGGCATAGATGACAATTTCAGAGAGGCATGTGGAATGGTATTTAAGTTTAATTTTTTCTCCTGTCCTGGGATGTGACTCAGTGGTACCCTTGATGACATTATTACAGTTTCCACAACTCAAACATGGGTAAGTGCCATGATGTTTGGCAGGTATCTTGTGTGATGATTTGTGTTGTGTGTCCACTAGCATATTTCGAAGATTGCTGCTTTTCTGATATGCAAAAACAGGTGGATGATGAAATAGATCTTTGATTCTGTTGTCACTAGTTAAAATGCTCCATCGATTTAGAATGCACTCTTTGAGTTGTCTACTTTGAATTGAGTATTTTGTCACGAAAACCAAGTCAGGGCTTGTTCGTTGAGGTTTATTCTGTAAGAGTTGGTCACGTTCTTGTATGTTGATTTTTGATAGAGCTGTTGCCAAGTCTGGCTCGGGATTGCCTCTCAATTGGAGTTTGTCATGTAGTTTCTGCAATTGTAATTCGCATTCTTATAGATTGCTGACAATCTGCTTAATTCTCAACATTTGGCCATAGGGCAGGTTTCGTAGAATGTTGGGAGGATAAAACTCATCCGGTGGAGTAGATTGTTAAGATCAGTTTTTTTAGTGTATACAGTTGTGGTAATTTTAGGTCCTTTGATGATAGTCTGTACATCAAGATAGTGTATGCTTAAGTTGTTAAACTCATGTCGGAGCAGTGCCATGACCGGCTTTTTGATGCAATGACCTCTCCATGTTCTTGATACTAAGCCTACAACCTATCGAGAGAATCTTGACACTTTCCCCTCAAGTGTGAGCTCTTGTTAATGCATTGGAAGCACACCATTAGACGCGTAAAGCACAGTTTCAGTCTGCCGCATGCCATGAGGATATATTTAGCACGAACTGTGCCCATTATCCCCAAACCAAGAACAACTGTCCATCCAGCTTCAAATGGACACAATGCTACCATTTTGCTGAACTAAAGGTGCTTCTAATCAATTTACAAACAAGAATATTCAAATCCGACAATCTGGAGTGCTATGGGATCAAGATAAGACAGCTGCATCAATGAACTATCTGACAATCAATTGTACATTTTGACTTAGAGATTACATGTTCAGTTGCTTAATTTAGTGCAGAAGTGTGATTTATCAGCGGATAATTGTCCAAATGAACTATTCACTTTTCTGTTGCGCAATTCGATTCAGAAATGCATGTTAGCAGAAGCCTAATTCGATACAGAGATGACTAAGAATAATCCAATAATCTGAATTAACAGTGTAATCAATGAGTGGAAGATTGAACAGGTGATTTATATGTGTTGCAGATGTAGAATTTGAAACATAGACCAATAGCCCAGTTTATCGCCCCAAATAAACAGTGCAACTAATCAGTGCATGTCCTGAGGACGACTCGATAGGTCGAAACACATGTCGGCATATGGCACACGTATAAACAGGCACTCATACATTTCTAACATTTTTCTTTGATCTACTTGTTTATTTATTTGCAAAAAGGAATTTGTGAAACTGGTACACTTACACACTTCATGTTTGAAGTGTTGAGTATTTACTATCAGGCACTGGGTCAGTGGACAATAACTTGCCAATCATTAAATTGTTACATATGATTGAACTTTACATTTTTTATGCCCAACACAACAGAATCATCAATAAATATTGACACTGTTCATTGACAAACCTACCTGGGAGTCTTTACTTTGTGCATTTTTCCTACAAGCTCAGTATAGCGCGGCTTAGGGAATATCTCAATATACTTAATTCTAGGTGGGTAGGGGTCCCCACCATCCCCCTCTTTACCGCTGCTTACTCTCATCATAACATTTCTAGTCTCCCTATTCAGATTGTTGACCTTTGAGGATCTGAGCGTACATCCAACTAGGGACCCCACTGCACCTGTACTTTAACTAGGAAGACCCCTTTTTCGGTGGCTTATAACTTCGCTCTACCTGGAGGAATCCTCACCAGACTGTGCAAAAAAAGTATAAGGACCGCTCGGAATCTTTTTCGGCAAGTTTGGTGAGGTTTCGCGCAAGGAGGGAAAAGTTATAGTAGGGTCCCAAAACATTTTTTTTTCTCCATAGACTGAATGGGGAAAAACTTTGTGCACGTCTACAGACGGCTGGACGGATTTTCACCAGATTTGCAGCAGGAGCAGGGGCTTGGGTCAGAAAGCGTGCTTTTGTGTGTTTGGTGGAAATCCGACCAGTACTTGTGTTGCAAGGAACTGAAATGTACGTCTCACGCGGACAGAAGTGTCATTGGCTTGCAGTATGACATGATGTCGGTGAACATTGGATGTGGCCGGTGGTTGGCTGGAGGGAAGCGTACTGTGCGTCAATGTTTTTGGGAAACGCCACCATGGTGTATCGGAGGATAGGCCCGTGCCCGAAGGGGGTGCAAAACATGGTTTGCAGGATCGGGTGGGTGAAAGAGAGGATGACAACTTTGGGGGACTGAAAAGCAGACAATATGATATATTTGTTTGGGTCGAAGAAGATGGTGGTGCGCGAGGGGTGAACACGGGTAATGTGGCAATTTGCGGGTGCCTTCTCAGGTGACAACGTTCTGTGGTGACTGCATGGACGCTGCATTTGGAATGCAGAGTGTATCTCAGAGGATGCAAAGAAAATGACAATGTGTTGTGCTGTGGCCCAGGGGTGCCGGTGGGTATGGAGACACTGTGGGTTTCCACTGTGGTATGGTGGAGGGTTGGCCTGTCGGTGGCTGTGGTACGTTTGTGAAGTATGGTACATGGCAAAATGTTCCCATGCCTGCCTGCATTGCCTTGTAGTGGGTGTGGGCAAGGGCTAGGATTTTGGGTGCATGGGCATAGGCCGTAGGCCTCCGCTTGTACCCAAGAGTCTAGGGCTTGGACACCACCCCCACAATGCAATGCTTCCATGCATGGGAGAGCAGTGAGGCAATTTGCGGGTAGCTCATCTGACAACTACATTCTTTGACGACAGCTTGGAAGCTGCCTTGGGAACGGGGACTGCACTGCAGAGGATGAAAAAATGGAGAATGGCTGACATTGGCACATTAAAGGATTTTTTACCATCACAATTTTGCGATATGGACCATTCATGCAGGTACTCAGATATACTTCATTGGCGGGTAGCTGCACAGGCGACTAGCATTTTTTGGTGGCTGCAGTCAAACTACATTGGGAATGGGGAGTGTATTGGAGACATTATGGGGATATTTCCAGTCGGTGTACTATGTTGTGTTGTTCCTGCAAAGCCCCTACTGCCTTGTGTTCATGGCTAGGGCCCTTGGACTAAACAGTTTGGGCACTGGTTGGAGGTAGGTTTGAGAATGTTGCCTTGTTTGGGTCCGTTAGTGTAGTCATACATACCTGTATTCAGGCAAGCTGCGTGGCCACATGTTCCCATGCATGGGTCTATTGCCTTCTAATGGGTTTGTCTAGATCTTTGCCACAACCGACGCAACGCAATGCGGCCATTTATGGCACCACTGTGATAATGGTATGTGTATTGAACACATCTGTATAAAGAGTGCATTCCCTTTGCCTTAGCTCATTTGGATAAGGTATTATACCCATACCTTCTGACATCCCGCTGTTGGCTAGGGGTGCCGGTGGTTATGTTGACTTTGTGGGTTCCCATTGTATTGAAGCAGTGGGTAGGGTTGTCAGTGGCTGTGGTACGTTTGTCAAGTATGGTATGTGGCCCCATGTTGCCATAAATGCCTCCATTGCCTTGTAGTGGTTGTGGGCAAGGTCTAGGCTTTTGGGTGCATGGGCGGAGGCTGTAGGCCTCTGTATGTACCCAAGAGGCTAGGGCCTGGCCACAGCCTTGCTTTAGGGAGGGCAGTAACACATTGTCACATGGAAAGATTGTTTTACCATCACAGTTTTTCCATATGGACCTTTTATGTAGCTACTCACATATACTTTATTAGCGGGCAGCTGCAAAGGCGATAATAATTTTTTGGTGAGTGCAGGCAGACTCCATTGAGGATGGGGAGTGCATTGGAGACAATATGAGGATATTTCCAGTCGGTGTACCATGTTGTGTTGTGTCTGCAAAGGCCCTACTGCCTTGTGTGCATGACTAGGGCCCTTGGACCTAACAGGCTGGCCACTGGTTGGATGTAGGTGTGAGAATGTTGTGTTGTTTGGGTCCGTTAGTGTACTTATACATACCTGTAGTCAGGAAAGCTGCATGGCCACATGTTCCGATGCATGGCTCTGTTGCTTTCTAGTGGGTGTATTGAAAGACTAGGCTTTTGGGTGCATGAGGCCATTGATATTCTGGGTCAAGGTTCAAGGGGCTTTGATACATACCTCTTTCATGTGTACTGTTGTTATATCCCCATACATTGCATCACCAGTGGTTAATGTAATTTACCCTAGTGGGGCTGATCCACTATCCAGCACTTTCCCTAAATATGGTAGGACTGGTGCTTGATTAGTAAATAAAACCTGTCATAATATGTGTAAGGAAGGTTATTTGGGAGTCCTAAAAATGACCAGTCAACAAAGTAATTTTGGGTGATGTAACCACTTAGAACCCTCTTTTGTTGTCCCTATGGCGCCTTAATATAGCCTTATAAGACCCAAAGCCTGGTGTCGTGTCATTATCCCAAACAAAAACAAAGAGGTGATGGCTGGAAGGTTTAGAATGAATCTTAACCGCTGGCATTGCTCTGGGCAACCCTCCAGACCATCGTTCTTCGCCTGCCAAGCCATTACAGAAGGGGAAAGACCATATGCAAATCAGGCTTAGCCCTACCCCAAAAGGGGCAGTCCAGCCCAAACTGCTAGGTCACATCCCTTCTGCACGAGACCACAAGCATCCCCAAACATGTTTCGTCCTTGTTGGGCCTCATCAGTGAGGAGTAGCTTGGGTCTCTAGGCCCAGCAGGCACGGGACCCATGTCTGGGCATACCCGTCCCACTCGGGGTGACATAGCAAAAACAAAGAGGAGATGGCTGGAAGGCTTAGAATGAATCTTAAACTCTGGCATTGCTCTGGGCAACCCTCCAGACCATCGTTCTTCGTCTGCCAAGCCATTACAGAAGGGGAAAGACCATATGCAAATCAGGCTTAGCCCCACCCCAAAAGGGGCAGTGCAGCCCGAACTGCTAGGTCACATCCCTTCTGCACGAGACCACAAGCATCCCCAAACATGTTTCGGCCTTGTTGGGCCTCATCAGTGCAGTGAGGAGTAGCTTGGGTCTTTAGGCCCAGCAGGCACGGGACCCACGTTTGGGCATACCCGTCCCACTTGGGGTGACATAGCAAAAACAAAGAGCATTATCCCAAACAATAATGACCCCATCTGAGGTCAATAAAACTGTTAGCACACAGTGATCATACCAATAGATGTTTTGGAGATGATGTGAATACGTTGCATTAATGATAATGATGTGTTTATTTATATAGCGCCTTGACCGAAAGCACTTTACAGAGCACGTATTTACATACAATATCACCCAACCGAAATCAGTACTCATTTATCAACCTCAGAAGGATGAAATGCTGAATAGGCCTTGCCAGGATTTGAACCTGCGAGTCACGCTCAGAACGCAGCAGCGAGAGCTCAACCCGCTGAGCTATCTTACCGACCTTACATTATTAGTGAATAAACTAAATAGACACATTCATTTAGTAAATCAAATGTGGTTTTATTGTGTATTGTTTAAATATCAAGGTTTATTTCATATGTTTGGTATTTTAATTGCAAAATTAGTTAAACTGGAGTGGGTTTAGCACAATCATGCATTAGGCATCATGCAAAAGTAAACAGTTTATAAAAAAAAGTGAAAGCATAGTCCCATGTTTTAGCTATCTCTCTGGTATGTTATATTGGATGTTGCTGCAGAAAAAAAGGTCCTTTCAGAAAGAAAATGTCTTGTTAAAAGAAATCATACCTGGTAATTGCGTTGTGGTTTCCCTGTCTGCGTTTGAAGTCAGAATGTTTAGAATGCAGTCAATACCAGTAGTTATTGACTGCACTCTGAACATTCTGATTGGTTGAGAGGTCAGTAGCAATCTCTATGTGCTAATACACAATAGGGTGTGCAGTCTCTATTGCAGCTACCCTTGCCTTTTCTTTGGTGATGGAAGCTAGTTACGCGTATCTCGTGTGGTGTCCCACAAGACTCCTGCGATATGTGGCTACCTTCTTCATTCAAGGAAAACATCTGAATACAATATTACTAATCGTGTTACTATAACTGCGATTGGCTATTGCACTAAGACCAAGGGGGAACTTTGATAATTAAACTATCTATAAGTACCCAAAACGTGTTACTTGCCTGTGACTATTTATGGACCGTGGATGGGCAACAGTCCCCAGGCTAAGGTTTCACTTTTAAGATAGTCTGCAATGTACTGGTGTACCTTATATTGGCTAAAAGTCTTGTGATATACCCTTCTTATTACCCATGATAATATAATTTATATATATTACATCTTTTGCAATCCAAAGAAGTCCAATTGGACACCAATGTTGTGTTTTGCATATACCGAACTATTTTTACTTACCTTGTATTTTAATTAACTTTGTGCTTCTGTTTTTTTAGTTGTAAGTATATAGATTATTTTATAACAGTTCGAACAATCTATTGCTGAGTAAACTGTGGGATTTTCTTACCCATGCCAACAGGCCCTACTGCCTCACTTTACCAATGTGGAAAGAAACAGCAAATAATGGATGCACTAACCCCTGTGCATGCACAAATCTGCAAAACTGTGTTTGGGTCGCAAACACAGAAGGCTGCAAACCCTGCCACATAGTCAAAGTTGGGGTAAAAACAGAATTCTCACTGCAGGAGCAGGCCAGTGACTCCGTTACATTCAACATGGAGAAAGGCAGCAGAATTGTCCTAAAAATCGAAATTGCCTTTAAAAATGCAGCTTTGTAACCTTCAAAGTGCTGTTTTGGCACTAGATCCATTCATTTTTCAGTGAATCATTGAGAGTAAAAGAATTACAGATCATCCAGTGTGGCCAGAGAAGCTGGGCCTCATTGACTGACAGCAGCTAAGAAATGTATCTTATGAAAAAGGCAGCCCAGCAACATTGTTTTCAGTTCCACTGGAAAAATGCGGCAAAAAATGGCAACATGCAGTGCAGAGAGAACTCCAAGCAAAGGCTGGATACATGCTTACAGACTGCAGACAAATCCCAGCACTCAAGGACAGAAATAATGCTGAATTAAATGTGTGTGAGCTGCAAAGAAATTTGGATTTAAAAGGACTCAGTTTAAATGTGCTTTTTCCCTGCAGAAAGTGTAAAAATCACCTGTTTAAAAGTATGTTTTTGTTGAAAGGCCTAATTCTTTCAATGTCAAAATCCCCTACAAACTGTGTTCAAGTTATATGTTGGAATCAAAGGTTTAGGTAATTTAAAGTTAAAACCAGGCTGGAGCTAATCAACTATTTAATTCTGATCTGACAACTTCAGCCTGGGAATGGGTAACACCTTGCTGCTCCAGGAAGGCTTAATTGCTGCTGGGAAGTTCACGCATACTTGAACAAAGACCTCATCAGACTTTCATCTGTGGCTCAAGCAAAGAGAATGGCAGCCTTGAACACTCAGTATACTAAACAAATTTATCCAGAGGTTGTTTCTTAGTTTTAAAGGTATCAGAAATGTATTTATTAAGATACATCATTTACAAAAAAGAATTAATCATTAATTAATGCACACATATGAAATTACATTACCATTGCAGGAGAGCATAAGACACCTGATAAAAAAATCCTAACATCAGCATCATTCAACAACAGTCGCACCATCATTTGCAACACAAATCAATCAGCCTCATTCACTCACAGTAAAAACATTTCAATTAAAACATTTAGTACAATTCATAAGTGGTAGCATTTCATAAATTAGCCCCACAGAGTCTTTAATATTTCATTTTATCCACATGTAATGTGTAGCAGCACAGTCATTAACCAGAGAATGTGCTCTATTCCACGGAGTGGGTATGTTCAACAATAAATGATAAATTCCATCCCTGGATGTTCTTCTTTACCGGTTTCGACGTTTTATGAAGTGATTGAAATACCGTCTTCATCAGGAGAAATAATTGATAATATTACCACTGTAAAAAACCAAGACAAACCAATTATATAAAGGAATCTACTACCTATACTGGATGGCTTAAGCTACCAACATGCAATTGTTTATATCATCAGTTAAAGTTTAAAATACACAAGAAACACCATGTAGTGGCAACTCCCAAGGTGTCCCTGTTGTTCCCTCTGGACCCTCACCCTGATCAAAGGAATTTGACAGCTGTTGCCAGTTGAATGAAAGTAATAAAAAACTGACAAGAACTTTTGGTGTTTAAATGCCTATTTGTAATCAAGCTTTAAAGAGTTTTAACTTTGCCACAAGAAGGAGGATACATCTAAAAATTGGTAGTTGTATATCTGATTTTCTGCTCTTTCTGAGAAGATGTGAGTGAACCCTGTACTACATAAGAAACCAAAGTTACACTGAAAGAATAATTGTGGCAAAACTATTGATGCTGCAAATCTTATATTGTATACCCGTGTTCTAGTGGTGATTGCGCAGATATGTACTGAATTAGGAACTGTTAGGCCAAATCTTTATGATTAAAATATATGAAATTCCATAGAATGACAAAGACAGCTCTCACTGAGATGGGAGTTAGATGTCACGATAAACCACAAAATATGTAATGTATGTGTCCGATTTTATTAGAGGGCATAATTATAGAAATGTGCATTTGTGGGAAAGTTAAGTTTTGGTCCAAATCACTGTGGGAGTTCCCAAGTCACCTCATAAAATATGAAAGCTCTTTCTGGCTTCCAACCAGAAAAAGGCAAGTGCCTCTGACCTATCACAGCCGAGTGGATGTGGACTGTAATTCTGCCCCTACCATAAACTGAGTGATGTCACTTGGCATGATAAATATGGGAACCTGACAACACACAGACACACACTGATTTGTGACGCCCTGTTCCTGAACTTTTCATCTTGTCCTGATCCAGGCTACTTTGGAAAACCAAGCCCCAGCAATTGCTGAACTCGTTTTCAACTAGGCCCTAATCCTGAACCATTCTAAATTTCAGGAAAGAATAATTCTGATCCAGTCTGGCTTGCTACCATTCAAGCTTGCCTATTGAACTCGTAATCCCGCTAATCTACTATGTCCAGTGACCAGAAGGCCAATCCAATCTGAGGTGCAGTCCAATTGACCAGAACCGCCCAGCTGACCATCCTGCCAGAGGTGCCCTACTGCCTGTAGACCTGATACGTGATGACCAGAACCCTGAGGGTCCAATCTTAATTTAGAGTGGACTGTAAGCGTCAACAGGCATCCTAGTGACCCATAGTATATTTGCCTTGTCCTATCCCAATCTCTCAACCTATTTTCTCTTTAATTTAAGGACCTTTAACCTTGTCAGACCCATTCTTGCAACCCTGTTTGTAATCCATAGTGTTAGCGCTGATTTTCTCTCATTTGTTTCACAAGACCATCACCCATTAGTGATTTGGCTAAATAAAGTAATTCCCATAAAGAAAACGTAGTATCCGCCACATGAAGAGTTGCAAGCGTTGTGCGTAACTGTGGAGATTTACGGGTGGCATTCTCTTTTTCTTAGTCATTAATCTAGTTTAAATGAAAACCAATCTGTCATTTTTAAAACCGAATTTCTGCTTTTTTCTGTTTTATTTTCAAAAACATCTCTCATTCAAACTGGTATAACTTCTTCAATTTTATAGATAGAAACTTAATTTCAACTCTCACTTAAACCTAAGAACTGTGACTACTGCATTGCGAAACAGTATATTTGACCCTTTTTTATAAGAAAATCGCATAGCGAAAATTAGGTGTGAATTTGCATTTTTGCAAAAGTTGTACATGTGTCTTTTCTCATTCAAAGTGTTTCTTAACTTCCATTCTGATTGAAAGGGAGTTCTGTTGCTCATCTTGTAGCTCATGTTGGTTAGAATCTGTTTAGTGTTGCTCCCATAGGAATTTCTATCAATTTAAGGATTTTTGCACACTTTTCATTGTTTTCACAAAGCCATTTTCAACTATCATTTAAAAGTGTAAATTTCCAGAAACGCTTTTCTCTCTTGTTTGGGGAGGGAAGATTGCTTTCAAACTCTAGACACTGTTCTTTACTCCTAAAAACCTGCTGCTCACTTACATCTGTGTAGAATTGCTCATTTGTGAATTAAGAACTTTGCAGGGGGAAATATTAACCTAAGCGCTATCTTTGCACAAGCCAAAACTGTCTTTTCCCTGTGTTTTATCCTCTCTATTGCTACCATTGAATCTAATTACCTTACTTACTTTCTGCATTGTTTTGTCACCACATTGGTGATTGCTGCCCCATATATATTAAAACTTACATTTGATTTGAATTTTAAATAATAAATAAATATTTACCTTTACCAACCAGCCTGATTCCTGGTTCAGTGTGACCTGGGAGGTATTTTGAGAAGGGTGTGATATGAGTGGTATATCACTCAGAATATTGAGCCCATAGACACAATAAATAAGCATTTCATCTGTGCATTACATGCTCGGTGAGACCTGGGTGTGTGCCTGATTGAAATCCTTAACAGATTTGGGAGCTTGTGCCGTGATTTTGAGTTCAACTTACCACCCGTGACAGTCAAACACAGCATACTAGCCTGCAGGGTACAGACACCTTGTTTGGTTGGTGTACTGTGCTACACTGGACAAGCACCTCTCAAAATAAATACTCCAAAAATCAGACTTGTTTGTAAAAGTAAATTCCCCCTAAAATAAGTCATAAGGAAATTGACATTTCGAAAATGGCGATCCCTTTAGAAATTAGTATGGCTAGGGAACACCCCCTGCACAAACTGTGTGTCAGGGGTGAGTGGCCCGAACAGAATGAATAGGTATGGCTGCAGGAAATCAAAGAACAGGTCACTGCCATGGATCTAGATAAATGGCAGAAGAAGGGCCCATAACACCAAGCTCTTAGTGAACTGTACATGGCCCCAAAAGTGAAAGAGGAGCAGAGTTAAATTGCCAAAATAGTGGCCTACCCGTACCTCCACAAAGGAGTAATGCAGGAAAAAAAATGCTGAGAACATAGTTCTGGCAAGGAATCAAGTGGAATCACTAGAACGAATCCAGGCTGATCTGGAATCTGCAGAGCAAAGGCTACTGAAGAGCCAAGATTCAGGGACAGAAGCTAGGCAGTATATGACAAAACTAAAAGAAGATCTGGCTCTCCTACAGCAAGAGAAGGCAGAGCAAGATACCCAAGTTCAGGCACTGAAAGACGAGTGTCAGGAAAGGGTTGACTCTTTAAAACAGAGTCAGCAGAAACTGGAGCAACAATCAAATTTTAATAGAGTCTGCGCAGAACAGATGGTCGTCCTACAAGACCGGATAGAAAAATTAAAAAAGGAAAACAATAAATAAATTAATAAAAATTATTATTAAAGATCTAGAATCTCAAATAGAATTTGATGAGGAGCACCAGAAGTCCAATGCATTCAAAAAGCAAAGCGACGAACTGGCTGCACAGAGGGGCATTCTAAGTCAGGAGAGGGACGCCTTAGGCCAGGAAGTGGGCCAATTTAAAACCAAGCTAGAGGAAAGAAAGCTGGCCCTCCAGGAGCTCCATGAAGACAAAACAGAATATGAGAAGCTACTATAGTACACCAGGCACATGGAAGATGCTCTGGAAAAGAACACCCAGACAAATAAAGATAAAACTTTGGAGGTGAGTCTCCTGCAGCAGAAATTGGGCCAGTATTTCCAATCCAGGTAGGAAGCGCAGAGAGACAATGAGACTCTCTGTGAAAAGAATGATGTGCTCCGCAAACAGATAGCCATGCAAGAGCGGATTATTGAGACCAGTAAGGCCCTTATAGAGGAGCAAAAGATTCAGATTTTGGCACATCACCAGGGAATAGGGGCTGAAAGAGAAGGAATGGGGAGGGACAGAGAAACCCCTGAGCATCACATCAGGACCCCTGCACTCAGAGACAGTAACCCCTTCAATGCAAGGAACTCTGCCACCTTCATGTCCAGTGACTCATATGAACCAGGGGCCATGGGGATGGTAGACTTCAACAAAAAGGGGAAGATAGGGCTAACAGATCAGCGGCTCCAAGAAATTGATGGACGGGCGTCTCTGTAGAGCGTTCCAAATGTTAGGGCTAACCTCTCTGATCAGGAAGACTCAGATGAGGGGAGAGTCAGTGAATTGGATCTTCAATAATACTGCCTACCAAAAGACCAGTTAGTTAAATTTGGTGGGAACTACAGGAAATCAAGCCCAAAAAGAGTATCCTCAAGACCACTTCCCAGATAGGGCAGTGAGGGGTGGGGGGTACTCTGCCAATCCTGGGAGCAGGGGAGAGTCAGAAGACTCTTCTGAGCTCCACAGGCATCTGGGAACTAGGCCCCCACATTCTGCAAGCCCTTCTCAAGGTCACAGAATCAGGGAGTGCCTAGAGGATCAAATAGCCACCTCCTGTAGTAGTGCTTCTGAGTCAGAGGATGAGTGGACACGGGTGACCAAGACCAAAAAGGCCAACAAAATTTAGAGGGCTCTACTAAAAGATCCCCTGAAGCAGATCAAGGCCATTAGGAGTGTTATCACTCCCTATTACAAAAATGCCAACTATTCAGTCTGGGAACACCTTGAATTATACGAACAGATGATGGACACTTTTCATCTGAAAGATAGTCAGAGTTGCATCCAATATGTAAAATGGACATTTTCCCCTGAGTACTCCAGCTTCTTTGCGGGGATGGAGGATCAGAACCACTCAATATGGTCCACCTAGAGGCCGGCTATCTTAAAACACTTTTCTGTCCATAGAAATCCCCAAGAGGCCCGCAAAGCGGCCTACAATCTGCAGTGTGGGGAAGACCAGGCCCCACAAGAATTTGTGCAAGAACTTAAATGTGCCTTTGTGCAGACCACCAGGAGGTTGCACACAGACAGTAGGGAGTTCATGAACATCTTTTCCATGCACTCCCTAAATACATCATGACCCAGCTGGTGAGGGACTCTCACAAGAAGAGATCACTGGACTGGCTCATTGAACAGGCGTCCCGTATTTATGAAGTGCAGAAACCTGTAAAGAACAAAAATATCAATAAAAACCCCAAACCAGCCAACACCCTTGCTGCTCCTAAGGTGGCGGAGGTGAAGGTTGCCTCCATTTTAAATCTGGAGGTGGGGGGGCCTAAAAATATACCGATACAGAACTTACCCAACCAAAGAATCAGAAGGCCCTCGGCCAATCCCAGACAGGTAGTCAGGGAGGTAATCCCACAAATGGGACCACTAACTCCCCGTACTACATAAGCCCCCAATACAAGGGCAACAAACCCATCCTGGAGTATGTTTGGACTCCCCCAGCCCAAGGGGGGATCCAACCAGGTAGCTACCATCCCAGGAAACTTCCCTCCTAACTTTCTCCAGGACGGCAGTAATTCCCCAAATGCTGGGTTAAGCTTCTTTCCCAGGTACCCGCCAAACTTCAAACCACAAAACAACCCTCCTTTCTTGCCCCACTTTCCTGAGCCCAGACGGCCCAATTCGGGAGAGGGGAGGCCAAGGGTGGAGGGTTACCAGAACTATCCCAACCAAGGGTATTATGGGAGAAAGGACAGTTACCCTTCCTATGATCCACCTACGGTGGTTCAGAGACCCATGTACCAGCCAGAGCAGGTGTCCCAACTGGAGCACCAGGTCCAGAACTTGTCCCAGGATCTAGGTCGCATGTTGAGGAACATAGTGGCCCATAACTCCACAAACCAAGGGTCTGGTACTCCAGAGCAATGACGGGCAGAGAACCCTGACAATTCACCGGTCCCGAAGGAGGAGGCACAGGGGGGGGTAAAGCCTTAGAGGAAGCTTCCTTCCCCACTTGTGAAAAGCCCCTGGAAACCCAGGAATTGGCACCAAAATCTACTGTCCCCGAAAATCTGCAACCTAAGGAACAGAGGGCGGGTAGGAGAAATAAAGGACCTAAAAAGACCCATTTTGTGGAGGAGGTTAGTGTCCTCCAATTTGAAGGAGAGGGGTCCTCAGAGGATTCTGGGAAAAGGATCTTCTCCTTCAGGGATGGGGGAACTTCTCCCAACAAAAAATGGGTGCCAAGAGATCCTAATGAAGACTGGGTAAATGTGGGGACTGAGTTAGAACCGCCTATCATGGAACCCCAGAATGATTGCTTGGAAAACCACTTAGCTCAAAAATATTCTGGTGACTGCCTCCAAAAAAGGGGGGGGCCCAGAATTAGAACCAGGGGAGCCCAAAACTCCCCCAATATCCAACTGACATATTTTCCTTTCAGATCCCCAAGCCCCCACACAAAATCCTGCCCAAACTACCCCTGTGTCAGAAGTCAGAATCAAGAAACTAACCCACCAACTGGGCCAAAATGCACATTATCTTTGCCCCCTTGAGGAGAAGAAGGTAAGATTTTATGCCCCGGTCCAAGTACAAGGGCAATGTACATTTTTAGCACTGGTGGACACTGGATCCCAAGCCACTCTTTTGTCAAAGAGTGCCTTTGATCAGCTGAATTCAGGAAGGGGCGAGAGATACCAGATCCCTCTCACCCCTCTTCCTGGACAACTTCAGAACTTCGATAGGAATGAAATTCCTGTCAAGGGGATTGCAGATCTGGAAATGAAAATTGGGCGATACAAGGTGAAAAACATGTTTACTGGGGAATGGCATCCTGAGTAGATTGTCTCCCCTAATAGACTGTGTAAACAAGGTCCTCTGGATCCAGACTAACCAACCAATAAAATTAGAACATAGTGTCAACCATGTTAGTTTAAATGGCACATGTCACATGGTTGAACAAAAACAGGATCGGATTGAAATCCATTTTCAAAACAACCAAATCCCTGATGTGACAGTAATTGCAATAGGACAACAAACTGGCAATGGGAATTCCTCTCCATTTCTGAAAATTAACCTTCCTTCCAGTTTGAAGTGGCATTCCACACTGGAAGGAAATACTCTGAAATTCTATACTAATTCACAATCAGAAAATCCCACTTCCATAGTCCAAAATGATGAGAACCCAGCTCAAAGTTTAGCTGACATTCTGAAGATTAGAGAACAGTTGTTTATCCCTATTCAGTTAAATGAGAGGAAGAACTCTGTTCTCGGCCGAGTGTGCGTGAACAATGGTAAGAGCTTCATCAGTAAAGCCATGTTCCAAAAACTCCCAAAAGATCCAGCCATTCCCACCTTTAAATTGATAGACAAATGGGAAATGGACCTGGAAATTCCCAATTCCAAACATCAACTGCCTAGCAAGTGTATGTTCAAAATGTACATCGCCAACAAGAGCATATGTTGGGTCGTGTGAGGGGTCCCTGCTGCATTTTTTTTAGGCAGTGACTTTCTCAATCACTGTGCTATTAGTTTGGACCTGATGAACTTCAAAGCCTGGTCCCGGTTAGGGGGTAATCCCATGGACTTTGATGATCCATAAAAAGCATTTCGGTCAGCTCAATTGCTGCCGTATGCAGTTGAAGTTCAAATTGGAGAGGAAATCACCATCCCAGAATGGACCTGACTGTTCCCACTTAAAGTAAACATTAAAAGAGGACAGAAACTGCAAAATCCTGACACATATGTTCACCTCAACGCCCATCTCCAACAGCAAGGGTTGGGTAAAACCCAACACCATTAGTCATTATAGAAGACAACACCATTCCAATAGTGGTGGATAACAGCGACCTTAGGAGTATTACTCTGTGAGCAGGCACCATTATTGGAATGGCGGTTGATGACCAACATTTTTCCATAGATTTAGGTAATTAACTGATAGGACCAATCCCCAATGACTGTTTTGACAGTGATAGCGACAATGATGCAACACCAGACAGGATCTTCACCCGGCATGGGGGGAATTTCCTGCCCTTATGGTGAGGAAGAGGTGACCTGTGACTTCAGGAGTAATGAGGTGATCTTTCAAGTCCACCAGGACTGCTTTCCCCACCTGAAGCCATCAGTCCAAGTCAATACTTTAACCAGGGACTTCTCCACCCAGCTGGAGGAGGAGGCTGAGGTAGCCAAACCAGAAGTCTTTCCGGGCTTCAGGCAGATGGTTGAAGAGAGAGTCAACCTAGCTGATGCCTTTGAGACTCTGGAGTAAAAGCAAAAATTGAAACAAGTTTTCTTAGATTTTCAAGATCTCTTTGCGGTGGACTCATATGACTGTTGTTGCACCGAAATCCATACATCAACAATTCCCATGGACCCTGGTATGACTCCAGTGTTAAATAATTAAAAACCTTGAGTCCCGTGGGGTAATTCGTCCAGTCCACAGCACCTTTAATAATCCGGTGCTGGGGATTTTAAAACCAAACGGCCAGTGGAGACTCTGTGCTGACCTGAGGGAGCTAAACAAATGGGTCCACACATCCCCATGGCCTCTTCCCTACATTGACCAAGGGCTGGCCCAGATCCAGGGGTCAAAGGTATACACTGCCATTGACCTGACCAATGGGTACTGGACCTTACCTGTCAGTAGGGAGGACCAATACAAGCTGGCCTTTACCTTCGGGGGGTAGCAGAACACTTGGACCCGGACTCCCTTTGGATACATCATCTCCGGCAATGAATTTAATATCTTCTTGCATAAGGCCATGCCCGACTTGTGTGAAAGGGGTAACCTGGCCTATGTATATGATGTTCTGATCAAAAGCTCAACTGTGGAGGAACACATAGCGGAGATCCGTTATCTTCTGACACAGTTGAGGGCTGTCAGAGCAAAATTATCTTTCCAAAAGGCACAGTGGTGCAAGACCCCAGTCAATTTCTTGGGGCATGAGAGAACTACTGAGGGTCTCTGTCCCCAGGAAAATAAAGTAGAAGCGCTCCTGAAACTAAAAGATCCCATAACTCTGTGTGAGTTAAGGAGCCTCCTTGGACTGACTAATTACAGCAGAAAGTTCATTACGCAGAGATCACAAGACCCCTGATCCATCTGTTGAGGGGGGGTCAAGTGGGAGTGGGGTTCAGAACAAGCCAAGGCAGTAAGACAACTCAAAAGAAGCCTCTCACAAGCGCCTTATCTAGCATACCCTGTCAAAAACAAGGAGTTCTTCTTAGAGACAGGGTTCTCAAATATATGCTTCACCGCAGTATTATACCAAAAGGTCAATAAAGTAATCTCCTATGCAAGTAAGACTTTATCCTCTGTGGAGGAAAAGTTCAACGATTGTGAGAAGGCAGTCCTGGCAACGGTGTGGGCATTGAAGAATTAGCACCCGTTCATTTAGGGAGAACACATCATAATGGAGACTCCACACCAGCCTCTGCAATATTGTCAAAGTGACATAATCCAGGCCGGAAATGTGAGTAATTCCAGAATTACTTCTTGGATTCTGTCAATGAAAGGCTTTCCTGTGGAGTTCAGATATGGCCAAAACAAGAAGAGTGCCCTCGTGCAACGTCTGGCTGACTTTCATGATTGTGCCAGAGAAAACTGTCTTGAGGACTAAAGTCTTAAAATCCGGGACAACATGGAAGCATAGCTCAATTCCCCATACAAAGTCTTGGAAGAAGACAAGTGTGAGGGAATGCCCACTGTCTACGTGGATGGGTGCTCCAACCATGTTGACAACAACAGGGAAAAGGAACTAGTGACCGGCGTGGGGAATGCCTGGGTGAATGATGCCCAGAACCCTCCGCTCGATACAAAATTGTTCCCCGTAGTAGTCAAGTGGCAGAGCTGATGGCTGTGCATCAAGCCATCCTCACTGCTGTCCAACACCAACTCCACGAACTGGTCATAATCACTGATTCAGATTATGTCCAGAACGGGTTCGTGGAGCACCTAGTTAATTGGAAAACCAGAGGCATGCTATGTGCTAACAACAAACCACTGAAACATGGAAACATGGAAAATGGATACAGAATATTGATGATCTGGTCACCTATAGTGGGATGTCCATCTACTGGAAAAAGATCAAAGGTCATTCCAAAGTAGAGGGACCAGACAAAAATGGAAATGAGCTAGCTGATCAACTGGCCAACACCGGAGCCATCCAAGGGGATCTCCTGGAGATCGAGTTCCTGTTGGGGAAAATCTAGGTCACTGCTGTCACTAGGTCCCAAACAAATGCTCACAATAAACTCTCAACTGCCCAGTGGAGTAAGGAGACACCAGATGCTGATTTAATCATGGCTCAAAAAGGGGATCCAATAATTGGTAAGTTTTATCAACACATTGAGGACCCTGAGAACTTTCCCCTGATGGATACCAATTGCATTGGGAAAGAGGACCTCAGAGTGTTGATGAAATGTCCAAACATTTTCTAAATCCAAGACGGTTTGTTGGTGAGGAGATCCATACCTGTCTGTGACCAGTGGGTGGTCCCTACCTCATTCCAAAGCCTGATGCTAAGTCACGCCATTGACGCGGCCACAGCCGGTCATCGGGGGTTTCATACTACATTAAAAATCTTGAGAGAGGTTGCATACTGGCCACACATGGGGCAGGACCTCGACCAATACTTGAAGGGGTGTCTTGTGTATGCACAATTTCAGCCAACATAACTCAAACACCATGCTTCCCTCCAAAAGAGAGGGATGACACTGCATTGGTCAGATTTACAAGTAGATTTCATTGGGCCCGTGATTCTCTCCTCTAGGGGGAACAAGTACATGTTAACCGTAACATGCTTGTTTACTTAATGGGTGGAATGTCTCCCGGCCCCAAATTGCAAGGCAGAAACAGCAGCTGCCCTGATGATAAAACACATCTTCTCGCTTTTTGGACTACCCCAAAGGATTGAGTCAGACCGAGGTAGTCACTTCACCAGCAAAGTGATGACAAAGATGTGGGGGATACTTGGGGTAAAAAGGAAACTACACATTGCATGCCGCATGTCCTCTAGTGGTGGAGTTGACAGGTATAATAAAACTATTGTGAGCATATTAAAAAAGTGTGTGGCAGACTATGGGCCAAGTTGGGATATTTGATTACCCATTGTCCTGATGGCCATCAGAACTACCCCTTCTTCTGCAACTAAAATATCTCAATTTGAGCTGATGACTGCACGAAGGATGGTGCTACCCCAGCATCTGCTCTACAGAAACCAAGAGCAGACATTGATAAATGCCTTCACAACTCATGAGTATGTTGAGAATCTGAGAAAACACCTTCAACATGCTTTTGCCTATGCTCAGCAGAATCTAGAAAGATCTGCAGACAGTATGAAGACCCACTATGACCCTAAGACAACCAAAAACGAATATCAAGTAGGAGACAGGGTCTACTTGTACAATTTCCAAAGGAACCAAGGCAAGGAGTGCATATTTTCACCCAGCTGGCGGGGTCGTTTTGAAATTGTGGACGAAATCTCACCAGTCGCCTACAGAATCTGCATCCCCAAGGGCAATTTGACAGGAGAAGATAAGTGGGTCCACATAAACCAGCTAAAGAGTTGCTAACCCAGGCATACTTTGTGGCAAATAGAAGAGCTTACAGGTAACCCAGATGTTGATTGTGAGTAAATAAATGCGTGATATATTGTAAATTGTCACTGAATGCATGTGTCTATCCCACTGCTGAAATCCCCATTGGAGCAGTAGTGGGAACAGTTTCATAACTGTGTTATGTTATGTTTTCTAGTATTGGCACTAAATACACCTAATCACCAAGGAGGACCTCCTCAGGGACCCGGGAGGAAAAACCCAAGAGATCCGGAGTGTCGCTCTACACTGGAAAAGAAAGCATGAGAGAAGGTGGGAGTAGCATTCCCATTCCAACCAAAACTGGCGAGGAGAGCGTGTCACAGCAATCGCTGCCGGGAGAAGGAAACAGTGTTCTTCACATGGACTGAAAGAAAAATCCCATGTGCCCGACTTCCCCATGACTGGAAGTCAAGCCGAATTCAGGAGGGGCTTTGTGGGATATTTTTACCCATGCTGATGGGCCCCACTGCCTCACTTTACCAATGTGGAAAGAAACAGCCAAAAATGGATGCGCTAATCCCTGTGCGTGCAAAAATCTGCAAACTGCGTTTGGGTTGCAAACACCGAAGGCTGCACACCCTGCCACACAGTCAAATTTGGGGCAAAAGCAGAATTGTCACTGCAGGAGCAGGCCAATAGGTCTGTTACATTCAACATGGAGAAAGGCAGCAGGATTGCCCTAAAAATCAAAAATGGCTTTAAAAAAGCAGCTTTGCAACCTTCAAAGTGCTGTTTTGGCGCTATATCCACTCATTTTTCAGTGAATCATTGACAGTAAAAGAATTACAGATTATCCAGTGTGGCCAGAGAAGCCGGGCCTCATTGACTGACAGCAGCTAAGAAATGTATTTTATGAAAAAGGCAGCCCAGCAAAATTGTTTTCAATTCCACTGGAAAAGTGCGGCAAAAAATGGCAACATGTAACAATTTCAGCGGTGCAGAGAGAAGTCCAAGCAAAGGCTGGATACATACCTACAGACTGCAGAGAAATCCCAGCACTCAAGGACAGAAATAATTCTGAATTAAATGTGTGTGTGCTGCAAGATTGGATTTAAAATGACTCAGTTTAAATGTGCTTTTTCCCTGCAGAAAGTGTAAAAATCGCTTGTTTAAAAGTATGTTTTTGTTGAAAGGCCTAATTCTTTAAATGTCAAAATCCCCTAGAAACTGTGTTCAAGTTATATGTTAAAATGAAAGGTGTAGGTAATTTAAAGTTAAAACCAGGCTGGAGCTAATCAACTATTTAATTCTGTTCTGACAACTTCAGCCTGGGAATGGGTAACACCTTGCTGATACAGGAAGGCTTAATTGCTGCTGGGAGGTTCTTGCATACTTGAACAAAGACCTCATCAGACTTTCGTCTGTTGCTCAAGCAAAGCCAATGGCAGCCTTGAACACTCACCCCCACAGGGGAGGGGCAGAAAACTTCCCCCTGGCCCACACCCTGATCAAAGGAATTTGACAGCTGTTGCCAGTTGAATGAAAGTAAAAATAAAAACTGACAAGAACTTTTGGTGATTAAATGCCTATTTGTAATCAAGCTTTAAAGACTTTTAACTTTGCCACAAGAAGGAGGATAAATCTAAAAATTGATAGCTGTAAACCTAATGTTCTGCTCTTTCTGTGAAGACGTGAGTGAACCCTGTAGTAGATAAGAAACCAAAGTTACACTGAAAGAATAATTGTGGCAAAACTATTGATGCTGCAAATATAATATTGTATACCCGTGTTCGAATGGTGATTGTGCAGATATGTACTGAATTAGGAATTGTTAGGCTAAATCGTTATGATTAAAATTGACAAAATTCCACAGAATGACAAATACAGCTCTCACTGAGATGGGAGTTAGATGTCAGGATAAACCACAACATATTTAATGTATGTGTCCGATTTTATTAGAGGGCATAATTATAGAAATGTCCATTTGTGGGAAAGTTATGTTTTGGTCCAAATAACTGTGGGAGTTCCCAAGTCACCTCATAAAATATGACAGCTCTTTCTGACTTCTAACCAGAAAAAGGCAAGTGCCTCTGACAAATCACAGCTGAGTGGGTGTGGACTGTAATTCTGCCCCTACCATAAACTGAGTGATGTCACTTGGCATGATAAATATGGGAACCTCACAACACACACACACTGATTCCTGACTCCATCCTAATTTCCGCGTGACGCCCTGCTCCAGAACTTTTCATCTTGTCCTGATCCAGGCTACTTTGCAAATCCAAGGCCCAGCAATTGCTGAACTCTTTTTCAGCTATGCCCTAATCCTGAACCATCCTAAACTTCAGGAAAGAATAATTCTGATCCAGTCTGGCTTGCTACCATTCAAGCTTGCCTACTGAACTCACAATCACCCTAATCTACCATGTCCAGTGACCAGAAGGACCAATCCAATCCAATCTGAGGTGCAGTCCAATTAACCAGAACCGCCCAGCTGACCATCCTGCCAGACATATCCTGCTGCCTGTAGACCCGATACGTGATGACCAGAACCCTGACGGTCCAATCTTAATTTACAGTGGACTTTAAGTATCAACAGGAATCCTAGTGACCCAAAGCATATTTGCCTTGTCCTATCCCACTCTCTCAACCTATCCACTCTTTAACTTAAGGACCTTTAACCTTGGCAGACCCATTCTTGTAATCCACAGTGTTAGCGCTGATTTTCTCTCATTTGGTTTACAAGGCCATCACCCATTAGTGATTTGGGTTAAATAAAGTAATTCCCATGAAGAAAATGTAGTATCCGCCACATGCAGAATTAAAAGCGCTCATGCGTAACTGTGGAGATTCACGGGTGGCATTCTCTTTTTCTTAGTCATTAATCTAGTTTAAATGAAAACCAATCTGTCATTTTTGAACCCGAATTTCTGCTTTTCTCTGTTTTATTTTCAAAAACACCTCTCATTCAAACTGGCCTAACTTCTTAAATGTTATAGATAGAAACTTAATTTCAACTCTCACTCAAACCTATGACCTGTAGCTACATCCACAAATAACGAAACAGTATATTTGACCCGTTTGTATTAAAAATCGCATAGTGAAAATTTGGCGCAAATTCACAATTTTTGCAAATGTTTTACACGTGTCTTTTCTCATTCAAAGTGTTTTTTAACTTCCATTCTGATTTAAAGTGTGTTCTGTTTCTCATCTTGTAGCTCATGTTGGTTAGAATCTGTTAAGTTTTGCTCCCATAGGAATTTCTATCAATTTAAGGATTTTTGCACACTTTTCATTGTTTTCACAAAGCCATGTTCAACTGTCATTTAAAAGTGTACATTTCCAAAAATGCTTTTCTCTCTTGTTTGGGGAGGGAAGATTGCATTCAAACTCTAGACACTGTTCTTTGCTCCTAAATACCTGCTGCTCACTTACGTCTGTGTATAATTGCTCATGTGTGAATTAAGAACTTTGCAGGGGGAAATATTAACTTAAGCGCTATTTTTGCAGAAGCCAAAACTGTTTTTTCCCTGTGTTTTATCCTCTGTATTGCTACCAGTGAATCTAATTGCCTTACTTACTTTCTGCATAGTTTTGTCACCACATTGGTGAGTGCTGCCCCATGTATATTAAAACTTACATTTGATTTGAATTTTCAATAATAAATAAATATTTACCTTTACCAACCAGCCTGATTCCAGGTTCAGTGTGACCTGGGGGGTATTTTGAGATGGTTGTGATATGAGTTGTATATCACTTAGAATATTGAACCTATAGACACAATAAATAAGCATTTAATCTGTGTATTACATGCTAGGCGAGACCCGGGTGTGTGCCTGATTGAAATCCTTAACAAAACATTGTGTATGTGATCAGTACCTAATATGTAGACTCCTACCCTTCTTCATCTAAACCTTATTGCTCAGTCACGTTAGCAGTGAGAAGTTTGTTCTAAGTTGGTAGAAGTCCTGCTAAGGTTTGGGTTCTCAGAACCCTATGCCAATAGTTGTTCTGAAAACAACTGCTACCAGTCCTTCTAAAATGGGTAATACACGGTATGATGTCACCCATGCGCTTTCTTACCTCTACCGTTCCTGGCAAGTGGTTCTCGATCTCCCTTGTCCTTTATAAAACTGTGCCTGAGTGGTGTCTGTGTTCTTTAGACTATCTCATGGACTGCCCTCCTCTCTGCCTTTCCTCCTTCTTCTTTTACTGCTCCCCACTCATACCTATTCCTTCCTTCTTTTCTCCTTCTCCTACATCTCGTGTCAGACTACTTCTCAATCTTATTCCAGCCAACCCATCCTGTAGCCCTGTTAACCCGTTTTTTCCCTAAACAATAAAGGCACTGGCACTCCTTATTTACACCTGTCAGACATCTCGCTTTACCCTTTCTCTTGAAGCGGGCATCTTCCCAGACTGCATCACAATAACCATGGCACTGCCAGGCCTAAAGATTCCTCTGCTAATGCTAACAATCCTGAGAACTTCATGCCTGTGTCCCTCCTCCCTCTTATAAGTTATTGAATGTGTAGTTTTCAATCGGATCAACAGCTACCTTGAGGTCAACAACCTGTGTGACCACCTCCAATCTGGCTTTGTTAGTGATAACTAAACAGAAACAGCACTGACCCACATCTCTGAATTTCTATCAAATGCTCATTACTACACCTAAGACCATCCTTCTGATGTGTCTGCAGCCTTTGATGTGGTTGACCACCCCTCTCGTCCCCAATCACTCGGCCGAAATGCAACTGTGTAAAAAAAACTCTCTTTTGGGGTTGCCCATGAGGGATATCAATTCAAACAACTCCATATATTGCACTTGGCAAAGAACTCGTGTAGCAGCTAATGCGAATCAATTTAATGTTCCCAATCATTTAACATCAAATATTAACATCAATAATAAAGACTTGAAACAGGAATAGAAAAAATAAAAAGACTGGAGCATGAATGTATATTCAGCCTACAGCCATCTATTAAAGTAGTGGGGGGCTAGTCATGAAATGTCAAATTAGCTCTAAAAATCATATCCCAACGTGATGTTTCTTGCACCTAACGTACACTGTAGCTATTGAGTGTGTTTAAAAAAAAAAAAACAATGTGAGTGCTTTTAGGGCCAAATTCATGCAATCTTGCAAAATGTGTATTTTATTGTGAAATTTGACAGTTAACATCATGGTTTACTGTGGGTTATGGTTTGTAATAGCACCCTATATTTTAAGCTTTTAATGTTAAAGATAAGTATGGTAGTGTAACACAACTATGTTGTGTCTGCAAAAATGTATGCTGTAGCAAAATTTGCATTGGTAATTGGCGTTTTATTGGAATTATCAGGGTGTATTTCATAATAGCAAAACCTTGTCAGTGCTCTTGATATTAAAATCAACAATGATAGCATAATGTGAAGATGTCTTATTTTAGTAGTGACCATGCCCAGAGAATTGTACTAATTTATTTATTTCAAATTTGATTTTTTTAATCATTAATATCCATAGTGTGCATGTGTGTTGGCTTTAAATGTTGAACACTTTTAAACAAATGTTTGGTCTGGAAGCTGAATTTGTAATAAATAATATGAAAAAATATACTGAACCATAAACTGATAACACTACTTAGGATGATCTGCATCAGGCATTTGAGCTTGTGAAATTTCCTTTGTGTGATATATGTTTGCAGATCATTCAACACACAAAGCACCTTTGGCGACTGCCAGCTGAGTCATCTTAATCCCATACAATTCCCCAGCCTTGGTTCGGACATGATCCATCATTTTTGGTGTACGCATGACCTTTGATTTCCCTCAGTTGATCCTATAGCCTAAAAAAGTTTCAACTGGACTCTGATGTTCATAACTGCCGGCATATGTCTTTGGATACCATTGGCAAAAAGTTGTAGTTTCCATTGTTTTTCCTCAACACTGACTTCTTTTACATTAGGGCTTCTCAGGTTGCATGTCAGGATTTCGATAGCCATGGGAAACAGAAATGACAATAGTTGGCAACCTCGTTTTGTTCCATTGTGCATGTACATTCCATCTGACAGTGTGCTATTGACGAAGATGATCTCCAATGATACTGAGCAGAAGCCTTCTATGATATCAGTGAACTGTAAAGGAAAGTTCCTTTGCTTTACTATTGTGAAGTGGTACCTCCACCATGTTATCAAAGACCTTTTCTGCATCCATGCTCAGGACCACTGTAGGAGCAGAGCTGTATCAGATCTTTGGTCTCCTCGTATTTTCTGCCTCTCCACATTTCTTGATAAAAAAGCAGTCTGATCTCTGTCAATTATATGTGGCAAAATCCTCTTGAGGCTTGTCAGTATTTCTGTTAGGATCTCATAGTCCACATTGAATAATTAGGTCCTCAAATATAACTGAGGTCTTAATTTCAGACAGCAATTGTTTAAGTGACTAGCCCACCTTGAAGTGCCCATGCAGCCATGGTTTGAGGTCATTAGAAATCTCACTAAAGAATGCCATCAGGAAGTTATAAGGTCCAGAAGATTTCTATGTTTTCATCCCCAAGTTTGCAAGCCTGATTTCATCCTCAGTGATCGTGTGTTTCAAATTGTAGGTCTTTTCTTCCCCCAGAGAATCAGGACCAGTCTGCTGAGGAAATATGTAATTGTTTCAATGTTGCATTCGGTATCCTTTATTTAAGGATTAATGCAAGTTGTGGAATTCATTGCAGGTTTCGCAATCATTCATGCTGGGGGATTTTAACTTTCACAAGCCATCTGCAACTACCTGCCTCGAACTTAAATCCCTCTGATCTGACCACTCCCTCTACTCCATCCATGACCAGCCCAGCCACACTGGTGGGAATTCTCGTGACTTGGTATTTTTGTTCAATGTATTTACTTCGCTGACCACTCCTTTGACCCCGTGCCCTCTTATTATTTTGCTGTCCACTTTAACATCTTGGTCCTTGATCTTCTACCGCTCATCTTACCTCTTGAATGACTAAGAGGAAGGTCAGGCAGGACTTTCTTGCCCTTTACCTGGTTTATGTGTGCATCTCTCTCCTGTCTCTTTCCCCTTCTCATGCCTCTTCCACTGACTGTGCTTTCTCTGACTCTCACTTTGCGCTTATGACTCCATTTGACCAACACTATCCTGCTCACACACTCACACCTTCTTGTCCCCGTCCTCAGACTTGGATCGCCTCCAAAATTCAGACTCTCAAAACAAGCATGTGCCATGACTTCTGACATTGCCGCAAATTATGGACACCTCCCTTGCTGTTTATTCCTCTGCACTGACCTCTGCCTAATTCTCTTACTTCACAAACCTACACTCCTCCCTTCGCAATCACCCCCACATTTGTTAGTCTACCCGCCAATCATTGCTCACAATTCCCAAGCCAATATCCAGCTCCTCCTCCCTTTCAACTAATAACTTGGCTCACTACTTTTTATCAAAAATTTCTAAAATTTGTGATACTCTCATAGCCTGCTCTCTCTCCATCCCCAACCCTACTTCTGTCCATCACCTCTCCTATTACCTTTTATGTGCTCTACCACTTCTCCCCTACCTCTCCTACTGAATTAGCCATCATCTTTCACAGTGCCGGCTTATCTTGTGCTAATATCAACGCGTTTGCTCCTCAAAATGTCAATGACTCAGTCTCAATTATTTGCCATTATCTCCCTGAGCTCTTTAATCTTTCTCTCTCAAATGCAAATTGTGTACCCCATCCGAAGAAACCCTCTACTGAACCAAAGATCACAGCAAACTATCTTCCAGTTTCTCTGCTTCCCATTAGTCAAAAGTCCTTATGTTGTTTTTGACAAGATTACTAAATACTTTGAGGATAATGGCCTTGGAGATCCACTTCAATCTGGCTTCCGTAGTAAACATTCCACCGAGACTGCATTCATGCATGTCTTCAACTTTCCCTCTAATGCTCACCACTCCAAACTCTCTTCTTTACTCATCTTTTTGGACCTATCTGCCACTTTTGACACTGCCGACCACTGCTCTCTTGTCCTCACTCTCCAGGACCTTGGATTTCTCAAATATGCGCTTGCCTGGATTGCCTCCTACCAGGAAGTTCAATATAGTAAGATTTCTTGAAACTCGCAAACCTCTAAACCCACCACTCTCCATGTTGGTGTCTGAGAGGAATGGGTCTTTGAGCCTTTCATTTTCCCTCTTGCCTAGGGTACCTTATCTTTTTCTTTAAGCAAAAAAGTGATTGATGGAAGGTTTTGAAAAAATATGAATCACTGTTGAGCTTATGGCCCTTTAGTAATGTGCATGCAATGGATGGGATCGCAGAGTAATTCTGAGTCCAAATAATCAAACCGACTCAGGAAGATGGCAAAGGAACAGTTTTATTAACAAGTATCTAAAACAGGAAGGTTACAATGGACATAAAAGGACATTCGCTCAGGCTCTCAATGATTTCTCATAAAACGTCCTTATATGCAAAAGATACGTCATAGGTGATGTCAGACTATGTGGCAAATAATAGAAAGCCTATCAAGGGTTGGAATTGGCTAAGAGAGACAACTAAATATCCTTTCTATAGGGACTACGATTGTGATTGGCTGCCCACTGACAGGTGGACAATTTATGCCTACCACTAATAACATGTCATCTTTAACACTATTAAGTACACGGTTTATCATTGGTCTTCACACTATAAGGCCTTTGTTTATAGGGCCCTCTGCAATTGGTTGGCTTGCTTGTGCCATGTCTGGAACATTCGGCTCACTTGGCAGCACCTCAGCTCAGACCCAGGTGCCAGCAGGTGGACTTGACTTTACCTCCCACCCAATTAGCCCAACATCTCTCATCACCCATTTCTTCTGCCATGAAGATTGTCTTTGAACTTGGCCTTGCAAAGTATCCATGTCTGTGGCAATATATGGGAGTGCAGGCTCTCACTATCATTGTTCTAGGACTTCAAGCTCAACTATATTTCCATCCTTGGCTCACGTGACAGAAGAGCACGATTTGGTCAATTTTGCCGCATTTGGATGTCTAAAATGAATAAAACTTGGCACTCTTGGTGTTCTTTCTTTGCACCTTAACAAGGGATGATTCAACTCATATACAATGGCGGCTTCACCTGCAGTCTATTCACTACATATAGCCAGCTTCTATGATGACTTAGTCTACTTGCATTTCAGCATCTGTACGATTTCTGAACGTTTGATTTTCTGCAGCACTTTGCACATGTGCAATCCTCTTCTCGCACATGCAAGTTTACTCGATTCTTAACTACGTCATCAGTTTCTGTAAGACCCATGCATTCTCTTCAGCCAGCATTCTTTGGGCGTCAAGCATGTTTCTTGTGACGTCATCTTCTCTCTTTGCTCCTTTTCATATTCTTTCAGGGAGTTCCTCACTGAGATTGTCATCTCTTTGGGGGCTCATTTGATAGGATGTTCTCAATGGATACCTTCTTTCGAATATCTGCTGCAGTATTGGCACAACTGATTGTGTCAAACATGGTACTATCTCAGGCTTCCAACATATAAGAGGTAGGGGTGGGATTTCCTTCAGAGGCATTTAACTTAACTGCTCCTTGACACTGTTACTGTTCTGGCAACCTTTCACAACACTGTTTTCTAGCCTGTTTGAGTCACTGCAAAAGGGGTCCAGCCATTTGCAAATCATTCAGGTACTGCCACCAATCGGAGCAGCCCAGCCCGAACTGCTGGGCCAGGCCACCTCCGCACAGCACAAGCAATCCCAGACATGTTTCGGCCTTAATTGTGGTCTTGTGCAAAAGGGATGTGACCATGCAGTTTCGGCTGAACTGCCCTGGTGGGGTGGGAGCAGGCCTGATTTGCATATGGTGTTTCCCCTTTTTTAATGGCTTGGCAGGTGAAGAACAATAGTCTATAGGGTTACCCAGAGCAATGCCAGATGTTAAGATTCATTCAAAACCTTCCAGCCATCACCTCCTATGTTTTGCTTTAGTCACCCCCCGGTGGAAAGGGTATGACCAGACATGGGTCCCTTGCCTGCTGGGCATGGAGACACAAGCTACACCTCACTAATGATACCCAATGTTGCCAAACCATGTCTGGGGTTGCTTGTGATCTCGTGCAGAAGGGATGTGAACAAGCAGTTTGGTCTGGACTGGCCATTTTGTGGTGGTACCAAGATTGATTTGCATATGGTCTTTCCCCTTTCTGTAATGGCTTGCCAGGTGAAGAACAATGGTCTCAAGGGTTGTCCAGAGAAATGCCAGAGGTTGAAATTCATTACAAACCTTCCAGCCATCACCTCCTTTGTTTTGCTTTAGTCACCCCGAGTGGGACGGGTATGCCCAGACGTGGGTCTGTGGCTGCTGGGCCTGGAGACCTAAGCTACACCTCACTGATGATGCCCAATGAGGCAGAAACATGTCTGGGGCTGCTTGTGGCCTTGTGCAGAAGGGATGTGACCAAGCAATTCACACAGGACTTCCCTTTTGGGGCCAAGACCATGCCTTTTTTACATATGGTCTTTCCCCTTTCTGTAATGGCTTGGCAGGCAAAGAAGGATGGACTGGAGGGTTGCCAAGAGCAATGACAGAGGTTCCAATTAATTCAAAACCTACCAGCCATCACCTCCTTTGTTTTGATTTAGTCACCCTATAAGGACGGGTATGCCCAGCCTACACTTCACTGATGACACCCAATGAGGCTGAAAGATGTCTGGGGTTGCTTGTGGTCTCATGCAGAAGGGCGGTGATGAAGCAGTTGTGACTGGACTGCCCCTTTTGGGTTTGGGCCAAGACTGATTTGCATATGGTATTTCCCCTTTCTGTAATGGCTTGCCAGGTGAAGACCAATGGTCTGGAGGGTTGTGGGTTGTTCAGAGCAATGACAGAGGTTGAGATTAATTAAAAACATTCCAGCCATCACCTCCTTTGTTTTGCTTTAGTCACCCCGAGTGGGATAGGTATGCCCAGCTGTGGGTCCCGTGACTGCTGGGCCTGGAGACCTAAGCTACACCTCAATGATGATGCCCACTGAGGCTGAACATTGTCTGGGGTTGCTTAGTGCCTCGTACAGAAGGGATCTGTCCAAGAGTTTCAGGCCGGACTGCCCCTTTTGGGGTTTGAGACCAAGCCTGTTTTCGTATATGGTCTTTCCCATTCCTGTAATGGCTTTTCAGACAAAGAAGGATGGTCTGGGGGGTTGCCCAGAGCAATGCCAGTGGTTGGTTCTGATCAATTCAGAACCTACCAGCCACCACCTCCTTTTCTTTTGCCTTAGTCACCCTACAAGGACGGGTAGGCCCAGCCGTGGCTCCCGTGCCTGCTGGTCCTATAGACCCAAGCTACACCTCACGGATGACACCCAATGAGGCAGAAACATGTCTGGGGTTGATTTTGGTCTCGTGCAGAAAGGATATGACGAACCTGATTGGGCTGGACTGACTCTTTTGGGGTGGGACCCGGACTGATTTGCATATAGTCTTTCCCCTTTCTGTAATGTCTTGGCAGGTGAAGAAAGATGGTCTGGCAGGTTGCCCAGAGCAATGCCAGACGTCTGGAGTCGAGCGGTAAGTGGCCAAGCATTGCTGTGTGAGACAGGGCATGTCGCAGCGTGCTGGTTGTCTGATACTTGCCTGTATGTGTGACATAGGCCATGTACGCGTGTGTGTGTGCAGGGACATCATGGTCATGCATGTGAGACCAGTAATGTGTGAAGCACACGGTTGGTGTATGTGTTGAAATGTAACATGGGGAGCCCCATGCGAAATGGCCACATGAGAGCATGCCATTCTCTGTTCCTGGACATGGGGGTGGGTGAGGGATGGGTGCTGATGCCATGTACATGTATGGTGTCCATGTCTGTGTTTCTGACCTGCGTGTCTGTGACTTGTGGATGCCATGGATGCATGACACATGTCTGTGGCAATGTTCAGATTCACGGATGCAGCCTAGTTATCCTTGCATCCACTGTGTCTGGGGTGTACGAGTCCAGATGGATGAAAGTACGTTGAAGTGTGTGCATGTGATAGGCATGACCCATGATGCATGTGAGTCCAAAAACAACATTGTATGCTTCAAGAGTCCCTTGGACATGTTTGCTTATGTCCATAGCATGCGCCATGCCTGTTACTGCATGTGTTTTGCCTGCACTGAACCATGTGTTGTGGAGGGACATGATGGAAGTGATCTTTGACAGTGCCACTCATCTGCTATTGCTTCCTGTCTAGGGGACCATTGTACAGTACCCTGATGCTTGTGTTCTATGTCTCCCTCTACACAGCGCAAAGTGAAGAAGAGGGCGGAGACGGCGCTGTGGAGCTAAGCGGCGGGGATGCCCCCACGGCTGCAGCGGAAGGGGTGGGTGAGCCCTCACAGGGGCTTGCAACGGCGGAAGACGGTGTTGAGCCATCCAGGTTGGTGGTTTCCACAGAGGAGGAGGAGGCCGCTACTGAGCCGCACATGGGGCCTGGTGGGGGCATCCCTGCTGGTGCAAGTGGTGCAGTCCAGGGGCAGGGGCAGGAGGCAGCACAGGTCGCCAAACCACCATGCACCAGCAGGGATGCCCCATCCCAGGCCCGTCCGCAGGTAGGGGGGATGTCCATGTCATCTGACTCCCCTCCACCTGCGGACGAGGGGACCCCTGGCCGTATGGAGAAGGTCCTGATTGGTGTTGCGTTGCGCACGGCTGTCATTCGTGATGAGGTGCGTGCTTCCTGGGGGGAGCACGCACGTCATCACAAAGAGCACCGTGCCAACGTGGCCCAGTTGGGAGCGGTCATGGTCGGGGGTCTCGTACATGTGTCGGGCACTCTGGCGACCCTCTCCTCCTTTGTGGAGGTTATGCGCCAGTCGTACTCCATGCCGTCTTCCGGCCCAGATGCCACCAGGGCCCCCTGTGGACCTGCCCCGACCAATGCAGCCACCTCGGTGGGGATCCCATCCCTGCCACAGTCGGGAGTCGGAGGTCCAGCAGGGGTGGACACACCAGCAACTGGACCCCAGCAGATGGAGGATGTGACGGCATCATCGGGCAGGGCATGTGCACGACTGCGTCGGTGGTTTCCATCAGCCTGGATGCCGTCGTGCTGGCACAGGCAGATGCGTCGGAGGCAGCGGCAGGCTCGACGTGGGAGGCATCATGGCCCGGCGCCATCAACATCAGGGGTGCAGGCATCGGCCGGAGGGCAGGAGAACCCTGGAATGGGAGTGGCTTCCGTGTGGGAGCGGTTGGGCCAGCAGATAGGTGCGGAGCGGCAGCGGGCAGAGGAGGAACGGCTCACAATGGTCAGGGCGGAGAACTCCATGCGGAGGGCCCTGAGGCGGGCCGAGTGTCTCGAGGCAATCCGCAGAGGGTTGGAGGTGGACACGTCGACGGCCCTGCGGACCCTCGGGGCCATGGAGGAGGACCGCCTCCGGGACATTGAGCAGGAGTTCGATGATGCCCTGGCCCGGGACATCCAAAAGTGAGCCGTCAGACTAGCCCGCTGCCCTTGTACATAGCTATGTAGGTAGTGTTAGGTTTCCTTTTTTTAAAATTTATTTTGGACCTTTTGGACATTGGCCACATTTTTGTATATAGTTTATTTTATTAGTTAGTGTTGTTAGATAGGTTTCATTTCTTTTGTTGGGATAATGGACCCTGGCTTGTTCGTCTGTACATAGTTCACTGTTGGATTTAATTTTTCTTTCACAATTTACCCATGGAGCAATGGCTTTCAATTATTATTTCCCATTGGATTTACTTTTGTGGACAGTGACTTTGGACACCATTTCTTTGGATTATGATTTTTAGTTTTGCTTTTTTTCACGGACATGCTTCTTTTCATTTTTGTACATTCCCATTTCAGTTTATTTATTTTTTAATCTATTTATGTTTCCTTTAATACATCTTTATTTATCGAACTTCAATGTGTAGTATCATCTCATTGGTTTCATGCATATCATGATATGGGTTTTGAGATTCACTGACACCCATTGGGTGTATGTGAGGGACATGTGTTTGTTTCGAAACTTGCAATTGGTGTTCTGTCATGTAATTGCCATTTCTGAGTGGGTGGATGCAATACTCGGGTGGGTGTTTTGCATTTGGAGGCTGACCATAGGGACCAGGGATCTAGATTGTGATGACATGTTGGCTGGGGAACATGAGTTGGGGCCTGCTGGCAGGTGCCCCACAGTGCTGGGGGGTGGGGGTGGTGGGAGACATGGGTGGGGGCCTGGTGGAGGGTGCCCCTGCACTGCTGGGAGGTGGTGTAGGTAGGAGACATGGGTGGGGGCCTGGTGGAGGGTGCCCCTGCACTGCTGGAGGGTGGGGGTGGTGGGAGACATGGGTGGGGGCCTGGTGGAGGGTGCCCCTGCACTGCTGGGGGGTGGGGGTGGTGGGAGACATGGGTGGGGGCTTGGTGGAGGGTGCCCCTGCACTGCTGGGGGGTGGGGGGGGTGGGAGACATGGGTGGGGGCCTGGTGGAGGGTGCCCCTGCACTGCTGGGGGGTGGGGGTGGTGGGAGACATGGGTGGGGGCTTGGTGGAGGGTGCCCCACAGTGCTGGGGAGTGGGGGTGGTGGGAGACATGGGTGGGGGCTTGGTGGAGGGTGCCCCACAGTGCTGGGGAGTGGGGGTGGTGGGGACATGAGTGGGACATGAGTGGGGGCCTGCTGGCAGGTGCCCCACAATGCTGGGGGTGGGGGTGCAAGGGGACATGAGTGGGACATGAGTGGGGGCCTGCTGGCAGGTGCCCCGCAATTCTGGGGGTGGGGGTGCAAGGGGACATGAGTTGGTGATCATTAGTGCAAGGAGACATGTGCCTTTGCTGGGGGGCATGCCCATGTTGGGTGGGCTGCCTGCGGGACATGACCAGGGATGCAGGGTAGTCCCCTGTGGTGTGGGCTGCCTGCAGGGGCCGTGGAGGGTGTACAGGGAACACCTGGGAGGACCCACACTGCCAAATCCCATGTAGGATTCCCCAGCACCCCTGAAAGACACGTACCCTGCTGAAATCGCGTGTAAAACTTTCCGCGCACCCCTGGAATACATGCACACGCTCCCCCAGGCCAGATCGCGTGTGGAACTTCACACGCACCCCTGAAATACACGCACACGCTCCCCCAGGCCAGATCGCGTGTAAAACTTTGTGCGCACCCCTGAAATACCCGCACGCAGCCCAATCGCGTGTGAAACTTCCCCCGCACACCTGAAATACCCGCACGCAGCCCAATCGCGTGTGAAACTTCCCGCGCACCTCTGATATACACGCACACGCTCCCCCAGGCCAGATCGCGTGTGGAACTTCTCGCGCACCTCTGAAATACACGCACACGCTCCCCCAGGCCAATCGCGTGTGGAACTTCTCGCGCACCGCGGAAATACACGCGCCCAGGCCAATCGCGTGTGGAACTTCTCGCGCACCCCTGAAATACACGCGCCCAGGCCAATCGCGTGTGGAACTTCTCGCGCACCCCTGAAATACACGCGCCCAGGCCAATCGCGTGTGGAACTTCTCGCGCACCCCTGAAATACACGCGCCCAGGGCAATCGCGTGTGGAACTTCTCGCGCACCTCTGAAATACACGCGCCCAGGCCAATCGCGTGTGGAACTTCTCGCGCACCCCTGAAATACACGCGCCCAGGCCAATCGCATGTGGAACTTCTCGCGCACCCCTGAAATACACACGCCCAGGGCAATCGCGTGTGGAACTTCTCGTGCACCCCTGAAATACACGTGCCCAGGCCAATCGCGTCTGGAACTTCTCGCGCACCCCTGAAATACACGCGCCCAGGGCAATCGCGTGTGGAACTTCTCGCGCACCCCTGAAATACACGCGCCCAGGCCAATCGCGTGTGGAACTTATCGCGCACCCCTGAAATACACGCGCCCAGGCCAATCGCGTGTGGAACTTCTCGCGCACCCCTGAAATACACGCGCCCAGGCCAATCGCGTGTGAAACTTCTCACGCACCCCTGAAATACACGCACATGCTCCCCCAGGCCAGATCGCGTGTGAAACTTCTCACGCACGCGTGTTCCCGAAACCCGTAATACGCCTGACCCGCTTTGCGTTTGCTGTTTGCCAGTCCGGTAAACTGGTACATGGTTGGCACAGCCCTTTGCGATGGTTTTGCGATCTTGATGGCTTTTCCTTGCGCGAGGGCGTTCTTGGGGGCGTAACTGGCGCTGCTGAAGGGTCGCTGCGCCACTCTACGCCACATCTGCCTTTGGAGGCGAGAATCCATGAATACGCTGTGCGCGGAAATTGATTTTATCGCACGCGGCTGGCGCAGACATTCGCAGGGGCACGCTGTGCACCAGCCGCGTGCGACACTTTTGTGAGGAATTCCATGAATCGGCCTGTGTATCTCTACGAGTTGCCTCCTATCTATTTACGACGTGTTTCGGGCAAGGGGAGCGCTTCTTCAGGTAATCAATATTTGTAATTGTGTGTTTCACCTTCAAATGAAGGGTAATATAGGGTAAGTATAACCAAGTGGCTCAATTTTAAATAGCATTTAATACTGACCATTATTGTCCTGAGTTCTCGGGTAATTGACCTTTGAGTTGGGGAGTGTTGAATGAAACTTCACAGTCAAGATGTAGAAGTCTGATAACTCCTCATATTTGTTGAAAAACAGGGGAATTGTCAACAAAGATCCATGAATGGATGTGTGGCGCGGATTGGACATGGGACCAGTCGCCCAGGCAAAGCGCTGTGTCCCACATCATTGCCGTGCAAATTGACAGGTTTAATATAAAGGGTGAGATGCACTCACCTCTATTGTTTTGTGTCTTCAAACAGTCTCAGTATTCCATTCTGATTTGGTCTTTGTTTACTAATGTATAATGCATGAACATCAGCGTGCTTATTGACAAAGGGATGAGGGGTCAGATGAATATATGTGTGGAGACATTGGCAGCGATCAAACGTGGGACCAGTCGCTTAAGAGAAAGCGCTGGGCCCCATGTTAATGGCTGTCGTTCAGAAACATTCACAGATATGTTTAATGTTGAAGAAGATGAGACATACTCACACTTGGTTGCAAATTATGCGTGTTGCCCACTGTTAGCATTGGACCTCTGGCTGCCCGCGTAGCGTGTCTGTTAAGATTTAGGGGAACCCATTGTGAATTTACGTGGATGACTGTGTAGAGCATGCATAGAGTTCTGGAAAACTAGCGTGAATGTCCGAAGCACACTGTCTAAGGCACATTTGTAATGGCTTACCGATGCCGGTACAATGGAGGTCATTACGACCCAGGCGGTAAGTACACCAACTTTACCACCATGGTGTAAACTATGTTTACACCATGGTGGATGGCGGATTTACCGCCCCATTCCAAGGTGACTGGGGCGGTAAATCCCCATTTCCCATTTACCCTTCCCCATTCCCATTTTTGCCCCATAGGACATGATGGGAGTGGGGAAGGCGCTAATTACGGCACCGTAAATTACGGTGCCGTAATTAGCACCAAGGCGGTTTAGCACCATGGAGAATCAGGCGTTAAGGGTTAACGACGGCGTTAACCCTTAACGCCTGGGTCATAATGACCTCCAATGTCTTGAAAGCAAACTGGAAGTTTACAAGCTGCAGAAGACGCACGTTCAATACTGGCGTCTGGGTTGCTGAGCAACTGAGATGCATGCGTTTAGGATACTTGAAGTAAATGAAGCGAAACTATACATAGTAGCAGTGCATAGTTTTGTGGATATATTGGGCCTCATTACAACCCAGGCGGTAAGTTACCGCCTGGGCCGTGACTTTACCACCATGGCGTAAACTATGTTTACGCCATGGTGGTTGGCGGACTTACCGCCCCATTCCGACCTTGGCGGGGCGGTAAGTCCCCAATCCCCATTTACCCTTCCCCATTCCCATTTTTGCCCCATAGGGCATAATGGGAGTGGGGAAGGCGTTAATTACGCCACCGTAAATTACGGTGGCGTAATTAACTCCATGGTCCCTTAGCGCCATGGATATTAACACCTGCTAAAAGCAGGTGTTAAAAGCGCCATGGCGCTAAGGGACCTCGTACTCAGGCGGTAAGGGTCGGCGCTGTTAACGCTGCCGTTAACCCCTTACCGCCTGGGTCGTAATGAGGCCCATTGAAACGGGACATGGGTCGCATAGTCTGTATGGTGCCTGTTGCACCAATCATAAAGTCCTGTACCTATGTGTGTTTGAATGACACTAAGTAATGTATGCTTGAACTTAAATAGCACTCTAAATTCCAAAAGTAAATACTGGTCATGATTGAATACACCTTTGCCGGTTGGTGAAGGCAAAAAACAGGGGGTGGGAGGTGCTAAATGTGCAGCAGAAAGTTGGATGTTCTAGTGGAGGATTGTAATAATTGAAATCGGACAGAGTGTACCTTTGATATATATAATAAGATTTGGTGCTGATCATATTTGAATGCACCATAAACATGTCTTTACAAAGGAGTGACCTGTTATGAAAAATGCTTAGCAATGTCTCAAAAAGCATGTAAGTCAAGTTACAAATGGCAACTCAGGTCCAATTCCAAATTCATTCCACGTGGTGACATGGAATCAAATGTGTTGATCCAGTAGATCTCACGTTGTCGCATCAGCATGTTTAAGTTTCTTCCTCTTTTTGGTAGATATACATGTTTTAAAATAATGAATTGTATCTGTGCTATGGTGTGTCTCAATGAATGAAAGTGTTGTGCAGCTGGAGACTTCTCAGATGCAAGTCTAATATTTGACTTGTGTTCTACCCAGCAGGTTTTAGCTTTCTACTGGTCATTCCCACATGATATAGTGCACATGGGCATTTAATGTCATGAATAAAAAAAATCGTTTCACATGTCAAGGTGTGATGTAAGGCGATCATGTTCCTTTTGAAGGGATGAGTGATGAAGTTGCCTTTGATTACGTTATGACAATTGTTACAATTGTTGCATGGTAAGGTACCTTTGAAGTCTTGCTTATTCACTTTTCTGTTTCCATGTATTAATATCCCCGCAAAAATATCGCCATACAAAAATATTGACATATTTCTGTGGCGATATTAAGCCATGAAACCTAAGGGGGACACCCCTGCAACTCCCATAACTTTTTTAATGGAGCGGGGGACACCCCTGCAAACCCCGGTCCTAATTGCCCCATAAATTATCCCCACTAATAATATCACCTATGGCCTTACCCCATGACCATATAAATGGCGATATTATTAGTGGGGATAATATTACCTGATACCCTTTTTTTGATGAAAAATCAACTTTGATGAGGAAATCACGTATGGATTTTCTTTTACTGTGCACAAACAGAGGAGGTTTTGGAAATAATCTGGATAAGATCGGATCAAGTGATAAGCTGTTCCAAAGTTTCTTAATGATTTTCGTAATTTGACCACTTTGTTGCGAGTATGTGGTGATGTAGACAAGGTCATTGTTGGAGGTACGTTCCTTTGGTTTTAACGCTTCGGATCTGGGTGTGTTCATGACCTTAGTGGCACTGGCTTGTACAGATTCAAGATTGCAACCACATCTAGGGCTCAATGGGAATGGGGAAGGCGCTAATAACGGGCCTGCTATTTGCGGGCCCGTTATTAGCACCTTCCCCATTCCCATTGAGCCCTATGGGGGCTCAATGGGAATGGGGAATGGCTGGTTGAATGGGGACTTACCGGGTCCTCCAGGGTCGGAATGACCCGGTAAGTCCCCATTGAACCAGAACGGACCCGGACCCGGTATGGGAGGCAGCCATGGTGCTAATAGCACCATGGCTACTGCCCGACTCAGAATGACCCCCTATATCTCAAGAATTGACTCTGAGGGATACTTTCAATGTTTATTTGGGTTGAAAGCTCGTATCAAACAATGGACTGTTCTTGTCTGTGGGTTTTGTGTAGATGGATGTTTGTAGTTTTCCTGCTTTGAAATACACCAGTACATCTAAGAATTCAATCAATGTTTTGCTGGTTTCATGGGTACATTTTATTCTAGGGGCTAATGAGTCCATAAATTCAAAACATTCCTCCAATTCCCTCGGTGTTCCATTCCATACACCAAACAAGTCATCAATTTATCTTAGAAAGCATTTTAGATGTTTCTTCCATCTTTTGTTGTGGATCACGTGTGTTTCTTCCAAATAAGACGTGTATGTATTGGCATAGCTAGAGGCCATTGGCACTCCCACTGTGGTGCCCGAGATTTGAACAAAATATCTATCTTCAAACATGAGTACATTATTACTGAGGACACTGTCAAGTAGTTTCAGTGTGAATAGCTGATCAGCTTTGGAACTTGGAGTTAAGCACAGCCATTCCGTTGACTCCAGACCTGCGTTATGTGTGTTGTTGGTGTATAGACGTTCCACGTCCATAGTGAACAAAATGTCAGTTTTCTCATCAAATGTGATTCTGTACAGTTTAATCAAAAAGTGATTGGTATCTTTAATGTAATAAGAAAATCCAGGAGTGAGTGGTTGTATCACTCGATCAGTGTATTGAGCTAAGGGTTCCAATAGACTGTTGTTAGCTGCTATGATTGGACGTTAGGCAAAATGTAGATAACTGACATCAATGGATGTAAGTTGGTATGAAAGGTCTTCGTCCGGTTAGTGATCAGTTCATCAACTTCTGCCTCTAGGAGGACACTGTCATTGTTCGCATATTTTCAGTCGAGTCATTGAACATTTCCAGATATGTATCATGATCAGCCAATTGTCTCTCAATTTCCGATATATATTTGGAGGTGTGCCAAATGACCAATGAACCTCCCTGGTCTGCGTGCTTGATGATAATGTCTGGGTTTTTCCACAACCTGTCAAGTACTTGTTGCTCACGATGTGTAAAGCTGGAGTGATAACATTTGCGGAATTTTCGTTTTTGATAGTCCTGCAGTACGTGTTTTCGGAATGCCTCTAGAATGGAATTCTGGACCGGTGGAATAAATTAACTTTTGGGGTTCATTTCCAAAAACTCACACTGTTCTCTGGTATCAGTTAATTCAATTGAGTCTAAAAAGACTTTAAGTTTCATTTTCCTCGTAAGTTTAAAAAACATTTTTTTCTTTCAACAGAGAACTGTTGAAATGTGGGACAAAAGTGATCCCTTTTTGTAAAGTCATACGTTGGAATCTGGTCAATTTGTGACTTGAAATGTTCATAAAAAAGTCTTCTTTTGTAGAAGGTTCACCTTTCTGGCTGGGTTTTTTCTTTTGACCTCTTCTTGTTGGATCCAATCTAAAAAAGGGGAGGATGTGGTGGCTTGTGCCATGGGAGCTTTAGATGTTGATGCGCTTTGATAATTATTTTTGAGCTGTGTTGGGGGTCAACTTCTCTATCAGGTGTCTCATCAGAGGTGTCTATTTCTGCACTAGACACTTCTGAGGATGTATTATCTGGGCGGGGTGCCATTTCTGTTTATTGTAGGGAGTTCTGCCAATTCATGTAGTGTTTCTTTGTAAGTAGTACTCCACCCACGTGTAGACAATGTCCAACCTGAAGTCGAGAGTGTCTCTTCGAAATGTCCTAATCCTTTTGTATCCTATCTCTTTTTTATGATTGTGTAGTTTAGTGTTGATGTCTTCTAAGAGTGTTACTAGTTCTTCTTTGGAGATAAATGAAGATAAGGAGGTCTTAGTTGCTTCTAATTCAACTTCTATTGAAGTCAGACATTTGGACAATATAAATGAGTGTCATGGCGTAACAGTTGCAAGCAGTTGTGAGTCAGGACTACTTATTAATATGTTGTCCCAGGCACTTTAATTGTAGATTAAGTCCTTCCCATCAGTATGTTTCCACAGCTGCCAGCTCCTCTAGAGTATACATCTATCTAGGGCTTCTTTTGTAGTAATGCTGGCATATAATAGCGACATTAAGATCTATGGAAGCTTAGCAAAAATAACATGAGAAAGTCAGCGAACACTCAGTAGACTTTTCGGTGAACATTCTCCAGTCTACCGATATAGGAAGCTGGGTATCCACATGAAAAATGCATTAGCCCATCTCACGTTCCACATTCTGTATGAGTTTGGACAAGCTACATCCCATGAGGTTCTGCAATTCCACCAATTACAATAATCACTGTTGAATCTCTTGCATATCAACCATTTTCCAGATCACTCTAATTTCATCCGCATTAAGTCCATCAATTATGGCTCGGGGCAGACCTATGCGTAATCTGATTAAATATTCCTTCGGTTTTCCCATTCACAGTCTCACCACGAACAACAATGTCCCTAATCAGCCTCTCACACATCTGCAGCACAGCAGCAGTGTCAGTAAATGCAGACGATACCATCCCTGCACTCACAGATACTTCTCTATCACTTGGCCATAGTATTCAGTGGCCACTGGACCACTGTGTGAATTCCAGTCCCACAAAAATGGAAACTGTGGTTTATTTATTTGGATTTTTAGAGCATTTTTGGCAAAACGCTGTACAATAAAGTTAAATATTGCCATTCCATCATTGCATGATTGATAAAATGCACACACCACAAGGGAGTGGACAGAAGTTGAGCTTTTTTCGAGTGGGAAGGAAAGAAGCATGGGAATGGGTAGATCGTACGGGCAGGGGTGGAGCATTCCAATGTTTGGGAACCAAAAGGGAGAAACAGCGAATAAAGGGGTGGGCACAGGGAGGATGAGGAACAATGAGTGTGCAAAAGGGAAGAAGAGTGACATTTTGTTACACTTTGGCAGAGAAAAACTTCCCTGCGGTGTACGTCCCATTCACAGGCTCCTTTGTGGAGCTGATACAGGTTGCCATGGCGTCTGTACAAGCTACAGCGGAACCCGTGTCAGCTGACAATCCAAGTAATGTTCGTGTCAGCTGACAATCCAAGGACGTACAACAAGGCACGCCCCCCTTACGGGTTTAAAATTACGGTCTTCCAGCGGGCTTGTTGCTGCTAATCAGTGTTTCTTACTATTTGCGGTTACGTCCGTTTTCCTTCGTGAAATCTTGTCACGAAATCCCAACTTGATCTCCTGGTTCCAACCCTCGCCCGAACTTTTGGATTGTTAACGTCTCCTATTCCATTGGCACTTCTTAGATCGCTACGGTATCGACCCAGGATGCCCCTGGACTGCATTCTCTACATCCTTATCATTGTCGTGATCTTCTGGTATTTGAAATGGAACGTTACTTGGATTGTCCTTCCCTGCTCCTGCTGTCTTTGCAATCCATTCGTCAGCAGTTACTCGGAACACTTCAGTTGCTCCAACCCTCGTTTGGGAAGCGTGTGTTTCAGGTAACCAACTGTGTTTATTTTCTTCTGTTTCTGCCAGCGCCATCTTTGACTATTGTACCTTATTTACCTACTGCTCTGTTGGTATTCCTCTCTACTGGATTTGGGACATTCATTGAACTACAACACTCAACAAACTTATTTTCAAAGTGCATATTGACGCTCTCCTGATCCTGCACCAACCCGGCTCTAGCGCGACCCACGTGCCGCCTGCATTTACTTCCCTGTACTAACTTCCCTGTTTATTATTTTTTCCTGTCGTTTTCTCCAATCCTGGAAATCGTTAACCCTTGAGAGTCCCACAATTCAGGTCTGTAGTTTGGGCTAAAACTCTCTATAGGAAGAATCCATTAGATTAATTCACTCATTTGGGTTTACTTCTTTACTTGTAGGTCCATTCCGGGGAAAGTTCCACTCCAATCCCAGCCTAGGTATTTCCTGTCCCATACTATGCTTGATTGCTTACTTGTTTTCTCAGCACTGTCTAATATCTTTGTATTCCTTTGCAGCTTTGGTATTGGCGGTGTGTGTTCTCCCCGCTCTTTTATTCAACTGACATCTCTGCCTGTTCCAATAGAAACTGCAGAGAGGTACGTTGTAAAGAAGAGCCCCTCTCTTGAGGAAGCCTGAGTCTTGTACTCAGGGGAGCTGGAATTGGAGGCTGAATGTCAATTCCTGTGTACATATCGTCTCCAAGGTCATCTATCTATCTTCCTGACCTATTTACAGAGCGGTGAGTAACAGAATTAGCAGCCTAATAATGTCCACGGAGACCAGTGATGCATTGAAACAGATTGTGCAAATGGTCACGGATCTACGAACCGACTTGACCAATGCACAAGAGGCATTACGTCACTGTATCGATGCTATCCAGGCCTTGGTAACTACCCCAGCCTCAGGCACTGGTGCTACTGCTTCAGGCTCCGGCTGTCCAGCTCCCGCACATGAATCAAATCCTATCATGCTTACCACCCAGTTTCCTCTGGCTCTTCCGGAACGCTTCCTGGGTGATCCTAAACAATACAGGACCTTCATTAATCAGTGCAAGTTGCACTTCTTGTGTCGTCCTGCTTCGTTCCCTACTTCCACGACTAAGGCGGCTTTTGTTTTGTCACATTTGGGTGGCAAATCCATTGTTAGAATCAAATAGTCATGTTCTCTACAATTGCGATGCCCTTTTAGGAATGATGAGTAAAGTATTTGATACACGTTATACTACTCAAGCTACCGACTTGGAACTGTTGAAGCATCAACAAGGGAACAATTCTCTATTGGTCTATCTGGCTCGCTTTAATCAGCTGGCAGCGGCAACGGATTGGCCCGAAGAAAAGAAGACTGCAGTCTTCTATCAAGGTCTCTCTGACGAACTAAAGGACATTCTCTCTACTGTCCCAGTGGTTCCCACAGCATTCGGGGAAATGCTTGATTTAGTCCTTCAGATTGAGGCCCGTAAAGCTGAAAGGCGCTTAGAGAAGAAACCTGCTCTATTCACCTCAGCCCCTGCGGATGCTTTATCCTCCACACCTCCTGCACCAGAACCTATGCAGATCAGTGTGGTTAGGGGTCCACTCACGCCTTCTCAAAGAGAATACCGCAGATCGCACAATCTTTGCATGTATTGTGGGGCCTCTGATCATCTGCTGACCGAATGTCCCAAAAAACCTAAGAGAAAGGCGGGGAAATGCCAAATCCCGACAGTAGATGGAGTCCCTATGTCGGGAGGACCACCTTTGGACTCTCAGATACAGAATTCGGTTCGGCTGGTCCGCCTTCCTGTTACATTTTCTTTGAACCAAGGTTGTTCGTTTCAGGCAATGGCAGTGATAGATTCGGGAGCAACCGGTAACTATGTTGACCAGTGCTTTGCCTCTATGTCAGGCATACCGCTAATTCGCAAAACCATACCTGAAACTGTTAATGCGGTGGACGGTTCGATCCTTGTCTCTGGAAAGGTAACTCATCAGACGGTTCCATTGCATATGAGCACTGATGAAGGCCATACAGAAATTATATCATTCGATATTATCAAAGCTCTGGCCTACAAAGTCATCCTGGGTATTCCATGGCTGCAGTTCCACAACTCTGTCATTGATTGGTCGACATATCAGATCCAGTTTCCTTCCTACGTTTGCAATAGTCAATGCACTTCCTTGCCTGGAATCAGCCAGGATAGCCCTGCCAGGGCACTGGTATCCTCTACCATGCATATTGGAGCAATATCAAACAACATCGCATCCAAGGTTCCTTCCCATTATGCAGAATATTTGGACGTATTTGACAAAGGTATGGCAGAATCTCTACCTCCACATCGGGCCTATGATTGTCCGATAGACTTGATACCAGGGATAAAGATACCTGCTGGAAGGGTGTATTCACTCACTTTCAAGGAAGATGCAGTACTCAAAGAGCATATAGACAAGGCTCTTGCCATGGGGTTTATTCGTCCTTCAAAATCCCCAGTTGCGTCCCCGCTCTTTTTTTTTCCAAAGAAAGAAGTGGATTTACGTCCCTGTATTGACTATCGCGCCTTGAATGCAGCTATCATAAAAAACCAGTACCCCCTTCCCCTGATCTGCGTTCTCCTTGATCAGTTGGGTTCTTCAAAACTATTCACTAAACTTGATCTCAGTGGGGCCTACAATTTAATCTGTATGAGAAGAGGGGATGAGTGGAAAACTGCATTCAAGACACATTACGGTTTATTTGAGTACTTGGTGATGCCCTTTGGGCACTGTAACGCACCGGCCACCTTCCAGGCATTTATGAATGATATATTCCGTGACATTCTTGATCAGTACGTGGTAGTTTACCTGGATGATATTCTGATCTATTCGCAAAACCAGACGGACCATGTACTACATGTCAAAATGGTGCTCCAACGGCTGAGGGATCACAATTTATTCGTAAAAGCCGAAAAATGCATCTTTCATGCCTCAGAGGTGGAATTCTTGGGTTACGATCTCACTAGCAGTGGGGTTCGTATGAGTCAATCTAAAATCAGTGCCATTTTGGAATGGCCAGAGCCCAAAACTATCAAATCACTACAATAATTTCTGGGTTTCGCAAATTTTTATAGGCGTTTTATCAACGGCTTTTCGGAGATTTCTGCGCCTCTTACCTCTCTGACCAGTGCCAAGGTGCCATATGTATGGTCATCTGAAACCCAAAAGGCTTTTGACCAGTTAAAAGCCACTTTCACTTCCGCGCCTGTCCTCAAACATCCCGATCCTGATCTCCCGTTTTTTGTGGAGGCTGATGCCTCGGGTTATGCAGTTGGTGCTGTCTTGTCTTAACATTGTCCTCTTTCCGGCGATATACATCCCGTTGCCTACTTCTCTCGCAAGTTGACACCTTATGAGAGGAATTATCCCATTACGGAACGTGAACTCCTAGCCATCAGAGATGCTTTTATGGAATGGAGACATCACCTGTTGGGGGCAAAACATCCAGTAACAGTATACTCGGATCATAGAAGCCTGTTAGCTTTCAAATCAATGAAATGTCTTACTGCCAGGCAGGCACGGTGGCACTTATTTTTTTCACAATATCAGTTTGTTATCACCTACCGTCCTGCCAAGGCCCAAGTGTCAGCCGACACTCTCTCCCGCCTCCATGCGGGGAACCAGTTCCAGCTAAATGAAGCACTACCTCTCCTACCAAACAAAGTTGTTTGTGGATGTTCTGTTAAACCGTCCTTACATTCAATCATCATTGATTGGGTCTCAACCCATCCAACGGAAATAGCTGATTTCAACCTGGAACTAGTTCAAGGTTTGCCATTCATTCAAGGACGCATCTTTGTTCGACCAGGTCAGTCCCGGACCTTGGCTCTCCAGTGGTCCCATGATTCTGTGGTTGCAGCACATCCAGGAAGTCAGAAAACCCTCGAGGTATTACGTCGTTGGGCTTGGTGGCCTTCCATGGCACGCGACATAAAGGATTACATCATAACCTGTGCCGTTTGCACCCAATGTAAGACCTCCAGAGCCAAACCTGTGGGTTTGTTACAGCCCCTGCCAA